>NC_042617.1:243255231-244455231 GCF_901001135.1 Rhinatrema bivittatum
TTGGGATGATGATGATGATCCAGGAGCAGATACTTCTTCTGAAGAGTTCATGTCCGAACCATCACCTCCTGAAGAAAGGAAAAGGTCACCACCTGAGGACTTATCTTTCAAGTTTTGTCCAAGAGATGGCGGATACAATTCCATTTAAGCTCTCATCAGAAGATGATTCAAGACAACATACATTAGAGGTCTTGCAATTCGTGGACCCGCCAAAACAAGTTTTAGCAATTCCCATCCATGAAGTCCTGTTAGATTTGCAGCAACGAGTGTGGGAACACCCATGCACTGTTCCAGCAGTGAATAAGCGCCTAGACACTACCTACCTAGTGCAGCAGGCACCAGGCTTTCAAAAGGCACAGCTACCACATCAATCTGTGGTAGTAGAATCTGCCCAGAAAAAATCTAAAAGGGTACGTCCACATTCTTCAGCTCCTCCAGGGAAGGATCATCGTTTTCTGGACTCCCTAGGAAAAAAAGTGTACCAAGGTGCACTTTTGTCTTCCAGAATCTCTGCCTATCAACTGTACATGACACAGTACCAAAGGGATCTCTGGAAGCAAATGGAGCAATTCACAAATTCTCTCCCAGAGCAGTTTCAAGAATCTGCACAGTCCATCATCACCAAGGGCCTCGAGGTTGGGAAACATGAGGTAAGGGCTGCTTATGACAACTTTGACACAGCCTCAAGAACAGCAGCAGCTGTCATTACAGCAAGAAGATGGGCCTGGTTGAAGGCATCAGATCTCAGACCTGAAGTACAAGACAAACTAGTAGATCTGCCATGCCGTGGTGATAACTTGTTCGGGGAAAAAGTGCAGGATGCTGTTCAACAACTAAAGGATCATACAGAGACCTTAAGACAGCTATCACAACTGCCTCAAGAACCAACCACCCAGGCTCCTAGACGTTTTCCACGAAGGGAACCTAGACGTCCATACTACAGGCCAAGAAGGTACTATAATCCACCTACCAGAACTAGACCTTCCAGGACTACCCAGCGCTCTCAGGCCAGACAACAAAGACCAGCTCGTGCTCAGCCTCCTCCACAGACTGGTCCAGCTACGGGTTTTTGAACACAAATCCAGAGATCAGACCCACCCTCCAAAACCCCAAACAGCACATACCAGTGGGAGGAAGGATTTCTTACTTCCAATCAAATTGGGAAAACATAACCACAGACCAATGGGCACTTTCCATTGTAGCTCACGGTTACAAACTAAATTTTCTATCAATTCCTCCAGAATTTCCACCAACTTCCTACCCACAACAAAATTCCCAAATAATTCAGTTACAAATAGAATTATCCACCCTTCTGACAGCCAGGGCCATTCAACCAGTGCCCAGGTCTCAGCAGGGCAGAGGATTCTACTCCAGATATTTCCTCATTCCAAAGAAAACTGGAGGCCTACGACCCATCCTAGACCTCAGAAATCTCAACAAATTTCTAAAGAGAGAAAGGTTCAGGATGGTTTCACTAGGTACAATGCTACCACTTCTTCAAATAGGAGATTGGCTCTGTTCTCTGGATCTTCAAGATGCTTACGCTCACATTCCAATATACCCTCCTCATCGCAAGTATCTACGCTTCAAGGTGGGCATTCATCATTACCAATACAGAGTACTGCCATTCGGACTCGCTTCTGCTCCCAGAGTGTTCACCAAATGCCTGGCAGTAATAACAGCACACCTACACAAGCAAGGTGTACATGTTTTCCCATATCTGGACAATTGGCTCATCAGAAGCCAATCTCAACAAGGAGCAATACAGTCTCTCAACAAAACTATTGCTCTACTGCACTTCATGGGATTTCTCATCAATTATCCAAAGTCCCATCTCACCTGCTTCAATTCATAGGAGCGGATTTAAACACCAACCTCTCCAAGGCATTTCTGCCAGTGGATCGAGCAAACACACTGTCGCTCCTGGCAAGCTTGATTCACTCCAAGGAACAAGCAACAGCTCATCAGTTTCTCACATTACTAGGCCACATGGCCTCCACAGTTCATGTCACTCCTATGGCAAGACTGGCCATGAGGGTAACTCAATGGACTTTAAGATCACAATGGATCCAAGCCATTCAACCACTTTATTCTCCAATTCAAGTAACCCACCAACTACGCTCTTCTCTACGATGGTGGGTGGACAAGGACAATCTGTGCAAGGGCCTACCCTTTCAACAACCAGTCCCACAAGTAACTCTGACTACAGATGCATCCACCTTGGGTTGGGGAGCTCACATAGGGAATCTCCAAACACAAGGAATATGGACAAAGCTCGAAGCAACATTTCAAATCAATTTCCTGGAACGTCGAGCTATACTTTATGCTCTACATGCCTTCAAGGACTGCCTTACCAACAAGACTGTGCTGATCCAAACAGACAACACAGTAGCCATGTGGTACATCAACAAACAGGGAGGGACAGGCTCGTACCTCCTTTGGCAAGAGGCAGCTCAGATATGGGGCTGGGCCTTGAACAACTCCATATTTCTCAAGGCCAATTACCTAGCGGGCATTCACAATGTAGTGGCGGACAGACTCAGTCGTCAATTCCAACCACACGAATGGTCACTAGATCCCACTATAGTGACCAGGATATTTCAACGTTGGGGACAACCAACAGTAGACCTCTTTGCATCACATCTGAATCACAAAGTGGACAACTACTGTTGCCTATACAACCTGTACAACAGGCCATCCAAGGACGCCTTTGCTCGCCCTTGGAACTCAGGCCTATTATATGCGTATCCTCCGATACCACTCATAACCAAAACTCTAGTGAAGCTACAACAGGACAGGGGGACAATGATACTCATAGCCCCATATTGGCCTCGACAAGTATGGTTTCCCACACTTCTAGACCTCTCAGTCAGGGATCCCATTCGCCTGGGAGTAGCTCCCACTCTCATAACTCAGGATCAGGGTCGGTTGCGGCATCCCAACCTTCAATCCCTATCACTGACAGCTTGGATGTTGAAAGCTTGATCCTACAACCACTCAATCTTCCAGCTAACATTTCCCAAGTTCTTATAGCTTCACGTAAACCTTCCACAAGGAAGAACTACGCTTCCAAATGGAAGAGATACACTTTGTGGTGCAGGCAAAAAAACATCAATCCTTTCACTTGCCCCACAAAGTCTTTATTGGACTACCTGTACCATCTTTCAGAATCTGGTCTACAGACTTCCTCTGTAAGAGTACATTTAAATGCAATTTCAGCTTACCATAATCAGGTATCAGATGCACCTATTTCTACACAACCTCTCATAAAAAGATTTATGAGAGGTTTAATTCTTCTAAAACCACCAATTAGACACCCAGTCACTCAATGGGATCTAAATTTGGTTCTATCTAGACTCATGCGTTCTCCCTTTGAACCCATTGATTCCAGTGACCTGAAATTTCTTACATGGAAAACTATCTTCCTCATAGTCATTACATCAGCTAGAAGGGTTAGTGAGTTACAAGCACTAGTCACATATGAACCCTACACTAAGTTCTTACATGACAGAGTGGTTCTCCGTACTCATCCTAAATTCCTCCCTAAGGTAGTTACGGAATTCCACTTAAACCAATCTATAGTTTTACCCACATATTTTCCAAGGCCTCATTCTCACCAAGGAGAAAGAGCCTTACACACCTTAGATTGCAAGCGCACTCTATCTTTCTACTTAAACCGCACTGCAGTTCACAGGAAATCCAATCAACTCTTTGTTTCCTATGATCCAAACAAACCAGGGAAAGCGGTGGGTAAACATACCCTATCCAACTGGTTAACAGATTGTATACAGTTTTGCTATGAAAAAGCAGGCCTTCCTCTCCAAGGGCGAGTAAAAGCACATGCAGTTAGGGCAATGTCAACTTCAGTTGCACACTATCGTTCAGTGCCAATACTTGACATATGTAAAGCAGCAACATGGAGTTCTCTTCACACATTTGCAGCTCATTACTGTTTGGACAAGCAAGGACGACAAGATTCTGCCTATGGACAATCTGTCTTAAAGAACTTGTTTCCAGCTTAAACCCAACTCCTACTACAACCAAACTGCTGTGATCTTCGGCTGACTCATTCAACAAAAGCATTGCACTACACAATCACTCAGCCTCTGGCTTGCTATTCACCCATATGTGAGGACTAGCATCCTGCTTGTCCTGGGATAAAGCAAAATTGCTTACCTTGTAATAGGTGTTATCCCAGGACAGCAGGATGTAGTCCTCACAGAACCCACCCGCCACCCCGCGGAGTTGGGCCTTTTTATTTTTATTATTCTTTTTGCTAAAGCTTTTTGCTACATACTAGACTGAAGAGAGACACCTGTGGCAGAGAATATCATAGCATGCTGGGCATGCTCAGTGGCCTCACTGGGGCCAGTCAAAAGTTTCTAGAAACTTTGACAGAAAGTTTTCCCGCCTGGGCTCCGTTCAGTGACGTCACCCATATGTGAGGACTACATCCTGCTGTCCTGGGATAACACCTATTACAAGGTAAGAAATTTTGCTATCTCAGATATCATAATAGCTGCTATATACCGTAATCAAGTTCATATTTTTACATTTTCTTGGTTGACATAATATTAAAAACAAGATCTAATTCAGCCTGACATAATAGTAAATACATGTTCTAATTTTACTCGGGGAGCAAGTTCCACAATTTGGGGCCTGCTATGGAAAACATTTGGTCTCTTGTTTGTGTTTGGTGTGTGACCTGAGTGAAGGGTACCATTAGAAGATCTTTGTTTTGTGATCTGTGGTGTGTAGAGATGAATTGTCACTCTGGTGAACATGGGTTGGTATTGTAGATTGTTATTCAAGAATGTCCAGTTCAAAGAAGACTGTGTTGTTTGTTACAAGTGCCTGGGCCCAAACCATGACTCTGACTACTACAGCTATGGTTGGATCTCTTCTAAAACCCAGTGGGAAGGGAGTATGGAAATTGGTGGAACTCTATAAGTCACAAGTGGTGGAACCAGTCTTCCTTCTGGAGTGAGGCCTGCTAGGGCTGCCTCTGTGCTGAGTTGAGTAGGAGGTTGAGGTCAAGCAAGGCACAGAAGTGCTGTGTACCAGAATCGGTGCACTTTATAATACGCACTCAAGTCTTGTCCCCTTCAGTGGGGCTCATCAGTGCCAAAGAAAAAGAAATGCTTATCTGCACCATCTGCGCAGAAGCTCCCACTGCACCTGACATCATCAAAGCAATAGGTCCTGGCATCAGCACAGAATCCTATGGCACAGTTAATACACAAAGCCTCAATGCTATCGGTACATGGCTCCTTGGTGCTATCTGCGCATTCGACGACATCATTGTAAAAGTCCATGCCATAGTAACCCCAGCACCAGTGGAAATCCGGAAGACAGACTGCACAGCTGCTTTCATTCTTTCTAGCTCAAAAGGTACCTTTATCACCATCTCAGTTCTTCTGTTAGGACCCTAGAACCACCAGGTCCTCTTTAGTGTCATCTGCTTGGAACACTCAGCCTGTCCATCCCTCTGTGCCTGGATACACCAGATCCTATCTGTTCCATCGCATCCTTGGTCTGTATGTGACCCCAATACAGGCAGCCCAGGGGAACTCACTACCCGGAGTCTGGTGCATGCTTCTCAAGAAGATGACCCCATACTGAACTTAGAGAAAATTGTCTCTTCTCTGACTCTGGTCCAGAGGATATAGCAGTCTGTGGACCATTTTACAGAATTGGTAAAGACTTTCTTTACCTTTCTGAGGGCCAGCGACAAATACGGCATCCTCCAACCTCACCTATCAAAGACATGGGATCTTTTCCCACAAGGGGATGTCCCTTTCACTTCTATGCTATGGGAAATCTTACCTGAGCTACCAGTTGTGAAAGTTAGCCCACCTCTGTGGAGGCATCCAGCCAACATTCAGAAAATGAAGCGTGGGGTATCAGCAGCTCTGACCTTGCCCAGAATGTTTCCTCTCCAGGTTGACTGAGGTCCCCACCCCAATCGCCATCTTCATCAATCGGGGTCATGGGTTATAATCCCTCCGCTACATTCAGAAGAGGAGTATACAAGGATCCTCTCACTTATTTTATCTAATTAGCCGGAACAGTTATCCTCACAGGAAGACCTCTTCTACTGCAGATTTCAGGAAAAATTAGGGAAGGCCATTGGAGATAACACCCAGAGGAATAAGGACCCACATACAGAATTCTTCAGATTGTTTTGGCTTCTTGCAACACCCTCTGAGCCAGCAACGATCCCAATACATCCTTCAGGATCTGCAAATAAGAATTTTGGGCAATCTAGCCTCCTGTTCTCCAGTAGCCAGAAAGCTGATTTTCGAGTACACGGTACAACAGGCTCCAAACTTTGTTGTAATCCAGCTGCTGCAATTTTTTGGTGGTGGTTAAATCAGCTTTGAAGCAAGCTAAGAAAATCTGAGCATGCAGGCTAACACCCCTGAGTAACGACCTTAAACTACTACTGGACAACATTGGGAAGAAAGTTTTCCAGAGTTTGATGTTGAGCACTTGCATTGCGGCCCATCAAATTTACATAAATCAGTACTTACATGACTGCAACAGCAAGCTGAAGCCCCTCATGGAATCCTTTGATAGGGCGCAGGAGGGGGTATTGCCATGCTCTTTGGACACAGAAGAATGCAAGAGGTGTCTTATCCAGACAGTGAACAAGTCTTTTGACACAGTGGCTAGGTCTTATGCAGAGGCCATTGAGGCTTGTCAAATGACCTGGTTAAAAGCAAGTGGCCTATGGGAAGATGTAAGTGACAAGTTGGCTGATGTCGCATGCTCCATTGATAATCTCTTTGGGGACAAATTTAGAGAAACCGTCATTGAAATTGAGGAGTATCA
Organism: Rhinatrema bivittatum; assembly: GCF_901001135.1. Classification (NCBI taxonomy): domain Eukaryota; kingdom Metazoa; phylum Chordata; class Amphibia; order Gymnophiona; family Rhinatrematidae; genus Rhinatrema; species Rhinatrema bivittatum. The sequence continues at coordinate 243,262,066 of NC_042617.1, forward strand.
TGCAACTGTCCAGTCCCTTTCTGGGGGTACTGAGCAGCCACTAGATATTCATACATCTCTTTAAGTGCCCTTTTTTTTTTTTTCAGAGATATCCCTTCCATCAACTTCAATGGTACCATGCTCTATCTGTGCTGCCTCAACAGCTTCTGGCTAGAAGGGTGCACATGCAAGAGGTGTCAACCTAGGATGCCGCAGCAGTCTCAACTTAAGTTGGGACCTAGTATTTGATGCGCAAATCTCAGACCTTAACTTCTCTGGTAGGGGAGAGGATCTAGCTATTTCTTAAAGAACATAGGAAAATCACCAAAGATTGTGGGTCCTGAAGATTGTGGAGTTAGGTTACTGTTTGCACGTCTCCCGACTTCCAGTGCTACACATGTTTAGCCTTCAGTCTGGATCCATCTCATTCTGCTCAGGTTCATCTCGAGTTGGAGTCACTCCTCAGTCAGTGAGCAATAGAATTTGTCCGGCCAGAGGAACATAACCATTGTATAAGATATACAATGGTTTTATATAATAGATATTATTTTGTTTGTGGTTTAGCAGAGTAAATCACTCTTGTTGCAAAGTCTTTGAGTCCTGGTTAAAAAGACACAGTAGTCCAACCTCAAATGAACTATCGCATAGCGATGTTTTACTTCAGTAAGCAAGGAATAATAGGATTCTGACAACTTTGCAGAGAAGCACAGAATACTGCATATGGGCCATGGTAAGAAATGTTCATCTTTTAGCAATTTACCTTCCTGGTAAATAAAATGACAGGCTAATTCAATGCCTTCAACCATATCAATGGTCACTCTACCAGGACAGAGAACAACTTCTATTCAATCACTGGGGAACTCAGGCATAGACCTGTTTGCATCTTCCTTCAACCACGTTTTTGTTCCAAAAGACCATCATGAGAGGCACTAGCAATGGATGCATTTGCAATTCCATGGAACAAGGAACTAACATGTGATCCCTTCTATTTCTGTAGTTTTCAAAATCTCAAACCAAGAAGAGATACCAAACAAGTGATCCTCATAGCGCCATATTCTTCTGCACTCAGGCAGGCCAATCCACACCAGTAGGTTATGCACTCCTACCAGCAGATGACTGAGTAAAACTGACTCACTGATGTCACAGACATATAGCCCTGCCCTGACATCACCTAGTATTCTCCGTCTCTAGCAGATGGTGGCATGCATCTCTCTACTGGGATTTGCTTGTAAAAAAAATTAAAAAAAATTTAAGTGAAGTGTGAAGATTCAGAATACAGCTAGAGCTCCTCAGGTGACACTACTGCAGTCCCTCCCTCAGTTGAGCATTTTCAATCTGTTAGCCTGCTGTGGAATGGACTCAAAAGAAAAGAAGAGAGACGGCAGCTGAAGTCGAGGGATGCTCACCAGTGAAGGCATTTGCCCTCTCCCCTGTGGTCAGAGACCTGTTCGTGTTCTCAGTTAGGGACGGCTGAGTTCAGGTACAAGAAGAAAAAAAGAGAAGTTAAAGGGATTCCCTTCATTTCTTTATCTTTCCTGGTCCTTCCCTCAGAGTTGGTTCACCTTCCTTCTCTCTCATCATGGGGAGTTTTGGATAGGGAGGTGGCAGCATTGGTGCTGTGGGTTGAGCAGCTTTGCCTAGGCCCTGCTCCTGAGACTGTTTTTCTCTCGGCAACATGATAGGCTGCAACGGCGCTTATTTTCCTACGCACACCGTGGGAGCCATTTTGGCCGTGCAGCATGATTCTGCGTAAGCGCGTATGTGCTTACGCAGAATCATGCGCGTTCTTCTGTACAGGGGGTCTTGTGCACACATGCTTGCTGCCTGAAACTGGGTGCCTAGGTATGCACAAAAGTGCATATTTACTGCATGTTTGCTTCTGTGTGCATATGACTGCATGCTTCCTGTTGTGGGTACACTACTGCACGCTTTTTGGCTGTGCGCATACCAGGAAGTGTACTCCTGGGACTCTGATGAACGTGAGTATGCCATCTGGTGCCCAGTAGAGGAAAGTTATGAGCTAGGGACAAATAAATCTAAGCACCTACCTATTTGTGTAGCCTGCCATATAAGGGCAATAGAGCCATCACTTTCCCTGCATCTGTGTCCACACTGTTTGGATGCTCAGGGTGAGTTACCTAGTATGGACTTTACTAATGCAGGACCCTCCCCTCGGGCTGAGGGGAGTGAGACGGAAGGCGAGGTTGTGGATTCATCCGCTCCTCCTTTATTCCCAGCGACAGAGACCTGTCCTGTAGAGGCTCATTCGAGGGGTGTTAGGTTTGGACCTATGGGCTCCAGTATAGACCCATCGTCCTCTTCTTGGGTAGAATTTTTCAAAGGCCTGCAGACCTTTCTGCAAGGGTGCCAGGCAGAGCCAGAACAGACTTTTAACCAGAGCTCACAGCCTCAGGGCTCATGGATTATGCCTCTGTGGATAAGTGCCACGGGGACACTGTCCCCTGACAGTGATCAGGGGGATGGGAATCCTGATATGTTTAATGATGCTGATGGGGCCCTGGGGGTCTCTTCTCTGGAAGAAGGGGAGCTTCCTTCTGATTTGGAACCACAGAAGACTATGCTCTGGTTTTTCCACAGAGATGAGTCTGTTGACTCTGACCCTAAAGACACTTAGTGTGGATGGGGGTGATGCCACAGGTCTACCAAAGAAGAGCCCCATAGTCATCCTGCACAAAGCACCCTGCACAAGGCATCATGTTTCTTTCCTCTTCTGGAAGCAATTCAGGAGTTAATTGACCTAGAATGGAGCTCCTCGGAAGCAAATTTCAAAGGGGGTTGCAAGGGAACAGTTTTGATTTCCTTAGTGTGTACTGTTACAAAACGAGCTACCATTCCGGTGGCTGTAAAAGATGCACAGGTTAGAAGGGTTGAAGCTATGGTAATGAATTTACAGATTGCTGCTTACTGCACCCTGGTAGCTCGGGCTACTTTGTGCCTCTCCCAGGAGACGTCAGGAGCAGAAGTTGATAGTTGGGTAGTGATGGAACTGTGGTCCACATTTTTAGCCTATGCTAGGAGGTGGCATCCATTATAGTGGCTAGGTATCAGCTGTGGCTCCAAAACTGGTTCGCTGACATGATTTCCAAGTCCAGTTTCAAGGCTTCAGCAGTGAGCCGGAAAAGATAGCAAACAGATGGGGGGAATCCAAGGTCCCTCGCTTGCCAGAAGACAAGAGGGGGGGACATCATGCCCCTTTGGAGTGAGAAGCCACTCCAGGGATTCCCGTCATTTTCAGCCTTATAGAGGAGCTTCTGTGCAGAAGTTTCATTCCCCTGGAAGACTGCAGTCCTTTTGAACTAGAAAGCCTGGTAAGGATACAGGTTCCAGGACTGGAGCACCTCGTTCTTCTCAATGAAGGTGTGGGGACTCACCTGCTGGTGCAAGAGATAGGTGGGCTTCTATCTCGCTTTTATCAGAGGTGGGTCCAGGTTACGAAGTGATAAAGGATGGCCATGCTCTCAAATTAATACGTATTCCTCTGGATGCCTTATGGTTTCCCCATGCAAATCTCTGCAAAAGAAAGAAGCAGTGGAAGCAGCCTTAGAGGTTGTTGGATTTAAAGGCAGTAATTCCAGTTCCCGAATTACAAGAAGTTACTGGCTGCTGTTTCATTTATTTTGTAGCTCCCAAGAAATGAGGGAACTTTTCAGCCCATCCTGATCTCAAGGGAGTCATTCGGCATTTGCGGGTGACTCATTTCCGGATGGAAACTCTGCAATCCTTGATAATAGCTGTGCAAATGGAATTTCTCACATCTGTAGATCTAAGGGAAGCATATTTGCATGTTCCCATTCACCAAGAACATCAGTGTTTCCTGCGTTTTTACATTCTGGGACGTCATCAATTTCAGGCCCTACCCTTCGGGTTAGCAACTGCACACAGGACCTTCTCTAAGGTCATGGTAGTGGTTGCAGCGCCTCTGTGTCAAGAAGGCATTCTGGTGCATCTGTATGTGGATGACTGGTTGATTTGGGCCAAGAGTGCAGAAGAGTTACTTGGCATCTCTCAAGTTAGTCTCCTTACTGTAGAAGCTAGGCTGGGTGGTGAACGTGGCCAGAAGCCTTCTATAGCCATCTCGGCATGTGATTCGATGCAGGGCAGGGTGTTTCTGCAAAAGGGTCACATCCAGAAGCTAAGGACACAGGTTCAGGCCCTGATAAGGACAATTCATCCAACAGTGTGGTCTTATCTGCAGGTCCTGGGGTCAATGGTGGCCACATTGGATATGGTTCCCCGGGGCAAGGGTGCACGTGAGACCCCTTCAGCGCTCATTGTTTTCCAGGTGAAGTCCGCAGTCCCAGGAGTACTCTGTGAGGATTGTATTACCATAATTTAAATTTTGAGTAGAAGCCCGCTAGATATTAAAAGAACAATTATCGTAGGTGATTTTAATCTTTGTGTCAACAAAACTCCACTCCCTGTAGTTTGTGAGCTTTTTTTGGATTTTTTGTCTGCTTTGGGACTCTCTCAGGTCATTACTTGCCCTACACACAGAGCCAGGGACACGCTCAATTTAGTTTTTTTCAAATCAGGCTTATATGCCTATTAAGGACTCCAATCACTGTTTGAGTATCCCATGGTCGGGTCATATTTGATTTCTTTTAAAGTGAGTTTTAATTCGTCACCATTTTAAGCAGAAAAGGTAGTCCTCAAATTGAAGAGAGGGGTACCATTGACCCCAAAGAGCTAAAAATTGAATGTAAAGAGAAATTATCAAATTTAGATGTAAAGAGTTGTGATCATGCTATTGGTATGTGGAATGATATCAACATTGATCTCCTTAATAGACTAGCTCCTGTCCAGACTGTTCCTTTAACTAAAAATTGTAGCAACTCAGCGCCAAGATCTGAAAAATCTTAAGTGCTCACTGAGGAGAATAGAGTGAGAATGGCGTAGAAAGAAATCTATTGAGAATTTAGATAATTATAGGATTGTTCTCCACAAATATAGGAAAGCAGTCAATGATAGGAAAAAGGAATTTTAAACGAAGAAAATTCATGCCACATGTTTTGATTGTTGCCTTCTTTTCAGTACTGTGAAAAAGTTAATAATCATATGATCCTTGAGGCTTTACCATTGTGTGAGGTTTTCACCAGTTGTTTTAAGGATAAAATAAACTACTGAATTCCCTGCCCATTACTGAAGGAGCTCGGAAGACACTCCTCTTCCATCCATTTCTGTCTGGAATGAGTTTGAGATTATATCTATTTAGAAGTTCAACATACCATTGTGAAATAAAATCCCACCCCAAATAAGTTAAATCCTATTTCTTTAGGTTATTTAAAGATGGTGAGAGAGGTTATAGCTCCATTTTTATCCTCTCTTGTCAATCTTTTCTTTGACGGAAAGCCACCTGCCGAGGCCCTTATTGAAAAATGGGAATTTTGATCTATGTTCACCTAATAATTATAGGCCAGTTTCATCCCTCCCATTTATTGCCAAATTGATAGAAAATTTTGTTTTTGCACAGTTAACACATTTTTTGGAAGATCATTCATTACAGCTTCCAAATCAATTCAGTTTTAGGAAGCATAGCAGCACTGAGACATTATCCATAATTGCTATGGTGCTGCGAGGTTTTGATGGTGGGCAGGATTTCTTGTTAATATTGTTGGACATGTCAATTGCGTTTGACACGTTGGATCATAAAATTTTGATTAGCTGTTTGAAATCACTCTGTATTGGTGGGTGGGGAAGGAGACTCAGACAAGAGGACCAAACCTAAAACGTCTGCACGCAGGTCAAGCTCAGCGGCTGGGTCTAACGGAAGGAGCCCAACCCCCACTGCGCACCCTGTGGAAAAGATCTCCCAGGATGACTCTCCCCCAGTGCGCAGACTCAGAGACCGGAGGAGTCGAGAGATACGGACACCGATTCTAGCAAGGACGAGATGGGACCAGGGGGATTTTCACCGGAATTTGTGCTGCTCATGCATGAAGCATTTCTGTCTTGGAAGCTCGCGAAGCGCAGAGCAAAGGATGGGAGCGTGGGAGTTCCCAAGCATCCCCATCTGTGAACTGACGGTCGTCTGTCCCGGGCAACTTTGGCTTGGGAGGATCTAGCGGGTGCAGTTGACCAGCAGGGGAACGACTCTACTCCGCCCTCAAGGGACACCACTGCAGATCAGGGTGTGGTCCCTCCAGACGTAAATACAGGTAACGATGATCAGGATCTGGTAGAACCTAGTGCGGAGGGGGACGACCCCCACGTAGTCCAGCTGTTTAAGAGTGCGGAATTGTGCCCCCTTATTCCCCAGGTGCTTGAGGAATTGGGGGTGAGACCCTCACTGGAAGATTCCGATTGCGAGGGAGTGAACCCAGTCCTGGAATGTCTCCGGGGTCCACCTAGTGCTTTTCCCATCCCAAAGAAGATTCAAAAGCTCATCAGCCGGAAGTGGGAATCCCCAGAGGCAAGGCTTAAGATCGGCCAGGCAATGCAAAAACTCTACCCACTAATGGAGGAACATTTAGAACGTCTCAGAGTACCTAAGGTGGATGCGGCTGTATCAGCGGTGACCAAGAAGACTATCATTCCAGTGGCAGGAGCAGCTTCTCACAGAGATGTGCAGGACCGCAAGTTGGAGCTGCACCTGAAGCAGGTGTTCGAGGTCTCCTCCTTAGGACTTCGGCGGTGGTGTGTGCCAGCATGATGCAAAGAGCATGTTTATGTTGGATTCAAAAACCACAGGATCCATCATCTTCTGGGACTTTGTCAGCTTCTCAGGCGGCTCATCTGGAGGCGGCGGTAGCATGTGTGGTGGATGCCTTGTATGACTTGGTGCGTTCGGTGGCCTGGACTGTGGTCTCCTCGGTGGCAGCTCGGCGACTCCTATGGATCCGCAATTGGGCAACAGGTGCTTCCTCCAAGTCACAACTGTGCAGTCTGCCTTTTCGAAGGAAGTTGCTGTTTGGAGAGGATTTGGATCAGCTGATGAAATCTCTGGGGGATTCCATGGGCAATAAACTGCTGGAAGATAGAGAGCCCTACAGGAAATAATTCGGACCTCGATCCCGTTTTCGGGATTTCCGAAAAAGCAGTTCAGGGAGGAATGTTCCACCCTCTGGTTCCAGACAAACCTCTTCCCGTACACAGTCCTTTCGCACTCCAGTCCTACTGCCAGAGGTGAGTTCGGTCAGGGAACCGGAACTGGGAAGCCTGCCCAATGAAATCAAGCCCGCCCACTCCTCAGACGGGATGATCAGGGGCAGGTTGTCCCAATTTTATTTATTTATTTATACAGTTTTTATATACCGTTGCACAGAACAAGTTCCATCTCTACGGTTTACATTAATTCCTATTATAAAACACAATAAAAGGATTAAAATGAAACAATACAATATCAATTAAGATCAAATTAAAATAGGAATTAAATTAATATCAAAAGATGAGAGCAGATTAAGAACAAAAAGACCCAAGGAGGAGGAGTGGGCAGGATCACCTCCGATCGCTGGGCGTTGGAAGCGGTAAAAGAAGGTTATGCCTTGGAATTTTCTCGGCCTCTCATGCCGGCCTTTGTGGAATCTCGATGTGTTTCCCGCTTTAAGTGAACCGCAGTAGAAGACACTCTACAAAGATTGCCTGCCCTGAAGGCGATCGTCCCTGTGCCATCCGAGGAACAGAGGAGAGGACGGTACTCCATTTATTTCTTGGTTCCCAAAAAATAGTCCACTTTCTGACCCATCCTGGACCCTCAGAAGGTAAATCTCTGCTAGAAGGTGCCCCGTTTTCGAATGGAAACACTTCGAACAGGCATCGCAGCAGGTCGAAAGGGAGAGTTCCTCACCTCATTGCATCTCACCGATTCGCAGTGCTCACCAGAGATTCCTACGATTCAAGATCCTGGGTCATCATTTTCAGTTCCTGGCGCTGCCGTTCGGACTGGCAACGGCCTTTCACACCTTTACCAAGGTGATGGTCATGGTGGCGGTGACCCTCTGGAAGGAAGGGATAATGGTCCATCCTTACCTCGACGATTGGCTGATTCGAACCAAGTCGGAAGAGGAAGGCGAGCGGATGGTTCTTCATGTGATCCATTGTCTCAAGTCCCTAGGCTGGGTAATCAACGAAGTGAAAAGTCATCTGGCTCCGTCACAGTATCTGGAGTATTTGGGAGCTCGTTTTGATACCCTCCAGGGCAGGGTGTTTCTCACGAACGACAGGATGTACAAATTGCAGCAACAAGTGTGTCTCTTGTTACAGCTTCCAATCCCCAGAGTGTGGAATTACCTACAACTTCTGGGGTTCATGGCTTCGACGTTGGAATTGGTGCCTTGGGCCTTCGCTCACCTGAAACCGTTGCAGAGAGATCTACTGTCGTGGTGGGACCCAGTGTCTGAGCAATACCAGTTGCCCCCTGCCTTTGTCTCAGCGAATCAGGTCCAGCCTACAATGGTGGCTGTCGGAAGACAACTTACAGAAGGGGATGCCCCTCGAAGTCCTGGATTGGGTGATCGTGACAACGGATGCAAGCCTTCAAGTCTGGGGAGCAGTGTGCCTCAGTCATGCGGTGCAGGGACTCTGGTCCTTACCCGAATGGTCGTGGTCTATCAATTGCCTAGAGAACAAGGGCAGTCCACAAAGCATTGTTTGCATTCCAGTCCCTGGTGCAGGGGAGAATGGTTCAAGTCTTCTTGGACAACGTCACCACAGTGGCATATCTCAGTCGCCAGGGAGGAACCAGGAGTCCGGCCGTGGCACAGGAAGCACACCACCTCTTCACTTGGGCCGAGCTTCATTTGGAAGGCACCGCAGCCTCTCACGTGGCAGGCATGGAGAAATGTGCAAGCGGACTTCCTCAGTCTTCAACAGCTGGATCCCGGGGAGTGGGAGCTATCCAGGGAGGGTTGGAATTACATTTCTGCCCAATGGGGAGTTTCCCAACTGGACCTCATGGCGACCTGTGTCAACACCAAGACTGGTTCTTCAGCCGAAAGAAGGAAATCAGGTTGGTAGGAGTAAACGCCCTAGTCTGCAAGTGGCCAACCAGAATCCTCCTGTATGCCTTTCCTCCATGGCCCCTGTTCGGGCCATGGAGGAAAGGTCCGCACTGTACCAGGTCCGCAAACCACAGCCGTGGCGGCCGTGGTTTGCGGACCTGGTACAGTGGGTGACAGACGGCCCACTATGCCTAGCTCATCTGCCGAACCTCCTGCGACAAGGGCCCATTTTTTCGGATCGGAAGGATCACTTCTCTCTCGCAGCCTGGTGTTTGAGAGGCAGCAGTTACGGATGAAAGGTTATTCGGAACAGGTGATTTACACCCTGCTTCAGTCCAGTCGGCCCTCGACGTCTATGGCATACGCTCGAGTGTGGAAGGTGTTTGAAGTCTGGTGTGACCAACAGGGTGTAGTGCCATTGTCTGTGACCATTGCTCAGGTCTTGGGGTTTTTGCAGCAGGGATTATCTAAAGGTTTGGCTTATAGTTCCCTATGTGTTCAGGTTGTGGCCCAGGGATGTCTCCTAGGGCGGGTAGATGTCAGGCTTCTAGCCAGCCACTCTGACATTGTCTGTTTCCTGAAAGGGGTGAAGCACCTTCGTCCTCCTCTTCGTAAGTTATGCCCGGAGTGGAATCTCAATCTGGTGTTGAGTTCTCTTCGTGATCCCCCTTTTGAGCCTCTGGGACACGCTTCCTTAAAGGACTTCACCTTGAAGACGGTGTTCTTGGTGGCCATCTGTTCCACGAGGCGTATTTAAGAATTGCAGGCTCTTTCCTGTAGGGGTCCCTTCCTTCACATCTCGGCTGATAGGGTGTCCCTGTGCACGGTCCCTTCCTTTTTATTGAAAGTGGTGTCTGCCTTGCATGTTAATCAGTCCGTGGAGTTACCCGGATTCCCTGATTGGGCTTGTGACCCCTGCTATGGGAAGAGATCTTCATCTGTTAGATGTCCGCCGGGTTCTCCTTCGGTATATGAAGGTCACTAACTCTTTTCGAAAATTGGATCACCTTTTTGTGGTCTTTGGAGGTCCGAAGAAGGGTGAAAAGGCATCTAAGGCATCCTTGGCTCGCTGGCTGAAGGAAACAATTTGCTTGGTCTACATCGGGAAGGGTCACCATGTCCCAACTGGTTTGAAAGCTGTCGATGAGAGCGCAAGCAGCTTCTTGAGCGAAGTCTCAATTGTTGTCAGCTGAGAAGGTTTGTAGAGCCGCATTCTACCTGCATACCTTCACAAGGCATTATCGTCTGGATGTCAGGGATCCAGACCAAGTTCTTTTTTGGGGAGAGCATCTTGCGAGCGGGTCTTTCGGGTTCCCACCCGGTGTAATGTGGCTTTGGTACATCCCACTGGTCTGCACTGATCTGGTTATGTATAGGAAAAGAAAATTTGGTTCTTACCTGCTAATTTTCGTTCTTGTAATACCACAGATCAGTCCAGGATCCCGCCCGGGTGCTACTGCCAAAAGACTGATTTACCTAACGATTAGCTGCTGTACATAGGGAATCTATCAGAATGATTCTATAATATTTTGGTTTTTGTTGCAGGAATTAGATGGTTTATTTTCTCAATTATACTTTGGGTATCGATAAATACTGATGAGCTGCAGGTGGCACACTTGGGATACCAATGCCTCGAAACTTGGTTCTCTGACTCCATCTGCTGGTAGGAGTGCACTGGACTGATCTGCGGTATTACAGGAACGAAAATTAGCAGGTAAGAAACAATTTTCCTTTCCTTTCCTAATAATTCCTAATATTCTATTTGCTTTCTTGGTCATGGCAGCACACTGAGCAGAGTATTTTAACATATTATCCATGATGAAGCCTAGATACTTTTCCAGGGTGGTGACTTCTACTCTGGAATTTTTCATTGTGTAGCTATAATTTGGCTTGCTTTTCCCTACATGCATCACTCTGCACTTATCCACATTAAATGCCATCTGCCATTTGGATCCTTTTGCAATATTTCACAATCCCCTTGTTACTTAACAACTTTGAATAATTTTGCATCATCAGCAAATTGATCACGTCCCTCGTTCCCATTTCCAGGTCATTTATAAATGTTAAAATGCAGTGGTCCCAGTACAAATCCCTGGAGCACTCCATTATTCACTTTTCTCCATTGAGAAAATTGACTATTTAGCCCTGCTCTCTGTTTTCTGTCTTTTAGTCTGTTCTCAGTCCACAATAAAACATTGCCTCCTATCCCATGACCTTTTAATTTCCTTAAGAGTTTCTCATGAGGTACTTTGTCAAATCCTGTCTGAAAATGGATTAGCGCCTATTTAACCTGCGTCTGACTGCGGGTTAAATAGGCGCTCAAATCTCAGACAATCAAACTTGATGCAGGTTTCAACTTTTAAAAGTTAATTTCTTGTACACCTGTACTTTTCAGGTTGTCTGCAAGAGAAATATTGGTGAGATAGTTCTTCAATTTAGAATACTGTTCATGTTTTTAATTGGGTCATTAAACCCAAAAAAATATTTTGTCATTTTCTGTATTAACTTGTCTTGCTTGTATTATTTTAAAGTGTTTGTTTCTATTGTAATGCACTCAGAACAAATTGATATTGAATTGGGTGGAATCGAAACATTTTCAATAAATTAAACCAGGTTTGCGTGACAGCAAACACCATCTTTACTTAGGATAGTGGAGATTGCTGCTGAAATGGCTGTTAAAGATTCGTTGATGGGAGGAGGGGGGTCTCCCCATACAGTATCTAAAAATATGCTTACAAATGGTAGATCCTGCTCTCTTAGCCACATGAGTTTGATTCTGTATTTAACCTATATATAGGAGAAAAGAAAATTTTAGAGGCTGTGTACAGTTGGTCTTAATGTACTGAATCATTGATGACATCAAGTCTTATGTCAACTATTTACTTTACATTGTTGCTTATGTTCCCTTTAAGCTATAAATGTGTAGCTTATGCATAACAGTAGAAAAACATAACAAAGTACTATGCTTTTATATTACATGTCACTAGTGATATCATTAGTAAATAAAAATGACTCTCTCCTTGTTAGTTGAATTATATACTAGTGACTGTTCTCTAAAACTTGAAGACAACATGAAAAATTAGTAGGCAAATCCATATAAAGTATTTTTAGACACATTGAAAAAAGTGCTGGTCCTGTTCACTATTTGGTAATGAAGTGCTGTGGATAAAATGCTTATTAACAATAAGACTATTTTCCTTCAGGTAAAGTGTACTCATTTCCTTTTAGCAGTAGAAAAAATAAGAATCGGTCGATGGAAAAAGCCCTTTATTAGAGTATGCCCGACTCTGGCCGAGTTTCGCTCTTTTACATAGAGCTGCCTCAGGGGCAACTGTTGCGTTTCAAAACACTGCTTGCTTTAATGTTATGTCGCAGAGCAGCTTTTATTAGAGGTGACTTCAACTGGGGAATACTGGTTTAGTACGTTGATGCACAGAAAATTATTCACGTGCAGCAATGTAACTGCGGAGTCTGCTAATAACACAAGCAAAACCAATTGTGCACGCCGTCATCAACATTAGTCCATGCGAGCTGGGTTGTGAACGCTGTCAACCAACAACAATTTATGCGAAATCATGGACTAATGTTGATGACGGCATGCACAATTGGTTTTGCTTGTGTTATTAGCAGACTCCGCAGTTACATTGTTGCACGTGAATAATTTTCTGTGCATCAACGTACTAAACCAGTATTCCCCAGTTGAAGTCGCCTCTAATAAAAGCTGCTCTGTGACATAACAACACTAAAGCAAGCAGTGTTTTGAAACGCAACAGTTGCCCCTGAGGCAGCTCTATGAAAAAGAGCGAAACTCGGCCAGAGTCGGGCATACTCTAATAAAGGGCTTTTTCCATCGACCGATTCTTATTTTTTCTACTGCTACACGGCCAACTGGATCGGCTTCCGCTTTGCTCATTTCCTTTTAGCCATCTGCTCTTTTCCTATGGTATATTTTACTTTTCAAGGCACACTGCCAAATGTTCAGACTTAATTTGCTTTTGTTTTCAATCCCTGTTTTTAAAATGTTTCAAAAACATTGAATAGAAATATATTCTAAATTGTTTATACATTAAAACCTGGAAGTAATCTACCAAGACAAATAGTTCATTTCTTCCTACTGTGATGTTGGTGTAGCAGTGATTCCATCGAAACAGTTTTAAATGCACTGGATATATTGTGACGTTTACCTATAAAATACTGGTACTGGAAAAAATTCAACAAAGGTGTTCCTCACTCTATTATTCCATCCATAAAAACAACAACAAAACCCCCACATTCATATGTATATGTATAGGGCACTTGCAGCCCCCCCCCCCTCCCCATTGGGGTACTTTGTACCTGCAAGCTCCATGGGGGGACTGCACCTTGGGAAAGTTCACTTGGTAAAGTGGAATATAAATGTGACAAATAAATGGCTTGCCTAGTAAGACCATTGCTGCAGAAGTACTTAGAGTTTGAAAGGTGCAAGCTCCCCCCTGAGAAGAATATAAACTCCATGAACATACTTTCTGAAAAGGGCCTTGGCACAGCCCCTTTTTCCCACATTGAGTGAAGGGGCAGTTTTGAAACAATTGAGCCTGTAACAAAATCAGTAAAGGACCATCTGGTTCTATTGTAGGATCCCAAGGCGGCCTAGGAAGGGAGAACCCATTATTTTGATATGTTGGAGGTCCTAACTCTTGGAGAAAATTAGCTATATTTAAGCTATTGCCATCTTTTGAAGCTGTATAATTTTATATTTTAGCACTATGCATTTGCAAGCAGCATTTAAGTATAGCCATCATATTGAATCATCTAGGTCACTGATGGTCCTCAAGGGCTGCATATTGGTCAGGTTTTCAGAATATCCCTAATGAAAATTCCTGAGATAGATTTGTCAGGTATACTGCCTCTATTGTATGCAAATCTATCTCATGCATATTTTTTAGAGATATACTGAAAACCCAGCCTGTTTGCAGTACTCGAGGACTGGATATAATACCACTTTTATAGAACTAAATTCTTCTTCTAGCTCAAAATGCTGCTTTGAGCAATATATTTTTGCTACATTAAAAAAAAATACCAAAATATTTGTCCCCTTCAAACAAAAAAATAAACCTTATTCCTTTGGTGCTAATGCAGAACGTCTTGTATATGCAAACATAGCACGAGTCAGCATAAATCTTTCTTTTGCATAATTATTCTCACCTTAGCCATATCTTCAGGTAGATACTTGAAGAATTAATCAAAGCAGTTATGATAGGATGTGCTTTGTGTTTAATATATATTTTTTATTCTTGTAGAGCAGTATGGGAATCCATGCCAGGTTTTTACTAGTACTACAGTTGCTTCTTTTACAAAAACTTAGCAGACTTTACTTAAACACAGGTTTATTGTACTTTTGTTTTCTCTGTGTACCTTCAGAACAGTACACCATATCTCTCACCAACAAACGAGATTTACAGCATGCAAGCAATTCCAGTTACTGATTTATGTTAGCCAGCAGCCTTTCCTATCAGTTCTAGGACCTTTCCCAATTAATCTCTCCTGTTAAGATTCCTGGCTGTCTTGGTTTCTTGCTTTAGGACTCCAAGGCTTCTTCCCCTCTGCCTCCAGGCTGTCAGCTTCCTCAAAGTCCGTTTTAGGCTATAGAAACACCTCCCCCCATACATCCCCCCCTCCTAAGTCAGCAGATTTCTGTTACAGGTAGATCCAACTAATTCTTTTTAAATGCCTTCCTCTACCCCTTAATCCCTTACAAGCACCAAACTCTGGGCACCCAGAATTACAATCTTTTTTCAACATGCCTAGAATATAAGGTAAAACAGTGGTTTTCAAACTGTCCGGTGATATCCCTAGCCAGTCAAGTAGTCAGGGTACCTACAATGAATAAGCCTAGGATATATTTGCATGCATTGCCTCAGTTGTATGCAAATACATCTCATGCGCTGTTATAAAGTATAAAGCCCAAAACTAAGGTTAAATTTTAGTATGGGTTTTACTTAACATGCACCTTAAAATCAGGAGTCTCTGTGGTATGCAGTAAGCTAATGGGTTGCAAATCATACAGGAGTAAAAATTTTAAAAAGCATGCTAAATGAAAAAAAGTCTAAAATATGAGTTAACCTGAAAAATCCGAATTAATGCAGAAAAGTACTTAAAACTGAAGTAAGGAGGAAAATGCTTGAAGTTGAAAGGAGTTTGACCAAAATGATCTTGCATGCAAGATTAACACTGGGCATCCTGATATTTTCACATGCAAGGCATGTCAAGTGAAATGAAAGGGTAAGCTCTCTAGGAAGGGCACATACAGGTGAACAGTACTCACCTTGTTGATGTATATCTGTAATGGCTGTAATTGCAAATTCCTGAGAGCTTACCCTGTGTTTTAACTCCTTGGCTTGAGGTGGATTAAAAGTTAACTCACATTTCTGATAGCCATAATACTATATGGCTGTGCCCATGAAGTAGTGTCTAGCTGTTTCTACCACACTGGGCACAGCAGTAGAATGACTTTGGCCATCAGAAATGTGAATTTACTCCACCTCAGACTGAAGGCGTTAAATTTCCAGTGTAAGCTTTTCTGAGGCAGACACCAATCACAGGTTTTCTTTGTTTTTCTGTACAGCTGGACAGTACACACACAATGCTAAAGTGAGTACTGTCCAGCTGTTGATGTCCACCCAGACAGATTATGCTTTGATCATTTAGCTGTAGGTGCCCTCCAAGAAAGCTTATTCTTTTATTTTACTTGCCATTCCTTGTTAAAATGGCCTTGAATAAGAGAATGTACTTACAAGTTGGGGGTACACAGCACCAATCTAACACACAACGCCATTTTGGAAGGACATGGCAAGAAAAATCAAAACAAGCTGTCTGAGATGGGCACCTTTAGCTGAACAGTAGACACTTTGGCACTGTGCATCTGACTTTGATGTACTTTTCAGCTGCAGGTACCCCCTTCCCCTCCATCAACCACCTAGAGAGTTTGTGGTTTGCTAATCTAGATGTAGGTGCCAGCCCAGAAAGGTTATGCTTTAATTTTACTTGCCATTCCTTGCCAAAATGGTCTTGGATGCAAGAATTTTCTCTCTGGAGTGGGCACTTAGCTAGCACAGAGCCAGTGTACTGTTCAACTACACATGCCTGCCCTGAGAGCTTACACTGGAAATTAAATTCCTGGGTCTAAGGTGGAGTACATTCTAATTTCTGATCTCCAAAGTTATTCTATTGCTGTGTCCAGTCAGAAGCAACTAGATGCTACTACACTGGGCACAACAATAGTATAAAGTTGACCAAGGAATTCAATTTCCAGCACTGAGAAAATGGGTTTTAAGCTATCTACCCTTTAACGCATCTCCCGTTATTGAAAGGGAATAGCTGTCATCTTTTATATGGGATTTGCATGATCCCATGCTAATTTTAATGATGGATTTTACTCCTGGTTTACCACACTTTTTTTTTTTTTAGAAGTTAAAACCCCTGTTAAATACATAATTAAATTTACTGCAGAAAAAATGTGTGCTAAAACATGAGTAAAAACCTGTGCTTACATTAGCATGTCTTATTACATCAGCCCCAAAGTGACTTAAAATTCTTGCCAAGTGTTTAATCTGACACACATGGATGGCAAGGCAGTAAATGCTGTCCTCCATTTCTGATTTGTGTATTTTATTAAAATAAAGTAAAATAAGCTATGAAGTTCCTGTTGGTACACATGCTTAGTGTCAGTGCTGGTCATGTTACTTATCAAAAATAGAAAAGAATAAGAAAATATAGATGAGGCCATTGACTTGTTACTGATGTGTTGTAGAGGGATCCAAATGCAGTCATTGATCAAGTCAGTTAAATTATGAGTTTAAGCAATAATGGTTTCAAACTATATAATACACAGAAAATGTTTGGATTTAAAGAAACAAGCATATCTTTGCCTTGCTATCCTGCTTTTCTATCCATGTTGACATTGTACTTTAACTATCTTAGGGACCATCAGAGTTTGTCTTGTAACTTCTGTGTTTTGTGTTGAAACTTTATTAAAAATATTAAACATTTTTGGCAAAAAATAAAAATATTCTCTTTTCTGTGTTCACTTCAGGTGTATTGTAGAAACAGAAAACCTAGAGGAAAGGGTTGTTGTGGTGAGCCGTATAATTGAAATCCTGCAAGTTTTTCAAGAGCTTAATAACTTTAATGGTGTTCTTGAAGTTGTCAGTGCCATGAACTCTTCACCCATATATAGGCTAGACAACACTTTTGAGGTAGGTATCAAAAATAAAATTGTAGTAATCTATACTGAAACATTTGTATAATATTGAGTAATGTATCTCTCAGTAACAGTGCCTAGTAAAGAATGAATTAAGCAAAGGAGTATGCAGCAGCATTGCATGATTAGACCTTATGTTTACACCATTCTGATCAGCAATTCATTTTATATTCTGCAAAATGGGACATAGTTTCTCCTTCAACAAGCAGGATAATCAGCTATTTAAATGGATGACTGTCAAGGGTGCCCGGATCTTAACCAACACCCACAAACGTGACCACATCACCCCTGTACTCCAACACCTCCACTGGCTTCCAGTTTCTGCAAGGATAACTTACAAAACCCTCACTCTGGTCCACAAAGCCCTCCATAACCAAAATATGCATTGGTTCAATGAATACCTTACATTTCACAATGCCATCAGACCTACAAGACAGCAACACCATCAGACCTACAAGACAGCAACACCGAGCAACACTGAACATCCCTTCGCCCAAAGACTCCAAACTCAGCTCCACTAAAGCCTGGGCACTCTCATTAGCTGCCCCCGCCCTTTGGAACAAACTGCCCCCTTCACTATGTCAAGAAGCGTGCCCTAAAAAATTCAAACAAGACCTGAAAACTTAACTATTCCAACAATCATTCACTGAACAACACACCACCTTCACATCACACCCTCTCCCCACCGCCTTCCCATCCTCTCTATAGAAAATGCCTCTCCTGTAAAAAATGACATATTGTAAATTGTGTACATAACACTGTTAAGCCTTTCTTTTACATTCTGTCTTTCTCTCTGTAACTTGTTGATAATTATACCTACTTGTTCTCCAACAGTTCTCTGTTATAATGTAAAGCGCTTGTTGCTGAATTATGTTTTATGTGAACCGATGAGATGTTACAAACATTCATCGGTATATAAAAACCTCTAAATAAATAAATAAATAAGGGTGCTGAACACAATAAAGCCCACCTCAGACTATTTTTGTATGTTTAGATGCTTCCATTTCATCCTGTTAAACCAGTCCACTCCAAATAGGCGGGTTATGACCCCCAACCAGCAGATGGAGGCAGAACACACTGATTTCTCCAGGGGAAGTATTACTGCTATATATAGGTGATGCAGCACAGTGAGAATCCAGTATACTCTGCTTCCATCAGATGGTAGGACTCAGTGGTGGTGCAGCAGGATTTTGAAATAGGATTTGATGCTCTTTCGGTGTAGACCACTGGGGTACCTGTAGAGGGAACCTGCTAATAGAACCTTCCAGCCCCAGAAGGGACATGGTTGAGCCCGGTGGGGAAGGGAATCTTTTAAAAGAAAAAAAAAAGAAACAAGAGAATCTCCTGCAGTTTTGTGTGTAGATAGTGGAGACATTCCTCCTGGTTCTCCCCTCACCCCAGACCACCACCATCCTTACCTCACTTGTTCAGCTTTCTGTAACAGAAGATTGCAAAAAAAAAAAAAAAGAAATGAAGAGCTGCTTGTGTGGCAGTGCTGCAGGTCATGCAGTCATTATTTCCAAGTGAGAGGTGCCTTTCTAGGATATGTAGAGGGTAAGTGATTGGGGGAGTCTTCTGGGGCCAAATCACTTGAACATAGTTCTCAGAATGAGACACAGTGCTGTGGTTTTGGCAGAAGTGGTGGTTCCCTGTACGTACCAGGATCAGTCCAGACGGTGGGTTATGTCCCCCGTCCAGCAGATGGAGTCAGAGCAGAGTTTGAGGGCGTCACCATATAGACCAGTACACCCTCTGCTGGAGCTCAGTATCTTTCTGACTCCAGCAGATGAGAGTTGGGGGAACCAGTAGCTCCCCCAGAGTGACAGGACCTTAGTATTTGTTTCCCATTTCTTATCTCTTTTCTCTTCAGTATGTCCCTGTCATTTCTTCAGGCATTTTGGATCTGTAAAGTTTAAAAAACAAAAAAAAAGTTCCAATTTTTGAGGAAGCGTGTTTCTCATTTGCTCTGCCTTCTCTCTACTGTGCCTCGCTCCTCTACTGTTCGGGGTAAGTGGAAGGTTGTTTTCTTTTCTTCTCAACAGGCATTTTCTTTCTTCTGCTTGCGGTGCCCCGTGGATGCCGGTGGTGCCGGCTGCTCCACGCGTTGTCTGAGGGTCCCGCGGCCCGGCGGCTTTGCTCGCGGGTGTTTGTGCTGCTGCATGGGGGAATCCCCCGGCGACTCTGGACCCCTTCGGGTGGTGTAGGCCATTCCAGGCCCCCCCGCGGCACTAGCCCGTTGCTCAGGACCCCCCCCCCCCCCCGAGGCGTCTTTTACCCAGCGCTCCCATGCCGCGGCCATCGAGGTGTGAGGCCTGCGGCGAGCCGGGGACCCGATTTACGCGGGCGGGGCTATGCGATCGGTGCCTCCCCGAGGGGGAAGGCACCTTGCTGTCTTCGGACACGCTTTCGGTCCTCCCCTCTCCGCAGCCCGGGCGGCCACGTCGCCGCCATTGGCGGGAACGGCGGCCATCTTAGATGGGCATCGTGAGGCGGATAGGCTCCCAGACGGGGAAGGGATGTTTCGCGATGTCTCTCACCAGAATTTGCCCCCGGAGGGGGATTTACCCGACCGGGGGCCTCAGGAGGGTCCCTCCCCAGGGACTCCAGTCAGCTCGTCGTTCTTCTCCCCTGAATTTATATTGTTGATGCACAGGGCTTATTTACAGGGAAGGGGAGACCCAGGGGGGTCTCCCTTGGGGGCCCCTCCCCCCAAGGGACCCAGGATTGTTGGCATTCCTACTGGCTCGCCAGATATGCTTGGATCTGTCCTGGGAACCTCCTCCGTGCCACCCCGACGTACCATGGGGGCGGCTTCACCAGCAGGAGGTGACTCCCCGGAAGCGCACCCGGATGGACAGACGGATGGGGGCGATCCTCGTGCCCTACATATTTTTCAAAAGGAAGAGCTGGATGAGCTCATTCACCATATCATTCAGGAGCTAGACCTCGATTCGCCGCCGGACCCTCCAGTCCCTGTGGCTCCGGCCGTTGCTACGTCCTCTCGGAAAGGGGACCCAGTTCTTGCCGCCCTTCGACCTAGGGCGAGGGCTTTCCCCATACATGAGTCTTTCCTTCAGCTTCTCACCAGGGAGTGGGACACGCCCGAGGCGTCCTTGAAGGTCACCCGTGCCATGGAAAAACTGTATCCGCTGCCGGAGGATTTCTTGGATCTCATCAGGGTTCCCAAGGTGGATTCAGCAGTTTCGGCGGTGACCAAGAGGACGACCATCCCGGTCACGGGTAGGACGGCCCTGCGGGATACACAGGATCGTAAACTGGAAACTTTCCTCAAGCGAGTTTTTGAAGTCTCCGCCCTAGGGATGCGTGCTGTTATGTGCAGTTCGCTTGCACAGAGGGCCAGCTTGCTCTGGGTTCAACAACTCCTCACATCTCAGGATTTGCCTCCCGAGGAGGCCATCCAGGCGGACCGCCTGGAGTCTGCCATAGCGTATGGGGTGGAAGCTCTGTATGATATCTTTCGAGTAATGGCGAGATCCATGGTGTCGGTGGTAGCAGCCCGACGGCTCTTGTGGCTGCGTAACTGGGCGGCGGATGCTTCCTCCAAGTTGCCTTGGCTCCCTCCCCTTTCGAGGCAAGTTTCTCTTTGGGGAGGACCTGGATCAGATCATCAAGTCGCTGGGGGAAAATTCGGTACATCGGCTTCCTGAAGATAGACAGCGCTCCTTCAGGTCCTTTCCCTCAGGTAGAACCAGGGCCAGGGCGCAGTGGCGCTACAGGTCCTACAGACAGCCTGGTCCTCGGACACAACCTGCCAGGTCCCAGCCCTGGTCTCGTTCCTTTCGTGGTCGGAGGCCCGTGCGAAGAGGGTTCAGGGCAGGGGAATCTGCCCGCAAAGTCAGCTCAATGATGCCAGAGGAGCCCACTCATCACCTCCCCGAATCGGGGGACAACTCACGGAATTCTACGAGGAGTGGGTAGATATCTCCGCAGACCAGTGGGTGCTGGACACCATAAGGGACGGTTACGCTTTGGAGTTTGTCCGCCCGCCGAGGGACAGGTTCATTTTCTCCCCTTGCGGTTCGGGTCTCAAGAGGATGGCGGTTCAACAAATGCTAGACCGGCTGCAGGAAATAGGGGCCATAGTCCCCGTCCCCTTCGGCGAGGTGGGCTTGGGACATTATTCCATTTACTTCGTCGTTCCCAAAAAGGACGGTTCCTTTCGGCCCATCCTAGATTTGAAGGAGGTAAACAAATCCCTGAGGGTCAGCCGGTTCCGCATGGAAACTCTTCGGTCAGTGATTGCCGCAATGCACAAGGGAGCGTTCCTTGCCTCCCTGGACCTGTCGGAAGCGTACTTACACATCCCCATCCTTCCGGCTCACCGGCGGTACCTCCGTTTCAAGATTCTCGGCCAGCACTTCCAATTCAGGGCTCTACCCTTCGGCTTGGCGACCACCCCTCGGACCTTCACAAAGATCATGGTGGTGGTGGCGGCGGCCCTTCGCAAGGAGGGTATTTTAGTGCATCCCTATCTGGACGACTGGCTGATTCGTGCGAAGTCCTTCGCACACGGTCAGACCTCAGTGGCCAGGGTCGTACAAGTCCTACGTTCACTGGGCTGGGTGGTGAACCTCTCCAAGAGTTCCCTCGTGCCCTCGCAACACTTGGACTTCTTGGGAGCGAGCTTCAATACACGGCTAGGCATGGTGTTTCTACACCCGGACAAGGCTCAATCCTTGAGGGAACACGTGCGTCGGTTTTCTGCTTTGTGTGAACCCACCGCCTGGAATTATCTGCAGCTCCTGGGAGTGATGGCCTCCACCATCAACATGGTACCCTGGGCATTTGCACATCTGCGGCCATTGCAGGTGTCTCGTCTCTCCCGTTGGAAACCAGTCTCGCAGGAGTATCAGGTGATTCTGCCTCTCCCACCATCTGCCAGGGAAAGTCTGGATTAGTGGCTGGTCCCCTCGCATCTGGCTCGCGGAGTCTCGCTCGAGGTGCCCAATTGGGTGGTGGTGACCACCGATGCCAGCCTTGTGGGATGGGGTGCCGTCTGCGAACGAAGCGCCACACAGGGGACTTGGACACCAGCGGAGGCGAAGTGGCCGATCAATCGCCTGGAAACAAGGGCAGTACGCCTAGCTCTTCAGCGTTTTCTCCCCTTGGTTCGGCACAGAGAGGTAAGGATTCTCTCGGACAACGCAACCACCGTGGTCTACATCAATTGACAAGGGGGACAAGAAGCAAACATGTCTCCCTCGAGTCAATGCCCCTGATGGAGTGGGCGGAGAGCCATCTCGTCCGGATCGCGGCATCTCACATCGCCGGAGTGGACAACATTCAGGCAGACTACCTGAGTCGACAACAGCTGGACCCCGGAGAATGGGCTCTCTCCGAGGCAATGCATCTCATCGTCCGCCGTTGGGGGACTCCGCGCCTGGACCTGATGGCGACCTCCCTCAACGCCAAGGCTCCGCGCTTTTTCAGTCGCAGGAGAGAGCACGGCGCGGAGGGGGTGGATGCCCTAGCCCTTCCATGGCCATCAGATCATCTGCTCTATGTTTTTCCTCCTTGGCCTCTGGTAGGAAAGGTTCTCCGCAGACTAGAACATCATCGAGGGACCGTGATTCTCGTTGCCCCGGAGTGGCCCCGTCGGCCATGGTTCGCAGATCTTCTTCAAATGACGGTGGGCGGCCCACTTCGCTTGGCTCATCTTCCGCGTCTTCTACACCAGGGGCCGGTATTTTTCGAGCAGGCAGAACTCTTCTGTCTTGCGGCTTGGCTTTTGAACGGCGCCGCCTCCGCCGCAGAGGCTACCCGGAGACAGTGATCTCAACTATGCTGCGGTCCCGTAAGCCTTCCACCTCCGTTGCCTATGTTCGAGTCTGGAAGGTCTTCGAAGCTTGGTGTTCCAACCAAGGGACCCGACCCACGGAGGCGACTGTCCCGATGATTCTTCAATTCCTACAGGATGACCTGGATAAGAGTCTCGCCTATAATTCACTCCGTGTCCAGGTGGCAGCTCTGAACGCCTTGGTGCAGAAGGATAGCTCTCTTCCTCTCCAGCCGGATATCGCACGTTTTCTTAAGGGTGCCAAACACCTACGGCCACCGGTCAGGGACCCTTTCCCTTCCTGGAGCCTCAACTTGGTTCTGCGGACTCTGTCGGGCTCACCGTTTGAACCACTTCGCGGGGCTACCATTAAGGACCTGACCCTCAAGACGGTCTTTCTCGTAGCCATCTGTTCCGCTCTCCGCATATCGGAGCTACAAGCCTTGTCCTGCAGGGACCCGTATCTTCGATTCTCCGACTCGGGAGTCTCCCTTCGTACGGTGCCATCCTTCCTCCCGAAGGTGGTGTCGTCCTTCCATTTGAATCAGACGGTGGAACTCCCAGCGTTCGCTCCAGAGGAACCAAGGTCTCTTCGTCAATTGGACGTCAAGCGTGCTCTGCTCCGCTACCTGGAGGTTACAAATGACTTCCGGGTATCCGATCATTTGTTTGTGCTCTGGTCAGATCCGAAAAAAGGATCTCCGGCATCGAAGACAACCATTTGCGCGCTGGATATAGGACGCCATTTTATCGGCTTACATTGGAGCGGGGCGGAACCCGCCTCGCGGCATTTCAGCTCACTCTACGCGCTCACAAGCGGCGTCCTGGGCGAAAACTCGCTCCGTCTCTTCACAGGAAATTTGTCGTGCGGCGACGTGGAAATCGTTGCACACCTTTTCCAGACATTATCGGCTACACCTGGCGCCGCAGACCACGGGTCACTTTGGCGATCAGGTACTCCGAGCAGGTCTCTCAGGATCCCACCCGAACTAGGGAAGCTTGGGTACATCCCACCGTCTGGACTGATCCTGGTATGTACAGGGAAAAGAAAATTATTCCTTACCTGCTAATTTTCGTTCCTGTAGTACCATGGATCAGTCCAGACGCCCACCGCTCTGGGTTTTTCGGTTCCTGCTCGGGTTCTTACGTGTAGCTGTCATCTTGTCTTTTCAATTTTCTTATTGATATTCACAGCTCCTCACAAGTTGGCTGTTTTGTGGCCTCGTTGGCCGGTTCTAGTTCTATTTTTTTCTGTTCCTTCATGGTTACGGATTCTTGATCCAAAATGTCTCTTGCTCTATTTGATCTTTGCTATTCGTTATACTGAGCTCCAGCAGAGGGTGTACTGGTCTATATGGTGACGCCTTCAAACTCTGCTCTGACTCCATCTGCTGAACAGGGGACATAACCCACCGTCTGGACTGATCCATGGTACTACAGGAACGAAAATTAGCAGGTAAGGAATAATTTTCTTTTAAGTTGGGCTATGCTCCCATGTGGATATACCTTTCTCAGCTGCAATGGAGGGTAAGACTCCTCCAGTCCATGTGCCTGCTCTGGAACCTTCTTTTTCTATTCCTTTGGACCAAATGGGTTCAGCTCTGAATTCTCCCTAGAATTTTATTTTATTATTTTTTTGTTTTTGCTGCAGGCATTCTGTGCCATTCAGAAGCTGGGGGGGGGGGGGGAGTTTTTTTAGAAGGTGCAGTCAGAACACTTGTTTTCAGTCCCAGTCCCATGTAAACGTCCAAGGGGGTCAGATGGAGTTCCCACCCAGGATCTGGAGAAAAGCCCGGAGGATTCGAGGATCTTGTAGACTCTACCAGTGATGTTTCTTTGGAGGGAGAGGGAAGGTTCCTTTGACATGGACAATGATATAATTATAAGGAGGAAATTTCAGCCCTGTTTGATCAGGTCTTTTCTTCTCTTGGGATAGACACTGCAGTGGAGTCCTGTCTGGGACTTTATTATTTAGGGTGTCCGCAGGTCTACAAAGAATTTCCCTTTGCCTTCGTAAATTGCAAATTTGATTTTAGTTGAGTAGGAGGTTCCAGAGTCTGGTCTTAATGGTAAGAATCTTCTCAGAGTGGAGGGGGAGGAGTAAAGATGATGGCTTGCTAGGTTCCGTTTGCTGGCATTTTAGCTTTGCTGCTTTTCCTTCTTTTATCATGCCTTCTAAGTGCAAAGGGAAGCCCAGGCAATTCCCATCCGAGCCTGTGGTTATCCCTGGTCAGCGCGCACTGAATTCAGTCTTCATTTGGTAGATGGTCGAAGGGGGAGAACAGTCTGTTGCGGTTTCCACCGAGGAAGTGCTAGATCCACTGGATGTTTTTCTTAGTCCCCCCCCAAAGCACTTTCCTTCACCTCAACCAGGTGCCTCCGACAGCGCGGTACTGAAGCCGTTGTAAGAAAATTGCGTGGCTGTTGCCATGGAGGGGAGGGGTCATTGACGGAGCAGACCCGGCTGGCTCAGCTAACAGCAGTAGGGATGTGAATCGTTTTTGAACGATTAAAATTATCGTCAGATAATTTTAAAATCGTCCTAAATCGTTAGAGTGCACGATACAATACAAATGCCTCCGATTTATTGTCAGGGGCATTTGTATTGTATCGTTAAATAGGGCACGGGAATTATTTGGGGGAGGGCAGGAAAACCGGCATACCAAAACAACCCCTAAACCCACTCTGACCCTTTAAAACCAATTCCTTACCCTCCCCCACCCTCCCGAACCCCCCCAAAATGTTAAATTACCTGGTGGTCCAGTGGGGGGGGGGTCCCGGCACGATCTCCCGCTCTCGGGCCATCGGCGCCATTTTGGCTGCCACTAATTAAAATGGCGCCGATGGCCCGATTTAAAAAAAAAAAAAAAAAAAAACCCCACCAGACCCTTTAAATCGACCCCACCCTCCCGACCCCCCCCCCCCCAAAAACCTTTTAAAATTACCTGGTGGTCCAGGGGGGCCTCGGGGAGAGATTTTCCCGTTCCCAGGCATCAGCTGTTCTAAAAATAAAATGGCGCCGATGCCCCTTTGCCCTTACCATGTGACAGGTTATCCGTGCCATTGGCCGGCCCCTGTCACATGGTAGGAGCACTGGATGGCCGGCGCCATCTGTAAAGATGGCGCCGGCCATCTTTACTCATCAGCCCCTATAGGCACGGGCACGGGCCTCCCTAAAAAAAAAATTAGCGATTTGAATTGGAATCGGAAACTATTCCAATTCACATATCTTAACGATCAGATTTCCCCCCCACCCCCCCAGCCGAATCTGATCGTTAAGACGATCTGACACACGAATCGCATCTCTAAACAGCAGTCTTGGTGGAAATGGAGAGATGTTGCAGTTAGACACCTCTCTTTGGAGCACTGCAGCTCGAGATGGGTCTTCTCTCCTGAGTTGCCCTTTACAACCCCTGGTAAGACCTGCTGAAGTTTCTCTAGGTACCCTATGTTCTGTTATTACTTTTTCCATACTGGGTCAGACCAAGGGTCCATCAAGCCCAGCATTCTGTTTACAATAGTGGCCAATCCAGGCCATAAGAACCTGGCAAGTACTCAAAAACTAAGTCTATTCCATGTTACTGTTGCTAGTAATAGCAGTGGCTATTTTCTAAGTCAATTTAATTAATAGCAAGTAATGGACTTCTCCTCCAAGAACTTATCCAATCCTTTTTTAAACACAGCTACACTAACTGCACTAACCACATCCTCTGGCAACAAATTCTAGAGTTTAATTGTGCGTTGAGTGAAAAAAGAACTTTCTCCGATTAGTTTTAAATGTGCCACATGCTAACTTCATGGAGTGCCCCCTAGTCCTCCCTGAAACCCACCCAGTCTTCCCCCTCACATCCCTCTCCTGCAACCCACCCCTATCCTCCCCCCCTCCCCACCCTCCCCTGTAACACACCTCTGACACCCCACTCCACTGCAAGTTCAAGTTAAAATGTACAACTTGCTATAAATGCTGTAAATAAGTTATCTTTTATAACCTGCATTAACTACTGTAAATAAGCTATCATATATGACCTTTCTTTATATGCTGTAATTTAGCAACAATATTTAACCTACATTAATTAAGTCACGTTGTATATCCCTCTGTATTTACGGTTACGCTACTATACTTTCTCAGCTGCTATCCTTTCCTCCTTGAACCCTTCTCCCTCACTCCCTCTCCTTTTTCGCTCCTGCTCCATTACCCGCTCCCTGTTTTATGTAATTTCCTCCTTTCTCAAGTTGTATTGTAAACCAGCGTGATGTGCTTGCACGAACACCGGTATATTAAAAGCTATTAAATAAATAAATAAACAAATAAATATTATACGAAAGAGTAAATAACAGATTCATATCTACCCATTCTAGATCTCTCGTGATTTTAAACACATCTATCATATCTCCCCTCAGCCGTCTCTTCTCTAAGCTGAACAGCCCTAACCTCTTTAGCCTTTCCTTATAGGGGAGCTGTTCCATCCTCTTTTTTATTTTGGTTGCCCTTCTCTGTACCTTCTCCATTGCAACTAAATATTTTTTTTGAGATGTGGCGATCAGAATTGTACACAGTACTCAAGGTGAGGTCTCACCATGAAGTGATAGAGGTATTCTGACATTTCCTGGCGTGTAGCCAGATGGACTCAGAACAAGTGGGTTTAGTGTGCTCATGCTAGCAGTTGGAGACTGATCTGACGTCAGCACGGGTACATATACCCCCACAGGAAGTGAAGCAACTCAGTAATTTCCGTCTCCAAAGCAGTTTGGAGCTCCTGCACGCTCGCTGAGCGTGTTTTCCAAATCTACTTTCTACTTTTGACTTACTAAATTTCTAAGAAGATACAGATGACGAGCCCCGCACTCCTGCGGTGATACCCTCGGGTCCCTCCCCCAGTTGAGTTTCCCGAGGTTTCCTCGGAGGTTTAGACCTCGGTCCGGTGGCCGAATCGCGGCAGGGATCTAGCCTCCGAGCGAGAAGGGCTCGGGCCTGGCTGAGAGGCGCCTCGGTCCCGGCGTGGACTTCGCCCCGAGCGTGACGAGTTTGGCGGCTTAGAGGCAGCGGGTGCATTTCCTCAAGCGTGGCGGTGAAGGTATTTCCCCTCTCCCCCCGCAGCCAGAGACCGCCCGGGTTACAGCCGGGAAGCGCCGAGGATCAGGTAAGGCGTATATCTCTTACTTTTTGGTCTCTGAGGGACGAGGATCAGCGGCGTTGCCTGTATGTGGCACGCCGTGGAGGTCGCCATTTTGTCTGCCTTGTTCAGGTATTGAGCGCCCTTGATAGGCGCCTGTTGATGAGCGCATATTGCTGACCGCATATTATTGAGCACATATTGTATATTATTGAGCGCATATTGCTGACCGCATATTATTGAGCGCATATTGTATATTGAGCGCATATTATTGAGCGCATATTGCTGACCGCATATTATTGAGCGCATATTGTATATTGAGCGCATATTGTTGAGCGCATATTATTGGGCGCATATTGTTGAGCGCATATTGTATATTGAGTGCATATTATTGAGCGCATATTGTATATTTAGCGCTTATTATTGAGCGCATATTATTGGCAGCATAAGCACCGGCGCCCTGCATTCGCAAGACGCGATGGAACATTTGAACACCTCGGCGTCTCCAGAGGCGGCACCTCCTGCTTTCGGCATGAAAGCTCTAGGCCTCTGCTCAGCGTGCCAGCTTAGAGCCATGCAGAGCGAGGAGCCAGACTTCCTTTGTGCCCAATGTGAGGAGGCCGTGGGAGCCTCGGGCCAGGACCAGTCTCAATCGAGGTTTACCGACAGTTCCCCAGGGGCCACCCCGGATCTAGCGGGGCGCCCTGAACAGCCAGGAATTCCGGGGGACCTGGTACCCCGACGGCTAGACACCGCTTCCATTTCCTGGGTTGACTTATTTAAGGGGATCCACGCCTTTGTACAGATGCAGTCAGCGTCCCGTCCAGGCCCTGCTGCCGCTCTGGCTGACCCTGCCCCTGGCCCTTCTCGCCCTTATTGCGGGCACCCGCCTCCAGGCAGTCCCACTCATGTGGACCCTGATGTCTCGGAGGACGAGTCCGAACCCTCCGATGAGGGAGAACTTCCCTCGGGGATAGAGCCATACTGAACCATGAGGCGGTTCTTTTCCTGACGGAGTGGCTATTCCAGGCCCCAGTACCATGGAAGCATCCATGCAGAACCCCGCTGCTGAAGGGTCTTCGTCCCACAGCCCGCCATTTCCCCTTCCTGCAAGCAGAGCAACAGCTGATCGATCTGGAGTGGAATGCGCCGGAGGCCTCATTCACAGGGGGTTGGGCCCTGTCCGGCATGTACCCCTTGGACCCGGCAATCAAGGATATGCTGGCGTGTCCTCAGGTGGACGCCTTGGTTAGCGCTGTGGTCAAGCGCACTACCATTTCAGTGGAGGGGGGGGCGGCCCTCAAGGAGGCTCATGACAGACACCTGGACGCCATCCTGAAACAAACCTTTGAGGTAGCAGCTCTGTCTTTGCGAATCGCAACCTGCTGCACGGTGGTAACGCGTTCCTGTTTGTCACAGGTCAGGAACAATGCTCCGGCAGCTGACAGGGAGTCCGCTCTCCCGTTCCTTACGGATGCCGCCTCCGACCTAGTCCGTACGACAGCCAAGGGGGTCTCATCCTCAGTAGCAGCCAGGAGGCAGCTCTGGATACGAAACTGGTCAGCAGACGCCCCTTCTAAGACGCGTCTCACTAGAATGCCGTTCAAGGGGTTTCTTCTGTTTGGCAGCGACCTAGATAAACTGGCCAGCACATGGGGCGCCTCTCCAGTACCTCGACCGCCGGAAGACAGGTCCAAGAGAAACCAGCGCACCTTTCTGAGGCCCTCCAGAGGTAGAAGCTCCCAACGCTTCACTCCCTATAGGAGTCGCTACCAGGCTCCTCGTCCTCCGGCCAGGAACCAGTCCTTTTGGACCAAGCAGCGCAAGAGGGGAGCCGGTTCGGGTCCCAGCCGCACCCCACCATGAGAATCAGCCGATCCATCCGGGGGATGGAGCCATAGGGGGGCAGGTTAACCCTCTTCTACCCCAGATGGGTCGAGATTACGTCGGACCAGTGGGTCCTCGCCTTCATCCGAGAGGGGTATTATCTGGACTTCCATCACATCCCTCCGGACAGGTTTGTGGAATCTCCATGTCCAATCCACAAGAAGGCAGCATTGGAAGCTACTCTGGCAAGGCTCCTATCCTTGAAAGCCATTATCCCAGTACCTGCAGGGGAAATGGCTTCTGGGCACTATTCCATTTATTTCATGGTACCCAAGAAAG
This sequence comes from Rhinatrema bivittatum, assembly GCF_901001135.1. NCBI lineage: Eukaryota > Metazoa > Chordata > Amphibia > Gymnophiona > Rhinatrematidae > Rhinatrema > Rhinatrema bivittatum. Next base: position 243,292,318 of record NC_042617.1, read on the forward strand.
AGGACACTTTCCGGCCCGTATTGGACCTCAAGTCAGTTAACCAATACTTAAGGGTCCCGAGGCTTCCATGGAAACTCTGCGCTCAGTCAAGACCGCAGTACAGCCAGGAGAATTCCTCACGGCCTTAGACTTGTCAGAAGCCTACCTGTATATCCCGATCCATTGGGATCATCAGCGCTACCTACGCTTCAAGGTTCTGGGACAACACTTCCAATTCCGGAATTGGAAGTGTTGTCCCAGAACCTTGAAGCGTAGGTAGTGGCTAGTGACTTTGCCCTTCGGGTTAGCCACGGCGCCTTGGACCTTCACCAAGGTGATCGTAGCGGTAGCAGCGGCGCTCAGACGGGAAGGAATCCTTGTCCATCCCTACCTAGACGATTGGCTGATCAGAGCGAAATCACGAGAGGAGAGCCATCGGGCATCCAACAGAGTGATCGCTCTTCTGGAAAGCCTGGGATGGGTAGTCAACCTAAGCAAGAGTTGCCTACAGCCTTCCCAATCACTGGAATACCTGGGAGTCCAGTTCGACACCCAGGCAGACAAAGTCAGCCTCACCACCAAGAGAAGGTTAAAACTCCAGACGCATCTACGGTCTTTGATGGGAGCCAGCCGGCCCATAGCTTGGGACTATCTGCAGGTTCTCGGTCTCATGGCATCCACCCTGGAAGTGGTACCATGGGCAAGGGCCCCATATGAGACCGTTACAACACTCCCTCCTCTCGGTGGAGCCCACGTTTACAGAACTACACCGTGCATCTACCTCTACTTGCCAGGGTGCGGACCCAGCTACAGTGGTGGTTGCAGTCCGACCACACGAGCAGGGGGTTGAAGATGTCCTCCCCCACGTGGACTCTGCTCACCACAGATGCCAGCCTGAGCGGATGGGGAGCACACTGCGAAGAGCTCACCGCCCAAGGGTGGTGGAACAGAGAAGAGTCGGGGTGGAACATCAACCGCCTAGAGGCACGGGCAGTCCGATTAGCCTGCCTGCGATTTGCTCACAGACTTCGCAACAGAGCAGTCAGGGTGATGTCGGACAATGCCACCACAGTGGCATACATCAACCGGCAGGGCGGAACCAGGAGCCGACAGGTATCCTTAGAAATAGCCCTCCTGATGGTTTGGGCGGAAGCAAATCTCCAGGACATCTCCGCCGTCCACATCACCGGGAAGGACAACACCATGGCAGACTTCCTCAGCAGAGAAAGCCTCAACCCAGGGGATTGGCAACTGTCGTCCAAGGCCTTCCAGATGATTGTGGATCAGTGGGGGACGCCGGGCATGGACCTACTAGCGGACAGGTCCAATGCTCAAGTACCCAGATACTTCAGTCGCAGACGAGATCCTCTATCCCACGGGATCGACGCCCTGGTGCAACCATGGCCTCAGGGGATCCTGCTATATGCCTTCCCCCCATGGCCCCTGCTGGGCGTCGTCATACACAAGATTCAGCGACACAGAGGCCTGGTTCTTCTGGTGGCCCCGGACTGGCCAAGAAGACCCTGGTACGCAGACATGAGAAGACTACTGGCAGGGGATCCTCTACCCCTGCCCCCTCACAGGGACCTGCTGAGACAAGGTTCCATCCTCCATGAGAATCCAGCTCAATTCTCTCTTACGGTCTGGCCATTGAGAGGGCTAGACTGAAGAGAAGGGGATACTCGGGGCCGGTAATAGATACACTCCTCCGAGCACGCAAGTTCTCCACATCACGAACTTATATAAGGATCTGGAGAGTATTTGAAGCATGGTGCGAAACTCGCAGCACCAATCCGCATACCGTTAAAATCCCCATCATTCTAGATTTCCTGCAAGATGGACTTCAGAAGGGTCTGTCTCTCAATTCACTCAAGATTCAGGTGGCAACGCTATCCTGCTACGGCCCCAGGAATGACGGCAACACCATTGCCACACACCCAGACGTTTCACGTTTTCTGAAAGGAGTCAAACACATTCGCCCGCCACTGAAGTGGCCAGTGCCCCTGTGGAACCTCAACCTAGTTTTGGACTTCCTAGCAGGACCCACCTTCAGACCCCTCTGAGGACTGTCCCTCTGGTTGTTAACCTTGAAGATGGTGTTCTTGCTGGCCGTCTGCTCAGCACGCCGCATCTCGGAGCTACAAGCGCTGTCCTGCCGCGATCCGTTTCTCAGGATCACCCCAGGGGCTATCCATCTTCGCACGGTTCCTTCCTTCTTACCCAAAGTAGTCTCACATTTCCACCTCAACCAAACCATATCCTTGCCAACCACGGAAGGGTTGAAGAAATCGGAAGAAGGTTGTATACTGCGTCATCTCGACATCGGCAGGCTGCTGTCCAGATACCTGGAAATGTCGGAAACAGTACGAAAGACGGACCACCTGTTCGTCCTTCACAGTGGGAAGCGGCAACGATAAGCGGCCTCACGAGCGACTATTGCTCGCTGGATCAATTAAAGCGGCCTACGTAGAAGCGTGAAAACCACCACCTCTACGAGTGAAGGCTCACTCTACCAGAGCACAAGCGGCCTCCTGGGCAGAAACTAGGATGCTGTCGCCTGCAGAGATATGTAAAGCGGCAACGTGGTCCTCCATCCATACCTTCTCCAGATTCTACCATCTGGACGTCCAGGCTAGGGAAGACTCAGCATTTGCAAGGGCAATCCTAAACGTACCTCGGGCAGCCTCCCGCCCAGTCCGGGAGTAGCTTTTGTACATCCCATTTGTAATGAGTCCATCTGCTACACGCTAGGAAATGGTGAGATTACTTACCTGATAATCTCGTTTTCCTTAGTGTAGGCAGATGGACTCAGCATTCCGCCCGGCTGCCAATATTTATGGGGATTCACCGTTTCGAGGTAAGCCATGTTTCCTTACATAGGGCATCCACCCTGCCGGGTGTCGACGCCTTCCGGTTGTGAACCCTGGCGGTCTCCAGCTACTATCAATCGGTCAGGTTAATCATGTTCAGTGAATCAATCAGTCAGTCATACATATATCCATACAGCTTTTGCAAAGAAGACTACTGAGCGCCTGCACTTCCTGCAGGGGTATATGTACCACGTGCTGATGTCAGATCCATCTCCAACTGATAGCACGAGCACACTATACCCATTTGTAATGAGTCCATCTGCCTACACTAAGGAAAACGAGATTATCAGGTAAGTAATCTCACCAGTTTTAGCAGTTTCAAAGTATTTTATAATGCAACAGTAAAGGAAAATGGGCAGACTACCTACTTTCTGTTTATCTGTCACTATCATGTGTTGTCTTAAATGAAGAAATGTAAAGTGCTGCATTTTTTTTTTTTAGGTGGGAGAAGGAAAATATTTGTATTTCATTTATATTCTCCATTTCCACATTATTAGTGCATATTACCTAATACAGACATATTAAAACAATGCAGCAAAAACCAATAAGAGAATTAATTATAGAGGCATTGAGATAGAGTGGAGAATGCAAAATATCCTTTAGCTATCAAATAGCAATGATTCTTTACTAGTATGGCCTTGTGATCTTTATCTGCCATCATGTTCTATGTTTCTTTGTTTCTTTGTGTAATCTGTTCAAGCAATGAATCATAAATTGGAAGACTTACTGGAACAGATATTTGAAACCCCTCACCAATGCCTCAGTGTCACTTCAGCTAAGACATTTCATCTTGTGTGTCTGTTTACACAAATATGGTGGGATAACATCTCTTAGCATTTTGATCTTTGGGTATCAGGAAACTATTGGTAGGTCAACCATTCTAGAGATTATTGGAGATGATTCTGAAATAATAAATTGTAAAATGTGTTTGAATCCTGTTTGGGTAAAAGATGCAATATAATCTAAATTAGTATTGTTTTCAGGAATAGATGAAGACTTGATCTATTCCAGACATGGTTTCTTGTACTTTTACTACTGCATTGCTTTTCATAGTGAAATCAAAACTGTGAATCTCATTATGAAATGAGACAAAAGATTTTAAAAAATACAAGGAAAACACAGCTTATCTATGGTGAACTGGAATCTTATATAATGTTGAATGTCACCTTTCAAAACCTGAACTTGGATTCTTTCTTGGTTTTAATATATTTTATTGATCCAATGTAAGAATTATCCAAAGAATGATTACATAAGATTTTAAGACCATATAGGCCCTTCCTTTACAGCTGAAGTATTGGGCCTGGGTGATTTAGAACTATCATATACTATATCAGCCTTAGATAATTCTTAATATTGGTTTGATAAAAACCATCACAGCTTACAAAAAGTTGTTTTCTCTAGGACAAATATTGAAATACCATGCTAGGTAAAAATCAAGAGTCCATCAAGCCCAACATCTTATCTCTGACAGCCAATCTAGGTCCCATGTGCCCAGCAGGATCCCAAATCATAGAGCCAATCCTTCTTGCTTCTAGATCTCTGCATTATAAAACCTAAACTTAGATTTCTCCAAATCATATTTTCACAAGTTTGTTTTTTGAATCATTCTCTATTCTCTAGCAAGTACCAAGTCGCCAAAAGAAGATATTAGAAGAGGCGCATGAACTGAGTGAGGATCACCAAAAAAAATATTTGGCAAAACTCAGGTCAATTAATCCACCATGTGTGCCTTTTTGTGGTATGTTTATATATATATATATATATATATTATTTTTTTTTTCTTGTTACTAAACTGATTTATAGCACAACATTAGTTGGAAAGCAAGTTATTTTAAACTTTACTCTGGAAAATGGATGACTTTACAATATGGACATCCATCTTTTCCAAGGGTTACAAGGATGTGGGATTAGGAGGAAAGGAAGAAGACAGTGGATAAGAGTATTAAGAGCTGGAAATGTGGAAAAGCAAGTATGGAACAGACTGGATTTTAATTGGCTGACTTGAAATTCAGTAACTTAGTCCTGCTAATGAAATATAATTTGAAAAGTGGGCTTTGCAGAGGTTCTTAAGTGTTTTAAAGTAAATCTGCTAGAGGCGGGGGTTATTCTGACCAGCAGCTTTACTCACAACTAGTTTTATAGTTCAGATAGTAATCCTGTCATAGCTTTGTCTGATTGGGCAATAATTCACTCCACCTTAGTTAATTATTCCTTATTCAAAAAAACAGTGGATAATCCAAATAAAGAAGCAATGGTAAATTACTATCATCACATATTATGGAGGAGTATATCCCAGGGAGCATTAAGGGTTGGAAGATTTAGATGGCTTTTTTAGATTTAAAGGCAGGTAGGTTATGGACAGGTGTTGTGGCAGATATACAGTTTAGTGGTCAGTAAATAAATATTACTGTACAATGTCATATAAATATGTAAAGCTGGTGCATGAATAACCTTTCTTCTATTGTTGTCAAATTTCCTTTTCAGTTTCATCTTTATATATCCAGCTACATTTAAATGTAGATTTCAGTATGCAGGGGACACCTAGTTAAAAGCTTTAAATATACTCTCCACCTTAAACCCATGGCATCATCAGCTATATTTCTGAAGATAAAAATATATTCAAAATGAATAAATATCTAGAATGCATTACTTGTCGCAAATGATCTCACATTCAGAATCTAAAAGATAATTATATCCTAATTGATCAAAGTTCTTTTGCTATGATTATTTACTAATAGTTATATTACTAAATCTTAGTAGACAGCAGTTAATTATTTAAATCCTCATTGAGCAATAAATTTCATTATATTGTTTGTTGGGGGAGATTTTCATTAATGTTTGTTTAATGAGGGTGATATTCAAACCCTATGAGTAGTTCCCTGTACATACCAGGATCATTCCAGACGGTGGGTTATGTTCCATGTCCAGCAGATGGAGTCAGAACACAAAATTCCCAAGGGAGGACCCATATAACCACTCCTCCCCTGTAACAGTTCTCTGTAACGTTCTGACTCCAGCAGATGTGAGCAGGGGACTTGTGGTCCCCAGCTTGTTAGCTTAGGGCTACCTCCTCAGGGGGATCAAGTTTTAAAAAAAAAATAAAAAAAATAGGAAGTTTTAAATTTACAGTTTAGGTCACTTTGCTAAGGCTCCTCTTACAGCAGGGGGAGAGCTCTCTGCTGGTGCTGGCTCATCGCTCTCTAGCCTGGTGACTTGCTGACAGGTTGTTGCCTGTTTTCTTTCTTTCTTTTCTCATTTTCCTCACTGAGGGCTCAGTTGGGGTAAGTGTATTTTTGTTTCATCTTCTTTTTCAGCAGAAGACTGCAATCTTTGGACTCCGTTCGGCTCTCTGAGGTGAAAGTTGGTAGTACCGGCCTCTCCCTCCTGACCCAGGTTTTCCCCCCTCCCTTTTGGGGAGCGACCTACGTCCCGACCTGCGGCTCCGCGAAGCACCATTCCCCGGGGCCGCCTGCTGTCGGGAGGTTAATTCCCCGTCAGTTCTTCTTTAGGTCGGTGGGGGACTGCGGCAAGCGTCCGTTGCCGGGTCGGCGCTCATTTTAGGTGCGAGCCACCTGTAGAGCCTCCCTCCCCTCTCTCTCTCTCTCCCTGCGGCGATGCAGTCCGCTGCGCCTTGAGGGCTCAGACAGGGCCGGATTATTTTCTGAAGAGGGTCTGTGCTCAGGCTGTTTCCCCGAGGGGGAATGTGCGCCAGCTACTAGCAAGGACATTCGAGCTGCAGACCGCATGGGAAGGAGGCGCCAGGCCCCATTCCCTCTCAACGCGGGAACGGCGGTCATTTTGTTGAAAGATTCTGATGCCGCGCTTTCTGAGGAGGACACAGATAATCCGTTCTCCACTTCTAGGCCCGTTTTGGACCCTTACTCCGAGTCTAATCCTGATAGGCAGAGGGGGGATCCCCCGGGGGGTGACCCCTCAGGATGCCAGGCCTTTTCCCCTGAATTCATAGTGCTGATGAACAGGGCTTTTCTTCAGAGCAGAGACATGACCTTTGGGACCTGGGGACCCTCTCCCCCCAAGATACCATGTCCTGCCCCCCTCCTGGGTGGGACCCTCCCTCAGGCTCGCCCCCCTTTAGTAGGCGGGGGAACGGGGACATCTCTTGGACCTACCGGGACACCATCGATAATACAGACTTCGTCGGGGGAAGGACAATCCCAGGACCCTGACGTGGACGACCCCACCTTGGCGGCCCAGGTGGAGGGCGACGACCCTAGGGTCCTCCGCATCTTCCAAGCGGCGGAGTTAGATGACCTCATTCCCTACATCCTCCAGGAAATGGATATTGATCCCCCTCCAGAACCGGTGGAGCCTGACCCGGCTCTCGAGGGACCCCCTCCTAGCAGGACTGCGGCTTCTAGCCAAGTCTTTTCCCACTCATCACAAGATCTTGCAGTTGATCACTCGGGAATGGGATTCCCCGGAGGCCAACCTTAGGGTCGGTAGAGCCATGGAAAAAAATTGTATCCTCTGCCGGTCGAGATTTTGGAAATTTTCAAAGTTCCCGCCGTAGATTCTGCGGGTATCAGCGGTCACAAAGCATACCACTATTCCTGTCACTGGAGGGACGGCGTTGAAGGATATGCAGGATCGGAAGCTGGATGTTTACCTCGAGCGTATCTTTGAGGTCTCGGCCTTAGGGATGCGGGCGGCTATCTGCAGTTCCCTCGCACAGCGAGCGGGTCTTCGGTGGGTGCAGCAGCTTCTCACCTCCCAGTCCTTACCAGACGCTGAGGCTCACCAGGCGGACAGACTGGAAGCCGTGGTTGCCTATGGAGCAGATGCTTTATATGATCTTTTAAGGGTCCTAGCCCGAACCATGGTGGTAGCGGTCTCAGCGCGTCGGCTCCTTTTGCTTCGCAATTGGTCGGCTGATGCCTCTTCGAAGACTTGGATCAGATCATAAAGTCCCTTAATGAGAACGCAGTGCACAAGTTGCCCGAAGATCGACCCCGTTCGTCAAGATCATATAATTACTCCAGAAACCGTTATCGTAACCAGCGGAGAGCGCGTCCTCAGAGGCAACAGCCACCTCGGGCTCCCTCTTCTTGTTCGCACTCCTGGAACCGGCCTTTTCGTGGGCGCCGCCAGGGTAAGGAAGCACAGGGTGCTGGTACATCCGCTAAATCTACCCAATGATGCCAGACGGACCCGCGAGGTGGTCCCTCGACTGGGGGGTCGCCTTGCTCTCTTCTACGAAGAGTGGGTCCAAATCACGTCGGATCAATGGATTCTGCATATTCTAAGACGCGGTTACGCTTTGGATTTTGTTTGCGCTCCTCGGGACGGGTTCCTGTTTTCCTTAATCAAACAGGGAGCCGTGCGGCAGACCCTCGATCGTCTCCTTCAATTGGGGGCCATAGTGCCGGTGCCAGCCGCCGAACTGGGCCGGGGGCATTATTCAATCTACTTTGTGGTTCCCAAGAAGGAAGGTACTTTTCGTCCTATCCTGGACCTCAAGCAGGTCAACCGGTCCCTCAGAGTCCCTCGTTTCCACATGGAGACACTCCGTTCAGTGTTAGCGGCAGTTCATCCGGGAGAATTCTTGGCTTCGTTGGATCTCATGGAGTCGTATCTCCACATACCAATTTGTCAAGCTCATCAGCGTTACCTACGCTTCAAAATTTTGGATCAACACTTCCAATTTCGCGCTCTTCCCTTTGGCCTGGCCACAGCTCCAAGGGTTTTCACGAAGATCATGGTGGTAGAGGCGGCAACCTTGCGCAAGGAAGGCATCCTTGTTCATCCTTACCTAGACGATTGGCTCATCCGTGCAAAGTCACGAGCGCAGTGTATCCTCGCAGTCGACAGAGTGGTACAACTTCTCCAATCTCTGGGATGGATTGTCAACTTCACCAAGAGCAGCCTGGTCCCGTCCCAGTCGTTGGATTTTCTGGGAGCTCACTTCGACACCAAGAATGCCAGGGTTTTTCTTCATCCGGGCAGAGCTCATTCTCTGCGTCAGCAGATTCAAGGATTTATGGCGCTCGAGATGCCCACTGCCTGGAACTACCTGCAGGTACTGGGGACCATGGCCTCGACCATCGATCTGGTTCTTTGGGCATTCGCGCATCTGAGGCCTCTGCAGAGATCCCTACTCTCCCGGTGGCAGCCGGTGTCGAGAGATTTCCAGGCAATCCTTCCGATTCCGAGAGGAACCTTCATCAGTCTCCATTGGTGGCTGGAACCGCGGCACCTAGCTCAGGGGGTGTCGCTGGAGGACCCGGATTGGGTGATTATCACCACGGACGCCAGCCTCACAGGCTGGGGAGCGGTCTGTCGGAACAGCTCAATCCAGGGTCGATGGACGGAGGAACAGTTGAAGTGGCCCATCAACCGCTTGGAGACCAGGGCGGTCCGTCTGGCGTTACAGGGTTTCTTCCCCATAGTACGCCATCAAGCAGTCAGGGTGCTATCGGACAATGCGACTACAGTGGCGTACATCATTCGCCAGGGAGGCACGAGAAATCGGTCTCTCTGGAAACTGACAAATTGATGGAGTGGGCAGAGCTTCACCTCCAACGACTAGTGGCCTCGCATATAGCGGGAGTGGACAACGTGCAGGCGACTTTCTCAGCCAACAAAACTTGGATCCCGGAGAGTGAGAGCTCTTGCAGCAGGCAATGCGAATAATAGTACGGCGATGGGGGACACCGCACGTAGACCTAATGGCAACTGCCGGAAATGCAAAGGCCGCCCACTTCTTCAGCCACAGGCGGGAGCGCGGCGCTGAGGGTGTGGACGCGCTGTTCCTGCCCTGGCTGCACCACTGTCTCCTATATGTTTTCCCACCGTGGCCCCTCGTGGGCAAGGTCATCCGCAGGATAGAGGCACACCAAGGGCCGGTGATCCTTGTGGCGCCAGAGTGGCCCCTACGACCGTGGTTCGCGGATCTGCGCAATTTGACGGTGGAGGGTCCCCTTCATCTCGGTCAGCTGCCACGTCTTCTACGCCAGGGACCAATATTTTTCAAAGAGGCAGATCGCTTCTGTCTTGCGGCCTGGCTTTTGAGAGGCATCAGTTGAGGAGGCGCGGTTATCCGGAGCCGGTTATTTCAACGCTACTGAAAGCACTAAGATGTCCACCTCTGTTACCTATGTTCGAGTCTGGAAGGTCTTTGAGGATTGGTGTGGAGCGAATGACATTTTTCCCATGCAGGCCTCAGTGCCACAAGTCCTTTCCTTCTTGCAGGCAGGTTTGGATTTGGGTCTTGCTTACAATTCTCTTCGGGTTCAGGTGGCGGCCTTGGGGGCTTTTCTTCGCAGTGGAAATAAGGAGTTTCTGTCCTCGCATCCGGACGTCTCCCGTTTCCTTAAAGGAGTGAAACATTTGAAGCCTCCGATTCGCCCACCTTGTCCGTCGTGGAATCTGAATCTGGTGCTCAGAGTCCTCTGTGGTTCGCCGTTCGAACCTCTAAGCTCGGCTACCATCAAGGACGTCACTCTCAAGACCATTTTTCTCGTGGCAATCAGTTCAGCAAGATGTATTTCCGAGCTGCAGGCCCCTATCCTGTCGTGAACCATACCTTCGTTTCACGCCTGAAGGGGTTTCGCTGAGGACGGTTCCTTCTTTTCTCCCTAAAGTGGTTTCGGCATTCCACCTCAACCAATCTGTGGAATTACCATCTTTTGCCTCTTCTGAGTCTGGAGACCTGCGAAGACTGGATGTACGGCAGTCTCTGATACGCTATCTGGAGGTGACTAATGATTTTCAGCTCTCCGATCATCTGTTTATCCTCTGGTCCGGACCCCGGAAGGGTTGCATGGTCTCCAAACAATCTGTAGCGCGGTGGTTGAAGGGAGCGATCATAGCAGAGTACCTTGGTGTAGGTAAGGCCCCTCCGCTGGTTGTCAAGGCTCATTCTCTTCGAGCCCAGGCGACATCTTGGGCGGAGAGCTCCTCCGTCTCCACTCAGGAGATTTGTAGAGCGGCCACCTGGAAGTAGATCCATACTTTTGCAAGACATTATCGCCGGGACGTCGGTGCTCCGTCGGGCGGTCAGCTTGGAGACAAGGTAATACAAGCAGGGCTGTCTGCGGCCCACCCGTGATGGGAAAGCTTTGGTACATCCGACCGTCTGGAATGATCCTGATATGTACAGGGAAAAGAAAATTATTCCTTACCTGCTAATTTTCGTTCCTGTAATACCATGGATCATTCCAGACACCCTCCCTTGGTTTTGGGGTTTGCTTGTGGGACATCCCTGCCTACCTGTCTTAACAATCTTTTACTCTGTACTTCGAATACTGCGCGTCTTTTTTGTTCACGCACTGCTGTTTGCAAGTTCACTGTTCAGAATTTAGTTGCTGTTTATTTGGACAGCGGTTATTTCAATTCCTTCTTTGATTACTTGATCCCTCTGTTTTTAGTCTCTCTCTCTTGGGCTTTATTAGTCTAGTTACTGAGAGCTGTTACAGGGGAGGCGTGGTTATATGGGTCCTCCCCTGGGAATTTTGTGTTCTGACTCCATCTGCTGGACATGGAACATAACCCACCGTCTGGAATGATCCATGGTATTACAGGAACGAAAATTAGCAGGTAAGGAATAATTTTCTTCTTGCAGGTCGAGACTCATTTTCAAAGAGGAATCTTCCATAGCGTTTCCCTTCAAAAACCTGAGGCTTGTACATCTGAACTTTGCACATACTTTGCAGCTGGTGCAACTTTTGCAGAGATTTCAAGATCTTATTTATTAAAAAATATATTTTTCACTTATAAAAAATGTGCTAGATGAGTTACAATAAAATTAATGTAATTACAAGCATAAAGTAAACATTTAAAGTATATAACCAAGAATAAACATATACCAAAACAAAAATACATATGACTATTTGTTTCTGACTCTGATCCTTAACACACTACAATATCTAATTAAGAGCTGCCAAAAGCCTCTTTGAATGTAAAAATGAAGATGAAGTCACCGTGTGTACTTAGCCTTTCCTGTCCCTGCCCCATCCCTTTTTCCCATGCCCAAACTTTTCACCACTGAGGGGGAAGGGCACTTTTCAGCCCATGGAATTTACTTGGGTAACTACTTAGCTACATGGACAAATTCCTTTGAAAATTGTCCTTCATATCTGATATCCATTGATGAAAGAATATCTTTAGTCAACTACTGAGATTAGTAATATCAATAGCAGCAAGTGATCATAGCAAAAACTTGATAAAATTGTTGCCTTTGCCCATCTTCAATGGTGAACAAGCAATTGTTTGATGTGGTTCTATTAAGGTTTTCCTTATCCTCCAGATCCATCCAGACTAATGGGTTTTTCTCCGCTACCAGTGAATGGAGACAGAGAAGAAAAGCGTTACTGTACTACTGGTACATAAGACAGTGTGCCACATGAAGTTGTCAGTGTTCTCTTTCTCCAGCAAATGGTTGAGATGCAAAATCATGCAGTCAGACTTTGGAGACTAAATTGCTCCTAGGAGTATTAGGTTCTGTTTTTGGGACCATTCCCCCTGGTCAAGCAGGGGGTTGGAGGCCCTGATTTAGCTGTACCCTGAAATTGAGGAGGATTTCAAAGCTAGTGTGCTGGCTCCCTCATTCTCTGCCGCCTCCTCCCTGTCTTTTACTGGTCCTCCGCCTGGCCCTCTGTAGGAGATTTTGAAAGGGAAATTATTTTGCTTTCAGAGAGCTTGGGATTGAATGGGGTTTTGGTCCCTTTAAGAAGTTTTTTTTTGTTTTGTTTTTTTAAAGGCTGCTTCAGTGAGCAGTAGAGGGATTTTGGGGCCTGTTAGCCAGTGTGTTTCAATGGCACTTCCTCCTGTAGACCTTTCAGTGAGCTGGTGTTTGCCACGAAGAGGGGGAAGAGAGCTCAATGAGGAGTTGTTTGGTTTTTGTTTTGTTTTTTTACCTCCCGCATGACACTGAGAGCATAACTGCTTCCACGGAATGTGGGAAGTGGTGCCTGGCTCGTGGGGATTGTCAAGCCAAGCTACATTTGTCTGACTGGAGTGCAGCGCATTTGGGCAGCAGGAAAGGTTGTTTGGGAAGTTCTTCACCTGTCACTGAGCTTAAAAAAAAATAAATAAGAGGCTGCCAGTAGAAAACAGCCTTTCCTGGGCTGTGAGTGAGACCCTATCGGGCATTGAGATGGAACAGAAATAGCAGTCGTTTCGGCTGTTTCTCCTTCTGCTCAGGGGAGGGAAATTGGTGATCCTGCACTTTTGTTTCCCCCGGGGCAAGGGATTCTGCTGCTCAGTGGGTGAGCTTAGGGGGGAAAGCTCTGGGGAGCCTGATGAGTCCTCATATGCTGAGGAGAATTTTCTGTTTGTCGCCTGTGCACGGTTTTCAATAGACCTGCTCCCATGGACCGCAGGAAGCAGTTAAAGACCAGTATGAACCACTGGGTCAAATTTCTGCCTCCAGATCTGTTTTTTAAATCCTGTGCGACAGTGGAAGGCTCCTCAAAATGTTTTTTGCCAGCCAGAGGGGATAGAGAGGTCTACCAAGAGGAAACACCACATGCAGGCTTCTACTGATTCAGCAAAGAGTGAATGGCAGCCAGTTTCCCTTCTTTTCCAACATATCAGGATGGTTTGGGGGAGCTGTTCAGGGCCCTCTGAACATATTCCCAGGGGATAGGGGTACATGATGTTTAGTGAGATTCTGCAGGGAGGACCTCTGCTATGCCTTTGGCCAAGGCTTCGGCCAAACCTTTTTGTATTGTCTTTGGATTTGTATCTCATGCTATGACAGTCGTAGGCACTAAAAAAAAAAAAAAGGTAAAAGTTGAGCTGGAAGAGGAAGGAGAAGATCCGATTCGGGAAGGTCTTCATGGATCCGCTGAGGCATTTCTATCTCTTTGCCCAGTTAAAGCTTTGATGTGGGCAATGAGCAATGCACCAGTGTCTGGCCTAAAGGTGGGCAGAGCCAAAGCAAAGTGTATCCTTCCTCAGAGGAGGTCTTGAAGTTGCTGCGGATACCTGAGATGACTACCTTGGTAATGGCAGTTTCCTGTACGTACCCGGATCAGTCCAGACAGTGGGTTGAGCCTCCTTTCCAGCAGGTGGAGACAGACTAAAACTTGAAGGATGCCCTATATCAGGACAGAGCCTCTCCTCTAACCCTTCAGTATTCGTCTGTCTCCAGCAGGTGCAGCATCTCCCCTTCGGTTCTCTGCTGTAGGCTAGTCAGCCTCCTCTTCTTTCTTTTTCGGCTCAAGCAAGTAGTTCTTTGATTCCCGCTTGTTTTAGAAACAAAAAAAAAATAAAATCTATGAAGGAAATTTTGCCTGCTTTTAGTGCTTTTACTGCTTTTGTGTGGGAGACGTCCATCTCCCTGCTCTTGCCCGGCTCAGGGGAGCTTTGCCCCTTTTGCAGGAGGGGGTTCCCTGCATAGTCCTGAGTCTGTGGACGCTTCCAGGTGTGGGGACCGACGCTCTCTGGGCTTCGTTCCCCCTCTGGCTGCCGAGAGGGTTTTTAACCCGCTGCTGCGCTCAGTTAAAAAAAAAAGGAGTTTAAAAGTTTTCAAACTTCAATAAGTTGCAGGTACTCACCTACCTCTAACTTATTTGCAGCAGTTGACCAGCTTTTTTATTTTTTTCTGGTCAGAGTAGGGCTAGAACCGGCAGCCAGAGAAGAAGGCAGCAGATTTCCCGCCTGCTCTCTCCTGCTGTGCAGGCTGTCAATCAAGCTTTTTTTTCAGCTTTTTTTTTTCTTCAGCCGCGGATTAGCTATGTCCCGGCTGGCAGCCTGCCTTTCTTGTGGGCTGCCCTGTTCGCGGTTTTCGCGGCAGGGCCTCTGCACTGCTTGCCTGCCGGGTGGGGAAGGTCCCTCCTCTGCAGGACAAGCAAATTTAGCCCGGGGCTCCACTCCTCCCGGCATGGCTAGGCCTTTCCCGGGTCGGCAGAGCCTGGGAATGGCCGCCATCTTGGATTTTTCATCGGGGCCGATTTCAGTACTCCCTGGGGCTGGGGGGCCAGATTTTTTTGATTTAACCCCCGATGTGGCTCCCACGGGTGCCCGGGGAGGGGGGGTCCTGACCTTCCCTCGCTCCCCCCCCCGGCCAAATCCAGGGTCCCTTTTTCAGCGGATTTCGTCCTCCTCATGCAAAAACCTTATCTAGCTAGCCTGCATGAGCTGGACGAAAGCCCCCCCCTGCCAAAAATCCCCTCACTCAGTGCCGTTGACCACTGGACCGGCCGCGGAGCCCCAGGGACCGGTGCGGGTGGTCCCGGGGGTTCTCCCCCCCCCCCCCCCCCCCGTGTCTCCTGTGTCCTCAGACCCCGCTGCTTCCTCGGATTCAGCAGATGCCCCCCCCCCTAGAGGGGGATGACCCTAGAGCCCTCCGTCTTTTTCGTAAGGAGGAATTAGAGCCCCTCCTCCCTTTTGTTTTGTAGGAGCTGGGTCTGGAGAGTCCCTCTGTGGATATTCTCATGGCCTTGCTCCCTAAGGATATGAACCCGGTTCTGGGAGGGCTCCAGTCTCGGCCTTTCCCTTCCATCCCATGCTTAAGCTCCTTATCCTGCGGGAATGCGAGGCTCCTGAAGGTGCACTTCGGGTGGGGCGTGCGATGGATAAGCTCTATCCCCTCCCGGAGGAGGGCTTGGAGCTGTTGCGATATCCATCGGTGGATTCTTATGTTTCTGCAGTGGCCAAGCACACCACGATTCTGGTGGAAAGTTCCACAGCCTTGAAGGATTTATTTATTATTTAGGGTTTTTTTATACCGACATTCTCGATATACATATCAAGTCGGTTAATTCTCAATTCACAATTCCGTAATTCACAAGACCGTAAGCTGGAGGCTCACCTGAAGCGCATCTTCGACGTTCTGGCCCTTGGGGTCCGGGCGTCTTGCTGTAGCAGTCTCATGATGCGAGCGGGCCTCCAGTGGGTCCAACAGTTACTCTGCTCCCGGGAGCTTCCGCCAGGTGAGACAGAACAAGCCGAACGTCTGGAGGCAGTCACTGCTTACGTATCGGACGCCCTCTACAATCTGGTCCGTGTCCAGGCGAAGGCGATGGTTTCGGCAGTGGCGGCCCAGAGGCTCCTTTGGCTACACCACTGGTCGGCTGATCAGTCCTCAAAGACTCGGCTGGGCACGCTGCCCTTCAAAGGTAAGATGGTCTTTGGCGAGGATCTTGAGAAGCTTATGGACTCCTTGGCTGACAACAAGGTCCATAAGCTCCCAGAGGACCGTCCTAAGTCTTCCCGATCCTTCGCAGCCTCTCACTCTCGCTTCAGGGGCCAGCGTCGCTTCGCTTCTTGGGGGCGGGGCGGTTCTGCGAGGGGGTCTTCTTGTGTGCAGTCCTGGTCACAGTCCTTTCGTGGCAGACGGCCCTTTCGCGAGGGCCAGCCCATGCGTGCCGCCGTTAAACCTGCCACGCAATGAAGTTCAGCCGACCCATTCCTCAGTTCCTTACCTCGGCGGACACCTCTCCCTGTTCTTTGAGGAATGGTTCAAGATCACGTCGGATCAGTGGGTCCTCGACATTATCAGAGACGGGTACGCTTTCGACCTCGTCAGGGAACTTCCAGATCTCTTTCTTTTCTCGCCTTGCGGCCGGGCCAAGAGGGACGCGGTGGTCCAGACTCTCTCCAAGCTTCTGGATCTAGGAGCAGTGGTCCCAGTCCCGGAAAGGGAAATTGGCGCCGGCCAGTATTCTATTTACTTCACCGTGCCCAAAAAGGACGGGTGCTTCCGCCCAATATTGGACCTCAAGAGGGTCAATCGGACTCTCAAGATCCTCCACTTCCGCATGGAAACCCTGCGGGCGGTCATTGTGACGGTCCGCCCGGGAGAGTTCCTTGCTTCCCTTGATCTCGCAGAAGCTTATTTTCATATTCCCATTCACCGCGACTATCAGAAGTATCTCCGGTTCCACATTCTCAACTAGGACTTCCAGTTTCGAGCTCTCCCCTACGGCCTCGCGACCGCTCCTCGCACCTTCACAAAGATCATGGTAGTAGTAGCGGCGGCCTTGCGCAGGGAGGGGATTCTCGTCCATCCCTATCTGGACGATTGGCTCAACAGGGCCAAGTCGGAGACCTCTTGCCGGCGGGCGGTGGATCGCGTCTTGGAGCTCCTTGCCTCTCTCAGGTGGATAGTGAACTTTTCCAAGAGCAAGCTCCAGCCCTCCCAGGAGTTGGAATTTCTGGGAGCCCACTTCGACACCCAAGTAGGCAAGGTTTTCTTACCTCGGGCGTGAGCCCTCAAGCTGATCGATCAGGTCCAGACTTTGATTGCCCTACCCTCCCCGACAGCCTGGGATTATCTCCAAGTCCTGGGATCCATGGCTTCTACCATCGACCTTGTCCCCTGTGCTTTTGCTCCTATGCATCCATTACAGAAAGCTTTGCTGTCCCGTTGGCAGGCAGTGTCGGAGCAGTTCCACTTAGTCCTTCCGTTCTTGGATTCTACTGCCGACGAAGTACAGTGGTGGCTGTCTCTTCCTCATCTTCTGCAAGTGATGCCTCTTCAAGCTCCACAGTGGACGATAGTGACCACGGACGCCAGCCTGTTGGGCTGGGGTGCGGTCTGCCTTTCTCAGTCCACCCAGGGAACATGGTCGCAGACTCAGTCGCGCTGGTACATCAATCGACTGGAAACGTTGGCGGTCAGCCTGGCGCTTCAGGAGTTCCTTCCCCCTGATCCGCGGCAAGGCGGTACAAGTCCTGTCCGACAACTCCACCACAGTGGCCTACATCAATTGCCAAGGGGGCACTTGTAGTCCCCTGGTAGCCTTAGAAGCCAGTCGTCTCCTCGCTTGGGCGGAGTGTCACCTACAGTGCCTTGCGGCTTCTCACATCGCCGGAAAAGACAATGTTCAAGCCGACTTCCTCAGCCGGCAGTCGCTCGATCCGGGAGAGTGGGAGCTATCAGACGCGGCCATGGCTCTGATAGTGGACAGGTGGGGTCCTCCTCACCTCGACCTCATGGTGACTCTGCGCAATGCCAAGGCCAATCGGTTCTTTAGCCGCTGGAGGGAGCACGGCGCAGAGGGCGTGGATGCTCTGGCTCTACCTTGGCCAGCGGACGTCCTTCTGTACGTGTTTCCCCCGTGGCCACTGGTGGGGAAAGTTCTCAGGAGAATCGAGCTCCACCGGGGACCGGTGATTCTCTTCGCTCCCGAGTGGCCGCGAAGGCCGTGGTTCGCGGATCTCATCAATCTAGCGGTGGATGGGCCCCTGCGCCTCTGTCATCTCCCTCGTCTCCTCCGGCAGGGGCCTATATTTTTCGACCAGGCCGATCGCTTCTGTCTAGCGGCCTGGCTTTTGAACGGCGTCGCCTGAGGCGCAAAGGTTATAGGGAGGAGGTCATCTCCACCCTGCTGCGAGCCCAGAAGCAGGCGACTTCTCTGGCCTATGTGCGCATCTGGAAAGTTTTTGAGTCCGCATGTACGGAGGCGGGTGTCCCTGCGCGCTCTGCCTCGATTCCTTTGATTCTTTCTTTTCTTGAGAAGGGTCTCTCTAAGGGCCTCTCCTTCAGTTCTCTACGCATTCAAGTCTCTGTGCTCTGCTCTCTCCTGGGTCGGGTGGATGGTCATGCCTTAGCAGCTCACCCTGACTTGATTCGTTTCCTGAGGGGCGTTAGACACCTCCGCCCCCCTCTCGGGCCACATGTCCGTCGTGGAGTCTCAACCTAGTCTTTCGTGCTCTCTGTGCGGCTCCCTTCGAGCCTCTTCGCCACGCTACGCTCAAGGATCTTATTCTGAAGACTGTCTTTCTGGTCTCTATTTTCTCTGCTCGCCGTATTTCCGAGCTTCAGGCGCTGTCCTGTCGGGAGCCCTTCTTGCGTTTCTCGGATTCCGGGGTTTCTCTCAGGATGGTTCCTTCCTTCTTGCCTAAGGTTGTCTCCGCTTTTCATGTCAACCAGTCGGTCGAACTCCCAGCGTTCTCTCCGGAGGAGATTGCGGGTACGGCGGGGTGGCGACCTTTATCGGCTAGATATAAAACGAGTCTTGCTTCGCTATCTCCAGGTCACCAATGACTTCCGGGTATCGGACCATGTCTTCGTCCTTTGGAGTGGTCCCAACCGCGGTAAACAGGCTTCTAAGACCACGATTGCGCGGTGGTTGAAGGAAGCCATTTCCTCGGCGTATCTTTGTCAAGGTCGTCCGCTTCCTGAGGGTCTGAAGGCCCATTCTCTGCATTCTCAGGCTACTTCATGGGCGGAGAGTCAATCTGTCTCCCCGCAGGAGATTTGCAGGGCCGCCACTTGGACGTCTCTGCACACTTTTGCTCGGCACTACCGTCTGGATGTACACGCTCCGGTGTTCGGTTCCTTTGGGCGGCAAGTGCTTCGAGCGGGACTGTCTCGGTCCCACCCAGTTTAGGGAAGCTTTGGTACATCCCACTGTCTGGACTGATCTGGGTACGTACAGGAAAGGAAAATTAGTTCTTACCTGTTAATTTTCGTTCCTGTAGTACCACGGATCAGTCCAGACGCCCTTCCCTGTCTGTCTTCTGTCCTCTCGAAGCTTGTTTTCTTGCAGGTCTGCAGACCTCTATATATTTCTTTGTGCAAGATTACTGAGCAATTACACCGGAAGCCTTGGTCGTTTTCTTATACCAAGTTGATGCAAGAGCATATAGGTATACCATGTTTTCTACATTATTCTATATTTGCTCCGTTGAGCTTTACAGTTACTTGCTTGATGCTATTCTTGGGTTTGTTGTTTTATGCTTTGACATACGTTATACTGAAGGGGTAGAGGATAGGCTCTGTCCTGATATAGGGCATCCTTCAAGTTTTAGTCTGTCTCCACCTGCTGGAAAGGAGGCTCAACCCACTGTCTGGACTGATCCATGGTACTACAGGAACGAAAATTAACAGGTAAGGACTCATTTTCCTATTTGAGAGGATCTCTATTCCAGTAGAAGGTTAGCAGCATTTAAGAATTCTCAAGGCCAGAGGTTGGAGATCCATCTTAAAGAGTTTTCTCAGGCTGCTGTTTTGACCTTTAACATGGCTATGTGTAGTAGTTTTATAGCGAGGACTTGTTTGCTATGTGTCCAACAGATTCCTATTGTGGTCTCAGAATAATTCCTCTCAGAGATGAAAATGAAGTGTCTAGAGCAGTGGTTCCCAATCCTGTCCTGGGGACACCCCAGCCAGTCGGGTTTTCAGGATATCCACAATGAATATGCTTGTTATGGAGGCAGTGCATGCAAATTTTCTCTCATGCATATACATTGTGGATATCCTGAAAACCCGACTGGCTGGGGGGGTCCCCAGGACAGGGTTGGGAACCACTGGTCTAGAGTCTAGTTTGGCCTTTATTGCAGATGCTTTGTAAAACTTGTTGAGCACTGTGGTCAATCAGCAAGTAAAGAAGAATGATATTAACTATTGACAACGTCCATAAAATTTATAGAAAGTTCATCTTAGTTTTATTGAACAAAACTCGTAATGTGTCAGTATACAGCCCTAACTTTACACATAAGAGTAAACAGTCTCCTGACACTAGCCGTGTTTCGTGAGAAATGTGACAGGAGGGAGCCTGGCAAAACAGTAGAATTAAAAAAAGCAATGTGATAGAAAGGACATGGAGCATCTGAAATAAACAAAAAAGTATGTGTGTATATAATCAGCTTACCCAAAACTTAGAAGCATGCTGGTCAATTGAATGCTTAGCAAACAGTGTTTATATCTAAAAAAAGGAAAACCAAAAGATAGAAGTAAAAGTTCACCAAAATATACAGAAAATCACAAGATTAGTCCTTCAAACAATGAAAAGCTTACCAAGGTTCATAAACATTGGTGGTCTAGTTAACACTTACAGAGCTTAGTGGGATGTATTTGAAGAGAGAAATGGCACAAAAAACAGGCCATATACTATTGGCTGTCATTCAGGAGCAGGACCCCCATATAATAATGTAAAGAGGGAATCCCTAGTGTTCCAAAAGTGACATGCAGGTGGGGAGCTATTATTCAAAATCAGTACCGCCCCAATGGAGAGGGAATCCCTAAAGTTGTAGGAGTGAAATGCAAGCAGAAGTGTTACTAAAGATTCCAGCGACGAGCAATATATAGAGTTTTGAGAAACAATGGTAGAAAAAAGCCACCCATATACTGACGTCACTGGGGGACCTCCACAAAGTGGTGCCGATCAGAGTGCTTCAGTTTTGGGTAAGCTGATTGTACATATACTGTTTTGTTTATTATTTCAGATGCTCCATGTCCGTTCTATAACATAGCTTTTTTGAATTCAACTGTTTTGCCAAGTTCTCTCCCAGTGTAGTTCTTATGAAACATGGCCCCTATAAGGTTTGGGCTGTATGCTGACACATAACGAGTTTTGTTCACTAAAACTAAGATGAACTTTCTATATATTTTATGGACATTGTCAGTGATTAATATCCTTCCTCTTTACTTGCTGACTGACCCCTCAATGGTTGGATACTTCAACAGTTCCTGTTGCTTTGAGCACTGTGGTCAGACATATGAAGGCATGGAAGTAGCTTCTCTGCTTGAGCAATGGGACAGTAGCAATATGTTCCCAGTCCCAGCTTGGTAACTTTTTCCTTTGAAGTTAAGCTTCTGTTTGGGGAGGATCTAGAGCAGTTGGTCAGGCATTTGGACTACTCTATAGTGCATAAATTGCCTGAAGGCAGGCCTAAGGGTCTTTGAAAAGTCTTTCCTATAGGTGCATTTTCAGGAAGACCAGGGAGATCTGCATCTTTGCAGCATCAGCAGCCCTCAACATTTCTGTTCTTTTGGTGGATCTGCAGGAACTCTCAAGAGGGCGCATGCTTTGATTCATGGAGGCATGAGGATTCCCAGTGAGGTCCTCTGGTTCACCTTCTGGTGGTCATATGAGGGATTGATGGTCCATATTTTATAATATGTGGACCGGGCTAATGTTGGACCAGTGGTTGCCTCTCCTGGCAAGAGATGTTTACATCTTAGATTTTGCGTGACCACCGGTTGAGGCTTTCAGGTCTTTTCAGAGCTTCCTTTGTAGAGGGAAGCTATAAGGTCTCCCGCTAGTGTGTCTCTTCCTCTTGGCTGTTGTAGTTCTGGTTCCAGGAAGGAAAAGAGGTCTCTGCTGTGATTCCATTTCCTTAGTGGTACCAAGGAGGGTAAATTTCGGCCTATTTAAGTTAAACAAGTAAGGCTTGGTGGCCTTGAGAGTTCCCTCTTTCTTGTGTGGAGACTCTCCAGTCAATGATTCCTGCAGTCAGGCACTTCCATTTGAGCTCACCACAGCCCCCTGACACAATCTCCAAGGTGATGGGAAGGTGGCAGCAGTCTTAAGCTAAGAGGAGTTATGCTGCAGCCCTATTTGATTGTTTGACTTATTCGGGCAAAGTCCAGAGATGTTGGCCTATAGTCTGTTCATAAAAGTGATGCTGATGTTGAAGACTCTAGGTCAAGTCAAAAAGTATCCTAAGACCAAACTGGTTCCATCACAATGTTTTGGATGCCTACACTGATGTCAGTGTAGGTAAGGTGTTCCTTACTTTATAGATTCGTCATTTTTGCACCACAGAGATCCCAGGCTTTAAGATTATCTTCAGGTCCTCGGATCCATGAGGTCTACACTGGACTTGGTTCCTTGGAAGTTGTGCTTGAGAGACCTTTGCAGACTACTCTTTGGTCACGGTAGAGTCCCCAGTTGGAGGATTGTGAGGTCGGTTTACTTCTATCTGGGGAAGACATATCGAGTCTGTTCTGGTGGCTTTCGCAGAACAGTTAGTTCAGTAGCATGGAGTTTCTCATTCTCAATTGGATCATGGTGGTATGGATGTCAGTCTGAAAAATGGGGAATCCTTTGTCAGTGCAGGGCTATGATTGGTGGTGGAAGCTTCTTGGTCCATCAGGTGTTTGGAAACATGAGCAATCAGAAATGCTTTGGTGTTCTTTCTTTTGCTAATCCGCAATAGGGCAGTCAGAGTTTGTCAGACAATGCAACAGTAATGGCATCCATTGTCACAGGAGACACTGAGAGCCCAGCGATGGTGATGTTATTCCATTGAGCAATGTGTGCAGGCCTTCTTGGTAGCTCCTGTGGCCAGGGTGAAGAGTGTTCAAGTGAATTTCTTAGCAGGTATGCTCTAGATCCTGGGAAGTAAGATTTGGCATAAGAAGCAGTGTCATTGGTCAAGGCATCTTGGAGGGGTCCCCTGTTGATTTTTATGGCAAGACTGATTGGCGAGGCCTCACGGTTCTTCAGTGAAAATGGGAGGCAGGTTTGAATGGTCTCTTTGCTTATTCCCAGCCATGTCTCGAGATTCTACTGTCCATTTTTCCTCCTTGGCCTTTGATAGAGTATTCAGCTGCATACAGGCAAGGGTGATCCTGGTGGCTCAGGAGTGGCCCTGGCAATCACAGTTTGCGCATCTGGTGAGCCTCAAATTAGTGTCCTTCAAGACTCATAAGAAATTGTCATACTGAGTCAGACTGAGAATCCTTCAAGTTTAGAATCCTGTTTCCAATAGTGGCTAATGAGGATACAAGTGCTTGACAGGTACCCAAACATTAAGTAAATCCCATGCTACTAATGCTGGTAATAAGCAGTAGCTATTCCCCAAGTCAACTTAATAGCAGTTTATGGACTTCTCCAGGAACTTGTCCAATCCTTTTTTAAACTCAGCTACACTAACTACCCTTACCATATCCTCTGGCAATGAATTCCACAGCTTAATTGTGCATTTAAGTGAAAAAGATTTTTTTTTCTGTTTTGTTTTAAATGTGCTACTTGTTAACTTCATAGTGTGACACCCCCCCCCCCCCCCCCCTTGTTTTCTTGGTCCTTGTATTATCTGAAAGAGTAAATAACCAATTCACATTTACCTGTTATAGTCCTCTCATGATTTTATAAATCTGTGTCATATCCCCCCTCAGCCATCTCTTCTCCAAGTTGAACAGCCTTAACCTCTCTAGCCTTTCTTCATAGGAGAGCTGTTCCATCACGTCTATCATTTTTGTCACCCTTGTCTGTACCTTTTCTAGTGCAACTATATCTTTTTTTATCTGCGATGGCCAGAATTGCACACAATGCTCAAGGTGCATTCTCACCATGGAGCGATACTGATGGCATTATGACATCCAATCATATTCCCAGGTGGCTGAGTCAAGATCAATTTTTCATAAAGCAGTTGGACTGCTTTTGTCTTGCGGCCTGGCCTTTGAGAAGAGAAGGTCAAAAATTGAAAATTATTTGGTGTAGGTCTTTACAACCTACCTTCAAGCTAAGTAACCCTAGACTTTCCTTGTGTATATGTGGGTTTGGAAAGTCTTCAAGATCTGGTATCGAGAGAGGTCTAGTCCCCCTTCGGCCTTACTTTCTCAGTTCCTTTCCTTTTTCCAGAGAATTACAGAAGGGACTAGCCTGAACTTTCTTAGGGTGTAAGTGGCGGCATTTCCTGGTTCAGTTGGACAGGGCATAAGACTTCATTGACCTCTCTTCTGGATGTCATGAGATTTTTCAAGGGAGCACAGCATTTGCATTCCTCAGTTCAGCAGGTGGATCCACCATGGAATTTTGCATTGATTTTGAGGGCCTGATGTAGCTCCCCTTTCGAACCATTGGGAAAAGGGTGTCATTGAAAGATCTCAACCTGAAGATGGTCTTCCTTGTGTCTTTTTGCTCAGCGGGGAATCTTTTGGAGCTGCAAGCTTTGTTGTGCTTGGATCTCTTCCTTCAATTTTTGGTGAATGGGTTTTCCATTTGAAAAATGCTATTATTTTTACTGATGGTTACTTTATTCCACTTTGAGTCAATCTATGCAGTTGCATGACTTACAACATTCAAAGCTTCTTCGCCCCATGGTAGGGAACTTCAGGTTTTACTGATGTGCAAGGCTCTTTTTAAGTATTTAAAGATCACAAATGGCTTTTGCAAGTCAGCTCATCTGTTGGTGCTCTTCAATGTTCATAGCTAGGAGGAGATGGCATCATGATCATCTGTTGCTAGATGGATTGAGGCGGTGATAGCCTCTGTATCTTTACAAGTTCTGGTAGGCTTTCAGGCTCAGTTCCTTAGGGAATAAACTGAGTGGTGCTAGATGTGTCACTGCAGAAGATTTGCGTTGCGGCACTTTGGCCACCATTGCCATTGCACTCTTTTGCCAAGCCTTATAAGCTGGAGGTTTGGGCTCCAGACTCTACAGTGTTTGGCGACTGTGTGCTGCGAGTGGGTATTTTAGATTTCCATCCAATATAGGGATTCTTTGGTACATCCCATTCTTTTGGACTAATCTGGGGGATGATATGGAAGGAAAAAGTTTTTACCTATTATTTTTCTTTCCTTGAGTCCCACAGCTCAGTCCAGAATCTCACCCTGTATTTATGAAACACACACTTCTTTCTGGGTGTTTATAAGTCAGATGATTGCTTTTTATTTTGATGAGTATGTCAAACATAGGCGAAACAAAGAATTTCAAAATTCTTGGTTTCACCTATGTTAATAACATAATTGAGTTTTAGTTACTTTTCTGTGGCTCGCTTTTAAATTGCCTTTAATGTATGAATCCTTTCATTTGCTCAAGCATATGGTTGCTTCCCTGCCGCCCCCCCCCCCCCCCCCCCCCCCCCTTTGAGACTGCCTTGTGGGGTTCTTGGGTTTCTGCAAGCAACCTTTGAATCTTCTCTTTATACAATGCGACACCTTTGGTACATTTTCAAGTAATAAATCTCGAATCAGACTCTCTACAGTGAATTTATCTTTGTGATACCCTTTACTTCCATTATCTACGTTCACTGTATCTCCTGACCATTTTGATTCCTCTTGTTGGAAGGTTCCTGCAGCTGGAATTGCAGTTTCAAATAGTTCTGTGTTTCCCCTGTTTGAACATAAGGCGGATAATTGGTTTGTTCTTAATTTGGTTACAGATTATATTGAGCAACTGCAGGTGGCACACTGTTTTATGTACCAGCAGAACAGTAAAGCTTTTTTTCTCTGTTCTCCATATGCTAAAAGGGGGAAAAAAAACATTTATCTGGACTGTGGGACTCAAGGAAAGAAAATTAGCAGATCAATTTTTCCTTTCAAAGTTCAGTGTGGTAAATACATAAAATCTGATGACGCTTGTTTTCCACATATTTATTTTAATTTGATTAGTTGCTTAATTTCAAGCCAATCTAAGCGAAATACACAATAACGATATATGAAGACTAGACTAGAAGAAACTCTGTGGAATGGAACATGCTCTGATTTTTTTCTATCTTAAGGATTTACACAAAAGTAGAAAGTAGTGTGCAAAGCAGGCTAATTTAAGAATGGCTGAGTAAATTAGAGCTTTTCCATCCCCTTTATCATATCTTGAAAACACTGTTGACAATATTGTTATAGTATACTAATAGAAATGTTAATGAGATCTGTTTATATTCATAGTCAAATAGAAACAAATTTAATATCTTAATAAATCATTATCATACCATCCAAATGTAATTTGTTCTTTTCTGATTGTTTTATGGTTTTTCTAACTCAACTATTGATTATTACACTGTTTTTAATAGTATGCTAATTTAAATCTAGAAATCATTGTTGTGCAGTTCTGTGGATATGTACTTTGGAATCTGACAAAAAAGATTGGTAGAAAACAAGTTTGCAGAGTTTGGAAATGCTAAAAGCTGCAGTTTGATCATATATATATTTCTTTTTCCCAATCAGGAATATATTTGACTAATATCTTGAAAACAGAAGAAGGAAACCCTGATTTTCTAAAAAGACATGGAAAAGAGCTTGTAAACTTTAGCAAGAGGAGGAAGGTGGCTGAAATTACAGGAGAAATCCAGCAATACCAGAACCAACCCTATTGTTTGCGAGTAGAACCAGATATCAGAGTGAGTTTTGATTCATATCTGCTATGTAAGGTTTGGGAATGAATCTGGTGTTGTAATCTCATCCTCAAACACAAGCTTCAGGAACCTCAATTGTGGTTATTTTCACTGAATTTTTAAAACTGCATAAAATAGCTCTAGTATGTTTATTTAACAAGAGGTTAAGGATTCTAACATGTTACATTGTTTTATAAAAGGTAGTTTTTTTTAATATGCCTCTTTTCTATAGTTCATAACCTTTTCTTCCATTTCCCATTCCCACCTATGCCCACTTTCTCTTTTCCTTTCCAAAATGGTTGCATGGGCATCACTAAGACCCCCTTGCTCCACAAGCCCAGTCATCCCCTACTTTCTCCCCACCCCGGTCTATTGTCTATGTGACAAACTAAGCAAACATGAGTTCTCCTCTCAGGAAGAGACATGTTTTTGTGCCCAGAGTAATTATGAGAAACAATGTCTTGGCAAAAATTTCAGAAAACAGAAGTTTTGTTTCTGGAAGAGGGAAAATTATTGTTCCTTGGAGTATCCTAAACGCAGGAAGTCCTTGGGCTTATGACACATTTGGTTCCTGAAAACCATGTTTTTAATCAAAAAACAAGTGAAAATAAATTCTCATAACAACGTTATAAATGGGAGACTGGTTCTAGCACCAGGGCCTAATTCCCTATTTTGTAAAAAATAGTACTGTAAAAAGCATAGACACATTTTAAAATATTACTTTTTTTGTCTGAAGAGGAAAGTACCAAGGCATGCTTACAGGAAACTGCATGGACACCATTTTGAGGAGAGGAAATCCCTGCACTCTTCCTACTAACATCACCTTGCCAGGCCTCATAGTAATCAGCACACAATGTGTGTCTATTGGGAGTTGCTCAGACATTTTAAAGTTGAAACAAGTGTTGTAAGTTGGATAATAGGTATCAGTTTAGAATTGTTGTAACTCAGAATTCTAACTCAAACGCCTTTTGAGGACTTTATCTAATTTGAAAAAAAAAGCTTTTAAGTAATTGTTATAAAATAAGATGTGATTATTTAAAAATTCAAAGCAATGATGACACTCTCTCAGGGTAAAATTCCAATTTACCCACGCAAATGGACTTCTTGATTATTGCCTTCCCTGTGTGTGGATAAAAGTACCTGCGGATCTTCATAGGTGTTCTAGGGCTCGTGGGTAAATTTGAAAACCAAAATTTCTCTGCATTCAGATAGGCCGATTCTCACAAATGGGTTGTGCATCTTTACCAGGAGATGGAGTAAAGGCTGACGTCACAGACATATAACCCTGTCCCGACATCAACCCGACAGGATTCTCCATCTCCAGCACATGGTAGACATACATTTCTCTACTGGGGATTGCTTGTAGTTAATTTCTTTCTTTATTTAAGAAGAAAGGAGAAGTTTAATAGCACCGCTTGAACTCCAGAGTTGATACCGGTAGGTTCCTCCCTCGGTTGAACACCTTTAGTCTGGCAGCCTTTAAGGCGGGGACTTAAAAAAAAAAAAAAAAAAAGGGCAAAGCGATTGAAGGACAAGGCAAACTCGGCTGTGAAGGCTTTGCCCTCTCCCCC
The DNA here is from genome assembly GCF_901001135.1 of Rhinatrema bivittatum. Classification (NCBI taxonomy): domain Eukaryota; kingdom Metazoa; phylum Chordata; class Amphibia; order Gymnophiona; family Rhinatrematidae; genus Rhinatrema; species Rhinatrema bivittatum. The sequence goes on from NC_042617.1 coordinate 243,320,490, forward strand.
CATAGCCAGAGACCCGGTTCTCTCAATCAGGGAGCACTGAGATCAGGTAAAAATGAAATAATACAGTAAGAAGAAAAAAGAGAGTAGGGAGGTTTCATGTCCCCTAGTCCTTCCTTACTAGGACTTCTGCCCTTGGCGTGAGTGGTCAGCATCTTTCCCTTCTCCCTCTCACGTTTCTGGGAGTTTGAGGTGTGGAAGTGGCGAGGGTTTGGCGGGTTGAGCAGTCTTTGGCTAGGCCTCACTCCCAGACTTGAGTTTATCGAGTCGCGTGGTAGGCCACAGCGACGTTTTCGCGCATTTCTGTGTGCGCACCCACTCCACCACACAGCGGTGTACTTGAATGTATATCTTATTTCGGCGCACAAGAAAGATAAGGCAGTATAGTGCCAGTGACAAGTCTGAGCACTTAGTGATCTGTGCTGCTTGCCCCATATAGGCAATACAGCCAGGGAATTCTGCGAGTCTGTGTCAGCGGTGCCTAGATTCTCGAGGTGATTTGCCTCTGACTGATTTTGCCAAAGTTGTTCCATCCCCTTCATACAGGGGGATTGGAGATGAAGGCGACATAGCGAGGTTGTCCCCTTCTTCAATTAATCCTATGATAGGGATGTCTTCAGGGGATGTTCGGTCAGAGATTGAAAGCTTGGGGCTTCTGGAGCCTGGTAAGAACATGAGAACATGCCATGGGTCAGACTAAGGGTCCATCAAGCCCAGCATCCTGTTTCCAACAGTGGCCAATCCATAAGAACCTGGCAAGTATCCAAAAACTGTCTATCCATGCTAGTAATAGTAGTGGCTATTTTCTAAGTCAACTTAATTAATAGCAGGTAATGGACTTGTCCTCCAAGAACTTATCCAATCCTTTTTTAAACCCAGCTACACTAACTGCACTAACCACATCCCCTGGCAATAAATTCCAGAGTATAATGTGCGTTGAGTGAAAAAGAACTTTCTCAGTTTAGTTTTAAATGTGCTACATGCTAACTTCATGGAATGCCCCCTAGTCCTTCTATTATCCAAAAGAGTAAATAAGCAATTCACATTTACCCATTCTAGACCTCTCATGATTTTAAATACCTCTATCATATCCCACCTCAGCCATCTCTTCTCCAAGCTGAACAGTCCTAATTACTTTAGTCTTTCCCGATAAGGGAGCTGTTCTATCCCCTTTATCATTTTGGTCTCCGTACTTTCTGCATCACAACTATACCTTTTTTGAGATGCTGCAACCAGAACTGTACACAGTATCAAGGTGCAGTCTCACCATGGAGCGATACAGAGGCATTATGACATTTTCTGTTTTATTCACCATTCCCTTTCTAATAATTCCCAACATTCTGTTTGCTTTTTTGACTACCACAGCACACTGACCTGACACTTTTAATGTGTTATCCACTGTGTCGCCTCAATCTCTTTCTTGGGTGGCAGATTTGTGAGGCAAGACTTGCCTTGGGTAAAGCCATGCTGACTTTTTTGCATTAAACCATGTCTTTCTATATGTTCTGTGATTTTGATCTTTAGAACACTTTCCACTATTTTTCCTGGCACTGAATTCAGGCTAACTAGTCTGTAGTTTCCTGGATCACCCCTGGTGCCCCTTTAAAATATTGGGGTTACATTAGCCACCCTCCAGTGGACCATCCTCCTTTTCTTGGTGGAATTTTTCCAGGGACTACAGACCCTTCTGCAGGGGTCGCCCTGCAAAGAAGGTGAGATCTTCGAAATCGGGGTCACATACTCAAAAGTTCCCATTTGTCTGCCACCACGTGCAAGCGCCGCAATGGAATGGTCCCAGAGGATGTGGTTAAGGATGACTCTGATGATTTGGGTTTCTCCCTCTGGAAGAGGGAGAAATTCCCTTGGATTTAGAGCCACAAGGAACTCTCCTCTGTTTCTTTCATAGAGGTGAGTTGCTGAGTCTGTTATCTCAGACTCTGAAGACACTTGGAGTGGCTGGGGGTGACTCTACGGGTACGCAAAAGAAAGATCCTCTTTGGTCATCCTACGCAAAGCATCATGTTTTTCCCTTTCTGGATGAAATTTGAGTTGATTGACCTTGCATGGAGTGCTTCAGAAGCAAACTTTAAAGGGGAATGCACTTTGACAATTCTGTACCCCTTGGATCCTGCGGTAAGGGAACAGCTGCATTTCCCAAAGGTAATGTTCTGTGATAAAGCCACCATTCCAGTGGAAGGAGGAGAGCTCTAAAAGGATGTTTAGGATAGGAGAATTGAAGCTATCCTTAAGGAAGCCTTTGAGGCCATGGCAATGAATTTGCAAATTATCTCTTGTTGCTCCCTGGTGGCTCGGGCTAATCTACATCTCAGGAGACTGATGGAGTGGGTTTGAATAGCCAAGCAGTGATAGAACTGAGAGCCACCACCTTACTGATGCGAGCTATGACCTTGTTCGCACCTTGACCAGAGGGGTGTTTTCCGTGATAGTAGCTAGGCTTCAACTGTGGCTGCAAAATTGATCAGCAGACACAATTTCTAAGTCCAATGTCACCGAGGTTACCCTTTAAGAGTTCTCTTTTATTTGGCAGTGAGTTGGAGAAAATGGCAAATATATGAGGGGAATCCCAGGTCCCTAGTTTGCAAGAGGGTAAGAAGCCAGTATCGCGTCCTTTTGGGGCAAGGGGCCGCACTAGAAACTACAGGGGAACGACTACTCAAAGGTTTCAACCTTTCCGTAGGTTTCAGTCCTTTCAGCCAAGAAAACCTCAGAAGAATGCTGGCTCCAGGAGCCAAGCACCTCGACTTTTATAATTAAGGTGTGCGGACTCAGCTACTGGTGCAGGAGATAGGTGCGCCTCTATCTCGCTTTTATCTTAGGTGGGCTCCGATCATGTCGGACCCATAGATCCTGGAAGTGATGTGGGTGCTCATAGGCTCTTAAGTCTCATTGAAACTCTTTTTGACATGTCACACAAGAAGTCATTATTCCTGTTCTCCTAAATTTTTTATTTTTTATAAGCAGTCTTTATAATTGCTAACAGTATAACATTGTAACATGACTTTTGTGTTATAAACTTGCAAGCTAGATAAAGATGCTGAGCTATAAGGTTGAAGAACATTTTGAACTGATGTGAGGTTATTTGACATTCCATCTTAAAAACAGGGACGAGGTCTGTTTACATTCCATCTGTGATTATAGAAAATATTCTTAGAACAAACACAATGTTGGCAAATTCCAAGAATACATTTACATGCGAAACTAGAATTAAATTACCATATGGCTATTCAGATTATTTGTTTATAATAGAAAGCTAATCATAGAAATTTTGACAATTATGTAACCCAGTTTAAGGGTTGGAAATATACAACTGACATTCTATATAATGCTTTGTTATCAGTAAAATCATTTGAGAGGGACTTAGCTAGTACTTTGCAAGGCGCTCTGCCTCTCCATAAGGTACCTTATTAAATGTTTAAGATTTGTTATTTTATAGCATTTAATTAAAAAGTTTTTTCTCTACAGCTAGTGGCATTAAGCATTAAACTCCAAGTCCTAAAAAAAACTTAGACCCCCTCCTTCACTTCCATGATTTTCGCACAGTCCTCCAAGCCACCCTATTCTCTAAAATTGACTATTGTAACACCCTTCTTCTAGGCCTCCCCGCAACCACCATGAAACCCCTACAAATGCTCCAAAATGCAGCGGCCAGAATCCTTACCAATACACACCACAAAGACCACATTACCCCTATCCTCAAAGATCTCCACTGGCTCCCTATCTGCTTTAGAATTCTATACAAGAGTCTCTCCATCATTCACAAGACCCTACAAACCAGCAATCCCCTTGGCTAAAAGACTCTCTGAGCTTCCACACATCTAAAAGACCGGTCAGAACTGCCTACAAAGGTTCTCTCCATATGCCCCCAGTCAAACTCACTCATTATACCTCCATCAAAGAACGAGCCTTCTCCCTAGCAGGGCCATCCCTATGGAATTCCATGCCCCCTGAGTTACGCCAGGAACACTATCCCATTATCTTAAAAAAAACAAAAAGAAAACTTTAAGACCTGGCTGTTCAAACAAGCCTTTCCTTAGTTACAGACTCCATTCTTGCCTTACCCTCCCACTTCCATCTTCTCCTATTCGGATTACTTCCCATATCCTAACCTATCCGCCGCATTCGACACAGTTAATCATGCCATCCTTCTCGAGCGGCTATCAGATATAGGAATCCAAGGAGAAGCTCACAGTTGGTTTCAATCATTCCTAGAAAATAGATCCTACAAAGTCAAGATCAATAACGTAGAATCACCTCCTATCAAATCAATCAGAGGAGTACCTCAAGGTTCATCGCTCTCCCCTACCCTTTTCAACATTTACCTACTTCCACTCTGCCACCTACTCTCCAGCCTCAAGCTAAAGCACTATATTTTCGCTGATGACATTCAGATACTCCTTCCTATCACAGAATCACTGCAAAAAACTTGGGCTCATTGGAACAACTGTTTACTAACCATCAATTCCCTACTATCCAGCCTTAACCTTATACTCAATACAAATAAAACAGAAATCCTCATCATCTCTCCTGACGAAAACCACACTCTCTTCAACGTCCAAAGCCCTACACAATCCACAACACCACCCATTAACCACTCACCTTCTGTCAGAGACTTAGGGGTGCGCCTCGACAATCAATTCAACTTTAAATCTTTCATTCACAACACAACCAAAGAATGTTACTTCAAACTCCAAGTGCTCAAAAATCTGAAACCACTCCACTTCAGTGACTTCCGTTTAGTAGTTCAGTCTATAATTCTGTCCAAGTTAGACTACTGCAATTCTCTTCTGCTAGGTCTTCCGATTTCATCTATAAAACCCTTACAGATGGTACAAAACGCTGCGGCGAGGCTACTCACCAACACCAGAGCTCACATCACACCAATCCTGCACTACCTTCACTGGCTTCCTATCAATGATCCACAAGGATATTATGGGCAGCGCCCACCTAAATCTTATCTCGCAACTCCGCCTTCACACATCAAAAAGACCAATCAGATATAATTACAAAGGTTCTTTATATGCTCCCCCGATCAAAACTTCACTAACTAAACGAGCACTCTCAACAGCTGGGCCCACCCTTTGGAACTCTTTACCGCCAGACCTTCGACTAGAAACCTGCCACCTAACTTTCAAGAAAAATCTATAAACGTGGCTCTTCCGGCAAGCCTTTCCGGAACCGCAGGAACACTCCGACACCGGTCAAAGAGCAAAATAGCTCAATATAAAGCCCCCACCGCCCATCTACCCTCAGGACCCGAACTAGCCCTATCTGGACAGTCCACTTGCTATGAAAGACCCTTTCCTGATGCATTAGCTCACTAGTTCTTGCTCTTCCCATGTTTATGCCCACCAACAGTGACCACAGTCACCTGTATTCCCCAACCAGTACGTTCCTACCTTACCCACCAATTATTTGTAATTAGTCTTATCATTCACTCATGTTATTTGACGAATTATTGCTATCTATTTTATATTTTATATTTAATATTTAATGATTTACATTCTTTTGTTCTAAACTCTGTTTAATGTTTAATGTAACGCCTTACCCTTGTTTAATGTTTAATGTAACGCCTTACCAGCGACAGTTTTGTTCTATGGAAACCGACCTGATTTGATATTTTATATCGAGAATGTCGGTATATAAAAACCCTAAATAAATAAATAAATAAAGATACTACTTAGTATTAAAATATTCTATCATATTGTTAAATTACCTGCCGCAGAAATACGTGATTTCATAAATATGCTTCTACTCCTATATGTTTACCCATGTTTGCTTCCCTTAAATGATTGTATTTTATAATTGCATTTTACAAATATGCTCGTTATAAATATATCATACTGCTAACTTCAATGTCACCTCTGAACCTTCATTAATTTTCAGTCCCATACAGCCAACAGCCAATTGTTATATGTTATAAAGTTTGTTATATTCTAAATCTTATGTTATATGCTAATTTATATGTTTCCTGTTGATAGCAGGGCTGAATTAGCCATGCTGTCATGGGATCTGTCAGTCAGGTCCGGGAGGCGGAGCTTTAACAAGCAGAGATTAGATTTTTTGTCTCTGCGGCTGCGCGTGTTCCCGCGCAGGAAAGTAACAGATTCTCCTCAGTCTGTTTTTTTCCGTGAGCGGAATCGCACATGGGGCTGACTTCTCCTCATAGTTTATTGTTTTTCTAAAGAAATGTCAAAAAAGTCAGGGTTTAAACCCTATACCTGTTGCAAGATAATGTCGGTCACAGATTGCCATGACCGATGTTACCAATGCCTGGGGCCAGAACACAATTTAAAAAATTGTGAATTTTGTGCCCGAATGTCCCCAAGAGCCCAAAAACAGCGGGCTTATAGGATTCTGGAACTTTTCAGTTTTTCAGAGCCATTGGAGGCTCATTCTTCACCTGGCCCCTCGACAACAACGGCTCCATTACAAAAACGAGTGTCGTCGTGGGATCCTCAACCATCCAGGCTTGGAGGTAAGGATTTGCCGAAACAACATAGGCCATCGGATCTGAGAGGACCAACAGAGCCTCAGAGGTCGGCGCAGGAAACAACGGTGCCTAGAACTTCGGCGCCTAGAACTTATGCGCCCAAAAATACCTTCTGCGCCTAAATCACCATCGGCGCATAAACCTTCTGCGCCCAAACCGACATCGGCGCACACAGCACCTACAACATCAGCACACAAGGTGCCAAAGACGTCTGCGTGCACAGCGCCGGACACTTCTGCGCACTCGGCGCCGGAAACAACGGCACCAAAGACATTTGCGCGCACGACACCGAAATCCTATGCGCACAAGTCGACATATGCACATAATCTACAGAAAACATCGGCTCACATGGCACCAAAGGCATTGGAGCACACGACAACAAGGAAATCGAAGCACAGTGAACTTCATCAGTCCAAACACCCATATCATTCAATACCACTTGGGTTAAAACGAAAACATCAGTCTCCAGAGGTACTGCATTCCACCTCTTCAGATTCCAATTCCACAGAAGTGAAATCAAAACGTATAAGACTATCACCATCAGGAAGTGGAATCCATACAGGACACCATCATCATAGGCGGTCACATCACTCACATCAAAAACCTGGGAAGATGAGGGATACATGGGAAGTGAGCCCTTCTACTTCTAGGTCATCCCACACACGAAGTGCAGATAACTTATCTCATAGAGACATAATACAAATCACTTCCTCTGCTGCATCTTCATCCTCAGATAATTCTGTTAGGACCACAGATGGCAGGAGGGGGCAGAAGAATTAGATGCCAAGTGCTTCCCTTCAAATTCTTCTGGTGCAACCTAAACCATATGAGTTACCAAAACAATCTGGTCGTTCAGCAATGCCTCCTCAAACAAAAGAGGCATTTTTTCAATTATCCCAATCATTAGCAGGTTTTTACGAAACACTTCAATCATCTTTTAAGATGTCTAACGAACTATCTGTGAGTTCCCGGAACACAATATACATACCTCTAGAGAACCTTCGGTGGAGCCTCCGGCATCTCCAATAGCACAACGTCCAATTTCACCAATTCAACAGCAAGATATACCTATCGATTCTCTGTCTCCGCAAACATCCCCATCGTCATCTACCAGATTCCCATCGGATCCGCAGGAACAACCGCACGAACCGTATTCTCCTCCAGAGGACCTGACATACCCAAAATGTTTAGAAAAATTAGGCACGATATTACATCTGGAGGAACAAAAGGAGACAGATCCTAGATCAGAAACCTTTGGTCTCCTAAAGATTTTTGACGCCCCAGGAGAACCAACATCTCTCCCACCACAGGAACTGTTATATACAGTCTTAAAGAAATCTTGGGAAACACCTTACTCTGTCAGCGGTTTCAAAGAAAACGGATATAAAATTTCGCATGCAAAAAACATCACCTTACTCTATGCCGCAACTACCACATGCTTCAATTGTGGTAGAGTCTGCATTGCAAAGATTAAAAAAAGCAAAGTCGCATGCCTCATATCCACCAGGCAGAGACAACCGATATTTAGATGAGTTTGGCAGGAAAATGTGCCACAACTCAATGTTGAATGCCCGCATTATGCACCATCAGTTCTACATGGTACAATACCTGCATGAGTGCATACAGGCTAAAAAAGGTATGCTTTCCTCGACGGCAGATCAGATACCACCACTTCTTCATGACATGGAGGAGTGTTCTCGACACCTTCTGCGGTCGATATATGAGGGATTTGAAGGTACAGAGAAGGGCAACCAAAATGATAAAGGGGATGGAACAGTTTCCCTATGAGGAAAGGCTGAAGAGATTAGGGCTGTTCAGCTTGGAGAAGAGACGGCTGAGGGGGGACATGATAGAGGTCTTTAAGGTCTTTAAGATCATGAGAGGTCTTGAACAAGTAGATGTGACTCGGTTATTTTCACTTTAGAATAATAGAAGGATTAGGGGGCATTCCATGAAGTTAGCAAGTAGCACATTTAAGACTAATCGGAGAAAATTCTTTTTCACTCAACGCACAATAAAGCTCTGGAATTTGTTGCCAGAAGATGTGGTTAGTACAGTTAGTGTAGCTGGGTTCAAAAAAGGTTTGGATAAGTTCTTGGAGGAGTCCATTAATGGCTATTAATCAATTTTACTTAGGGAATAGCCACTACTATTAATTGCATCAGTAGCATGGGATCTTCTTAGTGTTTGGGTAATTGCCAGGTTCTTGTGGCCTGGTTTTGGCCTCTGTTGGAAATAGGATGCTGGGCTTGATGGGACCCTTGGTCTGACCCAGCATGGCAATTTCTTATGTTCTTATGTCTGCAACAGCCATTGCAGCCCGTAGGATGGCATGGTTACGTTCTAGTAAGATACGAGAAGATTTACACGAAAAACTAACGAACCTCCCGTGTACAGGAGATAACCTGTTCGGAGAACGATTTCAAGACACAGTCGACAAATTAAGAGGAAGCTTCTAGCAGTCCAATCCTTAACATCACAACCTCACTACTCGACCACGCGTCGTTATATGGCATCTACTCGTAGACAATCCTATGCCCGTAGGCCTTATAGGTCTTATCAATCCTTTTGTACACAGACGTATCCATCTTACCAGCGTCCTCCGCCACCACAACTCAACTCAACTCAACGTAGGGGTAAGCCGCGTAAACAAAGAAAGCAGATACAGCATCCGGCTGCTGCAGTAAAATCAACGCCATCTTTTTAATAACCCAGCCACCACCACTACATCAAGCACCACCTGGCAGAATTCATTCTTGCCTGGCAACCTGGGAGAGAATAACAGCCAATCAATGGGTTTTAGACATAGTACGTCACAGCTATCAACTCCAATTCGCCACAAAACCCATATTACCTCGCTTTTTCCACTCTAAAGAATCAAAGTTTCCAACCACAACTGGGGGAGGAAATTGCGTTACTTCGCAAACAGCAAACCATTCGGATTTCCCCAAAAACCCAAAAGGTGGGATTTTATTCCCCATACGTTCTCCTACCCAAAAAGTCGGGTAGCCTTCACCCTATATTAGAGCTACGGCAATTAAACAAATTCCTGACCAAAGAAAAATTCAAGATGGTATCATTGAAATCAATCCTACCTCTGATTCAACCCAACGACTGGATGTGTTCCATCGATCTAAAGGATGCTTACACACATATTCCAATTCATCCATTCTCGTGGTGATACCTGTACTTCCGCTACAGGCATCATCACTACCAGTACAAAGTTCTTCCCTTTGGACTATCGGCTGCACCCAGGGTTTTCCCCAAATGTATGGTTGTGGTGGTGGCTCATCACAGACAACAAGGGATAACAATCTTTCCATATCTGGACGATTGGCTGATAATCGCTTCAACTCCGAACATGTTAATCGATCACCTCCATCAGGTGATAGACTGCTTACAGGAATTAGGATTAGTGATCAACTTTTCAGAAATCACACCTACAACCAACACAACTGCAATTCGTAGGAGCATGCCTGGACACCACTTGCAACCCGGCATAACTACCAAATGACAGGATATCACAATTGTGTCATCTTCTCCATGTGTTGGACCATACTCGGAGACCTTCGGCGAGACAAATCTTAGTAGTCCTAGGCCACATGGCAGCGGCTATTTTTACAGTTCCCAACACCAGGCTACACATGAGACGCCTGCAATGGGGACTAAAACATCAATGGAAACAACACTCACAACCATTGACACAGGAGTTATCGTTGACCTCCGAGATGAGACTGGACATAACATGGTGGCTCCTAGACTCCACCCTGTCCAAGGGAGCATTATTCAGTTCCCCTCCTCACAACGCAGTCTTAACCACGAATGCGTCTCGCAAAGGATGGGGAGCACATCTCGAGATTTACGAAACCCAAGGGTTATGGACAATCTCCGAGCAGACCCTGCAGATAAATTTATTGGAGCTCAGAGCAATTCGAAATGCATTACAAGTGTTTCAGGACCACCTGAAAGGTCGCAGGGTCATGATATATACGGACAATCAAGTGGCGATATTTTATATCAACAAACAAGGAGAGTCCGTTTCATGGTCCGTTTGCAAGGAGACCCTGGCAATCTTCGAACATGCTCACCGAAATTGCATACATCTGCAAGCAACTTACTTACCAGGAGTAGCAAATACAGGAGCAGACAGACTATTTTATTTTATTTATTTAACATTTTTTATATACCGAAATTCTAGCAACAATGTTGCTAATCATTTCGATTTACATATAACATTGGAGTGACTTAACATGCGAGTCTTACATGGAACAGGAAAGACTAAGCCGCATCTTTCATCCTCACGAATGGGCACTCAATTCGGAAGTCGCCCAAGACATCTTAATACAGTGGGGGACGCCTGAGATCTATTTGCAACGGAGATCAACTCTCAAGTTCCCAAATTCTGCTCGATAAGACCAAGCCAGTTCAGGATCGCTCAGGACGCCTTCCTCATTCCGTGGACAACAGGCCTCCTTGTATGCCTTTCCTCCCATACCACTCATAACAAGGACAATTCAAAAGTGCATCAAGATGGTGCCCTGAGCAGTTGTATCTCCGTTTGCTCCGGATCTCAGATTTCTAAAAACAAGCTTAATTGCGATTTTCCTCATTGATATGCCTCACAAGAGAAAAGGCAAAGTCCGCGTCTTCCCACCCGACCAGGAGAATGCTGCCGGACAGTGATTAATATCTGAGTTCACCATTAATCCACCGGAATCGAGGGTGTTCAGCCCCGTTGGAGAGATGGCGGGAGGAGAGCCATACTCACCTGGGGAACTTTCACTGAGCCCTCCGGACCCCAGAACGCCGGTAAGAGCTTTGCCCCTAACGGCCAACGGAGGAGCTGAGACTCATACCGATGAGGTTATTAGGCGTTTTCAGCTGGGTGGCCCAGAAGCCGACCGAGCGGCAGGAGAGTCAGGAGGAAACCTGCAACCCCGATTGCCCGACACGCCGAGAGGAGGAGGAGAGATGGCGGCGGACACCCCCAGAACAACGGGGAGAGCTTGGTGAGGACACCGGTTACGGGGTAAGAAGAACACTCTCCCAGCAATTTATTAAACCGGTGACTATAATCCTTGATAATATCTGGAAACTCATGATAAGGATGTCTTCGAGTTAGACAAACCTCAAAACTTGACGATATTGCCGCTAAAGTCGGGGTACTTGAACGGAACACGCATCAAAAATTTACTGAACAAGATAATTCTCTAAAGAAATTAAATGAAGATATAAAAAGCCTCCAGAATGTGAATGCCACAATCGTTTCAGAAAGAATTTCATCATTGAGAAGACTTGAGTCTATTGAAAATCACATGAGGCATTTAAACCTGAGATTATTGAATTTTCCTATTGTATTGGGGGAAATCCCATTATTGTCTTTTAAGAAATACGTAATGGAGGCTTTAAAGATTCCACAAGAAGAGATACCTGCAGTTAAGAAACTTTTCTTCTTGCCAGAAAAAAACAGCACTCCTTCTTTATTTCCAGCTCAAGGATCAGATTTCCAAAATCTGACTGATTACTTAGAAAACTCTAGTGTAGAAATTATAGATCATGCTGTACTTTTTGTTTCCTTTTATGATGAATCTGCAGTATCTATGATCATGAAGAATTATTTTAAAAATATAAATGAATTATTCTGTGGGGGCCTCATTCGAGTATATCAAGACCTAGCAAAGTCTACGCAGCAACGTAGAAAATAATTCTTACAGATGAGACTTGAGACCCTAGCATTAGGGGGTAGTTTTAAATTACACTACCCCTGTAAATGTATCATTAAACTGGCAAGGAATACTTATGTCTTCTTCTTACCTGATCAGTTAAAGGTTTTTTTGACTGGTAGGAGACTACCCGATGAGATTCAAGGGGTTGATAATAATTAAGGTGTGATTTAAGGGCAGTGCTATATGTAATGGATTTCTTTAAATAACTCCTCTTAATATTTCCTTTCTCTCCTGATTTCCTATGTAATAAGAGAATTTCTAGAATTGAATTTAAGGATGTCATGAGTCATAAGGGATTTGTGATCTTTAAAGATTTTTTTTCTTTTTTGTTCTTGTATCTCTGAATTTTCCGAAACAATTTCATTTGTATATTGTTAAAAGATGATAAATAAAAAAATTTAAAAAAAAGTGCATAGCAGACCAAGCTCAACTGATACTCATAGCCCTGGCTTGGCCGAGGCAACCATGGTACAGTTTCCTTCTCAGACTGTCCATTATTGACCCACTTTGATTACCGAATCGTCCAGATCTACTCTGCCAAGATCAAGGAACACTCCTACACCCACTACACTCATCGCTTCACTTGACAGCGTGGAGATTGAAAGGCTCCTTTTAACAGAACAGGGAGTTTCCCCTTCGGCACAGTTCATCTTGTTAGAATCCAGGAAACTCTCAACGAGGAAAAATTATAGCTATAAATGGAAACGCTACTCTACCTGGTGCACTTCCAAAGGCATACCACCATCGGACCGCTCACCTGAGCTTCTCGTGGATTATCTTCATACACTGCACGCAGCTGGTCTAGCAACATCATCCATTAGAGTCCATCTCAGTGCCATAGGTGCATATCATAGACCAGTTAACAATATTCCTATATGCAATCACCCCTTACTATCCCATTTCATTAAGGGGTTAACTCACCTTCATCTGATCTCTAAACCTCCAGTTCCATGGAACCTCAACATAGTTCTTGAACAGCTCATGCTTTCCCCGTTTGAACCCATGGACTCTGCACACATTAAATACCTCACATGGAAGGTGGTATTCCTCGTCGCAGTAACATCAGCACGAGGAGTCAGTGAATTACAGGCCTTGGTCCATTACCCTCCATATTTACAGTTTCATCACCAGAAGGTGGTTCTCTGAACTCACCCATCCTTCCTACCAAAAGTGGTTTCTCAGTTTCATCTCAATCAAACCATAGATCTACCCATCTTTTTCCCTAAACCGCATGCAAATGATAGGGAAAAATGACTGCATACACTAGATTGCAAAAGAGCTTTAGCATACTACAAAGACAGAACAAACTCAGACTCCTGAGTTTCTCAACTCTGTCTCTTTCGACCCAAAGGCACCTGGACTACCAGTGGCTAAACGCACCATCACCAGCTGGATAGCGCAATGCATTACGTTCTGCTACCACAAGCAAAAACTACAGCTAAATTCTGTTCCTAATGCTCACCAAGTCAGAGCAGTGGCGGCTTCTTTGGCACACCTTAAGAATGTAGAGCCCATAGACATTTGTAAGGCAGCTACATGGTCATTGCTCCATACCTTCACATCTCACTACTGCCTTGATCAACATACAGCCACTGATGCGAAGATAGGGCACACAATCCTGCAATCTCTATCCTCCTCTTCACGATGACTGCCACACTATTAATGATCACGTACAACCATAGATATCATAAACAACATGATCGGGAGCTTGAGACTCCCATGACAGCATGGCTAATTCAGCCCTGATATCAACGGGAAAAAGCAAGTTTGCTTACCGTAAACGGTGTTTCCGTAGCTAGGATGAATTAGCCATGCTGACCCGCCCTCCTCCCTGGCAGTCGCCATCTCTTTGACTATACTACTGCTTAATCACAGACTGAGGAGAATCTGTTACTTTCCTGCGCGGGAACCCACGCACAGCCACAGAGACCAAAAATCTAATCTCTGCTTGTTAAAGCTCCGCCTCCCGGACCTAATTGACAAATCCCATGACAGCATGGCTAATTCATCCTGCTATCTTCGGAAACACAGTTTACGGTAAGCAAACTTGCTTTTATAAATTTTACATTATATGCTAACTCAACTGTAACTAGTTCCGACCTACGCCTTTCTGTGCTTTCCTTTACCCTAGTTCTCTTGACCCCTGTTCTTTGTAACTTAACCTTCTTTCTAATGTTTTATTACCCTTGTTCATTGTAAACCGATATATGTCTTCATGAATGTCGGTATAAAAAAAAAAGATTTAAATAACTAAATAAATTCCTATTTTCAAGGAACTACAATAGAAGTGATACAAGAAGGTTATGCTCTAGAGTTTGTTCACATTCTACCAGATGCCTTTATGGTCTCTCCCTGCAACTATCTACAAAAGAGGGTGGCAGTGGAAACTACCTTAAGGAGGCTGTTGGACTTAAAGGATGTAATTCCTATTCCCGAATCGCAAGAAAATATAGGCCACTATTCCATTTATTTTATCATTCCTAGAAAGTCAGATCCCCTTTAGTGTAAGATGATTTATTACATTATTTCAAACATGGCTGTGTACCCAGGGTTATAGGGAAATGCGAAGAAATTTAAATGGTTTAGCAGTAAAAATAATAATGGATAGCTGTTAAGCATTACTACTTGCTGGTGTACTTTAAGATAGAAATACCTCTGTATTATATATTTTTTTAAAGAAGTTATTTGGTTTACTGAGTGATAATGATTTCTTAAGCGAATGAAAAAGGGATGATGCTTTCTAGTACATTGGTTCTCAACAGGCGTATCGGGACACCCTAGTGTCACAAGGTCCTGGGAAGTGGGGCCAGAAGGAGTCTGATTTCTCCTCATCAACCCAGGTGGAAGTTGATTGACTTCTCCTTTATCAAGCCTGAAGAGAGACTACTCTTGCTTCCTTCTCTTTCTGGGTCAGAGGAAGGCTGTTTCCTCATTCACCCAGATCAAAGTGAGACATTGCCAACTTCTGCTTTTCTGGGTCCGATGGAACACTAACTTTATCTTCCTCCGCTGGGCCTGGAAGTGAAACTGCTGATGCTCTCTTCACCCTATGGAGGGTGGGGCAAAGAAGGTTGGAGATATTGGGCAGGGAGGTGGAAGAGAAAGGCAATGTGGGAGCTATTGAGCAGGAAGGGGTGGGAAACAAGGAGTCAGGGTAGTTGAACAGGATGGGGGAGGAAGGGGTAGGGAGAGTTGAGCAGGGGGGAGAGAGGAGCACAGGGAAGAAGATATGGGGGTCGGGAATGCTGGACAGGGATGTGTGAGGGATGATTAAATGGAATAATTGGGAGAAATGAGGGATTATGGGCGCATGTAGGGAGAGTGACAGGATGAAAAAGCCAATGTCAGTTTTAGGAATGTGCATTTCTTCTATCTTTGTACTTGGCTTAGTGTAGAAGAAAATTTGTTTCTATTTCTCCAGTTTTGCACTGCATGCAGAGTGGCTTTTTGGGGTTTCCATTCCAGTTTTTGTCTCCACATTTGTAATTTGTGATCTTTTATTCTGTATTTGATGAAGGCCTATTCTGTGTGTGTAACCAAGGTTAGGTATTTTATTAGCATGGAGGCATTTGTATCAGTCTTATTTGTTGTGTTTCCTCAATAGAACTTGCATTGGTGGTGCCCTGCTGCCTTTTCATTGGTAGGGTTAGCACTGTTTGAGTCCTCTGAGTTAGTGCTGTTATGGTATGGCAGGTTTCCTATACATGTGCTGAGCATTTTCTTTTTCAGGTTTTGTATTTTACAATGAACCTGGAAGTAGAGAGGTTTTTTTTCTGACACTGAAATGATACCAGTATCAAAATATCTTTTTTTGTATGGTGAGTTGTTCAGGGAATTATCCTAGTTCTGCAATGCACCTATTATTGGGGGTTGTGGGATTCCTGTGGATGCAGAGTATATGTTTAAATTTGGCCCCATGATGGTCATGTGTTCAGTGTGTCACTCACATGAGCATCATCTATGAGGTGCTTCCCAACAGAAAAAAGGTTGAGAACCACTGTTCTAGTATATTAGAAACATGATGTGAGGCAAAGTCCATAAGGCCTTTCTAGTGTGCCCATCTACACTAACTACTCAGCATTACAATCTCCTCCCTCAGAGAAATCCTCAGTGTGTCTCATAATTTCTTGTTTCATATACTGCCCTTGTCTCCACCACCTCAGCTGAAAGCCTATTTTATGTGTCTACCACTCTCTCTGTAAAGAAATATTTCTTTAGATTACTCCTGAGTCTACTCCTTTTTGCCCTCATCCCATGATCCAGACTGGGCTGGCTGAAGGAATAAGAGCACCATGGCTCTGGGGCCGGCGACAATGGCTTGTCCTTTTTTTTTTTTTTTTCCCTATAGCTCCAGCCCAGAAGAGGAAACGGTATCCCTTGTCCATGAGGGTGAGAAGAAAGGACATGTCATTGCTTCCACGTCAGGAGGATTAACATTGGTCTGGGAGAGAAGCAGGCTACAGCATCAGCCCCAAGTAGCAGTGCAGCCTGCACCATGGATCATGACCATGGAGGCCAGAATAGGGCAGGTCCCTTCCCTGCAATCTGAAGGTGCAGCACAGTGAGAAGGAGCAGGAGGCCCAGAGTAGGATTGGTCCCTGCTCCCACCACCTGAAGTAGCAATGTGGCCCAAAGGATAAGTTGACTCTTACCCCCATAGACTTGAAGGATCAACGTGGCAAAGGAGCAGGAGGCCAGAGTAGGGTTCTTCCAATCTCGCCCACAGAAGGAATTGTCTCGTCGGTGGAGGAGGAGGATGCTACTGCTGCTGCCCTGCTTGTACTTCCAAGTTTTGGAGGGGAGAAAAAGTGAGTGAGAGAGAGAGAGAGTGTGTGACTTAAAAGAAGTAGCATGCATATATGTGCGTGAACATGGGTTGGCATGAGAGAGCAGATTTGCGTGTGAACATGTTTCTATGAAAGAGAATGCAGGTGTATGTGTGTGAACAAGAGAACAGGGGTGTCTGATCGTGTGCGAGAGAACAGAGTTTGTGTGTGTGTGAGCACATATTTGTGAACGAGCAAGCGGGTATATGTAAGTGAGCATGCAAGCGTGTGTCTGTGAGAGCAAGTGTATCTATGTGAGCATATAAGCATATGTGTTAGAGCAGGAGAATGTGTGTGAGAGCATGTGTCTTTATGAAAGCAGGTGTATGTATGTGAGCTTGTAAGCATGTTTGTTAATGAGAACAGAGATGTGTATATGGGGGAGAGGCAAAAGTTCATATGCAACAACCCTCCTTCTCCTGCTAATCCACATTTTCAGGGCATCTGGAAATCAAAAGTTCCCAAGTATGGAGAGCGAGAGATTTTTAAAAACGTTATTTGTTTTAATTATTACGAGTTATTTGATATCTGCTATTTTGTAATATTTTATATTAATGTTTGGAAAAGTTTTGAGGTTTTTAATTACTGGACTTTATTCTCCAAGGGCAAGCAGTATGGTAGCCCTCACCCACGGGTGACGTTATATGGAGCCTGATGCAGAAAACTTATGTCAAAGTTTCTAGAAACTTTGACTAGGCATACTAAGCATGCCCAGCATGCCTGATACCACACGGCGATGCGGGGACCATCTTCAGTCTCTTTTTCCGCAAAACTGTGAGCCTCATGCTTTGATTGAGCTCTAACATTTTTGGCTTTTTACCTCGTGGAAAACTTTGTTTCTCACAGGACAAGCAGGATGGTAGACCTCACATATGGGTGACATCAGGATGGAGCCCAATCACGGAAAACTTCTGTCAAAGTTTCCAGAACTTTGACTGGCCCCTACTGGGCATGCCCAGCATGGCACTAACCCTGCAGCCAGCAGGGGTCCCCTTCAGTCTTCTTTTTTCCACACAGCAGTAGCCTCGTGGTTTAGGAGCTCTGAAGAGATTCCTGACAGGAATTTTCCTCACGGAGTTAATTAAAATTAGATTGCCCCGCAGGGGTCCCTCCTCTAACTTTTCTCAAGGCACGGTACTCCGGTAAGTTTTTCACCGTTTTTCGTCTATTACCATCGAGTTTGGCCTGAGCGGCCTTCTGGCTGTCGACCGTACCGCTGCTCGATTTTTCTATGGCCATGGCGTTGGGGTTTTGTCGGTGCCCGGACTGTACTCGCACCATGTCTATCACAGACCCTCATGGAGTCTGTGTAATTTATTTATTTATTTATTTAAGGATTTATATACCGGAGGTTCCTGTATAATATACATATCACCCCGGTTTACAATAAACAGTAACTATCGCTTCAAGTTAGCGGTTTACAATGAACATGGTTAATCCAAGTAACAGGAAATTATATATAATAATGCTAACAATTAAGAAAGTAATAATAAATAGATAAAATAACAATTAATAAATAAATAACAATAAATAAATAACAGTAAACATCAATGAAAAAATAATAAATAAAATAACAGGTTATGTGAAATATGCTGGGGTAATCGGATGATATGTGACTGACTTTCTACCTGCTCTTAGCTCTGCGGGAGTGCTTGTTTAAATAACTCATTACTCTCTGAATTAACGGTACTGAGGCAAATCCACCATTACTCTCTGTATCAATGGTACTGATGCAATTCCATGACACCAAAGTGTCGCAAAGCCAGAATGGAGAAGATGGGACTCCTTTTCCGTGCTCACACCCCGACACCGTCCATCGCATCGACGTCATCGGAACCGGCACCGTTGAAGTCGCACCAGCATTGACAACCATCCGGTGACCGCCCGCCATCAACATCTTCACGGCCATCGACTCCCATTTCTCCCCCTCAAGATCGAAGGGATCATAGGGAGAAACATCGCCAACGGCATCGTAAGTCTCAGACCGTCGAGGGAGCGAAATCATCGACCTCGCCACCATCCGAGCCACCATCGAAGAAGCCCCGTCCAGGAATGGCACAGACCATTCGTGCGACCGGGACATCAAGGCCACCCTCACCCGATCGGGGTTTGGGAGTCGCGATTCCGCCTGTAAAGGTGGTCCCTCCAACTGTGCCTCAGCCTCCCTCTTCCGTCACGGAGCCGGGCCTGATTGCCCCAGGTCTCCAGGAAGAACTGGACCGGCTAGTCCAGGAGGCCATCGACAAGGTGATGCAACGACTTCAGGTTCCTCCTGCACAGACACCGGCACAGAGAGTGGAACCGGTCACTGACCCGATTCCAGCAGCGCTGGCACCGCTGCTATCCCGGATGGAGGCGCTCATGACCACCCTTCCACTGGTGATTCCCGGGTCTCCGATGGCTCCAGTGCGCTCCCCGATGACAGCTTCATCGGGAGGAGAAACACCGTTCCGCATTCCTCCTTCGGAGGTATAGCCTCAGTCATCGATGCCATGTCGTCCCTCGCCACCGATTCATTCATTGGGGGCAATACGCACATCGGCGCCATCGATGCCTTCGATGCCGGCACCGATACCCCCCAGGGCATCCACGGTGCCCCTGGTGAATCCTTCGATTTTCTCGGAGTCTCAGCCGGGCCCTTCGGGTATCCAACCCCCTTCTCGTCCTACAGGTCAGCCTGCTGATCCTTATGACACCTGGGCTGATGATACTTCCACAGACACCGATGACTTACCTTCACCTCCCTCTCCTACTGAAAGTAGAAAGCGTTCTCCCCCAGAGGACCTTTCTTTCATTAATTTTGTGAAGGCAATGTCAGAATTGGTCCCTTTTCAGCTTCAGACGGAGCAAGATGATAGGCACCAGATGATGGAGCTTCTCCAGTTCCTGGATGCCCCTAAAGTGATCACTTCTATTCCCATTCATCAAGTTCTTCTTGACCTCCTCAAAAAGAACTGGCAAAACCTTGAATCCATTGCCCCAGTACACAGAAAGGCTGACACTACCTATCTAGTATAGTCAGCCCCTGGCTTTCAAAAATCTCAGCTCGACCACCACTCAGTTGTGGTAGAATCAACTCAAAAGAAAGTAAAAAGGATGAAGCCTCACTCCTCTACCCCTCGTGTTAAGGAGCACAAGTTCCTAGACAATATTGGTCGATGAGTGTTCCAAGGGGCCATGCTCATCTCCAGAATTGCTTCTTAACAGCTATACATGACCCAATACAACAGGGTCATTTTCAAGCAAATACAGGACTTCTCTGAAACCCTGCCTGACCAATTCCAAGAACATCTTCAAATCCTTGTCAACAAGGGGTTTGAGGCAGGAAAGCATGAGATAAGAACAGCTTACGATATCTTTGACACCTCCACTAGTGTGTCTGCAACTGCCATTTCAGCAAGACGGTGGGCCTGGCTCAAGTCTTCTGACCTTCACCCAGAAGTACAAGACAGGCTCTCTGACCTGCCCTGTATAGGTGATGATCTGTTCGGTGAACAGATTCAGCAAATAGTGGCTGAATTAAAGGACCATCATGAGACCCTCAAACAGTTCTCATCGATACCTTCTGACTTCCCTTCTAGACAGCCCTTCAAGAAGGACTCTAAGAAGTCATTCTTCCACCCAAGGAAGTACTATCCTCCACCAGCAAGGTCCCGAGTTACGAGGACTTATCAAAAATCTCAGCCTCGCCAGCCCCGGAAGCAAAAGCCACAAGCAGCTCCCCAGCCGGGGCCTGCTTCAGGTTTTTGACTTTCCCTTGGAGAGCAGCAGCCTGATTCCTCTGCCAAACATACCAGTGAGAGGTCAATTGTGCCACTTTCACAGCATGTGGCAATCAATCACAACCAACCAATGGGTGCTAGCAATCATTGCTCAGGGTTACCACCTAAACTTTCTTGCTCTTCCACCGGACTCACCACCACTACAAGCATGGAGAGTAACCGACCACTCTGTCCTTCTGGAGCAGGAGGTTTCCCTTCTTCTCCAGTTAAGAGCAATAGAACCCATCCCTCTTTCGCAACAAGGCCTAGGGTTCTATTCCCGGTACTTTTTGATCCCCAAAAAATCCGGGGGGCTTCATCCAATCCTGGACCTACGTGCCTTCAACAAGTACCTCCAGCAAGAAAAGTTCAAGATGGTAACCTTGGGCTCGCTTCTTCCTCTTCTACAAAGAGGAGACTGGCTCTGCTCTCTGGACCTCCAGGGCGCATACACCCACATTGCGATATCTCCAGCTCATCACAAGTACCTCAGGTTTTTAGTAGGCCCAAAGCAGTATCAATACCGAGTGCTTCCATTCGGCCTAGCATCGGCACCACGAGTCTTTACCAGATGTCTCGTAGTTGTCGCAGCCTTTCTCAGGAAAGAAGGTATTCACGTCTACCCCTATCTAGACGACTGGTTAATCAGGGCCCCAACCCAGCAAGCCGCTCGATCGTCCCTGGATTTGACCCTACACACTCTAATTTCTCTAGGATTTCTCGTCAATTACGAGAAATCCTATTTAGTCTCATCTCAAACCTTGTCGTTCATTGGGGCAGACTTGGACACCTTACAGGCAAAAGCCTTTCTACCCCAACAACGAGTGCAAATCCTCGTGTCCCTCGCTCACCAGTTGCAGTCTCAGTATACAGCAACAGCTCGGCAATTCCTTGTCCTTCTCGGACACATGGCGTCCTCAGTCCATCTCACACCAATGGCCTGCCTGGCCATGAGGCTCATGCATTGGACTCTGAGGTCACAATGGATTCAAGCGACTCAGCCTCTGTCAACCATTGTCCACATCACCGACGCACTCCGTCTGTCTCTCGCCTGGTGGAAAGATCAGAACAATCTCCTCCAGGGACTGCCTTTTCACCTACCAGATCCTCAACTCATTCTCACCACCGACACTTCCAACCTCGGGTGGGGAGCTCATGTAAGCGATCTACAGACACAAGGATCTTGGTCTCCAGAGGAAGCCAAACACCAGATAAATTTCTTGGAGCTTCGAGCAATGCGATATGCTCTCAGAGCTTTTCAGGATTGCCTATCAAATCACGTCATCCTGATTCAGATGGACAACCAGGTGGCCATGTGGTACATCAACAAGCAGGGAGGCACAGGCTTCTTCCTTCTGTGTCAGGAAGCTGCGCAGATTTGGGCGGAAGCGCTCTCCCACTCGATGTACCTCAGGGCCACCTATTTGCCGGGACTGCACAATGTCTTGGCAGACAAACTGAGTCGTGTCTTCCAACCACACGAGTGGTCTCTCAACCCCTCGGTAGTGACCTCTCTCTTCCAGCAATGAGGTTATCCCCAAATAGACCTCTTTGCGTCCCCTCAGAACCACAAAGTGAACAATTACTGCTCCGTCATTCAGAGCGAGCGCTCTCAGCCCAGAGATGCATTCTCCCTTTCATGGGCAGCCGGTCTGCTTTATGCATTCCCTCCACTTCCTCTTCTCTCAAAGACTCACGTGAAGCGCCGTCAGGACAAGGGAGCCATGATCCTGATAGCACCTCACTGGCCACGCCAAGTGTGGTTTCCCATACTCCAGGATCTCTCCATCCGCAGGCACATTCCCTTGGGAACGGACCCGCTTCTGATCACTCAGAACGACAGATGTCTACGCCATCCCAATCTTCAGGCCTTGTCCCTGACTGCATGGATGTTGAAAGGTTAATCCTTCAACCACTTAACCTTTCAGATTCGGTTTCTCGTGTCCTGATTGCTTCACGGAAGCCTTCCACAAGAAAGTCTTATTCCTATAAATGGAAAAGGTATACATCATGGTGTTCTTCGCAATCCCTTGATCCCTTTTCCTGTCCAATCCCAAGGTTTTTGGACTATCTCTGGAATTTATCGGAATCAGGTCTAAAGACCTTGTCCATCAGAATGCATGTCAGTACGGTAGCCGCCTTCCATAAAGGTGTCGGGGATGTCCCTATATCGGTACAACCCCTCGTAACACGTTTTCTGAAAGGCTTGCTCCATATCAAGCCACCTTTACGTCCTCCGGCCCCTTCTTGGGACCTTAATCTGGTTCTCGGGAGGCTCATGAAACCACCAGTCGAACCTCTTCACTCCTGTAATCTAAAATATCTCACATGGAAAGTGATTTTCCTTTTGGCTATCACTTCAGCTCGCAGGGTTAGTGAGTTACAGGCCCTAGTTACCTATCCGCCTTACACTAAACTCCTGCAGGACCGGGCGGTACTCCGCACTCACCCTAAATTTTTGCCTAAGGTAGTTTCGGAGTTTCACATTAATCAATCCATCATACTACCTATCTTCTTTCCCAGGCCCCACTCCAACCCAGGGGAACAGGCTCTGTATACCCTTGACCTGTAAACGGGCTCTAGCGTTCTACCTAGACCATACAGTTGCCCACAGGAAGAGCACTCAATTATTTGTCTCTTTCCATCCCAACAAACTAGGGCAACCTGTGGGTAAGCAGACTCTCGCCTCCTGGTTGGCGGACTGAATATCTTTTTGCTATCAGCAAGCAGGCATTCCTTTTCAAGACCGTGTTAAAGCACACTCTGTGAGAGCCATGGCGACTTCAGTAGCACACCTACGATTCCTGACATTTGCAGGGCTGCCACCTGGAGTTCTCTCCACACTTTCGCAGCCCACTATTGCTTGGACAAAGCCGGAAGACAAGATTCCATCTTCGGCCAATCTGTCCTGCGTAACCTATTTCCAACGTGACGTACCAACCCCCTTCCGCCTACCCGGTGGGGTTCAGGATGCCCTCTACCAAATTCCACCCCAGTTGTTGTGCCTGGGGTGGAATTTGGTAGAGGGCATCACCAAATGTTGGGTACATTTGGTGCATGTTCGGACATCCTCAGCTCGGTACTCACCCATATGTGAGGGCTACCATCCTGCTTGTCCTGTGAGAAAGCAAGTGTTGCTTACCTGTAACAGGTGTTCTCACAGGACAGCAGGATGTTAGTGCTCACGAAACCCGCCCACCGCCCTGTGGTGTTGGGTTCGTAACGTTTTGTTGTTTTATTTTTTCGGCACTGCCTGTAGCTATCAAATAAGACTGAATGGGGACCCCTGCTGGCTGCAGGGTTAGTGCCATGCTGGGCATGCCCAGTAGGGGCCAGTCAAAGTTCTGGAAACTTTGACAGAAGTTTTCTGTGATTGGGCTCCATCCTGATGATGTCACCCATATGTGAGGACTAACATCCTGCTGTCCTGTGAGAACACCTGTTACAGGTAAGCAACACTTGCTTTTTGCGTTTTTTTGCTATCTTTTACTTCTGTCTGTCGCTGGATCCCTCTTGGTGCCTCCCCGTAGTGCTCCCAGTCAAGGTTTTTCAGCTTTCGGGTAAGTTTCCTTTCACGATCATTTCCCCAGTGGTGGCAGTGCCTTGGTGCCCATCATCCATCAATGCCCACTGCCATCATTCCATGTTTTTCAAGTTTATTTTGCCCTATCATAGCCGCGTTTGGTTTCCACCAATGCTTCTAGTGCCCGAGGACCAAGTTAATCACTAATCCTCATGAGGTGTGCATCCTCTGCCTGGGGGCATCACCTGATGTCCAGAGTTGCCGCTTGTGTGCCCAGATGACCCGGAGGGCTGTCAGCTTCAACTCAACAAGATGGACAACCTCTTCAGGTCGAAGACGTCCAATCTATCCAAATGCATCAGCATTTGGAGGACTTTGGAGCCACACCAGTGGACACCACGCTATTGACATTAGTGGGACTGTCAGTTCCTTTGAGGTCGCTGGTGGATAGGGGTGCCGGAGACCAACCGCTTTCAATCACCTCCAGACTGAGGATGTCTGATTCATTGTTCTTGACCTCGCCACCAGGGAAAGACCAGGCCGAACATTGTGGGTAGATCAAGAAGCATTGGCACCAGTCTCCGTCAATGCATGGTGCTGGGAACAGGGATGCATCGGCTTTTGCCACGATGCCCCCAAAGTTGACCCCATGGCAAGGAGTGCCCATCCTCCAACGATGTCTGGGGTCCTCGATGGTCTCCACCGGTGGTGCCAGTGACCATTCCCCCTTGGGGGTCAGAGGAAGATCTGGCCATCCCTCCTTCCTCCCAGTCAATGTTTTCATTGGCAACTTTTGAGGAGGAGCTGTAGTGTCAAGTCCAGCTAGCAGTGGAGCGAACGCTGCAAGGCTTCATTCTCATGGCTGATGCTGCCCATGCTGGTACTACTTCTGGAGAAGCTCAATGTGCTCATCGGTGCTGTACCAACCCAGTTGGCATCAGGGCACCAAGATCTCCCCCTACCGATACGGTACTTGTCACTGGTTCCCAGGAGGAGGAAGCTCCACCATGGCCGGTAGTACCCCGACCAGTTCCATTGGTGCCCGTGCCTCTGGATGTCAACAAAGCACCTAGGGCCTCATCCCCTGTAATATAGTGAGGATGAGGGTCCCTATGACCCCTGGGGGAATGATCAGATTGAATCCTCTGACGAGGATTTGGATGGTCTCCCATCAGATCCTTTTCTCCAAAGGAAGTCCTCGCTTGAGGACTTAACCTTCGCAGGGTTTGTCAGGGTGATGATGGAGACCGTCCCATTCCAGCTTTTGACTGAAGAAGATGCCAGGCACAAAATGCTTGAGTTTCTTCAGTTTGTGGAGCCTCCTAAAGAGATTGAGACAGTCCCAGTACACAAGATGCTTACTGCGTTGCAGCTGAGGATTCCCCTCACAGTGCCTCCCATGAATAAGAAGGCAGATTAGGTTTACCTCATCCAAAAGGCTGCCAGATTTGGTAAGTGTCAGCTGCCCCACCAATCGGTGGTGGTCGAATCTGCCCTCAAGAGGGCCAAGCAATCTCAGACTCACTTCTCTGCGCCCCCAGGGAAGGTCCAAAGAGCTTGGGAGAAAGGTGTGCCAAGGCCACCATGCTTATTGCTCAAATCGGTGCCTACCCAGCTCTACATGAGCCAATACTCATAGGACATCTGGAAGCAGGTGCAGGAGGTGGCTGAGCAGCTGCCTCAACAGCAGCAAGACACCATCATATCGCCGATGCAGAAGGGTCTGGAGTGTGGAAAACACAAGGTCCATGTGACCTATAATTTTTTGAAACAGCATCGAGGGTCTCTGCAGCAGGAATCGATGCCTGCATCCTTGTATGACTGCAGGCCTTTGATCTCAGACCAGAGGTACAGGAACAACTCGCTGATGTGCTGTGCACTGGAGAGAATCTCTTCAGTGATAGGATGAAGGATGCTGTGGCCCAGCTCCGAAACCATCATGAAACCCTTCAACTCTCCGCCAGCATTCTGGACCATCCTCCTCATGCAGGAGGCCGTCTAGTCCGGGGACTAGGAAGACTTTCTTTCGTTCAAGGAAGTACTATCCTCCACATCCTTGATCCTGTGCACATCAGAGCTCCCACTGCTGTTCCAGGCAACAGAGAGCTCCCAAGCCCCAGCCAGCTCCTCCGTCAACTACGGGGACGGGATTATAACTGGGCCGTAGGGAGTGTAAGCCAGTTTCCCTTACCCGGAATGATGGACCCTCCAGTCTAGGGCAGGCTGCAATTCATTGCGAGCCGGTGGCCATTGTAACCTCAGACTAGTGGGTTTTGTCCATTTTCCACCAGGGGTACCAATTAGATCTGTTGGGTGTCCCACCAAATTGTCCTCCATGCCCATTTTGGAGTCCAGTAGCGCATCAGGAGGTGCTACAAGCGGAACTCTTCTCCTTCTCAACGGCTAGAGCAGTTGACCCCATATTACGAGAGCAAAGAGGGTGGGCATTCTACTCCAGGTACTTCCTAATTCCAAAGAAAACAAGACTCCATCCCATCCTAGACCTGAGGGCCTTGAATAAGTTTCTAAAAGAAAGAAAAGTTCAAGATGTTTTCCCTGGGCACCTTGATCTCCCCTTTTGCAAAAAGGGTACTGGCTATTCTCCCTTGACCTAAAGAACACATACACCCATATTGAGTTCTTCCCCATTCACAGGAAGTATCTCCGATTTGTGGTGGGAAAACAGCAATTCCAGTACTGGGTGTTGCCATTCAGTCTCGCGTCTGCCCCATGGGTTTTCACAAAATGACTGACCATGGTGGCAGTATACCTCCGCAGACTGGGAGTGCATGTTTTCCCGTATCTGGACAATTGGCTGGTCAAGAGTACATTTCAGACAGGGGCCACCAGGTCCATGCGCTTGACCATTCGGGTATTGGAGCACTAGGGTTCGTTCTCAACTACCCAAAGTCCCATCTCAGGCTGTCACCTCAGTTGGATATCATCGGAGCCCTGCTAGACATGGCTCAAGACAGGGCGCTCTGCCGTGCCAGAGAGCCATCATTATGGCGACCATTGCAACAGAAGTGCAACACGGCCAAAGAGTATCAGTTTGGCACATGTTGAGACTGTTGGGTTACATGGCCGCAACCATCCATGTCACTTCCTTGGCACATTTACACATATGCAGAGCACAAGGGACCTTGAGGTCACAGTGGCACCAGGCCACTCAGAGCCTCCAGGATTACATCCGAGTCACCCCGTCTCTCCGGGACTCTGTCCTGGTGGCGGGTACACTCCAATTTGGAATGGGATTTCCTTTTGGAGTCTCTCTATTCAAATTGTGCTAAGTACGGATGCATCTATCCTGGGTTGGGGAGCTCATGTACCATGTTCCTCCAATAATAAGACAGGTCTTATATTTAATTTTTTCTCCCGAAAAACAGGTTAGGGCTTATTTTCGGGGATGTCTTTTTTTTTTTTTTTTTTTTTTTTTTTTACATGATTGGTGAATGAGGACAAGGCTAAGCCAGTCTCCTCTTTCAATCACCAGTCAGATTCAATTTTTGGCCGAACCTTTGGGTTTGGCCTTTATCAGCCTGCTGTGGGAAATTTCGTTTTCCTGCGGTTCGGGCCGATTTTATCTTGGCTGCCTCCCGAAACAATACCCGAAAACCCACCCCAACCCTTCCAATTTAATTAATTAAAACCAGGTTTCTACAGTAAAAAAAAAAAAAACAAAAACCCCAAACCCTCCCAATGTACTTCATTGCAACCCTCCCGAACCCCCCCCCCCCCCAAAACTTGCCGAAACTCCCCGGTGGTCCAGTGGGGGTCCCAGGAGTGATCTCCCGCTCTCAAGCCATCGGCTGCCAGCAATCAAAATGGCGCCGATAGCCCTTTCCATGTGACAGCCTATCGGCGCCATTAGACGGCCTCTGTCACATGGAAGGAGCAATGGCGCCGATAGCCTGTCACATGGAAAGGGCAAAGGGTCATCGGTACCATTTTGATTGCTGGCAGCCGACGGCCTGAGAGTGGGAGATCGCTCCCGGGACCCCCGCTGGAGCACTGGGGAGTTTCGGCAAGTTTTGGGAAGGGTCAGGAGGGTGGGGGAGGTTGCAATGAAGTACATTTGGAGGATTGGGGTGGGTTTGGGGTTTTTGTTTTGTTTTTTTTTACAATCCTCCGTCTGCCCCCCCCAAGGGACTTTCAGTAAGTCTTGGGAGGGGGTCAGGCAAGTCTTGGGGTGGAACCGCTCGTCCTCTTAAAAGCTAGGGCTTATTTTTGGAGTAGGGCTTATCTCAAGCCCTATTCCAAAAATCCTGAAAATCAAGCTAGGGCTTATTTTCAGGGTAGGGTTTATTATTTTTTGGCACTCAAGGACTTTGGTCCGCTCAGGAGTGTTCTTGTCAAATCAACTTCCTGGAGCTTCGGATGATCAGGTACACACTATGGGCTTTCAGAGATCAGCTGCCCTACAGAATTATCCTGATCCAACCTGACAACCAAGTAGCCATGTGGTATGTCAGCAAGCAGGGAGCTATGGGATCATACCTCCTATGTCAGGAAGCGATACAGATCTGGTCATGGGCCCTTGTCCTCGGGATGGTGCTCAGGACCATGTACCTGGCCAGAATGAAGAACGTGATAGCGGACAAGCTGAGTCAAGCCTTCTGACCCCCCATGAATGGTCCCTGGACCAGGAAGGTGCCTCTGTTCTGCTTATTGTCCAGATTGGATGGCAAGCCAGCCTCTGACGCCCTTGCCTGTCATTGTGGCAAGGGTCTTCTCTATGCGTATTCTTCGATTCCATTTGTGGTAAAGACTCTGTCCTCACGAAGCTTCAAAAGAGGGACTATGATCCTCATAGCCCCTTATTGGCCGAGGCAGATCTGGTTTCCACTCCTGCAAGAGCTGTCCATTCGGAAAACGATCAGTCTGGGGACTTCCCCAGATCTCATCACGCAAGATCAGGGCAGGCTACGGCTTCCCAACCTCTGGGCCCTGTCACTCATAGCCTGGATGTTGAGAGGTTAATCCTGCATCCTCTTGTTCTTTCAAAGGATGTGTTTCAGGTCCTGGTGGCGTCCAGAAAACCTTCCACTAGAAAGTCCTACGGACTGAAGTGGAGGAGGTTTTCCATGTGATGTGAGTAGAAGGCCCTAGATCCAATTTGCCCCACACAAAAAACTGCTTGACTACCTTCTACACCTATCGGAGGCTGGCTTAAAAACCAACTCAGTCAGTGTTCATCGTAGTGCATTTTGTGCATAGCACCACGGTGTAGATCGTTCGCCCATCTCTGTACAGCCTATAGTTGTGCATTTCATGCGGGGCTTGCTTCAATTGAAGCCTCCCCTAAGGCCTCCTGCTGTGTCTTAGGAGCTCAACGTGGTGTTGGCTCAGCTGATGAAAGCTCCTTTTGAGCCACTGCGCACCTGTGACCTGAAGTACCTTACCTAGAAGGTCATATTTTTGGTGGCGGTCACTTCAGCAAGCAGGGTCAGTGAGCTCCGGGCCTTAGTGACTTATCCACTTTATACTAAGTCCTATCATGATAGGGTGGTCTTGCACGCACATCCTAAGTTCCTGCCTAAGGTGGGGTCGGATTTCCATCGTAACCAGTCAATTGTCCTGCCAAATTTCTTTCCCAGGCCCCATTCATACCAAGGCGAACGAGCACTGCACAGTTTGGATTGTAAGCGAGCCTTAACCTTCTACCTGGAGCAGACAGAAGCCCATAGACAGTCCACCCAACTTTTTATTTCTTTTGATAGGAATTGGTTGGGCGTTGCCATTGCCAAACAGACACTATCCAATTGGCTAGCAGATTGTATCTCCTTCTGTTATGCCCAGGCAGGACAGCATCTTAGGGGTCAGGTCAATGCTCATTCTGTCAGAGCCATGGTAGCATCTGTGGCCCACTTGCAAGCAGCTCCCAAGGAAGAGATCTGCAAGGCTACAGCGTGGAGTTCTCTTCTCACGTTCACATCCCATTACTGTCTGGATAGGGATAGCCGACACGACAGTAGGTTCAGCCAGTCTATCCTCCGGAACCTGTTGAGGTGTAGAACCCAACTCTCCCAACCTAGGACCTATTGTTTAGGTTCAGGCTGTCTCTCCCCTCTGTTACCAACAGCACTGTTGTGCCCGTTGGTGTTTGTTGGTCCCTATTTGTGCTGGGGAGCAGCCTGTAGCTAGGGATTCACCCATGTGTGAGGACTACCATCCTGTTTGTCCTTGGAGAAAGCAGAGTTACTTACCTGTAACAGGTGTTCTTAGAGGACAGCAGAATGTTAATCCTCATGAAATCTGCCCGCAACCCCGCAGAGTTGGTTTTTTTCTATGTTTTTTTTATTTTATCGCAAATCTATGTTACAAGACTGATGAGGGACCTCACGTGGCTGCTTTGATTAGGGCATGCTCAGTGTGCCTAGTCAAAGTTTCTAGAAAATTTAACATAAGTTTTCCGAATCGGCTCCATCTGATGATGTCATCCATTGTGAGGATTAATATCTTGCTCTCCTATGACAACATCTGCTACAGGTAAGCAACTCTGCTTTCTATTAATAAGTACTTTAAAATATTCTTTTTATTAGTATGGCTTTGTTATTATTGAAGTTTTATATTTCATGCTTTTATTGCTTGATATTTTACAAAGATTGGTAATGTTTTTGTTTTTCCATTGTTGCACTGTATACAGAGTCTGGTTTGTTGGAGTCTCCTGTTTATATTTGGTGAAGGTCTGTGGTCTCTGTGTATGACCGAGGTGAGGTATTTTGCTTACATGTAGTTCATGTAGTGATCTTTAGCAGCTTGGATAGATGTATTGATGATTTAGGTCCTGGTCTATTATTTGCGGTGTTCCCTTTTCATAGATAGGGTTGTTATTCTTTGAGTGCTTACAGTGTTGTGACTGTCCAATTCCGGAAGTGGATCCTTAGGCCGACCGACCAGGAAGGGCGGCCGGGAGGCAGAACACACACTGGGCTGACGAGACTTCACCTGGAAACCCGTGACCCCTCCAGAGGAGCTGTAGGAGCCCGGGTCGCTAGGACTTAGGAATCTTCACCCTGGAAGTCCGAGGTCCCCCAAGGAGGAGCCCGTAGGCACCTGGACCGCTGGGACTTAGGCGGCGAACTGAAGAAACCCAGAAAGGAATACGAACCGGAATCAAGGCAGGCAGCAAGCAGGCGGAGTCGGAGTCACGGACCGGAGTCAAGGCAGGTGGCAGGCAAGCGGAGTCGGGTCACAGACCGGAGTCAAGGCAGGCGGCAGGCAAGCAGAGTCGGAGTCACGGGCTGGAGTCAAGGCAGGCGGCAGGCAAGCAGAGTCGGAGTCACGGGCTGGAGTCAAGGCAGGCGGTAGGCAAGCGGAGTCGGAGTCACGGGCTGGAGTCAAGGCAGGCGGTAAGCAGGAAACAAGGTCAGGCAGGCAGGCTGGAATCGGGAACCGGATGAGCGAGACGGCAACTAGCACTTCCAGGAAGTAACCTCGTTGCAAGGCAAAGCAAGGGTTCCCAGGTCCTGTTTAAATCCCCTTACCGGCGTCTGACGTCATCAGGAGGCGGGCCATGACATCCGGAGCTGTGAGCTGAAAACGTCGTCCCTCGCGCGCGCGTTCCCCTCCAGGGGGGTGGAGTCTTCGGCGACGTCTCCCTCGTGGAGACGCCGCTGCCACGCGGCTCGGGAGGCCCGGGACCCGGCGGGTTGCAGCCGCTGCCACGCGGCTCGGGAGGCCCGGGACCCGGCGGTTTGCAGCGCTATAAGAGGAGGTAAGGGCCCGGTCACTGACCCAGTGACCGGGATCACAACAGTACCCCCCTTTTACGCCCCCTCCGTAGAGGACCAGGTTTTCCAGGATTGTCCAGGTGATATCGGGTCAGCAGAGACTTGTCTAGAATATTCCGTGCCGGTTCCCAGGAGTCCTCTTCCGGACCACAACCCTCCCAGGCCAGTAAGTACTCCCATTGTCGATTATGGAAGCGCACATCCTTCACCTCATGTACTTGATAAACCGGATCTTCAGGTGCTGTAGCTGAAACCTCATCTTGAGTAAGTCAGTGAAAGCGAGAGTACACTACAGGTTTCAAGAGAGATACATGAAACACGTTGTGGATGCGTAAGGTTGAAGGAAGCCGATAAGAAACCAGACCTATTCGTTCGGCCACAGGAAACGGCCCACAAAACCTGGGAGCCAGCTTGCGAGAGCAACCTGGAAAGTGAAGGTTCTTGGTGCTTAACCATACCTTGGACCCAGGCAACAGTTCAGGAGCTGGACATCGATGACGATTCGTATCTTTCTGCGCTCTCCGAGCTGCGGTAACGAGTCGTCGCTGTAGCACTCTCCAGAGTTGATGAAGTTGCGTGGCCACAGTTTGAGCCGCTGGTGAAAGAACCTCTACCGGGACTGGAACAGGAGACCTGAGATGGCGTCCAAAGACAGTTTGGAACGGAGAGTGACCTGTAACCGAATGTGTGTGATTATTGTAGGCGAACTCGGCCCAAGGCAACAGGGAGACCCAGTTATCTTTACGCTCCGAAATGAAGCTACGAAGGAATGTCTTGAGAGAGCGATTCATCCGTTCGGTCTGTCCATTGCTTTATGGGTGAAACGCAGTGGACAAATTCAATTGTACTCCGAATTTCTTGCAGAGAGCACGCCAGTAGCGGGCCGTAAACTGTGGCCCACGATCGGAGACAATGCTCTGCGGAAGACCATGAGCCCGGAAGATGTGTTGTATGAATAGCACTGCCAGTTCTGGCACTGATGGAAGTTTGGGTAGAGGAACCAAGTGAACCATCTTAGAGAACCGATCCATGGTGACCCAGATTACCGTGTTTCCTTCGGATGAGGGTAAATCCACCACAAAGTCCGTGGCGATGTGGGTCCAAGGCTCGGTGGGTATCGGCAAAGGGTGTAAGAGACCCCAGGGTCGTCCAGTGAGAGGTTTCTGTCTGGCACAAGTTGGACATGCCGCAACGTACTCTTGCACATCCCGCCGTACTCGAGGCCACCAATAGTACCGGTTCAGGAGGGCTAACGTTCTTTCCCGACCGGCGTGACCTCCCGTGAGGGAGTCGTGGGCCCATTCTAGCACCTTCCTACGATCCCGTCGAGGAACGACCACCCTTCCTTGCGTGGATACGCTGGTGCTGGCAAGAAGAATCCGGGCCGGATCGATGATGTACTGAGGAGGGTCATCCTTTTCTTCGAAGATGGTGTTTCGAGATAAGGCATCGGCCAGGACATTCTTAGAGGCGGGCCGGTATTTAAGAATGAAATCAAATCGACTGAAGAAAAGTGACCACCGAGCTTGCCTGGGGTTAAGACGTTGAGCTTGTGAAAGGAACTCGAGATTTTTATGGTCAGTATAGACAGTGACCTGATGCTGAGCTCCCTCCAGCCATTGTCTCCACTCCTCGAAAGCCAACTTAATGGCCAACAGTTCCTTATCACCAATTCCGTAGTTGCTTTCGGCAGGCGTGAACTTTTTGGAGAAGTAGGAGCACGGTAGCAACTTCCCGGTACTGGAGTACTGAGAAAGTACCGCCCCTACGGCCACACTAGAAGCGTCGACCTCCACTATGAACGGTCGCAATGGGTCGGGATGGCGTAAGCATGTCTTCAACAGAAATGCCTCTTTCAAGTCCTGAAATGCTTGACATGCTTCGGAAGACCAATGTCGAGTATCTGCCCCCTTTTTAGTTAGAGCAGTCAATGGTGCTACTAAGCGTGAATATCCAGGGATAAAGTGTCTGTAGAACTTCGCGAAACCTAGAAAACGCTGCAACGCTTTTAATCCAATGGGTTGCGGCCACTTCTGGATTGCAGACACCTTTTCGGGATCCATGTTGAACCCCGTAGCGGAAATAACATAGCCCAAGAAGGGTACAGAGTCCTGTTCAAATAAACATTTTTCTAGTTTCGCATAAAGGTGTTGATCTCGAAGGATCTGGAGCACTTGTCGTACCTGGCGTCGATGAGACTTCAAATCCTGCGAGAAAATGAGGACATCGTCCAGATACACAATGACACATGAATACAACAGTTCTCTAAGAATCTCGTTCATGAGATGCTGGAATACCGCTGGGGCATTGCATAAGCCGAATGGCATGACTAGGTACTCATAATGCCCATCCCGGGTATTGAACGCAGTCTTCCATTCATCCCCGGGACGGATCAGGACCAGGTTGTAAGCCCCCCTTAAGTCCAGCTTTGTAAACACACGGGCACCCTGGAGTTTGTCTAGCAGCTCTGGGATTAATGGTAGCGGGTAACGATTCTTCTTCGTAATGGTATTCAAACCCCTATAATCAATGCATGGCCTCAGTGATCCATCTTTTTTAGCCACAAAAAAGAATCCCGCCCCTGCAGATGATTTAGACTGTCGAATGAACCCTTTGGCGAGATTTTCTCGGATATACTCAGACATAGCTCTTGTCTCAGGTTGAGAGAGGGGGTAAACCCTACCCCGTGGAGGAGCGGTCCCAGGGAGCAAGTCTATGGCACAATCAAAGGGGCGGTGTTCAGGTAGAATCTCCGCTTTTTCCTTGGAAAAGACGTCAGCGAAGTCTGCGTAGGGTGCTTGGGAGTAAGACCCCAATGTGGGCCAACGGAATGGGTGGAACCACAGTGGTCTTAAGGCAGGACTGAAAACAATGAGGGCTCCACCGGGTAATTTGAAGATCGTCCCAGCGAATCATCGGTGAATGTAGCTGCAACCAGGGCAGACTGAGGACTACCGGGTGTACTGACCGGTCCAAGACCAGAAATGAGATTGTTTCTTCATGTAACAACCCGGTTTGAAGTATCAGTGGCGTTGTGGTAACAGAAATACTCCCAGGCAAGGGAGTCCCTTGAATGGAAGTAACCCGTAGTGGTGGTTCACGGGGTCGCGTGGCTAACTGCAGTTGTTGGACTAGAGTCTGGGTGATGAAGTTCCCTCCGGCTCCGGAGTCAATAAGAGCCTGTGTTTCGAAGGAACCCCCGGGAAACTTTAAAGTTACAGGAACTGTACATTGAGGAGCAGCGTTAAGACAGCCCAGAAGACACTTCTCCCATTCTCCTAGGCACGAGCGTTTTCCGCCCGTTCTTTACATTGCGACAGGAAGTGTCCCTTTCCACCACAATACAGGCACAGTCCCAGAGACCGGCGACGACGTTTCTCCTCCTCCGTCAAAGAAGACCTGCCTATCTGCATGGGTTCTTCGGAGGAGGGTTCGGTAGACGCTCCCGTGGACCGAGAAGTCGACAAGAGCGGCCTTGAGAAAAGCGGGAGCCAGAGGCGTCATGCGTCGTGGAGGCCGTACTTCCTTGGCCCTCTGTTGCAGGCGTTGGTCTATGCGTCCGGCGAGTTCAATGAGGGCGTTAAGCTCTTCGAGAATATCTCTGGCTGCCAGAACATCCTTGATTCGACCCACCAGGCCCTCAAGGAAGATCCCGCGGAGAGCGTCATCCCGCCAGCCCACTTCCAGCGTGCGGAATTCCAACGCATATTCAGCCAAAGTACGGGCTCCTTGCCGGAGTTGCAGTAACTCTGAAGTTGCTGAAGTCTGACAAGCGGGCTCATCAAAGGCTGCTTTGAAATTAGCCAAGAAGTGATCCAAATTAGTGAGAGTAGCGTCGTTCTTCTCCCACATCGGAAACGCCCAGTTCAGGGCCTTACCATCTGGTAAGGAAAAAATGTAGGCCACTTTGACCGAGTCAGTAGGGAACTGATTTGGGAGTAAGGCAAACCGCACAAAACACTGGTTTAAAAAACCACGGCATGCCTTAGAGTCCCCCGCGTATCGGGAGGGAGCGGCTACCTGTGTAGGCGTCTGAAGCGTGACGACTGGAGCGGCCACTGGTACTGGAGCTGGAGCCTGCGGTTCAGCATCCATGCAGGTTGCCATGCGTTCCACTGTGGCTACCAAGGAGTCCAGTACTTGCTGCTGCTGCACCAGCCGTTGAGCGAGCCCCGGAATGGCCTGGAGACCAGCGAGGTCTGCCGGATCCATGGCCTTGCAAACTGTTGTGACTGTCCAATTCCGGAAGTGGATCCTTAGGCCAACCGACCAGGAAGGGCGGCCGGGAGGCAGAACACACACTGGGCTGACAAGACTTCACCTGGAAACCCGTGACCCCTCCAGAGGAGCTGTAGGAGTCCGGGTTGCTAGGACTTAGGAGTCTTCACCCTGGAAGTCTGAGGTCCCCCCAGGAGGAGCCCGTAGGGACCCGGACCGCTGGGACTTAGGCGGCGAACTGAAGAAACCCAGAAAGGAATAGGAACCGGAATCAAGGCAGGCAGCAAGCAGGCGGAGTCGGAGTCACGGACCAGAGTCAAGGCAGGCGGCAGGCAAGCGGAGTCGGGTCACAGACCGGAGTCAAGGCAGGCGGCAGGCAAGCGGAGTCGGAGTCACAGGCTGGAATCAAGGCAGGCGGCAGGCAAGCGGAGTCGGAGTCACGGGCTGGAGTCAAGACAGGCGGTAGGCAAGCGGAGTCGGAGTCACAGGCTGGAATCAAGGCAGGCGGCAAGCAAGCGGAGTCGGAGTCACGGGCTGGAGTCAAGGCAGGCGGTAAGCAGGAAACAAGGTCAGGCAGGCAGGATCCGAAGGCAGGCAGGCTGGAATCGGGAACCGGATGAGCGAGACGGCAACTAGCACTTCCAGGAAGTAACCTCGTTGCAAGGCAAAGTAAGGGTTCCCGGGTCCCGTTTAAATCCCCTTACTGGCGTCTGACGTCATCAGGAGGCGGGCCCTGACATCCGGAGCTGTGAGCTGAAAATGTCGTCCCTCACGAGCGTTCCCCTCCAGGGGGGCGGAGTCTTCGGCGACGTCTCCCTCGTGGAGAAGCCGCTGCCACGCGGCTCGGGAGGCCCGGGACCCGGCGGTTTGCAGCCCTATAAGAGGAGGTAAGGGCCCGGTCAGTGACCGGGATCGCAACATACAGTTAGTGTTGTTTTGGTATGGGAAATTTATTGTATTGTAATTTGTAATTTTGTTCATAGCTTTCTGAGTGACTATTGCATTACAATAGCCCTATTGCCATATGGGTTCCAAGTATCTTTTGCAGAGTTTTCTGTTTGGCACCACTTCAGTGTATGTAAATATAATATACATGTTGTAAGTGATGTTTTTACCTCAGAAGACTGTACCTTGAATGTAAATGCATAATTTTAATTGTATGTGGGGTTGGCATGATGGGAGGGAAAGAGGGCGCAAGACTGCAAAGCTCACCTGGGGGCGCTGAATATCCATGCACAGAACCCTGGAGCCAGAAATGCCTTTCCATTGAAAGAGGACCATCTCCAGTGCATTGATACTTTAAAGATATTTAAATTTCCCCCTCATATCACCTTTATCCTGCCTTTCCACTAAATTATGCATGTTTACATCTTTGTCTATCCCCAGATGCTTTATAACAAAGATCTTTGACCGTTTTATTAATCACCCTCTGGACTGACTCAATCTGACTTATATCATTTTGAAGGTGCAGTCTCCAAATTATTCACAATATTCCAAATGGTCTTATCAGGGACTTACATGGGGTAATATCATCTCCTTTTTTTCTGCTGAACTTTGTTCTTCTTATGCACCCAAGCATCTTCCTGGCTTTTGCTGTTGACTTATCCACGTGTTTGCCCACCTTAAAAACATGATCACTCCCAGATCCTGCTCTTATTTTGTGCTAAGAAGAATTTTATCCTTGTACTTTACCCCACTCCCTTGGGTTTTTGTGTCCCAAATGCATGACTCTGCTTGTTTTTAGCATTAACTCTTAGCTGCCAAACTCAAACCGTTCTTCAAACTTCATTAGATCCCTCCTCATGTTTTCCAATGCTTCTTGGTATCATGCACAATCAAACCTTTGGTATCATCCACAGTAAAGCCTTTCCTGATAGTCTTTCTGCAATATTGCTTATGAAAATGTTGAAAAGAACCAGTCCAATAATCCCTATGGAACATCACTAATAATTTCACCTCTCCTCAAAGTGAACTCCATTTACTACTTCCCTTTATTGCATCTTACTCCAGTCAGTCATGTTAGGGACTGTATCAAGAATGATCAGTTTATTGATAAGTCGCCTATGCAGAACCTTGTCAAAGTCACCACAAAATAACAGGTTCAAAATGCAATACTTTCCATTTTTTCCATAAATGAAAACACATGATCAGTATTTCTTATTAGTGATTCTTATTGAACACAGTATCAGACAACTCAAAAGCACCAAGGCACAGTCTACCATCTCTTGCCACACAATGGGCTACAAACAGTGTCCGATATGAGACACTCAATGCTTTCATTCATCTGCTGATTATACACAAAAAAACAGTGTAAAAACCTGTATTCATCCACTAATTGTGTAAAAAAACTGTAATCTAAGAAATCTGAAGAACTGCTCCACAGTAACTATACTCAAAAAAAAAAAAGCATAAGTTCATAATGAAAGCTAAAAATACTTAGCTCAATAACACCGAGGTCATGGAGAATGCCATGTTCAGTACAGGAAACCTGACCACCGACATGGGCCTATATTTCGGTGTAAAACCACCTGCATCAGAGAACTGGTTTACCTAAAAAGTAAAACAGAAATTCATCACACACTTACAAAACAAAAGTGCAACCCATAAAACAACATAGCAAATCCTCAAAACTAAACCTAAGACCATCAGTGCATTACTGTCACTGCCTCAAAGGGCATTTAAAAATGGCCGCCAGCTCTACAAAAATGCCGCCGCTAGCAAAAATTAAATAATCGCCACCCACCTCTTGGAAAGAGTTCTCAACCAATCAAAATAAATATCCAGCATCCTTCCAAAATGCTATCAGAACAACAAAATAAAATCATTACAAAATGTAATTTCCTAGCGTGTAGCAGATGGACTCAGGACCAATGGGTATAGTGTACTTGTGCTAGCAGTTGGAGACGGATCAGATTTCAATCTGACATCAGCACCTAGTACATATACCCCTGCAGGAAGTGCAGATTCTCAGTATTTTTCCGTCTCCAAAGCATTTAGGAGCTATCTTCATGCTCGCCGAGCGTTAAAACAAAATCAAAGAACAGAAACATCCTGAAGACGAGCCCCGCACTCCTGCGGTGATACCCTCGGGTCCCTCCCCCAGTTGAGTTTCCCGAGGTGATTTCTGTGGTCCCTCAGAGGTAAGAGCCTCGGTCAGGTGGCCGAATCGCGGCAGGGACCTAGCCCCCAAGCGAGAAGGGTTCGGGCGCGGCACAGAGGCAGCCTCGGTCTGGAGCCGCATCGCGGCGAGAACTTAGCCCCCGAGCGAGAGGAGTTCGAGCGCGGCTGAGAGGCAGCGGGTGCATCCCCTCGAGCACGGCGGTGAAGGTATTTACCCTCTCCCCCCGCAGCCGGAGACCGCCCAGGTCGCAACCGGGAAGCGCCGAAGACAAGGTAAGGCGTACATCTTCTATTTAAACGGTCTCCGAAGATCGAGGAGGAGCAGGGTCTGCCCACGTGGAGACCCTCTAAGGAGGTTGCCATATTGCCCACATGCTCGCCATCGCCATCTTGGCTTTCTCCGCCACCCGCCGCACAATCGAGCGCACAAATTAAGCTAAGCGCATACTTTAGGCGCCCGAAACTAGCTGGGTGCATATTTTAGCTAGGCGCCCAATACTTGGGCGCGTATTATAGGCGCCGATTTTTGGGCTCGTATTATAGGCGCCGATTTTTGATAGGCGCCGATAGTTGGGCGTGCATTATAGGCGCCCATAAATTTTGGGCGCACCTTATTAGGCGCACTTTAAATCCTCCGCGCATAAGCTTAGTGCACAGTGCAAGGCGCATACCTACGGCTCGGAGCAAAACCGGCGCACATATACCAGATGCAGTGGATTGCATAAGAGCTTACGCGTCCACAGAAGCGGCACCTCCAATAATAGGCATAAAAGCCCAAGGCCTCTGCCCTGCATGCCACATCAGAGCTGCACAGAGCGAGGAAGCGGACGCCCTATGCGCACACTGTGAGGAGGCCCTGGGAGACCCAGGCCAGGGCCAACCCCACCCGGGCCCCAGTGCTAGCTCCTCGGGAGGCATCCCGGACCTAGCTGGCCCCAGTGATCCCATCCCTCAGACGGGGAACCCCAGGGAACCGGCGCCCCTCAACTTGGACCCGGCATCGATCTCCTGGGTGGAGTTATTTAAAGGGATTCACGCCTTTGTCAAGATGCAGACTGAACCCCGGACCGGCTATCCATATGCTCCGGAAGATCCTCATGCCCCAGGACCCTCGAGGCCTAGGCACAGGCTCCCACCACACAGAAGCCCCACCTACGGGGACACTGATTTCTTCGAGGAAGAAGTTGAGCCCCTCGAGGAGGGAGAACTCCCCTCGGGGATGGAGCCGCATCGAACCATGAGACGCTTCTTCT
The DNA here is from genome assembly GCF_901001135.1 of Rhinatrema bivittatum. Lineage (NCBI taxonomy): Eukaryota > Metazoa > Chordata > Amphibia > Gymnophiona > Rhinatrematidae > Rhinatrema > Rhinatrema bivittatum. Next base: position 243,361,158 of record NC_042617.1, read on the forward strand.
CAAAGGACGAGCTTCCGGACCTGGTATCTCAATACCTGTCGGAACTCGCTATCCCGGCCCAAAGCACCCCGGGGGGACCTAGAATGAACCCCCTGCTGGAGGGCCTTCGACAGACATCCCATCATTTTCTCCTCTAACAGGCGGCACAACAGCTAATTGACCTGGAGTGGAATGCGCCGGAATCCTCATTCAAAGGGGGTCGAGCCTTATCGACCATGTACCCCCTGGACCCAGCAACCAAGGAGCTTCTGGCGTGCCCCAAGGTGGACGCCATGGTTTGCGCGGTCACTAAGCGCACCACCATACCAGTGGAAGGAGGAGCGGCCCTCAAGTATGCACACGACCGACGCCTGGAAGCCATACTGAAACAGGCCTTTGAGGTAGCAGCCATGTCCCTACAAATTGCGTCCTGCTGTACCATGGTGACACGCTCCTATTTATCCCAAGCCAGGAACAACACCCCGGGGGAAGACATGGAACCGGCACTTTCGTTCCTCACTGACACTGCCTCTGACCTAGTACGCATGGCAGCCAGAGGAGTGTCAACCACAGTGGCAGCCAGGAGACAACTCTGGCTGTGAAATTGGTCGGCCGACGCCTCCTCCAAGACACACCTCAAAAGACTGCCCTTCAGGGAATACCTCCTGTTCGGCAGCGAACTAGAGAAGCTGGCTAACAAATGGGGCGACTCTCCAGTACCTCGCCTACCAGAAGACAAGACGAAGAGAAACCAGTGTTCTTTTCCCAGGCCTTCCAGAGGCAGAAGCTCTCAACGCTTCAACCCTTACAGGAACAACTTCCAAGTGCCCCGCCCTATGGGCAGGAACCACTCCTTTCGGAACAAACACAGCAAGAGGGGAACCAGCTTGGGTCCAGGCCCCAGCCGCACCCCACAATGAGATTCAGCTGACCCATCCAAGGGAAGAAGCCATAGGGGGCAGACTAACCCTATTCTACCGCAGATGGGTCGAGATAACTTCGGACAAGTGGGTCCTAACCATCATCATAGAAGGATACTACCTGGACTTCCTCCGAACCCCTCCGGACAAGTTCGTGGAATCTCCCTGCCACGACCCCTTCAAGAGGGCGGCAGTGGAAGCTACCCTGACCAGACTCCTGATCCTAGAGGCCATAACCCCAGTTCCAGCACGGGAATTAAATTCCGGGCATTACTCCATTTACTTCATCGTGCCCAAGAAAGAGGGTATGTTCAGACCCATCCTGGACCTCAAGTTGGTCAACCGACACCTAAGGGTCCCAAGATTTCGAACGGAAACCCTGCGGTCAGTCCTACGGGCAATACAGCCAGGAGAATTCCTCACATCCCTGGATCTGTCGGAAGCCTACTTGCACATCCCAATCCATCAGGAACACCAGCGCTACCTACGCTTCAAGGTCCTGAACCACCACTGTCAATTCCGGGCACTACGCTTCGGGTTAGCCACTGCACCGCGGACCTTCACCAAGGTAATAGTAGTGGTAGCGGCAACACTCAGGAAGGAGGGAATCCTTGTCCACTCTTACTGGCTGATCAGAGCAAAATCACCGGTGGAGAGCCACCGAGCAACCAACAGAGTCATAACTCTACTGGAAAGCCTAGGATGGATAGTCAATACAAGCAAGAGCTCCCTACAGCCATCGCAGTCGCTGGAATACCTAGGAGTCCAATTCGACACCAAGGAGGACAAGGTCAGCCTGACCCCTACAAGGAGATCAAAGCTGCGGGACAGACTACAGACCCTGCTGAGCTCCACCCGGCCCACAGCATGGGATTACCTTCAAGTCCTCAGTCTAATGGCGTCCACACTGGAAGTGGTACCATGGGCACGAGCCCACATGAGACCTCTACAGCGCTCACTCCTATCACGGTGGAGTCCACGATCCCAGAACTACACTGTGCATCTACCTCTACCGACCAGAGTTCGGACCCAGCTAAGGTGGTGGCTGCAGCCCAACCACATGAGCCGGGGATCAAGAATATTCTCCCTGACCTGGACCCTGCTCACCACAGATGCCAGCCTACACGGATGGGGAGCACACTGCGAAGAGCTAACCGCCCAAGGGCGGTGGAACGAAGTCGAGTCAAGATGGAACATCAACCGATTAGAGGCATGGGCAATCCGGCTAGCCTGCCTGCGGTTTGCCCACAGACTTCGAAACAAAGTGGTCAGAGTGATGTTGGACAATGCCACCACGGTGGCCTACATCAACAGGCAGGGCAGAACCAGAAGCCAGCAGGTATCCTTAGAGATAGCCCCCCTGATGACCTGGGCAGAAGCAAACCTCCAGGACATCTCCGCCGTCCACATCGCTGGGAAGGACAACACCACGGCAGACTTCCTCGGCAGGGAAAGCCTAAGCCCGGGAGAATGGAAGCTATCATCCACAGCCTTCAAGATGATAGTGAATCGGTGGGGGACCCCATTCATGGATCTTCTGGCAAACAGATCCAGCGCCCAAGTACCCAGATACTTCAGTCACAGGCGAGATCCGCAGTCACAAAGGATCGACGCCCTGGTGCAGACCTGGCCACCGGGGACCCTCCTATACGCCTTTCCCCCATGGCCCCTGCTGGGCGCAATCATTCACAAGGCACAGCGACACAGAGGTCTAGTTCTTCTGGTGGCCCCGGACTGGCCAAGAAGACCCTGGTACACAGACATGAGAAGACTACTGGCAGGGGACCCTCTGCCCCTGCCCCCACACAGGGACCTACTACAACAAGGTCCCATCCTTCACGAGGATCCAGCTCAATTCTCTCTTACGGTCTGGCCATTGAGAGGGCCCGATTGAGGAAGAGGGGATACTCGGGGCCAGTAATAGATACCCTCCTCTGAGCACGCAAGTTCTCCACATCGCTATCATATATAAGGATCTGGAGAGTTTTTGAGGCCTGGTGCGAAGATCACAACATCGAACCACACTCCTCTAAAGTCCCCATAATTCTGGAATTCTTACAGAATGGACTCCAGAAGGGCCTGTCTCTCAACTCAATCAAGGTACAGGTGGCAGCACTGTCATGCTACAGCCCCAGGAACAAGGGCCACAGCATAGCCACGCACCCAGACATATCAAGATTCCTGAAAGGAGTCAAACACATTCGCCCACCACTAAAGTGGCCAGTGCCCCTGTGGAACCTCAACCTCGTTCTGGAATTCCTAGCGGGATCCGCCTTCAGACTCCTCCGAGGCCTGTCTCTCCGTCTACTAACCCTAAAAATGGTGTTCTTGCTGGCCGTATGCTTGGCCCGTCGCATTTCAGAGCTACAAGCACTGTCCTGCCGTGATCCATTTCTCAGAATCACCCCGGGGACCATCCATCTACGCACGGTCCCATCCTTCCTACCCAAAGTGGTCTCACTTCCACCTCAACCAAACCATTTCATTACCAACCATGGAAAGTGTGAAGAAGTCGGAAGAAGGCCGGTCCCTACGCCATCTTGACATCGGCAGACTACTATCCAGATACCTGGAAATGTCAGAACCGGTACGAAAGACGGACCATCTGTTCGTCCTGCACAGCAGGAAGAAGCAAGGGGAAGCAGCCTCATGGGCAACCATTGCCCGCTGAATCAAAGAAGTCATCAAGGCGGCCTAAGCAGAAGCGGGAAAACCACCACCTCTACAGGTCAAGGCCCATTCCACCAGAGCCCAGGCGGTCTCCTGGGCAGAAACCAGAATGCTGTCACCTGCCGAGATCTGCAGGGCGGCAACGTTGTCCTCCATCCATACCTTCTCCAGATTCTACCGTCTGGATGTTCAGGCTCGGGAGGACACAGCATTTGCAAGGGCAATCCTTATTGGACCACGGGCAGCCTCCCACCCAGTTCGGGAGTAGCTTTTATACATCCCATTGGTCCTGAGTCCATCTGCTACACGCTAGGAAATGGAGAAATTACTTACCTGATAATTTCGTTTTCCTTAGTGTAGACAGATGGACTCAGCAGCCCACCCTCGGCTGCCATTACACATGGTCGTTCATCATATCAAGGTAAGCCATGCTTTACTCATCATAGGTCATCCACCCTGCCGGGTGTCGACGCTTTCCAGTTGAGGACACTGGCGGTCTCCAGCTATAGTTGATCAACCAATTCAATCCAATCAGAATAAACACATTAAGTCAATCAATCGGTCAGTCACACTTATATCCATAATGCTTTGCAAGGAAGAATACTGAGAATCTGCACTTCCTGCAGGGGTATATGTACTAGGTGCTGACGTCAGATTGAAATCTGATCCGTCTCCAACTGCTAGCACGAGTACACTATACCCATTGGTCCTGAGTCCATCTGTCTACACTAAGGAAAACAAAATTATCAGGTAAGTAATTTCTCCACTGTTCTATCTGTCACCTAGACAAATTGATCAGATTCATCTGACAGTACCTACCTCTGGTAAAGCCACACAGCCTCAGATCTTACCTCTTGGATTCTAGAAACTACACTGTCCTCTGTTTAAAATTGTGATTCCATTAATTTAGTAACCATAGAGGTCAGACTAACAAACAGGCTAGTTCTTCCCAGCCTTCTCCTTACTTCCACTGTTGTGAAGAGGAGCCACATCCACCTGTCTTCAGGCCTCTGGAGCTACTCCCGACTCTAAAGAATCGTTGAAAAGGTAAGCCAAAAGAGCTGCCAGAACTTTTCAAAATTCCCTTAATACCTTTGGATATATCCTGTATGGTAGGGATTTGCAGAAATAAAATTGTTTCCATTATTTGTTTCGTAGGTCACCAAAATTAGTTCGGTTCATTTCAAACAAAAAATAATAATTTGGTTCATTTGTTTCCCATTAGTACAGTAAATGGGGGAAATAATGCATCCTATTTGGGCTCCAACATTTTTTTTCTAATGGAATCTGGAGGTTGACATCAGAAAGAGAGAGAACACACCAAGGTACCATGAATGTGTCCAAAGTGAGATCAAAAGAGGCAGGACTAGTCCAAGGTACTGTAAAAGGGGCAAAACAGTATCAGCAGTGACAGGAGTTCTCCAAAGCATCATAAGAGAAACAAAGCAGCAGCGAGAGTAGCAAGAACATCCCAAGGCTCCAAAAGAAAGGCATAGGGCACTAAAAAAGTGGCATGACTACCCCAAGGCATCACAAGAGGGACAAAGTTGGCACCAAGAGTAGCTTGAACAGCCCAAAGTATTATGAAGGGGGAACAAAGCAGCTAAGGTGATAGGAAAAATGCCAAGGCAAAAATAGAGGGTCCGTGATGCCACCCACAATGGCAAGAATATACCAGTACTACAAATAAGGGACAAAGGGTACCAACAAATTTGGTACAAAGCCCTGTACCAGGGAGAAGGCAGAGGAAACTTCGAGGCAGCCTATAGCAGTGTTGATGTGTAAATTGGTCCTCATACCTGAATAGTAGTGAGAAAGATTAATCAAACCATCTAGAAGCTGGATGATGGGGAAATGCCAGAGGAAATCACTGAAGGAGACCTGTAGTGGTCCTGATGTGCAAATTGGACCTCAGATCTGCATTTGTATTCTGCAAAAGATGAATCAAATCATCAAGAAGCAGGATGATGGGAAAAGCGAGAGGAAATCCCTGGAGTAGGCCTGATGTTTCCATATGGCATCATTTGGGAAGGGGCCATGGATTCAGGCTTGGAGTTGATCTCCTTTGCTGGGGGTATAATCCATCAAAGGCTAAATACTAGACAAGATCAGTAATCACTCATTCAGAACCATAAGGAAAGGAAGGAAGTTTGAGGAAGAAATTCAAGAGGCCATGAAACTTATAAAGGTAACTGGGTAAGGTCTGTATAAAGCATCTGATTTTCATGACAAGTACCCAAAGAACCTCAAAGACAGCCGGGACAGAGGCAGAACTCAAAGGAACTGATATGTATATATATATATATATATGTGTGTGTGTGTATATATATATATATATATATATATATGTAACAACACTGGCATTTATAATAGCAAAAGGTAGGCACAGAGCAATTCAACAAAGAAGAGTGGGATTAAGACCCCAGGATATAGAGAGGGCTGAGTCTGGAAGAATTGCATCAAAATCCCAATACTCCGAGGGGCAAAGCAGTACCAAAAATGGCCTAGCATTTGAGTGGTTCTGCAAGTGTGCAAAGCATTGGATTATCACAGCAAGACCAACAGGAAGAGAAGATTTTACTCAGTGCTGGGGGGAGGAGCTGGTTGTCATGGTTCATGGGGACACCAATGGCATAGGGAAGTTCTGGAAGCCAAATTTAGGCTCTTAAATAGAAAGCTGAAATCTAGAACCCCCAAGATAGCATTCTCTGAAATGCTTCCTGTTCCGTAGAAGCAGGCAGAGCTCTGGAGTCTCAATGCATTGATGAGATGATAGTGTAGAAAAGAGGGCTTTAGTTTTGTTAGGAACTGGGCAACATTTTGGTGAAGAGGATTTTGTTCTAAAGGGATGAGCTCCACCTTAACCAGGCTACTGGTGCTAAGCTTCAAGAAGGAGATAGAACAATTTTAAAACTAAAAAACAAGGGGGAAAGACAGTGGCTCGGCAGCGCATGGTTTGAAGGGAGGTATCTTCAAAGGATACTAAAATAACAAAGGAGTTAGGGCATCCCGATAGAGAGGTTCCAATAAAAGCAATAGTAGCCTGTGCACCTATAGGTAAAGAACCACCAGAGTAAAAAGATTCCAGTATACCCCTGTCCATGTGATAATCTACAAAAAAAACATACTTTAACATGTCTATATGCTAATGCCAGAAGTCTAAAAAAGTAAGACGAGAGAGAGAATGTATATCATTGAATGAACAGGTAGACTTAATTGGCATCTCATAGTCCTGGTGGAAGGAGGACAAACAATGGGACAGGACTATACTAGGGTACAAATTATATCCCGGTGATAGAGTGGACCAACTTGGTGGGGGAGGGGAATAGCACTTTTTGTTAGGGATGGCATAGAGTCCAACAGGCAGGAGACTAAATGCACAGTAGAATCCTTATGGGTGGAAATACCATGTGTGATAGGGAAGAGTGTAGTGGTAGAGGTATAATAACGTCTACCTGGCCAAAATGAAAATATGGACTATGAAATGCTAACAGAAATTAGGGAAGCTAATTTATCCAGTATTGACTGGATAAATGTAATAGGATATTTATCCAGTATTGACTGGATAAATGTAATAGGACATGCTAGGGAAGTAAAATGTCTAGATGAAATAAAAGACAGCTACATGGAGCATTTGGTCCAGGAACCAATGAGAGGAGGATTCATTTTAGACCTAATTCTTAGTGAAATGCAGAATTTGGTACGAGAGGTAATGGTGGGGCCACTCAGCAGCACTGACTGTATTGCAATCAGATTTGACTGGGATGACATTAAGTAAATCTACAGCTCTAGCATTAAACTTTCAAAAAGGAGGCTTTGATAAAATGAGGAAAATAGAAAAAACTGAAAGGTGCCACTACAAAGTTTGAAAGTTTTCATCAGGCGTGGTCATTGTTTAAAATACAATCTTAGAAACCTATTCCAGATGTATTCTACTCATTAAAAAAGGTGAGGTGAAAGAAGCTATTTTAGCCAAAAGAACTTCTTTCAAAAACTGGAAAAAGGATCCATCTGAAGAAAACAGGAAAAAACCTAAGCACTGGCAAATTAGGAGGCTAAAAGACAATTTGAAAAGAAGCTGAACTTAGAGACAAAAACTTATAATAAAACCGTTTTTTTAAATATATCCAAAACAGGAACTTGTGAGGGAGTTGGTTGGACTGTTAAATGATCAAGGGTTTAAAGGGACACTTAAGGGGAGATAAGGTTATCACGGAAAGACTGAATTATTTCTTTGCTTTGGTGTTTACTGAAGAGGAAACTGTGCCAGAAACTGTATTCATTGACAGTGATTCATTAGAACTGATATGAATCTTTATGAAGCTAGAAGATGCAATAAGGCAGATTGACAAACTAAAGAGTAGCTAATTGTCTGGACCAGAAGGTATACACCCCAGAGTTCTAAAAGTACTCTCTAAATGAAATTTCAGATCTGTAACTAGTAATTAGTAAGCTATCGTTGAGATCATCTGTCATGCCTGCAAATGGCTCCACTGATGATCCAAGAAACTGTAGACTAGTGAATCTGACTTCAGTACCAGGAAGAATCATGGATACTTTTCTAAAGAAAAAAATCAGAATATTTATTTATTTATTTATTTAACAGCTTTTAATATACCGGTGTTCGTGCGGGCACATCACGCCGGTTTACAATAAAACTTGAGAAAGGAGGAAAATTACAAAAAACAGGGAGCGGGTGAGGGAGTAGGTGAGAAAGGGGGGTGGGAGTGGGGGGGGATAGATAGAGGAGGAAGGGATAGCAGCTGAGAAAGTAGAAGAGAGTAACCATAATTGTGGTGGAGGTATTTACAGGAGGAGGTATTTACAGCAGAAGGACTGCAGAGGTGTGATAAATTAAAGCAGGTTATACATTATAACTTATTTACATTATACATTCTATACATTATAACTTATTTACAGCAGTGTGTGATACAATTAACTTATGTCAAGCTAATTCAGGTGGCATGTTAGTGAGAGATCCATAGGAGCGTACAGGAATTGCGGTGGGAGCGGGGAGGCGGGGAGTCTGGGGGGGGGGGGGTGTCTGGGGGGTTGGCTTCAGAGGGGGGGATTGTCTACGGGGGGGGGGGGTTGGTTTCAGGGAGAGAGCGAGACATGGTTTAATGGGACACAGCCAGCATAGAATTACACAAGGGAAGTCTTGCTTCACCATCCTGCTACATTTTTTTGAAAGGGTTAATAAACATGTGGATAAGGGTGAGCTGGTTAATGTAATGCATTTGGATTTTCAGAAGGCATTTGAAAAAGTGCTCCATGAGGGACTCCTGAGAAAATTAAAAAGTCATGGGATAGGAGGCAATGTCCTATTGTGCAAACTGGTTAAAAGATGGGAAACAGAGTAGGACTAAATGGTCAATTTTCTCAATGGAAAAAGGTAAACTGTGGAGTGCCTTGGGGATCTGTACTGAGACCAGTACTTTTTAATATATTTATAAATGATCTGGAAAGGCAAATGAGTAAAGTGATTAAATATTCAGAGACAGTTATTTCAGTTTGATAAATCACTAGTAAATTGTAAAAAAAAAAAATAAAAAAAAGACTGTAAGCCTGAGTATTTAAATAGCAGATAAAATTTAATATAGACAAATGCAAAGTGATGCACATGGGGAAAAAGTAACCCACACTAGTTACACAATGTTTGATTCCATATTAGGTGTTACCACCCAGGAAAATGACCTGGGTTTTATAGGGGACAATACTTTGAAATCCTCAGTTCAGTGTGTGTGGCAGCCGTCAAAAAAAGCAAACAGAATATTACGAAAGCTATAGAGAATAATATGCTGAATGTCATATTACCTCTGTATCACTTCATGGTCAGATCGCACCTAGAGTATTGTGGTGCAGTTTTGGTTGCCACATCTCAAAAAAGATATAGTTGCATTGGAAAAGATACAAAGAAAGGGTGACCAAAGTGATAAAAGGGAATGGAATGGCTCCCCATGAGGAAAGGCTGTTTAGCTTGGAGAAGAGACAGCTTGGAGGGGGGGATGATAGAAGTCTATAAAATCAGGAGTGGCATAGAATGGGTAAATGTCAGTTGTTTACTCTTTTACAAAATAAAAATACTAGATGATGTTCCATAAAGTTAGTAAGTAGCACATTCATAACAAATAGGAGAAAATTCTTTTTCACTTAGTGAAAGTTAAGCTCTGGAATTCATTGCCAGGGGATGTAGTTAAGGAAGTTAGCATAGTTGGGTTTAAAAACAGTTTAGACAAGTTCCTGGAGGAGAAGTCAGTAGATTTAAGAAATAGCTACTACTTATCACTGCGTGATAGCAGCATTGCTATCTACTGTTTGGGATCTTATTGGGTACTTATGGCTTGGATTGGTCACTTTTGGAAACAGGATACTGGGCTTGATGGACCCTCAGTCTGACCCAGTATGGCTAATTCTTATGTTCTTATGTTAAAAGAACCTCGAAGACAGCTGGAGCAGAGACAGACCCACCTAAAGTTACCAAGAAAAGCTTGGTATAACATCAGCACTAGCATTTAAAATCGCAAACAGGTGCAGAGCAACACAGCAAGAAGGGTGGCATCAAACAACCTCACAAACACAAAAGATAGAATGAGGCCTGAGACAAGAAGAAGAATGGGATTTTGATATCACAATATGATTTATTAATCTGCTATAGTGTGTTCACTAGTACCACTGTAATAATGTGTCACAGACACAAACAAGTCAACAGACTACAGTGCATTGCTTAGCAAGCACAGTTATAAAGCTTGGCAGTGGCACAAACTGTCTGTTGCCTGTCTATGCCTATGTAGTGAACTAGAGTACAGTAGTAATCCAGTAGCTCTATGTATGCAAAAATGTCTCTCAGTGTGTATATGCGGACTCCTTTTGCACACATTTTGTGTTAAAAACACAGATGAAACAGGAAGGCTCACATAGCTGTTCATTGTAATCTGTCTCTGAACCTAATAGCTGCTGATTAGAAGATTGCACTGTGGAGAATGAAACAGCAAGACACTTTCACTCACCCCTATTCACTGCTGCTACAGAACTGGAGTAACTCAGTCTCACGCCCAATACAAGCAAAAATGAAGAACAAAGCCCTTTGCCCAAATTTTTATTATTTCCTTTTCAAAATCTCTTTTTGAAAAATTTTTCTTTCTCAGACAGAGCTTCGGAAACACACAACCTTTGTGAGATCTGGCATCAGGGTTGTGGCAACAAGACCCCCAAGGTATAGATCTATAGTATATGGCAGCAAGACTTCCAAAGTGTAGAGTTTGGAGAATGGCAGCAAAGTAGAATATGAAAAAACTAACTAAATCCAGCAGTAATAGGTGTTCTAGGCACCATGAAAGGACCAAGAGTAGACTAGGCAGTAACAGTGTCAGAACAAAGTAGCAAAGCACTGAACCAGGAACAAGGCAGAGACGATTAATTTTTTTTCTTTTTTAATTTTTTTCTTTTGGGGGAAAAAAAACACCCCCAATATAATAAAAAGAGAGCAGGATAGGAGAAACAGACTGGACAGTAATAGACAGTAGCAGAATAACATGAGTGCAGACCGAATCAGGAGAGAAAGAGAGGGCACAAGGAGAAGTTGGGGCAGCAGCAGCAATAAGTGAGGCAAATGGCAACACAGCAACGTGATAAGAGAAAAATTCATGAGCTTTGATTCAGCATAGCTATGCTTTCAGTCCTCCTTCCACTCACATGGAAATTCTAGGAAACCTAGGAAAGAGATTGATTTTAATGAAGACCAACTTTTCCAATAATGCTAGCGCCAGCCATTAACTATGAGAGCTGATTATGTCCCCTGCCATTGAGAAGACACGTTCGCTGGGCATGCTGGTTGATGAGCAATAAAGATAATGCTGCACCACCTTGGCTAGGTCTGATCAGACCATAGACTTGTATGCCCAAAATGCCAATGGATCTGTGCTCGATGGGCCTTGTGAGATAGCATATCAAGGCTAATTCTGCTGGGGTCTTCTTCGCTGGGATGGGATAAGGATCTCTACTGCCAGTTGCTCTAGCTATGGCCTGCAATTGTTGCGTCCGTCACTGCTCAACGCCCTCACTCCTCCTCTATACCTCTGTGGCGACTCCCTCCAGGCCTGATGGATGGTTAGCTGCTGCGGCGTCTTCTTGCCGTCCCTCCAGCATCCCCGGGCCAGCACAACACTGCGGATCCTCCATGTTGGCTGATGACGTAGGGCGCGCGCGCTCCCATTGATGTACCAGCAAGGGCGCGAACCTCAGGGGGCGTCCCCTGAGATGACATCATCTGCTTCCAATATAAAAGGTCTCAGTATTCGCTAACGAATTGAGTGAGCAAGGAGATAGTCTTCACTTCAATGTGGGGATTCGTCCAAGCTACTCTGCCTCCTCGGACTTACCAGGGGTACCCGCTCGTCGGGGGCCTCGCTCTCTTTTCTTTATTTCAGATTGCCGATAGGAACCGGAACTCGCTCCTCGAGGGCCCATGTTCCTGAACACTCTGAAGATTCTCTACTGCCTGGAAGCTATCGCAGATACAGACATTTGTGAGTAACCATCACTCTCTCAGAGCTTTCCCAGGAACTGGTACTCGCTCCTCGAGGGCCCATGTTCCTGGACACTCTGAAGATTCTCTACTGCCTGAAAGCTATCGCAGATACAGACAATTGTGAGTTACCATTGCTCTCTCAGAGCTTTCCCTGGAACCAGGTACTCGCTCCTCGAGGGCCTAACCCTTTCCAGCTACTGAGCTTCCTCAAGACCTTATGTGAGTTTTGTCGTCTAGTTCTGGCTATGAATACAGCTTATCCCAGGACAAGCTTGATGCTAGTCCTCACATATGGGTGACATCACTGACGGAGCCCTATTGCGGGAAAACTTTCTGTCAAAGTTTCTAGAAACTTTTGACTGGCCCTGTGAGGCCACTGAGCATGCCCAGCATGCCATGATATTCTCTGCCACAGGGGTCTCGCTCTAGTCTTCGTTTTTCCGCACTGCTGTAAGCATCGCGGACCAAGGAGCCTTGTGAGCTTTCCTCACGATATTTCTGACTGAAAAGTCACCGAATTCTCAAAAATTTTTCTCCCATAGGGTATCTCTATCAGTTTTTCATCAGCCGGTGAGTAAACTAAGTCTTGTTTTTACTTTTTAGTAAAAACTTTTTCTCATCTCCCTTTTTGCCATTTTCATTAAAATGTCCGGTTTGCAATAGAACAATGTCTATAGCAGATCCACACATATAGTGTGTTATCTGTTTTGGAGACAAACACGATGTTTCATCCTGCCCTCAATGTGCAGAGATGACTCCTAAGGGAAGGAAACTTCGACAGGAGAAAATGGAACATCTCTTTCACCTCCATCTCCTTCCTTCTCCTTCAACATGAACGAAGTAGTCTCTGGTGGGTGTTACAAAGTGAGTTTTATTGAAAAAAACGTCTGGAAGGATCCGGTGATCATCCATCGACTTCGGCATCGATAAGGTCAATAGTAGAGCATCGACCGAAACATCGCCACCGGCATAGACTCCAGCGACGCCCCTCTCCCCAGGGGGAACCGACCTCTAAATGGCAAAAATCTCAGGAAACTCCGCTACCTTCGGTGCCGGGGCCTATACCTGCATCGATTGAACCTCCACAGGGCTCTGTGGACGTCATATTGAAGCCTACACCGCCACCGCGTACAGTCGCTCTGACTACACAGACTGTATCGCAGGAATTGTCCGATTTTATCAGACAAGCGGTGCTTCAGGCCCTGAAAGAACATACACCTATTCCGGCAACTTCACCGATGCCGGTGATTCCACCGATGCAGACGACCCCATCGATGCCGGTACCCTTGCCACTACTGACGATTCCATCATTGCCGTCACCTCCAACGGTGCCAGTTAAGGTGATTCCAGCAAGACCCCGAAGTTACCGACTCCATCGTCTATTCCACCGCCATCACCATCGATGCCACTTACTCCCAGGGACATGGGATGTCCGGAACTGGCACTCTACCAACTTCTACTGAAGAGATTAGATGAGGTGGTCAGTGCTCTCCCTCCCAAACCTGGGAAAAAACACCTGCAGGACTCACCCTTGGAAGATCTGCAACCAGGTCCTTTAGGAATTCCTAGACCACCTAGAACTTCCACAATCTCACCATCTGGAAAGGATCCATATGATACTTGGAGTGATACACACTCAGATACTTCTTCAGAAGGTTACATGTCTGATCCTTCCCCACCTGATCCAAGAAAGAAATCTCCACCAGAAGATTTCTCTTTCACAACCTTTATCCAGGAAATGGCTGATACCATTCCATTCACCTTAGTAACAGAGCAGGATGTAAGACAACAGACATTGGAGGTTCTCCAATCCGTGGATCCTCCAAAACAAGTGGTAGCTATACCAATCCATGAGGTGCTTTTGCAATTACAGCAACTGATTTGGGAGCATCCATGCTCTGTGCCAGCCACTAACAAAAGAATGGACACTACATATTTGGTGCAGCCCGCTCCTGGCTACCAAAAATCACAGCTTCTTCACCAGTCGGTAGTGGTAGAGTCTGCGCAAAAGAAGTCCAAGAGGGTTAGACCACATCCCTCAAACCCCCCATGAAAAGACCACAGATTTCTGAATTCCCTGGGGCGGAAAGTCTATCAAGGGGCCATGTTAAATTCCAGGATATCTTCATATCAATTGTACATGACCCAGTACCAGAGGGATTTGTGGAAGCAAATGCAGGAATTTATTCCAACACTTCTATCACAACATCAGGAAGCGGCCCAAATGATCATTCATAAAGGGCTAGAATCAGGCAAACATGAGGTCCGTGCGTCCTATGATGGTTTCAAGAAGGCTTCTAGAGTGGCTGCATTGGGTATTAGTGCCAGACGTTGGGCATGGCTTAAAGCCTTGGACCTCAGGCCTGAAGACAAGTTAGTAGATCTCCCATGTCTTGGTGACAATCTTTTCGGATCTAAGGTACAGGATGCAGTTTCTCAATTAAAAGAGCATACAGAAACCCTGAGACAACTATCATTGATCCCGCAAGATCCACCTTCGCAGCCACTACGTAAGCCTCAAAGGAAGGATTCTAGAAGACCCTTTTATAGACAGAGGTGGTACTCCCCCCCCCCCCCCCCTACATCTAGAAGCAGGTCTGCTAGACCACAACAAAGGGCTCAGCCCAGACAGCCTAGACCATCCAGACCTCAACCTCCACCACAGACTGGTCCGGCTGCTGGTTTTTGAGTCCATCTCCAGGGAACACAGCCACCTCTCCAATCCTCATCCAGAGCTTCCGGTAGGAGGTCGAGTATCCTCCTTTTACAACCATTGGGTTCAAATAACCGACCAATGGGTTCTGGCAATAATATCTCGAGGTTACCAACTCAACTTCCTCTCAATTCCAACAGATTCTCCTCCGAGACCTCTTTCTCTCAGCGAAAATCACATAATTCAATTGCAAGTAGAATTCTGCACCCTTCTGAAAGCCAGGGCTCTGGAGCCAGTGCCCCGGACTCAACAGGGCAGAGGATTCTATTCCCGTTATTTCCTCATTCCAAAGAAAACCGGAGGACTACGTCCCATCCTAGATCTCAGAAATCTCAACAAGTTTCTGAAAAAATAAAAGTTCAGGATAGTATCTCTAGGCACCATGTTTCCACTTCTTCAAACAGGAGATTGGCTTTGTTCTCTGGATCTACAAGACGCTTACGCTCACGTTCCAATATTCCCTCCTCATCGCAAGTACCTGCGATTCATGGTGGGTCATCAACATTTCCAGTACAGAGTACTACCATTTCGGACTATCCTCAGCTCCCAGAGTGTTCACGAAATGTCTGGCAGTAATAGCAGCACACTTGCACAAAGAAAGTGTCCATGTCTTTCCCTACTTAGACGACTGGCTCATCAGAAGTCAATCTCAACAAGGAGCTCTAACTTCTCTGTCGAACAATTACTCTACTTCACTCCATAGGCTTTCTCATCAACTATCAAAAGTCCCATCTTACTCCATCTCACCTGTTTCAATTCATCGGAGCAGAATTGAACACCATCCTCTCAAAGGCCTTTCTACCCGAGGATTGAGCAGAAACACTTTCCCTACTGGCAAACTCGATTCACTCAAAGAAACAAGCAACAGCTCATCAGTTTCTAACCTTACTAGGCCACATGGCCTCCACAGTTCATGTCACTCCTATGGCAAGGCTCGCCATGAGAGTAACCCAATGGACATTACGATCACAATGGATCCAAGCCATTCAACCACTGTCCTCTCCAATTCAAATTACTCACCAACTACGTTTATCTCTACTTTGGGCGAACAAGGACAATTTGCGCAAGGGCCTTCCCTTCCAACAACCAGTCCCACAGATAACTTTAACTACAGATGCATCCACCTTGGGTTGGGGAGCTCACATAAACAATCTCCAAACCCAAGGTACTTGGACAAAGCTTGAAGCAACATTTCAAATTAATTTCCTGGAACTTCGAGCTATACGTTATGCGCTGTATGCGTTCAAAGACTGCCTTTCACACAAGACTGTTCTGATCCAAATGGACAACACAGCAGCCATGTGGTACATCAACAAACAGGGAGGTACGGGCTCGTATCTCCTTTGTGAAGAACTGCACAGATTCGTAACTGGGCCCTAACATACTCAATATTTCTCTGGGCCACTTATCTGGCAGACATTCACAACATAGTGGCAGATCGACTCAGTCGTCAGTTCCAACCACACGAGTGGTCCCTGGATCACTCAATAGCGACCAGGATTTTTCAACGTTGGGGACAACCAACAATAGACCTCTTTGCGTCACATCTGAATCACAAAGTGGACAGATTCTGTTCTCTACACAAACAGAAGAACCAGCCAGCCAAGGACGCCTTTGCTCGCCCTTGGAACTCAGGCCTTCTATATGCGTATCCTCCGATACCGCTCATAACCAAAACTTTAGTGAAGCTACAACAAGACAAGGGGTCCATGATACTCATAGCCCCATACTGGCCTCGACAAGTATGGTTTCCCACACTTCTGGACCTCTCGATCAAAGAGCCAATTCGCCTGGGAGTACTTCCCACTCTCATAACTCAGGATCATGGCAGGTTGCGCCATCCCAACCTTCAATCCCTATCCCTGACAGCATGGATGTTGAAAGCTTGATTTTACAACCACTCAATCTTTCAACCAAGGTATCTCAAGTGCTTATAGCTTCACATAAACCTTCAACACAAAAGAACTATTCTTCAAAATGGAAAAGGTTTACTTTGTGGTGCAGGCAAAAGAGTATCGATCCCTTCTCCTGCCCCACAACTTCTCTATTAGACTACTTATGCCATCTTTCAGACTATGGTCTCCAGTCTTCATCTGTAAGAGTGCATTTAAGTGCAATCTCAGCTTACCATAACAAGATGGGAGATGCACCAATATCCATATAACCGCGTGTCAGCTGGTTTATGAGAGGTTTAACTCAACTTAAACCACCAATTCGGCCACCAGTCACAGAATGGGACCTGAATATGGTCTTAACACAACTCATGCGTTCTCCTTTTGAACCCATGAATTCCTGTGATCCTAAATTTCTCACATGGAAGACTATCTTCCTCATGTGAGCTGCAAGCACTTGTCACGTACTCACCCTATACAGAATTCCTACATGACAGAGTGGTTCTCCGGACACATCCAAAATTCCTTCCCAAAGTATTTACTGAATTCCACTTGAACCAATCCATAGTTTTACCCGCATTCTTTCCAAGGCCCCATTCTCACCAAGGAGAATGGGCTATGCATACCTTGGACTGTAAGCATGCACTGGCATTCTACTTAGACCGCACTGCAGTCCACAGGACATCCACTCAGCTCTTTGTATCTTATGATCCAAACAAACCAGGTAAAGCAGTGGGTAAACATACTCTATCCAACTGGTTAGCAGATTGCATACAGTTTTGCTATGAAAAAGCAGGCCTTCCTCTCCAAGGGCGAGTAAAGGCACATTCAGTAAGGGCAATGTCAACCTCAGTAGCACACTATCGTTCAGTGCTAATCCTTGACATATGTAAAGCAGCAACATGGAGTTCTCTTCACACCTTTGCTGCTCATTATTGTTTAGACAAAGAGGGACGACAAGATTCAGCCTATGGACAATCTGTCTTAAAGAACTTGTTTCCAGTATAATCCCAACTCCTTCTACATCCAACCTGTTGTGATCTTCGGCTGCCTCATTTTCAACAACAATACTTCACTGTTGCTTCACTACAAAATGACTCAGCCTCTAGCTTGCTAATCACCCATATGTGAGGACTAGCATCCTGCTTGTCCTGGGATAAAACAAAATTGCTTACCTTGTAATAGGTGTTATCCCAGGACAGCAGGATGTAGTCTTCACGAAACCCACCCGCCACCCCGCGGAGTTGGGTATGTTACCTTTTATTATTTTATTTTTGGCTAAAGCTTATTGCTACATACGATACTAGAGAGAGACCCCTGTGGCAGAGAATATCATGGCATGCTGGGCATGCTCAGTGGCCTCACAGGGCCAGCCAAAACTTTCTAGAAACTTTGACAGAAAGTTTTCCCGCAATAGGGCTCCGTCAGTGACATCACCCATATGTGAGGACTACATCCTGCTGTCCTGGGATAACACCTATTACAAGGTAAGCAATTTTGCTATACCCTGTCTACTCACTATCTATAGTTTCTCTACAGCTCAGCAACCCTGGGATCGCGGTTCCAGTACCTGAGGGACTTCAGCCCTGCCGGGCATATCAACTCACTACTGCCACATCTGGTGGTTCTACTAACCTGTCTAATAAAAGAATTATCTGTCTGTCTCCATACCCAAGCCTAGCCGGTGGTCCCTCTCAGGATATCCTCCTGGGGCGCAGTCATCTGCCATCGGCCCAAGGATCCACCTATCTACATTCCTCTACAGCTGAGTGCCTATCCAAGCACTCCGCTGGTAACAGACTGCTACTCCTTCACCAGGAGTCTTCAGCAACAGATTCATTACAGATTGCTAGTTCCGCAGTCTCACCTCTATCAGATTGTTATCTACTCCCTCTACAGGAGGTGAGCATATCTAATTGCTAACTCCTCCTTCCTCAGGAGCAGCTCCATACAGATTGCTAACTCCGCCCACGGAGCATAACAGTTTGCTAACTCCTCCTTCACAGGAGACGTATTCATCACAGATTGCTAACTCCTCCCCCAACAGGAGTATCCAGCAACAGATCTACAACAGATTTACTACAGCATCAGGAGTTAGAGTTCTGTTGGAACAATGAGGGGTGATGAATTGAGGTGAGGGAGGAAGTGGTAGCTGACAGAGTGCTTCTCTGCTCACAATACTTTGTGTGATGGCCACTTTTTCCTGTGCTGCTTCACCACTGTGGGTCTGCATCTGGCATTCCAGTTTCTGCACCCTAGCCACCATTATCTCCTTCATGTACATGAGATTCTGGGTCTAGAGGGCATTGCTCCCTTTCACCTGTAGATCACAAATTATGGCAAGTATGTAAGTTTCTCACAGGACAAGCAGGATGGTTGTCCTCACAAATGGGTGACATCGAGGATGGAGCCCACCACGGAAAACTTCTGTCAAAGTTTAAACAGAACTTTGACTGGCCCCTACTGGGCATGCCCAGCAAGGCACTGACCCTGCAGCCAGCAGGGGTCTCCCTTCAGTCTTCTTTTTTCCGCGCAGCAGTTGCCACGCGGTGAAAGGAGCTCTCTAACCACGTTCCTGACAGGAATTTGGAAATGAATTTCCTAAGAAAATTTGCCCCTCAGGGGTCTCCCTTCGACAAATTTTTTAGTCATCTTACGGAACCCAGTAAGTTTTTTGCCTTCTTCCATCGACTGCCGTCGATTTTGGCCCTCGAGGCCTGTGGGCACTTACCGATCCCCAGCCTAAATTTTGGCTTCCAGCCATGGCAACGGGGTTCCGTCGTTGTCCGGATTGTACCCGGACTATGTCCATCACAGACCCCCACAGGGTTTGTGTAATGTGTTTGGGTAGTGGGCATGATGTCCTGACTTGCACCAAATGTGCCTTAATGACACCCAAGGGTCGCAAAGCCAGGATGGAGAAGATGGGGCTCCTCTTCCATGCACCAACCCCAACGCCATCGATAGCATCGAAGTCATTGGAACCGGCACCGTCGAAGTTGTACCATCATCGTCAACCCTCCGGTGACCGTCCGCCATCGATCGCTTCTCGGCCGTCAACTCCCGTCCCTTCCCCGGATGGGCGAGGGGATCGGAAAGAAAAGCACCGCCATTGACGGCATAAGTCTCGGCCTGTCGAGGATCCACAGCCATCGACCTCTGCTCAAGCCGAGCCACCGACAAAGAAGCCGCGAACAGACCGGATGCCCTCCACGTCTCGTTCGCCGGCATCGAGGAAACCCTCACCCTCTCGGGGTGTGGGGGCCGTGATCCCACCGGTTACGGTGGTCCCTCCGGCCCTGCCTCAGCCTCCCTCTCCCGTCGAGCCGGGTATGGTTACCCCTGGTCTCCGGGCAGAACTGGACCGGCTGGTCCAGGAGGCCATCGAGAAAGCAATGAAGAAATTACAACCTCCATCGGCACCGTCTCCGGCACCGGTTCCAGTGCCGCCCCCGACACCGGCACCGGCTTCGCCACCGAGGAGGGAACCGACCACCGAGCCGTTGATACAAGCGCTAGCACCGCTACTGAGCCGCATGGAGGCACTCATGACGGCCCTTCCATCGGTGATTCCAGTGCCATCGACAACACCACCGTCTCCGACTGGTTTCTCATCGGCAGGAGAAACACCGTTTCGAATTCCCCCTTCCGGGGTAGTTCCATCGGTACCTTCTGGTATATCTCCACCGATTTATCCTTCGGCTCCATCGATTCCGCGCCAGGCACCGATTCCATCGGCAGCACCGAAGCCATCGATGCCATTTCTGGTTCCACCTACTGCACCGATTCCACCTCGGTTTCCATCGATGCCTTCAGAGCCTCAGCCAGGTCCATCAGGGCTACAAGCCACACATGATCCCTACGATACCTGGGGTGATGATGATGATACCTCTTCTGACACAGATCTGCCTTCGCCACCATCTCCTACAGAGAGTAGAAAAAGATCTCCTCCTGAGGATCTATCTTTCATTAATTTTGTGAAAGAAATGTCAGAAGTTGTACCTTTTCAACTACAATCTGAAGCTGATGATAGACACCAGATGATGGAACTACTTCAATTTCTGGATGCTCCAAAAATCATCGCTTCCATCCCTATACACCAGGTGTTTTTGGATCTGCTCAAGAAAAACTGGGAATCTCCTTCATCGGTGTCACCAGTTAACAAGAAAGCTGACTCCACATACCTTGTCCAGTCAGCACCAGGTTTCCAAAAACCTCAACTGGATCATCGCTCTGTTGTGGTTGAGTCTGCACAGAAGAAGGCCAAGCGTCTTAAGCCGCACTCTTCTACCCCACCTACCAGGGACAACAAGTTCCTGGATAGTGTAGGACGGAAAGTGTATCATGGAGCTACGTTGATTTCACGCATAGCTTCATATCAACTTTACATGACTCAATACAACAGAGCCATCTTTAAGCAGATGCAAGACTATGCTGACACGTTGCCGGACCAATACCAACCACAGCTTCAAGCCCTTCTTCACAAGGGATTTGAGGCAGGGAAGCACGAGATTAGGACTGCCTATGACATATTCGATGCTTCCACGAAGGTTTCAGCCACAGCCATCTCAGCCAGACGTTGGGCTTGGTTAAAGTCATCCAACCTTCGCCCAGAAGTCCAAGATCGTCTTGCTGATTTGCCCTGCTTAGGCGACAATTTGTTTGGAGAGCAAATTCAACAGATTGTGGCGGAGTTAAAAGACCACCATGAGACGTTGAAACAACTCTCATCTGTCCCACCTGAGGTGACCTCCAAGCAACCGCAAAAGAAGGACTCTAAGAAGTCATTCTTTCGACCACGTCGCTACTACCCTCTGTCAACTAGGGCTCGTCCTGCACGGTCCTCTAACAGGCCTCAGCCTCGTCAGCCGAGAAAGCAAAGACCTACTGTAGCCCCACCTCCTGGGCCTACGGCGGGCCTTTGACTTCCCTGTATTGAGCACATGCCATCTCCCTCTTCCACACATCCCTGTGGGGGGTCGACTGTTTCACTTCTTACACCGTTGGAAACAGATCACCTCAGATCAGTGGGTGCTAGCAATTATCGCACAGGGTTACCACCTCAACTTCATAACACTTCCGCCAGACTCCCCGCCCCTTCAGGCATGGAGTCTAACCAGCCATTTCACTCAATTACATCAAGAAGTATCCCTTCTTCTACAATCAAATGCTATAGAACCCGTCCCTCCTTGTCAACAAGGGAAAGGATTCTATTCCAGATACTTCCTAATACCAAAGAAATCAGGGGGGCTACGTCCAATTCTGGACCTTTGGGCCCTCAACAAGTATCTGCAAAAAGAAAAGTTCAAGATGGTAACCCTGGGCGCCTTGCTCCCTCTGTTGCAAAAGGGGGATTGGCTGTGCTCTCTCGACCTCAAGGACGCTTATACCCACATTGTGATCACACAATCCCATCGCAAATATCTGCGGTTTCTTGTAGGCCACGACCATTATCAATACCGTGTCCTACCTTTCGGTCTGGCTTCTGCCCCACGAGTCTTTACCAAATGTCTCGTAGTGGTAGCAGCATTCCTAAGGAAGGAAGGTGTCCAAGTCTACCCCTACCTGGACGATTGGCTAATCAGGGCCTCCTCCCAACACATAGCTCAATCCTCCCTAAAATTGACAATTCAAACACTCCTTTCCTTAGGGTTTCTTGTCAATTACGAGAAATCTTGCTTAGTCCCGTCTCAAACCTTATCCTTCATTGGAGCAGACTTGGACACCTTGCAGGCAAAGGCTTACCTTCCTCTTCAGAGGGTCCACACCCTAATATCCCTGGCTCGCCAGCTCCAGTCTCAAAACACTGCCACGGCTCGCCAGTTCCTCATTCTCCTAGGACACATGGCATCCTCGGTTCAAGTCATTCCCATGACCCGACTAGCCATGAGAGTAACACAGTGGACTCTACGACACCAATGGATTCAAGCTTTTCAGCCTCTGTCCTCCATAGTCACAGTCACACAGGCCCTGCGCCTATCCTTAACCTGGTGGACAACTCAGGTCAACCTCCTTCAGGGCTTACCTTTTCTTCCACCGGATCCGCAAGTAATCCTAACCACCGACGCTTCTCACATCGGTTGGGGAGCCCATGTGGACGAATTACAAACCCAAGGGTTATGGTCCAAAGAGGAAGCCGAACACCAGATAAATTTCCTGGAACTTCGCGCAATCCGCTATGCACTCCGAACTTTCAAAGATCATCTATTCCATCAGATAATCTTAATCCAGACGGACAACCAAGTGGCCATGTGGTACATAAACAAGCAGGGAGGCACAGGCTCCTTCCTTCTGTGTCAGGAAGCTGCGCAGATCTGGGCGGAAGCCCTCTCCCACTCTATGTACCTCAGGGCCACTTACCTGCCGGGAGTAGACAATGTATTGGCAGACCAGCTGAGCCGTGTCTTCAAGCCACACGAGTGGTCACTCGATCCTCTGGTAGTGACCTCTCTGTTTCACAAGTGGGGTTTTCCCCGCATAGACCTCTTTGCGTCCCCTCAGAACCACAAAGTGGACGATTACTGCTCTCTCATTCGGAGCCAACACTTTCAGCCGAGAGATGCCTTCTCCCTCAAGTGGACGACAGGTCTGCTTTATGCATTCCCTCCACTTCCTCTTCTGTCAAGGACTCTCGTGAAGCTACGCCAGGACGGAGGAACCATGATCCTGATAGCACCCCACTGGCCACACCAAGTGTGGTTTCCCATACTCCAGGATCTCTCCATCCGCAGGCACATCCCTCTGGGAACGGATCCGCATCTGCTCACTCAAAACGACGGATGCCTCCTCCATCCCAACCTCCAAGCCTTGTCCCTGACGGCATGGATGTTGAAAGGTTAGTCCTTCAGCCTTTTAACCTTTCGGATTCGGTTTCTCGTGTCCTGATAGCTTCACGAAAGCCCTCTACCAGAAGATCCTATTCATATAAATGGAAAAGGTACACATCATGGTGCACTTCTCAGTCCCTTGATCCCCTTTCCTGTCCAATATCTAAGTTCTTGGACTATTTATGGCACCTATCAGAATCCGGTCTAAAGACCTCTTCCATTAGGATGCATGTCAGTGCGGTAGCCGCCTTCCATAAAGGTGTACAGGGTGTCCCTATTTCAGTACAACCCCTGGTAACACGTTTTCTTAAAGGCTTGCTCCATCTGAAGCCACCCTTACGTCCTCCGGCCCCATCTTGGGACCTTAACCTGGTTCTTGGTCGTCTAATGAAACCTCCTTTCGAACCTCTGCACTCCTGTGAATTAAAGTATCTCACATGGAAAGTGTTATTCCTTTTGGCTATCACTTCAGCTCGCAGGGTTAGTGAATTGCAGGCCCTAGTTACCTATCCTCCTTACACTAAGCTCCTGCAGGACTGGGCGGTACTCCGCACTCACCCTAAATTTTTACCTAAGGTAGTTTCTGAGTTTCATATTAATCAATCCATCATACTACCTATCTTTTTTCCCAGGCCCCACTCCAACTCCGGGGAACAGACTCTGCATACCCTAGACTGCAAACGAGCTCTAGCTTTTTATCTAGACCGTACAGTTGCTCACAGGAAGAGCACTCAATTATTTGTCTCTTTCCATCCTAACAAGTTAGGACATCCTGTGGGTAAGCAGGCTCTTTCCTCCTGGTTGGCGGACTGCATTTCTTTTTGCTATCAGCAAGCTGGCATTCCTTTTCAAGACCGTGTGAAAGCACACTCTGTGAGGGCCATGGCGACGTCAGTGGCACACCTTCGATCGGTGCCGCTTCCTGACATCTGCAAAGCTGCAACCTGGAGTTCTCTCCATACCTTTGCAGCCCACTATTGTTTGGACAAAGCTGGAAGACAGGACTCTATCTTCGGCCAATCTGTCTTGCGTAACCTTTTTCCAACGTGATGTACCAACACCCTTCCACCTTCCCGGTAGGGTGCGGATGCCCTTTACCAAATTCCACCCCAGTTGTTGTGCCTGTTGCACGTCATTGGGTGCATTTGGTGCAAGTCAGGACATCCTCAGCTCGGTACTCACCCATTTGTGAGGACAACCATCCTGCTTGTCCTGTGAGAAAGCAAATGTTGCTTACCTGATGTAACAGGTGTTCTCACAGGACAGCAGGATATTAGTCCTCACGAAACCCGCCCGCCACCCCGCGGTGTTGGGTTTGTTTGTTTTTACTTTTTAGGCACTGCCTGTAGCTTTGAAAATCAGACTGAAGGGAGACCCCTGCTGGCTGCAGGGTCAGTGCCTTGCTGGGCATGCCCAGTAGGGGCCAGTCAAAGTTCTGTTTAAACTTTGACAGAAGTTTTCTGTGGTGGGCTCCATCCTCGATGTCACCCATTTGTGAGGACTAACATCCTGCTGTCCTGTGAGAACACCTGTTACATCAGGTAAGCAACATTTGCTATCCTTTGCTCTCAGGGGTTTCAACCTCTCTTGAACCTGTTGCTGCAAGGAGTCCACTAACTTCAGCAACCCTGTTTTCAGTCTCTCTTCCTTGAACTTCTCCTCCATAATATTTGTGTTAAATATAAATATAAGATACTAACAATAATACATAAACTTATAAATAACTCAGATACACCATGGGTTGGCTCTAAATTACATATCTATACTCCAACACGTTCCCTAAGGTCCCAAAATAAAGGTCTACTCAAAATTCTATCTATTAGAATAGCTGATACTGGTGAAGTAAAGGAGAAAGCTTTTTCTATTGCCAGACCTGCACTTTGGAATGC
The DNA here is from genome assembly GCF_901001135.1 of Rhinatrema bivittatum. NCBI lineage: Eukaryota > Metazoa > Chordata > Amphibia > Gymnophiona > Rhinatrematidae > Rhinatrema > Rhinatrema bivittatum. The sequence continues at coordinate 243,386,578 of NC_042617.1, forward strand.
ATTGCCAGACTGCCTGAGATTGATGAATGATCTAAAATTGTTCAGGAAAGGACTCAAACATGGCTGGTTAAAGTCACAAGGTATAACTATATACCCCAGAGTCTAAACTTAGTCTTTTTTTTGTTTTTTTGTCTTAGTGTTATATTTTATTATGATTTTATTTGTTTTTAAGTTTTTGTTTCTAAGGTGTTTATGATTTGATTATATTGTGATAATTGTTCATTTTTGTTACTTTATTATATATGTTTAGTTGTAAACCACTTTGATCTTTTTTTTTTTTTGAACAGTGGTATATAAAAGTTTTTAAAATAAATATCCCACCCAGAGTGGTGCATTTGGAACTCAGAAACTCTGTTACATCCTTGAATGGCTTCACGATTCATATCATCTGTGTCATCACTACCCAATCATGATGCCCCCAATGGGCACGCTGTACCTATCTCTGCTTCCAGAATCAGGTTATAAAGGGGTGTCTGCTGCTCAGGTAATCTTTGAGCATCAGGTGGAATTCCAACGGGTGCCAACATCTTGAATGAGCCACATATGAGGCATCCCTGTTTCTTCCTGCTTTTCACGAAATAGGCGCCCATCTTTCATGCTATTTTTCTGCACATCTCTATCAGATCCTTAAGGACTGGACTGCTGTGTTCCTTGGACCACAAGCCCAGGGCATCCCTTTTTGCCAGGTGCAGCAAGTGTGCAAAGCAACTAATCCCCTCATAGACCCTATCTTCCACTGCCTTTGTCATATGTTTCATACAGTCTGAGACAAAAAAAACCCTATCACACCAATACAAGAGGTAAATGTTCTGTCACACATTCATAAAGATAAATATACAATATATAGATCCACTTTATTATTTATAGCAATACAAAACTTTGAGAAATACTTTACATCATACCATTTATATTTATTTGGTGAACATTTGGAGCCAGTGTGGCAGAAATTATTGGAAGAATATGACTTGTGGTGCTTATGAATTGGATGGATTTAGTGATACGCTCTTTTGTGGTTTGGTGAGAATTAATATTGATGGTAAAATGGAGTTTTGAAGAAACAAATATATATGTTTGATACTTCGAAGTGCAGAAGGAGTCCATTGAAACAAGGTTCCTTGTTGGGATGGTTATATACATGTTGGTGTTTTAAAAACCGGTATATCATGACTAATTGTACTTACATGGTGGTATCTGGAAGGTGAGCATCAAGTAAGCCGCATAGGGACTGTCTACATGCAAGGAGGCGTTTTGAAGATGGGTTATCAAGATAATCTGCACCTACCATATAATAATGCTTATTTGGCCATGTTTTTTTTGTTTTTGAGCAGATCAAATTTTAGTTGTTTAAAGTTTTTTCATGTGAATATGTGTGTAAATGATTGTGTATGTATGGGTGATTTGCATTTGGGTATTTTAATATAAGGGGTTTGTTGGACAATTTTTCAGGCACCAGAATTTATATATACAAAATATAATTTCCTGTCGTGTAGCCAGATGGACTCAGAACAAATGGGTATAGTGTGCTCGTGCTAGCAGTTGGAGACGGATATGACGTCAGCACGGGTACATATACCCCCACAGGAAGTGAAGCTCTTCAGTAATTTCTCTCTCCAAAGCAGTTTGGAGAGCCTGCACGCTCGCTGAGCGTGTTTCCAATCTACTTCTACTTTTCTACTTCTATCGCTAAAATATTTACAGGAACATCGAGCCCCGCGCTCCTGCGCGGGGCTCGATGATACCACTGGTCCCTCCCCCAGTTGAGCTTCCCGGGGTGAGTTCCGTGCTCCCTCGGAGGTTTAGGCCTCGGTCCGGTGGCCGAATCGTGGTGAGGACCAAGCCTGCGGGCTAAGAGGTGCCTCTGTCCCGGCGTGGACCTTGGAGGCAGCGGGTGCATTCCTCAAGCGCGGTGGTGACGGTTCTTCCCCTCTCCCCCACAGCCGGAGACCGCCCGGGTTCTAGCCGGGAAGCGCCAAGGATCAGGTAAGGCGCACAACTTTTACTTTTGGTCTCCGAAGTCGAGGATCGGCGGCGTTGCCTGTATGCGGCACACCGTGGTGGTCGCCATTTTGTTGGCCCGGTTCAGGTATTGAGCGCCCATGATAGGCGCCTGTATTGAGCGCATACTGCTGACTGCATATTATTGAGCGCATATTCTGTTTCCCGTATATTGCTGACCGCATATTATTGAGCGCATATTGTGTTTAGCGTATATTGCTGACCGCATATTATTGAGCGCATATTGTATTAAGCGTATATAGCTGCCGCTTAGTATTGAGCGCGTATTGTATTAAGCGTATATAGCTGCCGCTTAGTGTTGAGCGCACGTTGTATTGAGCGCACGTTGTATTGAGCGCACGTTGCTGCCGCATATTACTTTAGCGCAATGGACCAATCGAATGCCCCGGTGTCCCAGGCGGTGGCGCCTCCTGATTCCGGCGTGAAAGCTCACGGCCTCTGCTCAGCATGCCAGCTCAGAGCCACGCACAGCGAGGAGCCAGACTCCCTTTGTGCCCAATGTGAGGAGGCAGTGGGAGCCTCGGGCCAGGACCAGTCTCAACCAAGGTTTGTGGATAGTTCTCCAGGGGCCACCCCGGATCTCGCAGGCAGTCTCGAACAGCCGGGAATCCCGGGGGATCTGGTACCTAGGCGACTTGAGACCACCTCCATTTCATGGGTGGATCTCTTTAAGGGGATCCATGCCTTTGTACAGATGCAATCAGCTTCCCGTTCAGGCCCTGCTGTTACAGGGGCTGCTGCTCCTGCTGCTGCTCCAGTGGACCCTGCCCCTGGACCTTCGTGCCCTTATCGTGCACCACCTCCGGGCAGTCCGGTTCAGGCGGACCCTGATGTCTCAGAGACCGACTCAGAACCCTCCGAGGAGGGGGAACTTCCCTTGGGGATGGAGCCATATCGAACCATGAGGCGGTTCTTTCCCAAGGAAGATCTCTCCGACCTAATATCTCAGTGCCTGGCGGAGTTGGATATTTCGGGGCCCAGCTCTGCGGTGCCACCTACACAGAACCCTCTGCTGGAAGGTCTTCGTCCTTCAGCCCGCCATTTTCCCTTCTTGCAAGCTGCACAGCAACTGATAGATCTGGAATGGGCTGCACAGGCGGCCTCATTCAAAAGGGGGGCGGGGCCTGATAGGCATGTACTCCCTGGATCCGGCTATCAAGGAGATGCTGGTGTGCCCTCAGGTGGACGCCTTAGTTAGCGCTGTGGTCAAGCGCACTACCATTCCAGTTGGGGGGGGCAGCCCTCAGGGAGGCTCATGACATCCGACTGGACGCCATCCTGAAACAGATATTTGAGGTGGCAGCTCTGTCTTTGCGAATCGCAACTTGCTGCACTGTGGTGACGCGCTCCTGTTTGTCAAGGGTTAGGAACAATGCTCCGGCAGCAGACATGGAGTCCTCTCTCTCGTTCCTCACGGATGCCGCATCCAACCTAGTCCGTACAACAGCTAAGGGGATCTCATCTTCTGTGGCTGCCAGGAGGCAGCTCTGGATACGGAATTGGTCTGCTGATGCTCCTTCGAAGACACGCCTCACCAGAATGCCCTTTAAGGGGTCCTTCCTGTTTGGCAGCGACCTTGATAAACTGGCCAGCACATGGGGTGCTTCTCCCATACCTCGACTGCCAGAAGACAGGTTCAAAAGGAACCAGCGCGCCTTTCCAAGGCCCTCCAGAGGCAGAAGCTCTCCACGCTTCAATCCCTATAGGGGTCGCTACCAGGCACCTCGTCCTCAGGCCAGGAACCAGTCCTTTCGGCCCAAGCAGCAGAAGAGAGGAGCTGGCTCGGGCTCAGGTCCCGGCCGCGCCTCCCAATGAGATTCAGCCGATCCATCTGGGGGACGGGGCCATAGGGGGCAGGTTAACCCTCTTCTGCCCCATATGGGTCGAGATTACGTCGGACCAGTGGGTCCTCGCCATCATCCGAGAGGTTTATTTTCTGGACTTCCATCATCTTCCTCCGGACAGGTTTGTGGAATCCTCGTGTCCGATCCACAAGAAGGCAGCATTGGAAGCTACCCTGGCGAGGCTCCTGTCCCTGAAAGCCATAGCCCCGGTAACTGCACGGGAAATGAATTCTGGGCATTACTCCATTTATTTCATGGTACCCAAGAAAGGGGGCACCTTTCGGCCCGTCCTGGATCTCAAGTCCATCAACCAATACTTACGGGTCCCGAGGTTTCGCATGGAAACTCTGCGCTCAGTCAAGAACGCAGTACAGCCAGGAGAATTCCTCACGGCCTTAGATCTATCAGAAGCCTACCTGCATATCCCGATTCATCAGGATCATCAGCGCTTCCTACGCTTCAAGGTGCTAGGACGCCACTTCCAGTTTCGGGCTTTGCCCTTCGGGCTGGCCACATCGCCGCAGACCTTCACCAAGGTGATTGTAGTGGTAGCAGCGGCGCTCAGACGGGAAGGAATCCTTGTCCATCCCTACCTAGACGATTGGCTGAGCAGGGCGAAATCGCGAGAGGAGAGCCATCGGGCAACCAACAGAGTGATCGCCCTTCTGGAAAGCCTGGGATGGGTCGTCAACCTCAGCAAGAGTTGCCTACAGCCTTCCCAATCTTTGGAATATCTGGGAGTCCAGTTCGACACCCAGGCAGACACAGTCAGTCTCACCACCAAGAGAAGATTAAAACTTCAGGCGCGTCTCCGGTCCTTGATGGGAGCCAGACGACCCACAGCTCGGGATTACTTGCAGGTTCTCGGTCTCATGGCATCCACCCTGGAAGTGGTACCCTGGGCGAGGGCCCATATGAGATCTCTACAACGCTCCCTGCTCTCTCGATGGAGCCCCCGCTTCCGACATTACTCTATGCATCTACCTCTACCAGCCAGAGTGCGGACTCAGCTACGGTGGTGGTTGCAGTCCAACCACACGAGCAGGGGGTCCAAGATGTCCTCCCCCACGTGGATTCTGCTCACCACAGATGCCAGCCTGAGCGGATGGGGTGCACACTGCAAAGAACTCACAGCCCAAGGGAGGTGGAACAGAGAAGAGTCGGGGTGGAACATCAACCGACTAGAGGCACGGGCAGTCAGGTTAGCCTGCCTGAAATTTGTTCACAGACTGAGGAACAGAGCAGTCAGAGTAATGTCAGACAACGCCACCACGGTGGCATACATCAACCGACAGGGCGGAACCAGAAGCCAACAGGTGTCCCTCGAGATAGCCCTGCTGATGGCTTGGGCAGAGGCGAATCTTCAGGACATCCCCGCCGTCCACATTGCCGGAAGGGACAACACCACGGCAGACTTCCTCAGCAGAGAAAGCCTAAATCCGGGAGAGTGGCAGCTGTCCCCCACAGCTTTCCAGATGATTGTGGATCACTGGGGGATTCCGGACATGGACCTACTAGCGGACAGGTCCAATGCTCAAGTACCCAAATACTTCAGCCGCAGGCGAGATCCGTTCTCTCAGGAGATCGACGCCCTGGTTCAGCCATGGCCTCCAGGGGCCCTGCTATACGCCTTTCCTCCATGGCCCCTGCTGGGTGCCCTTATCCACAAGATTCGGAAGTACCGGGGCCTAGTTCTTCTGGTGGCACCAGACTGGCCAAGAAGACCCTGGTACGCGGACATGAGAAGACTCCTGGCAGGGGAGCCCCTTCCCCTGCCTCCGCTCAGGGACCTGCTCCGTCAAGGTCCCATCCTTCAAGAGGATCCGGCTCAATTCTCTCTTATGGTCTGGCCATTGAGAGGGCTCGACTGAAGAAGAGAGGTTACTCGGAGCCAGTGATAGACACACTCCTCCGAGCCCGCAAGTTCTCCACATCCCTCACCTACGTCAGGATTTGGAGAGTGTTTGAAGCCTGGTGCGATGCCCATGGCACCAATCCCCATGCGACTACAATCCCTATGGTTCTGGATTTCCTGCAGGATGGGCTTCAGAAGGGTCTCTCCCTCAGCTCCATCAAGGTTCAGGTGGCTGCGCTGTCTTGCTATGGTCCCAGGAGGGATGGCAAGACCATTGCCAAGCATCCAGATGTTTCTTGCTTCCTGAAAGGAGTCAAGCACATTCGTCCGCCACTGAAGTGGCCAGTGCCTTTGTGGAACCTCAATTTAGTTTTGGATTTCCTCGCGGGATCCACCTTCCGACCCCTTCGGGGCCTGTCTCTACGTTCTCTCACTTTTAAGATGGTGTTCTTGCTGGCTGTATGTTCAGCACGCCGCATCTCGGAGCTACAAGCACTGTCTTGCCTGGATCCTTTTCTCAGACTCACTCCTGAGGCTATCCATCTTCGCACAGTTCCATCCTTCTTGCCTAAGGTAGTCTCACGATTTCACCTCAACCAGACCATATCCTTGCCAACTACGGCAGGCCTGAAGAAATCAGAAGAAGGGCGTTTGCTACGCCATCTCGACATTGGCAGATTGCTGCCCAGATATCTGGAAATGACAGAAACAGTTCGAAAGACTGACCATCTGTTCGTCCTGCACAGCGGAAAGAAACAAGGTGAAGCGGCCTCTCGGCCCACCATCGCCCGCTGGATTAAAGAAGTCATCAGAGCGGCCTACGTGGAGGCCGAGAAGTCACCGCCTCTACAAGTCAAGGCTCATTCTACCAGAGCCCAAGCAGCATCTTGGGCAGAATCTAGGATGCTGTCGCCTGCAGAAATATGTAAAGCGGCGACGTGGTCCTCCCTCCACACCTTCTCCAGGTTCTACTGTCTGGATGTCCAGGCCAGGGAGGACACAGCATTCACAAGGGCAGTTTTACACGGTCCTCAGGCAGCCTCCCGCCCAGTCCAGGAGTAAAGCTTTTGTATATCCCATTTGTTCTGAGTCCATCTGGCTACACGACAGGAAATGTTGAAATTACTTACCTGATAATCTCGTTTTCCTTAGTGTAGACAGATGGACTCAGCATCCCACCCAGCTGCCTGTATACATTGGTTTCACCGATTCAGGGTAAGCCTTATCACTTCTTACATGAGTGCATCCACTCTACCAGGTGTCGACGCCTTCCGGTTGGGAATGCTGGCGGTCTCCAGCTACTATCAATCGGTCAGGGGAATCCTGTTTTCACTATTTCATTGAGCGTCAGTACACATATATCCATAACAGCTTTTGCAAGGAAGATTACTGAAGAGCTTCACTTCCTGTGGGGGTATATGTACCCGTGCTGACGTCAGATCCGTCTCCAACTGCTAGCACGAGCACACTATACTCATTTGTTCTGAGTCCATCTGTCTACACTAAGGAAAATGAGATTATCAGGTAAGTAATCTCAACAATATAAATGGTATGATGTAATATTTACATTTTGGTATTGTCAATTTGTATATTATATTGTAAAGTATTTCTCAGAGTTTTGTATTGCAATAAATAATAAAGTGGATCTATATATGTATATATTGTATATTGTATAGTCGTTCTACAATTCCTCCCCTTTCATATCCAAGTTATTTTTCCATGTTTTTTGTAACTTTCTCACATCCAAAATAGTTATAATATTTGTTAAGTTTCATACTATATTTGTTCTTGTATTGGGAAATGTTCTTTACTTTGTTACTCTCTGCCTTTACTCACATTGTTAATTGTAAACCGGGTTGATGTGATTCCTATCATGAAACTCGGTATAATAAAAATAACAAATAAATAAATAAAATAAATAAATATTTATCTTTATGAATGTGTAACAGAACATTTACCTCTTGTATTGGTGTGATATAGTATTTGTATGACAAGAGGTCAAGAGTATTTCTTGTTTTTTGTTTTTTTTTTAACAAAGAAAAAAAACAAACCCCTGCTGGGCCTCCAGCATGTTTTATTGTTGTTAAGATATTGCCTGAAGTATGTCTGGGTGTACAGCACCGCCCACCTGCACCCTGCTAGTCAATCTCTGCTAAAGCTCCTACCTGCCCCTGCCTTGGCCAGCTACCACTAGTGTGCTGTCAGGGAGAGGTGGTGTGCATAGTGTTCTGGCTAGTCCAGATGTCGCTGGTGAAAGTGATCACAGCACTGATTGTATAGGGTGGAGATAACCTGCCTACTGATAAGCATGTGCTAAGAGGTGTATCACACTCTTAAAGCCCAGGTTTGCAGGGGCTGATCATCCAGGGCAATTATTATTCCAATGCACTTTGTCATGACTTTTGACACTGTCTGCCTCTTGCCCTGGGATGGTTCTACAAAACACCATCCCATCTGCTGTATGGTGGCTTGCCACTATTGGCAAATAGTCGGGGGCTGCTAGCCTGTTACCTGACTGATTGAAGGGACCGTGGGGTTAGCAGAAGAAAAAGGCTTCCCCTTTTCGATGGTTTTGCTGTTGCTTCTGCTGCTGATTCTTCTTTGAGAGAAGTACTGATATCTTCCCCTGTTGCCAATGCTAGCAGGTGGTGTTTTTCTGTGTGATGCTGTATACCAGCTTTTGTAAGATGGCCCAGTACCTTTCCTTGACTGATAGCCTTACTACAGTGAATGCACTCAACAAAATGCGGGTTCTCCCTCATTCTAAAGTGCCCCCACACTACAGATGTCTTCCAGGATTTCCAATCTCTGGAGGAATGTGCTCAATCCTATCAGTATCATTTGTCGCCTCCACCTCCTCACTGGAGGCAGGGAATCTAACTTTCAAATGAATCCGCTCTACAGAGTTCTACAGAGATTTGATCATGTATTTTAGAACGTGTGGAGCCATCCTTGCCCGTTTTAAAATACGCTTTTCTCCATTGACAATGAGTACACATAGCCACACAAGTGGGTGACTTCTCACAACAGCACCACCGCAGACCAAAATGTCTTTGTGAACATGCATGGGAGTTCCCACACTGTTGTCCCCCACATGAGCCACTTCAGTTTTCTCCATCCGCAGTAGTAATTAAATATAGAAAATTATTCTTGCACATCGCTGACATCATGATTTTTCAATAATTAGTGGTGGGGGGGGGGGGGGTGTTTGGTTTTTCTTTTAATTGCAGCTTTTTTCTTTCAAGCCAAAAAATATATATACTGTATATATATATTTCTCTTCAGTTTCCTACTTATCATGCAAATAAATCTTAGATTGAGGAAAAGTCCCTTCAAATTATGTATTAAATGCTATCACAAAATGGGGAGCCAGGACCACCATGAACTATACTTAGTCTGCGCTACAATTAGACAAGCTGCGGCCCATGTGAAATGATGACTCTACAGGCAGTCAAATATGGAAGCACAGAGTTCAAATATGAGATCTCTTTGGCCTCAGAAAAATAAAGTTCCTCCTCAGAAAGGCTGGTATTAAAAAGAAAGTCAGCCTCAAGGCATAGAGTAAATGGTTACTAGGACTCACACAGTTACTAGGACTCACACAGTTACTAGGACTCACACAGTTACTAGGACTCACCCTATTCACCATAATCCTGTTCAACGCCCAATCTCTCACCAACAAAACTCTTATACTCAACGACATACTGCAGGACACAACCCCAGACGTTTGCGCCATAACAGAAACATGGCTCAAATCCACGGACATCACACTCATTAACCAATTACCAACGCAGACTTACGATTTCTTCTCCATCCCAAGACAAAAAAAAAGAGGAGGGGGTATCTTCCTAGCTGCAAAAAAATCCTTAAGGTTCTCACACCACCCCATCAGTACAGTAACTAAACTAGAACTAGGATTGTTCAAATCAGAACAACTCCAAATCCTGCTAGTCTACGCCCCGCCAGGCTTACTAGAGTCAGACTCCTCTCCTATCATCGAAACCATAACTCTGCATCTCAATCTTGACTCCCCTGCTATAATCCTGGGTGACTTCAATTTACATGTTGACAAAGTTCCCCTCTCTACAAACTGTGAAGCCCTCCTCACCGCACTGTCAGCGATGGGATTCAGACAACAAATCAATAAACCCACCCACAAAGCAGGCCACACGCTCGATCTACTCTTTACAAACACTGGTATTTCTCTTACAAAACAACCAAATTGCAAAAAAGTCCCATGGTCAGATCATTCTCTAATCTCCACCAGTTTTTCCTTACCTCGATCAGACTCCAAACTCAACTCAAGACCCTCTTTCCTATACAGAAAACCTTGCAACTCGGAACATCTAAGTAAAGCTCTAACCTCGGATCTACCACTCATTGAAGTATCTACCCCTAACGCTGCCCTCCAATCCTGGTCCAAAATAACAAAATCTATAGCAAACACTCTCTGCCCACTGACAACCAAAACAAGGTCTGCTAATACATCCAAACGTCAACCCTGGTATAATGATGAACTACGAAAACTCAAACAATTACTTCGGCAAAAAGAAAGAAAATGGCGCAAAGCCCCTTCACCAGCCTCACTCTCTGATTACAAACGATCACTCCATCTTTACAAAAGTACCACGTTGAAAATCAAAAGAGACTACTATGCCCGAAAGGTTCATCATCTCAGCTTTGACTCAAAAGCTCTATTCGCCTTCGTTTCCAGCCTCACTAAACCTATCACTCCAGATATACCACCCGAACAAGCCCAGACTAAAGCAGACGAATTGGCTCTTCATTTTAACAAAAAAATATCGGATCTCCTTAATCAGCTGATTCCAAACACTACGTCTCCAGATAACACATATCTTCCCCAAAATAAAGACATCCAGCTTAATGCCTTTGAACCCATCACAATCACAGAGATACAAAATGTATTAAAAAGAATGAAACCGTCATCACACCCATTTGATCAAATCCCTACCAAAATGCTTCTTCTTATCCCGGACACAATAGCAAAAACCCTAGCAGATATTATAAACTGCTCCTTATCACATGGCATCTACCCAGATGACCTAAAAACTGCCTCAATCAAGCCACTGCTAAAAAAACCAAATCTAAATGCATGTGATCCCAACAACTTCCGCCCTATTTCCAACCTACCATTTATAGCTAAAATCATGGAAAAACTGGTAAACACCCAACTATCCAACTACCTAGAGGACCACAGTATTCTGTCCCCAAACCAATATGGTTTTCGCAAAGCCGCAAGCACCGAAACGCTACTAATTTCACTCATGGACTACCTACTCTCTGGTATTGATAAAGGCCAAGCATATTTTCTAATCCTCCTTGACTTCTCGGCGGCCTTTGACACCGTCAACCACGCCCTTCTTCTAAAACAGCTGGCAAACATTGGTTTAACAGGTGCCACACTAAACTGGTTCAAAACATTTCTAGAAAACAGAGGATACAGAGTCAAAATTCATAATAAAGAATCCCAATACCACCCTTCTAATAGAGGAGTGCCGCAAGGATCATCACTTTCACCCACCCTTTTCAATGTCTACCTGCTACCACTCTGCCAAATACTAACAAAATTAAGCCTGAAACATTTCCTTTTTGCAGACGACGTACAGATCGTAATCCCTATAAAAGAATCAATCTCAAAAACAATGGAATACTGGGACAGTTGCCTATTAGAAATTAAACTTCTCCTCAACAGTCTAAACCTTGTACTCAATGCTTCGAAAACAGAATTCCTGCTCATATCACCGGAAAACAATAACACACTTCCTAAACCACCCACACTCCTTCAAACAACCCACGTAAGAGACTTAGGAGCCATCCTAGACAATCGTCTCAACCTCAAAGCATTCATTAACCAAACCACCAAAGATTGCTTCTACAAATTACCGTATTTTTCGCTCCATAAGACGCACTTTTTTTCCCCCAAAGGTGGGGGGAAAATGTATGTGCGTCTTATGGAGCGAATATAAAAAAAAAACCAAACAAAAATCTAACACCCCTCCCCCCCCCCCCCCGACTCCCCCAAGACCTGCCGACTTAATTTCCTACAACCCCCCCCCCCAAGACCTGACAAATTAATTTCCTGCAACCCCCCACCCTCCTGACCCCCCCAAGACCTGCCAAACGTCCCTGGTGGTCCAGCGGGGGTCCAGGAGCGGTCCGGGAACGATCTCCTGGGCGTGAGCCGTCGGCTGCCAGTAAACAAAATGGCGCCGACGGCCCTATGCCCTCACTATGTCACTGAGACCGACCGCTGCTATTGGTCGGTCTCAGTGACATAGTGAGGGCATAGGGCCGTCGGCGCCATTTTGTTTACTGGCAGCCGACGGCCCTATGCCCTCACTATGTCACTGAGACCGACCAATAGCAGCGATCGGTCTCAGTGACATAGTGAGGGCATAGGGCCGTCGGCTGCCAGTAAACAAAATGGCGCCGACGGCCCTATGCCCTCACTATGTCACTGAGACCGACCAATAGCAGCGGTCGGTCTCAGTGACATAGTGAGGGCATAGGGCCGTCGGCGCCATTTTGTTTACTGGCAGCCGACGGCTCACGCCCAGGAGATCGTTCCCGGACCGCTCCTGGACCCCCGCTGGACCACCAGGGACGTTTGGCAGGTCTTGGGGGGGTCAGGAGGGTGGGGGGTTGCAGGAAATTAATTCGGCAGGTCTTGGGGGGGTCAGGAGGGTGGGGGGTTGCAGGAAATTAATTCGGCAGGTCTTGGGGGGGTCAGGGGGGTGGAGGTTGTTAATTTAAAGGGTTGGGATGGGGGGGGGGGGGTTTTGGGGGTTCCCACAGAAAGAAAAATTTTCTGATCTGGGGAGTGGACCGAAATGGCCCTCCCCAGACCCGAAAACAAAATGGGGAGAAAAAAAAAACTATGCACTCCCCTAATTTGCTCCATAAGACGCCCAGACGCAGAGCCTGTTTAGCACAATTTTTTTTTTTTTAAATTTTCCCCCTCTGAATCCTAGGTGCGTCTTATGGTCAGGTGCGTCTTATGGAGCGAAAAATACGGTACATATCCTGAAAAGAATAAAACCGCTGTTTCACACTCAGGACTTCAGAACAATCTTGCAAGCAATAATCTTTTCCAAACTAGATTATTGCAACTCATTACTATTAGGCCTCCCAGCTTCTTACACCAAACCTTTACAAATGGTTCAGAACTCTGCAGCCAGAGTCCTTACAAATTCCAGGAAAATTGACCACATTTCACCTATTCTCAAAAACCTCCATTGGCTTCCGATCCACTATAGAATCATGTACAAAACCATTAACATCATATACAAAACTATCAACCAACACGCGCAACTTGACCTACAAATACCACTTAAAAAATTCACCTCCGCCAGGCCTATCAGGGAACACTACAAAGAGTCACTCCAAATTCCAAAGGCCAAAACCTACCAACATAAATCCTTGAGTCTCAGAGCCTTCTCATCAGCAGGTCCAGCTCTCTGGAACTCGATCCCACCTGATTTGAGACAAGAGCCATGCTCTTTAACATTTAGGAAAAGACTAAAAACTTGGCTTTTCAAAAAAGCATTTCCAAGCCTTGAATAAAACCTCCTCTCACTAGCACTAACTCGTATGCAATAATGGAATGTAAACACGAATCAACCAACCTCAAACCCTCTCTCACTAATTCCTGCTGAATATTTATCATACTATTACCATTCACAACTGTCATATTTATTCATTTGATTACCTATGTACCGTTTCATTTTTCACTTGCTATTCTAATGTATCAATAGGCTGAAATGTAAATATTGTGCTGTTCAATTTCTCCCCTTCCATCCCAAGTTTATTTTCCTTGTTTTTTGTAACTTTCCCTCTCCCTTTTTCTGATTCACTGTATTTAAAGTTCAAGGTTCTTATTGAAAATATTGTTTTTTACGTTACGTTATGCTTTACACTCCTTGTTATTTGTAAACCGGGTTGATGTGATGCCTATCATGAAACTCGGTATAACAAAAACAATAAATAAATAAATAAATAAATAAATAAAATGGGTTCCTCATTCAGGGGTACTTCAAAAGAAGAGAAAACACAAATATTCTCCCAGGACGAGCAGGATGGTAGTAGTCACAAATGGGTGACGTCACTGGATGGAGGCCTATCACGGAAAAATTTCTGTCAAAATTTCTAGAAACTTTGACTGACACTGGCACACTGAGTGCACTGAGCATGCCCAGCATGCCATGATCCCTGTGTCCACAGGGGTCTCCCTTCAGTCTCTTTTTTTTCCCGCACTGCAGTTTGCCTCGCATTCAGGAGCTCTCTGAGATTTTTCTCACAACTTTTCCTTATGGAAACACTTGAAGTTTTACTTCACAAATAATTTTTCCCTACATGGGTCTCCCTTCGCATACATTTCATCGACGCTCGGTGAGTACTATGCCCTAATTTCAGTCGGTTCCTGTCACCTCACTAACTGTTCCCCCAGGTTATCAACCGTTTTACTATTTTATTTTTTCGCTCGCACCTTTTGCTACAAACGAGAATGAAGGAAAAGCCCTGTGGCTACAGAGATTATGGCATGCTGGGCATGCTCAGTGTGCCAGTCAAAGGTTCTGGAACCTTTGACAGAAAGTTTTCCGTGATAGGGCTCCGTCTGCTGACATCACCCACATGTGAAGACTACATCCTGCTGTCCTGGGAGAACACCTGTTTACAGGTAAGCAACTCTGCTTTTCAAGGCTTACAAGCTTTCTTCAGGTGCAGTCCTCTGCTTGCCCCATTTCTGTCCAGTCGGATACTCAACTGATGGCTCCTCCCTCTTCCAGTCTTGTGCTTAAGTGCTGGGGCTCAACTTGGTTCCCTGCGGGTGTTCCCAACAAGAATTCGGATGACACCGATGATGAGATTGATCCTGATTCCGTGGAAGATATGGAAATTCCTCCAGGGCTGGAACCGTATCGAACCATGCTGAGATTCTTTCATAGAGATGAACTGCTGGCCTTGATTTCCCAGACCTTGAAACAGCTGGGTGTTCCTGGTTCGGATGCTGTGGCAGAGCTGAGGAAGAATCCTATTTTGGTTTCCTTAAGTAAAGCCTCTTGTTTTTTTCCTGGTGATGGATGCCATCCAGGAATTGAACTGGAATGGGATGTCCCAGAACCAAATTTTAAAGAGGGTCGAACATTGGAAGGCCTGTACACCCTGGATCCATCTGTGAGAGAGCATTTACGTTTTCCCAAAATGGATGCTCTAGTTTGTGCCGTGTCTAAGCGGATGACTATCCCCCATAGAGAAGGCGTGGCCTTGAAAAAGATATACATGACAGAAGGATTGAAGCTATTCTTAAACAAGCCTTTGAGGCAGTGGCGATGAATTTACAAATTGCCTCCTGTTGGGCCTAGTGGCAAGATCTTGTTTGCTTCTCTCTCAGGAAGTTGATGAGTGTGGAGGGAATTTCAGAGCAGTTATGGAGCCTGCTGCCACCTTTGTAGCAGACACAGGCTGTGATTTGGTCCGGACCTCTGCCAGAGGAGTGGCTTCGGTGATAGCGGCCAGGCGTCAACTCCGGTTGCGAAATTGGTCAGCTGAAACTGCTTCCAAAGCCTATTTTACCAAGATGCTCTTTAAAGGCTCGCTCTTGTTTGGGAACAAGTTGGAGATACTGGCCAGTAAGTGGGGCGAATCTCCAGTGCCTCAATTGCTGGAGGATGAAAAACAGTTACAGCACCCGTTTGGTATGAGGGGTCATTTCTGGATTCCAGGTGTTTTTGTCCCTACAGAGGGACGACCTTTCAGCAAAATCAGCCTTTCCGGTAGGTCTCAGTAAGTCCTTTTGTCCTCGGCAGCCCAAGAGAAACTGTGAACGACTTCAAAGGGGCATGGGATAAAAACTGTGGATCCATCAAGTCTAGAGGGCGTGAATAAAGAGGAGGCATTCAAACACTGCAAGGAGTGGCAGTAGCCACAGAGGCATTCAAACACTGCACGGAGCGGCAGTAGCCACAGAGGCATTCACGGAGCGGGATGCCAGTGGCCAGTAGTTGGTGTTCCACCTTCACGGAGCGGAAGGATGGAGGACTGCTATCTAAAAAATAAATAAATAAATAAAAACAGGGGTGGGTAAGAGTATAGGGTAAGGGTGTGGCCTGCTTGTTACAGCGGTTGCTACCCCCTAATTGAGCTGGACGTTCACTTGAATGCAGATACGGCGCTGCTCTCTAAGTTGGTGGTGGGGTGGAGGGGAATTAGGGCTGGAGGGTACTGGAAGCCAATAGTAACAGGTGGGAGAGAAAAAAAAAGGGGGGGAAAAATGGATAAAGTGCGTAGCTTGCTGGGCAGATTGGATGGGCCGTTTGGTCTTCTTCTGCCGTCATTTCTATGTTTCTATGAGAGGAGTCGGCTCAAGTGGTGGACCTTCCCGAGCTTCCCAACGAAAGTTTGCGACCCACCTTCCGGAACAGGAAATAGGGAGACGTGTCCCTTTTATTGGAGGTGGGTCGAGATCACTTTGGACCAGTGGGTCCTGGAGGCGATACATGAGCAAAAAGGAATCCTGGTGCACCAGTATTTGGACGACTGGCTGATTTGAGCCATGTCTCAGGAAGAGAGCCACCTGGTATCACACAAGATGATCTCCTTATTGCAGGAGCTCGGTTGGGTGGTGAACCTGACCAAGAGCAATCTTCAACCATTCCAACAGGACAGAGTTTTCCTACCAGAGACTGATGTCTCAAGTGCGTCAGTTGATGAACACCATATGCCAGACAGTGTGGTCCTACCTACAGGTACTCGGCTTGATGGCAGCTACCCTGGAAGTGGTGTCATGGGCAAGGGCACATATGCACCCTCTTCAATGCTCTCTGTTATTTCAGGGTTATGCGGTTTGGTTCCACTTGCCATTGGAAATCTGCTCCCCCCTCCCGTGGTGGCTACAGAGAATCATCTGAAAAAGGGAAGTCCATTGTCCTCTCTGGCCTGCTTGATACAACAGATGTGAGTCTCTTCGGTTGGGGGGCTCACAGTCTGGAGTTAACGGCCCAGGGGTGCTGGAATGCCAAAGAGTCCCGCTGGAACATGAATCGCCTGGAGGCCCAGGCGGTACAGCTGGCATGCTTGCAGGTCAACCACAGGCTGCGGAATCAAGCACTTTGCGTGATGTCGGACAACATGACTACGGTGGCCTATATCAGACACCAGGGAAGGAACCAAGAGCCAGCAAGTGTTGCAGGAAATAGACCAGCTGATAGAATGGGCAGAAGGTCATCTGCAGATGATCTCGGCCTCTCACATTGCAGGAAAAAACAACATAAGAGCATACTTCCTCATCAGGGAGAGTCTGGACCCAGGAGAGTGGGTGTTGTCAGCCGAGGCATTTCAGCTGACTGTGGATGGTTGTGGCCTTCCGTTCCTAGACCTGATGGTAATTTATCGAAATGCAAAGGTTCCTCATGTCTACAGACGCTGTCATACAGGTCTGGCCGGAAGACAGATTGCTTTATGTCTTTCCTCCGTGGCCCTTGCTGGGCAGAATAATTCGCAAGATCAAAGGCCACAGGGGGCTAGTACTCCTGATGGTGCTGGACTGACCCAGTGTCTGTGGTATGCAGATTTGCAACGACTCCTGGTGGAGGCCCCCCTCCATCTTCCACCGCACATGGATCTGCTTCAGCAGGGACCGGTTCTTCACGATTCTGTATTATGGTTTGGCCCTTGAGAAGGCTCACCTGTTAAAGCATGGGTATTCCTCTACAGTGATTGCCACTTTACTCTCTGCTCGCAAGTTCCCCATTTCCTTGGCTTATGTGCAGGTTTGGAGAGTTTTTGAGGCCTGGTATGAGGAACGGGGTGTTTTTCCTCATTCAGTTAAGTCCCTCTCATTCTGGATTTTTTGCAGGATGGATTTAATAAAGGCTTGGCCCTTAATACCTTGAAGTTGCAGGTTGTGGATCTTGTCTGTTTCAGAGACCTGGTGAATAGTGTTTCCTTGTCGTCTCATCCTGTTGTGGCCTGTTTTTTGAAAGGAATGAAGCACTTTAGGCCTCCCTTGAGGTTAGCGGTTCCATTGTGGGGTCTTAATTTGGTGCCAGACGTTTTGGTAGGCCCTATGTTCCAACCATTGCGTATACTTTCCTTACAGTTATTAATTTTGAAGATTGTATTCCCGGTGGCTATATGTTCCTCACGTCAGATTTTTGAGCTGCAGGCCTTGTCTTGCTGGGAGCCATTCCTTCAGGTGACTCTGAAGGCATTAAAGCTGCGTACTGTTCCATCCTTCTTACCCAAGGTAGTTTCAGACTTTCATTTGAATGTCCAAATCATTGCCATCCCTGGATCAGGTCAGGGGTGCGGAGGAGTTTCACCTTTTACACTCCTTGGGTGTTAAGTATCTTGTCATGCGGTATCTGGAGGTCTCTAAGTCTTCAAAAGGCGGATCGCCTATTTGTTCTCCATGGCAGGAATAAGCAGGATGCTCTGGCTTCGTTGGCTACCATAGCTCATTGGATTAAGGATGTGGTCATGGCCACGTATGTGGATGCTGTAAAGCCTACTCAGGTTAGGGCTCATTCCACTAGGGCTCAGGCAGTGTCATGGGCAGAGGTTAGTCTGTTGTGTCTCTATATCTGCCGAGCTGCAACATGGTCCTCCTTACACACTTTTTCCAGGTTTTATCATCTGGATGTGGAGGCCCGGGAGGATGCAGCCTTTGCACGTGCGGTGTTACTGGACCGCAGGCAGCCTCCCACCCTGTTGGGGAGTAGCTTTGGTACATCCCACTGGTCCTGAGTCCGTCTGTCTACACACTAGGAAATGGAGAAATAACTTACCTGATAATTTTGTTCCTTAGTGTAGACAGATGGCCTCAGCTTCCTGCCTTCTGCTGCTATATGAGTGTGTCAATAGTCCCTCCTGTAGGGCTCTGGGTCCCAAGAGATTACTGGTAAATGTTCATCTAGTCCTTAGCTAGGGGTACCTAGAATCTTATGTGAGTTCAGTGTTTTTGGTTGGTTGAGTACAGTTCTGGTTATCTGTTATTAATCAAGTTTTTTGCTAGTCTATCCACAGTTGCTGTTAAAGAGAATACTGGCAGGCTGCGGGTCACTGCAGGGTTATATATATACTATGACGTCAGCTTGCTCTGTCTCCATTTGCTGGCAGGGAAGCATAAACCCACTGGTCCTGAGTCCATGTCTACACTAAATGCAGAAAAAGTGATATGTAAAAGCAACAGCAGGAAGAGTGGGTGTCTCTTCATCACAGGTCTTATTCTGCCGGAGCGCACTGTAATCCAATTATTCCTGTTATTTTGAATTTTGGTTGTCTGACTTTGTGGGGGTGGGATACCCAGGATGCTTCAAAGTTGGGGAAACTGGGTGTTTCAGAGTCACAGGTCTTGTTCTACCAGAGCCCACTGTAAACCATTTATACCTGGGTTTCAGAATCCTCTATGAGAGTTGGGAGAGATATTCTGGAAGCTGCAAGGAAGGGGAGGTTATTTGAAACTTGGATAATATCTCTTTCAGGTGCATTAGCTCTTTATTCATGGCAGACAGCTGAAGACAAATTGGACAGCCCTTAATTCTCCAAATGATAGGCTTTGGGACATAAACCACAATTGTTGCACTGACTAAAGGACATTTTGCTAATAGTGACTAATAAACAAGTTGAAAGATTGATACTTCAGTCCTATATTATACAATTATCCTAATTCCTTGGAAGAATTACTTAAGGAAGCACTCTAGGGGTGGGAGGGAATAAACAGTAGAGATAAAGCAAAATATATTAGGAAAAATAAAGAATAAAGTTATATTAAATTAGACTGTTAAACTTAGCCAAACAGGAACCAGGTAAGCTGTTCAGCCCTCAGCCAGACCAAATATGCTAGAATACTATGTGTATTAGAATTTAGTAGTGCTTGGTTTGATACCCCTTGCTATGTAACTGATTACACCACGTCCAGAAAGTCTGATAGGTAGAGTCCTGTGTTCTTCTCTTAACACACAGGGATTTTAAAAATAACTAGCAAGATAATACCACAACACGCAAGACAAAGTAAGAACCTGCAGAAATGAGAACACTTTAAAAGTCAAGAAATATTTGTTCATAGAGATGGTAGAAGATGTTTAAAATGCCTTACTGGAGGAGGTGGTGGCGGCAAAAATGGTAACAGAATTCAAAAAAGTGTGTGCTAAATACAGATGATCCATAGTGACAGGAGGATGGAAATAAAGCAGATTGGCATGACCTGCACTGAGCTGCAATTATATCACAAAACAACACTGGTATGATTTCATCAGTGCCCCAAGAAAGAATGAAACTAACCTGCATGGAGGAGCAGTTACAACCCCTAAACAGCAGTGTATGAATTTCAACTGGGCAGACTGGATGGGCTATTATGATCTTTATCTGTTGTGTTACTATGTGAAATCTTGAACAAGTCCCTTAATTAGCCTGCATTCAAGCTTGTTTTAAGATTTTTGGAGCTGTCATATTGTTGAATTAGCTTATACCCTTTCCCCATCTCTCTTGTTCCAGAGGTTTTTTGAAAATCTGAATCCAATGGGAAATACTGTGGAAAAAGAATTTGAAGACTATCTGTTCAAAAAATCATTAGAAATAGAGCCACGAAATGCCAAGACTTTACCAAGATTTGTAAGTAATACTATAGATAGTTTATCTTTCTAAAGAATACTTGAAATACCACATGATCCAAAATAGAATTCCTGTGTTAGATTTTTTTTTTTTTTGTTTGGGATAAAAGTTTGAATGAATATATGATAGTTGTAGAACATGTAATCAGAAACTGCATTTCTAGCTTTTAGTACATGCAAAAGATTTCTTTGTTTTATGTGTGCTTTTTTTAATGATTGTTTTTAATTGTTTTAATACTTTGCTTGTGCAGCCAAAAAAGTACACCTATGCTTTAAAATCCCCTGGTGTTCGTCCATCAAATCCAAGACCAGGCACCATGAGACATCCCACACCCTTGCAGCAAGAGCCACGAAAAATAAGTTATAGCCGTATCCCAGAGAGTGAAACAGAAAATGCAGTATCTGCACCAAATTCTCCACGAACACCATTAACCCCACCCCCTCCATCTGCTGCATCCAGCACTACAGATGTCTGCAGTGTGTTTGATTCTGATCTTTCAAGTCCTTTTCATTCAAGTAAGTTTTGTCATAGGGATGTGTTAATTACTTCAGCAGCCACAAATTGCATCTTAAACTCTAGTTCCCTTTCATCTATATTAGCTCTGATTTCAAATTGTGTTATGGCCCACTTTGGTACTGTTTTGTGTGATATTTATTACATTTTCAAACATGGTTGCTGCCAGTGGAATCAGAAAATATCAGAAAGCAGCATAAACAATTACAAAAAAAAAAAGTTAAGTTCACTTTAGTTTGTATTTTTGCCATGTATTCTTTTGAAATATTGCACACTGAATGGTGGGTACAGTTTACTATTGAGCCAAGGCTGCTGAAATCTTAATCATAGTATGTACAAGTAAGCTACATCATGGTTTATGCACAGGAGGGTCAGTAGCTGCTATGCAGGCCCCCCTATAGGAAGATCTGGTGTAGATATCTTATATTTGATTATCAGTTTTAACCAATAACCTAATGATATGAATTAATTAGTTTTAGGGAGCAGATACAGACAGTTTTATGAGGTAGCCAATTAATTTATTAGCAGTTGTGTGGAGCAAGAATAAAAGCACTGCCACACGCTCTCTATGATATCATTTATTTGCATGATGTCATGGTTCAAAGCTTACAGTTCTATACATATATACAAAGTCACATACCTGTCCATGGATATTCAGGTTTCCTCACCCTCATACATCAGCCTGTCTGTCGAAGTCTGGTCAATTGATTAGGCGAAGAAGGGGAATCTGCAGCACTTTGTACGTCTACGAAGGCGCTTCCAAAAAGACTCCTGTCTTGCTGTTCCACTCCTCTGCTTTTTATACATGTCAGGAGGAAATTTGCTGATCACTATGGTTTCCCCTGTGTCATTGCCAACGAGTTGCTACCCCTGTCTTGTTATGACAGTTGTGACAGTTAACAGTTGCTACTCCTGTGTCATTGCCACAACAGTTGCCAGGGCTGCCAACTGCCAACAGTTGCTACCACAAAGCCTGACTTATCTCTCCCTTGGGCATAAGGCTGGTTGATCAGGTCAGCATGTCCCCGGTGGAGCAGCCAAGGTCCTTGTTGCACAATCTGGTACAGCATTTTCCTTACACTCCACCCCTTGATCAGCAAGTTTCCGACACGCATGCATAAGAGGCAGTATGAACATTGATTGGGGTTTTCTGAGATAGGTGATGTACACGATAGGTGAGGTAACAGTTACAGGTCAGACAGATCATCACAATTAAAATAGGGTGTAGGATCCAATTTAACGTTCTCTGGGCGGTGGAGGAATGACCTGTAAAGATGTCCCACCAGGAGTGGTGGGTATCGTCAGCAATTTTTTGAGTCAAAGAATGAAGTTGGTCGGCCACAAATAAAGTTCTAAGTGATACAATGTCCATAGACTTATTCAATCGAGCCAATATTTGTTGTAATTGATGAGGCGTTAATGGCTCTCTGCAAAGGCCGTAAGTCTAGAAGGGGGATCTGTAGAAATGCAATTGATATGTTAACAGTCGTAGAAATATTTAATGTATCTTTAGCAGGCAGGTAATAGGTGACATTATTAAATGAAAAAAACCGATATGTTATAAATACAGCCGCTAAAAGAAGAATTATAAACACAAATTACTTGGGGCACGACCACAGTGAACCCTTGCGCATCTGCTGGTTAATACCCATAAGGCGCATTCACTCGTAGAGTGTTGTAAAGTACAATCTTCCTTGGTACGAGATACCGAGAAGTGACAAGCAAGATGTCCTGATATAAGCGGAATGCAGTTGTCCAAAGAAGAAGTTCTATTATCGGGAAAGATCCATTTACCGGAAAAAGTTGGCTGGACCAAGACAGGTCCTGACGGGGACCACACATGGAATGGAAGCGCCATGAATTTACATGCGGTGGTGTTGCTTCCATGATACCATTCAATTTACCCAGTGCAATATAAATGGCTGCATGTGGTTGGCTCTGGACGTGGTCTCCATCCAAGAGGATAGGGGATCAAAGTTTTGACATAATGCTCAAATAGCGTTTTCCAGATAGGAGTATGTCTGATATATAATTGGGTTGGACATTTTGGATTTGTTGAGTAAGGTAAATCATTTGCAATCGGATCTGAGTCCAATTAAACAAGGCAGAGACATTCTCCATCACGTGGATCTGCTGATTGAACACTTTCCGATGGTGGTCAGACTGTACTTGCAAATAATTTAGCGTCTGGTGAAAGAGATTTACGTTGTCCGATATCTAATCTGCCATCAGGTTAGTAGCGGTACTTACGTCAGTCCCAGCTCGGGCAACCTTATTTGATAACACTTCAACATCTATACTGTTAAGAACACCAACACCCAGACCAGCACTTCCCAACAGTGTGTCATACCATTCCCGTCGTCGCCTGGCGGGCCGGGGTCTGGGGGGAAAAGATATATTAAAATACATTTTATGTACAGTTTTATAAAAGACGGTCGTATCACAGGTTTCCGGCAAACGAATTATGGATTGTTCCCGGAATTGGGGCAGGGATTCCTGACTCATTATCCAATAATAGGTAAACCTGGTGGTAGTTTTGGGTGCTGGGATTTCCATACAACAGAGTATCCAAGCTGGTTTGGAAACATTAATGGCAGGTAATGCAACAGAAACATTATTACATTGGTATCGTGATGCATGAGCAGTACTCATAAAACAAGTATAATCAAAGTTCTTACAAACATATTCTGTAGTGTTTTTAATTTCTAGCATCGCATTCTCATTGGGATTATATACCCAAACATATTGGTTGATTGGTGTGTGGGGAATGACGTATGGGATGATGTTTTCTATTGTAAAATTCCATATGTTACAATTTTCGCATGTTGCATTACGGAATAATTTCCAATTTGTCCGATTTGATGCTTGGATCCTTGATAGTAGTTTGTGGAATCCACCTTGCGCTAAGGAGGGTGTGTTTCCAACGGTCAGGGCCCATATGACCAGGAGGGCTAGTAGCTTCGAGATCGTTGCGAAGAGGATATTGAAGAGGATTTTGCCATCCTATTAAGAGAAGAAAAGGAAAACTTTTATTCCTGTAACTTGCAGCGTATGCTCGGTACCTGCTGCCAGACATCTGCACCTTCCGCCAGTACTGTAAGGACAGCATCCTTACCTACCGCCAGGATTTCACCTTTTTGTGGTTCCCGATTAGGGGACAATATCAAAATTTTCGCCCCAGGATGTAATGATTCTGGTGGTATAGTAGTGCTTCCAAAAGCACTTCCCCTTCGTGTTCTATTTGGGACCCCCCATGTCATCGTATCTATGTGATATGGCATAATGATCAATTGAGCCACCTTAGTATGAGCTAGGATATATATTTCATTTTTTGTTAAATTATGATGCACTACAAAAATAGAACCTCTATAGTCTGCGTCAGTAATGCCTCCTAAGATTGTAAGACCCTGTTTTGCCCAATTTGACTTAATTCTTACCCAACCAAAATGACCTTTGGGGATGCTACATCCAAAATGCATATCATACAAAAGTGATTGTTGGGGAGGGATTACTAATGCGGTGGGATTGTCCATGTCATATCCCGCTGCATTTGAGCTATTCTGCTTTGGTAATTCTACACTGCCCTCTGCTGTCGCCCAATGGATAATGTTACATTGCTCCATAGATGTAATACTTGTTGCTTCAGATTTTTGATACATTTTTTGAAAAGGTGTCCGTCCGCTTTCTTTCAGTGGTCTAATATTCAATAACTGCAATGCTGTCGGTAAATACTGCTTCCATCCCTTAAGAGTATGTGATTTAGTCAAGGATCGCAACATATTTTTTAGTAATCCATCCATACGCTCTATTAACCCCGCAGCTTGGGGGTAGTAGGGTATATGAAAGATCCACTCAATATAGTTGTCTTTGGCATACTGCTGTACAGTGTGTCCCGTAAAGTGTGTCCCTCTATCGCTTTGTATTTGAGAGGGTATTCCATAATATCGGCCCATGTCCTATAACAATTTCAAGGTCGCTTTTTGGTTAGCCTCTGGTGCTGATATTCCCATTAATACTCCACTATAGGTATCTACTGCAGTGCATATATACATATCTCCCTGAGACTTACGTAAGGGGCCTATGAAGTCAATCTGCCAGATGGCAGCAGGTGTTAATCCCCAATGTATTTTCCCCCTTTCGATTGCATGCGGGGATTGTGGATAGGACAATTGACAATATTCACACTGTTTAACAATATTTTGAAAGTCCGATAGGGACCCTGGTATCCCTCGGGCTTGCGTCCACCTGTAACTTGCTTCCGCCCCTAAATGACCGCTTTTGTAATGAGCCCATCTCCAGAGCCCACTTTCTTCCGTGTGATGAAGGGCTATTCTAATTTTGGCATGCTGATCTGCAATAGAATTGTACAAGTTAGACAAAGAAGTGTCTTTCACATGCGCATCTACATGGAAAAAAGTAACCTTTTTCTTATGGCATTCGGTCCAAATTTTTTGCCAAATATCAGCACCCCATACTGGGCGGTGATGTATCTTCCATTCATCTTGGTGTCATTTCGGCATCCATTAGAATTTCATGATTCTGGGTTAGTTGATCCGTATCTAATAGAGCCCATGACGCCACTGCATTTCCACCCCAATATGCAGACGATTATCTGTTGTGGCGGGAGCAATACGGGGGGTATGGCCCTTTTCCTATTGTGCCCAGGACATTTCTGGATATATCCGGGTAGTGTCCTGTCCCTTGGGTGGGGCACCAGGGATTGCACTGCCCTGATTTTATGAAAGGGTTGGTCTGATTCGCCTCCCTCTCCTCCTTCTCCTGTAACTGTGACATTTTCTCCAGTAACATACAACTAATATCCTCTCCTCCTTTTTCAGTATTGTAAACCTTTTTAGGCTTACCTTTACATTTCTGTAGATACAACGTATACATTTCTTTGGTGGGAATGCCATCGATTTTGTCTTTGGCCAACCCTGCCGCTATTAAAGCGGCGAACATATCCCTTCTGGAAACCCTAGCCTCTGTCTCTCTATTCCTAAGATCTCTGAAACCCTTCGGTGCACTTTCCATTCGTTCGGGGACTCGGGCGCCTATATGATCTTTCTCATATAAATATCTCTTTTCACGCCTGTCCGTGTCGCAGGCTCCCAGCTCTAAAACCTCCCGAATTGCTTTGATTAAATCCCCAAATGTTTTTCCCGCATTATTAATCATTAAAGTCAACATAATCGATTTATGTTGTGGAGTCAAATTCTTCATTATATCAGTGCGTGCAGTATGAGGAAGTGCAAGGCGGTAAATTTGCCTTGCACCCCCCCCCCCCCCCCCCCGAATGCACCGTACCTGCATCGTTAATTCTTTAATCTGCTGTATAATATCCCTCATGGAGTATAATGTTCGCGAAGTTATTGGCCAGTCAATTATACTAGGATATCGAGATTTAGCTGCGTAGGCAACTACCATGAATAAATTGGTCATGTCCCCGTCCCCCGTTACTGTTCTAACTGCAGCTCTAATCTCGGGATCTGTTGATATCATGGTAATATCAGCAGCCCCTGATTCATATAGCCGCACTAACCAATTTTCCAAGGGCTCACCTGAGCATTGTCCCATTCTGTCTAAAATCTCTCTCCGCTTCCTATATTTGTGCTGTGCTAATCGGACTGCTGCTCGTTCAGCAACCGATTTGATATTGCTTCGACTTATTCCTATAATCCTCTAGATGGCACCATAGCATTATGTTGTCCTGTATGGCCCCATCTAGTTCTTTATCTAAAGCTGCTAGGCGATCCTGCAGGATATTTTTCTGTTTTCCTTTTACTACCAGAATCTTTTGCAGTTGATTCACTATATCTAACGATTCACTGCCTACTTCCCATGCTTCTGCTAAGCCAGTGTTAACTGCCCATTCTTGAGCCAATAACTGATACAGGGTTTTTTCCCAGCCGGGAATTTTAAGATCTATTGAACTATCCCCGTCTGTTCTTCCGTTAGTCTCTTTGGATTTCTTTTTAAACAGAGACATCTTGCCGACTACGCCAATTGTGTGGAGCAAGAATAAAAGCACTGCCACACGCTCTCTATGATATTTATTTGCATGATGTCATGGTTCAAAGCTTACAGTTCTATACATATATACAAAGTCACATACCTGTCCATGGATATTCAGGTTTCCTCACTCCTCATACATCAGCCTGTCTGTGCGAGAAGTCTGGTCAATTGATTAGGCGAAGAAGGGGAATCTGCAGCACTTCGTACGTCTACGAAGGCGCTTCCAAAAAGACTCCTGTCTTGCCGTTCCACTCCTCTGCTTTTTATACACGTCAGGAGGAAAGTTGCTGATCACTATGGTTTCCCCTGTGTCGTTGCCAACGAGTTGCTACCCCTGTGTTGTTGTGACAGTTGTGACAGTTAACAGTTGCTACTCCTGTCATTGCCACAACAGTTGCTAGGGCTGCCAACTGCCAACAGTTGCTACCACAAAGCCTGACTTATCTCTCCCTTGGGCGTAAGGCTGGTGGATCAGGCCAGCGTGTCCCCGGTGGAGCAGCCAAGGTCTTTGTTGCACAATCTGGTACAGCTTGTTGCACAATCTGGTACAGCATTTTCCTTACAGCAGTATAAGGTAAAAAATGTAAAATGGTACAATTATTTATTTTCTTTTATTTAGTTTTGGTTTGTTACAGTTTTGTAGCACAAGCACTCTCATATAAGATAAGCTGAACTTAAGCGTTATTTCCAAGTTCAACTTTGCACTTAGGAATTATACAATTGCCAAACTAAATTAGCCCAGCTGGAAGGTAATTAAGCCAGTGTTCTCACTCTTTAAGATACTGCAGAAGTTCAGGAATCTGTCTCGAGCCCACAGTGTTAAAGCAGTGAAGCCCCTTTCGGTGGATGACTGATAAAACCCAAAGGTCTCACAGACATCTCCATGAGATATGATAACAGAGAAAGGATAAGATATACTAATTGGCCACAAGTCTTTCAAGGGAATAATTGGCAAAACAGTTGCTTTCACGTTACAGAGCATCTGTGCTGAGTAAGAACTCAGTCTTAGCTTACAAGTCACAGTTATAGTGATCTGCACAGACAGTACTGGCAGCAAGGCTGTCAAAACCAAGCTTTCGGGTTGTCCATGGAAAGAGCTGCCACCTGGGTAATTCAGTTCTTTTCTCAGAGTCAAACCTCATTGAATATTCAGTTCTTTAATGTTCCAGTGATGGTCCTGATTGGATATTGCCACCTCCTACAGACATGGGATTGGTGGGATGCAAATGATGTCATTTGGGTTCTAATACATAGGAATATTCTCATATAACTTAATGAAGTTCAGAGAATTTGTTAGCAAAACAGTTGAGAGAACACGGGAATTTTCATAGAACATGATGGCAAATAAGGACCATAAGGGCCTACCTTGTCTGCCCAGTTTAATTGCTATAGACCCTAGTTCATCTCTGGCTTCTCCCTCACTTCTTTGCAACTAGGGATCCTGCTTTGTTGAGTTCCATTCCTGTTTTTAATCTCCTCTATCAGGGAGACTGTTCCACGCATTTATCACCCTTTCCATGAAGAAATACTTTCTGATGTTGGTGCTGAATCTCCATTCTTGGAATCTTATACCATGATCTCTTATTATAGAGCAGTATCCTTAACTATTTTTCAAGCAGGAGCCACTTTGGCAAGAAAACTTCAATGTGACAGCTAGATCCATCACCAGACAAATTGGATGTTACCCTGGAAAAGGGGAGAATCTCCCTCCATTAGCGCAGACGAGCCTGGCTGCTTCCCCACACTCTCTCTTCCTCAGCCCATCTCAACTTCTGCTCATCTCCTCTTGACACACCCTCTTTATCAGCTAATCTCCGCTCACTCTTTCCCTGAGCCCACCTTTTTAATTTCTCTCCCTCTCCCCCAGTTTGTCTCACCCAGCACTCACTTTCCCACACTAACCCCATCTAGCCAGTGTTAACCCCCCAACTGTCTCTCGCTCCAGTCACTCTCCACTACCCTGTTTTCCATCTTCATACTCTTCAAACCTGTTCTCCTCCCAGTTTAATACACTGCTTGCCGTCTCTGGAGGCTTTCTGATGATGCCACCTCCAGAACAGCTGTTTCCCTGTACGTACCTGGATCAGTCCAGACTGCGGGTTGAGCCTCCTTTCCAGCAGGTGGAGACAGACTAAAACTGAAAGGATATCCTATATGAGGACAGAGCCTATCCTGTAACCCTTCAGTATTTGTCTGTCTCCAGCAGGTGCAGCACGTCTCCCTTCGGTCTCCTGATCTAGGCTAGTCAGCCTTCTTTTTCTTCCTTCCTTCTGGGATCAAACAAGTACTTATTCCTTAGGGATTTTGTGGTTATTTCTTCCTGTTAAAATTAAAAGGTTAGTCAGGAAGTTGTAGAATTTTTCTTCAGGAGACGGCTCCGTCTCCTGGCTCTTGACGGACTCAGGGGGGCTTTGCCCCTTGTGCAGTGCATAGCCTGTGTCTGTTACCGCCTTCCAGGTGTGGGGACCGAGTCTGGTAGTCCAATGCTTGTCTCTCCCCCCCCCCCCCCCCCGGCTGCCGAAGGGTCTTAAATATATGCTGCTGTGCTCAGTCTATTAAAAAAAAAAAAACCAGAGGCATAGAAACAGGTTTAAGTTTAAAGGTATTTCCAGTACTTTTATTACTTACCTACAGCAGCAGACCAATATTCTTTATCTTTGTTCCCCACCTAGGCTTGAACCGGCAGCCAGACAGGCAGGAGTCAGCAGGTTTCCCCCCTGCTTCACTCCGGGCCTCCAGGCTGTCAATCAAACTTTTTTCTCTGCAGCTTTTTTTCTTCAGTGCGTCTCTCTCTTTGTCGCGGCAGGCAGCGTGCCTCTTCTCTTCTAGCCTCCTTCGTGTTTTTTGCGAGGGGGCCTCTCCTCTGCCTCCCTGCCGGGTGGGGAAGGTCCCTCCTTCGCAGGGCAGGCAAATTTAGCCCGGGGATCGACTCCCCAGAGCCATTCCTGGGCTTTCCCGGGTCGGGAAAGCCCAGGAATGGCAGCCATTTTGGATTTTTTATCGGCTCCGTTTTCGGAGCTCCCTGGGGCTGGGGGGCCGATTTTTTTAGCAGCTACCCCCCCTCCAATTTCAGCCCCGTGGCCCCCCAGGATGGGTTTTCTGGCACCCTCTCGCCTCACCTTCCCCCTCCCCCTCCCCCACCCGGGTTCTTCCAGGGCTCGTTTTTTATCTGAATTTGCCCTCCTCCTGCGTAGATCTTATTTAGCTAGCCTGCAGGAGGAGGAGGAAGGTCCCCCCCTCCCCCCCGGCAAAAATTTCCCCGCTCCGCACCGTTTATGGTTAGACCGGCTGCGGAGCCTCCGGGGTCCCTTGGGGCGTGGGTTGGTCCCGGGGGTGCTCCCCCGACCTCCTGGTGGATCCGGTACCCCCGGATCCTGCCACCAATCTGGATGCAGAGGATACCCTTCCACCCCTGGAGGGGGACGACCCCAGGGTCTTACGGACACCCTTATGGCCTCTTTGCCCAAGGATATGGACCCGGTCCTGGAGGGAATCAGGGATCCGGCAAGCACCTTCCCCTTTCATCCCATGCACAAGTTGTTGCACCTGCGGGAATGGAATGCTCCCGAGGCGGGACTCCGGGCGGGCCGTGCACTGGACAAGCTCCCCCTCCCGGAGGTATGCTTAGATTTAAGAAGAAAAAAAAACCAATAATACCTCTGTGGGCTACTTATGCGGTCACGATACAGGAGGCTTTCCCGGCTTTTAAAGCCGCTCAGGTCCGCATGCTCGAGGCTCATGTGAAGCGCATTTTTGATGTCCTGGTGCTGGGGTACGTGCGGCTATTTGCAGCAGTCTCATGCTGCGGGCAGGTCTCAGGTGGGTTCAACAGTTGCTCTGCACCCGGGACCTCCCGTGGGCAGAAGGCTGCGCATACGACCTTCTCCGCTTCCAGGCAAAGGCGATGGCTTCAGCGATGTCCGCCAAATGGCTCCTCTGGCTGCGCCATTGGTCGGCCGATCCGTCCTCCAAAGCCCAGTTGGGCACGTTGCTGTTCAAAGGTAAGCTGCTCTTTGGCAAGGACCTTCAGAAACTATGGATTCCTTAGGGGAAAGTAAGGTCCATAAGCTTCCGGAGGACCGTCCGAAACCATCCCGTTCCTTTACACCCTTTCGTCCACGTTTTCGGGGCCAGAGCTGTATACCACACGCGGGCAGGGTGACTCCTCAGGGGGGTTTTCCTTCTTGATCGCAGTCTTGGTTGCAGCCTTCTCGTGGGCGCCATCCCTTTCACGAGGGCCAGCCCATGTGCTCCATCCTTACGCCTGCCACACAATGAAGTTCACTTGACTCATTCCTCGGTCCCCTTCCTAGGCAGTCGCTTTTCCCTGTTTTTCGTGGAATGGGTCAAAATCATGTCTGACCAGTGGGTCCTCGACGTTCTCGGAGACGGGTGCGCCTGCGCTTTGCTTGAGATTTTCGGGATCCTTTTCTATTTTCCTCGTGGGTCAGTCCCAGCCGCAAGCGGTGGAGCAAACCCCCGCCAGGCTCCTGTGTCTGGGCGCGGTGGTCCTGATTCCAGACAGCAAACTTGCCGCATACCAGTATTCTATTTACTTCTTTGTTCCCTAACAGGACGGGTCTTTGTCCGATCTTAGACCTCAAAAGAGTCAACCGGACTCTCAATATTCCGCTTTTCCGCATAGAAGCTCTGCAAGCGGTCCTCGTGCCGTTTCGCCCTGAAGAGTTCCTCGCCTCACTCGATTTGACAGAGGAATATTTCCATATTCTGATTCATCTTTGCGTTCACATCCTCCACCAGGGCTTCCAGTTCCGGGCGCTTCCCTGTGGTCTCACGACGGCACCTCGCACCTTCACCAAAGTCATGGTGGTGGTGGCAGCAGTTCTCCGCCGGGAAGGAATCCTTGTTCACCCCTACCTGGACATCTGGCTCGTCAGGGCCAAGGCGGAGGCTCTTTGCCGGCAGGCGGTGGGTCGCGTGTTAGCTCTTCTCGCATCTCTCGGGTGGATACTGAATTTCTCTAAGCCCTCCCAGGAGTTAAAGTTCCTGGGAGCCCACTTCGACACCCGGGTGGGCAAGGTCGTCTTGCCTCGCGCGCGGTCTCTCAAGTTGATCGGCCAGTTTCAGAGTCTGATCTTGCTGCCTTCTCCGACGGCTTGTGACTACCTGCAGGTCTCGGACTTCTTGGCTTCTACCATCGACCTAGTCCCTTGGGATTTTGCTCATATGCGACAGTTTCAGAAAGCTTTGCTGTCCTGTTGGCAGCCAGTGGCGGAAAAGTTTCACACAGTCCTCCCGTTTTTGGGCTCTACCGTCACTGACTTGCAGTTGTGGTTTTCCCTTCCTCATTTGCTACAGGGGAATGCCTCTCCAAGTCCCTCAGTGGACAATAGTAACCACGGACGCCAGCCTTTCGGGCTGGGGTGCGGTCTGCCTCTCCCAGTATGCCCAGGGGATCTGGCCAGCAGCTCAGTCTCGCTGGCACATCATTCGGTTGGAGGCTCGGGTGGTGTTCCTAGCTCTTCTGGAGTTTCTCCCCCTCATCCGCAGCAAGGCGATACGGGTCTTGTCCGACAACTCCACCACCGTGGCTTACATCAATCGCCAAGGAGGCGCCCGTAGTCTGCTGGTGGCCCTGAAAACCAGCCGTCTCTTCGCCTGGGCAGAGCGACATCTATAGTGCCCGGCGGCCTCCCACATCACGGGCAAGGGGAATGTTCAGGCCGATTTTCTTAGTCGTCAGTCGCTCGATCCTGGGGAGTGGGAACTTTCTGACGCAGCCATGAATCTCATCTTCGACAGGGGCCTCATGGCGACCCTTCGCAATGCCAAGGCAAATTGGTTCTTCCGCCACTGAAAGGAACACGGCTCAGAGGGTGAGAATGCTCTGGCTCTCCCTTGGCCGACGGACGTCATTCTGTACGTGTTCCCCCCCCCCCCCCCCGTGGCCCCTGGTCGGGAAAATTCTCAGAAGAATAGAACTCCACCGGGGTTCCGTGGTTCTGGTAGCACCAGAGTGGCCGCGCTGGCCGTAGTTCTAGGATTTTCTCATCCTAGCGACGGACGGACCTCTGCAGCTACGCCATCTTCCTCTGCTCCTTCGCCAAGGACCTGTATCTTTTGACCAGGCTGATCGCTGCTGTCTAGCGGCCTGGCTTTTGCACGACGATGCCTAAGGCGCAAGGGCTATTAGGAGGAAGTCATCTCCACCTTGCTGCGGGCCCGGAAACAGTCGACTTCCCTGGCGTACGCGCGTATCTGGAACGTGTTTGAATCTGTTTGTGCGGAGTCGGGTATCTCAGCGCACTCCGTCCCAATCTCGTTAGTCCTCTCTTCTCCAAAAAGGTCTCTCCAAGGGTCTTTCCTTTCGTTCTCTGCACGTACAGGTCTCCCCTCTCGGCTCTCTCCTGGGTCGGGTAGAAGGTCATCACTGATCGGGCCACTCGGATGTGATTTGGTGCTTGAAGGGTGTCAAGCATCTACGTCCACTTTCTCGGCCGCTTGCCCGTCGGGGAGTTTTAATCTGGTTTTTCGGGCCCTCTGTGCGGCTCTTTTCTAACCTCTCCGTCGCGCTACCTTGAACACTTTTACGCTTAAGACTGTCTTTTTGGTCTCTATCTCTTCTGCTCGTCGGATCTCGGAGATCCAAGCGGAACCTTTTTTGCGTTTTCCGAATCCTCGCCCTTCTTAGTGCAGGTCTTTCTAACCTCCATGTCAACCAGTCGGCAGAACTCCCTGTGATTTCCCCTGCGACTGGGGACGATCTCCGTAATCTTGATGCCATACGGGTTCTACTTCACTATCTCCTGGTTACCAATGGCTTTCGGTTTCGGTCAATCCTTTGTCCTCCCGAGTGGACCCAATCGGGGTAAGCCGGCTTCTAAGACCACTATAGCGCAGTGGTTGAAGGAAGCATTCTCACAGGACAAGCAGGATGGTAGTCCTCACAAATGGGTGACATCGAGGATGGAGCCCTGTACGGAAAACTTTTCTGTCAAAGTTTCAACAAGCTTTGACTGACACTGGCACACTGGGTGCACTGAGCATGCCCAGCCTGCAATTATCCCTGTGAGCCACAGGTGTCTCCCTCAGTCTTCTTTTTTCCGCTCTGCAGTCAGCATAGCGGTTGGAGCTCTGTGAGGATTTTTTAACTAATTACCTCATGGAAACACTTAACTTTTCACTTCAAAAAACACTTTTCCCTGCACAGGTCTCCCTCCGCGTACGTTTTTACGACGCTCGGTGAGTACTAATTCTTATTTTTCGGTCGGTTCCTGTCACTATCTTAAGGCTGTTAACTGACTGAAGCCTTCCCTTCCCCCATTTTTCAGTTAGCTTTAAACAGCTTGCAAGTATCTCTGTGACACTCTGCTTGCTTATGCTAGTGGGGTAGGGATTTTTTCCTTAACTTTAGGACCTCTGTAGCTTCAAGTCCTTCGTTCCCTGGTACCCTCACGCAGTAGATACCCTATCGCTACACCGGGACCCTCCTAAACCGCCCTGGGCTTTTATATGTCATCAGCGCCCCTCCCCCCAGGGTGCCCTGATGCCTTTATCCATGTTTTTTGCTTTTCAGTGCTACCAGGCTTTTTCCTCCTACGCACTGTTTTTTTCCTTGGGCTTCCTCGGTGCCGTCCCTACCCGGATGCATGCCATTGACGCACACGCTGTTAGTCACTGCCATGCATACTCGGGTCGCCGCCACCGCTGCCCGAGACACTTTTTAACGATCCCAGGGTCACTTCATCGATGCCACCCCCCCTTTTGGGGATGCCATCGATGCCCCATCCTCCCCACCGATGTCCAGCCCTTTTCCATCGGTGGGCGTCAGTGGGCATCGATGCCGGATGGTCCCCATCGGTGGACATCGGTGCCGGATGGTCCCCATCGGTGGACATCGGTGCCGGATGGTCCCCATCGGTGGACATCGGTGCCGGATGGCTTGTCCGTCGATGGCATCGGTGCCAGGTCCTTTTGCATCGATGGACACCGATGCCCAGGTGTTTCATCCATGGACATCTATGTTAGAATGCATCCATCGAGGGCAGTCGATGCCAGGCTGCTCCCATCAGTGAAATTCGATGCCCAGGTGGGTCCCATCGGTGGGTATCCATGCCGGCTCGATTCCGTGGATGGGCGTTGATGCCAATGCCAGCCTTATGGCTGGCATCGATGCCCATGCCGATTCCAGGACTGGCGTTGATGCCGGGATGGAATTCATCGACTGGGAGATCCATGCCATCGATTCCATACGTGTCCATATCGATGCCACCGACACACGTGTCTGGGGCACCGATGCCATGTACACTTGGAAATCTGAGTCTGTCCAAATCGATACCGTCAACGTCTGTGGCCCTATAGTTGATGCCCGTGGCCATGCCACAAACGGCATAAATGCCCGCCTCCATGCATCGATGCCCTCGACACCTCCGTTTTCCTTCGGTGTCCTTGACGCCCTATTGATTCGACTTCGACTCAGTCGATGCCGGTATCTTTTTCAATAACGGCAATGTTTTTCGATTATTCGATTCCACATCGTTTCAAAGATACCTATGCCACTGCTGTCAGTGCCCGTCACTGTCATCATTCTCCTGGCCAGTCATCGACGATTTTTCATACCCATTTTGATGATATCCTCGAAGCCCCTTAGGTTGCCTTCAATATCGTCAATACCGACATAGCACCGCCACATAATACCCTCACCTCCTCACATTGCTCCACGCTTTGGGTTCTTTTTTAAGCCCCGTATTAGCTTAAGACACTCCATTGTGTCAGGAGCAGAGCAGGCGTGCTGACAGTTCGTCATCGATCGCCTTCCAGGACGACGAGGGCTTCCATCTCGGCGCTGGGGAAAGACCGGGCCGAGCACCGTGGCACCCATCATCGCCGACATCGTGATCGTCCGCCGCTGACGCCATCCAGCACATCGGTGCCATCCTTCTCCAGGCTGGACAACGCTCGGGCAGAGCGACATCACCACTGCCATCAGCACTGTTCCTACAGTTTTGGCAGTCCTTGGTGATCCAGAACTTCCGGATCCAGGTCCGACAGCTTCTGCATTGGCGTCACGACACATCGAGCCGCTGTGACGAGGGAAGGGAACATGAGTTCCGTTAGGGCTCCTCTGTTCCTGGCGTGCCCCACCGTCAAGTGGTGTGGGATTATGGCCATCTGTTACACTTAGCAGTCTAAACGCCACTCATGCCTGGCCTGTCTCCTCTGTACCTGTGCCACCATACCGGGTTTCAGAGCGAGATGGACGTTTACGTCCCCGGCCTTACCCTCGAGGACTCCGGAGACCGTCGGAGTCAACAATCTTCACCGGCTCGTCTTGCGGCGATCCACGTCGGATGGTAAGTACCCGCTTCGGCGGCATTCCCATAGAGTTGTGTTCTCCCATTCGGACCGTGGTTCGAAAAGTTCTGGGTCATGTGCCTTTTAGAACTGTATTAGTGTCACATATCGCTATGTTAGCTATGTTAGCCACAATATCAGGAGAACCCCTCTATCTTCTTGGGATTGCAGCAGGGCTTCTTCTCTTGTCAGTAACAAGTCCCTGTGCCGACCAATGCTCTGACTCTTGGTTCCCTCCCAACCAAGGTCCAGCTGCATTGGCTGATCTGCTAAACATGAGATTCAGCAACCATTGCCCCATGTACAAGTCCACCTTGAGGCCTGGCCACAGGTCTCAGTGTCTCCTTGTACAGCATACAGAAATGCGGGTACCACTTACCGCTCACACACCTGCAGGAGCCTACATGATATCCTCCATTGGGACACCTCCTGGTCTCCCATCTGGTCAGATATCAGAGCGGCCACCCCACCTTGTACCAAAGTCCCGGTACACTCCCCCAGGCGCTACAAAGTGCAGAGGGGAGAAGGGAGGGGGGTTGGGGAGTTTTAATTGCACTATTCTTTCTTTTAACAGAAAATAGTTACTCTCCGCACATCCTGGACCTAAGAAAATCCAACTTTCTTTAGACGTCACAGGTACAATGGTATCTTTGGTTACCATCACTCCATACTGCAGTAAGTACATTATTTTAATGTTTCTATGTGCTTTATGGTGAGTCAACATTACAACCCCAAGCTCTGCTGCTGGCACCAGCTTCGGTAAGTGAACTGTCTCTTGCATCACTGTTGGTGAATGCTGTTTTCTCTGCGGAGTGTAACATCATTCACTTTCCTTGCATAGACTACTGCTAACCACTTTCAGTACATGCAAGGAGCTCTCACTTTTTTCAGGACTCACTATACATTTACTAACTGGGATTACTGTCACTGCCATAAATCCCTTCTGTAACACTTCTGGACACCACAGTCTTAAGACCCTCTTGTCCAGCATGCGCACAGACATTCTGATACATTGTTATATGTCCCTGCGCATATTTTCCATAACCTCAGCCTTTCAACTTTTCATGGTTGGGCTATGGGGTTTCTTCCCACTATGCATTTTTCTCATAATTCAAAACTGCTATGGGTTATATTCAGTGACATTCTATACTCAATGGACCTAAGTGGTTTCATTGCTTTCGTCCCTGATTCTTATCCCAGTTCGAACTAGGACCTAGTCTCCTTCGACTCATGCTCGCAATTCCTTAGGGTTATAAAGTTTCTCCTGAAAGCTGTCAACCCATTATGCATCTATTGCACTCCAGCATAGTTTCTCATAAACTTCCTGGACGTTGCACCCATGAGTTATGCCCTTATGCCTTCCAATACTGCTTTTGCAACAATTCTTTGTGCATACAGACAGACAGCATAGGGACAATGTGCTTTCCAACTCATAAGCACGCATTACCTCTTAGCTGCTCTGCTAGACAGCTGCGCAGCTCTACCCTTGGCCCTTGTTCACTTCATGCGTCCTTGGGCCACATATCTAAGAGATTTAATGAACGCTCTATCAGACCTTCTCCACGTAGGTTCTATCCTCTCGAATGGTCTCAATTACATGTGTACAGGGCAAATCTTTTAACGCTGAGTTTAACTAAACTTTCCTCTGCGTCTGCATCATTCCATACGATGCACAGGTTCTGCTCCCTGCACATGTTTCCTATGCGTTCCCTTAGATGCCTTTTCTTCCATCAAAGGCCTCTTCAATATATCTCTTCTGCTGCCTCTCGTAGCCAGCATTCTTCTAATGTTGAACTGGGATGGGGTTCAGTATTCTTTTCCCCACTCCCTGACTGAGATCAGTATGCTTTCCCATACTTCTCAATCCATCATATCAGTAACCTTTTATTCTCTCACCAGTCAGTCCCAAATCATAGACTTACTGATGTTCTTAGGTTCTGGTAGCGTCACAAAACCTTCTAAACATAAATCTTGCCGTTTAATATGGCAGGCTTTACCTCCTGATGCTAAAAAAAAAAAAAGAGGTATTACCCCTTTTACTTTTCCACCATTTTTTCTTACTCCCTCGGATTCTGTTCTCCAGACATCCTCCACATAGATACACCTTTCTCTTAGGAGGTGTATCGTTTTGGGAGTTGGATTCCCGTTTTCGGTAAACCTCTCTGAGTCGGCTTACCATGGATTATCCACTGATCAAGCCGCCTCTATTTCTCTAATCACGGAATGAACATATATATTCTCCTTATAAGTCTCATACATTCTACGTTTGAGCCTTTCCATTCCTCTCTTCCACAGTTTGGCAAGGGAACTTCTTTCCCTCTTAATGTCATTCCTGCCAGCAGGGTCCGTGAGTTATGCACTCTTTCCATACTCACCTGACTCCGTTCCTCTGCCACTGAGTAGTTCTACGCATTCAACTTTCTATCCTTTTCAGGTAGATGTTGTATCTCCTTTCCTCAGGAAATACTCTATTAATTTTTCCTAACCTCTCTCTCTCGCCCTAGGGAGAGACTGGGTTTTCCACATTCCTGGACAGTAATGCTGCGCTTACATTCTATCTACATTGCACTGCATTCCATGTGAATTCCACTTGACTCTTTCCTTCATGCAAGGGTCAAGCTGCTACTTCCAGTGGCCACACAGACCTAATCCTTCTGATTAAGTGGTCTATATTTCCTTTCCTACCAACAAGCAGACATTTCACTACAACACTGTGGGTATCCACATACTGTTGTGTCCGTCTTAGCCTTAACAGCTTCCCTTTGGTCACTGCTGCTTGTACTTTTTTATCAGGCTGCAGCCTGGAGTCCTCTCCATACCTTTGCAGCCTATTATTGCTTACATTGACTAGCCGGCATGCTCCATGTTTGGCCAGTCCGACTACTCTTACCTTTTTCAATTCACTACCCAACATCCTTCCACGAACCCATTATGGTGTTGCGGATGCCCTCCGTTCCCATTTCCACCTCAGTCGTTACGCCTTTGCGCATCTGTGGTGTATGTGGTGCATTCCCGGGCATCCTCAGCTCGGTACTCACCCATTTGTGAGGACTACCATCCTGCTTGTCCTGTGAGAAAGCAAATGTTGCTTACCTGATGTAACAGGTGTTCTCGCAGGACAGCAGGATGTTAGTCCTCACGAAACCCGCCCGCCACCCCGCGGAGTTGGGTCTGTATACTTTTATTTTAGTTTCGCTTGCGCTTTTTAGCTATAAGACGAGACTGAGGGAGACACCTGTGGCTCACAGGGATAATTGCAGGCTGGGCATGCTCAGTGCACCCAGTGTGCCAGTGTCAGTCAAAGCTTGTTGAAACTTTGACAGAAAAGTTTTCCGTACAGGGCTCCATCCTCGATGTCACCCATTTGTGAGGACTAACATCCTGCTGTCCTGCGAGAACACCTGTTACATCAGGTAAGCAACATTTGCTATCTCCTCGGCCTATCTTTGTCAAGGTCAGGCAGTTCCCGAGGGCCTCACGGCTCATTCACTGCATTCTCAAGCTACTTCCTGTGCGCAGTCAATCGGTCTCTCCGCAGGAGATTTGCAGTGCCGCCACTTGGACGTCCTTGCATACTTTTGCTCGACACTACTACCTGGATGTGCAAGCTCTGCTTCTTGGTTCTTTTGGGCTACAAGTGCTTCGAGCGGGACTGTCTCGGTCCCACCCGGGTTAGGGAAGCTTTGGTACATCCCAGAAGGACTAGGGGGCATTCCATGAAGTTAGCAAGTAGCACATTTAAGACTAATCGGAGAAAATTCTTTTTCACTCAACGCACAATAAAGCTCTGGAATTTGTTGCCATAGGATGTGGTTAGTGTAGCTGGGTTCAAAAAAGGTTTGGATCCGGGTACGTACAGGGAAAGGGAAATTAGTTCTTACCTGTTAATTTTCGTTCCTGTAGTACCACGGATCAGTCCAGACACCCTTTCCTGTTTCCTGTTTGTCTTTTTTCTGTCCTCTCGAAGCTTGTTTCTTTTGCAGATTCGTAGATTTCCACACATCTTTTTTTGTGCATGAATACTGAGCAAATACACCGAAAGCCTTGTTGCTCAGCACCAGGTATATGCAAGAGCGGTTAGTCATACCATATCTCTTACATTGTTCTACATCTGCTCCATTGAGCTTTCTGGTTACTTGCTTGATCTTATTATGAATTTGTTGTTTTCTGCTTTGACAATGGTTATACTGAAGGGTTACAGGATAGGCTCTGTCCTCATATAGGATATCCTTTCAGTTTTAGTCTGTCTCCAACTGCTGGAAAGGAGGCTCAACCCACAATCTGGACTGATCCGTGGTACTACAGGAACGAAAATTAACAGGTAAGAACTAATTTTCCTTTTGCTTTCGGTGAGTTTGTCATGTGATGCCTGAAACCCTGCACTGTTCTCACAGTCTCATGAGAATTTTGTGGGAGTTCAAGCACAACATGATTCAAACTCACTGAAAGCAATGTAGTGCCAAAAGAAAACAGAAGAGCTGTTTCAGAGGCAAACCTCCAGAGAAGGTGGAAGAGAATCTGTTGGGGGAAGAAAGTGAGAGATACACACTAAGTGTCAATGGGAGCAGCCCTTTTCTCTCAGATCTTACAACGAAGAGCACTCTTCTAGGGCTTTGTTTTGAAAAAGGTTTGCTTTTTGTGCATTAACACTTTTCGGGTATTTGAATGTCTGTTATATTCTCCGTTTTCCTCTCCTCTTCGTTCCTCTCCTGTGAGATATTTAGATTGGAGGTATACTGGATTGGGAGAAGTGGTGAAGAGGAAGCTGAGTGAGAGGGCCAGGATTGTGGAGAGGAAGATGAGGGAGAGACGGGAGTTTTGGGATTGGAGAAGGGGCAGCTAAGAGCAGTGGGACTTGGGGAACCAGAAACTGAGAGAGAGACTTAGAGCAGTGGGGTTGATGAGCTGAAAGAGCAGGGGAGCTATGGAGTGGAAGCTGGGGGAGAGATAGAAGGGGGGGGGGGCAAGCTGGGGAAGAGAGGAGGTTGTGTGGAGAAAACAGAATACAGTTTGGGACCTGAAGAGGAGGAAGGCTGGGATCAAGCAGGGGGAAGCCAAGGAGAGCTATGAAAGAGAAAGATAGGTCTAGAATATTTTTACATTTATAGTGTTTTGTGTGTACAGTATTTTAATTCTTAAAATTAGAAGTGCAGATTACTGACAAGTGGCATTGCTTTGATTAGGTTTAAATCTTAACACTTGTATTTGCAAGTAAAATGTATTTTGAATTCTGTTTTTATTGGTGGCTTTTCAGGGTGAAGTGTAGAAGATTGGAGGGAGTATGTAAGGAAGAGGCACAAGGAGGAGGCAGTGCGAGTGTGAGATAGATGGTAAGGGAAATGAGATAGTGAGGAGCAATGAAAGGGTGGAACAGATAGTGAGGAAGTTAGGAATAGGGATGTGCAAGGAAAAAAATGTGTTTGGTTTGGTCCCAAAAAATTAATTTGTTTTCCAATAAGAAGTAGTATTAAATGGCCATAAATAGTACCATGTTGGGTCAGAGTAATGGCCCATGAAGCCCAGCATCCTGTCCCCAAAAGTAGCTAATCCGGGTCACTTGGAAATACCCAGCAGATCCTACTGGGAAGATTCATTCCTTGTTAATCGCTCTCAGAATTAAGAGTGGTGATTGCCAAGGCTAGCTGGCTGCTAACTTTTAATGGACCTGTCCTCCAGAAATTTGTCCAAACTTTTTTTTTTTAATCCAGCTATACTACTAGCTTTCACTACATTCTCCATCTACAGATTTCTTAATTTATTTCTGTCAATTCACAATTAAACTTTCTTAAATTTGTTTTAAATCTACCAGTTTCACGGAGTGTTCCTATTCCTGGTACTTTAGTAAAAGTTCCATTACCAGTATGCATGGGTTGTTTTAGTTAAGAACATAAGAAAATGCCATACTGGGTCAGGACAAGGGTCCATCAAGCCCAGCATCCTGTTTCCAACAGTGGCCAATCCAGGCCATAAGAACCTGGCAAGTACCCAAAAACTAAGTCTATTCCATGTTACCATTGCTAATGGCAGTGGCTATTCTCTAAGTGAACTTAATAGCAGGTAATGGACTTCTCCTCCAAGAACTTATCCAATTCTTTTTTAAACACAGCTATACTAACTGCATTAACCACATCCTCTGGCAACAAATTCCAGAGTTTAATTGTGTGCCTCTTATTTGAGAGCGCTCTGCTTCCCTTCATTTATTCTTCTGTCTCTTAAAGGGAACTGGAGGAGAGGGAGTAATGCTGGAATGAACAGGGAAAAGCTGCACTGTTCCCAAATCCAGCTTCTCCCTTCCTGTCATTTCCTCTCCTGTCTTGTGCAAGGAATAGGAGAGGAGGATGATGCTAGAATGGACAGAGAAAACTACTCAGCTCCCTAATCCAGCCCCTTCCCTCCTGTCTCTTGCAGGGGGAAGCGTATAAGATCTAAAGTGAACAGAGCAGAGAACTATTACTCTACTCCCTAATGCATCCCCTTTCCCTCCTGTCATCCCCACCTATATGCTGCCTGGGAAAGATGTCAGTTGATCATTCCAGATAGTTGAGTGCTAGTTATGGGGCTTCTACTGCATTTCAAAGAGGAAATAACAGTTCCCTACTAATTTGTTTCTCAAAGCACAACATTTATAAACTTGCAACATTTCCTCATCTGTCTTCTCTTCTGGTCGCCGCATCTCAAAAAAGATATAGTTGCGATGGAGAAGATACAGAGAAGGGCAACCAAAATGATAAAGGGGATGGAACAGCTCCCCTATGAGGAAAGGCTGAAGAGGTTAGACCTGTTCAGCTTGGAGAAGAGACGGCTGACGGGGGATATGATAGAGGTCTTTAAGATCATGAGAGGTCTTGAACGAGTAGATGTGAATTGGTTATTTACACTTTCGAATAATAGAAGGACTAGGGGGCATTCCATGAAGTTAGCAAGTAGCACATTTAAGACTAATCGGAGAAAATTCTTTTTCACTCAACGCACAATAAAGCTCTGGAATTTGTTGCCATAGGATGTGGTTAGTGTAGCTGGGTTCAAAAAAGGTTTGGATTAGTTCTTGGAGGAGAAGTCCATTAACATCTATTAATCAAGTTTACTTAAGGAATAGCCACTGCTATTAATTGCATCAGTAGCATGGGATCTTCTTAGTGTTTGGGTAATTGCCAGGTTTTTGTGGCCTGGTTTGGCCTCTTTTGGAAACAGGTTGCTGGGCTTGATGGACCCTTGGTCTGATCCAGCATGGCAATTTCCTATGTTCTTATGAAGAGCCCTAACCTATTGAGATTTTCTTCCTAAGGAGCTGTTCCATCCTCTGTCGTTTTTGTTGCCATTCTTAGTACTTTTTCTAATTCTGTTATCTCTCTTTTGAGATAGAGCTACCAGAACTGTTCAAGGTGTGGTCACACTATAGATTCATATGTGTAATATAAAGAATATTTAGTAACCTCCATTTTCAATTTTTATTTGCTTTTTCCTGGGAATTTCAGTGGAAAACAAAAATCAGTGGAAAAATGACTTTTCCACTAATTTTTCTCATTGTGTTATAACAGTCATTTTTCCACTGATTTTTTTGTTAAACATTGATATTGGAGCTCTAATGAAGAGAAAGGAATTGACCAAAAATCCAGATTTCAGACTGGTATCCCTGATGATGGTTTAATAATGTATGTGTTTGATTCCTTTCCTTACCAAAGTACCAACTGCTGCAGAAGCCATGACTTAATGCCACTGAGCAGGGAAGGACTGAGTTTGATTAGTACTTGAAAGATAATTGGAATGGAAACAGGTGAGAAAGTCAACATTTAAAACATAGGTATCCCTGCATCAGGCATTGTTTTTTAGCATTCAGATAGGTTAATCCACACCAGTGGGTTATGCACCTCAACCAGCAGATGGAGACAGAACACAGTTGACGTCACGGTATATATATACCCCTGCACTGACATCAGCTCACCAGTATTCTCTGTCTCCAGCAGATGGTGGATGTGCTTCTTCCTACTGGGGATTGCTTAAAAAACCAAAACTTTGTAGAAGGTGAAAAGAAAAAGGAAATTAATTTGCCCCGCTCTTCTGTGGTGATACCTAATGGTCTTTCCCTCAGTCAAGCTTTCCTGAGGTGATATTTGCGGATCCCTTCCTCAGAAGAGTGCGTTGGTCCAGTAGCTGAGTTTTCTGACGTGACCTTAGCTGTAGAGAGACAAACAGCTGAGAGGCTATCAGGTATAGGAAGCAGAGTGCAGCGGTGGAGGCCTTTGCCCTCTCCACCTGCGGCTGGAGACCGACTCTACTCAGCTTGGACGGGCTGAGCTCAGGTAAAAGAGTATATATATATTTTATTTTATTTTTTTTAAAAAGGGGGGGAGTTAATTTTAGGGAATCCATTTCCCTTCTGGTCTCCGAACTTGGGTGCGTCAATCCGATGTCCATTCCCATCTCTGGTGGAGCTTGGAGAGTCGTAGCAGGTTGAGCAGCCTTTTTGGCTAGGCTCTGCTCTCATACTTTGCTTAGATGCCATGGGGTAGGCCGTGGTGGTGTTCACGTGCTTTTCTGCACACAAGGCTGCTGTGAATCAGTGTCTGACATTTGTGCTCACTTACTCAGGTGGGATCTCAGCTGGGCACCTACCTAAACCGTGTGTTGAGTACGTACATTTTGGGTGTCCGTAGTGTACGCTTATTGGACCGAGCTTGTTTTTCACCCTGTCCAGGCAACCGTGCAGCTGGGTGCACAGTTGATAGATGCTTTTGGCAGTGTACTGATAGCGGGTGTTTTATCCATGGCGCAGGTGG
This sequence comes from Rhinatrema bivittatum, assembly GCF_901001135.1. NCBI lineage: Eukaryota > Metazoa > Chordata > Amphibia > Gymnophiona > Rhinatrematidae > Rhinatrema > Rhinatrema bivittatum. Next base: position 243,431,541 of record NC_042617.1, read on the forward strand.
CAAAAAAGCCTAAGCACCTTACCCTTTGTGCTGCTTGCCATATTTGGGCATCACAGCCTGATGTCCCCTCTAACTTGTGTCAGCACTGCTTGGAGGCTCAGGGACAATGGTCTCTGATTGATTTTGCTAAGCCAGGTCCTTCCCAGCATGATGTGGGAATGGAGCAGGAGGGGGAACTGCCAGAGGTTTTCCCTGGTTTTGTGGCTCGCCTAACTGGTTCGTCAGAGGGGAAGGTAGCTGAGTGGGCACAGGACTGATGCCCCCTGGTTTTGATATGGATCCTTCTGTCTTTTTTTTGGGTGGAATTTTTTCAAGGGCTTCAGTCCTTTCTTCAGGCGCAGTCGGCAGCCCCAGCCAAACCTAACAGTTCAGGATCACAAGCTGCGAATTCCCGCATGCCTGGTGCCACAGGTAAGAGTCTGAGTATGTCTAGACCTGCTGCAGGTCATGCTGATAGGGACCCAGATGGCACAGGTAATGAAGCCAATCCTTACTCCCTGGAGAATGCTTGCTTTCTTTCATAGAGATGAGTTACTAGATCTGATCTCCCAGACTTTGAAGATACTCAGGGTGCCTGGTGCTGATTCCATGACTGAGCCAATGAAAAATTCCATTTTAATTTCTTTTCATAAAGCATCATAATTCTTCCCCATTATGAATGCTGTTCAAGACTTGATTGAACTTGTTGCTCCCAGGTGGCTCGTACTTTTTTGCTTCTCTTTTTTGGCAGATGCGGGCTGCAACCTGTGACCTGGTCCACACTTCTGCCAGAGGGGTGGTTTTGGTAATAGCAGTCAGGCATCAGCTAAGGCTGAGGAATTGGTCAGTGATACAATTTCAAAGTCTAATCTTATGAAATTACCCTTTAAAGATCACACTTGTTTGGGAATGAGTTATAAAAAAAAATGGCCAATAAGTGAGGTGAGTCTCAGGTTCCTCATTTACCAAAGGATAAGAATCAGGCACCATGCTCTTTCAGGACAAGAAGTCGTGCTAGGGGCTTTGAGTGCTTTCGACCCAACAGAAGAGCGGCTTCACAGAAAGCTTGGCCTTTGGGTACGTCTCAGTCCTTTTGTTCCAGGCAGCCCAGGTGGGGCACAGGTTCAAGTGGCGGTACCCCTGAACCTCTCAATGAAAGGTGTGCCGACCCACGAACAGGAGATAGGGGGTTGCCTCTTTCTTTCTTATCGGAGGTTGGTCGAGATCATGTCAGACCAGTGGGTTCTGGAGGTGATAAGAGATGGCTATGCTCTGGGGTTTCTCAGTGTTCCTCAGGACATTTTCATGGTGTCTCCCTACAACTCTGCAGAAGAGGCAGACAGTGGAGTGTACCTTGTCAAGATTCCTCAACCTGCAGACTGTAATCCCAGTGCCCATGTCAATTTATTTAGACCCAAGGAAGGGTTCCTTTTGCCCCATTTTGAATCTCAAGGGCGTCAATTGTCATTTGCGTGGCTTGTTTCTGCATGGAAACTTTACACTCTTGATAATGGCAGTTCCGTCGGGGGAGTTATATCTCTGGATTGTCAGAGGCATGCCTACATATTCCCATCCAGCTGGAGCATAAACAGTTCCTGCATTTTGCTGTTTTGAAGCAACTTCATCAGTTTGGAGCACTACACTTCAGTTTGGCCACCGCGCCTAGAACCTTCTACAAGGTCATGGTGGTGGTCAGGGCCCTTATTGGTAACCTAAAAGTTACCAATAAGGGCCCTGACCTCAGTGGTCAGAGTAACAGATAAGTAAGAGAAAAATAAGTATGAAGCTTGCTGGACAGACTGGATGGGCCATTGGTCGTCTTCTGCCGTCATTTCTATGTTTCTATGATGGCATTCTGGTCCACCTGTACTTAGACAATTGGCTAATTCTGTCTAAGAGCATGAAAGAGAGTCATTACACCAATGCAAGGTGATCTCCTTGCTACAGGAACTAGGTTGGGTGATGAACTTAGCCAAGAGCAATCTGAAGCCATCCCAGTCACTAGAGCAGTGGTTCTCAACCTTTCTAATGCCGTGACCCCGAAATACAGTTCCTCATGTTGCGGTGACCCCTTGCCCCGCCCTTGCCCCGCCCTCGCAGGGCGAGGGCGGGGTGAGGATGGGGCTTTGGTCATATGGGGGCGGGGTTATGGATGGGGTTGGATTTTAGTGCATACTTATTTATTATGACATTTATAAACAGAACCACCATTCCTCATAAAACAATAAAATTAAGAAACATAAAGCATCAGTTATAATAGTAAAACCATACTAATAAAATAATATTTTAAAATTACTGATAAATAGAATTTCTATTAATTAAAATCATATACATTTTTATAATTTCCCCACACACCAATAATATTTCAAAACAGCACATATATCAAATAACACACAATAATTAAAACTAATAAGGATTTTAAAAAGCCCCTGCTGTCCATACATGGGAGCTCTTGATTTCCAGTCACCCTGATATTGTCGAGGATTAGGAGGTTATCCTCTCTCTCACACACATACACTCACATGTCCATTCTCTCTCACACATACACTGTCACATACTTACACATTCATGCTCTTATACCCACCATAACCTCTCACTCTCACAGACACTGATACACTCTCAGGGTGTAAGACACTCTCCCCCCCCCCCCCCCCCCCCCTCACACACACTCTTACTCCCCTGGATTTTCTCATACACACTCATGCTCTCACTCTTACTGGCTCCCTCACAACCTCAGAGCCTCTCAGATAAAAGTCTATGCAGCAGAAATAATGCTGAATGTTGAGAATTGTGTTATGCAGACTAATCTGGAAAATGCACTAATTTCTACATGAGTCATAATGAATCAGTCCTCAGCTGCAGCCTTCAATTGATTATCCTGGCTCCCTTTAATAATGTTTGCCAAATACAGTTCATGTGTAACAGCAATCCTAATTCTCCACCAGATCAAGCTGATTTCACATCCCACTTCATACTTTGTCACCTCCAGCTGAGTCAAACAATTAATCTAATTACTGCCACTGCTGCCACGTGGCTATTGGGGAGGCGCTGATTGCTGCTATTGGCACCAGTGTTGCCAACCTCGCTTATTTACCGTGAGATTGGGCTTCTTTTTGTAGTCATTCGCGGGGTTTTTTTCCGATTTGCGGGTTGCTTTTAATTGGGCTATTTTTTCTGCCAGTCGTGTTTTTTTGGGCTTGTTGGGCGGGACTTGTGCTCTGAATCATGTTACAGTGATTGGCTGCTGCGATGAAGCCTGTCCATAGCAGGCTCACCCTATCCCTATATTGCAGCAGTAAGCCAATCAGAGCAGGAGCTGCAAGCCTTGTTGATGCACACGTCAGGAGCACATTTTGTGGGCAGACCTAGCCAGCACTGCACAGCATCTCACGTGGGCGGAACGGGAAGAGCAGCACGGCATTGGAGCGCAACAGCAAAGGAATCCAGAGTGTGCAGCTACAGCCAGGTAGCAGGAGGGGAGGAATTAGGATGTAGGGAGGGGGAATGAGTGTGTGGTGACCAGAGATGTGCTGGGAGGAGGGAATCAGCGTGTGGGGGGCCAGAGATGTGCTCGGAGGGGTTACGGAAGGGGGGAATGAGAGTGTGGTGACCAGAGATGTGCTGGGAGGAGGGAATCAGCGTGTGGGGGGCCAGAGATGTGCTCGGAGGGGTTAGAGAGGTGGGAATGTGTGTGAGGGGCCAGAGATGTGCTTGGAGGGGGCTGAGGAGAGAGGAATGAGTATGTGGGGGCCAGAGATGTGCTAGGAGGGGTTAGGGAGGGGGGAATCAGTGTGTGTGGAGCCATAGATGTGCTCGGAGGGGTTACAGAGGGGGGGGAATGAGAGTGTGGGGACCAGAGATGTGCTAGGAGGGGTTAGGGAGGGGGGAAAGAGTGTGGGGGCCAGAGATTTGCTTGTAGGGGGGTGGGGAGGGGGGTATGAGTATGTGAGGGCATTAACTGCTATAAAAAAATAAAATGTTTTTTTTTTTACATCTTCTTCCCTTTCTAATTTTTTGCCATTTCCTTTAATATTGCCTTTTTTTCTATTTCTTTTCTCTCCACCTGTCTTCTTCCCTCAAACACACAGTCAGGTTCTCATTCTCACATGCATTTCTCTCTCACACACACATACACAGGCTCTCACTGGCACAGGCTGTCTGAGTCTCACACACAGGCTCTCTCACACCCCCACATGCTGCCTTGCTCAAGCACAGGCTCTCACTCTTACATGCTGTCTCTTTCACACACACAGAGGCTCTCACATGCTGTCTCTGCAAACACACACAGTCTCTCAACTCATCTCATACTCGCACACACCTCTCTCTTACCTCTGGGCCTCTTCTTTACGGGTTGCCACAGGATGGGCTCTGCAGCGGCCCTAGTCTTCCCGGCCCGCTGCTCCTCTTCTGCACGCAGCTGAAGCGCCTCCTCCTTCCTGCCCGTGCGGCTCCGGCAGTGTTGCCAGGTTTTCATGAACGAACAAGCACTTTTTTCAAAAAAAACAAGCCCAAAACACATGAGATTGAAACATTTTATTTTTTTATAGCAGTTAATGCCCTCACATACTCATACCCCTCTCCCCAGCCCCCTCCAAGCAAATCTCTGGCCCCCCACACTCTCATTCCCCCCCCTCCCAGCACATCTCTGGCCCCCCACCCTCTCATTCCCCCCCCCCTCCCAGCACATCTCTGGCCCCCCACACTCTCATTCCCCCCCCCCTCCCAGCACATCTCTGCCCCCACACTCTCATTCCCCCCCCCTCCCAGCACATCTCTGGCCCCCCACACTCTCATTTCCCCCCCCCCTCCCAGCACATCTCTGGCCCCCCCCACACTCTCATTCCCCCCCCCCCTCCCAGCACATCTCTGGCCCCCCACACTCTCATTCCCCCCCCCCTCCCAGCACATCTCTGGCCCCCCACACTCTTATTCCCCCCCTCCCAGCACATCTCTGGCCCCACACACTCTCATTCCCCCCCCCCCCAGCACATCTCTGGCCCCACACACTCTCATTTCCCCCCCCCCCCCCAGCACATCTCTGGCCCCACACACTCTCATTCCCCCCCCCCCCCCAGCACATCTCTGGCCCCCCACACTCTCATCCCCCCCCCCCCCTCCCAGCACATCTCTGGCCCCACACACTCTCATTCCCCCCCCCCTCCCAGCACATCTCTGGCCCCACACACTCATTCCCACCTCCCTAACCCTCTCCGAGCACATTTCTGGCCCCCCACACACTCATTCCCCCCAGTACATCCCCAGCCCCCACACACTCATTCCCCCCAGTACATCCCCGGCCCCCACACACTCATTACCCTCTCCCAACATACTAACTCCTTCCCTCCTGATACCTGGCTGTAGCTGCACACTCTGGATTCCTTTGCTGTTTTTCTCCAACGCTGTGCTGCTGGTCTTCCCGTTCCGCCCACGTGCGATGCTGTGCTGGCTGGGTCTGCCCACAAAATGTGCTCCTGAGTATGCATCAACAAGGCTTGCAGCTCCTGCTCTGATTGGCTTACTGCTGCAATATAGGGATAGGGTGCGCCTGCTATGGACAGGCTTCATCGCAGCAGCAGCAGCCAATCACTGTAACAGAGCACAAGTCCCGCCCAACTTGTGCTCTGTTACAGTCCGCCCTGATTCAGAGCACAAGTCCCGCCCAACAAGCCCAAAAAAACGCGACTGGCAGAAAAAATAGCCGCGGACCGGCAAAAAACCCCCAACGGCCCGGTACCGGTGGTTGGGAACCCTGCTTTAGGCGACCCCTGTGTTGTGGTCGTTCGACCCCCGCCGGGGTCGCAACCCCCAGGTTGAGAACCGCTGCACTAGAGTATCTCGGTGTTCGTTTTGACACGAAGCATGGCAGGGTGTTCTTGCTGGAGATCTCCATTCAGAAACTAATGGCACAGGTGCAACTTTTATCAGAAACAATATGCCCAACGATGTCTTATCTAGAGGTGCTTGGGTTGATGACAGCCGCCCTAGAGTTGGTTCCATGGGCAAGGGTGCATATGTATCCTCTTCAGCACATACTATGTGCTCGTTGGAGTCCACAGTCTCAGGATTAATCAATATGGCTTCACTGGGGAAACTTTTGGGGAAAGGGGAGACTTTTCCGAAAGGATGGGCTCCACCTTAACCAGAGTGGAACCAAGCTGCTGGCACTAACTTTCAAAAAGGAGATAGAGCAGCTTTTAAACTAGAACAAGGGGGAAAGCAGACAGTCACTCAGCAGTGCATGGTTCAGAGAAATGTATCCTTGAAGGATACTAATGAAACAGGAGAGTTAGGGCAACCCAACAGAGAGGTTCCATTAAAAGCTAACATAGTCCATGTACCTATATGTAAAAAATCACCAAAGCTAATGATTTACGAATTATCCCTAACAACTGAAAAGCAGGTTGTTAATACAAACAAAACACACACTTTGAAATGTCTGTATGCCAATGCCAGAAGTCTAAGAAGTAAGATGGGAGAGTTAGAGTGTGTAGCAGCAAATGATGAGATTGACATAATTGGCATCACAGAGACTTGGTGGAAGGAGGATAACCAATGGGACAGTGCTATATCAGGGTACAAATTATATTGCAATGATAGGGAGGATCAACTTGGTGGGGGTGTGGCACGTTATGTCCGAGAGGGTATAGAGTCCAACAGGATAAAGATCATACAAGAGACTAAATGCTCAGTAGAATCTATATGGGTAGAAATCCCATGTGTGGTGGATAAGAGTATAGTGATAGGAGTATACTTCTGTCCACCTGGACAAAATGGTCAGACAGATGATGACATGCTAAGAGAAAATAGGGAAGCTAACAAATTTTCAGTGCAATAATAATGGGAGATTTCAATTACCCCAATATTGACTGGGTAAATGTAACATCGGAACTTGCTAGAGACATAAAGTTCCTGGATGTAATAAATGACTGGTTCAGGAACCAACAAGAGAGGGAGCTATTTTAGTTTTAATTCTTAGTGGAATGCAGGATTTGGTGAGAGAAGTAACAGTGGTGGGGCCACTTGGCAATAGTGATCTTAACATGATCAAATTTAAACAAATAACTGGAAGGGGGACAATAAGTAAATCTGCAGCTGTAACACTAAACTTTCAAAAGGGAAACTTTGATAAAATGAGGAAAATAGTTAGAAAAAAACTGAAAGGTGCAGCTGCAAAGGTTAAAAGTGTTCAACAGTCATGGACATTGTTTAAAAAAACATTCCTAGAGGCGCAGTCCATATGTATTCCACACATTAAGAAAGGTGGAAGGAAGGCAAAACGATTACCGTCATGGTTAAAAGGTGAGGTGAAAGAGGCTATTTTAGCCAAAAAAAATCCTTCAAAAATTGGAAGAAGGATCCATCTGAAGAAAATAGGATAAAACATAAGCATTGTCAGGTTAAGTGTAAAACATTGATAAGACAGGCGAAGAGAGAATTTGAAATGAAGTTGGCCATAGAGGCAAAAACTCATAATAAAATCTTTTTAAAATATATCCAAAGCAAGAAAGCTGTGATGGAGTCTATTGGGTTAAAGGGGCTCTTAGGGAAGATAAGGCCATTGCAGAAAGACTAAATTAATTTTTTGCTTCTGTGTTTACTAATGAGGATGTTGGGGAGATACCAGTTCTGGAGATGGATTTCAGGAGTGACGAGTTAGATGACATGAATGAAATCACTGTGAACTTGGAAGATGTAGTAGGCCAGATTGACAAACTAAAGAGTAGCAAATCACCTGGACCGGATGGTATGCATCCTAGGGTACTGAAGGAACTCAAAAATGAAATTTCTGATCTATTTGTTAAAATTTGTAACCTATCATTAAAATCATCCATTGTACCTGAAGACTGGAGGAGGGCCAATGTAACCCCGATATTTAAAAAAGGCTCCAGGGGCGATCCAGGTAACTAAAGACCAGTGAGCCTGACTTCAGTGCTGGGAAAAATAGTGGAAACTATTCTCAAGATCAAAATCGTAGAGCATATAGAAAGACATGGTTTAATGGAACACAGTCAACATGGATTTACCCAAGGGAAGTCTTGCCTAACACATCTGCTTTATTTTTTTGAAGGGGTTAATAAACATTGGATAAAGGTGAACCGGTAGATGTAATGTATTTGGTTTTTCAGAAGGCGATTTTCAGAAGTCCCTCATGAGAGGCTTCTAAGAAAACTAAAAAGTCATGGGATAGGAGGAGATGTCCTTTCATAGATTACAAACTGGTTAAAAGACAGGAAACAGAGAATAGGATTAAATGGTCAATTTTCTCAGTGGAAAAGGGTAAACAGTGGAGTGTCTCAATATATCTTTTCAATATATATATAAATGATCTGGAAAGGAATACGACTAGTGAGGCTATCAAATTTGCGGAAGATACAAAATTATTCAGAATAGTTAAATCAAACGTGGATTGTGATACATTACAGGAGGACCTTGCAAGACTGGAAGATTGGGCATCCAAATGGCAGATGAAATTTAATGTGGACAAGTGCAAGGTGTTGCATATAGGGAAAAATAACCCTTGCTGTAGTTACACGATGTTAGGTTCCATATTAGGAGCTACCACCCAGGAAAAAGATCTAGGCATCATAGGGGTAGATTTTATAAATTTACGCGCGCGCGTACTTTTGTTCGTGCACCATGCACGAACAAAAGTACGCTGGATTTTATAAGATACGAGCGTAGCCTATAAAATCCGGGGTTGGCGCACGCAAGGGGGTGCACATTTGTGCAACCTGCGCGCGCCGAGCCCAGCGCGCGCTGCTTGTTCCCTCCGCCTCCCCTCACCTTCCCCTACCTAACCTACCCCCCCCCCCCCCCCGGCCCTATCTAAACCCCCCCCCCCCCCCCCCCACTTTAACAGATTTACGCCTGCCGAAAGCAGGTGTAAATCTGCGCGCGCCAGCGGGCTGCTGGCGCGCCATCACCTGACCCGGGGGCTGGTCCGGAGGCCTCGACCACGCCCCCGGGCCGGCACCACGCCCCTGGACACGCCCCCTCCCACCCCTTTTACGAAGCCCCGGGACTTGCGCGCGTCCCGGGGCTATGCGCGCACCGGCAGCCTATGCAAAATAGGCGGGCGAAAATCCGGACAGATTTATGCGTGCAGGGCTTTTAAAATCCGGCCCATAGTGAATAATACTTTAAAATCGTCGGCTCAGTTTGCTGCAGCAGTCAAAAAAGCAAACAGAATGTTAGGAATTATTAGGAAGGGAATGGTTAATAAAACGGAAAATGTCATAATGCCTCTATATCGCTCCATGGTGAGACTGCACCTTGAATACTGTGTACAATTCTGGTCACTGCATCTCAAAAAAGATATAGTTGCGATGGAGAAGGTATAGAGAAGGGCAACCAAAATGATAAAGGGGATGAAACAGCTCCCTTATGAGGAAAGGCTGAAGAGGTTAGAGCTGTTCAGTTTGGAGAAGAGACGGCTGAGGGGGGATATGATAGAGGTCTTTAAGATCATGAGAGGTCTTGAACGAGTAGATGTGAATCAATTATTTACACTTTCGAATAATAGAAGGACTAGGGGCATTCCATGAAGTTAGCCGGTAGCACATTTAAGACTAATAGGAGAAATTTCTTTTTCACTCAATGCACAATAAAGCTCTGGAATTTGTTGCCAGAGGATGTGGTTAGTGCAGTTAGTGTAGCTGGGTTCAAAAAAGGTTTGGATAAGTTCTTGGAGAAGTCCATTAATGGCTAGTTAGGGAATAGCCACTGCTATTAATTGCAACAGTAGCACGGGACCTTCTTAGTGTTTGGGTAATTGCAGGTTCTTGTGGCCTGGTTTGGCCTTTGTTAGAAACAGGATGCTGGGCTTGATGGACCCTTGGTCTGACCCAGCATAGCAATTTCTTATGTTCTTATGTTCTTATCGGGAGAGATCACCATCCAATTGCAGTGGTGGCTATAAGCGGATTATCTAAGGAAGGGGCATTTCACCACAAACTCCAGACTGGCTAGTACTCATGACAGATGCGAGCCTCCAGGGTCAGGAGCTGGAAGCACAGGGACGCTGGAGTACAGAAGAGTCTCCCTGGAGCATCAATCGGCTGGAAGCTTGTGCCGTTCGGTTGGCATGCTTGTGATTCATCGACCACTTGCATGGTCAAGCAGTCTGAATAATGTCAAGACAATGCAACGGTAGTGGCTTACATCAATCGCCAGGGAAGAACCAAGAGCCAGCAAGTGTCGCAGGATATATCGCAACTCATGGAACGGGCAGAAGTACATCTTCAGGAGATCTCAGCCTCACAATGGCAAGAAAAGACCATATAAGAGAAGACTTTCTCAACAGACAGAGTCTGGATCCAGGAGAATGGAAATTGTCAAATGAAGCATTCCAGCTCATAGTGCACCGCTGGGACCTCCCGTTTCTAGATTTGCTGGTGACATCACACAATGCTAAGGTTTCTCGCTTCCTCAGGCACAGGAGAGATCTGAAGTCCTTGAGCATCAATGCCCTCATGCAGGAGTAACCGAACGTAAGTTTCTATATGCCTTTCCCCCCGTGGCCCATGTTGGGCAGAATGATATAGAGAATCAACATTCACATATGGATGGTGCTTCTGGTAGCATCAGATTGGCCCAGGAGCCATAGTATGCAGATCTGTGAAGGCTCCAGGTGGACTTTCTGATTACTGGTCCACAGGGATCTGCTGCGGCGGGGGCCTGTTTTTCAGGAAGATCAGACTCAATTCTGTCTTATGGTATGGCCCTTGAGAGGCTTGGTTGCTGAAGCGTGAATACTCCACAGCTGTGATTACAACTTTGCTTTGAGCGCAAAAGCTCTCCACATCATTAGCCTATGTTCGAGTTTGGCGAGTGAGGCTTAGTTTAAGGAGTGAGGGTTTCATCCTCTAGTTAAGATTCTGCTCATTTTGGATTTTTTGCAGGATGGGTTGATTAACAGGTTGGCCCTTAATTCCTTGAAGGTACAGATGGTGGCTCTTGTCTATTTCCGAGGTCAGGTTAATGATGAACCCTTGCCAGCTCATCCGGATGAGGCCTGATTCTTAAAAACAGTGAAGCATCTTCGTCGTCCTTTGCAGTTACCGCTGCCTTTGTGGAGTCTTAATCTGATTTTGGAATTTTTGACGGGTTCTACCTTTCGATCACTGCATAGCCTTTCCTTGAGGTAACTTACTTTGAAGACAGTGGTTCTTGTGGCAATTTGTTCTGCATGTAAAGTTTCCAAACTGCAGGCCTTGTCTTGCAGGGAACCATTTCTGCGAGTGACTCTGAGGGTGATAGATTTGTAAACTGTTCCGTCTTTCTTGCCAAAGGTGGTCTCAGATTTTCACATGAATAAGAACATAAGAAATGCCATACTGGGTGAGACCAAGGATCCATCAAGCCTAGTATCCTCTTTCCAACAGTAGCCAATCCAAGCCACAAGTACCTGGCAAGTACCCAAACATTTGATAGATCATAAGCTACTATTGCTTATTAATTACCATAATAGCAGTTTATGGATTTATCCTCTAGGAACTTATACAAACCTTTTTTTAAACCCAGTTACACTAACTGCTGTAACCACATCCTCTGGCAGTGAATTCCAGAGCTTAAGTATGCGCTGAGTGAAAAAGAATTTTCTTCGATTTCTTTTAAATGAGCTATTTGCTAACTTCATGGAGTGCCCCCTGGTCCTTCTATTATCTGAGAGAGTAAATAACAGATTTACATTAACTTATTCAAGTCCTTTCATGATTTTATAGACTTCTATCATATCCCCCCTCAGTTGTCTCTTCTCAAATCTGAACAGCCCTAACTTCTTTAGCATTTCCTGATAGGGCAGCTCTTGCATGCCCCTTATCATTTTGGTCACCCTTCTCTGCACTTTCTCCAGTGCAGCTATATCCTTTTTGAGATGCGGTGACCAGAACTGCACACAGTATTCAAGGTGCGGTATCACCATGGAACAATAGAGGCATTATGACATCATCCTCTGTTTTATTTTCCATTCCCTTCCTAATAATTCCTAACAATATTTGCTTTTTTTGTATCGCCTCAGCACAGTGAACTGACTATTTCAATGAATTATCCACTATTACGCCTAGATCTCTTTCCTGGCAAGCAACTCCTAAGATAGAACCTAACATTGTGTGACTACAGCAAGGGTTATTTTTCCCTATATGCATTACTTTGCACATGTTCACGTTAAATTTCATCTGCCATTTGGAAGCCCAGTCTTCCAGTCTTGCATGGTCCTCCTACAATTCATTACAATCCACTTGAGATTTAACTACTCTGCATATGCATAATTTTGTGTCATCCGCAAATTTGATCACCTTACTTGTCATGCTCCTTTCCAGATCATTTATAAATACATTAAAAAGCACAGTTCCAAGAACAGTTCCCTGAGGCACTCTCTTTCCTGTCTTTTAACCAACTTGCAATCCATAAAAGGACATCACCTTCTATCCCATGACTTTTTAGTTTTCTTAGAAGCCTCTCATGCGGGACTTTGTTGAACGCCTTCTGAAAATTCAAATACACCACATCTACCAGTTCACCTTTGTTCATATGTTTATTCACCCCTTCAAAAAATTGCAGGAGATATGAGGCAAGACTTCTCTTGGGTAAATCCATGTTGGCTGTGTCCCATCAAACCATGTCTATCTAAATGTTTTGTGATTTTATTCTTTATAACAGTTTCCACAATTTTTCCTGGCACTGAATTAGGCTCACAGGTCTATACTTTCCCGGATCATCCCTGGATCCCTTTTTAAATACAGGTGATAGGTTACAAATTTTTATTAATAGCTATGTAATTTCATTTTTTAGTTCTTTCAGAACCCTGGGGTGTATATCAGGTGATTTACTACTCTTCAGTTTGTCAGTCAGGCCTGCCACATCTTCCAGGTTCACAGTGATTTGGTTCAGTTAACCTGAAACATCACCCATGAAAACCTTCTCTGGAAGAGAGGTATCCTCTTCTCTCAGTGGGAGCACTGAGAGGAGAGGATCACCTTGCTGGTGGCTGAAAGGAAGCAGTAAGTTCTGCTTGGGAAATTTCTTAAAAGTATTGGGGAGAAGTAAACTATTGAGGTATAATAATGTGTGTGTTTGTTTGTTAAATAGTAAGACAGCTTATAAACAGAAGTTAGTGTTTGTGTTTGTTTTTGTTTTGTTTTGTTTTAAATAGTAGTCTGCAAAGCAGCTAATAAACAAGTTAATGTTTGTTTCCCAGCCCTACCACCCCCTCCCACCCACCCTTAGCTCATCCTTCAATTTATAGGCAGGTTCCACTTTCACACTAAAGAAAATCAGCATTTTAAGTTCACTTCACGAATTCCCCACATCTTATTGAGAGTTTGATCATTTCCTTGTAGGCCACTACCAGATATATAGTGAATAATTTAATAAATTTAAAGGACCCTAATTAGACATATTCCTACTCCCATAGCAACCTAAAACTTAACTAGGAACTGACAAATTTGAAATGAAGGCAGCAGTTCAGCAGCAGGAAGGGGGCCTCCCAGTCTTGGGCATTGAGTGTCACATTTATGATTTTTTACCCCCTGGTGAGAAGTTGTACTTGTGCATTGGATGCAAAGAGCTCCTGTCTCTCAGAGAACGAGTCCGATCTCTGGAGGCTAAAGTAGCATAGAAACATAGAAGTGACGGCAGAAGAAGACCATACGGCCCATTCAGTCTGCCCAGCAAGCTTTCACAGTTATTTTTCTCATACTTATCTGTTACTCTGACCGCTGAGGTCAGGGCCCTTATTGGTAACTTTTTGGTTCTAATTTTCTTTCTACCCCTGCCATTGATGTAGAGAGCAGTCCTGGAGCTGCATAAAAGTGAAGTATCAAGCCTAATTGGTTAGGGGTAGTAACTGCTGTCATAAGCAAGCGACTCCCACGCTAATTTGTTTACCCAGCCTGTGCAATTTAGTCCTTGTTGGTTGTCTTAATATAAATCCTCTTTTCTTCACTCCCCCTCTGCCGTTGAAGCAGTCAGCTGTGCTGTATATGTATTCAAAGTGAAGTATCAGGCTTAATTGGTTCGGGGTAGTAACCGCAGCAACAAGCAAGCTACCCCCACGCTTATTTGTTTACCCAGATGATGCAATTCAATCCTAGTTGGTAGTTGTCTGACTGTAAATTCTCTTATCTTCATTCCCCCTGCTGTTGAAGCAGTGAGCTTCGCTGCATATGTATTCAAAGTGAAGTATCAGGTTTAATTGGTTAGGGGTAGTAACTGCTGCAACAAGCAAGCTACTCTCACGCTTATTTGTGAATGCAAATCCTTTGTCCCACATTTTCTCTTGCCGTTGAAGCATAGAGCAATGTTGGAGTCGCATTAACCGTGTGTATGTTTATTGAATAAGGGTATTAATCACCAGGAAGTAGCCGTCATTCCCGCAAGCCACCCCCATGCCTCTTCTCTTCATTCACATCCTCGAGACTTTATGGATCCACAGTGTATCCCACGCCCCTTTGAAATCCTTCACAGTTTTAGTCTTCACCACTTCCTCCGGAAGGGCGTTCCAGGCATCCACCACTCTCTCCGTGAAGAAATACTTCCTGACATTGGTTCTGAGTCTTCCTCCCTGGAGTTTTAAATCGTGACCTCTGGTTCTGCTGATTTTTTTGTAATGGAAAAGATTTGTCGTTGACTTTGGATCATTAAAACCTTTCAAGTATCTGAAGGTCTGTATCATATCACCCTGCTCCTCCTTTCCTCCAGGGTATACATATTTAAATTCTTCAATCTCTCCTCATAAGGCATTCGATGAAGACCATACACCTTTTTGGTCCCCCTTCTCTGGACCACCTCCATCCTGTCTCTGTCCCTTCGGAGATACGGTCTCCAGAACTGAGCACAGTACTCCAGGTGAGGCCTCACCAAGGACCTGTACAAGGGGATAATCACTTCCCTTTTCTTACTCTATATTCTTCTATGCAGCCTAACATTCTTCTGGCTTTAGCTATCGCCTTGTCACATTGTTTCGCCGACTTCAGATCGTTAGACACTCACCTCAAGGTCTCTCTCCTGCTCAGTGCACATCAGCCCTTCACCCCCATCGAATACAGTTCTTTTGGATTTCCACACCCCATATGCATGACTCTTCACTTCTTGGCATTGAATCTCAGCTGCCATATCTTCAACCAGTCTTCCAGCTTCCTTAAATCCCATTTCATTCTCTTCACTCCTTCTGGAGTGTCCACTCTGTTGCAGATCTTAGTATCATCCGCAAATAGACAAACCTTACCTTCTATCCCGTCCGTGATATCGGTCACGAAGATATTGAACAGGACCGGTCCCAACACCGACCCTTGCGGCACTCCATTCATCACCGCTTTCTCTTCCGAGTAAGTTCCATTTACCATCACACATTGTCTTCTGTCCTTCAACCAGTTTGCTATCCAGGCCACCACCTTGGCACTCACTCCCAAACTTCTCGTTTTATTCACTAGCCTCCTGTGCGGGACCGTATCAAAAGCTTTGCTAAAATCCAAGTAGATGACATCGAGCGCTCTTCCTCCATCCAATTCCTTAGTCGCCCAATCAAAAAAGTCTATCAAATTCATCTTGGTGAAACCATGCTGCCTCTGGTCCAGTAATTCTGCTGCTTGTAGATAGTTCACTATTCTTTCCTTCAGTGACTCCAGTACTTTTCCCACCACCGAGGTGAGGCTAACCGGCCTGTAGTTTCTAGCCTCCTCTCTGCTCCCACACTTGTGAAGAGGGACCACCGCCGCTCTTCTCCAATCACTCGGCACAACTCCCGTTTCTAGGGATCTATTGAACAGGTCACTCAGCAGATCCGCCAGCACATCTCTAAGCTCTTTCAGTATCCTGGGATGAACCTCCTCAGGTCCCATCACTTTGTCCACTTTCAGTTTTCCTAGCTCTTCCCATAGTTGGTGATTCGATTATTAGGAATGTAGATAGCTGGGTGGCGGGTGGGCGTGAGGATCGCCTGGTAACATGCCTACCTGGTGCGAAGGTGGCGGACCTCACGCGTCACCTAGATAGGATTTTAGACAGTGCTGGGGAGGAGCCGGCTGTCATGGTACACGTGGGCACCAACGACATAGGAAAATGTGGGAGGGAGGTTCTGGAAGCCAAATTTAGGCTCTTAGGTAGAAAGATTAAATCCAGAACCTCCAGGGTAGCATTCTCTGAAATGCTCCCTGTTCCACGCGCAAGTCACCAGAGGCAGGCAGAGCTCCGGAGTCTCAATGCGTGGATGAGACGATGGTGCAAGGAAGAGGGATTCAGTTTTGTTAGGAACTGGGGAACCTTTTGGGGAAGGGGGAGTCTCTTCCGAAGGGATGGGCTCCACCTTAACCAGAGTGGAACCAGACTGCTGGCGCTAACCTTTAAAAAGGAGATAGAGCAGCTTTTAAACTAGAACAAAGGGGAAAGCCGACAGTCGCTCAGCAGCGCATGGTTCGGAGAGATGTATCTTTAAAGGATACTAATGATGCATTAGAATTAGGGCATCCCGACAGTGAGGTTCCAATAATTAGAAAAGTAGTCCAAGTGCCTGTAACTAAAAACTCACCTGAGCTAAAAAATTCTAACTTATCCCTATCAATTAAAAAGCAGAATAAAAATACAAACAAAAAACAAACTTTGAAATGTCTGTATGCTAATGCCAGAAGTCTAAGAAGTAAGATGGGAGAATTAGAATGTATAGCAGTAAATGATGACATAGACTTAATTGGCATCTCAGAGACATGGTGGAAAGAGGATAACCAATGGGACAGTGCTATAACCGGGGTACAAATTATATCGCAATGACAGAGAGGAGCAGTCGGGAGGAGGTGTGGCGCTTTATGTCCGGGATGGCATAGAGTCCAACAGGATAAACATCCTGCATGAGACTAAATACAAAATTGAATCTTTATGGGTAGAAATCCCTTGTGTGTCAGGGAAGACTACAGTGATAGGGGTATACTACCGTCCACCTGGTCAAGATGGTGAGATGGACAGTGAAATGCTAAGAGAAATTAGGGAAGCTAACCAAATTGGTAGTGCAGTAATAATGGGAGACTTCAATTACCCCAATATAGACTGGGTAAATGTATCATCGGGTCACGCTAGAGAGAGAACGTTCCTGGATGGAATAAATGATAGCTTTATGGAGCAATTGGTTCAGGAACAGACGAGAGAGGGAGCAATTTTAGATCTAATTCTCAGTGGAGCACAGGACTTGGTGAGAGAGGTAACGGTGGTAGGGCCGCTTGGCAATAGTGATCATAATATGATCAAATTTGATTTAATGACTGGAAAAGGAACAGTGTGCAAATCCAAGGCTCTCGTGCTAAACTTTCAAAAGGGAAACTTTGATAAAATGAGAAAAATTGTTAGAAAAAAACTGAAAGGAGCAGCTACAAAAGTAAAAAATGTCCAAGAGGCGTGGTCGTTGTTAAAAAATACCATTCTAGAAGCACAGTCCAGATGTATTCCACACATTAAGAAAGGTGGAAAGAAGGCAAAACGATTACCGGCATGGTTAAAAGGGGAGGTGAAAGAAGCTATTTTAGCCAAAAGATCTTCATTCAAAAATTGGAAGAAGGATCCAACGGAAGAAAATAGGATAAAGCATAAACATTGGCAAGTTAAATGTAAGACATTGATAAGACAGGCTAAGAGAGATTTTGAAAAGAAGTTGGCTGCAGAGGCAAAAACTCACAGTAAAAACTTTTTTAAATATATCTGAAGTAGAAAGCCTGTGAGGGAGTCAGTTGGACCGTTAGATGATCGAGGGGTTAAAGGGGCACTTAGAGAAGATAAGGCCATCGCGGAAAGATTAAATGATTTCTTTGCTTCAGTGTTTACTGAAGAGGATGTTGGGGAGGTACCCGTAATGGAGAAGGTTTTCATGGGTAATGATTCAGATGGACTGAATCAAATCACGGTGAACCTAGAAGATGTGGTAGGCCTGATTGACAAACTGAAGAGTAGTAAATCACCTGGACCGGATGGTATACACCCCAGAGTTCTGAAGGAACTAAAAAATGAAATTTCAGACCTATTAGTAAAAATTTGTAACTTATCATTAAAATCATCCATTGTACCTGAAGACTGGAGGATAGCAAATGTAACCCCAATATTTAAAAAGGGCTCCAGGGGCGATCCGGGAAACTACAGACCGGTTAGCCTGACTTCAGTGCCAGGAAAAATAGTGGAAAGTGTTCTAAACATCAAAATCACTGAACATATAGAAAGACATGGTTTAATGGAACAAATTCAGCATGGCTTTACCCAGGGCAAGTCTTGCCTCACAAATCTGCTTCACTTTTTTGAAGGAGTTAATAAACATGTGGATAAAGGTGAACCGGTAGATATAGTATACTTGGATTTTCAGAAGGCGTTTGACAAAGTTCCTCATGAGAGGCTTCTAGGAAAAGCAAAAAGTCATGGGATAGGTGGCGATGTCCTTTTGTGGATTGCAAACTGGCTAAAAGACAGGAAACAGAGAGTAGGATTAAATGGGAAATTTTCTCAGTGGAAGGGAGTGGACAGTGGAGTGCCTCAGGGATCTGTATTGGGACCCTTACTGTTCAATATATTTATAAATGATCTGGAAAGAAATACGACGAGTGAGATAATCAAATTTGCAGATGACACAAAATTGTTCAGAGTACTTAAATCACAAGCAGATTGTGATAAATTGCAGGAAGACCTTGTGAGACTGGAAAATTGGGCATCCAAATGGCAGATGAAATTTAATGTGGATAAGTGCAAGGTGATGCATATAGGGAAAAATAACCCATGCTATAATTACACGATGTTGGGTTCCATATTAGGTGCTACAACCCAAGAAAGAGATCTAGGTGTCATAGTAGATAACACATTGAAATTGTCGGTTCAGTGTGCTGCGGCAGTCAAAAAAGCAAACAGAATGTTGGGAATTATTAGAAAAGGAATGATGAATAAAACGGAAAATGTCATAATGCCTCTGTATCGCTCCATGGTGAGACCGCACCTTGAATACTGTGTACAATTCTGGTCGCCGCATCTCAAAAAAGATATAATTGCGATGGAGAAGGTACAGAGAAGGGCTACCAAAATGATAAGGGGAATGGAACAACTCCCCTATGAGGAAAGACTAAAGAGGTTAGGACTTTTCAGCTTGGAGAAGAGACGACTGAGGGGGGATATGATAGAGGTGTTTAAAATCATGAGAGGTCTAGAACGGGTAGATGTGAATCGGTTATTTACTCTTTCGGATAGTAGAAAGACTAGGGACACTCCATGAAGTTAGCATGGGGCACATTTAAAACTAATCGGAGAAAGTTCTTTTTTACTCAACGCACAATTAAACTCTGGAATTTGTTGCCAGAGAATGTGGTTCGTGCAGTTAGTATAGCTGTGTTTAAAAAAGGATTGGATAAGTTCTTGGAGGAGAAGTCCATTACCTGCTATTAAGTTCACTTAGAGAATAGCCACTGCCATTAGCAATGGTTACATGGAATAGACTTAGTTTTTGGGTACTTGCCAGGTTCTTATGGCCTGGATTGGCCACTGTTGGAAACAGGATGCTGGGCTTGATGGACCCTTGGTCTGACCCAGTATGGCATTTTCTTATGTTCTTATGTTCATACATTCTCTTCCATAAACGGAGTTTCATCTATTCCATTCCCCTCCAGTTTCTTGTTAACTAGTGTCAGTCCTTCTCCGGGGTCTTCTTTAGTGAACACTGAACTGAAGTATTCGTTTAATATTTCTGCCATTTCTTCATCTGTCTCCACCCATTGATCCTTTTCACCTTTCAATTTCACTGTACCACTTTGGACTTTTCTCCTTTCACTGATGTATCTAAAAAATGTTTTGTCACCTTGCTTTACCTCTTTGGCAATCCTTTCTTCCGCTTGACTTTTCACTTTCTTGATTAATTTCTTCATCTCCCTCAGTTTTACCAGATATTCTTCCTTATGATCCTCCCTTTGGGATCTTTTATATTTCTTAAACGCTGTTCTTTTAACTTTTATTTTATCAGCCACCTCCTTTGTGAACCAGATAGATTTCATTCTCTTCTTGCTTTTCTTTACTTTTCTAACATATATATTAGTCACTTCAGTAATTGCTCCTTTTAGTTTGGCCCACTGCTGTTCCACATCTCTCATTTTCTCCCATCCTTCTAGTTCTTCCTCCAGGTACTTCCCCATTTCAACAAAGTCCATGTTTTTGAAACACAAAACCCTGGTCTTCGTGCGACTTCTCCATATCGTATTAGTGATATGAAACCATACCATTTGATCACTGGTGCTGAGGTGGGCACCCACCCAGACATTAGAGACATTATCTCCATTAGTGAGCACTAAATCGAGTATAGCTCCCTCCCTAGTAGGCTCTATTACCATTTGTTTGAACAGAGCCACTTGCAGGTCATCCACTATCTCTCTACTACTGTTAGATTCCGCAGAAGGGACTCTTCAGTTTCTAAGGAACCAGAACCTCTGCTCAATCTAAGTGCAATTTTATTTATTTATCTGTGCTTTAATGTAATAGAGCTGTCTATTTGCCAAAGTTTGTGCCTTGTACTGTTTGTAAGGGGCAGATTTGCTATTGAAACCTGAAAGTTTGCTAGTTTGACTGCTTTCTAGGGCTTAGTAGTAAAAAGACTGGACAGACAGAGTTCTAGCAGACCTGGAGGAGCTGAGGCAGACAGAGAGGGTATATAGATGAGACCTTCAGGGACATAGTAGCCAAGTCCCAACTCAGAATGGCAACCCTGTTGCCTTGGAGGAAGAAGGTCTCATGATCGGAGAGCATCAACTTGGTGCAGAAGAAAAGGATCCTGTAGCAAGCACCTGCTCTCCAGGTGGTACATTGTTCTCTCACTCCGAGGATGTCTCTCCTAGGGCTACATCCCAGGAGGGAAGGGTTAAGTCGGCTGTCATAGTTGTTGATTCGAATATTAGGAATGTAGACAGCTGGGTGGCTGGTGGCTTTGAGGACCGCCTGGTAACATGCCTACCTGATGCGAAAGTGGTGGACATCACACGTCACCTAGATAGGATTTTAGACCGTGCTGGGGAGGAGCCGGTTGTCGTGGTACATGTGGGCACCAACAACATAGTAAAATGTGGGGAGGAGGTTCTGGAAGCCAAATTTAGGCTCTTAGGTAGAAAGCTGAAATCCAGAACCTCCAGGGTAGCATTCTCTGAAATGCTCCCTGTTCCACACGCTGGTCCCCAGAGACAATCAGAGCTCCGGAATCTCAATGCGTGGATGAGACAATGGTGTAAGGAACTGGGGAACCTTTTGGGGAAGGGGGAGTCTTTTCCGAAGGGATGGGCTCCACCTTAACCAGGGTAGAACCAACTTCTGGCACAAACTTTTAAAAAGGAGATAGAGCAGCTTTTAAACTAGAACAAAGAGGAAAGCCAACAATTGCTCAGCAGTGCATGGTTCGGAGGGAGGTATCTTTAAAGGATACTAATGACGCATTAGAATTAGGACATCCCAATAGTGAGGTTCCAA
Source organism: Rhinatrema bivittatum (assembly GCF_901001135.1). Classification (NCBI taxonomy): domain Eukaryota; kingdom Metazoa; phylum Chordata; class Amphibia; order Gymnophiona; family Rhinatrematidae; genus Rhinatrema; species Rhinatrema bivittatum. The sequence goes on from NC_042617.1 coordinate 243,452,976, forward strand.
TAATAAGAAAAGTAATCCAAGTGCCTGTAATTAAAAACTCACCTGGGCTAAAAGATTCCAAACTTTGAAATATTTGTATGCTAATGCCAGATGTCTAAGAAGTTTTTAGATGGGAGAATTAGAATGTATAGCAGTGAATGATGATATAGACTTAATTGGCATCTCAGAGACATAGTGGAAGGAGGATAACCAATGGGACAGTACTATACCGGGGTACAAATTTTATCGCAATTTACAGAGATGAGCTTCTGAGAGGCAGGGTTGCGTTTTATGTCCAGGATGGCATAGAGTCCAACAGGATAAACATCCTGCATGAGACTAAATGTACAATCGAATCTTTATGGGTAGAAATACCTTGTGTGTTGGGGAAAAGTATAGTGATAGGAGTGTACTACCTTCCACCTGGCCAAGATGGTGAGACGGACAGTGAAATGCTAAGAAAAATTAGGGAAGCTAACCAAATTGGCAGTGCCGTAATAATGGGAGAATTCAATTTCCCCATTATTGACTAGGTAAATGTAACATCAGGACATGCTAGAGAGATAACCTTCCTGGATGGAATAAATGACAGTTTTATGGAGCAATTGCTTCTGGAATTGACAAGAGAGGGAGCAATTTTAGATCTAATTCTTAGTGGAGCACAGGATTTGGTGAGAGAGGTAACGGTGGTGGGGCCGCTTAGCAATAGTAATCGTAATATGATCAAATTTGAAGTAATGACAGGAAGAGGGCAGTAAGTAAATCTATAGCTCTAGCGCTAAACTTTCAAAAGGGAAACTTTGATAAAATAAGAAAAATAGAAAAAAACTGAAAGGAGTAGCTACAAAGGTAAAAAGTGTGCAAGAGGCATGGACATTATTTAAAAAAAAAAAATACCATTACAAGAACACTCTAATTCCATTCAAGTATTGACTAATGATGTTGTCCATCGATTAGGACAACCAGTTTAGCCTTAACAAGGAAAAGAGCCTTCTCGGTTATAGGCCCGACTCTGTGGAGCTCCATTCCTGATTCTATTCTTATGACATCCAACCGCAAAGAACATCACTAACATCGGACAGTTAAGACAGCCTCAACACCAGGCTCTCCCCTTTGTGCACCCCTTCGTGCAAACCTTTGTGTATATGTAAAAATTTATATTTATGTTTCCTTTGTTAACTAAGCTGTTTCATTGTATTCGACTAAGGAATTTTTTCCTGCTTTTTCTGTTTCACTGTAAACCGGCATGATTTGCATTTAATGCAAGAATGTCAGTATATAAAAGTTAAAAATAAATAAATAAAAAGATGCTAAAAACCTATCTGTTTAATGATGCTTACAAATACAATAACTGATATCAATTTATACTGCTACTTAACCTAACTCTTTGATTTGATAACCTACATACATAATAAAAACAAACTTGTTAGTCTTGTTTTTATTATGTATGTAGGTTTGTAAACCGCCTAGACGGACATGTAATTGCCCAAGTGTGCGGTATATAAAAAAACTTTTAAATAAATAAATAAAAATACAAGACTCTAATAGGGCCATCATGACTGATCGTATATCCTCTTTAAGAAGATTAGAGTCCTTGGAGCATTATCTGAGACATTTAAATTTGAGACTTAAAATTTCCAAACGTATTGGGTGAACTGCCTTTGTTGACCCTTAAAAGATTTATGTTGGAGACGCCAATTAAGTCTGTCATCATTCACTGCTATCTAATTCTCTCATCTTACTGCTTAGACTTCTGGCATAAGCATACAAACATTTCAAAGTGTGTGTTTTGTTTTTATTTACATTCTGCTTTTCAGTTGACAGGGATAAATTGGATTCTCACAGGACAAGCAGGATGGTAGTCATCACATATGAGTGACATCACAGGATGGAGCCCATTCACCGAACATTTTTGTCAAAGTTTCCAGAACTTTGACTGGCCCCTACTGGGCATGCCCAGCATGGCACTATCCCTGCAGCCAGCAGGCGTCCCCCTTCAGTCTTCTTTTTTCCTCGCAGAGTAGCCTCGCGGTAAAGGAGCTCTGCAGAGATTCCTGACAGGAAGTTTCCTCACAGAATTACTAAAAGTTTATTTGCCCCACAGGGGTCCCTCCTTTAAGTTTTTTAAGCCGCTGTACTCCAGTAAGTTTTTACCCATTTTCCGTCGCGGCCTACTGGCTGTCGACAGTACTGCGGCTCAATTTTTTCTATGGCCATGGCGTCGGGGTTCCGTCGGTGCCCGGACTGTAATCGCACCATGTCTATCACAGACCCTCATAAAGTTTGTGTAATGTGTCATGGATGAGAACACGATGTCCTAACCTGCACCAAATGTGCCTTAATGACACCAAAAGGTCACAAGGCCAGAATGGAGAAGATGGAACTTCTCTTCCGTGCTCAAACCCCGACTCCATCCATTGCATCAATGTCGTCGGAACCGGCACCGTCAACTTCGTGCCAGTATCGATCACCGGCCGGTGACCATCCAGCATCGACAACATCTCGGCCTTCAACACCTTCTACTCCCCCTTAGGATCAAGGGGATCGCAGAGAGAAACATAGACATCGTAAGTCTCGGACCATCGAGGGAGCGAAGTCATCGACCTCGCCATCGTCTGAGCCGCTGTCGAAAAATCCCTGTCCAGAAAAGGCACCGACCTTTTCGGCAACTGGGTCACCGAGGCAACCCTCACCCGACAGGGGATCGGGAGCCGCGACGCCACCTTTAACGGTGGTCCCTCCAGCTATGCCTCTGCCTCCTTCTTCTGTTCCGGAGCCGGGGCTGTTTTCTCTAGGTCTCCAAGAAGAACTGGACCGGATGGTTCAAGAGGCCATCGACAAGGCGATGCAACGACTCCAGGTTCCTCAGGCACCGATACTGGTACCAATTGTGGAACCAAGCACCGACCCGATTCCAGCAGCGTTGGCACCACTACTATCCAGGATGGAAGCACTCATTGCTGCTTTTCCACCGATGGACCCCCGGGTCACCGATGGCTCTGGTGCCCTCTCCACTTACTCTGTCATCGGGAGGAGAAACACCGTTCTGCATCCCTCCATCTGGAATCCTGCCTCAGCCATTGATGCCAATACATCACTCGCCACCGATCCAACCATCTGTGCCGATACGTCCGGCGCCACCGAGCCATCCATCGATGCCCTCGATGCTTGCGCCGGTGCCTTCGATGCCTTCATCAGTGCCTCCGATAATTCCTCCGATTTCTTCGGAGCTTAGACCAGAACCTTCAGGTATCCCACCACCCCGTCCCCCTCTAGTTCCTAGAGGGACAGGTGCTGATCCTTATGATACCTGGACTGATGATTCCTCGCCAGACACCGATGATTTACCTTCACCCACTGAAAGTAGGAAGTGTTCTCCTCCAAAGGACCTCTCCTTTATAAATTTTGTGAAGGAAATGTCTGAATTGGTTCCCTTCCAATTACAGACTGAACAGGATGACAGACATCAGATGATGGAGTTGCTCCAATTCCTGGATGCTCCCAAGGAAATAACCTCCATCCCTATCCACCAGATTCTTCTGGATCTCCTCAAGAAGAACTGGGAACATCCTGGCTCCATTGCTCCAGTGCACAGAAAGGCTGTCACTATCTATTTGGTGCAGTCAGCTCCAGGCTGTCAGAAAACTCAATTGGATCACCAATCAGTAGTTGAATCTGCACAAAAAAAGAGCAGAGAGATCAAAGCCTCATACCTCTTTTCCCCCGGGCAAAGAACAGAAGTTTTTAGATGCCATTGGCCCCCAGGTATTCCAAGGCTCTATGCTCATCTCCTGGATTGCCGTCTATCAGCTCTATATGACCCAATATAATAGGGTCATTTTTAAGCAGACACAAGATTTGACAGATACCCTGCCTCAATTCCAAGATCAGCTTCAAACCCTAATAAACATGGGTTTTGAGACAGGCAAGCATGAGATCAGATCATATTCTGATATCTTTGATACTGCCACTAGGGTATCTGCAGCCACTATTTCGGTAAGAAGATGGGCCTGGCTCAAGTATTGCGACCTTCGCCCTGAAGTACAAGACAGGCTATCTGACCTGCCCTGTGTGGGGGACAATCTGTTTGGTGAACAGATTCAGCAGACGGTGGCAGAACTTAAGGACCATAATCATGTAACCCCCTTATTTAAAAAGGGCTCCAGGGGCGATCCGGGAAACTACAGACCGGTTAGCCTGACTTCAGTGCCAGGTAAAATAGTGGAAAGTATTCTAAACATCAAAATCACAGAACATATAGAAAGACATGGTTTAATGGAACAAAGTCAGCATGGCTTTACCCAGGGCAAGTCTTGCCTCACAAATCTGCTTCACCTTTTTGAAGGAGTTAATAAACATGTGGATAAAGGTGAACCGGTAGATATAGTATACTTGGATTTTCAGAAGGCGTTTGACAAAGTTCCTCATGAGAGGCTTCTAGGAAAAATAAAAAGTCATGGGCTAGGTGGCGATGTCCTTTCGTGGATTACAAACTGGCTAAAAGACAGGAAACAGAGAGTAGGATTAAATGGACAATTTTCTCAATGGAAGGGAGTGGGCAGTGGAGTGCCTCAGGGATCTGTATTGGGACACTTACTTTTCAATATATTTATAAATGATCTGGAAAGAAATATGACAAGTGAGGTAATCAAATTTGCAGATGATACAGAATTGTTCAGAGTAGTTAAATCACAAGTAGATTGATAAATTGCAGGAAGACCTTAGGCTGGAAAATTGGGCATCAAAATGGCAGATGAAATTTAATGTGAACAAGTGCAAGGTGAAGCATATAGGGAAAAATAACCCATGCTATAGTTACACAATGTTTACTCTCTAGTTATAATGCTTCAATATGTTTCAATTGTATTATGTTAAACATGTTCGATGTAAAGCGCCGCCACAGGCACTAGTTTCATGTTACGATGTGAAACGATGTGATATCATTGATGAATGTCGGTATATAAAACTTTTAAATAAAATAAAATAAAATAAATGTTAGGTTCCATATTAGGTGCTACTACCCAAGAAAGAGGTCTAGGAGTCATAGTGGATAACACATTGAAATCGTCAGTTCAGTGTGCTGCGGCAGTCAAAAAAGCAAACAATGTTGGGCATTATTAGAAAGGGCATGGTGAATAAATTGGAAAATGTCATAATGCCTCTGTATCGCTCCATGGTGAGACCGCACCTTGAATACTGTGTACAATTCTGGTCGCCGCATCTCAATAAAGATATAATTGCAATGGAGAAAGTACAGAGAAGGGTGACCAAAATGATAAAGGGAATGGAACAGCTCCCCTATGAGGAAAGACTAAAGAGGTTAGGACTTTTCAGCTTGGAAAAGAGACGGCTGAGGGGGATATGATAGAGGTGTTTAAAATCATGAGAGGTCTAGAACTGGTAGATGTGAATTGGTTATTTACTCTTTCAGATAATAGAAAGGCTAGGGGGCACTCCATGAAGTTAGCATGTGGCACATTTAAAACTAATCGGAGAAAGTTCTTTTTCACTCAGCACACAATTAAACTCTGGAATTTGTTGCCAGAAGATGTGGTTAGTGCAGTTAATATAGCTGTTCTTATGAGACCTTAAGACAACTCTCTTATGTTTTTATGAAACCTTAAGACAACTCTCTCTGATGCCTTCTGACTACTCTTCAAAACAGCCCTTCTGCAAGGACTCGAAGAAGTTATTCTTCTGCCCGAAAAAGTCCTACCCGCCACCAGCCAGATCCCGTTCCATGAGACCTTTTCAGAAAGCCCAGTCTCATCGGACACGGAAAGAAAAACCGCAAGCAGCTCCTCAACCAGGTCCTGCTTCAGGTTTTTGACTTCCACCTAGAGAGCAGCAGCCAGATTCCATTCCCTCACATACCAGTGGGAGGTCGATTGTGCCATTTCAACAACAGATGGCATTCAATCACCTCAGACCAGTGGGTACTGGCAATAATCGCTCAGGGTTATCATCTGAACTTTCTCTCCATTCCACCGGACTCCCCACCTCTACCGACGTGGAGAACATCCGATCACTCCAACCTTCTGGATCAGGAAGTCTCCCTCCTCCTCCACTCCAAGGCAATAGAACCTGTGCCCTTCTCTCAACACGGCCTAGGGTTCTATTCCCGGTACTTCCTAATCCCCAAAAAATCGGGAGGCATTCGTCCAATCCTGAACCTAAGGGCCCTCAAGTACCTCCAGCGAGAGAAATTCAAGATGGTAGCCTTGGGCTCGCTTCTTCCTCTTCTACAAAGAGGAGACTGGCTCTGCTCTCTAAACTTCCAGGATGCAAACACTCATATTGCGATAACTCCATCTCATTGCAAATACCTGAGGTTTCTAGTAGGCCCCGAGCACTACCAGTACCGAGTGCTTCCATTCAGCCTAGCGTCCTCGCCACGAGTCTTTACGAAATGCCTCATAGTAGTTGCAGCCTTTCTAAGAACACAAGGTGTTCACGTCTACCCCTATCTAGACGATTGGTTAGTCATGGCTCCCACTCAGCAAGCTGCTCTGTCGGCCCTCAATCTAACCTTACACACTCTAATTTCATTAGGATTTCTAGTCAACTATGACAAATCCTCCTTAGTCCCATCTCAATCCTTGTCATTCATTGGGGCAAACTTGGACACCTTGCAGGCAAAGGCTTTTCTGCCTCGACAGCGAGCGCTCACTCTCATGTCTCTTGCACACCAGCTGCAGTCTCAGCAATCTGTGACTGCACGTCACTTTCTCATCCTCCTGGGACACATGGCGTCCTCAGTGCAAGTCACACCAATGGCACGATTGGCCATGAGAGTCATGCAGTGGACTCTACAGTCACAATGGACCCTGTCGACCATGGTCCATGTAACTGCCTCACTCCGTCAGTCTCTTGCCTGGTGGAGACATCAGAACAATCTCCTCCAAGGCTTGCCCTTTCAGGCTCCAGACCCTCAAATAACACTCACCACTGATGCTTCCAACCTCGGCTGGGGAGCCCATGTGGCCAATCTGCAGACACAAGGATCTTGGTCTCCAGAGGAAGCCAAACACCAAATGCCCTGAGAGCAGTAAGATATGCTCTCAGGGCATTTCAGGATCGCTTCTCAAATCACGTTGTCCTGATCCAGACGGACAACCAGGTGGCCATGTGGTACATCAACAAACAGGGAGGCACAGGCTCCTTCCTTCTGTGTCAGGAAGCTGCACAGATATGGGCGGAAACTCTCTCCCATTCAATGTACCTCAGGGCCACCCGGTTGCCGGGAGTGGACAGTGTGTTGGCAGACAAGCTGAATCGCATCTTTCAACCGCACGAGTGGTCTCTCAACCCCTCAGTAACGCACTCCATCTTCCAACAATGAGGAAATCCTCAGATAGACCTCTTTGCATCTCCTCAAAACCGCAAAGTAGAGAAACTTTTGCTCTCTCATTCGCAGCAAACACTCTCAGCCCAGAGACGCATTCTCCCTCTCATGGACATCCGGTCTACTCTATGTATTCCTCCACTTCCTCTTCTCTCGAAGACTCTCATGAAGTTACGACAGGACCAGGGAGCCATGATCCTCATAGCATCTCACTGGCCACGCCAAGTGTGGTTTCCAATACTGCAGGATCTCTACATGCGCAGGTGCATTACCTTAGGGATGGACCCGCTTCTGATCACTCAAAACGACGAGTGCCTGTGCCATCCCAATCTTCACGCCTTGTCCCTGACGGCATGGATGTTGAAAGGTTAATCCTTCAGCCACTTAACCTTTCTGAACCAGTTTCCCGTGTCTTGATTGCTTCACGGAAGCCTTCCACGAGAAAAGCTTACTCTTACAAATGGAAAAGGTTCACGTCATGGTGCTCTTCTCAGTCCCTTGACCCCTTTTCCTGTCCAATCACAAAGTTTTTGGACTATCTCTGGCATTTATCAGAGTCAGGTCTAAAGCCTTCCATCAGAATGCATGTCAGTGCGGTAGCCACCTTCCATAAAGGTTTCGGGGATGATCCTATATCAGTACAACCCCTTGTAACACGTTTTTTGAAGGGCTTGCGTCACCTCAAGCCTCCACTTCTTGGGACGTTAATCTGGTTTTGGGTCTGCTCATGAAACCACCATGCAAGCCTCTTCACTCTTGTGAACTTCGATATCACACATGGAAAGTGATTTTCCTTTTGGCAATCACTTTAGCTCACAGAGTTAGTGAATTACAGGCCCTAGTTACCTATCCGCCTTACACTAAACTTCTGCAGGACCAGACAGTACTCCATACTCACCCTAAATTCTTACCTAAGGTAGTTTCGGATTTTCATCTAAATCAATCCATCATACTACTTACCTTTTTTCCCATGCCCCATTCCAATCCAGGAGAGCAGGCTCTGTATACCCTTGACTGTAAATGGGCTCTAGCATTCTATCTAGACCGTACAGCTGCCCACAGGAACAGCACTCAATTGTTCGTCTCTTTCCACCCTAACAAATTAGGGAAACCTGTGGGTAAGCAGACTCTCTCCTCCTGGTTGGCGGACTGCATATCCTTTTGCTATCAGCAAGCAGGCATTCCATTTCAAGACCATGTTAAAGCACACTCTGTGAGGCCATGGCGACTTCAGTAGCACACCTGCAATCAGTGCCGCTTCCTGACATTTGCAGGGCTGCCACCTGGAGTTCTCTCCACTCCTTTGCAGCCCAATATTGCTTGGTCAAAGCCGGAAGACAAGATTCCATCTTCTGCCAGTCTGTCCTTCGTAACCTGTTTACAACGTGACGTACCAACACCCTTCCGCCTGCCCGGTGGGGTTCAGGATGCCCTCTACCAAATTTCACCCCAGTTGTTGTGCCTGTTGCACGCCTTTGGGTACATTTGGTGCATGTTCGGACATCCTCAGCTCGGTACTCACCCATATGTGAGGACTACCATCCTGCTTGTCCTGTGAGAAAGCAAACGTTGCTTACCTGTAACAGGTGTTCTCACTGGACAACAGGATGTTAGTCCTCATGAAACCCGCCCGCCGCCCCGCGGTGTTGGGTTCGTATTATTTTCTTAGTTTATTTTTCGGCACTGCCTGTAGCTTTTAAACAAGACTGAAGGGGGACCCCTGCTGGCTGCAGGGTTAGTGCCATGCTGGGCATGCCCAGTAGGGGCCAGTCAGAGTTCTGGAAACTTTGACAAAAGTGTTCCATGATTGGGCTCCATCCTGTGATGTCACCCATATGTGAGGACTAACATGCCCCCCCCCCCCAGCATTCTCCTGAGATCTCAACATGGTCCTTTCATAACTCATGAAACTTCTTGAACTGTTGCGCGCTTGTGATCTCAAATGCCTTTCATGGAAAGTGATCTTGGTTGTGGTCACATCGGCTTTCAGGGTAGGTGAACTGCAAGTGCTAGTGTCGTATCCGCCTTATACGAAGTTTTGTCACGACAGGGTGGTCCTACAGATACACCCCAAGTTCTTCCCCAAGGTGGTTTCAGAGTTCCATCTCAACCAGTCCATTGTGCTGCCGTTGTTTTTCCCCACAGCCTCACGCTTGCCACAGCGAAATGTCTTTGCACACTCTGGATTGCAAGAGGGTCCTTGCATTCTACTTGGAATGGACTGCACCCCACCGCACCTCTACTCAGCTGTTCTTGTCTTTTGACAAGAACAGATTAGAAGTCGCAGTCTCCAAGCAGACACTATCCCACTGGCTAGCAGATTGCATCGCCTTCTGCTAGGCGTAGGCAGGTTTACAGCTTGATGGTCTCATTAAAGCTCATTCTGTCCATGCCATGTCAGTCTCTGTGGCTCACTTGCGTGCAGTTCCCATCCACGAGGTCTGCAGGGCAGCGACCTGGAGTTCCCTCCTCATTTTCACTTCACATTACTGCTTTGACAAAAATTGCTGGCAGGACAGTCATTTCGGACAGTCCATCCTCCGTGACCTCTTCCAGCCATGGAACCTCAACTCTCTCTTCCGTGGGCCCTATCGTTGGGTGCAGGCCTGTTCCTCTGGTTACTGCAGCTCGCTGCTCATATTCAGAGAGACCTGGAGCTGCTTAATCACCCTTGTCCTTGGAGAAAGCAGAGTTGATTACCTATAACAGGTGTTCTCCAAGAACAGAAGGATGTTAGTCATCACAAAACCTGCCCGCCGCCCCGCAGAGTTGGGTTTCTCTGTTTTTATTTTTTCGCGAACTCTATATTATAAGACCAAAGAGGGTGGACGTGTGGTTAGCAGCATGCTCAGTGTGCCTGTCAAAGTTTCTAGAAACTTTGACAAAAGTTTTCCATGCTGGGCTCCATCTGATGATGTCACCCATGTGTGAGGACTAACATCCTGCTGACCTTGGAGAACACCTGTTAAAGGTAAACAACTCTACTATTTTTTAGCTCAGGTGAATTTTTAATTATAGGCACTTGGATTACTTTTATTTTTAGTGGAACCTTTCTGTTGGGATGCCCTAACTCTAATGCTTCATAAGTATCCTTTGAAGATACCTCCTTCCAAACCATGCATTGCTGAGCGATTGTCGGGTTTCCCCTTTGTTCTAGTTTAAAAGCTGCTCTGTCTCCTTTTTAAAGATTAGCGCCAGCAGCATGGTTCCACCCTGGTTAAGGTGGAGCCCATCCCTTCGGAAAAAACTCCCCCCCCCCCCCCCCAAACAGTTCCCCAGTTCCTTACAAAACTGAATCCCTCTTCCTTGCACCATTATCTCATCCACGCATTGAGACTTCGGAGCTCTGCCTGCCTCTGGAAACCTGCGCGTGGAAGAGGGAGCATTTCAGAAAATGCTACCCTGGACATTCTGGATTTCAGCTTTCTGCCTAAGAGCCTAAATTTGGCTTCCAGAACCTCCCTCTCCCACATTTTCCTGTCGTTGGTGCCCACATGTACCATGACAGCCGGCTCCTCCCCAACACTGTCTTAAATCCTATCTAGGTGACAGTGAGGTCCACCACCTTCGCACCAGATAAGCATGTTACCAGTCGATTCTCATACCCACCAGCCACTCAGCTGTCTACATTCCTAATAATCAAATCACCTAATATGACAGCCTACCTGACCCTTCCCTCCTTGGCAGAAGCCCTGGGAGACACATTCTCCGTGCGAGAGGACAAATCACCTCCTGGAGACGAGGTCCTTGCTACAGGATCATCTCCTGCTGCACCAAGATCATGAGACTTTCCTTCTCCCAAGGCAGCACCAGGGATGCCAGACTGGAGTTAGGACTTTGCTACTATTTCCCTTAAGGCCTCATCTATATACTTCTCTGTCTGCCTCAGCTCCTTCAAGTCTGCCACTCTAGTATCCAGAGATTGGACTCATTCTCTGAGAGACAGGAGCTCTTTGCATTGGATGTACAATCAATCAATTTCCCTACCAACTCTGGACAGGGAGAAAGATGTGGGTTAATATTGCCTGTTCCATTACCTTCTACTCCACCAGTCCCGAACCTATGGGGTATATCCCCTCATCCAGCCAAATGGAGGCAGAGCTCTAAAATTCTTTTCTAATGACATCACTGGAACATAAGTGCTGTATGTGTTGTGTCCGTCGGTCTCAGACTGCTTCGCCCCATATGCCTCTTCTTGTTCTCAGCTCCTCCCGCTTACCTTGGGAAAATGGCTACCGCCGCATCTGCTAGCCACCCTCTCCGGCGACCCCGGAACGGCTATGGCGTTCCAGCCATGTTCCTCCCAAGGACCTACTAGGGTACGCGCGTGCACTACCCACATCTTTATTCTAGCTATGGCGTGAACTTCGGGGGTGTCCCCCTCGAGTGACTTCACAACATCCAGGTATTTAGCCTGCCCTTACTTGCTAGCTAATTGAGTTAGCAAGGACTGGATTGCGGATTGGATTCGTCCGGTCTATGCTGCTCTGCCACTTCCGTGCAGCTGCTGGAAACTCCCTTTCTCTGCCCTTCGGGGTAACTACTAACCTGGGTACCCGCTCCTCAGGGGCCCTTCCGCTTCTTTCAGGTGCCTTACTGGGATCAGGTACTCGCTCCTCGAGGGCCTGCTCTCCTTGCCTCGGTGCCTGGAACCATCTACTTCTACCTGGTGGAAACCTTCTACATCACAGCTACCATCTAGTGAGTAATCTAATTCTCAGTCTATCTCATCTACAGCTTTGCCGTGCTGGGAACCCTACACCGGAATCTCCCTATATCAACTTGGTGAGAAGGGTCCCTCTGCCGAGGGTCCTGGACTGCTACTTCAGAACCTGCTCACTTCTGCCACCTCTGGTGGCTTACATCTGCTGTATAATAAGACGATTGTTTGTGTGTCCTGAGTCTAGCCCAGTACTGTGGCTCCCCACGGAGCTCCTCCCCGTGGGCGGGGTCATCTGGCACAGTACCCAAGAATCCCCTCAAACACCTCAAAACCCTAATAGTATGGAACACATTCAACCAGTGTTCTCTGCCTCCAGCCGTTGGATGGAAGTTCCAAGTATTAGCTACAGTTTAATTACTACATATATGCAGATGATATTCAGCTCATCATACCAATAAACAACTCAATAGATAAAACACAACGCAAGTTGTCACCTACAGATCAATGTAAATCCCTTAAGTTTGAAAATTCAACACTTACATTAGGAAATAAGGTAAGAGATTTAGGAATATGGCTTGACCCTGAACTCAGTCTAAAAAAACATATTTCCATTAAAATACAAGAAGGATATTACAAATTGTTAATACTTAGACGCTTAAAAACTCTTCTAAATCAGAATGAATTCAGAACAGTTCTGCAAGCTCTAATTTTTACAAATATTGACTATTGTAATTCATTATATCTTGGACTACCACAAACATCGACCAGACCCCTTCAAATACTTCAGAACTCTGCTACCAGAGTTCTTACAGGAACAAATAAAAAAGATCATATAACTCATTTTGATTGCACTCCACTGGCTCCCGGTGGAATATAGAGTTAAATACAAAACTCTGTTTAATACATAAAGCCATTTATGCCGAACATGTGGATTGGATGAATGCAGCCATTTTATGTATTTATTTATTTACTTGTTTATTTATTTATTTACCATTTTTTTATATACCGATAGCCATTTACACATCGTACCGGTTTACATGGAACAAAATGGTATCCTTTACATAAAACATAGAACTGTGATAAACACAGATAAAAAATAAAACATCAAATGTTAACTTTGGTTCAGCATTTAAACCAGGAAGATAATAAATATATATATACAGTTTATATAAGTAAGAATAGCATATTTACATTGCAAATAATTAGCAAAGGGTTCAAGGGGGAGAGAATAAATTAGACAAATGATTAAAGAGTAAGATTTAAGATCTGGAGAGGGGAGGAATAACTAATGGGTGAACCACAAACAGGTTGGGAATGGGTCCTTAGGAAGTAGAGGAAAGTCTATTGACAATCGCCGAGGCGTTGAGGAGTTTAGGTGAAAGCCTGCTGAAACAGCCAAGTTTTTAATTTTTTTTTAAACTTGGGTGTAAAGGATTCAGTGCGGAGTTCGTGTGGCATAGAGTTCCAAAGGGTAGGGCCGGCCAGAGTTAACGCTCTTTTAGTAGTAGAGGTAAGTTTGATGAATTTCAGGGAGGGTAGGTGCAACGTTCCTTGAAGGATAGTCCGAATGGGTCTTGAGACGTGAGGAAGGAAGGGGGGATTGAGCCAGTGCATGTTTTCATTTACAATAGATTTATGGATGAGGGAGAGAACTTTGTATTGTATTCTTGAAGTGATTGGTAGCCAATGCAACTCTTTCAAGATGGGGGTGATGTGGTCCCTCTTTTTGGAGTTTGTAAGGATGCGGGCAGAGGCATTCTGCAGGAGTTGTAGATAATCGAGGAGGGGAGGCCAAGTAACAGAGCATTTCAGTAGTCTAATTTGGAGAAAATAGGTAGGCGCTAATTTCTTCGGGCACCGGGACTTTCATGGCGATATTAAGTCGGAGGTCCTGAAACTTTCCAAAACAGCTATCAGCTTTCAATCATGCCAGGGCAGCCAAAAAAGGGCTGCCCTGCCCTGGCCTGGCCCTTTACTCTGAAAAGGCAGGTAAACAAATAAAATCCCTGAAAGGAGAGACAAACGGGCCGATTCAGTAAAGTCCACTCTCCTGTGTGCGCGATTCTCCTTTTACCCGTTTTTACCGACGGGCCTCATTTAAATACAGAATCGCGGGCACAGGAGAGTGGCATTCGCCCGCTCTCCCGCGGACTTTACTGAATCGGCACGTTTGTCTCTCCTTTCAGGGATTTCGTTTGTTTACCTGCCTTTTCAGAGGTTTTTTTTGCTGCCCTGGCATGATTGAAAGCTGATAGCTGTTTTTTTCAGCATGGGTGAGAAAACCCAACGCTGCAGCATATGCGGTGTGAAACGCAGCTCCACTGAAAGGGCTGCTTGCTCTGTATGCCATGGTAAAGCCGTTCTTCTGATTTGATTTCTGCAGTATCTACAAAGAAGGTAATTGATTCGGGGAAGCAAAAGCCTTTATCTAAGGCTGCTTCGCTATCAGGGGAGCCAGCAACGGCTGCTTCAGACGTGGTGGCCATCTTGATTGATGCACCAGGACCGGCATCATCGAGGAGAGTGTCTGTGATGAGTCAGGCTCCTCCCAAGCTACTTCCTGCGTTCGATTTTAGTGCTGATTCGAAGCAGGAAACCTTTGGCAATAAATACGTAGGTTTTTTTCTCCATTTTTTACATTTTTGCTTCAAGCTTTTAATGTTCTACAGGGTAATGAGGTTACAGACTCTAGTCCTTCTAGTTTATCTGCTGAAGTGTTTGTCTCAAAAGAGAAAGATCTGACCCTGAGGAGTCTGAAGCCTTTTCTTTAGATTTGGACTGTTCTCCTTTAAGATTAGATGAGGAAAAAGGAGGGAGCATTGTGGATTCCTTAGAAGAGGGTAAGCTTTATTCAGCAGAGGATGATGAGGACCAGATCGGGCTTTTTCATAAGGAGGATATGTTTGCTTTACTTTCGAAAGTTATTTCTGTGTTACGCTTGGAGGAGCATAAATTTGAAGACTCTCCAGACTGGGATCCGATTCTTAGAGGCACTCATAGAACAGCTTCTACATTTCCTCTTCATCTGGAGAATGAGCCTTAATCACAGTAGGAACTGATTTACCCTTCAAAATGTAAGCCGAGGCAATAGCATTCTTTAATCATCTATCTGAATGGGATGCTCCGGAGGCAGGTTATAGGCGCTTGAGAATTTTTAGTAAATTGTACCCTTTACTTGCTGAGGTCTTAGAACTTCTGTTTCAGCAGCCAAACGTGGATGCATCTGTTACTGCTGATGTTAGGAGGACTATTATTCCGGTAGAAGGTGGTGCTTTTCTCCATGATGCTCAGGATAGAAAGTTAGAGGTTGTGCTAAAGAATCTCTTTGCGGAAGGTTCTTTGGTCCTACAAAGTGCGGTTTGTGCAAGTTATGTCTCCAGATCTCTCCTCCACTGGATTCAGCAAATCTCTGAGAGTTCTGGTTCTGCAAGGCTGGCAGCAGCAGCATATATTTCTGATGCCTTTTATGATGATATCAGAATTACAGCCAGATTTTTAGATCTCTCTGGGGGAGTCAGAAGACTTCTTTGGTTGAGAAATTGGTCGCTGATTCTTTATCAGAAGCTAGGCTTTCTTGTTTACCTTTTAGAGGTAAATATCTTTTTGGAGAGGAGTTGGATCGTTTAATGAAAGGTTTGGGAGAATCAAAAATGCAGAGATTACCAGAAGATGAAGTTAAACTTAGCTTCCATCCTTTTAGGAGTTGCACTCAGTTTATGGAAGCTAAGAAGTATAGATCTGGCAAGTGTGTTATGCCTCAGTCTTCAAGAGATAAGAGAGAATTTCAGTCCTTTCGCGGATCTAGAAAGCCAAGGGGGGACTTGGTCCGCTCTACAGGAAGATCAAATAGTACACAATGAAGCCAGGGGAATACATTTTCCAGGAGAGCCTATAGGGGCAGGCTTTCCTTGGAGAATGGATCCACATTACTGCAGACCAATGGGTATTAGACATAATAAGATTTGGTTATGCTCCAGAATTAAAGAGGGGTATAGGAGATCATTTTGTGATCTCTCCTGACAGGTCTCCTGCCAAGATTGTTGCCATTCACGAGACTTTAAGCAAGTTACTTCATTTATAGGCCATTCGTCCAGTCCCATTAACAGAATATCGAAAAGGTTAATCTATTTTGTGATTCCAAAGGACTGCACTTTCAGACCTATTTTAGATTTAAAAGGGGTGAATCAGAATATATATATCCCTCATTTGCATATGGCGTCACTCCGCACAGTCATAGCATCAGTACGCAAAGGGAACTTTTTATCTTCCCCAGATTTGAAGGAGGAGTATTTTCATATTCCAATAAGACAAAATTTCCAGAAATGTCCTTGTTTTTGTGTAATAGGCCATCATTTTCAGTTTGTCGCCCTTCCCTTTCATCTAGCGTCTGCTTCAAGGACTTTCACAAAGGTGATGGTGGTAGCGACCTTTTTAAGGAAAAGAATTTTTTTTCATCCTTATCTGGATGATTGTCTCATAAGGGCCAAGTCTTATTCCGAAGGGGTAGATTTGATAGAGACGGTGGTCTCTTTACTGCAAGGGCTGGGCTTGGGTGATCAATTTTTCCAAGAGTCATTTACAGCCCACCCAGAAATTGGAACATCTGGGAGCGATATTCGATTCAAGAGTCAGCCTGGTTTATATATCAGCGAAAAGAATCTTAAAACTTTGTGCCCAGATAAAAGAATTTTCTTTGTCGAGTCCCCGTCTGTGTGGGATTATCTCCAAGTGTTGGGCCTAATGGCGTCTTTAGAGTTGGTACCTTGGGCAAGAACACACATGAGGTCTTTATAGATTTCGTTTCTTTCCAGGTGGGATCCTCAGACTCAGGATTACCAGATTCATCTTCCTTTATCTGAAGATGTCCACACTTCTTTGAAGTGATGGACTCACCTTTCAAATTTAAGGAAAGGGATGCCTCTAGAAGCTCCAGTTTGGGAATTTTTGACAATGGATGCCAGTTTGACAGGTTGGGGTGCTCATTATAAGAATCCTTTACACTCAAAGACTCTGGAGCCAGGAAGAGAGAAAGTGGTCGATAAATTGTTTAGAGACCAGGGCTGTCAGGGTGGCTCTTCTCTATTTTCAGCCTCAGCTTCAGGGCAGGGTAGTAAAGGTTCTTTGCGACAATGCCAGGAGGTACACGCAGTTGGAGTGTTTTGGAAGAGACATTAGTTGTTTGCGTGGGCCGATATTCACCTCTTACATTTGACAGCTCAATACATAGCAAGTCAAAGCAATGTGCAGGCAGACTATCTGAGTCAAAACATAATAGATCTAGGAGAATGGGAGTTGAATCATGTTTATTTTAAAATAGTACAGTAAGGGGGCACTCCTCAAATAGATTTAATGGCTTCCAATCTGAACAAAAATGTGGAGAGATTTTTCAGTCAACATAGAGAAATAAACAGCCAGGGAGTGGATGCCTTTCAACAGAGTTGGAAGGGCTACAGTCTTCTGTATCTTTTTCCTCCATGGCCTTTAATAACTCGAGTTTTGAAAAAGATAGAGATCGAGAAGGTAAAGGTGGTTCTAGTGACTCCCGATTGGCCGAGAAGACCATGGTATGCAGACATATTGAGACTCCTAGTGGATCAGCCCTTTCTACTTCCCCAAATGAAAGGTCTTCTAAGTCAAGGTCCTATAGAGATGGAGGATCCAACTCCATTTTGGCTTACAGCCACTTCTCTTTCTTATATAAGAGTGTAGTGTATATTTGAAAATTTTTGTTTGAGAAGGGGAATTTCTCCTTGGAAAGCTCAGGTAGGAGGTATTCTCTCCTTTTTGCAAAGTGGTTTAGATAAGGGTTTGTCTTCAAATTCTTTAAAGGTACAGATTGCTGCTATTTCTTCTTTTCGTGGGAGAGTTAGTAGTTGCCCAATTTCTTCCCACACGCATATTATTCGCTTTTTATGTGGTGTGAAGCATTTACATCCTCCAGTAAAGCCGGTTTTTCCTCTTTGGAGTTTAGATATAGTTTTGCAAGCTTTAACAGATTTGCCCTTTGAGATTTATTGAACTCTGCTATTAAGGATTTAACTCTTAAGACTGTTTTTAGTGGCAATAACCTCGGCAAGGCATATTTCAGAATTGCAGGCTTTGTCAGTGCAATCTCCGTTTTTGCATTTTACAAAGAATTCAGTGATTTTGAGACCAATTCCTTCGTTTTCACCGAAGGTTGTATCCACGTTCATTTAAATCAACAGATTGTTTTACCTTCATTTAGTAAGAAGGAGTGTAAGAGTGGTTTAAAGTCTTTACGATTCTTAGATGTTGGGAGATGTTTAAAACATTAACTCAAAGAACTAAGGATTTCAGGAATTCGGAAAGGTTATTTGTCCTCTTTTGTGGTCCTAGAAAAGGTGAGGCTGCTTCTAAGACTACAATTGCTAGATGGTTAAGGAATGCTATTGCCTCAGCTTTCATTTTGAAGGGTAAATCACTTCCTACTGTGATTAAGATTCATTCTATAAGAGCGCAAGCCTCTTCTTTTGCTGAGAGAAGTTTTGTTAGCCCAATGGAGATATGTAAGATGGCTACTTGGTCATCTTTAGACACTTTTGGAAAGCATTACAGGTTGGATCTTCTCGCTAGGCAAGGTACCACTTTTGGTTCATCTGTCTTGAAAGCGGGATTGTCATCCACCAACTCTTAAATGGGCTTTGGTACGTCTGATAGAGCAGAAGGTAATTGAAGGATAAATTGTTACCGGTTAATTTCCTTTCCTTTACTTCTGCTACACCAGTCCAGAACCCTGCCCTGTATTGTTTTTTTAGTATATTTGTTTATTTCTCATCAATTAATTTGCATTTTTAAGTTTTACTGTTGCTTATAATTGAGCATGCTCTCCTTCATATAGCTTTGTTAATATTCAATTATTTTGTGGCTAAATATTTTTCAGCTTTCGGCTGTGACACTATAGTTGAAGTTTTAAAATTTCTAAGTTTTTTTCAATATCTCTAGTTTTTGTTTTGAAAGCTTTGACAGTAGTAAACTGGGTTGAATGTGTTCCATACAGCACTTACTTATTTATCTATTTTGAACTTTTATATACCGACATTCCTGTAAAGACTACAAATCACACCTGTTTACAATAAACATAACGTCGCATTTGAGCATTACATGGAACAAAGTGAGGGACAAGTAAGTTATAGGAAAACCAGGGCTGCGAACTTGCCCATTGAGATAAATAAGAATAACCAAAATAGTTAATGAATACTTCAAACGGAACTTGATAAATACTTAATAAGTCCAATTAACATATTTAAGGACTGGAGTATAAGAAACCATTCAAGTGAACAGAACTGAAGTCTTCATTCTGGGAATGCTAGTTTGAAGAGCCATCTTTTGAGGTTTTTGAGGAATGCACTCCCTTGACAGAGGTCCTGAGGGAGTGCATTCCATTGTGGGGGGCCTGCTGTAGATGGGGCTCATTTCCTTAAGGTTGTTTTTGCTTGGGGGGCGTATAAAGTGCCTAGATAGGCTCTTCTAATCTGTCTGACGGAGTTATGAGGACGTAGTTGGATGATGAGCTCAATAGGGGAGAGATTGTGTAAGGCTTTGTGAATTATATTAAGGACTTTATAGAGAATTCTGTATTTGATAGGGAGCCAATGGACGTTATAGAGGATAGGGGAGATGTGATCTCTTTTTTTTGTGTTCGTCAGAATCCTGGTGGCGGAGTTCTGCAGCATCTGTAGGGATTTTATGGTGTTAGCAGGAAAGCCAAGAAGAAGAGAGTTGCAATAGTCAATCTTTGAGAAGATGATGGATTGGAGTACAAGACGGAAATCGTGAAAGTGTAGGAGGGGTTTCAGTTTTTTTAGGACTTGCAGTTTGAAAAAGCATTCCTTAGTGGTGGTGGTTACAAATTTTTTAAGGTTAAGTTGGTTATCCAAGAGAACGCCAAGATCTCTTACATGGGGCGAGTGATTGAGGTTAGCAGAATGCGTGGAGGTTGGTGCGTTGAGAAGCAGGTTGTTGTCCTCTTGGAGATGATGAGGATTTCAGTCTTGTTGGTGTTGAGGACTAGATTGAGGCTGGAGAGGAGCATGTTAATTGAATGGAGGCAGCTATTCCAGAAGCTTAGGGTTTTATGTAGAGATTCGGTGATCGGAATGAAAATTTGTATATCGTCCGCATAAAGGTAATGTGTAATCTTTAGCTTAGAGAGTAGGTGGCAGAGAGGTAGAAATGTTGAAAAGGGTTGGTGAAAGGGAAGATCCTTGGGGGACTCCCCAGTTGGAGCTGACCAGATGAGATTCTTTATTTTTTATTTTGACCTTGAAAGATCTGTTGCAAAGGAAGGATTTGAACCAACTGAGTGCCGTACCAGTGATGCCTATGTCTGCAAGGCGGTCTAAGAGGATTGCATGGTTGACGGTGTCAAAGGCCGCGGATAGATCTAAAAGAGCCAGTAGGTATGGTTGTCTTTTATCCATGTTCATGATAATTGAGTCTGTGAGAGAAATCCTTGTCCCAGAACTCCCATTCATAGACATCTCCATGCCCAACTCTGCCCTCCACTCCTGGTCCAAGATTACAGAAACGGCAGCAAACAAACTCTGTCCATTGGCAACAAAAAAAATCTCAAACACAACACCTCCAAAAAACAACCTTGGTTTAACGAAGAACTTCAAAAACTCAAACACTCCCTTCGACAGAAAGAAAGCAAATGATGGAAAGCACCTTCGCCAACCTCCCTCTCCGCTTACAAATTCGCCCTCCACCAATACAAGAGCTCCACATTAAAAACAAAAAGGGACTTTTACGCGCACAAGATACATCATCTTATTTATGATTCAAAAGCCCTATTTGCTTACGTATCAAACTTAACACAAACCATTACACCTGACGTTCCTTTCAACAAAGCGCAAGAAAAAGCAGAAGAGTTGGCCCTTTCCTTCAGCAACAAAATCTCCAACCTTCTAACACAGCTGAGGTCCAATACTTTAGCGCCTTTCAACACATACTTCTATCTCAACAAAGACATTACTCTACAATTCTTTGAACCCATCACAACTTCAGAGATACAATCTGTATTGAAGAAAATGAAACCATCGTCACATCCATTAGACCACATCCCATCCAAACTACTCCTGCTAATACCAGATACCATCTCCAAAGCTCTGACAGACATTATCAACTGTTCTTTAGCCCAAGGAATCTACCCAGATGACCTGAAAATTGCCTCAATCAAACCGCTCTTAAAAAACCCCAACTTAAATCCTAAAGATCCTACCAATTTCCGTCCAATATCCAATCTCCCTTTCTTAGCCAAGGTAATGGAAAAATTAGTTAACACCAGACTTTCAGACTATCTCGAAGAACACCAAATTCTGTTCCCGACCCAATATGGTTTCCGAAAATCTTTAAGTACTGAATCACTACTCATATCCCTGACAGACTACCTCATCATGGGCCTCGATAAAGGTCATGCTTGCTTACTTACTGATCTTCCTGGACCTCTCAGCTGCTTTTGATACGGTTAACCACTCCACCCTACTAAATCAATTAGTGAACATTGGAATAACAGGAACAGCTTTGTCTTGGTTCAAATCATTCCTGGGGAACAGAGGCTACAAGGTCAAAATACACAACAAAGAATCTCAGCATTATCCTTCCTCTTTGGGAGTGCCGCAGGGCTCCTCCCTCTCACCCACGCTCTTTAACATTTATCTGCTCCCCCTCTGCCAACTGTTAACCAAATTAAACCTTAAACACTTTTTATACGCGGATGATGTCCAGATCGTCATCCCACTTAAAGAATCCTACACAAAAACTCTAGAATTCTGGGAAACTTGTCTTCTAGAAATCGACGAACTCCTCTCCAGTCTAAACCTAATCCTTAATTCTTCAAAAAGCGAACTCCTTCTAATTTCCACTGAAAACAGTAACTTCTACACAAATCCACCACCCAACTTACATACTTCACAAGTAAGAGACCTAGGAACTATCATTGATAACAGGCTAAACCTAAAATCATTTATAAATCAAACTACCAAGGACTGCTTCCATAAACTCTAAGTCTTAAAAAGAATAAAACCACTTTTCCACTTCCACGACTACAGAACAGTCCTGCAATCAATAATCTTCGCTAAATTAGATTATTGCAACTCTATTCTTTTAGGTCTCCCGTCATCTCACACTAAACCCCTTCAGATGGTTCAAAACACGGCAGCGAGAATATTAACAAACACTCGGAGAAGAGACCACATATCTCCAATCCTCAAAGACCTACATTGGCTGCCAATTCACTACAGAATCATATATGTCCATAACTACTATTTACAAAGCCACCCATCAATACTCTCCGCTTAACCTTCAAATTCCATTCAAAAAATATACTTCCTCCAGACCCATCAGAGAGTCCTACAGAGAATCCCTACAAGTACCACACTCCAAATCCACTCGGCACATAACCGCCAGAGACAGAGCTTTCTCCACGGCAGGACCGACACTATGGAACTCCATCCCACCAGATTTGCGACAGGAACCCTGCCTTCCTACATTTAGGAAACGACTCAAAACGTGGTTATTTATGAAAGCCTTTCCAGACACCAACTGAACCTTTAATTCACCATTAACTAACGCTTAGACTTTTCTTAACATGGTAATTAATAACCACCTCAACAGGGCAATTCATTAACGTTGCAAATGCTTTATTTTAGTTCACACCATTAATTGGCAAATTTGTTCTCTGTTTAATTCCTAGCTCCTTTTCACTGCTCCAAGTTGTGTAATTCCCTTGTTTTATTGTAACTGCAACCTTTTGTCAGCACCGGTTAATGTTTATTATTATTATTTATTATTATTTTCCTAGCGTGTAGCAGATGGACTCAAAACAAGTGGGTATAGTGTGCTCGTGCTAGCAGTTGGAGACGGATCTGACGTCAGCACGGGTACATATACCCTTGCAGGAAGTGCAGCAATTCAGTAATTTCCGTCTCCAAAGCAGTTTGGAGCTACCTCACGCTCGCTGAGCGTGTTTCCAAATTCTACACAACTAAATTCATAGAAGAAACCTACCTGAAGACGAGCCCCACACTCCTGCGGTGATACCAGTCGGTCCCTCCCCCAGTTGAGTTTCCCAAGGCGATTTCCGTAGTCCCTCGGAGGTAAGGGCCTCGGTCCGGTGGCTGGCTCGCGGCAGGGACCTAGCCCCCGAGTGAGAAGGGCTCGGGCGCGGCATAGAGCAGCCTTGGTCCCGGCGTGGACTTGGCCCCCGAGCGAGACGAGTTCGGGCGTGGCCCAGAGGCAGCGGGTGCACTTCCTTGAGCGCGGCGGTGACTGTACTCACCCTCTCCCCCAGCAGCCGGAGACCGCCCGGGTCGCAACCGGGAAGCACCGAAGACAAGGTAAGGCGTACATCTTTACTTCTTGGTCTCCGAGGAAGCGAGGATTCGCAGAGTCTGCCTATGTGGCAATCCGCCACGGAGATCGCCATTTTCCTGCCTAGTTTGTCACCGCGCGATAGGCGCGCGTTCGTAGGCGCCCGCTGATACGTCTGTTCCCAGGCGCACATGGAGCGTGAGAGAGCCAATGCGTCAGCGGAGCCGGCCCCTCCAGCATCAGGCATGAGCCTCTGCTCGGCATGCAACCTCAGAGCCACACAGAGCGAGGAAGCAGACTCCCTATGTGCCCAATATGAAGAGGCCGTGGGAGTTCCAGGCCAGGACCGGTCGCAGCCTAGTGTACGTGCCAGTTCCTCAGGGAACACCCTGGACCTAGCAGGCAGCAGTGAGCAGCCGGGGACCCCGAGGGACCTGGTACCCCTCAGACCAGATCCTGCTTCGCTTTCCTGGGTGGAATTATTCAAGGGGATTCATGCCTTTGTCACAATGCAGGCTGCTCCCCGAACAGGTCCATACGTACCGGATTACCCGGCCCCTGGACCCTCAAGGCCTAGGCACAGCCACGCGCCACCCGGAACCCCCACTTATGGGGATTCAGATGGCCCTGAGGAAGACGACGAGTCCCCCGAGGAGGGAGAACTGCCCTCGGGGGTTGAACCATATCGGACCATGAGGCGCTTCTTTTTGA
Source organism: Rhinatrema bivittatum (assembly GCF_901001135.1). Classification (NCBI taxonomy): domain Eukaryota; kingdom Metazoa; phylum Chordata; class Amphibia; order Gymnophiona; family Rhinatrematidae; genus Rhinatrema; species Rhinatrema bivittatum. The sequence goes on from NC_042617.1 coordinate 243,477,005, forward strand.
AAGGGGATCTCCCAGGCCTGATCTCTCAATGCTTGTCGGAGCTGGCTATTCCGGGCCACGATGCCCCTGAGGAACCTAGAATGAACCCCCTGTTAGAGGGCCTGCGCCAAACGTCTCACCATTTTCCCCTCCTACAAGTAGCTCAGCAGTTAATCGATCTGGAATGGAATACGCCGGAGGCCTCATTCAAAGGGGGTCGGGCCTTGGCTGGCATGTACCCCTTAGACCCGGCAACCAAGGAGAAACTGGCGTGCCCCCAGGTAGACGCCATAGTTAGCGCAATTGTGAAGCGCACCACCATTCCGGTGGAGGAGGGGACGGCCCTCAAGGATACACATGACCGGCGCATGGACACCATTCTGAAACAAGCCTTTGAGGTGGCAGCCATGTCCCTACGGATTGCGACCTGCTGCACCGTGGTGACACGTTCCTGTTTATCACAGGCTAGGAACAACACCCCGGGAGAAGAAATGGAATCAGCTCTCTCGTTCCTCACTGATGCAGCCTCCGACTTAGTACGTAAGGCAGCCAAAGGAGTGTCATCCTCAGTGGCGGCCAGGAGACAGCTCTGGCTACGTAATTGGTCGGCCGACTCCTCCTCCAAGACACGCCTCACAAGAATGCCCTTTGAGGGATCCCTCCTGTTCGGCAGCGACCTTGAGAAACTGGCCAATAAATGGGGCACCTCTCCATTACCCCGTCTACCAGAAGACCGGTCAAGGAGGAACCAGCGCCCCTTTCCTAGACCATCCAGAGGTAGAACCTCTCAGCGCTTAAACCCTTACAGGACTCGCTACCAAGCACCTCGTTCGCAGGCCAGGAACCAGTCCTTTCGGCCTAAGCACAACAAGAGGGGAACCGGCTCGGGTTCGGGTCCCGGCCGTACCCCACAATGACAATCAGCTGACCCATCCGGGGGTAGCAGCCATAGGGGGCAGGCTATCCCTCTTCTACCGAAGGTGGGTTGAGATTACCTCGGATCAGTGGGCCCTCGCCATCATCCGAGAAGGGTATTACCTGGATTTTCTTCGACTCCCGCCGGACAGGTTTGTGGAATCTCCTTGTTCGCCCATCAAGAGGACGGCCCTAGAAGTTACTTTGCGGAGGCTCCTGTCCCTAAAGGCCATAATCCCAGTGCCTGCAAGGGAGATGAATTCTGGGCATTATTCCATTTATTTCATCGTGCCCAAGAAGGAGGGCACTTTCCGGCCCGTCCTGGACCTCAAGTCAGTCAACCGATACCTACGGGTCCCCAGCTTTTGCATGGAAACTCTGCGGTCTGTCAAGAATTCAGTACAGCCAGGGGAGTTTCTCACATCCCTAGATCTGTTGGAAAGCCTACCTGCATATCCCAATCCATCGGGATCATCAGCGCTATTTATGCTTCAAGGTCCTGGACCAACACTTCCAGTTCCGAGTTTTACCCTTCAGGTTAGACACCACGCCGCAGACCTTTACCAAGGTCATAGTAGTAGTGGCAGCGTCCCTCAGGAAGGAGGGAATCCTCGTCCATCCCTACCTGGACGATTGGCTGATCCGGGCGAAGTCAGCAGAGGAGAGCCACCAGGCAACCAAGAGAGTTATAGCTCTTCTGGAAAGCCTAGGATGGGTTGTAAACTTGAACAAGAGTTCCCTACAGCCTTCTCAGTCGCTGGAATACCTAGGAGTCCGATTCAACACCCAGGAAGACAAGGTCATCCTGATCTCCAAGAGAAGATCAAAGCTCCAGAATCGTCTGCAGGCCCTGCTGAGCGCCACCCGGACTACAGCTTGGGATTACTTACAGGTTCTCGGCTTTATGGCATCCACTCTGGAGGTGATACCATGGGCGCGGGCTCATATGAGACCGTTACAACGCGCCTTCCTATCTCGGTGGAGCCCACGATCACAGAACTACACCACACACCTACCTCTACCAGCCAGAGTGCGGAATCAGATAACTGTGGTGGTTGCAGTCCGGCAACATGAGCCGGGGGTCAAGAATGTCCTCCCCAACCTGGACCCTGCTCACTATGGATGCCAGCCTGAACGGATGGGGAGCGCATTGCGAAGAACTCACCGCCCAAGGGCGGTGGAACAGAGAAGAGTCGGGGTGGAACATCAACCGACTAGAGGCACGGGCAGTCAGGCTACCGTGCCTGCGATTTGCCCACAGACTTCGCAACAGAGCGGTCAGAGTGATGTCAGACAACGCCACCACTGTGGCATACATCAACCGACAGGGCGAAACCAGAAGCCAACAGGTATCCCTAGAAATAGCCCCCCTGATGACTTGGGCAGAAGCAAATCTCCAGGACATCTCCGCCGTCCACATCGCCGGGAAGGACAACACCACGGCAGACTTCCTCAGCAGAGAAAGCCTAAATCCAGGGGAATGGCAGCTTTCGCCCACAGCTTTCCAGATTATTGTGGATCAGTGGGGGACGCCGGGCATGGACCTACTAGCGGACAGGTCCAACGCTCAAGTTCCCAAATATTTCAGCCGCAGGCAGGATCCTCTATCCCAGAGGATCGATGCCCTGGTACAGCCATGGCCTCGGGAGATCCTGCTATATGCCTTTCCTCCATGGCCCCTGCTGGGTGCTATTATACACAAGATCCAGCGGCACAGAGGCCTAGTTCTTCTAGTGGCCCCGGACTGGCCAAGAAGACCCTGGTACGCAGACATGAGAAGACTACTGGCAGGGAATCCACTTCCCCTGCCTCTACACAGGGGCCTGCTGTGGCAAGGTCCCATCCTCCACGAGGATCCAGCTCAATTCTCTCTTATGGTCTGGCCCTTGAGAGGGCTAGACTGAAGAAAAGAGGATACTCGGGGCCGGTAATAGATACACTCCTCCGAGCACGCAAGTTCTCCACATCCCTAACATATATAAGGATCTGGAGAGTATTTGAAGCCTGGTGCGAAACTCACGGCACCAATCCACATGCTGCTAAGATCCCTATCATTTTGGATTTCCTGCAAGATGGACTTCAGAAGGGTCTGTCCCTCAGTTCCATCAAAGTTCAAGTGGCAGCGCTGTCCTGCTACGGTCCCTGGAGTGACGGCAACAACATCGCCACACACCCAGACGTTTCACGTTTCCTGAAAGGAGTCAAACACATTCGCCCGCCACTGAAGTGGCCAGTACCCCTGTGGAACCTCAACCTAGTTTTGGAATTTCTAGCGGAACACGCCTTCAGACCACTTCGAGGCCTGTCCCTCTGTTTCTTAACCTTGAAGATGGTGTTCCTGCTGGCTGTATGCTCAGCACGCCGCATCTCTGAGCTACAAGCACTGTCCTGCCGGGATCCGTTTCTCAGAATCACTCCAGAGGCTATCCATCTTCGCACGGTTCCTTCCTTCTTACCCAAAATAGTCTCACACTTTCACCTCAACCAAACCATATCCTTGCCTACCACGGAAGGTTTGAAGAAGTCGGAAGAAGGTTGAATACTACGCCATCTCGACATCGGCAGGCTGCTGTCCAGATACCTTGCCATGTCAGAAGCAGTATGAAAGACGGACCACCTGTTCGTCCTTCACAGCGGGAAGAAGCAAGGGGAAGCGGCCTCACGGGCAACCATCACCCGCTGGATCAAAGAAGTTATCAAGGCGGCCTACGTAGAAGCGGGAAAGCCACCACCTCTACGGGTCAAGGCTCACTCTACCAGAGCGCAAGCGGCCTCTTGGGCAGAAACTAGGATGCTGTCACCTGCAGAGATCTGCAAAGCGGCGACGTGGTCCTCCCTCCATACCTTCTCCAGATTCTACCGTCTGGATGTCCAGGCCAGGGAGGACACAGCATTCGCGAGGGCTATCCTGAATGGACCTCGGGCAGCCTCCTGCTCAGTCCGGGAGTAGCTTTTGTACATCCCACTTGTTTTGAGTCCATCTGCTACACGCTAGGAAATGTTGAGATTACTTACCTGATAATCTCCTTTTCCTTAGTGTATGCAGATGGACTCAGCATCCCGCCCGCTGCCGGTATACATGGGGATTCACCGACTCACGGTAAGCCATGTTTTCTGATAATAGGGCATCCACCCTGCCGGGTGTCGACGCCTTCCGGTTGAGAACACTGGCGGTCTCCAGCTACTATCAATCGGTCAGGGTAATCCTGTTCATTTAATCGATCGGTCAGTTACACATATATCCATAAAGCTTTTGCAAGGAAGATTACAGAATTGCTGCACTTCCTGCGGGGGTATTTGTACCCATGCTGACTTCAGATCCGTCTCCAACTGCTAGCACGAGCACACTATACCCACTTGTTTTGAGTCCATCTGCATACACTAAGGAAAAGGAGATTATCAGGTAAGTAATCTCAACATTTATTATTACTTCATTTATTATTACTTTTATTTTATTACTATTATTCCAGCCCTTCCCCCTAAAAGTTTTCCTGTCCACCTGTTTTAATGTATTCCGCCCCTGAGGCGACTGTTCAGTTCCATGTAAACCGGTGCGATATGTATTGTATACAGGAACATCGGTATATAAAAATTTAAAAATAAATAAATAACTTACTTTGTTCCTTTCACCTCTTGTTAATTGTAAACCGGCATGATGCGATATTCATCGCGAATGCCGGTATAGAAAAACTTTAAATAAATAAATTAGAAGGGATTCTGTGTTAAGAGATTTACAGAATCCAAACTGAGATGGAGCTAGGATCTTGTGTTCCTCCAGGTAATCTGAGAATTGTTTGTTGACAATTTTCTCCATAAGTTTGGCAATAAGGTGCAGGTTGGCGATAGGACGGAAATTCGCAGGGTCCGCTGTCGAAAGGTTAGGTTTTTTTAAAAGAGGTTTTAATATGGCAAGCTTAAGAGTGTCTGGAACTAGACCTTGAGTTAGAGAGCGGTTATATTGTAAACCGAAGTGATTTGTAATTGTTTACATGAATTTCGGTATATAAAAGTGTTAAATAAATAAATAATTTCTGCGATAGCTTTAGCAATGATGTTCGGGATGGAGATGAGAAGGTTCGAAGGAATGGTGTCCAAAGGGTGGGAAGAGGGTTTGAGTCTCTTAAGAATGTTTTCTATCTCAAGTGAAGAAGTAGTCTGGAAGGCTTCGAGCGTTGCGGTTTGTTAAGGAGAAATTGTGAGGGTGGAGGGGGTTGGAGGATTGGATGAAGAGAGCGGGTTAATAAGTTTGATGATTTTGTTCTCGAAGTAATTAGCAAGTTCTGTGGCTTTGCTGAGAGCTTGGTCGTCCGGAAAAGTCAGTGGGGTAGGTTTGGTGAGGGCCGAAACGTAACAGAACAGCGCTTTGGAGTCAAAGATGAAATGGTCTAAAGTGATGTCATTAGTAAAGAATTTTAGAGCTCTGCCTCCATTTGGCTGAATGATGGGATATACCCCATAGGTTCTGGACTGGTGGAGCAGAAGTAAAGGAAAGGAAATCAATTGAGATGAATGTCGGTATATAAAAATAATAAATAAATAAATAAATTAACAGGCAAGACATAATTTCTCCTTATGGACTTTGGATGTCAAAAGGCATATCATGAGGTATTTGGAGGTTTCTAAAACTATCAGGAAGACAGACCAGCTGTTTATGCTCTACAGTGGGAATAAACATTGTGAGCTGGTGTCGTGACATATGATAGCTCGCTGGATTAATGAGGTAATTAGGGCTGTCTATGTGGATGTGGAGCAGCCGTTGCCTAGTCAGGTGAGGCCTCATTCCACTAGAGCTCAGGCAGTGTCATGGGCAGAGATTAGATTGTTTCCTGTCAAGATTTGCTGAGCTGCAATCTGGTCCTCCTTACACACCTTTTCCAGGCATTACCAATGAATGCACATGCCCAGGAGGATGCAGCCTTCATACGTTCGGTGTTGATCGGACCGCGGGCAGCCTCCCACCCTGTTCGAGAGTAGCTTTGGCACATCCCACTGGTGTGGATTAATCTGTCTGAATGCTAAGAAAGGAGAAATTACTACTTACCTGATAATTTCCTTTTCTTTAGTGAAGACAGGTTAATCCACTTTCCAGCCCTTAACTGCTGGATGCTGGTGATATTGTCCTGAGTGGCTGCATTTCCAGGGATTACTGGTAAGTGTCAGATCTAGTCCCTAGATATTACAATCCTTGTCTGAGCTCAGTTTTTTCCTGTTAACTGAGTGCTTGAATGGTTGTCTGTTAATAGTTATGTTAATATATTGTTTAGTAGTCCACAGTTGGCTTTTGCAGAGAATCTCCATCTGCTGGTTAGAGGTGCATAACCCACTGGTGTGGATTAACCTATCTTCACTAAAGAAAAGGAGATTTATCAGGTAAGAAGTAAGTCATTTCTCTTTTTTTCATCTTAAAATAGGCAACTCACTGTTTGAAATGTCAAGTATCAGTGGGAAATGCCATGTCCACAACTCCTAAGAGACTAACAATATAATGGCAGTAGACAGCTGAATTTGCAGCTAACGTTTTATTTGTGCTCTTAATGCAAAAATATCTCTGACAAATAGTCCTGAAGACAACAACTATCAGTGAAATGCTGATGAACATAAGTTATTTTTCTTTAAATTAATTAGGATCAGCCTCAGTATCTTCCATAAGTTTTAACAAGAGCACTGACGAAACTCCTGTACCTCCGCCAGTTCCTCCACGAAGGCGGCCAGAGTCAGCACCAGCTGAGTCTTCGCCATCAAAGGTAAGGGCATAGTTTTATTTTTTTCTATTAATAAGTAACGTAATCAAATTTGGATTTACTTATCCAGATTAAATTTCAGTATTAACATAGTGAACTATTTTTAATTTTCTCATGTTTTGTTGGTCCAGTTAAAGGTATTGAAACTTACAAAGACTCAAGTTTTCTCCAGGTTCAAATTGCTGCTGGACTCTATTAATTATAATAATTTTTACTTTTATGTGGCACTCTGTCCCAGGCACCTCATTAAAAATATTAATATAACTTTGTATTTTGCTTGGACTTCCAGGAATTGGGAAGGTTTTTTATATTTATTTTCCACACCTAGCATAATTAATTGGGTTGTAACAATTTGAATTTGTGTTCTTTTTATATGAATTGTATGTGTGTGGGTGGGGGGGGGGGTCAGCCTGATCCTACAAAATATTGATTTTTATGTATATGAATTTTACCTAAAATCAAATTTTTTTGACCTTCAGATCATGTCTAAGCAGTTGGACAGTCCTCCAGCAATTCCTCCTCGACAACCAACATCAAAGGTATATTCACCAAGATATCCATTGTCAGACAGGACATCCACCTCTGAACCTCCAGAAAGCCCTCCATTACTACCACCTCGAGAGCCTGTTAGAACGCCAGATGTCTTTTCCAGTTCCCCACTGCATCTCCAGCCACCACCCTTAGGCAGAAAAAGTGAACTTGGTAATACTTTTTTTCCAAACAGCCTCTCTCCATTCACGCCCCCTCCTCCTCAAACACCATCCCCACTTGGAACACGTAGACAGTTACCTTCACCACCTTTAATATCACAAGATATGGAATTTCCATCCACTACTGGGCCACCTGTTCCTCCACGGCAAAGCACTTCTCAATCTATCCCAAAACTCCCTCCAAAAACTTATAAACGCGAGCACACACTTCCATCAATTCATCGAGATGGACCACCATTGCTGGAGAATGCTCACTCTTCCTAAAACAAGATGAGGACTTCAAACACTACAAACTCTACATTTAAAAATGCAGTGTATAGACGATGAATCACAACCTAACAGGATATGTATCATAAACTGATTCATTGTTCTTGTTACAACATACAAGAATTGACCTAAAGTAGCAAGACACCTCAGTAGATACTAGAGAAACTTTTGTGACCAAGATGCAGAGCTTCTGTTTTGCATAATGAGCTCTAATTACCAATAAGGGATGAAAAGTGCAGTTTGGTATGGAGCAGGGCTAAATGGTGATACAAATGCTGAAACTAAAATATGCACTTTTTATATATAAAACAGGGATCTTTATATCCTATTTAATTTCTTTTTGCTTTACACTTTTGCTTTAATAAATCTTTTATAAAATTACAGAAAGGATTGTGAGAAAGACCTGTGGTACCTAATATTGTAAAACTAAGGCATAGCGCTGTATTGCTGTCCTGTTTACAGATTGTTACAATGAATTTTATGGGTACCTGCTTCACCAAAGAGGTACATATGTATATCTATATATATTATATCTATCTATATACATAGATAGATGTAATATAAAATGTGTGTGTGTGTGTATATATATATATATATATATATATATATATGCGCACACATATATATATATGTGTATATATTTTTTGGGGGGGGGATGTGTGTATATGTATGCATAATTTTTTTTAACAAGAATTATGGTGCCAGTTGACAAAAAAAGATTTTTGCCCAGAAGTATGTATGATGATTGATGTCTTCAAATGAAAAGTCTAAAGTCTTCAAAAACAATGAAAAATCATGGTATTGCCTAAGTTGGTTATAATAATACATATACAGTACTATGCTAATCTGCACAAGGTTTCTGCCCAGCATATTTAAGGTTTAGTGATAAAATCCATTTCATGGCTCACAGCTGTATCATTTAAAATGTGAAAGAGCCTCCATGTGGATTACCTTGTTAACATTATAGACAGACATCAGTAGTTACCGTGCAACTGCATACATGTGTACATAATGAATGCAACGTAATAGTACTTGCAGATTGTTTTTTATTATTTTAATTTAAATAAAGATGCTCATATTTCAAGTGGCAGACATACATTAAATTATTACACTGAAGATTGCACCATTCAGTTTCTCTCCTTGAAAACACACTAAAAGCACATGTGGTACGTTCACTCAGTCTCTGCCAGAATAAATGATAGACTTTCAGGAGAAAAAACAAAATCAGGGCTTTGTGTTTGAAAAGAAATGAAACTGTTGAAATGAGCCATGGGTCTGTTAAATTTACTGGGTAGGGTGTATGCAATTCAGTATGGACTTGCTGGAACTGGTTGTCATTACTATATTTTTCTATAGCAGAAATGTATATGGCAGAACACTTACCTGCATGAAGCATCATGACATGGATTATACATAAACCTATATATACACCTTTTAACAAGTACTGTGATGGTAATGCATGCCAGTTATTGAAGAAAAGCTTTGTGAATTCCCACTAAAATGTTTGTAAAGCGTGCAGTATCTCAAAGCAAAGTTAAATCAATGCTTGCTTGTCAATATATTTCAGCAGCACTGTAATCCATGTCAATAGGGCAATGTCGTAATATGACGTGTCAAAGTGAACATTCTGAGCAGCAATGCTGTGAATCCAATACAGTTATACACTGACTACAAAATGTTACATTTCAGAAACTATTTTAATTTCATCAGCATTACATAACACATTGTCAGAGCCAAACTGTTTCTTGCTTGACTTGTATCTTTACATTTAACATATTTAAGTTCTGTTGTGGGCACATTTTTTTGTAGTTCTGGTATCTTAAACCCCCCTCCCGCTTCCATATTCAAATTAGATATGTAAGTAAACCCAGATCAGAGGAGGACATTTCTGCATATACTTGTATATAACCCTCCATGAAGTTGCAATCTATATAGTGCTATGAATTTGCACAACTGTAGCAATTACACATAATTTGGGCCAACTATATATTTTCTAGTACAAGTTTTCTTTTTCTTGAGTGTGTCAGAGATTAAATATGATGGCACTGGATATGTTGACAGATATGCAGTCGTGTGTCCCAGTGAAAATTAAGCTAAAGATACTTCTTAATATTCATATATTTAGTATGTTAAATGAAATGAATTTTATGCTTTAGGCTTTAAAAATTGATAGGTGCATCCTCTGAAGCACATTAGTAATAAAGTATACTTAATTTATTATGATTCCTGCTTAAATATTGGCTTTGCTGGTGGATTAACACTCACTATGGTTTAGGACCTTTGTTTTCAGGGCTTTTTTTTTCCAGGGAATTTCCTTGTTATAACAAAAATCTGTGGAAAAATGGCTTTGTTATAACAAACAGAGCAATCAATGGCAAACTCATTTTTCCACTGGTTTTTTTTTTTATAGACTTGAAATTCACATGAAAAATAAAAACTGAAAATAAAGTACCTAACTATGGAGCATTTTTTCTGATTGAGCTTAGAAATGACTGAATCTAAGATTTTTTTTTTTTTTACAAATATGCTCACATTGTTGACTGTTGCTCAGTTGTTTGGTGTCTAGTGCAATAGTATAATATAAAGATTTATTTTTTTAAATAGAAATGCAAGTTGGTGTATGTATATACATGTATATATAAATGTACTATCTACACTCGCACATTTCATTGATTCTCGTGTTGATATTATTCATAGTTTTTCAAATTACATTAAAGATTTTTTTTTCCCCTTTAGGACAAGATTACACTGACAAAATGTAGTTTAGCAACCTGCTAAGATTCATCATTCCATATTTAAAAAGAAGTATATTGTATTTGTGGCCTCTTGCAAACTAAATTTTGAAAGCTGATTTTTGCAAATTGAATTGGGAAAAAAGGGTAAAATGAAAATCTGCCTATTGAATGACTAGACTGTATTATAATAACCTAGGAAATGACAGCAGAAAAAGAATGAAATGGCCCATTCATCTGCTTAGTTGTGTATCAGTTGTGCCGTAATTGTCTACATATTAATTTTATTGTTCTAGCTCTTGCTAAGACAGACAAAAATTGTGTCAGATGCCAGACCTTAGTCATGTATTCATCCATGATCTAGTTTAATGCTTTGGACTATTTAAATTCACCCTTTTCTTTCTACATTAGTTGCCACTTGTCATTCAAATGCTATACAATGTCATTTGAAGAGAAAGTTACGTTGGAAAGGACATAACAGATCTTTCTTTTGCAGTTAACAGATATCCCCTTTATTTAAATTTTCCAAAATAATCAAACATAGCCATTTGATACTTAATACTTCGCTGCTTTGATTGATGCACCCGTGCAATTCTATGTATATTATACAACCACAAGCTTTCATATTCCTCAAATTCAGTATCACTTCAGGTAAAGGGAAGATCATTTTATGAAGCACATTGGAAAATGTTATATTTGACTTCTGCTTGCCTGTTTAATTTTGACTTTGAAGCATTACAGTTTGGACTACCTAAATTTTGGAAACCACCTGACACAGATTTGAGCATTTATTTAACTGTCATGAAAAGCATGCAGCCATGTAGTTAATACATACCTGAAAAGAACAAAAGCACTTTTAACTTTGAGAATGACATGCCTTTTTTTCCATTTTTAACACCTTAAAGTGCATTTCTCTGTCAACTATTAGTAGTAAAATCCCTTTTTGCCTTCAATAAAAAGTGTATTTAGTAGCAAATTGCTGTAAAAGTTAAACATAATTGACCCAAGCCCCAACAGATATCTGAAGTCATATGCCATGTGCCTGAAAGGTTGAAAGAAAGAAAATCCTGTGCCAGATACATGCCAGTATCAATAGCCACCAAATGTGCCTTTTTTTTTTTCCTTTTTTTTGGGGTGGTTTGTATTTTTCCAAACCAATTCAGCATTGCAAGGGGAGGGCATAATCAGGTTAAAGTTATCTGGTTATAATATACTAGAAAACAAGCCCTTTTTTGTTTAAGTGAAATGTTCAAGTTTGTGTTTAGATGTTTGTGTGTGTGTATATGTACTTGTCTTTGTTTAAAGGCACCATTGTTTGCTAAAACAAATGCCAAACATATCAGTCTGGCCAGGTTGAAGAGTAAATGGTAATCCCTATGTACCTAACCATGTCTGTAGGTTATCTTTATATTGTGTCCGCAGCAGTATTTGGTTTGCATATAAAGTGACAATAAATAGTGGCTGTTATTTTTCTGGCATTAAGATATGTTCTAAAAATAAAAATGCCTTAAATTTATTTTAGCGTATTGATTCACATGTACACTGGCAACAGGTAGTTTATCAGTGTGATAATTCCAAAATAGTTTGTACACTTAATCTAAGTTATTTACTAATGTGCAGAATATTGAGTGTGCACAAAGTTAAAAGGTCATAAGAACATAAGATATGCCATACTGGGTCAGACCAAGGGTCCATCAGGCCCAGTAGCCTGTTTCCAACAGTGGCCAATCCAAGTCACAAGTACCTGGCAAGTACCCAAACATTAGATAAATCACAATCTACTATTGCTTATTAATTACCGTAATAGTTTATGGATTTTTCCTCTAGGAACTTATCCACACCTTTTTTAAACCCACTTACACTAACTGCTAGAGATTCACATCTCTACTAACTGCTGTAAGGTTGGTAAAATGAACATTTGAGAATACCTAAAAAAAAAAAAAAAAAAAGTCTTGGTACAACATTGGATTATTTTTTTCTGCTACTTATTTAGTTATGCTCTGCATTTCTTTTACTTGAATGAATCAAAATGCCTGTCCAAAAATCTATATAAAAGAAAAACAGAGGCACAGGCTAACATCACATGTTAATAAAAGCAGAACTTCCCAAACCTATACATCATTTAAAGGGTCACATGTGCAGGCATAGGTGTCATTCCTTGCTATCCCTTGCTAACCTCACCTTCTATGAAAAAAGAACACAAATGAACATAAACATAACCAAAACAATTGGAATGAATACTAATATGGTTAGGTTAAATCTGCAGAATGGAAACATCCCCATATTTACTGACACCCCTAGGTGACCAGCATCATGACAATTGATCAACACTGTTAAGTCGATTTTAAAAGGACCGCACGCACAAATACTGAAGGTTACACGCTTGGCCGGGCTCTCCACACACCGAGCACATTTTAGAAAGGACCCAGCCACGTGTGTAACTCCTGATACGTGCAGAATTGCTGGGCCTGAAGAAAGGGGTGGGCTGGGGATGGGGTCGAGTCATGCTGGGCCAAAGCCATTAGATGCTGTCCTAGGGAAACATGCGCCAGCAGCCGGCATGCAGAGCTTACTTCTGCTCCTTTATTTGGAACGGACTGGGAGGGAACTGGGCAATGGCCCGATCTAGTCACCGCACGATTCTTTTAAAATCCCCCCTGCGCATGGAGGAGGCCGCCCGCCTGCATATGCACATGTGGAGATTAAAATCTGGTGTGCATGTATGCGCAGGAATTGCATTTTATAACATGCGCCGCCAATGCCATCTCCAAACAATGTATTCACCTGGCTATTCAAGCCATCTGTCGCTGTGGGGGTTTTGCTGGCATCCCAGAGTTTGTGTTGAGCACTGCTCATATCTTGCCTCGCCTTCCCCCCCCCCCCCCCCCATCAAAGTTATGGGGATCTGTTGAGCTTGCATCAACTGCCACCAGATAATTGATGGGTTTTAAGCTTCCGTGGCATTTGCCCCACCCCTTTTTTCTCCTATTGCAGTTTCCGTATAAAGAGTGTATTGGGCCTTTTCTTGCTGGTTGCCCTGCCACTACCACCTAGTAACGAACTTCCATTTGCCGGGGGTGGGGAGTTGCTGCCCACTAATTAGGTGATAAAGCCATGTCTGTCAAGAAGAACCTCCAAAATATCCTGACTCACTGAGTATGTCTGACAAATGCACCCTGCCTGGACGAAATAATCCAGGGCAGCTTTCATCAATCAAGTCACGAGGGGCACAAAAACCATGGATGATGGGCATGAACCTGCGCATCCACTTGATCTTTTTTCTCATTCTTTCTAGTGCCTGATGGGACTGCTTGCCCTTCCAAATGCACTAGGGATGATGTAGGACCAAACTACTGCTAATTAACATTTCTGTAGCGCTATTTAACATATTCATCACTGAAGAAGCAACAACACACGAGACATTTCCTGCTCAATGGAGCTTTCAGTCTAATCAAGCAACCATATAGAGCAACAGACAATTGTTAAAATTAGTTAATTAGGCTGAAGGCGAACCAACAGGCTTAAGATTTAAAAGATGTATGTATCGGGGAATATTTCTGTAATTGCATTGCAGTTCCTTTGTATCTTTTGTATGAGCTCTACACTTTGTGTAGCCATCAAATCTTTACCTCCAAAACAGAATTATTGCTCAAGGGGGGCTTTGGGTTCTCATGTGAAGTATAACCAGCAGCAATTGGTCCCACCTTATCCCTGGGATATCTTTCCAGATCAGCGCAATATGATGCAGAGCCATGCTGAAATGTTTGTCCAACAGTCGTGTCTTTGCTCTCTTGTGAGCCCATTGTACAAATAAGTGCCCTATAATCCAGACATAGTGCTTTCGGAAGCCAAGTCCTGAAATATAAAACAGTGCTTTCTTAGCATTCAGGTAGGTGGATCCACACAAGTGGATTATGCATCTCCTATCAGCAGATGGAGACAGAACAAAGCTGATGACACGGTATATATTTATACCCCTGCACTGACCGCCCACCAGTATTCTCCATCTCCAGCAGATGGTGGACATGCATCTCCCTTTCAAGGATTGCGTTAAAAGTTTTGGTGTAGAAGGAGAAAAGTTTATTCTCCCAGGATAAGCAGGATGGTAGTCCTCCCATGTGGGTGACGTCACTGGACGGAGCCCTATCACGGAAAACTTTTCTGTTAAAGTTTCTAGAACTTTTGACTGGCACACTGAGCATGCCCAGCATGCCATGATCCCTTGAGCCACAGGGGTCTCCCTTCAGTCTCTTTTTTTTCCAAGCTCAGTTTGCCTTGCGGATAGTAGCTCTGTGAGATTTCTCACACAAATTTCCTCACAGAAAAATCCTAAAATTTTCTTCAGAAAAACATTCCCTCATAGGGGTCTCCCATCGGGATATATTTTTTTCCATCATTCGGTGAGTAAAATCACTATTCCTGGTCGGTGCCGCTCCCACCATTTTTTCAGTAGCAGTCCGTCGACAGTTTTTGGGCCTCAACTGCTGCCATTATGGCAACAGGTTTCCGAAAATGTCCGGAATACTCCCAAAGCATGTCTATTACCGACCCACATGATGTCTGTGTGCTGTGTCTCGGCTCTTCACATGACGTGTCTACTTGCCAAGTTGTGCCCAGATGACTCTGAAGGGTAGGCAGGCTCACCTCGACAAGATGGAAACCCTGTTTAAAATTAAACGGACTCAATCGACGTCCATCCAATCGTCACCAGCAGGAGAATCAAAAATGTTTGTCAGTAAACCTCGCCAGGAGCACCAGGGCAGTGGTGACTGTCCGTCACCAACTCCATCTAAGGCATCATCATCATCCACCTTGGCGCTGGGGAAAGACCAGGCTGAGCACCGAGGGAAGCACTGACACCGGCACAGACGCGAGTCTACTCCTGGTGCCGGCACCAACACCGCATCAGTCTCGATGGCTGTCGAGCCGCTTGCAAAGAGGACACTGATAGAGGAGCTGTTAACACCTTCTCCACCCGAACAACCAAGGCAATCCCCACCGACATCAGTGCCAGGTACGGAGCCCCTACAGGTCCCTGCGGTGGTGCCAGTAACGCCTAGCTTGCCACCCCCTATAGCTGCGATGTCTATGCCAGCTTTTAGGGAGGAACTGGATGGTTTTATCCGCCAGGCAGTGCTCGATCTCAGAGACCTACGGCTACCGGTACCGGCCCCCATACCGGCACTGACACTGGAACCATCAATTTTTGCACCGTTGTTCACCAGACTCGATACACTCATTGGTGCCCTTCCAACGCAACCTGCGCCATCAATGCCGAAGCAACTAGTGCAGCCTCTGAAAGCCCCAATTCCAGGGTCTTCAGACGAGGACGGCACATATTCCAGCCCCATTTCATCGATGCCTGAACCGATGCCTGGTCTATCAGGGCTCTCGGGACCAAGAGGCCCACATTATCCATCAATGGCTCCGGTGACACCAAAACCTCCATCGGTGCCACCGCATCATCCATCGAGGCCATCCAAGGATCCATCGGTGCCAATCCGTCCTACAGCACCAGTCTTCTTCCCTCCTTCAGGATCTCGATTAGAGACCCTTTCTGATACATAGGAAGATTGGAAACCGACACATCCATGGAGGATATTTTGTCAGAACCATCTCCTCCGGAGGAAAGGAGAAATTCTCCCCCAGAAAATGTCAGAGACTATTCCCTTTGATCTTATTACAGAGAAGAACACAAGGCACAAAACATTGGAAGTTCTCCAATTTGTTGATGCTCCAAAGGAAGTCGTAGCAATCCCAATACATGAGGTACTAATAGATCTACAGCATTGTCTCTGGGAGCATCCTTGTGCTGTTCAGCCAGTAAATAAAAGAACAGATGTAACATATCTGGTCCAAAAGAAATCCAGAAGGCTTTGACCACACTCTTCCACACCTCCTGGTAAAGATCAAAAATTCCTGGACGATTTAGGTCGCAAAATGTTTCAAGGTTCCATGCTAGTGTCACGAACAGCTGCATTCTAATTGTACATTACACAATATCAAAGGAATCTATGGAACAAGTTCAGGACGTAGCAGACTCTCTTCCTCAACAGCAGCAAGACAGTCTCAATGCCATATTACATAAAGGCCTTGAGGCAGGTAAACACGAAGTGCGTGCTGCTTATGACTCCTTTGAGACAGCTTCTTGAATGTCAGCGAAAGGAAGTGGACCTGACTTAAAGCCTCTGACTTGAGACCTGAAATTCAGGACAGGCTTGCCAATTTACCATGCACTGATGAAAATCTATTTGGTGACAAGAAAAAAGACGCAGTGGCTCAATTGAAAGACCACAATGAGACCCTGCGTCAACTATCAACAGTGACTACCGAGGCCTCTTCTTCTGCGAGAAGATCCACCAGAAGGCACCCTAAAAAAACATTTTATCGCCCATGCAGATATTACCCACCTACGTCTCGCGGGCGGTCAGCTAGGCCATCTCAGAGAGCACATCCTCTACAGCCAAAAAACATCCAGACCTCAGCCACCTGCACAAACAGGCCAAGCATCTGGATTTTGAAACCTTTCCAGAGAACAGCAGCGACTCCACAAATCCAGAACCAAATTTACCAGTAGGAGGTCGAATTCATCACTTCATTACCAATTCTCCCAACATTACCACAGACCAATGGGTTATATCCATCATAACCCAGGGTTACCGTCTAAACTTCCTCATATTACCCACAGATTCACCGCCCAATCTATTCTGGATGCAAAAAGATCACACAACTCTTTGAGTCAGAACTGTCCACCCTTCTGGGCGCCAGGGCCATGGAACCTGTTCCCCAAGCACAGCAGGGCAGAGGGTTCTACTCCCGTTATTTTCTCATTCCAAAGAAGTCAGGCGGACTCCGCCCCATCTTAGACCTCTGCAATCTCAAGAAATTTCTAAGAAAAGAAAAATTCAAGATGGTGTCCTTGGGCACCATGCTTCTACTTCTGCAAAAAGGAGATTGGCTCTGTTCTCTGGATCTTCAAGATGCTTACGCTCGTATTCCCATATTCCCACATCACCGCAAATACCTGCACTTCCTAGAGGGTCATCGACACTTTCAGTACCGGGTCCTGCCTTTCGGGCTTGCCTTAGCTCCCCGTGTATTTACAAAGTGCCTAACAATGGCTGCGGCCCACCTACGCAAGAAACACATACATGTCTTTCCTTACCTGGACGACTGGCTCATCAAGAGCCAATCCAAGCAAGGAGCTCACTATTACTCTACTGCACTCGTTGGGATTTCTCATCAGCTACCAAAAAATCCCACCTAACTCCATCTCACCTCCTGACTTTCATCAGAGCAGATTTGAACACCACAGTAGAAAAGGCCTTCCTCCCCAACAACCGCACAGACACACTTTCCAGATTAGCTGTCACTTTGCGTACAAAGAAAACAGCCTCAGCCCATCAATTCTTAACGTTGCTGGGCCACATGGTTTCCATGATCCACATCACTCCTATGGCCAGACTGGCCATGAGAATAACTCAATGGACTTTGAAGTTGCAATGGCTCCAAGCCATTCAACCGCTCTCCTCTCAGATTCAAATAACCCACCAGTTGCGTTTATCCCTTCTCTGGTGGATGAACAAGGCCAACTTGCAAACAGGTCTACAGTTTCAGCAACCAGTTCCACAGATAACTTTGACCACAGACACATCCACCTTGGGTTGGGGTGCTCATGTGAACGATCTTCAAACTCAAGGTACTTGGACGAAACTCGAAGCAATATTTCAGATCAACTTCCTAGAGCTTTGAGCTATACGTTAGGCTATATATGCGTTCAAGGATTGCCTTTCACACAAGACTGTTCTCATACAAACAGCAATACTGTTGCAATGTGGTATTTGAACAAGCAGGGTGGCACAGGCTCTTATCTCCTCTGCCAAGAAGCCGTGCAGATCTGGGCCTGGGCCCTTGCACACTCCATATATCTATGGGCCACTTATCTTGCAAGCGTGCAGAATATACTTGCAGATCGCCTCAGCCGACAGTTCCATCCCCACGAGTGGTCTCTGGATCCTGTGGTAACGACCAGAATCTTCCAATGCTGGGGTCAACCAACGATAGACCTCTTTGCATCCAAAATGTATCAGAGTGGACAGATCCTGCTACCTGCACAAACAACCAAACAGGTTAGCCATGGATGCCTTCGCTCGCCCCTGGAACACAGGCCTCCTATACACTTATCCCCCAATACCGCTAATTGCCAAAACTCTACTGAAGCTGCAATAGGACAAAGGGTCAATGATACTCATAGCACCGTATTGGCCTCGACAAGTCTGGTTTCCTATGCTTCTCGACCTCTCAATCAAAGAACCCATTTGCCTGGGCACAATGCCCACTCTCATAACTCAGAACCAAGGCATGATATGCTATCCGAACCTTCAGACCCTATCCCTAACAGCCTGGATGTTGAAAGCTTGATCCTGCAACCGCTCAACCTTTCAACTGATGTCTCTCAAGTGTTTGTAGCTTTCCGAAAGCCTTCCACATGAAAATCCTAAGGTTCTAAGTGGAATAGATTTACCATATGGTGCATTCAAAAGGGTATCGACCCTTTTTCCTGCCCCACTCCATCTCTATTAGACTATCTCTGGCACCTTTCAGACTCTGGCCTCCAGACTTCTTCAGTGAGGGTACACCTGAGTGCCATCTCAGCGTACCACAAAGGAGTTGTTACGACTATGGCTGCTACGCAGCCGCCTCACCACCAGAGGTCCACCACGAGCATGCTCTCCTAGCTGGCCCAGTCCGCCTTCCTTGACTACTCTATATTCCAGACTTCCTTTATAACCCTGCCTAGCATTTCCCTCGGTGCTTCGGCATCGAGCTGGTTTGGGCTCCCTGCTCTAGCCTCCCTTCTGCCTTATTCTGCTGTCTTCGGGCTCCGGCCTTGCTCTGTTGCCTTTGGGCTTCTGCCTTGCTGCCTTCGGGCTTGTGTGTTTTATGTTCAGTGTTAGTAATGTTTGGTTAGTCTGTCTAGTCATCGTCAGTCTTGTTTCCCCAGGTTCAATTAGTCCTGTCACTCATACCTACAGTCAGTATCACCCTTACCTGCACGCTATCCTGTGTCCATCCTTACCAGCACCCAGTTCCGGTATTCTGATCAAATTTACTGCATTCACTTTCACACATACCTCCATGCTGTTCCTGTGTACCAAGCTCACCCTTATCTCCACGCACATTGTATTAGATTCCTCCAGCCTGTGTCAGACTCTCTCTAGCCAGCTCCCACCACCACAGGCATTCTCTGCATAACCCTCAGTTTCATTAGTTCCAGACGATATCCACACATTCCTACCTGCACCAGCCAGTATCAGAGACTCTATTACAAACTCCTGTTTCTCTCCTCCATGAGTCACTTCTTCAGGTGGTGTTCACTACACCTGACCAGTGCCCAATCGTAACAGGAGTTGGGGATGACCCAGTAATAGCACAACCCTAGTGAGTAGGTTTGAGGGGCCTACTACAACTTAAGCCCCATCTACGGCCACTAGTCTCCGAGTGGGACCTGAATATAGTACTTACAAGGCTCATGCGCTCCCCGTTTGAGCCTTTGCATTCCTGCGATAGTAAGTTTCTTACATGGAAAGTTCTCTTCCTAGTAGCCATTACATCTGCTTGAAGGGTTTAGTGAGTTACAAGCACTTCTTACATACTCACCCTGTACCAGGTTCCTACATGACAGAGTGTTCTTACGTTCTCACCCTAAATTCCTTCCCAAGGTGGTAACGGACTTCCACTTGAATCAGTCTATAGTCTTGCCCACCTTTTTCCCAAGGCCTCACTCTCACCAGTTCGAAAGAGTTTTACACACCTTGGATTGTAAACGTGCACTTGCATTTTACCTAGACCGCACTGCTGTCCATAGGAAATCCACCCAACTCTTTGTTTCTTTTGACAAAAACAGACTAGAAGTTGCAGTGGGCAAACAAACTCTCTCCAACTAGCTAACAGACTGTATCAAATTCTGCTCTGACAAAGCAGGCCTTCCTCTCCCGGGATGAGTGAAGGCGCACTCAGTACGAGCCATGGCAACCTCAGTAGCATACTATCGTTCCGTACTGATTGCTGATATCTGCAAAGCTGCAACATGGAGCTCTCTTCACACATTTGCAGCACATTACTGCCTAGACAAGGAAGGACGTCAAGACTCTGCCTTTGGCCAATCTGTCTTGAAGAACTTATTTCCAGTATAATCCCAACTCCTTCCACGTCCAATCTGTTGTGATTTTCAAGCTGCCTAATTTTTCACAACAGTACACCAGTTGTTGTGCCTGTTGCTTGCTAATCACCCACAGGTGAGGACTACTATCCTGCTTGTCCTGGGAGAAAGAGTTGCTTACCTGTAACAGGTATTCTCCCAGGACAGCAGGATGTAGTCCTCACGAAACCCACCTGCCACCCCACGGAGTTGGGTCCGAAACATTTTATTTTTTTGCTCACACCTTTTGCCACAAACGAGACTGGAGGGAAACCCTTGTGGCTCGAAGGATCATGGCATGCTGGGCATGATCAGTGTGCCAGTCAAAAGTTCTAGAAACTTTGACAGAAAAGTTTTCCATGATAAGGCTCCGTCCAGTGATGTCACCCACATGTGAGGACTACATCCTGCTGTCCTGGGAGAATACCTGTAACAGATAAGCAACTCTGCTTTGCCCCGATACTTTATGGTCCCTCCCTCAGTCGAGTTTCCTGAGGTGATATCCTCGGATCCCTCCCTCAGATAAGCGCCTTGGTCCAGTAGCTGGTTTCTGCCAGCGTGGACGTAGCTGAAAAAAAAAAAAATCAGCTGAAAGGCAAGGAAGCCGAGCAGGAATCCAAGCATGGCAGTGAAGGTCTATGCCCTATCCCCCCACACTGGAGGCCCACTGTGTACTCGGCCAGGAGTGGCTGAGCTCAGGTAAAGAGTAATTAAAAAAAAAAAAAGAGTTGATTTTAGGGATTCCTCCCCCCGCTGGTCTCCCTGCTTGGTGCACCAATCCAACGTCCGTTCCTGCCTACTGGGGAGCTTGGGGACTCAGGCACCTTGGCGAGTTGCTTGGCCTTCTTGGCTAGGCACTGCTCTCAAGCTTAGATTGCTCGCCGTGTGCTAGGCTGTGGCTGCACTCACCCTTTTCCTGGCACATAAGGCTGCCCTCTTTAGGTACGTCAGTTCGTGCTTACACACGGCTGTGTGTCTGGTTGTGCACCTAGCTGGGTGCGCATAGGGGCGCCTAGGTGGGTGCTCAGTTGTGCGTGTAGGCGCACCTAGGTGGATGCACAGTGGTGCGCTTAAAGATGCCTAGACAGACTCTCAACTTGCATATGGAGTGAGCACCTACCTGAATGTTGTATTGGGTGCCTAATTTTTGAAGGCCTATTGTTTTTCCAGTGCCTTTTGTGAGCGCAGCTGGGCACACAGTACTCTGACACCTGTTGGAGTGTATTGACAACTGTATGGCACCGATAGTAAAGAAGCTTAAGTGCCTTACCATTTGTGATGCTTGCCATATTTGGACACCTCAGCCTGGTATCCCTCTAATTTCTGTCAGCACTGTTTGGAGGCTCATGGAGAATTGTCTCTGTCTGATTTTACTAAGACTGGACTTCCCAGCATGATGTGGAAATGGAAAAACAGCTGTCAGAGGTTTCACTTGAAATTGGGGCTCCTCTAACTGGTTTATCAGAGGGGGAAAGTAGTTTAGTGGGTACAGGACTGATGCCCCCTGGTTTTGGCAAGGACCCCTCTTCCTTTTCTTGGGTGGAATTTTTTCAAGGACTGCAGTCCTTTTTTCAGGTGCAGTCGAAGGTCCCAGTCAATCTTAACAGATCAGGATCGCAGGCTGCGAATTCCCATGTGCTGGGTGCTGCGGGTAAGTGTCTTGTTTACTTCTCTCTCTCGGGAAGTCGAATCTGGTATAAATTCCAGGGCAGTGATGGAACCTGCAGCCTCCTTTTTGGCAGATGTGGGCTGCAATTTGGTCTACACTTCAGCCAAAGGGGTAGCTTTGGTAATAGTGGTCAGGCATCAGCTGATACAATTTTAAAGTCTAATCTTATGAAATTGCCTTTTATGTTCAATATATCTTTATTGGCATGACAAAATAAACACAGCAACACGGCACAAAGAACAATGAAGTATATAATATCATAATGGATTAAAAGCATGTGCATTACAAACAAACTTCCTGAATCATGAGAAGTCAACCTCAAATAATGAATGTCTCAATTTTATAATTATTCCTCCCCACCTCAGTTCCCCATGTCCACTGTAAATCATCAAATTTGGTTCAGATGGGTTACTCTTATCCACCTAAACCATGAAGTCATTCACCACCCTACATGATACAGCCTCGGTATCTTCTCCCAATTGTCTCCCTCCCTCTTTCAGCCACAAAAAGAAAGGAATCTTAGTTCCATAAACAACCTTTGTTTTGAAGGAGAGTATAACTTTTATAAGGTTTTTTTTAATTAAACTACGAGCTGTGCTAGACAAATTTTGAATGCAATTGTTCCAAATGTTCAAAAACCTTGTCTTGGATCTAAACGACATTTGTGCCACCAAAGATTCCATAAACAACATATTGTACACAGCATTATGCCATTGCCGATAAGGAGAAACCTCTTCTTTCCACACTAATAAAATAGTTTTCCTTGCACCAATAATTTTTTTTAACTAAAAATCTCTTCCCATCTCTTCATAAATATTTATGTAACCCTGTCCAAATAATACCAGATCCAGTACAGATGGAATATCACAACCAGACTGCTGGTGCTAACTTTTAAAAAGGAGATAGAGTAGCTTTTAAACTAGAACAAAGGGGAAAGCTGATAGTCGCTCAGCAGCGCATGGTTCGGAGAGATATATCTTCAAAGGATACTAATGATGCATTAGAAATAGGGCATCCCGACAGTGAGGTTCCGATAATAAGAAAAGAAGTCCAAGTACCTGTAACTAAAAACTCACCTGAGCTAAAAAATTCTAACTTATCCCTATCAATTAAAAAGCAGAATGAAAATACAAACAAAAAACAAACTTTGAAATGTTTGTATGCTAATGCCAGAAGTCTAAGAAGTAAGATAGCAGAATTAGAATGTATAGCAGTGAATGATGACATAGACTTAACTGGCATCTCAGAGACATGGTAGAAGGAAGACAACCAATGGGACAGTGCTATACCAGGATACAAATTATATCGCAATGACAAAGAGGAGCACCCGGGAGGTGGTGTGGTGCTTTATGTCTGGGATGGCATAGAGTCCAACAGGATAAACATCCTGCATGAGAGTAAATGCACAATTGAATCTTTATGGGTAGAAATCTCTTGTGTGTCGGGGAAGACTATAGTGCTAGGAGTATACTACCATCCACCTGGTCAAGATGGTGAGACTGATAGTGAAATGCTAAGAGAAATTAGGGAAGCTAACCAAATTGGTAGTGCGGTAATAATGGGAGACTTCAATTACCCCAATATTGACTGGGTAAATGTATCATTGGTACATGCTAGAGATATAAAGTTCCTGGATGGAATAAATGACATTTTTATGGAGCAATTGGTTCAGGAACCAACAAGAGAGGGAGTTATTTTAGATTTAATTCTTAGTGGAACGCAGGATTTGGTGAAAGAGGTAACGGTGGTGGGGCCACTTGGCAACAGTGATCATAACATGATCACATTTGAATTAATGACTGGAAGGGGGACAGTAAGCAAATCCACAGCTCTCATGCTAAACTTTCAAAAGGGAAACTTTGGTAAAATGAGAAAAATTGTTAGAAAAAAAACTGAAAGGAGCAGCTACAAAGGTAAAAAGTGTGCAAGAGGCATGTGGTCATCGTTAAAAAAAATATATATATATACCATCCTAGAAGCAAAGTCCAGATGTATTCCACACATTAAAAAAGGTGGAAAGAAGGCAAAACGATTACCGGCATGGTTAAAAGGGGAGGTGAAAGAAGCTATTTTAGCCAAAAGATCTTCTTTCAAAAATTGGAAGAAGGATCCAACAGAAGAAAATAGGATAATGCATACGTGTTGGCAAGTTAAATGTAAGACATTGATAAGACAGGCTAAGAGAGAATTTTGAAAAGAAGTTGGCCGAGGAGGCAAAAACTCACAGTAAAAATGTTTTAAAATATATCCAAAGCAGAAAGCCTGTGAGGGAGTCAGTTGGACAGTAAGATGATCAAGGAGTTAAAGGGGCACTTAGAGAAGATAAGGCCATTGCGGAAAGATTAAATTATTTCTTTGCTTCTCCCCAACATACTCTTTAGTATGTTGGGGAGATACCCATTCCAGAGAAGGTTTTCATGGGTAATAATTCAGATGGACTGAACCAAATCACGGTGAACCTAGAAGATGTGATAGGCCTGACTGACAAACTGAAGAGTAGTAAATCACCTGGACTGGATGGTATACACCCCAGGGTTCTGAAGGAACTAAAAAAATGAAATTTCAGACCTATTAGTAAAAATTTGTAACCTATCATTAAAATCATTACATTAGCTATCCTCCAGTCTTCTTGCAAAACATATTGCAAGAAGACTGGAGGATAGCTAATGTAACCCCAATATTTAAAAAGAGCTCCAGGGGCGATCCGGAAACTACAGACCGGTTAGCCTGACATCAGTGCCAGGAAAAATAGTGAAAAGTGTTCTAAATATCAAAATCACAAAACATATAGAAAGACATGGTTTAATGGAACAAAGTCAGCATGGCTTTACCCAAGGCAAGTCTTGCCTCACAAATCTGCTTCACGTTTTTGAAGGAGTTAATAAACGTGGATAAAGGTAAACCAGAAGAAGTAGTGTATTTGGATTTTCAGAAGGCGTTTGATAAGGTTCAGAATTTTTTCAGAAGGCGTTTAATAAGGTCTTCTTGAAGTCCCTGCAACGGAGCAATAGGAGGGAGGGCCTGCGCGATCGGCGCCGAGGACCCACCGGGGTAAGGCCTAGCAATTTTGCACTCCTACCCCTTGTAGGTCTTCTTGCCGACCATGAGACCTTTCTGTGCCGTCCTTCCCTGCACGCAGCCTGTAGCACGCAGCCGGATCGCCTTCCCTGCACGCAGCCTGATCGCCTTCCCTGCACACAGCCTGTAGCACGCAACCTGTAGCACGCAGCCGGATCGCCGTCCTCTTCGGGCCTTTGCCCCGCCTCCACCGGACCCCGACCAATTAAAAAAAGCCACAGCGGGCCTATCAAGGCAGCCCGCGCTGGGCTTTAAAAATAACCCACTAAACCAGGCGTCACGCGCTGAAGGAGCGCGACAAAGGGGCCCGCCCCTTTGTGCACCCCTTCGTGCCGCACTAAAGTGCCGCACCAAAACCTTCCCTCCACCGCCACTGACATCCTCCACCCATTCAGTGCTCCGAAGCAGCTCTGCCCTCTGCTTGCGGCCCTCTTGACTGGGGTCGAGCCCTTACCCCCTCTGTGTCTCCCACCTACCGCTGCCGCCATCGCATCTAGGCCTACCTGAGGCCTCTCCAACCTGACCCTAACCTGACCGGAATCCGGGAACGAATGACCCACAGCCTGAGAGAGAGAGAGAGAGAGATACTGACCGGGAGAAAGAAAGAAAGACGCCGCTGCATAGAAAGTTCTTCGCAGCTACAATCTGAACAGCTTGTAACGGGACCATCACAACGGGACTCACAGCTCTCTCCTACTACTGTCACTCAACACGGACACTCGCCTCTCGGTGAGCTATTCAAAGTGCTGCTACTCTGTTCTTCATACCTGTTGCTATATGTACATTATTTCACTGAATGTAACTTGCTGCACTGTACATCAACTACTACTCCATATTGCACCCTTTTCTACCAGTATCCTCCCTGTTCTCCTCCCATATCCACACTACACCACCCTACCGGTCTACCAGTGGCTCCAATATGGCTTCTTACGCAATCCTTCGCATCCACCACCCACTCTCTAGACCACCTCCCCCTCCCCTCCTTCTCCGCCACCCCCCTCCCCTCCGCAAATCCCTTATCCCCATCCTCACCTCGCCGCTGACCCAATTCCTCGGTCTCACCACCCTCTCCATTATACTCTTTTAACGCTCAATCCCTATCCAAAAAGACACCAATCCTCAATGACTTACTCACGGACTGCACACCAGACATCTGTGCTGTCACCGAAACATGACTCAGACACCATCCTCTTAAACCAACTCCCATCTACCCTTTATGACATCTTCCCCATCCACTGACCCAAAAAAAGAGGAGGAGGACTCCTCCTAGCAGCCAAGAAATACCTGAACCTTAAACCCATCAGCATAGCCGCCCCACCCAAACTCGAAATAGGCCTCTTTAGGGCAGATGCCCTGCAAATTTGTCTAGTCTATGCCCCCCCTACCATCCTTGAATCCAACCCCTCTCCCCTAATTGAATTTGTGTAGAATGGATAAAAACCGACCCCTTCCATCATCCTCAGAGACTTTAATCTCCATGCTGATTCTCTTCCCCCCACTGCATCATGCGAAACCTTCATCCAATCCCTCCTTGCCATAGGCTTCCGACAAATCATAGCTTCTCCAACTCACAAAGCAGGTCATACTTTGGACCTGATGTTTATTAACTCTAGCTTCCAGACCACCAACTCACCCACCTGCACCCCAGTGCCCTGGTCCGACCACTGCCTCATTGAAGGCCGACTCTCCGCGAAGAGACCCCTTCCAAGTAACCATACTTCCCTCACTACCATAATATCTAGAAAAACTTGCCCCAGCGACGAACTAACAGACGCATTAGCCTCTTCCCTACCGACACTAATCTGCTCAGACCCCGACTCAGCCTTAGCGTCTTGGAATAGCCTCACAGAAGACATTGCCAATAAGCTATGCCCACTCTCAGAACAAGTCATAAACACCTCTGCGAAACCCTCCAAGCCCTGGTACACCCAAGAGCTAAAAATCCTAAAAAGTGATCTCAGACAAAAAGAGAGAAAATGGTGCAAGGACCCCACCCCTCAACATTCCTCCAGCTACAAAACAGCCTTACACAAATACAAACACAAGCGAGACTTCTATGCAAAAAAAATCCATGACTATAAATTCAACCCCAAAGTGCTTTTCTCCTATGTCACAAGCCTCACCACCCCTATCCCAACTACCATACCAGACTCTGAGGCTGCAGCCAAATGTGAAGAATTGGCCAACTATTTCCAAAGTAAAATCTCCAACCTCCTCTCCAGATTTCCCCCCTCTCCAATCTCTGTTCCCCCACCAACCTACCCTCTGTCCCCTCTTCATCCCAACCCACAATGGCTACACTTGACTTCACTTCCTCCAAAGAAATCATAAGCCTCCTTCGAAAACTTAAGCCAGCCTCTCACCCCAATAACACCATCCCTACCAAAGCTCTAATAGCCATCCCTAACAGCATAGCCAAAGCCATAGCAGATATTATCAACTGCTCCCTCACCCATGGGATGGTCCCAGATCCACTCAAACACGCTGTTGTCAAACCCCTCCTTAAGAAACCCTCCCTAGACCCAAAAGACCCCTCCAATTTCCACCCCATCTCCAACCTCCCTTTTATTTCCAAGCTAATGGAGAAAGTAGTTAATTCACAACTCATGGATTACCTTGAAAATCATGATATATTTATTTTATTTATTTATTTATTTCAAATTTTTATATACCGGCATTCGAGACAGCAGTCACATCATGCTGGTTCACATAAAACAGGGGTGCATAGTAAACATAACTATAACAAAGGTGCTGAAAAGGCAGTTACATATAACAGGGTGATAAGAACTTGGGTGAGAAGGAAGAGAAAGGATAGGTTATTAATTTAAATATGTAAAACAATAGAATGGATAACCAAGGTGTAGTTGGAGATTAGTTGACTATGTTGGCGTCCGGGAAGGCTTGTAAGAATGTCCAGGTCTTTAGTCTTTTTTTGAAGGTTGAGATGCAAGGTTCTGTTCTGAGATTTGAGGGGATGGAGTTCCATAACGGTGGGATGGCTGTAGAGAAAGCCCGGTCTCTTAGTGTGCAGTGTCTGGTAGATTTGGACGGTGGTACCTGTAGCGATCCCTTGTATGCATCTCTAGTCGGTCTTGATGAATTGTGTAGTCGGAGGGGGATCTGTAGGTCGATGGGAGCCAGTTGGTGGGTGATTTTGTATGTGGTGAGAATGGCCTTGTATATTATTCTAAAGTGTATGGGTAGCCAATGGAGGCTCTTTAGTATGGGGGTTATGTGGTCCCTTCTCCTGGTATTTGTCAGAATTCGTGCAGCTGCATTTTGCACCATCTGGAGCGGTTTAGTGTATGAGGCGGGAAGGCCGAGTAGGATGGTGTTACAATAGTCTAATTTTGAAAAAATAATTGCTTGTAGAATGGTTCTAAAATCTTGGGCATGGAAAAGAGGTCTAATTCTTTTCAGCACTTGTAGTTTGTAGAAACAGTCTTTGGTGGTTTTGTTAATAGTGGCTTTGAAATTCAGGCGATTATCAATTAGGACTCCTAGGTCTCTCACTTGTGTGATTTTTGGCGTGGCTTGTTGTGCAGAGGTGATGGTGTTATTTTCTGAGGCGATGAGCAGGAGTTCAGTTTTGCCGGAGTTTAATACCAAATTTAGGCTGGTGAGGAGGAGTTTAATTTTTTGAAGGCATGTATCCCAGTAAGCCAGAGTTTTTGCGAAGGAATCCTTAATGGGTATCAGGACCTGGATATCGTCCGCGTAAAGGTAGTGTTTGAGGTTGAGGTCGGTGAGAAGTTGGCATAATGGTATAAGGTAAATGTTAAATAAAGTAGGAGACAGGGAGGACCCCTGTGGGACTCCTACTGACGACGGATGTTGAGAGGATTCTTTGTTCTGTATCTTGACCTTGTATCCTCTATTGCTGAGAAATGATATGAACCAAGATAGTGCTGTGCCTGAGATGCCTATGGAGGCTAACTGGTTAATGAGTAAGGCATGATTGACGGTGTCAAAGGCTGAAGAAAGGTCCAGTAGGATCAGTAAGAAGGCTTGCCCTTTATCGAGGCCCAGGATGAGGTGATCCGTTAAGGAAATGAGGAGGGACTCCGTGCTTAGTGTTTTGCGGAAACCGTATTGTGATGGGAATAGGAGGTTGTTTCTTCAATGTAGTTTGAGAGTCGGGTGTTCACCAGTTTCTCCATAATCTTAGCTATGAAGGGGAGGTTGGCGATAGGTCTGTAGTTGTTTGGGTCATTAGGATCTAGATTAGGTTTCTTCAGTAATGGTTTAAGAGAGGCCAATTTTAGGTCATCTGGGTAAGAACCTTGTGTTATTGAGCAATTTATGATGTCTGACAGGGATTTGGAGATGGAGTCGGGAATTGATAGAAGCAATTTCGAGGGGATGTGGTCCGAAGGGTGAGAAGATGGTTTCATTTTCCGTAGAATACCTTGGATCTCGATGGAAGAAGTTAGTTCCAGTTCTTCTAAGCGGGAATTTTTGAAGGTAGTCTGAGGTGGTATAGAAGTAGATGCGGTGTTAGAGGGCAGCTGAGTTAGAAGTTTGCTGATTTTGTTATTGAAAAATAGCGCTAGTTCTTCCGCTTTGGATTTGGCTTGGTTGAGAGCGATTTCTGATGAGTTTATTTGAGTGAGGTTGGAGACGTAGCTAAAGAGGGCTTTAGCGTCGAAGATTAGGTGGTGGATCTTGTATGCGTAGTAGTTCCTTTTGGATCTTAATGTATTGGATTTGTATTGGTGAAGAGTAGATTTATAGGTGGATAGAGTGATGGTGCATGGGTTTTTACGCCATTTAGCCTCATATTGTCTTAGCAATAATTTAAGCTTTCTTAGCTCTAGAGTAAACCATGGTTGTCTTTTGGACGAGTTGGGGTGAGGTTTTTTTGTTGCTAGGGGGCATAGCTTGTTGGCTATCGATTCCGTGATGTTGTTCCAAGATCGAAGCGCTGAATTCGGGTTGGTGAAGTCTACTTGGGTGAGATGTGATTGCTAAGATCTTCTGTGGTGCATGTTTTCCTGTAAGTAAAGCAATGTGAGGGTATGCAAGTTGGACTGGTATCTTTTATTGAGAATGAGGAAGTTATGAGGGAGTGATCTGACCATGGTACCTTCGTGCAGGTTGGGTGTTGGGCCAGTTTGATTGCTGTATTGATGAAGATAAGGTCTAACGTGTGTCCAGCTTTGTGTGTGGGTTTGTTAACTAGTTGAGTGAAACCTAAAGCGGAGTATGCTGTGAGTAAGGCTTCGCAGTTGGGTGATAATTTGGAGTTGTCGATGTGCAGGTTGAAGTCACCTAAGATTATCGCTGGGGCGTCTAGATTGATAAGGGAGGTAGTTAGTTCGACCAGGGGAGATGCGTCTGTTTCCAGTAAACCTGGAGGAGCGTAGAGAAGTAAAATTTGGAGTTTGTCTGATGTGAAGAAGCCAAATTCGAGTTTCGAGTCGGTATTGGAGGAGTGTTGAGTGAATCTGAGGACCTTTTTTGTAGCTAGGAGGATTCCTCCTCCTTTTTTTTTTCCCTGACGTGGGATGGAGAAGAAGTTGTATGTCTCTGTGGGTAGTTGGTTAATTATTGCAGTGTCTGAAGGTTTGAGCCATGCCAGTTTGAGCCATGCAGTGTCTGAAGGTTTGAGCCATGCTTCCCAATTTGGCTTCAGGAAACACTTTAATACCGAATCCTTACTCCTTTCCCTATCTGACTATCTCCTCAGAGGCCTGGGCCAAGGCCACAGCTACCTCCTTGCCCTCCTTGATATTTCGGCGGCTTTTGATACCATCAGCCACCACCACCTCCTGACACGGCTAGAAAGCATCGGCATCTCAGGAACAGCTCTCGCCTGGTTCAAATCCTATCTCTCAAACAGAAAGTTCTCTGTTAAAATTGGAAACAACCTATCCACATCACACCCCTTACAACAGGGAGTCCTGCAAGGCTCATCACTTTCTTCAACCCTCTTCAATGTTTACCTCACCCCCCTCTGTCAACTCCTCTCCGACCTTAAACTCAAATTCTATCTCTATGCCGATGATGTACAGATCATCATTCCCATTCACAACTCTATATCTGACGCCCTGGAGCACTGGGAAAATTGCCTTACAGCCATAAACTCCCTCCTCACCAATCTTCAGCTTGCCCTCAACACGAACAAAACAGAACTCCTCCACATCTCCTCGCAACCCTCTGACCTCCTGCCTAATGACCCCAAACTTAACCTTCTCACAGCTCAACCCTCCGTTAGGGACCTCGGAGTTCTTCTTGATCCCAATCTTAGCTTGAAACCACACATCAACTCTATCCTCAAAGCAAGCTTCTTCAAACTCAACGTTCTTAAGAAACTCCGACCCCTGCTACACACCCAAGATCTTCGCACAGTGATTCAAGCCACCCTCACCTCCAAACTCGACTACTGTAATGCCCTCCTCCTAGGGCTCCCCTTGTCTTCGATAAAACCTCTTCAACTATTGCAAAATGCCACTGCAAGACTCATCACCAACACACGTAAACACGAACACATTACACCCATCCTCAAGGATCTCCATTGGCTCCCCATCCTCTCCCATATACATTACAAAACTCTGACCATAGTACACAAGTCTATCCACACCCACAACTCCAACTGGCTCGACCTCCCCTTCACTGCCCCCCTGTCCACTCGAGCTACCAGATCTGCCAGCAAAGGTACCCTACATGTACCTTCCTTGAAAACAGTGCATCTTTCCTCCACCGGCGACCGTGCCATCTCCATTGCCGGTCCGGCTCTCTGGAACTCCCTACCTGTCCACATGCGCCTTGAACCATGTGCGATCAAATTCAAAAAGAAACTAAAAACATTTCTGTTCAACCAAGTCTACCCAGAATAGCTCACCCTTCCATCACCATAGCCCTCACCCCCCTAGGTGACCGCCCTTTTCCTTATATTAAGGAGATAATTACCTTGTAAATTTTTACGCTCTTGTTATGTTTTTCTTGTTTTTAATCTATCCTTCCATAACCTATCTGGTTAATCCCTTCGCCCAGTTCTCCTTCCCTGTTGAAATGTATTTTCCAAGTCTTCAGTTAAGATGTGAACCGGTATGATGTCCCCACTAATACCGGTATATAAAAGTTTCTAAATAAATAAACAAATATGGTTCCTCATGAGAGGTTTCTAGGAAAAGTAAAAAGTCATGGTATAGGTGGCATGTCCTTTCGTGGATTACAAACTGGCTAAAAGACAGGAAACAGAGTAGGATTAAATGGACAATTTTCTCAGTGGAAGGGAGTGGGCAGTGGAGTGCGTCAGGGATCTGTATTGGGACCCTTACTTTTCCATATATTTATAAATGATCTGGAAAGAAATATGAGTGAGCTAATCAAATTTGCAGATGATACAAAATTGTTCAAAGCAGTTAAATCACAAGCAGATTGTGATAAATTGCAGGAAGACCTTGTGAGACTGGAAAATTGGGCATCAAAATGGCAGATGAAATTTAATGTGGATAAGTGCAAGGTGATGCATCTAGGGAAAAATAACCCATGCTATAGTTAACAATGTTAGGTTCCATATTAGGTGCTACCACCCAAGAAATACTGTGTAAAAATCTGGTCGCCGCATCTCAAAAAAGATATAATTGCGATGGAGAAGGTACAGAGAAGGGCGACCAAAATAAGGGGAATGGAACAGCTCCCTATGAGGAAAGACTAAAGAGGTTAGGACTTTTCAGCTTGGAGAAGAGACGGCTGAGGGGGGATATGATAGAGGTGTTTAAAATCATGAGATGTCTAGAACAGGTAGATGTGAATCGGTTATTTACTCTTTCAGATAATAGAAAGACTAGGGGGCACTCCATGAAGTTAGCATGGGGCACATTTAAAACTAATTGGAGAAAGTTCTTCTTCACTCAACGCACAATTAAACTCTGGAATTTGTTGCCAGAGGATGTGTTTGGTGCAGTTAGCATAGCTGTGTTTAAAAAAGGATTGGATAAGTTCTTGGAGGAGAAGTCCATTAAGTACTTACCAGGTTCTTATGGCCTGGATTGGCCATTGTTGGAAACAGGATGCTGGGCTTGATGGACCCTTGGTCTGACCCAGTATGGCATGTTCTTATGTTCATAATATATGACAAGATCTTTTCCAAAATTTGAAGATTATTGGGCACCCCCAAAATGAGTAAATGAACCCCTAATGAGGAACATTTTGAAGAAATTTCAGAGACTGTAATGTGTGCCTTAAAGGCTAATGCCTGCGAGATATACACCCTATACAGAAACTTAAATTGCATTTTTCTTAGGTAGCTGTTGGACGAAATACTTTTAATTGTCTTAAAGCACGTTAGCAAGACTTTTTGAGAAATCGGAAAACCACTCTCTGCCCTCCAGTGATCACAATGTGTCTGAACACCTACTTCTTTATTTAATTTTAACAATTCATTATTGAAGTCTGGCCAGTGATATCTTGCTTTGTTCTACTTGAAAAAAAATTATCCACCTTGTCAACCACATTCAGGATTAGGTTCATCCTGTTCAGGGAAAGGATATAATGATGCATTTGCAGATATGAAAAATAATAAGCCACATTCAGGCTAAATTGTGTCTGTAATGTTTGAAACAATAATGTTCCCCCTCAGAGAGCACATGTTTAATTTGTGTAATCCCTTTATCTTTCAAGTATTGGAAATACAAAAACTGCATACCTGGTAGAAAATCTGCATTTCCCTGAAGTAGTAAAATGGTGTGTACATACTAGAGATTTTCATCATTTCCATAAGTCTTTTCTATGTCCATCGCAATATTGCCACTAATAATTGACTTGCGAGGCCTGATGATAATTTATCTAATGAGGCCTGCAAAACATATTGCAAGTCTAACTTCTTTACAATCCCTTGATCATTAGCTATGGAGGTAAATAGCCATCGTAAAGCCAGTGACTGACCACTAACAATAGACTTGCTAAATTATAGAATTCCATATTTGGGAGATCCAGTCCTTCCTGTTCTAAATTTTTTAATTGTTGAAGAGCAATTCTTAGGTTTTTAATCTGCCCATAGAAATTGTAATATCAATTTGCCCAAGTTATGTAAGTTATGACTATCTTAAAAAGATTTACATGCTCTCCCAAGGATAAAGGTACATTTTTCCAAACACCCAACTTGGAACTGGTACACTATAGTAAAGGTGGTATAAGGATCCCAAGATCCACTTTAAAGTGAAATCTTCCCTCCAATTAGTTTTGACTTCTGGGAATAATAAGCCTTCAGATTTGTCTTTATTAAGTTTGAAACCTGAAACTTCCCCCAAAATTTGAAATTAATAATTTTGCAAGAGAACTAATGTGTTCACATAGAAAAACTAGCAAGTCATCTGCAAATGCAACATACTTGAAAGATGAGGGTCCCATAATATACCCTTGATGGTAGGGTCCTGTTGAAGAGCCACCAGTAATGGTTCTAGCATTAATAAAAACAACAAAGGTAACAACAGACATCCTTGTCATGTCCCTCTGTTGACTATGAAAATGTCAGAATGTTCTCCATTTACTGTCACTTCCGCTGTCGGATTAGTATATAGCAACTTAATCCCAAGCAAAAAAAAAAGACCACCTAGCTGCATATGGGCTAGAAGTTCAAATAAATACTGCCATTCTACTCAATCAAATGCTTTTCAGTGTCAAAGCTGTCTACTAAAAATGGTATATTCCTACTGGTACATAAGGAGGAGATGACAGCTAGTAGCCTATGAACATTTACAGTAGCATGTCTACCCAGACAAAGCTGACTTGTCCTAATCCAATAAATTCTGGTAATATCAGTGCCAAACGATCGGCCAATATTTTGTCTAATCTAACTTTTGATCAAAATTTAGCAAAGAAATCAGGTGGTAAGAAGCAACAGAAGAATAATTTTTCCCTGGTTTGGGAATGACATCATGGCTTTATTGGCATCTTTAGGATAATAGCCTCTATCAATCAGTGCTTCAAAGGTTTTACTAAGCAAGAGAGCATTTGGTTCTGACAAGATTTTGTAGCATTTAGTATTGGATCCATCTGGTCCAAGTGCCTTCAGCAGCTTAGCCTGCTGTATTCCCACCAATATTTTCCCAACACTAATAGGCCTGTTTAGTTTTTGTACATGTTTATCTTCAAGGGTTTTCAATCCTAAATGTTGTAGAAAACCTTGACATTTGGCTATATCAAATCCCTCAAAGGTATATAATTTTGTATGGAAATCTACAAAGGAGGTCAGAATATCACAATTAGAATCCCTTTTAAATGAGAAATTTGTTTAGACCCTGAATCAGATCTTATCAGACGAGCCAACAATTTACCTGCTTTGTCGCTATGTTGCTACAATTTAAATTTGTAATTTAAAATACTCTTTTTGGCTCTTTGATGCAGGCATATATTCAATGCTACCTGAACTGAGACAAATGCTTCCTTATTTGCAGCATTATTAACTTTGGCCAAAAATGTTTTCCTTGTTTGTAGTTTAGATTCTAAAGCCACTATCTGCTTATCCATTGCCTTTCTTCTCCGAATGATGACAGGTATTATGTCTCCTTTTAAAACAGATTTAGCCATGTATCAGGCCAAAATCAGCGAGTCTTCAAAATGAATCCCATTATGAGCCATGTAGTTTATCCAATTTTGTTTCAAAAATTCCTGAAAAGAGGAATCTAGCCAAATAGTGTAGAAGCTTTTTAAGCCTCCCTCCCAACCCATTCAATATAATACAAACAGGACATTCTTATTTCCCCAATACCAGTATCCTTAACAAGCTGAATTTCGAACCGTGCCCCAAGCTTTGTTATTTACGATTATTGATTACTGCAATTCTTTATACTTAGGCCTCCCGCAAACAACATTAAGGGCACTCTAAATCTTGCAGAACTCAGCAACAAGAGTTTTGACTGGAATAAATAAAAGAGAACATATTACCCCTGTACTTATCTCATTACATTGGCTCCCAGTAGAGGCAAGAATTAAATATAAAACGCTCTGTCTAATTCACAAAGCTATCTATGCCGAACACATTGACTGGCTCAATGCAATGTTGTGTATCCATACCCCACAACGTAATTTACGTTCGGCCAACAAAGGTCTCCTGGTTGTTCCCTCTGTGGCAAGTGCCAAACTAACATTGGTCAGGGAAAGAGCTGTCTCGTTAGCGGGCCCGAAATTATGGAACACCATGCCCCCCGAATTGAGACTTCAAAACAATCTGAAACTGTTTAAGAAGGCGTTAAAAACATGGCTTTTTAACCAAGCATATAGTATTGACTCAAGCCAGAGATTTAGATTTTATTTTGTTTCGATTTATTTTAGCTTAATGTGTTTGTTATTAGTTTTAATTTTTTCAGTGAGATTTTATTTGTATTTTATTAAGTATTTAATTGTAATTCTTATAGTTTATAAGTCAATTTTATTTTAAATTATCTTGTTTGTATGCTGTACTATGTTCTTTTATTTTATACATTTGTAAACCATTGTGAAGATTCAAAAAAACGAACACCGGTATATAAAACTGACTAAATAAATAAAAAGGGTATTGACAGTCATTTGTGGGTGACTCGGTTTCATATGTAAACCTTATGCTCAGTGATAATGGCAGTACAGTCTCTGGATTTGTTGGAGGCATACCTTCATATTCCCATCCTTCTGGAGCATCAACGGTTTCAGTGTTTCGCTGTATTGGGGCAACATTATTAGTTTCTCAAAATAGTCTGTTTGGTTGGCCATGGTGCCCAGCACACTTTCCAAGGTTATGGTGATAGTTGTGGCAGTGTTGAGAGAGGATGGCATTCTGGTTCACCCGTACTTAGACGATTGGCTGATTTGGGCCAAGAGTCTGGAACAGGGCCTTTGGGTCTCATGCAAGGTGATCTCCGTATTATAGGAACTAGGTTGGGTCGTAAACTCTGCCAAAAGCAATCTGCAGCTATCCCAGACACTGGAATCTCTCTGTGTTTGGCTCAACATATGAAGCAAGGCAGGATGTTCCTGCCGGAGAGCCACATTCAGAAACTGATGGCACAGGTGCAACTATTGACAGAAACAATATGCCCTGAGAGTGTGGTCTTATCTACAGGTAATCGTGTTGACAGCAGCCACTCTAGAAGTGGTTCTGTGGACAAGGGCACATATGCACCCTTTTCAGCGCATTCTGCTGGCTCGTTGGAGCCCACAGTCTCAAGACTATTCAATACGGATTCACCTACCAGTGGAGATCAGCATACAACTGCAGTGGTCATTGCAAGCGGACCATCTTAGGAAGGGGTTTCCCTACGATCACCAGATTGGCTAGTACAACGGATGCGAGCCTCCAAGGCTGAGGGGCTCACTATCAGGAATTGACAGTGCAAGAGCACTGGCTTACAGAAGAGTTTCTCTGGAGCATCAGTCGGCTGGAAGCCCGAGCCATCTGGTTGGCATGCTTACGAATCATCGACCAATTGCAGGGTTGAGTAGTCTGGATAATGTCAGACAATGCAACGACAGAGGCTTACATCAATTGCCAAGAAGGAACCAAGAGCCAGCAAGTGTCACAGGAAAAGACAACGTAAAAGCAGACTTTCACAGCGGAGTCTGGACTCAGGAGAATGGAAATTGTCAAAAGAGGCGTTCCAGCTCATAGCTGGGCCTCCCATTTCTAGACCTGCTGGCGACATCTCACAATGCAATGATTCCTCACTTCAGTCGCAGGAGAGATCAAAAGCCCTTGGCATCAGTGCCCTTGTGCAGGAGTGGCTGGAGAGCAAGCTCCTGTATGCCTTTCTCCCATAGCCTATGTTGGGCAGAATGATTCAGAGGATCAAGAATCACATGAGGATGGTGCTTCTGGTGGCACCAGATTGGCCCAGGAGACCGTGGTATGCAGATTTGTGAAGGCTTCTGGTACACTTTCCTATCTGGTTACCAGTTCATAAGGATCTGCTACGGCAGGGGCCTGTTCTTCAGGAAGATCCAACTTGATTTTATCTTACGGTATAGCCCTCGAGAGGTCTCAGTTGCTGAAGCTCAGTGATTGCCATCTTGCTATGAGTGAGAAAGTTCTCTACTTCATTAGCCTATGTGCAGTTTTGGCAACTGATTGAGGCTTGGTGTGAGGATTGAGGGATTCATCCTCATTTGGTTAAGATCCCGCTCATTTTGGAATTTTTGCAGAATGGATTGAGAAAAGGCTTGGCCCTTAATTCATTGAAGGTATAGGTGGTGGCTGTTGCCTGTTTCCAAGGTCAAGTGAATGGTGGAATTTTTGTCAACTCATCCAGATGTGTGGCTCATTTCTTAAAAGGGGTGAAGCATCTTCATCTACCCCTGCTGTTTACTCTTGTGGAGTCTTAATCTGGTTTTGGATTTTCTGATGGGTCCCACCTTTCGACTGCTGCACAGCCTTTCCTTGAGGTTACTTACCTTGAAAACAGTGTTTTTTGTGGCAATTTGTTCTGTGTGTAGAGTTTCCAAACTGCAGGCCTTGACTTGTAGGGAACTGTTTCTGCAAGTGACTCCAGGGGTGAGTCAGCTGTGAACTGTTCCGCCTTTCTTGCCAAAGGTGGTCACGGATTTTCACTTGAATTAATCAGTTTCTCTGTCGACCCTGGACAGGGAGAGATATGTGGATGAATATCCCCTATTTCTGACATTGGATGTCAAGAGGCTTATCATTATTAGGTATTGGGAGGTTTCTAAATGTCTCAGGAAGATAGACTGGCTGTTTATAGTCCACAGTGGGAGTAAACAGGGTGAGACAGCATTGCGGACAATAGCCTGCTGGATTAAGGAGGTAATCAGGGCTGCGCATGAAGATGCTAAGCAACCATTCCCTAGTCAGGTGAGGGCTCATTCCACTAGAGCTCAGGCAGTGTCATGGGCGGATATTAGATTGTCTCCCATCAAGATTTGCCGAAATGCAATGTGGTCCTCCTTATAATTCTTTTCCAGGCATTACTGGCTGGATGTGCAGGCCCAGAAGGAAGCAGCCTTTGCATATGCAGTGTTGATCGGACCGCGGACAACCTCCCGCCCTGTTCGAAAGTAGCTTTGGTACATCACACTGTGTGGATCCACCTATTTGAATAGAGAAATTACTACTTACATGATAATTTCCTTTAATGAAGATAGGTGGATCCACTGTCCCACCCTTGGCTGCCGGATGATTATGCTATTGTCCTGCATGGCTGCTTGTTCCAGGGATTACTGGTGTCAATCCAGTCCTTACACTGGTGTTATTACACTCCTTGTCTGAACTCAGTGGTTTCCTGTTAGCTGCGTGCTGGAGTGGTTGTTAATAATCAAGTTTAGTTTGTCCACAGTTGGCTTTTGCAGAGAATACTGGTGGGCTGATGTCAGTGCAGTGAGGTTTATCTTTGCTCAGTCTCCATCTGCTGGTAGAGGTGCATAACCCACTTGTGTGGATCTACCCATCTTCTTTAAAGAAAAGGACATTATCAGATAAGTAGTAATTTCTCCTTCATTGGGAAGCTTTTGATTAAAGTATTCTTCGGGCCTCATATATAACTGTCATCTTTAAGAACACCATCTACCTACTTTATATGGTGTCCTGAGAAAACCCTAATTCCAAAGATGTAGCTGCTACCCCAATTCTTAATGAATGAGTCGTGAAATCTGGGCCTTTTTTGCTGGCTGCCTCAAGGCAACTGCAATACCCTTGTGAACTGATCTCAGGAAACAGGATGCCCTTTTTCATATATTAGTAATGCTCTGCTTGATGCTGATTGGAGGGATAGGTACTGCCTTAAATTTTGCACAGGGCAAGTGCTGTCTCCCACCCACCTGTGTAACTTGACCCTCGTGCCTTTGAAGCTCTGGTCTATCTTTTCTTGCAAACTGTAAGGATCATCTGCTTGTGGGATATGACAACATTGCATATTGAAAGACCTGAGGAACAGGCCCTGATTGAGGATTGGGTGAGCAGTTCACTAACACACACAGCAACAAAAGAAATTTGCAGCAGAAAAGGCTAACTTTGAAGCTGTTGAAGCACAGGTCTTCCAGGGCCTGCAGTAGGAGAAGCATTCATATGTGATGGGGCGCTTCCTGTTTCAAGGCATCCCATAGCCATTGCCCAGCCAAGCTTTAGCCATTTAATTGCAAAATTGGCTGTGAGATTCTTAACGCTTAGAGCCTTTAGGAAGAAAGCTATATCCAATAATTGAGTCGCAACTGTGGATAAAACACCACAGTATATATGTATTATGAACACTTAAGATCAGCCCGAGCCATTCTGGGCCCCCTTCGACCTCCATTCGATCATTACCAACTCTGCCCTTTCTTCTCACCGACTCCCTGCTGCCCAAGCATCCGCATTCCCTCCTCTAGGATGCGCACCTTCGCCATACCCATAATCTACAATCACCTGGCTAGACCACCCAAAGCAATCGCTCGACCCTCCAGCCACCAACAGAGGATCATTCCTATCATGATTTCACCACTCACACAACTGCTCGGCCTCGCTCTATTCTCACTTATGCTTTTCAACGCCCAATCCATCACCAAAAAAACTCACATTCTCAATGACCTCCTTTCAGAATCTAAACCAGACATCTGTGCCATAACAGAAACCTGGCTGAAACCCTCCGACACAGTGTTAATAAATCAGCTCCCCATCCAAACCTACGATCTCCTATCAATTCCTAGGCCCAAAAAAAGAGGAGGAGGTCTGCTTCTAGCAGCAAAAAAAGGGCTAGGCCTAACCCATCATCTCTCATATGCCACATCGAAAATTGAATTTGCCCTCTTCAAATCAAAATTCCTTCAAGTCGGCTTAGTCTACGCTCCGCCAGGATCTCTTGAATCAGACCCGTCTCCAGGCATCGAAATCATCGCAAAACACTTCAACACGGACAAACCAGCCATCCTATTGGGCGACTTTAACCTTCACGTGGATGCCTCGCCACTCTCTGCGAACACTGAGACACTACTCACCACATTAAGCCATATGGGATTCAGACAAATTGTCAATAACCCTACCCACAAAGCGGGCCACACTTTAGACCTCATCTTTATTAATGAGGGCATCTCACTAGCTTCTAACCCTACTTGCTCACCAGTCCCATGGTCGGACCACCAAGTCATCTCCACGGCTTTAGCAATTAAGGAACACCCACACCAGGCAGCCCCTACAACCACGGTAACTTTCAGGAAACCTTGTTCAACTGAACTCCTAAGCACACAGCTCTCCATTGAACTAGACCAACTCGACCTGTCTGACGCCAACAGTGCGACCGGGTCTTGGATCAACATCACCAGCAAGGTAGCTGAACGAACCTGCCCAAAGATCACCAAAATTCTTCATCCGGAGAGGGACAACAGGAAACCTTGGTTTACACCGGAACTGAAGTCCACCAAACAGAACCTCAGAAAAAAAGAATATAGCTGGCGTAAAATCCCCTCCACAACCACCCTAGCTGCCTACAAATCCTGCTTAAATGCTTACAGGAACGTCATCAACAGAACAAAGAGAGAATTCTTCTCTAAAAAAAATTCATCACTTCATTTTCGATTCCAGAGCATTGTTCTCCTATGTTTCAGCCCTCACCAAACCGTCCACACCTCTCATTCCAGACAACCAAGCCTCCAGTAAAGCCAATGAATTGGCCGACTATTTTGAGAAAAAAATCTCCAGTCTCATCTCGCCCCTCAAGACGCCCTTTCCACCATCCCCCTCTACTCTCCCCACAAGCCATCAACGAAACTCATCTCAAATCAACTTCTTTGCTAGAAATAGAAAACATCCTCAAGAAAACTAAACCCTCCTCGCACCCAGCAGACCACATTCCATCCAACCTGCTTCGTTCCATCCCAAACATCATTGCCAAGCCACTAGCAGATGTCATAAATTGCTCCCTAGCTCAGGGTCTTGTACCAGATCAATTCAAGCTGGCAATACTCAAACCTCTTTTTAAAAAACCAAATCTTTCTCCATCTGACCCAGCCAACTTCCGCCCCATAGCGAACCTGCCAATGGTAGCCAAGCTCATGGAAAATGTTGTAAACAAACAACTATCAGAATACCTAGAGGAGAATGACATTCTCGCCCCAACGCAATTTGGCTTCCGCAAGGCACTAAACACTGAATCTTTACTATCTACGCTCTCAGACACCATCCTCCTAAACTTGGAAAAAGGTCAACCTTACCTACTAGCGCTGTTGGATTTGTCCGCAGCTTTTGACACCGTGAACCATACTGTCTTACTTCAGCGACTGGCAGACATTGGCATCAAAGGATCTGCTTTCAACTGGTTCAAATCCTTCCTCGAAAATAGATCTTACAAGGTGAGGATCAACAACAAAGAATCACACCCAGTCAGAGCAAACACAGGAGTTCCCCAAGGATCATCTCTCTCACCCAGTCTATTTAACATCTACCTCCTCCCGCTATGCCAGTTACTTTCTAACCTAAAACTACAGATCCTCATCCCTATTACCGAATCTCTTCACAAAACCTGGTCCCATTGGAACAGCTGCCTTCAAGCAATCAACCAGCTTCTCACTAGCCTCAATCTCGTCCTAAATACTAACAAAACTGAGATCCTACTAATAACTCAGGACAAAAACAACACTATTCTCAACTCCTCAAGCCTTTCGCAACTAGCCAAAAATACAATTAACCATTCATCACATGTGAGAGACCTGGGGGTTCTGCTCGACAATCAACATAACCTAAAAAAATTCATAAACAACACAACGAAAGAATGTTTCTTCAAATTGCAGGTACTTAAAAAACTAAATCCACTACTACTCCTCCGTGACTTCCGTTTGGTGTTACAATCCATCGTCTTGTCCAAAGTGGATTACTGCAACTTCCTCCTCCTGGGACTACCCGCCAACTCAATCAAACCTCTTCAGATGGTCATGAACGCCACAGCCAGGATCCTCACTAATGCCAGCAGAAGAGAACATACCATCCTTCAAAACTTGCACTGGTTACCTATCAAATCCAGGATCCTCTTTAAAAGCCCTCATGATGATCCACAAGGCTTTACATAATATCTCCCCCCTCAATCTAACCTTCCAAATAAGGCCACACACCTCAAACAGACCCACTAGAAGAGCATACAAAGACATGCTATATACCCCACCTGCTAAAACCTCTTTAAGGAAGCGCGCCCTCTCAACAGTGGGCCTCCACTCTGGAACTCGCTCCCACCAGACCTCCGCCAAGAACCCTGCCCTTTGATCTTCAAAAAGAAACTGAAAACCTGGCTCTTCAGTCAGGCCTTTTCGGACAGATAATCCCGAAAACCTGGCTCTTCAGTCAGGCCTCTTCGGACAGATAATCCATTCGCCCTTTTCTCTCTCCCCCTTGAATCCTGCCAATGCTAAACATCCCATTGCTCATGGTGGTTTTCTCCCATAACTCTCTCCCTTTTTCCCCCTACCGGCTCGTTTCCCCGAGGCTTAGGCCTCTTTTCCCATTCTTATTATTATTAAACTTACTCATTTCAATATTGTGTTATATCTACCACATTATATGATAGTGTATTCTTTTATATTGCTAAAGTTTTCACATATCTGTTTTATTTCCCTGCACGTTCCTTGTTCCTATGTTACATTTCCCCGCACTGTTTTATTTCCCCGAACGTTCTTTGTTCCTATGTTTCATTGTATACGCCTCCCGGCGACAGTTTTCAGTTTCATGTAAACCGGTGCGATATGTATCCTGTACAGGAGCATCGGTATAGAAAAGTTAAAAATAAATAAATATTAATTTTGGAGAGATCAGCCAGTGTATTCTCCTGCCCATATGGGAAAGAAATGACTGAAAATCAGGTATGTATTCAAGTAATTCCTCTTTGTGTTTTCTGTCACCATATCCAGGATAGTCTCCCAAATGTTAGGGGGGGCCCCAAGTGTCCATACTGCTGCAGGCACTGGTATGCTGTCCCAATTTGCCTCAGGAGCAAGACCTGAAAAAGGCCCACTTTAAGCAGGAAAGAGAATCAGCAAAGCTATTTTCCATGCCCAGGTCATGCACAGTGTAGAATGTAATGTGCTGTAAACAACCAAGCACCAAAGGGCTTAGCAACACATTCCTGCCCATTATCCTAGCAGATAGCCCCCGAAGATGACGTCAGATGCCCGGGCTATTTAGGCCCAGCTCAGACCAGCGTACTTTGCCTTGGCAACAGGTCCTACTCTTGAGTGTGTTGCTGCGTTCCTGCTTGTTCCTGAGTTCTTGTCTGCCCTTCGCCCATAGTTCCAGTTCCTGGCTCCTTGTTCCTTGGATTGTCGTCTTGGTCTCGACTTTGGCTTGGCTTCCTGGTTTCTCCATGTCTGCAGCTCGTCCTGACCTTTGGCTTGTCTCTGGTTCCTTTGAGTTCGCTGCCTGCCCTGACCCCTGGCTTGGTTCCTTGTCCAGCCTGCTCACCGCCTGCCCTGACTTCTGGACTGTCCACAGTTCTTCTGTCTTCAGCCTGCCTTGACCCGGACTCCCTGACACCACCTCTTCATCTGGACCACCCTGCACCAAGCGAACCCCGCCTAAGTCCTGCCGGCCCCAGCACCCAAGGGCTCAACCTGAGGGGTGAAGCTCCTGCTGGGTCTCCTGGACCTGTACCGCCTCCTGGCTATGAGGACCTCTGGGG
Organism: Rhinatrema bivittatum; assembly: GCF_901001135.1. Classification (NCBI taxonomy): domain Eukaryota; kingdom Metazoa; phylum Chordata; class Amphibia; order Gymnophiona; family Rhinatrematidae; genus Rhinatrema; species Rhinatrema bivittatum. The sequence continues at coordinate 243,521,859 of NC_042617.1, forward strand.
GACATCCCTCAGGGGTGATACCAGCGCTCGTGCCGGCTAAAGGGTCCACAGAGCTAACAGTTTGCCAAGGCCATGGACCCAGCGGACTTGTCTGGCCTCCAGGCCATTCCGGGCCTGGCCCAATGACTTCAACAACAGCAGCAGTGCTTGGACGTGTTAGAGGCTACCATCGAACATCTAGCCAACCGCTTGGACACAGCAGCATTGCCTGGGGTTCTGCCTTTGCCACTAGCCCCTGAACCAGTTTCTTCCACTTCCTTCCATCTACCAGCACCACCCCGATATGCCGGGGACCCGAAGCAGTGCCATGGATTCCTTAACCACTGTTTCATGCTCTTCTCTCTGCAGCCAGCACAGTTCCCATCGGATCAGGTCAAAACGACCTTCATCTTGACTCTACTTGATGACAAGGCCCTGGCATGGGCCTTCCCCCTTTGGGAGAGCAGTGACTCCCTGCTGGGGAATCTCCTGCAGTTTGTCCATACCTTTAAACAGGTCTTTGACGAATCAGCTCCTCAATCCATGGCCACCTCAGAACTCCTCCACCTTTGCCAGGAGTATCACCCCTTGCAGATGATACAAAATTGTTCAGAGTCATAAGCAGATCGTGATAAATTGCAGGAAGACCTTGTGAGGCTGGAAAATTGGGCATCAAAATGGCAGATGAAAGTTAATGTGGACAAATGCAAGGTGATGCATATAGGGAAAAATAACCCATGCTATAGTTACACAATGTTAGGTTCCATATTAGGTGCTACTACCCAAGAAAAGAGATCTAGGCGTCATAGTGGATAACACATTGAAATCGATGGTTCAGTGTGCTGCGGCAGTCAAAAAAGCAAACAAAATTTTGGGAATTATTAGAAAGGGAATGGTGAATAAAACGGAAAATGTCATAATGCCTCTGTATCGCTCCATGGTGAGACCGCACCTTGAATACTGTGTACAATTCTGGTCGCCACATCTCAAAAAAGATATAATTGCCATGGAGAAGGTACAGAGAAGGGCTACCAAAATGATAAGGGGAATGGAACAGCTCCACTATGAGGAAAGACTAAAGAGGTTAGGACTTTTCAGCTTGGAGAAGAGACGGCTGAGAGGGGATATGATAGAGGTGTTTAAAATCATGAGAGATCTATAACGGGTTGATGTGAATCGGTTATTTACTCTTTCAGATAATAGAAAGACTAGGGGGCACCCCATGAAGTTAGCATGTGGCACATTTAAAACTAATCGGAGAAAGTTCTTTTTCACTCAACGCACAATTAAACTCTGGAATTTGTTGCCAGAAGATGTGGTTAGTGCAGTTAGTATAGCTGTGTTTAAAAAAGGATTGGATAAGTTCTTGGAGGAGAAGTCCATTACCTGCTATTAGTTAAGTTGACTTAGATAATGACCACTGCTATTACTAGCAACGGTAACATGGAATAGACTTAGTTTTTGGGTACTTGCCAGGTTCTTGTGGCCTGGATTGGCCACTGTTGGGGGCGGGATGCTGAGCTTGATGGGCCCTTGGTCTGACCCAGTATGGCATGTTCTTATGGACTACGAGGTAGAATTCTGTACCTTGGCTTCTGAGCTAGACTAGCGGGAGGACAGCTTTCGAAGCATCTTCCTAGAGGTCCTCACCTCTAGGATTAAAGACAAGCTAGCAGCTCGGGATCTACCTGAGGATCTGGAAGCCTTGATTGACTTGTTGGGGCGAATTGATTGCCGCCTAAAGTAGCGCTTACGTGAGCAAAAACCGGGGTGCAAGCCAGTATCATTGGCTCCCTCCTTCTCATGCCTGCTAGTCCCAGCCTCACCTCCCGGGCAGGGGTCATCTCGCTCAGAGGAGCCCATGCAACTTGGTCATAGTCCTCTTACTCCTGAAGAAAGACAGCATCGTCGGTTGCTAGGACTCTGCCTTTACTACGGTGGCAAAGGCCACTTGCTAGCCTCAGATCAGGGATCCCAGTTCACAGAAGAATTTTGGAGAGCCTTATGCAAAATGTTTGGAGTTCAGCTAGATTTTACATCCGCCTTCCACCTGCAAGGAAACGGCCAGGCGGAACGTACCAACCGAGTCCTGAAAACCTTTCTTTGTTCCTTCATTGGAGACAGACAAGACAACTGGGCAGCCCTACGGCTGTGGGCTGAGTTTTCTCATAAGCTACATGTCCACTCTGCTACAGGAACTTCGCCCTTTCAGCTAGTTTTCGGGAAACAATCCATACCGGCTTTGCTGCTATCGGTGCCCTCTCCGGCTGCTCAACTTACTGCTCAACAACTCCACTCACTTTGGAATGACACACAGGCTAACCTTCAACGTGCTGCAGAGGCGACCAAGAAAGGCACGGCCAAGCACCGTCGTGCAGCCCTATTCTTCAATCCAGGAGACCGGGTCTGGGTTAGCACCCATCATATCTGCCTTCATGTACCCTCCATGAGATTGGCGCTCAAGTTCATTGAACCATTAACTATATGGGAACGCCTGGGTCCAGTCTCCTATAGGTTGCATCTACCTTCTAGCCTGAAGATACATAAACGCCTTCCATGTTTCCTTACTGAAACCCTTGGTTCTTTTCACTGCAATCCCCCAGAACCTGCACCTGTGGTCTCAGAGGACGATCAAGTTTATCAAGTCAGTGATATCTTGGATGCAAGATACAACCACAGATGATGGGAGTACCTGATCTCCTGGGAGGGCTTTGGCCCAGAGGAGAACACCTGGGAACCTGCTGCGAATATACTGGATAAATCCCTCCTCCAACAATTTCATCAAATTCATCCCAACAAACCTAGCCCTTCTGTGAGGGGGCATAAGAAGGGGGGTACTGTTGGGAATTCTGGCTGCGGTCCCCTGCAGCCGGGTCCCCTTACCTGCTCCAGCAGGCCCCAACGCCGGATACCCCCATCCGGCGGCATGAGACAACCACTTCAGTTACCGGCCGCGGCAGGTCTCCCATCTTAAAAGGGCCACGGCGGGAAACCTCGGCCCGGCCCCTGAAGATGATGTCAGATGCCCGGGCTATTTAGGCCCAGCTCAGACCAGCGTTCTTTGCCTTGGCAACAGGTTCTACTCTTTGTGTGTTGCTGCGTTCCAGCTTATTCCTGAATTTCTGCCTATTTCTGACTTCCTGCCTACCCTTCGCACGTGGTTCCAGTTCCTGGTTCCTTGTTTTATAGTATAGTGATCCTCACATGATAGAGAAATGTTTACTTCATATATTGGTATATATCATTAAGTATATGCCTTTATTCTACTTATATTTAATTAATTTTATTAGTGTGTAACCTAGTGAAGATATTTATGGCCTTTATGAAAATTATGGAAAAAGCAGACACTTAAGAACATAAGAAATTGCCATACTGGGTCAGACCAAGGGTCCATCAAGCCCAGCATCCTGTTTCCAACAGTGGCCAAGCCAGGCCACAAGTACCTGGCAAGTACCCAAACACTAAGTAGATCCCATGGTATTGATGCCAGTAACAGCAGTGGCTAATCCCTAAATCAACTTGATTAATAGCAGTTAATGGACTACTCTTCCAAGAACTTATCCAAACCTTTTTTATTGTTTTAGTTTAAATCAATCTGAAGAAGCAACCAATCTCTTGTATTGTTCAATTAATTTTTTTGAAAAAACTTTAAATTTAAATATTTAAGATACAGCATCAGACAAGCGGTGCTCAAGTTTTGAATAACCTATCTCATGCTGCGCAATGGGCTAGAGACAGTATCAGATAAGGCGCCCTTAGACTCATTCATTTGCTGGTCTGATATGTCCTTAAACCACTTCCAAGCCCCAAAAATGTGACTACTTAGCTTTATAGCTTCTTCAAAATGCTGAAGGCTGTGGAACAGCTTTTTTTCGGAAATCACAGGGAAGGGAGAGTGCATTTTCAGTCCAGAGAGATAGGCTTTCCATTCTCTCAAAGGAACAGGCACATATATACCAATATAGGACAGCGCACATGCACATGGACAAGATCACAACAACAACACGATCGGCAGCGATCAATGTTTCATCAAAGATCCTCACTGATGCGCATGTGAGTATTTTGAATAAAGGTTTATTGTTTGTGCCATCGAATACTATGGATTTGTTTCAAGTTGAGTTATGCTTCCAACAGCTCATAAGATCTTTACATTTGCGGAAATATTTTGAGAATGAGACATTGTTCATAATTAATGATTCAATACTTACAGAATCTGTGTAAAGATCGCAAAATTGTGGTTAAAGCAGTGGATAAAGGGGGAGCAATGGTAGTTATGGATAGTATATCATATAAAGCAGAGTGATGCAACAGTTATCTGATCAGTCTTTTTACGTCATTTTCACTGTGGAACACACTTTTGATTTGACAACACGGATAGATTGCACTCTGTAGACAGCCCTTCTGAGATCTTGGATTACTAGAAAGGAATGGTTTCCTGAAGGTTGAGACGCCAAAGATCCACAAGACATTAATAGAACCCACCCGGGATGTCTGATTGTTTCAGTCTGGGGTTCTTTGTTTCAACTGTTGTCAGTTGTTGTGGACAAAGTTTTGAGACTTTGTTTTTCTTTTGCCCTCTTATATCAAGGATTCGGCTGACATCATTAATGTCTTACAAGATTATCAGGGTCCTTTTGATAATGTAAGCCTTGTCACTATTGACATTGTTGCTTTATATACCAACATACTACAAAGGGAAGCTCTAATAGTTATTGTGGAAACTTTATAGTGGAAAGATTTTGCAGTGAGTACCAGCAGCTTTCATCTGCGAATTAGCATCCTGTGCCCTAAAAGAGAATTTTTTCATGTTAAATGGGGATTTTTTTTACAAACATGTGAAAGGAGTAGCTACGGTTGAAATGACGGCATCTGATGTAGCTAATTTGTATGTAGTCCATTTTGAAGAACAGTGGTTATCTGTGGGTCCCTTTAAATCTCTTATTGAGTTGTGGCACTGGTTCATCGACAATATTCTGGTATTATGGATGGGAGATCAACTGAGGTTTGAGCAGTTTATGGTATGGTTAAATTTATGTAACTATAATCTGAAGTTTATTCACACTTTTAGTAGGAGAAGGGTCATGTTTTTGGACTTTGATTATGATAGAGTCTGAGGGTTTTCAGTTTACTTTGTATAGGAAACCAATTAATTTAAATACTCTGATTATTGGAGCTGTCATCCCCAAAGGCACCGTGACAACCTACCAGTGGGGCAATTTTTCCAATTTAGGAGTGTGTTCCTCGATCGTTGAGTTTTAAAAGAGGGCTTTGCAGATGAAGATACATTTTGCCCATAGGTGTTATCCTAAGACAGAGGGGGATAGGGCATACAAGCAAGCATGATGGATTAATCGGTCCTGGAACCAAAAGAAGTGGGCAGTATGTATTTTTCTTTTTTCACCTCAGATCTACAAGATCCAACAGAGCATCAAAAAACGTTTGAGGGTGTTACAGGAAGCGTCAATTTTTACTTTTACAAGGGGCCATAATATACAGGATACAGTGGTTCAGGTGGTATTTAACAACATAGAGAGTCCATTAGTAGATACCATAGAGGCTACTCGTCACCATCCATGTGGTGGATGTTCATTAGAACAGTCATTTGATGGGGATGTGTTTCATTTTGTAAAATTGTCTAAACAGACTAACAGACTGTACAATATGTGCTTCTCAAGGTGTAGTGTATATTTTGTGGTGCACTTGCCAACTAATTTATATTGGTAAAATGATAAGACCACTAAGAACAAGGATGTTTGAACACCAGAGTGCTATTGTGAGACAAAGAACTGAGGCTCCCTTAGTGATGCATGGTATAGCAGCAAAACATTTATTTGCTGATATTACCTTTTGCTGTTTGGTTGTCCCCGATGAGTGGTGGGGTGGGGGGGCGGGCAATCTGGACATAGTACTGATTCATAATTGGCAGCGTTGGATTTATTCTTTGAATATGGTGGAGCCAATTGGGTTAAATAAAGAAATAGATTGGTTTTCTTTTTTAATGTGTATATAGTTGGTTGTTTTTATAGGTAGCTTTGGTTACTGAGGGGTGACGTGTGTGGAGGTGTGTTTGTTGATTGGTTGCGAGATATTTAAAACTGTGATTTCCGGTTGGATGGATGTTGAGCAGTAAACTGTTGCTAAAGTTGTAAGGTATGAGTAGGTTAGAGTTTTATGTTTGGGGCCATGAGGGGTTGGTTTGTTTAATGAGGATTTTAGTCTATTTTTGTATATTTTTAGATTTGAGTGACCCCTGAGGCAGGCGAAGGCTGTTGCCAAAACATGGGCCTGGGTCGGGTATTTGAAATGAAGAATACAGCATCAGTTACAGCAGGCAGCGAGACGTGCTGGGTTTGGAAGCAGTTTAAGGGCATATCAGATCAGCAAATGAATGAGTCTAAGGGTGAGGCAAGAGACAGGTTATTGAAATCCTGAGCACCGTTTGTCTGATGCTGTGTCTTAAATATTTAAATTTAAATTTTTTTCAAAAACCGGATTGAACAATACAAGAAATTGTTTGGTTGCTTCTTCTGATTAACTTATGCTTTATGAAAAGTATGAAATTTGTATTTGTTTTTATATCATATTTTAAATTATATTTCAGAGGATGTTGTGCATCAGTTTGTAATCATTGGGGTGAATTTTAAAAGCCCAACATATACCAAAGCCAGGAGATATGCACAGAAGTTGGGCCGGCACACGCTATGTGGATTTTAAAAGAGGCCCAAGTATGAGGTATTTCCCGGTACATGCACAAATAAGAAGTAGTAAAAAAGGGGCATAGGTGTGGTCTGGGCAGGGCATGGGCGTTCTGGGACTTTAACATGAAATGTGTGTGTAAATATGCTCACAAGCATGCGCCGGGGTCCCCTACCACGTAATTTTACTTCTGCTATGGATGGTGTATGTTACCTTTGCCGCGCGGGTCTCAGCGCGCCAGCATGCGGGAGGGACCGCCCGGGCTCCGGGGAACAGCGGGGCCGACTCGGCAGCCTTAGCAGCGCGATCAGGCAGGGATCGGGGCGTTTCCCTCCGACGCACCAGCCAGCACCTCCGCGCATCGAGGGGAACTAATTCTCGCGCGATTAGGGCCCTGGCCACGCCCCCCTGACGTCAGACGCCGGCACAGGCGATTCAGCGCGGGAAACTTCACTATTTAAGGGAGACTGGCTCCCTGAGTAACTGCTTCGGCCACGATTGTTCCTGGGAGCATCGCTGTCTTTCGGATTGCTGTCTGACTGTCTCTGACCTGACTCGGATTATCTGCATTTGGTTCCTGATAGCTCGCTGCCTGCCCCGACCTTGGACTGCCTCTGGATTACTCTGCTTGCTGCCTGTCTACTCGGATTACCTGCATTTGGTTCCTGATTGCTCGCTGCCTGCCCCGACCTTGGACTGCCTCTGGATTACTCTGCTTGCTGCCTGTCTACTCGGATTACCTGCATTTGGTTCCTGATTGCTCGCTGCCTGCCCCGACCTTGGACTGCCTCTGGATTACTCTGCTTGCTGCCTGTCTACTCGGATTACCTGCATTCGGCTCCTGATTGCTCGCTGCCTGCCCCGACCTTGGACTGCCTCTGGATTACTCTGCCTGCTGCCTGCCTACTCGGATTACCTGCACTTGGTTCCTGATTGATCGCTGCCTGCCCCGACTTTGGACTACCTTCCGGTACCCACGCTCTTCCTCTGAGTCCCGACTTCTTCATTCCAAGGTAAGCGGTCTAAACTGTGGTTCCACTACTATCTGACTACCAGGCATAACAGTGTATAAGTCCAGAAACAAAAAACTAGGCTAATAATCAGTGGGGTTTTAAGGGTAGGGGCCAACAGGAAGTCCTATCCTTTACCTGGACTAACTGGGAACGAACTGGTGAAACTGGTAATTGAGTAAGTGCATGTATCTATTAAAATCCCCTCCACTTATGCCGTAGAAGTGGCATTTGCATGCACATGCATGCGTCCATATAAAATTGTGCACACATCTACGCGCATGCAGCCTATTTTATATCATGTGCACATACATATGCATAGGTTATATTATGGCCGCTTCCTTTGGTGAAGCCGGCATACGCATGTACATGTGCGCCCACATGGCTGTTTCAAAGACACCGTCATTGTGAAAAGTGTTTTATAAATCTAATAAAATGAAATTAATGCACCATCAACTTGAAAAAATGTATACTGTACACCGCCTAAATTGAACCTGTCAGGTCTTGACAGTTGAACAAACTCAAAGAACCACCGCATTTACTAAATGAAATGTTAAGGTTCCAGCACACTCATGCCCCACCTAGACAACACTCACGCCCCTTTTTTCCTACTTATTTGTGCGCTTACCGAGAGAGACGCGCATACTTGAGTGCCTTTTAAAATCCATGCAGCACTTTCTAGCCCGACTTAAGCACATATCTCCCGCATTTGGCATGTTCCGGGCTTTTCAAATTCACCCCACTGATTACAAAGTAATGCACAACATTCTCTGAAATACAATTTAAAATATGATATGAATACAAATACAAATTTCATAATTTTCATGAAGCATAAATGAATCAGAACAGAGAGAATTGTTCAGGTGCCTCTCCAGACACACATACCTGTGCTTGTGACCAGAGAAGTTTAATTTTTCAGTTGCTAGCCATAATATAGACTGATTTCTTGCTGACATTGTTCTCTTTTCTCCTATATTTCCTGTTGTTGCATGTTTTTAAATCTCTATTTAATCTAGCTAGTGTTTTAGACACCTGGTTAGTATGGATTTTAATAACTGTGTTTGTAATTTATAGAACAAAGGGTTGCTATCTGCAGAGCTGTTTCTTCCCTCCCACCCTGCCCCCTCACACCTACCCCTAGGTTTTTTTCTTCCCAAATAGATCTTGTAAGGATTTGGTTAAGCGAATAATAAGACTAAAGTACCAATCTAACAACTGGTATAATAGTAATTATTACCACAATGGCTTTTATTCAGTGAAACATTTGTGGTCTTATGTCCCAAGGCCTACCATTTGGAGACTTAAAGGTTGTCCAATTTGTTTTCAGCTGTCTGCAATGAAAAAGCAGGTGATGCATTTCAAAGAGGAATTGTCCAGATTTTTAAAAACCTGCTCTATCTTGATGCAATCAGAGTATCTTCTTTAGCTTCCTCAGAAGATTCAGACTCCTAAGAATAAATGGTTTACTGTGGGATCTGGTAGAACATGACATGTGACTATAAGACACCCAATCTCCCCAACTGGACAGCATCCTGAATACCCACCCTCACTCTCACAGATAATTCCTATTGTTCAATGTTCCCATGCAATTCCCAGGTCCTATTTCCCTAGTTCACCTTCCCCAGCCTCCTCTGTATAATGCAATCAACTTCCCCAAATTTCCTCAGTACAATGCAAGCAATCTTGCATTTGATAACCTTCCCCTATTATTCCTGAAGAATCTTTGTATACACGAAGCTATTTCGTTACTAATTTTTTGCTGTTTATATAGTGTATATAGCTCCCTCCTCATGTATTATTTCCCCATCTTTAATTAATCTTCCCAACTGAAGGTTTCCCTGTATAGTTAACTTGAATCTTCACATTTCCTTTCATAGTTAATCATCATATCATATATTTGTTCTCCTGTTTCTTGTCAAATGCAACTTAAGCGTAGTTTATTGTTTACTGTTAACCGATGTGATATCATTGATGAATGTCGGTATATAAAACCATTAAATAAACAAATAAATAAAGAATTCAGACATCCAAGATTAAGAATCCTTTGGAGCAATAATAACATGCATGCGCAGGCGATCCCTTCCCCAGTACAGCGGCAAATGGCTGCTGTACCGGCTTCCTCCAGCCTGCCCCCCCCGGACCGCCCCTTTCATTCGGCCCAGCACTTCTGCATGTAACGGGAGTTATACAAGTGGCTGGGCCTCTTTTAAGATGCTCACGGCGCGCAAAAAGCCCAGCCACGTGTGTAACCCCCGTTTTCCATGCGGCAATGTTTTAAAAATCTACCCGTTATTGTGTCTTTTGCTTTGGATGTTGACAAGGATTTGGTCCTTAAACAATATTTTAAGTATAGAAATGAGAAATTCTGTAGTCAGAAAATTCAAATATTCCCAGATTTTGCTAGAGACACCCAGATGAGGAGGACATTTTTCCAGCTTTATAAACAGCGGGTGGTAGCTCTCAGAGCGTCTTTTTTCTTAGAGTTTCCATGCAAATGGATTATTATATTTCAAGAGAATACATTTATTTTTACTGACCCAGGTCATTTAGATGTATTTCTTATAGATAAAGCTGTTGATATTAGTAGTTAAGGCCGCTGGGGTTCTGGTAGGTCCTCTTTAGTTTTGTTTATTTCCTATTTTAGATGTTGCTATATTGACTATGTATCCCTCCACTTAGTTGAGGAGTGTATTTTGATATCATATTGTGGTCTTTTTTAAATTTTTTATTTCCTTATATATTTGCATTATGATTCAAAAATTTCTTTGCTGTTTTATGTAAAAATGATTAATCTTTCAATAAGAAAAATAAATGGATTCCAGTATGCTCAACTAATAGAAATGCAAACCAAGTGGTCAGTGCAAATATAGAGGAAAGTAAGAACGTGATATCAATGTTATCTATCTGGGAACCAATGACTTCACTATAAACGGGGTCCATAAGATACAGGAAGATTTCTGAAATCTAGGGAAGAAGATGAGACACATGCCAAAGACTATTGCCTTTTCAGAAGTACTACCAGTTCATAGAAAGGGAAAGGAAAGGTTATATCACATAGATAATTCCAATGTCTGGCTCAAAACCTGGTGTAAGGAAAATGGTTTTGGTTTCATTGAAGGCTGGGGCTGTGTATGGAACAATAACAGATTATATGGTAAGGATGGCCTACATTTTTCTGTGGCAGAGAAAAGGATGATAAGTGAAAAATTCAGATCATACATTATCAGGCATTTAAACTAGGAAGTGGGGGTGGCAGGAGATGGCCACTGAAATTGGAATGTCACCCCCAAGCAATACAGGAAGTGGGAAGGCAAAGTAACAAAATCAATCAGTTCAAAAAAACAGAAAAGGCAACTAGGAAGAGCAGCTAGAAAGCTATGGCCACAAATGCTTGTAGTTTGAGCAATAAAATCCCAGAGTTGCAGGCCCTAATGGTAGAGGCATAATTGAATATGCTGTTATAGAGACATGGTTCACTGAGTCTCATGATTGGGATGCGGCCTTCCCGGGCTATAACTTAAGAAAGGGCAGAGAGGACAGAAAAGGAGGAGGAGTAGCTCTTTATGTCAAAAACAATATCCAAGCAACTGAATTGCAAGGGACATGGGGTAAAGAAGAAGCCTTATGAACCGTCCAAAACAGAGAAGATGATGCTTCCATTTTTACTGATGTGACATACAGGCCTCCAACCCAAATGGATGAACTGGACAGAGATCTAATCGAGGATAGCCAAAAGTTGGGAAAGAAAGGAGAAGTTTTGCCTGTTGGAGATTTTAATCTTCTGGACATGGATTGGAGCATCCCTTCTGCGGAATCTACAAAAAGTAGAGAGATAGTGGATGTCCTCAAAGCGCTCTGCTCAAACAAATTGATAACACAAAAACTATCCCAAGCAAAACCCAACTCCTTATGGTTTAATAACAAGACTCGTGCGTTGAAAACGACTTTAAGGAAAAAGGAATGTGCCTGGTTAAAGCAGAAGACCCCTATCATGAAGGCTGACTTTCATAACACATTAAAATTATACAGAAAGGAAGTTAACCAGGCAAGGAAAAGTTTCTATGCTAATAGACTAGCATTGGCAAATAACAATCCGGCTACATTATTTAATATAGTAAACTCTTTAACAACAGACCATTCATTAACATCCCCTGATATTAATAATGATACCTGTGAACAAATAGCAAATTTCTTTCAGCAAAAAATTGAAACTATAACCCAAGAATTCACTACTTTGCCATTTCCCATCTATAAGCAACAAGCAGTAAATTCTGAATGGTCGGACTTTCATGTTACTTCTCCTACTGCCATTCAAAAGATCATAAGCAAACAAAAAGTATCTAATTCCCCAATAAATCCTTGTTCGGGCACCTTATTTAAAAATATTGCTGAAAGTTGGTCAGATCATTTGTGCCTGATAATTAATCAGTCACTAAAATCAGGGAAATTCCCAGAGTTACTAAAACAGACTCCAATTTTGCCCATTTTAAAGAATAAATCCTCTTCATTTATGGATTTCTCAAGTCTGAGACCCGTTGCCTCTCTATGCTCTTTAGCAAAGGTCCTGGAATCAGTCGTATTATACCAACTTAAAGATTATTTATCTGAGTTTGACATATTAAATTCGAATCAACACGGATTCAGAAAGGGGCACTCTACAGAGACCCTACTTTTATCCTCATTCGATACTTTTCTCAGAGGATTCGATTCCTATACTGACTACATTGTGATTTTTTTATTTTTTTATTTATTTAATTTGAAGTCTTTTATAATACCAAGGTATAGCAAGCTGCCTTCACTCCGGTTTACATTTTAACAACTTATTATAGATAAAGGACAATATAACCGAGTAATTTATTAACTGAAAAGCAGTGTTTGATACGCTGGATCATAAAATATTGTTGTCAGTTCTCCAACATATAGGAACACAATCCACAGTACTAAAATGGTTTGAGAGCTTTTTATCCAATCATATTTGTCAAGTTAATATTGGTCCCTGTTCCTCTCAATTTTTCACTCAACCAACAGATGTCCCACAAGGGTCCTCACTATCGCCCATTTTATTTAACATCTATCTTTTACCACTGTGTCACATTTATCTTCCTTGAAGGTACATTTTAAGCTTTATGCAGATGATATTCAATTGTTTATTCCATACAAATTATCGTGGGCAGAGACATTCTCATTGATTCAGTTATACATTAGCACAATTGAACAATGGATGTCTCACAATCATTTAAAACTGAACAAAAAGAAAACAGAAATCCTTTATCTCAGTTTCCTATCAAATTCCAGCAATGCCCCCCCTGCTAACACAAAGTTAGGTAAAGATGTCATACAAATTACTAGACTAGCAGTATGGATCGACACCAATTTATCTTTATCTCAACACATTTCCAAAACAGTAAAAAAATTCTTTCTTCAAATTGCATGTATTAAAACGACTCCGTCCTTTATTGTTTTCTCACGACTACCGATCAGTACTGCAGGCCTTAATCTTTTCTGGCATAGATTATTGCAATGGACTATATTTAGGTCTACTGGATTTAGCGATCAGACCTCTGCAACTGATCCAAAATTCAGCAGCCAGACTTCTTACTGCTACCCCTGTAAAACAGCATATTTCTCCTATTCTGCAAAAACTTCACTGGTTGCCAGTTAGATTTAGGTTACGGTATAAGATCATCACTCTAATACATTCTTTGCTAAATAGCACAGACTCCATCTGGCTATGCTCCACCCTGCGAGTTTACAAACCTATGAGAGAACTTAGATCAGGGGGAAAAAATCTTTTAGAAGTGCCCACAGTGAAAATGGCCGTGTTAAACATAACAAGGCAAAGAGCTTTTTCTGTCGCTGGCTCTATTTTGTGGAACGCTCTGCCTGACTCCTTAAGACTAATATCTAGTCGAAAGGAGTTTAAGAAGGCATTAAAGAGACATTTATTCAAGGAAGCTTTCGGAAACTTAGAAACTACCAATTAACAGCTAAACTGTCATGAAGCCATTCCACTATAATCTATTACTAAGGACTGAAAGATGTCCTTAATTATTTTTTAGTCTGTTTGCTTTTTCTTTTTCCCTTCTTTTGGTTTTGTAATATAGCAGCCAATTACCTATAACCTCAAGTCACCCAAATTTTATGTTATTGATTATGTTTTTAATTGTATTTTTATCTAAACTGTGTTTATTTGCTTATTTTTATTATGCTTTATTTTTAAATTATATTTTAAATTAGTTTTGATTTATTATTATGTTGTTGAAAACCGCTTTGGTCAATTTTCATATTGGTAAAATGGTATATAAATGTGTTAAATAAATAAATAAATAGTAATGGAACCCATGAGGGAAGGTGTGATCCTCGATCTAGTGCTAATGGGGATAATGTCTTTGTTTGGGTAGGGGCTCACTTGAGTAGTAATGAACATCAGACGGTGTGGTTCAATATCACAAATAGGATACAGGGAAGTCACAGACTTTGTCAAAATGGGGATGTATCTGGAGGAAGAACTGGAAGACTGGAAGAAAATGGGTGAGGTGGAACAACAGTGGGCCATATTAAAAGGAGCTAATACAAAGGCAATAAATCTATATGTTATGAAAGTAAAGAAGAGGAAAAAGAAACCAATCTGGTTCTCTAAGGAGCTGGCTGAAAAAACAAAAGCAAAAAGAACAACATTCAAGAAGTACAAAGGATTAAAAAAAAAAAAAAAAAAGAAGACAAGGAAGAATATCTTTTAAAAATGAGGGAGACGAAGAAAGAAATCAGGGAAGCAAAAATTCAAGTGGAAGAAAGAATTGCCAAAGAGGTAAAGAGAGGAGACAAAACATTTTTCAGATATATCAGAGAAAGAAGGGCGGCTCGAAGTGGTACAGTGAAATGGAAAGGTGACAAGGAGCACTGTGTGGAGAGAGATGAAGAAATGGTGGAAATGTTAACAAAATACTTCAATTCAGTGTTCACTAAAGAAGATTCTGGAGAAGGACCGTTGCTGGTTGACAAGACTGTAGATGGAAATGGGGTAGATGAAATTCCATTTACAGAAGAGAATGTATGGAAAGAGGTAGGAAAACTGAAAATGGACAATGCCATGGGGTCAGATGACGTTTACCCCAGGATACTCAGGGAGTTCAGAGATGTGCTGGCAGGTCTGCGCAGGACCTGTTCAATAGATCCCTGGAAATGGGAGTGGTGCTGAGTGACTGGAGAAGAGCAGTGGTGGTCCCATTTCTCAAGAGTGGTAGCAGAGAGGAGTCTGGAAACTACAGGCTGGCTAGCCTCACGTCTGTGATAGGAAAATTAATGGAGACTCTGCTGAAGGAAAGGATAGTGAACTATCTAGAGTCAGGAGTATTGTTGGACCCGAGACAGCATGGATTCACCAGGGAAGGTCCTGTCAGACAAATATGATTGATTTTTTTGATTGGGTGACTAAAGAATTGGATCGAGGAAGAGCACTCGATGTAATCTACTTGGATTTCAACAAAACTTTTCATATGGTCTCGCATAGGAGACTTGTGAATAGAACGAGAAGCTTGGGAGTGAGCGCCAAGGTGGTGGCGTGGATTACAAACTGGTTGATGGATAGAATACAGCAAGTGATGGTAAATGGAACCTACTCTGAAGCGAGAGCTGTGTTAAGTGGAGTGCCAAAAGGATCGGTGTTAGGACGGATTCTGTTCAATATCTTTGTGAACGACATTGTGGAAGGGATAGAAGGTAAAGTTTGTCTCTTTGCAGATGATATTAAGATCTGAAACAGAGTGGATACGCTGGAAGGAGTAGAGAGAATAAGACATGATTTAAGGGAAGCTTGAACACTGGTCGAAGATATGGCAGCTGGGATTCAATGCCAAGAAGTGCAGAGTCATGCATCTGGGGTGTGGTAATCCAAAATAGCTATATGTGATGGGGAGTGAAGGGCTGTTGTGTACAGAGCAAGAGGGGGACCTTGGGGTGATAATATCTAACAATCTGAAGACCGCAAAGCAATGTGACAAGGTGATAGCTAAAGCCAGAAGAATGCTGGGCTTCATAGAGAGAGGAATAACCAGTAAAAAAAAAAAAAAAAGGTGATAATCCCCTTGTACAGATCCTTGGTTAGGTCTCACCTGGAGTACTGTGTTCAGTTCTGGAGACTGTATCTCAAAAGTGACAGAGACCGGATAGAGGCAGTCCAGAGAAGGGCAACCATAATTGTGGGGATTCTCCATCAAATGACTTATGAGGAGAGATTGAAGGACCTAAAAGTGTATACTCTGGAGGAGAGGAGGTGCAGGGGAGATATGATAAGGACCTTCAGTTCCTGAAAGGTTTTAATGATGCACAATCGACAAACCTTTTCCATTGGAAAGAAATCAGTAGAACTAGGGGGTCATGTAATGAAACTCCAGGGAGGATGACTCAGAACCAACAACAGGAAATATTTCTTCATGGAGAGGGTGGTGGAATTCTGGAATGCCCTTCTGGAGGTGTTAAAGATGAAAACAGTGAAAGATTTCAAAGGAGCATGGGATAAACACTGTGGATTCCTAAAGGCTAAAGGATGGAAATGAAGAAAAGAGTGCATGGGCGTAACTTGCTGCTGTGGCAGTTACTACCCTTAACCAATAAGCCTTCATAATGTTGATGCAATTCCATTATTGCTCTCTGCCTTCAACGGCAGGGGGAATGGGGGAATTAGATTCAGACAGCAACCAACAAGGGCCCTGACTTTGTCTGGGAAACTGATAAGTAAGGGGGTTGACCTGTATGGCGCAGCAGATGCTACCATAGTCTTGCTGGGCAGACTGGATGGATCATTTGGTCCTTTTCTGCCGTCATTTCTATGTTTCTATGTAAATAGAAAAATAAACAGTTGCACCAGGTGCTGCTTTTCATCATGGTTCTATTTATATTTGTGTTTAAAGTTTTATGGTTTCCAAAAATAATTTGACTGACTTTGTCTCTGAATCTTTGATGGGACCACAAGCTGGTAAATTTATTCAGATGCTTTGCAATATTCCAACTTCTCAGAGCTTAGAGAGTGAAATGAGTTTCTTGTCAAAAGGGAGAGCAGAGAACATTTATAGCTGTTAATTCATGTACTGCTCTCCTCTTCTCTCTGCAAACTGGTAGTCATCGGAGAGGGAAGCCTCAATAAAATGTAGCACTTCTTTGAAATTTCTCCTTTAACACCTCTATAACTTTTTTTTTTTTTTTTTGCTGTGGGTCCCCAACTGTTGCCAGGCTTTTCTCTTCCTACTGGTGTTATGCTGGATATGAAAGGCAGTGCTGCTTTTTATAATCCTGCTGAAGCCTCAGAAAAGAAGCTTCCAGAGAACACAGAATTCTGCAGGAAGGATGTGAGATAGCTATAGTCTAGCACTGGGCAGCTTGGATGTGGTGAAAGACAGGCAGATAACGGGGAAAAATGATTTGGACAGTTATTTTATATGCATTTTTAAATAGCTTTAATTTCTTAGAGTGGTAACTGACACCATGTGTTTGGCAGCACTTTACTTATCTTTACTTTATAGAAAGCAGAATTTGACAAATGCTTTTTGTAATTTTTGGCCTGAAGGGGGCGAGGGGTGTTAATGTGTACACAAAGAAGAAATTGTTAGTTACCTGATAATTTCCTTTCCTTTAGTGAAGTATAGGTCAATCACAATGAGCGGGTTATGCACCTCTTCCAGCAGATGGAGATGGCGCAAAAGCTGACATCACGGCTATATAGTCCTGCCTTGACAGCCTGCCAGTATTCTCTGGAAAAGCCAAACTGTGGACAAAACTGATTATAAACATTATTAGCAACAGGCAACCACTCGTGTTTCTCAACAAACAGGCATACTGAGCTCAGCCAAAAGAAGGAACACATCTAGCAAACTAAGGGCTAGAGAAGCCATTACCAATTTTCAACGAAGAGCAGGAATCATAATCTGCATAGTCCACCTAAGAAAGGTGAACCACAAATTCAAACACCAGCAGTCAAGGGTGGGTCTGGGATTGACCTACCCTTCACTAAAGAAAATGAAATTATCAGGTAAGTAGTAATTTCTCCTTCTTTAGTGTTCAGGTAGGTTAATCCCAACGAATGGGATGTTCCAAAACTAATCTCAAAAAGGGCGGCAGGGTGCCAGTGGTCCAGTCAATACCACCTGTGCAAACGCGGCGTCCTCCTTAGCCCTAACTCGCAAATTTCAGCAGGCAACAGCAAACAAAGCTCCGCCCACGATACCGCCTGAGGCCTTGTCGAA
Source organism: Rhinatrema bivittatum (assembly GCF_901001135.1). Taxonomy (NCBI): domain Eukaryota; kingdom Metazoa; phylum Chordata; class Amphibia; order Gymnophiona; family Rhinatrematidae; genus Rhinatrema; species Rhinatrema bivittatum. The sequence continues at coordinate 243,539,782 of NC_042617.1, forward strand.
TTTGGTCTAATCTGTTTCGGTAAGGCAACCTCAGCAGTCACATAGGCTGCTGTAATGGCTTCCTTAACCCAACGGGCAATTGTTGCCTGCGTCACTGGTGCTCCATGCTTACCTCAACCATGGAGCACAAACAGGCGATCAGACTTCCACATAGTCTTAGTTATGTTCAAGTACCACAGCAAATGACGCCTGATGTTCAAGGAATGCAAAGGCAGTACTCAGCTTCTTCTCTGTCCCTGTCCAAGGCAGGAAGAGAAATGGACTAATTCAAATGAAAGTCTGAAACCAGTTTGGGCAAAAAGGGAGGGCATAGTCCGAAGATGAACCACACCCAGAGTCATACGGAGAAAAGGCTCATAGCAGGAAAGAGCCTGAAGCTCAGAGACCTGACATGCCAAACAAATTGCTACCAGAAAAACTGTCTTCATGGTAAGCAGCCACAAGGAAAGAGTATGCAGCGGTTGAAAGGTTGGATCTGCCAAAAACTGGAGTACCAAGTTAAGGTCCCACAGAGGCATTGGAAGCTGCAATGGGGGGTGAAGATGCTTAACTCACTGCAGAAAATGGGACACATCTGCATGACAAGACAAAGGCCCTCCATTGACTCTTCCTCTATGCAACTTGAACCTTTAAGGTGTTAAGGGCCAAACTCTTAAGCAAGCAGTCTTGTAAAAATTCCAAAATCAAACGGAATCACCTTGAGCGGTTGAGTACCCTGCTCAGAACACCAAGCCTCAAAGACCCTCCAACCTCTAACAGAGGTTAGAAAAGTAGAAAGTTCTGGGGCCTGAAGAAGTGTGGAAATTACCACAGGCGAAAAACCACGCTTCAACAACTGAGCCCTTTCAATGGCTAAAACCGTAAGACAGAATCGACCCGGATCTTCATGCAGAATGGGCTTCAGATATAATAGATCCATCTGAAACGATAGCCTGAGGAGATTGCCTACCAGAAATCTCTGGAGATCAGCATACCACAGCCTTCAAGACCAATCCAGAGCCACTAAAAGGACAGTGTTGGCTTGACTTGCAATCTTATGGACCAGCCTGCCTATCAGAGGCCAGGGCGGAAATGCATTGAGAAGGGTACTGCATGGCCATTCCGGAACAAGAGCATCTATGCCCATCATTTTTGGGGTCTGTCTGTGACTGAAGGAGCATGGAACCTTTGCGTTGTTGAAGGTCTCCACAGGCCTAGATCCCATAGGCCCCAGCGATTCACCAGGAGCAGAAAGGCCTCGCCCACCAGCTCCAATTCTCCTGGGCCCAAGTTTCTCCTGCTGAGGAAATCAGCTCTGATATTGCATTTCCAGCAATGTGAGAGGCAGATATGCTTAGGATATGTTGCTCCACCCACACCATGAGTGAATCTATGTCCTCTGACGCCTGTTGACTCTTGGCTCAACCCTGATGATTGACATAAGCCACCAGTGTCGCATTGTCGGACATTATCCGGACCGCCTGAGCCTCTAGCCACTTGGCAAACCACAGGCATGCCAACCGAACCGCTTGTGCCTCCAGTCTGTTGATGTTCTATTGCCACTCTGCTGCATTCCAGCCCCCTTGGACCACCAATTCTTGACAGTGAACCATCCAGCCCCAGAAGCTCACATCTGTTATGAGTACCACCATCCGGTGGCATCAGGGAATTCTCTTCCTGAGAGGGTCCATGTGTAACCACCAGTCCAACTGGGATCTCAACTCTAACAGAAGGAGTAGCCTCACCGCATAAGTCTATGAATGCAGACTCCATCAGGAGAGCAAGATGTGCTGAAGAGGGTGCATATGTACCCTTGCCAGAGAACCACTTCTAATGCGGCAGCCATCAACCTAAGGACCTGTAGATAAGACCACATGGTTGGATGAACAGAGTTCCTCAGGAATCAAACTTGCAGCATCATTGTGTGGATCAGAGACTCCGGCAGAAACACTCTGCCGTGCCTTGTATCAAATCGAACCCTGAGATACTCCAGGGTATGAGATGGCTGCAAATTGCTCTTGGCCAGATTCACCTCCCAGCCTAGTTCCTGTAGCAAGGAAATCACACTGCAGGAAGTGCAAAGACTCTCTTCCAGTGCCTTAGCTCGAATCAACCAATCGTCCTGATAGGGTTGAACTAGAATGCCCTCTTTGTGAAGGGCTGCTGCTACCACCACCATGAACTTGGAAAAAATCCAGGGTGCTGTGGCTAGCCTGAAAGGCAAGACCTGAAACTGGTAATGACTATCCAAGATAGCAAATTAGAGGAAACATTGATGTTCCTGCTGGATGGGAATATGCAGATATGCCTCTGTCAGATCCAGAGATGTGAGGTACTCCCCTGCTTGGACACCCATTTTGACAGAGCGCATCATTCCATCCTGAAATGTGATTTTTAGATAAAGGTTGATGCCCTTGAGATCCAATATGGACCAAAATGACCATTCCTTCTTGGGCACAACAAAATAAATGGAATATCGGCCTATATTTCACTGTGATTTGGGAACGGGAATCACCGCTTTCAGATTCAACAGCTATTGTAATGTCGCTTCCACTTCTACCCTCTTCTGAGAGGAGTTGCATGGCGAGACCATGAAGGCATCCACTCCTTTGCCTGCATCCTTTCGAGGACCTCAGGTGCGAAAGGACTGAGACCTGTGGAAGGGACGGGATTTCTGGGAAGAACCTCCCCTATAAAGCCAAAAATGCCCATAGTCTTGGGAGTGGACAGTCACCCGAAAAGAACAGGCAACGGGTTTCTTGACCTCTGGCAAACGAGGACCCTGGGTCTCTCCCCATTTACTTGCCATTTTTTTCCAATTCACTGCCAAACAAAAGACAGTCTTTGAAGGGCAGCTTAGTAAGGTTGGACTTGGAAATAGTATCTGCTGCCTGGTCATAATAACTGAAGCAGCTCCTTTGGCGGTTGTACGTACCAAGTCACAGCCCACATCAGCCAAAAAGGTGGCCCCTGGTTCTACCATAGGTCCAAGATTGGACGCAGTGCCACTGGATTCTTAACAAAAACACAAAGTAGCCCGAGCTACCAAGGTGCAACAAGAAGGAATTTGCAAATTCATTGTCACTGCCTCAAAGACTTGCTGAAGGATGCTCAGGATAGGAGGTTTGATGCTATCCTGAAGCAAGTCTTTGAGGCAGTGACAAGTCAACTCCTAGATAGCATCCAAGAGCAGAAAGAAACAAGAAGCCTGTGCAGGGTGACCAAAAGAGGATCCTCCTCCTTTGTCCCCAAGAAACCAGGCCTAGCAACTCTGAGGGTCTTCAGGGTCTGAGATATCAAACCCAGCAACTCATCTCTCTGAAAGAAATGGAGAAGAGTTTTATATGGCTTCAAATCTGGGAAAATGTCCCCTTGCTCACCAGAAGAGCCACCCCCATCATCATCGGTATTATCCTGATCCACCTGCATTTGAGTTATGTCAGACTGCACTGCGCCATGGCGCTTGACCGAGGAGACAGGCGGAGGGGCGCATGGAGTTACCTTAATAGGCACTTTCGCTTCAGAAGACTGGCCCTGTAGAAATGTCTACAATCCCTGGAAGAATTCTACCCAGGAAAAGGAGGACAGGTCCATTCCAGGCCCCATAGGCCCAAACCTTATGTCCTGCGAGCCAGTGTCCCCTGAGGACTTGACCTGAGGATCAATCAAGGGAGGGGACACTCCTGCCATGTCTCCCTCGGTCCCACTCCCCTCAGAATGAGAAGAGGGACCAACATTGGCAAAATCAGGAGGAGGCAAATCTCCCTGAACATCCAGGCAGTGCTGAGAAAGACTTAAAGAAAGCTTAGGCTGAATGGCCCTGATGTGGCATGCAGCACAGATAGATAGGTGCTTAAGTTTCTTTGCGCGGGTGCCATGCTGTAAAGGTGCAGATAGATGAAGGCTCATGCATATAAGCATGCCCCAAATGGACAAACAAAAAATGTGCATCCAAGCCCAAGCACCTAGGCCACTCATCTAACTGGATGTCCAGTACCGATGCCTAAACTGGATGCACAGATGAGAATGGACACCCTGAGGAACATGCAAGCACATGCCAATGGCCTGTAGCAAAAAGGATGCAAAACCACCCCACGGCCTACCACGCACCAAATAGGAGAAGCCTGGGAGTGAGAGCTAGCCAAATGGCTGCTCAACCCGCTGAGCCTGCACTCTCTTCTCACCTCACAGAACTCCCCAGAGATGTGCGTGGGACAGCCGAACGCAGAGGAAACAGTCCCTTCTCCTGTTGTCTTCCTTTCACTGTCTTTTTTTTTTCATTAAAAAAAACAAACCAACTTTTCCCTGAGCTCAGCCCTTCCTGCCTGAGAACAGGAATGGGTCATGGCTATGGGAGAGAGGCCTAAAGCCTTCACCACCGAACCTCTCTCGGCCTGCTACCACTAATTGGAATTTAGATCCACGCCAGTCAAAGCTACCAGACTGAAGGCACTCTACTGAGGATGGGACTGCACGAAATCACTTCAGGAGGAAAGCAGTGCTACATAGACATCTCATCTCTCCAATATCTCCTTTCCAACTTCTGTCTTCGTTTCTCTCTTTTTTAAAATTTTTATTCACAGCAATCCCCCAAAGGGAAATGCATGTCCACTGTCTACAGGAGACTGAGAATACTAGCGGGCTGATGTCGGGACGAGACTATATAGCTGTGATGTTAGCTTTTGCTCCATCTCCATCTGCAGGCAGAGGTGCATAACCCACTCATTGGGATTGACCTACCCGAATGCTAAGGAACTTCTTTTTTCACCTCTAAACCCTGCCCTATCCCACCTCACCTCATTCACCTTGGCAAAGTTCACAATCCAAACTTGGAATTTCTCTCATGAGGATGCCTGAATCCCTCCTCCTCGACTTCCCCAGGCTTCCCCAAACCACCTTCTCCTCCCCACAACAGAAGGTGAGATGATTATCTCCTGTCAACTTGCTTATTGCTGTCAAAATGGTGCCAACTGAGTACAATTTCACACTTTGACCTACATACTGTAAAAAATGTGAAGTGGTGCTGTCCCAGTGCCATTTTGATGATGGACAAGCTGTCAAGTGTAAGCACCTCTACTCCTTCCTGCATAGAGGTATCAAAGCTCAGGGAGCCCTTGAGAGAGGAACCTTGATATTGGGTTAGGCTAGAGGTGGAGAGTTGGGGGTCCAAGTGGACTTATTCTGTTGTGGGGTGGGGGTCGGGGGAGATCAGGGTCTAAGTGGCCATTTTATTGTTGGACAGGGGTTGGATTAGGGGGAGCAAAGAAGCCAACATGTTGATCACATCATGCTGGGTTGGCACATTAGCCTTGTTCACCCCTTCCTTTGGTGGTGGTATCTTTCTCACAACTATGTGGCCATGAGAAAGCAAAATTGCTTACCTTGTAATAGGTGTTATCCTAGGACAGCAGGATATAGTCCTCACATATGGGTGACGTCACTGATGGAGCCCTATCGTGGGAAAAACATCTGTCAAAGTTTCTAGAAACTTTTGACTGGCACTCTGAGGCCACTGAGCATGCCCAGCATGCCATGATATTCTCTGCCACAGGGGTCTCACTCCAGTCTCGTATGTAGCAATAAGCTTTAGCAAAAAATTAAAGGATAAAAGTTATGAGACCCAACTCCGCGGGGTGGCAGGTGGGTTTCGTGAGGACTACATCCTGCTGTCCTGGGATAACACCTATTACAAGGTAAGCAATTTTGCTTTATCCCAGGACAAGCAGGATGCTAGTCCTCACATATGGGTGATTAGCAGGCTAGAGGCTGAGTCATTTGATATGGAGGCAACAGTGATGCATTGTTGTTGAAAATGAGTCAGCCGAAGATCACAGCAGGTAGGTTGTAGAAGGAGTTGGGTTTAGACTGGAAACAAGTTCTGTAAGACAGATTGTCCATAGGCTGAATCTTGTCGTCCTTCTTTGTCCAAACAGTAATGAGCTGCAAAAGTGTGAAGTGAACTCCAAGTTGCTGCTTTACATATGTCAAGAATTGGCACTGATCGATAGTCTGCTACTGAGGTTGACATTGCTCTTACTGAATGTGCTTTTACTCGCCCTTGGAGAGGAAGGCCTGCCTTTTCATAGCAAAACTGTATGCAATCTGCTAGCCAATTGGATAGAGTATATTTACCCACTGCTTTACCCGGTTTGTTTGGATCATAGGAAACAAAAAGCTGATTGGATTTCCTGTGGACTGCAGTGCGATTTAAATAGAAAGATAGTGCACGCTTACAGTCCAAAGTATGTAAGGCTATTTCTCCTTGGTGAGAATGAGGCCTTGGAAAGAATGAGGGTAAAACTATGGATTGGTTCAAGTGGAATTCCGTAACTACCTTGGGAAGGAATTTGGGATGTGTACGGAGAACCACTCTGTCATGTAGGAACTTTGTATAGGGTGCGTACGTGACAAGTGCTTGTAACTCACTAACCCTTCTAGCTGATGTAATGGCTATGAGGAAGATAGTCTTCCATGTCCTGCTGTCACTCCTTGTGACCTTGGGCAAGTCACTTTACCCTCCATTGCCTCGAGTACAAAAACTTAGATTGTAAGCCCTCTGTGGATAGAGAAATACCTACAGTACCTGAATGTAAACCGGTGTGATATCTCGATTGAGATCGAATGTCGGTATATAAAAATAATAAATAAAATAATAAATGTGAGACATTTAAGATCACAGGAATCTATGGGTTCGAAAGGAGAACGCATTAGTCTTGTTAAAACCAAGTTCAGGTCCCATTCTGTGACTGGAGGACGAATTGGTGGTTAAATCTGCTGACAAGAGGTTGTGTGGAGATAGGTGCATCTCCCATCTTGTTATGGTAAGCTGAGATTGCACTTAAATGTACTCTTACCGATGAAGTCTGGAGACCAGATTCTGAAAGATGGTATAAGTAGTCTAGCAGAACAGTAGTGGGGCAAGTGAAAGGATCAATATTCTTTTGTCTGCACCACAAAGTGAATCTCTTCCATTTGGAAGAGTAATTCTTTCGTGTGGAAGGTTTTCGTGAAACTATAAGCACTTGAGATACATTGGTTGAAAGATTGAGTGGTTGTAAAATCAAGCTTTCAACATCCATGCTGTCAGGGATAGGGATTGAAGGTTGGGATGGCGCAACCGACCCTGATCCTGAATTATGAGAGTGGGAGTTATTCCCAGATGAATGGGATCCCTGAATGAATGGGATCCCTGACTGAGAGGTCTAGGAGTGTGGGAAACCATACTTGTCAAGGCCAATATGGGGCTATGAGTATCATCGTCCCTCTGTCCTGTTGTAGTTTCACTAGAGTTTTGGTTATGAGCGGTATTGGAGGATACACGAATAGAAGGCCTGAGTTCCAAGGGCGAGCAAAGGCGTCCTTAGCTGGCTGGTTCTTCTGTTTGTGTAGAGAACAGAATTTGTCCACTTTGTGATTCAGATGTGACGCAAAGAGGTCTATTGTCGGTTGTCCCCAACGTTGGAATATCCTGGTCGCTACTGAGGGATCCAGGGTCCACTCGTGTGGTTGGAACTGACGACTGAGTCGATCTGCCACTACATTGTGTATGCCTGCCAGATAAGTGGCCCGGAGAAACATTGAGTGGTTCAGGGCCCAGCCCCAAATCTGTGCAGCTTCTTGACAAAGGAGATACGAGCCCGTACCTCCTTGTTTGTTGATGTTCCACATGGCTACTGTATTGTCCGTTTGGATGAGAACAGTCTTGTATGAAAGGCAGTCCTTGAATGCATGCAACGCATAACGTATAGCTCGGAGTTCGAGGAAATTGATTTGAAATGTTGCTTCGAGTTTTGTCCAAGTCCCCTGGGTTTGGAGAGTGTCTATGTGAGCTTCCCAACCCAAGGTGGATGCATCTGTAGTTAACGTTATCTGTGGGACTGGTTGTTGGAAGGGTAGGCCCTTGCACAAATTGTCCTTGTTTACCCACCAGAGTAGAGAAGAACGTAGCTAGTGGGTTACTTGAATTGGGGAATGCAGTGGTTGAATGGCTTGGATCCATTGTGATCGTAATGTCCATTGGGTTACTCTCATGGCGAGCCTTGCCATAGGAGTGACATGAACCGTGGAGGCCATGTGGCCTAGTAAGGTTAGAAACTGATGAGCTGTTGCTTGTTTTCTTGAGCAAATGGAGTTTGCCAACAGGGATAATGTTTCTGCTAGATCCTCGGGTAGAAAGGCTCTTGATAGGATAGTGTTCAAGTCTGCACTTATGAATTGAAGTAGGTGAGATGGAATAAGGTGGGATTTTTGATAATTGATGAGAAAACCCATGGAGTGAAGTAGGGACATTGTTCGATTGAGAGAGGTAAGAGCTCCCTCTTGAGAGTGACTCCTGATGAGCCAGTCGTCTAGATATGGAAAGGCATGCACACTTTGCTTGCGTAAATGTGCTGCTATTACTGCCAGACATTTGGTGAATACTCTGGGAGCAGAGGCAAGTCCAAATGGCAGTACTCTGTACTGGAAATGTTGATGACCCACCATGAAGCGCAGATACTTGCGATGAGGAGGGAATATTGGAATGTGAGCATAAGCGTCTTGAAGGTCCAGAGAACAAAGCCAGACTCCTGTTTGAAGAAGTGGAAGCATGGTGCCTAGAGAAACCATCCTGAACTTTTCTTTTTTCAGAAATTTGTTGAGATTTCTGAAGTCTAGGATGGGACGTAGGCCTCCAGTTTTCTTTGGAATGAGGAAATAACGTGAATAGAATCCTCTTCCTTTCTAAGACCTGGGTACCAGCTCTACACCCTGGGCGCTCAGAAGGGTGGATAATTCTATGAGAAGTTGAAGGATGTGATTTTCGCTGAGATAAGAGTGACTCAGTGGAAAATCTCGGGGAATTGAAATGAAATTGAGTTGATATCCTCAGTGTATTATTGATAGGACCCATTGGTCCGATGTTATTGATGTCCAATTGTTGTAAAATTTGGATATTCTGCCTCCTACTGGTAGTCCTGGCTGAGGATTTGAGTAAAGGCTTAGTTCTCTGGATGTAACTTCAAAATCCGGTAGCAGGTCCTGTTTGAGGAGCTGGTTGGGGCCTAGCTGCTCTCTGTTGCCGTGGTTGTGGTCTTTGCTGGGTTCTGGAAGGCCTGGGTCTGGATGCAGGAGGGTAATATCTCTGATGTCTGTAGAAAGGCCGTCTGGTGACTCTCCGTGGAGGTCTGTGGCCAGTATGAGTGGAGGGATCATGTGGGAGGGAGGATAGCTGACGTAAAGTCTCTGTGTGCTCTTTTAATTGAGACACAGCATCCTGTACCTTGGATCCAAATAAGTTGTCTCCCAGGCAAGGGAGATCCACTAGTTTATCCTGCACCTCTGGCCTTAGATCTGAGGCTTTGAGCCAGGCCCACCTCCTGGCACTGATGCCTGACGCAGCCACTCTTGAAGCCGTCTCATAGCCGTCGTAGGCAGTTCGGACTGCATGCTTACCGGCGTCTAAACCTTTGTTTATGATAGCCTGTGCAGCCTCTTGGTATTGTGTAGGAAGGGATGGAACAAATTCCTCTATTTGTTTCCAGAGATTTCGCTGGTACTGGGTCATATATAGGTGGTATGATGAAATTCTGGAGTTTAGCATTGCACCTTGAAAATCTTTACAGCCCAGTTGATCCAGGAATTTATTGTCTTTACCTGGGGGTATAGATGAGTGGACCCTGTTCTTCTAGATTTCTTCTGCGCCGATTCTACAACCACTGAGTGGTGGGGAAGTTGTGTCTTTTGATAACCAGGTGTGGATTGTACAAGATAAGTAGTATCCACCCTTTTATTTACTGCAGGAACAGTGCAGGAATGTTCCCAGAGGCATTGTTGTAGTTGCAATAGAACATCATGGATATGAATTGCAACAGTTTGTTTAGATGGGTCGACAAACTGGAGTACCTCCAAAGTTTGATGTCTGGCATCCTGTTCTGCTTGTAATTTGAAAGGGATGGAATCTGCCATCTGCTGTACAAAAGTAGGAAAAGAAAAATCCTCCGGAGGGGACTGTTTCCTGGCATGAGGTGGTGATGGGTCAGACATAAATGCCTCTGAGGAGGCATCTGATTCAGTGTCAGACCAAGTGTCATAGTCTGGAGTTTGATGATCAGTAGGTGTAGTCCTATGAGGAGGAGGAACACCAGAGGGTCCTGGCAAAGGGTCATCAAGTGGAGTGTCTTCTACATCCTCTTCTACAGGATTAGATGGCAAGGAGGCTAGCAAATCTTGGTATTGCTTGGTAAGGATACCATGCAGTGCTGCTTCTGCAGAACTTGGAACCTCAGGGAGATAAGGCACTGTTAGTGGATGTTTAGGCTTCGAAGATTTTGATTTTGTCGATGTCTTTTGTCTCGATACCTCCTGCTAAAAAAGCATCGGTAAGGTGGGTGCCGTAGTGTAAACGGATATCGGCTGTGGAATCGACGAAATGGTCGACATCGATGTGGATAAGAAGGAGAACATCGATGCGGGAATAGTCATTGAGGGTATCGATGGAACTGAAGTTATTGGCATCGAGAAAATTTCCGATGATAACGGCATCGAGAGAGGCATCGACACGGATGTTAGTGGTATTGATGATGTAAGCGTCGGAGACGGCACCGGCATCGGGGTGCTCGCCGGCATTGGCAGTATCGCCGGCATCGGCAAGGTCGCCAGAACTTGTGCCTGTAAGGCTTCCATCACTACTTGCTTGATGAGGACGGTTAAGTCTTGCGTAGTTGGTGGTAATAGCGATGTCGATGTAGGCGTCGATATCGATGCATTTGACAGTGGCACCATGGGCGCGGATGTTAGCGGCACATCACCATCTTTATGCCGCTTTGCAGTCAGTTCTCCCGGGGGGGGGGGAAGCGACGGTGATGCCGAGGATCGACTGTGTCGGTGTTTGTGCTTAGGCCTTGGTTCTGTGACTGACCTTGTCGATGATATCGACGGGGCTGGCAATGATGCATCTCCGGATCCTTCTAGGTGACGTTTTTTAAGAAGGAGTTTCTTTGTGACTCCTGTTGGAGATGATTTTGTCGAAGTAGAAGGTGAGGGAACTAGTTGAAGATGAAAAAGATGTCATCTTTTCCTGTCGAAGTTTCCTACCTTTCGGGGTCATCTCCTGACACTGTTGGCATGATGAAATATCATGCTTTTCACCCAAACAGATTACACATTCAAGATGTGGGTCTGTTACTGACATGGTCCGATTACAGACCGGGCATTTTTTAAAACCCGAAGCCATGTCACTATCGATGGCCGTCAATGAAAAATTCGGTGAGAAAAAAATCAATGTGAAAACGCAAAAACGCTATTAGTTTTGTCACCGTCCGGTGACAAAAGGGAAGTGAGACCCCAAATGGGAAAATATGAGAAAAAATAATTGACTTTTGAGTCAGAATTGTGAGTAAACTCACAGGGCTCCTAACTCCGCGATGCTCTCAGCAGCGCAGAAAAACGAAGACTGGCGTGAGACCCCTGTGGCAGAGAATATCATGGCATGCTGGGCATGCTCAGTGGCCTCAGAGTGCCAGTCAAAAGTTTCTAGAAACTTTGACAGAAGTTTTTCCCGCGATAGGACTCCATCAGTGACGTCACCCATATGTGAGGACTAGCATCCTGCTTGTCATGGGATAAAGTTAAATGCACTTTTATGCATAGAGGAATATAGCCTAAAAGTTCATTATCATCAGCTTTTAAATAATTAGCATGTGCTTAGTTTGTTTTTGAGCTACATGGTAGCAACAAATTTTCTGACATACCATCAACTTAAGCAGTCACCCTATGCTCAAGATGGTAATGCTTTATTTTGGTAAACATAGTTATAATACAAATCATTATACAAAATGAGTTCAGATAACAAGATAGAAAAAAAATACATCCCCATATCTATTGAAAGTGTTGGTTACAGAAGTGTTCTCCATCCCTCTCCTGGAGGCACACCTACCTAGTCAGGTTTTCAGGATTGCCACAATGAATATGTGGGAGAAAGATTTGCATGCAATGGAGACCCAATGTATGCAAATCTCTCTCATACACATTCATTACGGATATCTTGATAACCAGACTGGTTAGGTGTGCCTTCAGGAGAGAGCTGGGAAACAGTGGGTTACAGCTCCATCCATAGAAGAATGCGAACAACATGGTATTTATTTAGTGAAATGCTATATCAGTACAGAACTTCTACATTGTATGCTTCAGCTGCAGTCCAGGTGCTGCTGTGAAAAGGAATTTGCCTTTCCACTCTAGACCATGGCTATCAACAAATTCTCCTTCACCTTCCAGCCTAGAAAAAAGAGAGTATATCTGTTAAACACTATAATTAATTTATTGGCAGTAATGCTGACTTGGGCACTTTTCCCCATTTAGAAATCAGTTTCTTTTTAGGTTTCCCAGTAAGGTGGCTCATTTTTTTCAGGACAGACCGATATAGTCTCAGTTTCTTAGAAAGAACTGGGGTTCATATTCTGGGCTTACTTCATATTATACAAGAAAAGAACTGATAATCAACTACTTTCATAACCAGTAGTTCTCCTTGAAACATTTATTGACTAGTAAAAATAAATATTTGATACTATTCAAGAAAAGTTGCCCTTTGCTCAGTTTATTCCCAATTAGATTAATTTTATTTTTTTTTTCAGTTATGGGCTTGCTGTCTTAACGCAAAGCCTCTTACTCATTTTCATTGTGTGTGCTTTCTATGTTCACTTGATTGTAAGCTCCAATGAGTAGGGACTGTCCATTATATGTGTCTGTACAATGCTGTGTACATTTGGTATGTGCTATACTAATTATGAAAATATAATAGTAATAGACATGATGGGGGAAAATCAGGACTGGAGCAGCCTGTCCTCAAGAAATGGAGTCAATTGGTAATTATGGTTTCTAGGCACAGATCCCTCTGTCATTTATTAAAAACAGAGATTCTCATTCACAACTCTTCCTAAATAAATTCAGGTGGTGATGATTATTCATTTCCATAGCACAGCTTCAAAGAGGTCTAGACTGTAAAGTGAGAAAATTAAGTGACACTGTTTACCAGTAACAGGTGCTCTCTGAAGGCAGCAATTCATCAGTCACACATATGGGTGTCATCTGATGATGTCAATACAGAACATGTTTCAAAAGCTTTTGAGGAAAAATTTGAGGATCTTTGCAGGTGTGCATCTTCATGTTCATGCTGTGTGTCTCAGTTCTGTAAACTCAACTCCAGAAGGGGAAGAAGGTGGGTTTGTGTGAATGTTGAACTACTGCCTTCTGAAAACACCTGTCAACAGATAAGCAACTTCGATTTCTCTTTAGGCAAGCAGTTCACTATAGTCACACATATGGAGGCTTAAAGGGGGTTATATAATAGACCCACCAACTGGATGAAAAGCGCAGTTGCTTACCTGTAGCAGGTGTTCTCCTAGGACAGCAGGATGTTAGTCCTCACATGTGTGTGACATCATCCGATGGAGCCCGGCACGGAAAACTTTTGTCAAAGTTTCTAGAAACTTTGGCCAGCAGACTAAGCATGCCCAGCCTGCCACTATCCGTGCGCCACTCGAGGTCCTCCTTCAGTCTCGTAACATAGCAAAAAAATACGAGTGAAAAACAAAAAACAACAAACCGAAGGTGAACCCAACATTGTGGGGAGGTGGGCGGGATTCCTGAGGACTAACATCCTGCTGTCCTAGGAGAACACCTGTTACAGGTAAGCAACTACGCTTTCTCCTAGGACAAGCAGAATGGAAGTCCTCACATGTGGGTGAGTACAGAGCTCCAGACTGCCCCTTTCAACCAAAGAGACCAACAGCAGCCAAACAAAGTGCCAATGGGCACAACACAACTGCGGCGCTGTGGGAAAAACAGGGTGCGGTCTGGTCCCACAAGGAGTACGAGTAGAGAAAGTTGGGTTCATGTCTGGAACAGGTTGCGCAGGACGGACTGACCAAAGGCACTGTCCTGACAGCTATTCCTGTCAAGGCAGTAGTGAGCTGAGAATGTGAGGCGAGAACTCCAGGTTGCAGCCCAGCAAATCTCTGCGATGGGGACTGCTCGCAAATTAACTACCGACACTGCCATGGCCCGCAAAGAGTTAGCCTTCACTCTGCCAGCTAGCTGAAGGCCTGCTTGTGCATATCAGAAGGCAATGCAATCCACCAGCCAGTTTGATAGGGTTTGTTTACCCACCGCTGCAGCCAGTCTGTTTGGTTCGAAAGACATGAAGAGCTGGGTGAACTGTCTGTGGCTCGCTGTGCGATCTAGGTAGAAGGCTAACACCCGATTAGAGTCCAGGGTGTGGAGGTGACATTCCCCAGGGTGGGAATGTGGCCTTGGAAAGAAGGTGGGTACAACAATCGACTGATTGATGTGAAAATCAGTACCACCATGGGCAGGAATGTAGGATGCATACGCAGGACCACACAGTCATGGTAGAACTTTGTGTACAGTGTGTACGTAACCAAGGTCTGAAGCTCACTGACCCTGCGAGCGGAAGTGATCGCCACCAAGAATAAGACTTTCCAGGTGAGGAACTTCAGGTCACAGGACTGCAGAGGCTCAAAGGGAGGCCGCATCAGTCTTGCTAGGACAACATTAAGGTCCCAGGACACTGCCGATGGCCAAGGATGGGGTTTCAGTTGAAGGAGACCCCACATGAAATAGCTAACTAGGGGCTGGAACGTAATGGGCATACCAGTGACACCTCAGTGATATGTGCTGACAGCGTTGAGGTGCATTATGATGGAACTGGTCTGGAGCCCAGATTTGGACAAGTGCCACAGGTAGTCCAGCAGCTGGGGGAGAGGGCACAAGAATAGGTCTAACCCATGCCCTCCACTCCAGATGGAAAAACGCTTCCATTTTGAGTTGTAGGACTTCCTGGTCGAAGGTTTCCGGGACTCTATCTATTTTTTTTCTTGTTTTATAGAAGATGGTTTGGGTGTTTTTATTTATAAGATAGGAGGAGGGAGGGACAGCCATAGGATATGTTTATTTAATTGTTATATGAGTTGTTTTTATCTGAATGATTGTAATTTGTTTTATTTTTTAGTCCTAGGAAGTTGATTTTAGTATATTTATTGTGTATTATTATTTATTGTTGTGAACTGTTACGGTGAAACCCGAGTGATGGTATATAAAAACCAATAAATAAATAAATATATAAAATAAATAATGGCTGGAGGATTATGCGCTCAAAATCCAAGCCGTGAGGGCCAGTGCTTGAAAGTTCGGGTGGTGCAGAGGGCCCTGGTTCTGTGATATGAGGTCGGGCGCAGTCCTTAACGGAATGGGTGCATGTACCAACAGGTCCTGGAGAAGGAACCAAACCTGCCGAGGCCAGGAGGGTGCCATGAGAATCATGGTCCCCCCGTCCTGCTGAAGCTTTGACAGAGTCTTCGAGAGGAGCGGTAGAGGGGGGGTACGCATACAGGAGGCCCTGCCCCCAATGAAGGGAGAAGGCATCGCAGGCCAGGTGGCCGTTCCCCACTACTAGGGAGCAGAATTTGCTCTCCATGTGATTGAGATGGGAGGCAAACAGATCCAAATCCGGCGTACCCCAGCGGCAGAACAGGACTGTCGCCACCGCAGTGTTGAGGGATCACTTGTGTGGGTGGAAGTATCGACTGAGGCGGTCCGCCAGCACGTTGAGGTGACCTGGAAGGTAGGTCACCCACAGATACATCCCTTGGGAGAGGGCCCAGTTCCAGACCTGTATTGCCTCTTGGCAGAGGAGGAACGAGCCCGTGCTACCCTGCTTGTTGATGTACCACATCGCGACTTGGTTTTCCATCCTGATCAGAACTTCCTTGGATGACAACTGATCTTGGAATGCCCACATGGTGTACCATATCGCTTGAAGCTCCAGAAGGTTTATTTGGCAACGTGTTTCGGCGGCGGTCCAAAGGCCTTGGGTGTGTATGCCGTTCGTGTGGGCTCCCCACCCCTGAGGCAAAGCATCGGTGGTGAGAGTCACCTGGGGTGGAGTGGGCTGGAAGGAAAGTCCATGTTCTAGATTGGGAAGGGCTTCTCACCAGGCCAAGGATGCCCTGAGAGGGTCCATGATTGTGACCGTGACCAGAGCCTCTAGATTTTGAGATGCCTGCCCCCACTGGGACTGCAAGGCCTACTGTGGACTCCTCATGCATAGGCGGGCTAAGGGAATCAAACAGATGGAGGCCGCCATGTGGCCAGAAGGCTGAGCAAGAGATGGGCTGGCACCCTCCTACTGTCGTGGACGAGGATGGCCAGCGAGGCGAGGGCAATTGCCCAGTCCCTGGGAAGGAAAGCTTTCACTTGCGCTGTGTCCAACCTGGCTCCTATGAAGTTCAGCTGAGGGGATGGATAGAGGTGCAACTTGGGGAAGTTGATAACGAATCCCACGGCCTGCAGGGTCTGAACCGTCAAGGCCAGAGCTTGCAAGGCTCTGGAGCGGGAGTCGCTCCTGACCAGCCAGTCGTCCAGGTATGGGAACACATGGACCGAGCGATGCCTGAGGTAGGCAGCCACCACCGCTAAGCAGTTGGTGAAGACGCGGGGGGCCGATGCCAGCCCAAAGGGCAGCACTTTGTATTGGAAATGTGCATTCTCCACCATGAAGTGAAGGTACGTCCTGTTGCTGGGGACAGTTGCAATGTGTGCGTATGCCTCCTTGAGGTCGAGGGAGCAAAGCCAGTCTCCTCTTCGGAGGAGTGGGATCAGCGTGCCCAGAGAGACCATTTTGAATTTTTCTCTTACGAGAAACCTGTTCATCAACCTGAGGTCGAGAATGGGGCTAAAGCCGCCATTCCTTTTTGAAACGAAGAAATACCTCGAGTAGAACCCTTGGCCTTGTTGATGGCAAGGGACCGGTTCTACTGTGCCTGCTGTAAGGAGGGCAGAGAGTTCCGTCTGAAGGACGGCCAAATGGGCGGAAGAACCCTATGATGGATATGGGGGGAGAGGCTTCTGGGAGCTGGCTGAAATGCAGACATTATCCCTGATGGATGATGGAGAGGACCCAGTGGAATCGAACTTGCATCCTCCCAGTGCTGGCTCCTCCCTCTCTGGAATGACCACCAGCCTAAATTCTTCATTTGGAACCACCGCCCAGATATAATGGAGACCGCAAGACCTGTCATTTATTTTATTTTATTTCATGGCTTCCTTAACCAATGTATAATGCACTTTGAGTTGTAAGTGGCCAGTTTTCAAAGCAACCACACAAAGGTGACTTTCATCCTCTCTCTGTTCTCTGATTCTGCTGTAGCCTGGGCCTCTCCCTTGTGGGAGAGAAAAAGCCCCTCATGGGGACCCTTGAGGCGTTCTTGAATCAATTTCAGAGGGTCTTTGAACCTGGTCATTTGTCTTCCAGGACAGTGGGCGAGTAAGTCATACTCTTCAGGGCATGGGCACTGGAGCTACGCTGGAACCAAGAAAGTCTGGTGGCAGTCTTCTGGCAGGGTCTTAGTGTATTAAAGATGAGCTGGCCAGGAGCGATGTAACCATGCAGCTGGATGATCTTATCACCCTCAGTATCAAGGTAGACATAAGGTTCCAAGAACGGGCCTGGGAAAGGAATTCCTCTTGTTGAAACCTGTGGGCTGGCACCCCGTTTACAGAAACTGCTCATACCATTGCCAAAGAATCAAGTACTGCATCCCATAAGTGAGGAACCCATGCAACTTTGCCAAGCCAGGATCTCTGAAGAGGAGAAGCACAGATGCATTTGCTGAACCTGTGTGTCTATTGTGCTAGTTTCATGCCACCCGGTGTCCAGAGAAGTTGGAGAACTCCCAAATCTAGGGCTGGTTGGGGAGGCAGCCCTAGGTTATTCATGATCCTCTCCCTCTACACCAATGCTGGTATCTGTAGCACTGAAGAATGGCACTTTGGAAGTCCACACCAAGGCTTTCCTGGATTCCAGAGCAGCGGGGAATTTCCCCAACTGGACAGCATCTTGAATACCCCTCACTCTCACAGAGAAGTCAGACATCCAAGATTCAGAATTCAGGAATTATTGGATTACAGTCTGCCCTGGCAGAATAAGGCCTGTGAAGAAGAGACACCCACTCTCTTACATAATGCATTTTCTGCTTTGGAAAATGAAGAAGCTATTATGTTTTGTAAGGTTTGGGTGGACCCTTGGACACTGTGGCAGCTGACTATGCCCACGGGGGAAATCCTGTGAGGGGCCACAGGTCAGGCTTAGCTCTGGACACACAAACACAGGTTATATCTTTATTTAGACAGTTTGTGAAGCCACCAGAGGTGGTGGTAGTGAGTAAAAGATGGAGGCCGGCTGGGCTAGTATTCCTCAGGGTGGAAATATTAAACAAATATTTCAGTTCAGTATTCACTAAAGAAACCCTAGAAAAGGAACGTTGCTGGTTAATAAGACCGTAGATGTTTACAGAAGAACATGTATGGGAGAAGAGTAAGGCAAACTGAAGGCGGACAAGGTCATGCGGCCAGATGAGATATACCCCAGGATACTGAGAGAGCTGAGAGATGTACTGGTGGGACCGCTGAAGGGACCTGTTCAATAGATCCCTGAAAACAGGAGTGGAGCTGCTGGAATGGAAAAGAGCAGTGGTGGTCCCGCTTCACAAGAGTGGACGCAGAGTCGAAGTTGGAAACTACAGGCTGGATAGCCTCACCTCGGTGGTGGGAAAATTAATAGAGACTCTGCTGAAGGAAAGGAACTATCTACAATCCAGTGTGTTGCTGGACCCAGGGCAGCATGGATTCACCGGGGGAAGGTCCTGTCAGACAAATCTCATGGATTTTTTGGATTGGGTGACTAGAGAATTGGATCGAGGAAGAACGCTCGATGTGATTTACTTGAATTTCAGCAAAGCTTTTGATACTGTCCTGCATTGGAGGCTTGTGAATAAAATGAGAAGCTTGGGAGTAAGCGCCAAGGTGGTGACATGGATTACAAACTGGTTGATTGAAAGGAGACAGAGTGTAATGGTAAATGGAACCTACTCCGAAGAAAAAACTGTGTTAAGTGGAGTGCCAAGGGTTCAGTATTAGGACCAATTCTGTTCAATATTGTTGTGAGTGACATTGTGGAAGGGATAAAAGGTCAAATTTGTCTATTTGCGGATGATACTAAGATCTGCAATAGAGTGGACATGCCTGAAGGAGTAGAGAGAATGAAAAGTGATTTAAAAAAGCTTGAAGAGTGGTCAAAGACTTGGCAGCTGGGATTTGGTGCCAAGAGGTGCTGAGTCATGCATCTGGGGTGCAGTAATCCAAAAGAGCTGAATGTGATGGGGGCCTCACTTGGAGTATTGTGTTCAGTTCTGGAGTCCGTATCTCAAAAGGGGAAAAGACAGGATGGAGGCAGTCCAGAGAAGAGTGACCAAAATGGTGTGCGGTCTGTATGAGAAGACCTATGAGGAGAGGCTGAAGGATATGAACATGTATTCACTTGAAGAGAGAATGTAAAGGGGAGATATGATACAGACCTTCATATACCTGAAATTTTTTAATGATGCACAATTGACAAACTTTTTCCAATGGAAAAAAATCAGTAGAATTTAGGGGTCATGAAATGAAATTCCAAGGAGGACGACTCAGAACCAACGTCTGGAAGCATTTCTTCACAAAGAAGACTTGTGGATGCCTGGAATGCCTTTCCAGAGGAGGTGGTGAAGACGAAAACAGTAAAAGAATTCAAAGGGGCATGGATAAATGCTGTGAATCCCTAAAGACTACAGGATGGAGAAGAAAGGAGTGATTGGGGGTAACTTGCTGATGTGGCAGTTACTACTCTTAAACAATAAGCCTTTGTAATGTTGCTGCAACTCCATCATCACTCTTTGCTTCAATGGCAGGGAAAAAGAGAAATTGGATTCAGACAGCAACCAACAAGGGTCCCGATGTCTATGTCTGGGGACACAAATAAGCATGGGGTAACTTGCTGATGCGGAGGTTACTACCCTTAACCAATAAGTCTGATACGTTTGATGTAACTCGTTGTTGCTCTCTTCTTCAACAGCAAGGAGTAACGGGGAATTGTATTGAAACAGCAACCAACAAGGTCTCGACTTTTATGCTCTGGAAATCTGTTAAGCATGGGGGGAACCTGCACAGCTCAGAAGATACTATCATAACTTGCTGGGCAGATTGGATGGACCATTTGGTCCTTTTCTGCCATCATTTCTATGTTTGATGAAGATCTGGTGCAGAAATTTATCCTTCCATTTTACAACTGTACCTTCCAATCACAATTTCCTCTGTATTGGGGAGCCACTGCCTGAGAAGCTACAGAAAGCTACTGAATTTCTAACCCTCCAGACAGGGATCTCATTCTATGTCTTGCCCACAGCTGTAAACCCCATCATATTGGGGTTACCATGGCTTCAAAGGCATAACCCACGTATTCACATGTCACAAGCTGATATCACCTAGTAGGGGCCCACATGCTTTCATATGTGCCTGCGCACAATCCTACCCTCATTGGCCATTGCTCTCTCAATGTTACTGGTGCCTCTTGGGCTCCCTAGAGTTTATGCATAATATATTGATGTCTTCAACAAAAAGCAGGCTGAAATGTTACCTCCTCACAGGGCTTATGATTTTCCTATTGTCCTTCTTCCTGGTAAGATGCCTCTTCGAGGAAGCGTATTCCCTTCTCTATTCCCGAGATGCAAACAATATCCCAATACATTATGAAGAATCTAGAATGAGGATTCATCTGGGGCTGGATTTTTCTTTGTGCGCAAGAAGGATGGGTCCCTGTGGCCCTGCATTAACTATTAAGGCCTAAATGCAATCACCAAGAGAAATAGATATTTGTTGTCTCTCATCTCTGAGCTGTTCGACAGACTCCAGGGGTCACCAACTTTACAAAGTTGGATCTCAGAAGTGCATATAATTTTACAAGAATCCATGAAGGAGATGAGTAGAAGACCATGTTGAACACCCGAGATGGACACTCTGAATATTTGGACTCTGCAGTGCTCCTGCTGTATTCCAGAATATGGTGAATTAAATTGTCAGAGACTTCCTACCGTCCTGTGTTCTTGTCTACCTAGATCAGTGGTTCTCAACCTTTTTTCGGCCGGGACACATCTGACAGATGGTTCTCATATGTGTGATACACTGAACATGTGACCGTCAAGGGGCTATATGTAAACATACACTCTGCATCCATGGGACCCCCCTCGACCCCCAGCAATGGGTCAGAACAGAACTAGGTCATTACCCATACAACTCACCATACAAAAAAGATGTTCTGGTGACATCTCAGTAAAAGCAAAACAAACTCCCTTTACTACTAGGTATAATAGTCTTCCTTATGAAAAGACAGTAATTTACCACTAATGTATATCCTATTGAGAAAACAAAACAAATAAGATTGATACAAATGCCTACATGCTAGTAAAATACCTCACCTCGGTCACATACAAAGCTGATCTTCACCAAGGACAGAAAGACCACAAATTATAAATATGGAGACAGAAACTGGAATGGAAAACAAAAAACGCCACTCTGCATGCAGTGCAAACCTGGAGAAATGGAAACAAATATAGCACCTAACATAGTCCCAGGATCTGCAATAATGCACACAAACTAATCTGCACAAAGTTACACCTGCATTATGGCATGCACTCCAACAGTAACAACCCTATCTATGAAAAGGTAACACTACAAATATTAAACCAGGCCCTAAACACCAATATACTTCCTATTAGGAAAAAAAGAATAAGCCAAGCTGCTATAGAACCCCATGCAGAAATAATTGTAAAACTATACTAATAAATGTTTCAAAACAGCTGATGAACAGAATAACATCCAACAATTAAAAATTCATAAAAATTATTTAAAAATTGTCCAAATACCAATTAAATATTTCAAAACAGACAGATTACATAATACCCAATAATTAAAATGGCAGTCAATCAAGAAAAATAAACTTAAAAAGACACCTTACTTTCCATCTCCAGCAACTCTCCTACTCCTTTCTCTTGCAGGCCAAAAGCACACACCAGAAGCCGAAGCGGCTGCTTGAAGCTCTGTCCTCATGATCCTCTTCTTAGGGCTCACAACCAGTCACTCATGCACACACCAGTCATCTTCCTGACCAGTCTCTCTCTCTCTCTTTCCCAGAAACACATCACCACCCTAATCAGTCTCTCTCTCAATCACACATATGCTCTCTCTT
Organism: Rhinatrema bivittatum; assembly: GCF_901001135.1. NCBI lineage: Eukaryota > Metazoa > Chordata > Amphibia > Gymnophiona > Rhinatrematidae > Rhinatrema > Rhinatrema bivittatum. The sequence continues at coordinate 243,561,869 of NC_042617.1, forward strand.
ATATACTAGCTCATAATCACATACAAATGCTCTCGCACCCATTCACACCCACACACACCAGCACACACCCATTCAAACCCACTCACACCAGCCTTCACCTAGGCACCCATTCACACCCACACCCAGGCTCCCATTCACACATGCATGCACCGGGCTTCACCGCCAAACCTCTTCTTCCTTCACTGCAGGGATGGGCTCCAGTTCCGCCGTGGCTTTACTCCAGCGGGACTTCTTTTTCGCCGCCACAGGGTTGGGCTCCCATGGCACCCTTGCTTTGCCAGGGTCAGGCTTCCTCTTCACCATCACGGGGATGAGATCCCATGGCGGCCTCACTTCCACACTGCCACTCCTCCCAACCCCCCACTCCCGGCCTATGCTATGTCCCTTCTTCCTGCCTCACCAGCCAATCAGAAGCTTCCTCCCTTCTTCCCACTCCCACTGGCAGGTAGAAGGGAGGAGGCTTGCCATTGGCCCGCGGGGGCAGGGAACGGGGAAGTACAACCGAAGCAGTGGGACACCGGGAGCCGCGACACACCGGTTGAGAATCGCTGACCTAGATGATGGTAGTCATCACAAGTGGGTGACATCATCAGATGGAGCCCGGCATGGAAAACATTTGTCAAAGTTTCTAGAAACTTTGACTGGCATACTGAGCATGCCCCGCAAGACACACTACGCGTCCACGCGGGGTCCCTCTTCAGTCCCTTCTTTTCCGTGGAGCAATCGTTTCGCAGATGCGGAGCTCACGCTGTTTTTTTTACTCTGGAAAACTGCCATGTTTGAGTTTTTCTCGTTTCTTTTCCAAAAGGGGCCCCTTGATTCTTCACGGCCTTAGAGGGCATCGCAGTAAGTTCCCAGTTCTTTGCCGTGCTAGGGATCGGCCTCTTTCCATTTTTTCCCATTCTAGGTCTGGGTTGTCACCATCTCCCTTGTTGTCAGGAAAAGACCGGGCCGAGCATCGTGGGAAGTCGAGGAAGCACTGGTATCAGTCACCATCTTCTCATAACTCCAAGCTCAGGAAGGCACCGGCATCAGCTGAGATGCCCCCGAAGCATCCCTGTGCCGAGGCAGTGCCACCCGCCATCGAGGCCAAAGGCCCGAGGCGGACCCCACCGATTTCAGTGCTGGGTACTGGTCTCTCTCAGGGCTCCAAGGGGGACCCAGTTACGCCTCCTCCTCCTCAAACTGACCTGTCATCAGCAGCATTTGAGGAGGAGTTGGAGTGCGGGTGGCAGTCAGCTGAGCCCTACAAGGTATCGAGGTGCCGGCACCCTCAGGGCCACCACCACTGCCTATGCCATCAATGTTGGCACCATTGCTGGAGTGGTTGGACTTGCTCTTTGGTGCACTGTCGCCGCAACCCTTGCCAGTGCGCCGGGGGCCCTCGCTGCCACGGGGGACAAAGGTGCAGCCTCGATCGGAGACCATTCCCATCGCTGATTCCTCAGATGAGGGAAGACTGTCGGGGCCAGTGGTTCCTTTTCCATGGCCAACCTCACGGCCGGTGTTGCCTGAGCTGTTGGGTCCATCGATCTCGGTGCCTTCGGTGCCCTTGGGGCTCTCGGTGCCCCCAGCGCCCCAGCCCAAGATCAGAATAGGGCTCCCCCACCGGTGTCTCTGGGCAATCTGAGCGATGATGACGCCCCTTATGACCCATGGGGGGAAGAGACTTCTGTATCCTCCTCAGATGATTACGAGGACCTGCCTTCTGAACCAGAGGAGAGACGTCAGTCCCCTCCAGATGATCTGACATTCGCAGGCTTTGTCCAAGCCATGGCAGAATTGGTTCCCTTCCAGCTCCTGGCTGGAGGTTCTCCAGTTTGTGGATGCACCTAAGGAAGTGGTTGCAGTTCCAGTCCATTACATATTTAACGTAATTGTTTGTCTGGCTCTGGGAGCACACTAACTTGGTCCCTCTGATAAACCGAAAAAACGATGCAGTGTACCTAGTACAGCCTACCATGGGCTTTGAGCAGTGCCAGCTTCTGCACCAGTCCATGGTGGTGGAGTCCACCCTCAAAAAGGCAAAGAGGTCTTGCACCCATGCTTCGGCGCCTGCAGGCCATGAGCACAAGGCCCTGGATGCCCTGGGGAGGAAAGTCTTCCAAGGCTCCATGTTGTCGGCTCACATTGCCTATTACCAATAATATATGAGCCAGTATTCCAGGAACCTCTGGAAACAGTTTCAGGACTTGGTAGACCGTTTCCATCAACAGCTCCAGGAGGACTTTCTGAAGGTTGTTCAGCAGGGTTGGAATGCGAAAAACATAGTTTGGTCCGCATATGTTTTTTGAGATGGCAGCGAGAGTAGCCTCAGTGGGTATCCGTGCTCACCACATGGCTTGGCTATGAACCTCCGACCTCCGTCCAGAGGTGCAAGACCGTATAGTGGACTTGCCCTGTACTGGAGAGAATCTATTTGTTCATAAGATTAAGGAGGCAATGGCACAGCTGAAAGATCATCTTGAGACCATCCAGCATCTTTCAGCCAGCACCTCGGACCAACAGTCCTCTGGCAAGAAATCCTCACGTCAGATGCCCAGACGCCCTTTTTACCACCTAAGGAAGTACTACCCTCTGGCGGGTAGGGCACGGTCTCAGCAGGCTGGGCCCAGGGCTCGCCCTAGATAGACACAAACCCCTAGGACTCAGCCAGCATCTCAGCAGAGACCTTCCACAGGATTTTGACTGGTTACAAGGGAGCCTAAGCCAGCCACCCGTACCCTCGATGATAGATCCTCCGGTTGCAGGCCAGCTGTGGTTCTTTGCGGACCGTTGGCCTGCTGTCACCTCGGACCGGTGGGTCCTGTCCATCATTCATCGGGGGTACAGGTTGAATTTCCAAGAGGTCCCTCCAGACTATACCCTGTGCCCCTCTTGGGGGTTCTCGGCAAATTTGGAAATACTGTTGAAGGAGCTCTCGACCCTCACAATGGCCAGGGTAGTCAAACCTGTTCCGCCCAGACAACGGGGAAGTGGCTTCTACTCCAGCTATTTCCTCTTTCCAAAGAGAATGCGGGCCTTCATCCAATTCTGGACCTGAGGGCCTTGAACAGATTCCTCAAATGGGAAAAGTTCAAGATAGTCTCGATGGGTGCCCTGATTAAGAATATAAGAAATTGCCATACTAGGGCAGATCAAGGATCCATCAAGCCCAGCATCCAGTGGCCAATCCAGGCTACAAGTACCTAGCAAGTACCCAAACACTAAGTAGATCCCATGCTACCTATGACAGTAATAGCAGTGGCTATTCTCTAAGACAACTTGATTAATAGCCGTTAATGGACTTCTCCTCCATGAATTTATCCAAACCTTTTATAAACCCATCTACACTAATTGCACTAACCACATCCTCTGGCAACAAATTCAAGAGCTTAATTGTGCATTGAATGAAAAAGAATTTTCTCTGATTAGTTTTAAATGTGCTACCTGCTAACTCCATGAAGTGCCCCCTAATCCTTCTATTATCCAAAAGAATAAATAACCAATTCACATTTACCCGTTCTAGACCTCTCATGATTTTAAAGACCTCTATCATATCCCCCCTCAGCTGTTTCTTCTCCAAGCTGAACAGCCCTAACCTCTTTAGCCTTTCTTCATAGGGAGCTGTTCCAGCCCCTTTATCATTTTGGTCGCCCTTCTCTTTACTTTCTCCACTGCAAAGGGGAGACTGACTTTGCTCCCTCGATCTAAAAGATGCCTACATCCATTGAAATTTCCTGTGGCCACTGAAAATATCTCTGGTTTGTGGTAGACGATAGCCATTTTCAATACCAGGTGCTGCCCTTTGGACTGGCATCTTCACCCCACGTCTTCACAAAGTGCCTGGAAATAGTGGAGGCTTATCTAAGGAGGCTGAGAGTGCAAGTTTTTCCCTACCTGGACAACTGACTCATCAAGAGTGACTCCAGGCAGGGAGAACTGCAGTCCCTACAATCCACCATTCGGGTCTTGGAGACTTTGGGCTTCCTGGTCAACTACCCAAAGTCACAGCTGGTCCCATCACCAAAAATAGCTTCATTGGTGCCAAGTTCGACAAGGCTCAGGCTTGGGCGTTCTTGCCCCGGGATTGAGCGCTCACCTTAGTGTCCCTTGCAGGAGTGATCTCGCAGAGTCTCCAGGTCTCCACACAATGCATGTTGCACCTATTGGGACACATGGCTGCAACCGTCCATGTCACTTACTTCGCTCATCTGCACATGCGCAGGGCACAGTGGACCCTGTGGTCCCAGTAGTGCCAGGCTACCCAGGACATTCTGGTGTGCAGTAGGGTCACTCCGCCACTTCAGGACTCCTAGTCATGGTGGGAGACCCTATCCAACTTGGAGGTGTACTTTTTCAGGCTTCCCCTGTTCAATTTGTACTTAACAAGGATGCTACCCACCTAGGCTGGGGGCCCATGTTGGAGGTCTCCGCACCCAGGGTCAATAGTCAGCACAGGAAGCACAATGTCCGATCAACTTCCTGGAGCTCTAGGTGATCCAATATGTGCTTTTGAGATCGCCTGGCCAACAAGGTGGTCCTCATTCAGACCAACAATCAGGTGGCGATCTCAACAAGCAGGGAGGCACGAGATTGTTCCTCCTTTGTCAGGATGTGGTCCAGATCTGGTCATGGGGTCTACCCAGCGCATCCTTCTCCGTGTCATGTACGTGCCAGAGCAGGAGAATGTGATAGCGGATGACCTGAGTCGTTCCTTCCACCGCACGAGTGGTCCTGGAAGCAGGAGGTTGTGGATCAGATCTTCCTTCTCTGGAGAACCCTAGATGTCAATCTCTTCGCTTCCCCCTACAACAGGAAGGTAAATCAGTTTTGCTCCCTGTCCACAGGGAATGGCAAGCCGGAATCGGATGCCTTTGCCCACCATTGGGGCATTGGCCTCCTGTATACCTCCCTTCCACTTCCACTAGTGTTGAAGACTCTCCTGAAGCTCCATTAGGACTGGGGGACCATGATTCTCATAAAGCCTTATTTGCTGAGGCAGATCTGGTTCACGATCTTGCAGGATCTCTCCCTGCGAAAGCCAATCAGTCTGGGAACCTTCCCAGACATCATCACATAGGATCAGGGAAGACAGCGCCATCCCAACCTCTAGGCCTTATCTCTCATGGCTTGGATGTTGGGATGACCTTACAGCCCCTGGATCTCTTGGAGGGCGTGTCTCGGGTCCTGGTGGCATCCAGGAAGCCTTCCACTAGGAAGTCTTACAGCCTAAAGTGGAAGAGATTCTCCATTTGGTGTTAGTCACAGCTTGGACCCATTCTCTTGCCCCACATCTAAACTGTTGGATTACCTGCTGCACCTCTCAGAGGCTGGCCTGAAGACCAACTCTGTCAGAGTACATCTTAGTGCTATTGGGGCCTACCACCATGGGGTGGATGGTTCACCCATTTCGGTACAGCCTATCATGGGGCGCTTTATATGGGGTATGCTTCAGCTAAAGCCTCCCTTTAGACCCCCTACAGTTTCCTGGGACCTCCATGTGGTCTTTTCCCAGCTTATGAAAGCTCCCTTTGAGCCTTTGCGATCCTATGACATGAAGTACCTGACCTGGAAGGTCATCTTCTTGGTGGAGGTCACTTTGGCGCACAGAGTCAACAAACTTCAAGCCTTGGTGTCATATCCACCTTACATGAAGTTCTTCCATGACTGGGTGGTCCTCTGTACACATCCTAAGTTCCTGCCTAAGGTAGTGACAGATTTCCATCTGAGTCAGACAATCGTCCTACCCATCTTTTTTCCAAAGCCTCACTCACACCAGAGTGAACTGGCACTGCACAGTTTGGATTGCAAGAGAGCCTTAATCTTCTACCTGGAAAGGACAGCAGGCCATAGGCAGACCACGCAACTCTTATCTCTTTTGACAGGAACAGATTGGAAATTGCAGTTGTTAAGCAGACTCTGTCCAACTGGCTAGCGATTTGCATTTCCTACTGCTACGCTCAGGCGGGACTGCAGCTTGAGGGCCAAGTCAAAGCTCATTCTGTCAGAGCCATGGCAGCATCAGTGGCCCACTTGTGAGCAGTCCCCATGGATGAGATCTGCAAGGCTGTGACATGGAGTTCCCTTCACACCTTTGCCTCGCACTACTATCTGGACAAGGATGGCCATCGCGATAGCAATTTCGGCTAGTCTGTCCTCTGGAATCTCTCTCAGCTGTAAAACACAACTCTTCCTGCCTCAGGCCCATTGTTCGGTTCAGGCTGATTCCTTATGTTACCAACAGCACCTCGGTTGTTCTGCCTGTTGGCACCTGGTTAGGAGACTGTTGGTCCCCATGTTTCAGGAACAGCCTGTAGCTAGGGATAGCAGAGTTGCTTACCTGTAACAGGTGTTCTCTCAGGACAGCAGGATGTAGTCCTCACATATGGGTGACGTCACTGGACGGAGCCCTATCACGGAAAACATTTTTGTCAAAGTTTCTAGAACTTTTGACTGGCCCACTGAGCATGCCCAGCGTGCCATTATCACTCGAGCCACGCGGTCTCCCTTCAGTCTCGTTTGTAGCAAAAAAGCTGCAAGTGAAAAAATAAAATAATAAAACATTTTGGACCCAACTCTGCGGGGTGGCGGGTGGGTTTTGTGAAGACTACATCCTGCTGTCCTGGGAGAACACCTGTTACAGGTAAGCAACTCTGCTTTCTCCCAGGACAAGCAGGATGGTAGTCCTCACATATGGGTGATTAACAAGCTACAGGCTGACTGATATTTGATTTGGACCAACAGTGTACAACTTGTGCAACGGGCACAACAACTGGTGTACTGTTGGAAAATTTGAGACAGCCTGAAATCACAGTAGTTTGGATGTGGAAGGAGTTGGGAATTATACTGGAAATAAGTTCTTCAAGACGGATTGGCCAAAGGCAGAGTCTTGACGTCCTTCCTTGTCTAAGCGTAATTTGCTGCAAATGTGTGAAGAGAGCTCCATGTTGCAGCTTTACAGATGTTAGTAATAGGTACTGAACGGTAGTGTGCTACTGACATTGCCATTGCTCTCACAGGAAGGCCTGTTTTGTCGTGGCAGAATTTGATACAGTCTGCTAGCCAGTTGGAGAGAGTTTGTTTGCCCACTGCAACTCCCAGTTTGTTTTTGTCAAAAGAAACAAAGAGTTGGGTGGATTTTGTATGGACTGCAGTGCGGTCAAGGTAAAATGCAAGGGCACGTTTTTAGTCCAAGGTGTGTAAAACCCTCTTGCTCTGGTGAGAGTGAGGCCTTGGGAAAAAAGTGGGCAAGACTATAGACTATTCAAGTGGAAGTCAGTAACCACCTTGGGAATGAATTTAGGGTGAGTACAGAAAACCACTCTGTCATGTAGGAACCTTGTATAGGGTGAGTTTGTGACAAGTGCTTGAAACTCACTAACCCTTCGAGCAGATGTAATGGCTACAAGGAAGAGGACTTTCCAAGTGAGAAATTTAACATCGCAGGGGTACAAAGGCTCAAACGGAGAATGGATGAGACTCGTAAGTACCACATTTAAGTTCCACTCAGTGACTGGTGGATGTAGAGGGGGCTTAAGTTGTAAGAGGCCCCTCATGAACCTACTGACGAGGGGTTGCACCATTACTGGGGCACCCCCTACTTCCTTGTGGTACGCTGAGATGACACTCAGGTGTACCCTCACTGAGGAAGTCTGGAGACCAGATTCTGAAAGGTGCCAGAGATAGTCTAAAAGAGATGGAGTGGGGCAGGAAAAAGGATCTAAACCTTTTTGTGTGCACCATATGGTAAACCTTTTCCACTTAGAGAGATTGGATTTTTGTGTGGAAGACTTATGTGAAGCTACAAGCACTTGAGAGATATCAGCTGAAAGGTTGAGCGGTTGCAAGATCAAGCTTTCAACATCCAGGCAGTGAGGGATAGGGACTGAAGGTTTGGATGGCGTAACATGCCTTGGTTCTGAGTTATGAGAGTGGGTGCTGAGCCCAAGCGAATGGGTTCTCTGATCGAGAGGTCGAGAAGCATGGGAAACCATACTTGTTGAGGCCAGTACGGGGCTATGAGTATCATTGATCCTTTGGCCTATCGTAGCTTCATGAGAGTTTTGGCTATGAGCGGTATCAGGGGATATGCGTATAGGAGGCCTGTGTTCCAGGGGCAAGCAAAGGCATCCATGGCTAATTTGTTTGACTATGCAGGGAGCAGAATCTGTCCACTTTGTGATTCAGTTCGGATGCAAAGAGGTCTTTTGTTGGTTGACCCCAATGCTGATAGATTCTGGTGGTTACTACTGGATCCAGAGACCACTCGTGGGGATGGAACTGTCTGTTGAGGCGATCTGCTAGTACGTTCTGTATGCCTGCTAGATAAGTGGCCCAGAGATGCATGGAGTGTGCAAGGGCCCAGGCCCAGATCTGTGCGGCTTCTTGGCATAGGAGATAAGAGCCTGTGCCGCCCTGCTTGTTCAAGTACCACATTGCAACTGTGTTGTCTGTTTGTATGAGAACAGTCTTGTGTGAAAGGCAGTCCTTGAACGCATATAGCGCATAACGTGTAGCTCGAAGCTCTAGAAGTTGATCTGGAATGTTGCTTCGAGTTGTGGAGGTCATTCACATGTGCTCCCCAAACCAAGGTGGATGCATCTGTGGTCAAAGTCATCTGTGGAACTGGTTGCTGAAAAGGCAGACCTGTTAGCAAGTTGACTTTGTTCGTCTACCAGAGAAGCGATAGCTGTAACTGGTAGGTCACTTGAATCTGGGATGAGAGCGCTTGACTGGCTTGATTCCACTGATTTTTTAAAGTCCATTGAGTTATTCTCATGGCCAGCCTGGCCATAGGAGTTACGTGGACCGTGGAAGCCATGTGACCCAGCAACGTTAAGAATTGATGGGCTGAGGCTGTCTTCTTTTTGCGCAGAGATACAGCTAGTCTGGAGAGTGTGTCTGTGCGGTTGTTGGGCAGGAAGATCCTTTGCCGCTGTGGTATCCAAATCTGCTCCAATGAAAATCAGGAGGTGAGATGGAGTCAGGTGGGATTTTTGGTAGTTGATGAGAAATCCCAACGAGTGTAGTAGATTGATAGTAAGTTTGAGCGCGTTGAGAGCTCCTTGCTTGGATTGGCTCTTGATGAGCCAGTCGTCCAGATAAGGAAAGACATGTATGCTGTTCTTGCATAGATGGGCCGCAGCTACTGCTAGGCACTTTGTAAATATCCAGGGAGCCGAGGCAAGTCCGAAAGGCAGGACCCGGTACTGAAAGTGTTGATGTCCCACTAGTAAACGCAGGTATCTGCGGTGAGGTGGGAATATGGAAATGTGAGCATAAGCTTCTTGAAGATCCAGAGAACAGAGCCAATCTCCTGTTTGCCGAAGGGGAAGCATGGTGCTCAAGGACACATCCTGAATTTTTTTTTCCATAGATATTTGTTGAGATTGAGGAGGTCTAAGATGGGGCGGAGGCTGCCTGGAATAAGGAAATAGCGGGAGTAGAACCCACTGCCCTGCTGTGCCCGGGGAACAGGTTCCACAGCCCTGGCACCCAGAAGGGTGGACAGTTCTGACTTTAGAAGACTTGTGTAATCTTTATGCATCCACAGAGGATTTGGCGGTGAATCCTGGGGTACTGTGAGAAAGTTTAGACGGTATCCCTGGGTTATGATGGAAATAACCCATTGGTCTGTGGTAATTTTGAGCCAATTGGTTATGAAGTGATAAATTCGACCTCCTACTGGAAAATCTGGTTCGAGATTTGTGGAGGGGCTGCTGTTCTCTGGAAAGATTTCAAAATCCAGATGCTGGGCCTGTTGGTGGAGGAGGCTGAGGTTTGGAAGTTTTAGGCTGTCAAGGATGCCCTCTCTGAGATGGCCTAGCTGTTCTCATGCGAGATGTAGGTGGGTAGTGTCTGCGTGGGCAATAAAATGTTTTTTTAGGGTCCCTTCTAGCTGATCTTCTCGCAGTTGAAGGGGCCTCGGTAGTCACTGTTGATAAATGGCACAGGGTTTCACTGTGGTCTTTCAACTGAGCCGCTGCGTCTTGTATCTTGTCACCGAATAGGTTTTCACCAGTGCATGGTAAATCAGCAAGTCTGTCTTGGATTTCAGGCCACAGGTCAGGGGCTTTTAGCCAGTCCCATCTCCTGGCACTGATTCCTGTCGCTGACATACGAGAAGCTGTCTGAAAAGAATCATAAGCAACACGAACTTCATGTTTACTGTTGCATTCGTTGGTCTCAGATGGCTTCGACCTTTGTGCCTCACCTTTCTCTCTGCTCTCCCCGCTAGCCTTGGGAAGATGGCTGCCACTGCATCTGAATGCCGCTCTTTCCGGCGTCCCCAGAAAGGCAATGGCAAAGCCTCATGCCATGTTTCTCCTAAGGGCCTCCTAGGGTGCGCGCGCACACGCCACCTATGTCTTTATCCATGTCATGGCGGGAACCTCGGGGGCGTCCCCCTTGAGTGACATCACGCCATCCGGGTATTTAGCCTGCCCTTGTTTGCTAGCTCATCGAGTTAGCAAGGATCGTGAATGGATGGAAAGCCTCCGGACTGAGCTACTCTGCCACTTCCTTGCCGCTGGAAGCTCTCTCTGCTCTTCGGGGTATTTCTCTAACCTGGGTACCCGTTCTTCGGGGACCCTTTACTTTCTTTCAAGTGCCTATCTGGGACCAGAAACTCGCTCTTAGAGGGCCTACTTTCCCTGGCTCGGTGCCTGTATTCAACTACTTCTGCCTGCTGGGATCTCCATCTATACAGCTACCAACTTAATGAGTAATCTAACATTCTCAGTCTGTCTCATCTACAGCTCTGCTGCACTGGGAACCTGCATCCTGATCTCCCTATACTATCTCTGTGAGACGGGTCCCCTCTGCTGAGGGTCCCTGGACTGTTACCGCTGGATCGCCTCACTACTGCCACCTCTGGTGGTATACCTCAGCTGTATAATAAAAGATGAATCTCTGTGTTTGCGTGTCTTGAGTCTAGCCTAGTACTGTGGTTCCTCATGGGGCTCCTTCTCATGGGCATGGACATCTCCACATACCCAGGAATCCACTCAAACACCTCAAAACCATAACAGATTGCTAACTCCATGGATTCGGCTCAGCTCACCACATTGCAGGCCATTCCAGGCCTGGCCCAGCAAATCTCCGAACAACAGAACTCGCTGGATAACTTGACTGCTGCATTTAACCAGTTGCACGCACAGATGAATACACTGACCACTACAGATAAAGAAGGTACACCACCAGAAGTGACGGTCAAGACAATTGTACCTCTATGTGCTCCTACACGCTTCTCAGGGGAAGTTTGGAAATGTAGAGGATTTATCAATCAATGTTGCATGCACTTTTCCCTGCAACCTAATCATTTTCCTACAGCCTATGCCAAGACCACCTACAACTTGTCTTATCTGGATGGAAGAGCGTTGGCTTGGACCTCTCCGCTGTGGGAGCGTGATGACTCTATCCTGCATGATCTTGCCGGGTTCCTTGAACTGTTCAGATCAGTATTCAATGAACTTGCCCAGAACATGACTGCAGGATCTACGTTGGTTCACGTGAAGTAAGGTAAAATGAAACTTTACCAGACTTCGCCATAGAATTCAAGACGTTGGCGTCAGAATTACACTGGGACCCTAAATGCCTGAAGACCCTCTTCTTTGAATGACTGAACTCCCGGTTGAAAGACGAGCTGGTGGTTCGTGAGATGCCTGAGACCTTGGCTGAACTAATGAATTTGGCAACAAGGATAGATCGCCGACTTCGAGACCAGGTTCAAGAGACCAAGACTCCCAGAAGATCCCCTCAGGGAGAAACTCGAGTTAAGTCTACACCCAGGCCTGTTTCCTCAGGTCCAGTTGCTGGCGAAGAAGAACCAATGCAATTAGGCCGCAATCATTTGACTTCAAAAGAGAGAAGAACGCGAAAGAAGTTGGGACTATGCATGTACTGTGGACAAGCTGGTCATGCTGTACAAACATACCCTATACGTCCGGGAAACTGGCAGACCTAAGTCCTGTGGGAGGACTCTTCTTAGGTCTAACTGCAAAGTCTTCTTCACTCTCTCTTCCTGTATCCTTTATGTGCGGACCTTTAGAATACCAGACTCTTGCCTTAGTGGACTCTGGGGCAGGAGGCAATTTCATTTTGAAGCGTCTGGTGGAACACCTGCGGATCCCCACCACTACCATGACGTCTCCACTACTTCTATCTTCTATTCATGGGGAGCCCTTACCGGGTGACGTAACCCTGCTCACCGAACCAGTGAACTTACGTACCGGTGCTCTTCATACAGAGACTATTTCCTTCTTTGTGCTAGAGAAGGCCATGCACCCTTTAGTACTGGGGCTACCGTGGCTGCAGAAGCATATGCCTCAATTTGTCTGGGCCACTCTGGAGCTGTCACATTGGGGTCCAGATTTCCATGGTAAATGTCTGATGGAGGTCTCTCCTATACCCTGCATGCCAACTACCCCGTTGATGCCTGGGTTGCCACCTCAGTATGCATCTTTTCAAGATGTATTTTCCAAAGAAGCCGCAGACGTACTTCCTCCACACAGATCCTACGACCGCGCCATCAATTTGAAGCCTAACACAGACCCACCCAAGGGAAGGGTTTACCCTCTCTCCATAGTAGAAAATAAAGCTATGTCTGAGTACATACAGGAGAATCTTCAGAAAGGCTTCATAAGACCCTCCAAGTCTCATGCCGGCGCAGGCTGCTTCTTGTAAGGAAGAAGGACGGAACATTAAGTCCATACATTGACTACAGAGGTCTAAACATTATACAGAGTCTATTATACAGAGTCTAAACATTATTTATAATGTTATTTGTTATAATGTAAGCCGCCCACGTGGCGACAATTTTACTTCACTGTACACCGGTGTGATATGTATTTTATACAGGAACGTCAGTTTATAAAAACTAAAAATAAATAAACGAGATCACTAAATCAGATGGAACTGGTAATAAACATTGACAAAACTGAATTCTTACACCTTGAACGTAAAAACACACACCACACACAACCAACACTCACAATCAAAAATATTCAAACCGCTGAGTTAGCAATAAAAGTTAGGAATCTAGGAGTAATAATTGACCCTGAGCTAAACATGAAACAACACATCTCACAGAAAATAAAAGGTTACGCAAAACTAATGATCCTGAGAAGACTAAAACCTCTACTAACGATTAACAATTTTTGCACAGTTCTACAAGCAATGATATTTCCAAGCACAGATTATTGTAACTCCCTGCTTTTACGACTACCTCAATCTACAAATAGGCCTCTGCAAATATTGCAAAATTTCACTGCCAGAGTTTTGACAGGCAAAAAAAAGTGACCACATTACAGGAACACTTGCTGAACTCCACTGGCTTCCAATTGAACAAAGAATACAATATAAGGCACTTTGTATAATCCATAAACTAATCCACGATGAAAAAGCTGACTGGCTTAACACAGTACTGCGCGTGCACATATCACAAAGAAACCTGAGATCAGCAAATAAAGCTCTACTAACTGTCCCCTCTGTCAAATCAGCACATCTCACGCACGTAAGGGAAAGAGCACTGTCACTGGCTGGTCCCTTACTATGGAACACCATGCCACTCGAAATAAGACTACAGAGAAATCTGAAATTATTCAAAACTAATCTGAAAACCTGGCTTTTTAAACAAGCATTTTATAAAGATAAAGAGAAGGAGAAAAATAGTTGATAGATAAGGATGCACTAAGCTAGAAGTTATTAGTAACCTACTAAAGCATATTAATGTTAAAATCAAACCGCCTAACTTGTTCCTAACAATCAGGATTAATTTACACACTTAGTTTATTATTTTAAATTGTTACCGTACTATGATGGCACATGATTAATTTGTAATCTATACCACCGATATTTCTCTTTATCATGCCCTTCTGTAAACCGTTGTGATGGTTATTTAACTTAACGACGGTATAGAAAAGTTTTTAAATAAATAAATAATCACTGTGAAAGACTGCTATCCTATCACTCATCTCGGAGCTATTCGATATACTACAGGGAGCCATGATATTCTCCAAGCTTGATCTCAAAGGAGCCTATAACCTGGTTCACATCCACTCTGGCGATGAATGGAAGACGGCTTTTAATACCCGGGCTGGGCACTTTGAATACCTGGTGATGCCCTTCGGCCTGTGCAACACCCTGGCTGTCTTCCAAAACATGATGAACGACATTCTGTGTGATCTACTCTACAAATGTGTTGTTGTGTACTTAGACGACATCTTGATATTTTCCCAGGACCTGAATACCCATCTGGAAGATGTCAAAAGAGTGCTGCAAAGACTCTGCGAGAATCGCCTATATGCCAAGTCGTCTAAATGCAAATTCCACAAGGAATCAGTGCCTTTCTTAGGGTACATTTTTTCAAACAAAGGTTTCCAGATGGACCCACAGAAGCTGGAGAGCATTAAAAAAATGGACACAACCCATTGGTCTAAAAGCTCTTAGACGATTTCTGGGATTTACCAACTACTACAGAACATTCATCAAGAATTACTCTTTATTAACTGTTCCACTAACAGCAATGACTAAGAAAGGTGCCAACGTCGCCAATTCGTCTACGGAAGCTGTGATAGCATTTCAGAAACTGAAAGACACCTTCTCCAGTAAGCCATGCCTCTGACATCCGGATCTGACCCGGCCCTTCATCGTAGAGGTTGATGCCTCGGATGTAGGTATAGGCCCCCTATGTGTTAAGCCAGTCCAGTGACATTAAGATCTTGCATCCATGTTCTTTTTTCTCCCAACGCTTCTCACCAGCGGAGAACTACGGCATTGGGGATAAAGAACTACTGGCAATAAAGATGGTGTTCGAAGAGTGGTGCCCCTGGCTTGAAGGTGCACAACATCAGATCACTGTTTTTACGGCTCACAAAAATCTGGAGTACCTCCGTCACGCTCAGGGCCTAAACCATAGGCAGGCGAGATGGTCTCTGTTCTTCAACAGATTTGACTTTGTGCTGAAATACTGCCCTGGAGATAAGAATGTCAGAGCAGGTGCCCTATCTCGCTCATTTCTCTCTGAGGACGTACCTGATGAACCCCAGCATATCATCGACCCGAAGAGAGTTATCCTGTCAGCTACACATCCCGTTCCTGCGGGCAAGACCATTGTACCCGGTAACCTAAGGAAAAAGCTGTTAGCATGGGCTCACGATTCGAAACTGGCTGGACAACCCTGGTCAACGAAGAACTCTGGCTAAATTACAGAAGTACTACTGGTGGCCCACCATGAAGGAAGACACATTCTCCTATGTTGCTTCTTGTTCCAATTGTGCCAGATAGAAACCTCTGCCCGGACGTCCTTGGGCCTGCTTCATCCCTTGCTAGTACCAGATGAGCCCTGGACTCACATTGCTACAGACTTTGTGGTAGACTTACCACTCTCTGGAGGTAACAACACCATCTGGGTTACAGTGGATTGTTTCTCGAAGATGGCTCACTTTGTGGCTCTCCCTGGCTTGCCGTCAGCCATGGAGCTTGCAAGACTTTTCATCACCCACATCTTTTGCCTACATGGCATGCCAAAGCACATCGTCTCTGAAAGAGGAGCTCAATTTACAGCAAAGTTGCATAATACACAAACTAATCCACGAGGAAAAAGCTGACTGGCTTAACACTGCACTGCGTGTACATGTCCCACAAATCAACCTACGATCTGCTAATAAGGCTCTACTAACTGTCCCCTCTGTCAAAACAGCACACCTCACACAAGTTAGGGAGACAGCACTATTACTGGCTGGCCCCGTGCTATGGAACACCATGCCACTCGAAATAAGGATGCAGAGTAATTTCAAAATATTCAAAACCAACCTGAAAAACTGGCTTTTTAAATAAGCTTTTTATAAAGATAAAGAGAAGGAAAAAAGCAATTGATTGATAAGGACGCACCGAACTAGAAGTTGTTACTTGTAAGCTACAAATGCACATTAATGTTAAATTCAATCCGCTTAATATGTTCCCAACAGACAAGCTTAATTTACACACATAGTTTATTGAAATGAATTGTTACCACATTATGATGGCACATGATTAATTTGTAATCTATACCACTCACATTTTTATTATCGTGCCTTGCTGTAAACCATTGTGACGTTTATCTAACTTAACGATGGTATAGAAAAGTTTTAAAATAAATAAATAAAATAAAGTTCTGGAAAGCTTTGTGCAAGAAGTTTGATATCTCTCTCAACTTCACCTCTGCATACCATCCTCAGTCGAATGGGCAAACTGAGAGAATGAATAGGACAAGCAGTTCATTCGAGCCTACGTTGGTTCACTTCAAAATGCTGGGCTGAATCTGCCACCAACTCTCATCCAGCAACATCAACTGGATCCACACCTTTTGAAGTGGTCTACGGATGATTACCATTACCACCCTTACCACTTCCACTTTCAGTGTCGTTCCCGGCAGCTCAATCTACTGCCAAAGATATTCAACTACTTTGGAATAAGACTAAAGAGATGCTCCAAAAAGCAGGACAAAGAGCAAAGAAAGGCTATGATGCTCACCACTGCAAGGCTCCTGAATTCCAGCCTGGTAACAAAGTCTGGCTGTCAACAAAACATCTAAGACTCAAGCTACCATCAGCTCGTTTTGCTCCTCGCTTTGTCGGACCTTTTCCCATCCTCCGACGACTGGATACTCTCACGTACAGTCTGAAACTTCCACCAGCATTGAAGATTCATAATGCGTTCCATGGCTCGCTACTAAAACCGCTAGTCCTTAGCGAGTTTTCCACCAAGACACCTGAACCTACACCTATTGATGCAGAAGAAGACATTGATGTGAGAAAGAGAGGCAGAGTATGGGAATACCTCCTGTCATGGGAGGGTTACAGACCTGAAGAAAACTCTTGGGAACCTTTGGCTAATATGGATAAAGAGATGCTTCAGCAATTCCACAGAACACATCCTCAGAAACCAAGACCAGGTAGGAGGTCTGGAGAGGGCCCTTTGAAGGGGGGTACTGTTGCGTCCGTCACTCTCAGACGGCTTCGACCTTTGTGCCTCACTTTTTCTCTGCTCTCCCCGCTTGCCTTGGGAAGATGGCTTTTGCCGCGTCTGCATGCCGCTCTCTCTGGCATCTCCGGAACGGCGATCGCAAAGCCTCATGCCATGTTTCTCCTAAGGGCCTCCTAGGGTGCGTGTGCGCACGCCACCCACGTCTTTATCCACGTCATTGCAGGAACCTCGGGGGCATCCCCCTCGAGTGATGTCACACCATCCGGGTATTTAGCCTGCCCTTGTTTGCTAGCTCATCGAGTTAGCAAGGATCGTGAATGGATGGAAAGCCTCTGGTCTGAGCTACTCTGCCACTTCCTTGCTACCGCTGGAAGCTCTCTCTGCCCTTCTGGGTATTTCTCTAACCTGGGTACCCGCTCCTCGGGGGCCCTTTCTTTCAGGTACCTATCTGGGATCAGGTACTCGCTCCTCGAGGGCCTGCTCTCCCTGGCTCGGTGCCTGTATTCAACTACTTCTGCCTGCTGGGATCTCCATCTATACAGCTACCAACAAACAGGCCGATACAGTACAGTGCACTCCGACGGAGCGCACTGTTAGCCGGCATTTGGACGCGCGTTTTCGACGTGCTAGCTTTACCCCTTATTCAGTAAGGGGTAATAGTGCGTCCAAAACATGCGTCCAACCCCCCCCCCCCCCGAACCTAATAGCGCCCGCAACATGCAAATGCATGTTAATGGCCCTATTAGGTATTCCCGCGCGATTCAGTAAGTAAAATGTGCAGCCAAGCCGCACATTTTCTTTTAGAAATTAGTGCCTACCCAAAGGTAGGCACTAATTTCTCCAGGCACTGGGAAAGTGCACAGAAAAGCAGTAAAAACTGCTTTTTTCTGTACCCTCCGACTTAATATCGTGGCGAAACTGGCTGGACAGTTTTTTTACTTCTTTAAACTTTCGGGACCTCCGACTTAATATCGTGGCGATATTAAGTCGGAGGTCCCGAAAGTTTAAAGAAGTAAAAAAAAAAAAAAAAAATTTGAAATAGGCCCGCGGCTCGCGGGTTGAAAACCGGACGCTCAATTTTGCCGGTGTCCGGTTTCCGAATCCGTGGCTGTCAGCAGGCTCGAGAACACACTGGCAAAATTGAGCGTCGGCTGTCAAACCCGCTAACAGCTGCCGCTCCTGTCTGAAAAGAGGCGCTAGGGATGCGCTAGTGTTTCTAGCGCCTCTTTTTACTGCCGGGCCTAATTTAAATAAATTTATTTACTGTACCGTGATTTTACTGTATCGGCCTGTTAGTGAGTAATCTAACATTCTCAGTCTGTCTCATCTACAGCTCTGCTGCACTGGGAACCTGCATCCTGATCTCCCTATACTATCTCTGTGAGACGGGTCCCCTCTGCCGAGGGTCCCTGAACTGTTACCGCTGGATCACCTCACTACTGCCACCTCTGGTGGTATACCTCAGCTGTATAATAAAAGACGAATCTCTGTGTTTGCGTCTCTCGAGTCTAGCCTAGTACTGTGGTTCCTCACGGGGCTCCTCCCCATGGGCGTGGTCATCACCACAGTACCCAAGAATCCACTCAAACACCTCAAAACCATAACATTTACAAGCCTCAAGGCCTTTATGTAATATGGCATTGAGAGTATCTTGCTGCTGTTGAGGAAGTGAATCAGCTACTTCTTGAACCTGTTTCCACAGATTCCTCTGATACTGTCTCAAGTAGGGATGTGAATCGTTTTAGGACGATTAAAATTATCGTCCGATAATTTTAATATCGTCTTAAACCGTTATGGAACACAATACAATAGAGATTCTAACGATTTATCGTTATAAATCGTTAGAATCGTGAGCCGGCACACTAAAACCCCCTAAAACCCACCCCCGACCCTTTAAATTAAATCCCCCACCCTCCCGAACCCCCCCCCCAATGACTTAAATAACCTGCGGGTCCAGCGGCGGTCCGGAACGGCAGCGGTCCAGAACGGGCTCCTGCTCCTGAATCTTGTTGTCTTCAGCCGGCGCCATTTTCCAAAATGGCGCCGAAAAATGGCGGCGGCCATAGACGAACACGATTGGACGGCGGAGGTCCTTCCGGACCCCCGCTGGACTTTTGGCAAGTCTCGTGGGGGTCAGGAGGCCCCCCACAAGCTGGCCAAAAGTTCCTGGAGGTCCAGCGGGGGTCAGGGAGCGATTTCCCGCCGCGAATCGTTTTCGTACGGAAAATGGCGCCGGCAGGAGATCGACTGCAGGAGGTTGTTCAGCGAGGCGCCGGAACCCTCGCTGAACGACCTCCTGCAGTCGATCTCCTGCCGGCGCCATTTTCCGTACGAAAACGATTCGCGGCGGGAAATCGCTCCCTGACCCCCGCTGGACCTCCAGGAACTTTTGGCCAGCTTGTGGGGGGCCTCCTGACCCCCACGAGACTTGCCAAAAGTCCAGCGGGGGTCCGGAAGGACCTCCTGCCGTCCAATCGTGTTCGTCTATGGCCGCCGCCATTTTTCGGCGCCATTTTGGAAAATGGCGCCGGCTGAAGACAACAAGATTCAGGAGCAGGAGCCCGTTCCGGACCGCTGCCGTTCCGGACCGCCGCTGGACCCGCAGGTTATTTAAGTCATTTGGGGGGGGTTCGGGAGGGTGGGGGATTTAATTTAAAGGGTCGGGGGTGGGTTTTAGGGGGTTTTAATGTGCCGGTTTTGCGATTTTTAGATTTTTAGATTTTTCACGATTTTTCACGATTTTTCACGATATTTTACCCCCCCAAACGGCAACAATACGATTCCCTCCCCCTCCCAGCCGAAATCGATCGTTAAGACGATCGAGGACACGATTCACATCCCTAGTCTCAAGTAAAGTTGGTATGCAGCTATTCATGACACAAGCATAGAGCCTTGAAACATTTTGTGACCTAATATGTCCAGGAATTTTTTATCTTTGCCAGGAGGAGTGGAAGAATGTGGTCTCAGTCTTCTGGATTTCTTTTGTGCTGATTCAACTACCACTGACTGATGTGGGTAGTTATGGTTTTTGGAATCCAGGAATGTGCTGGACAAGATAAGTTGTATCTGTCCTTTTATTTACTGGTGGCACTGCACAAGGATGTTCCCAGAGATGATGCTGTAGATCAACTAGTATCTCATGTATTGGAATTGCTACAACTTCTTTTCGAGCATCCACAAATTGGAGAACTTCCAATGTCTTGTGCCTTGTATCCTCCTCCGTAATGAGATCAAAGGGGATTGTCTCTGACATTTCCTTAACAAAATTGGCAAAGGAGAGGTCTTCTGGGGGAGATTTTCTCATTTCCTCCGGAGGAGATGGTTCCGAAAAAAAATAAAATCCTCCGTGGAAGTGTTGGTATCCATATCTTCCCAAGCATCAGAATCTAGTCGAGATCTTGAAGAGAGAAGAAGGTTGATGTAGGACGTATTGGCACCGATGGATCCTTTGATGGCCTCGATGGATGGTGCGATGGCATCGATTCAGGTTTTGGTGGCACCGAAGGCATCGATGGAAAACGCAGGCGTCTCGGTCCCGAGAGCCCTGATGGACCAGGCATCAGTTCTGGCATCGGCGAAATGGGACTGGAATCCGTGCCCTCGTCGTCTGAAGACCCAGGAATAGGAATCGAGGCTTTCAGAGGTTGTGCAGGTTACTTTGGCATCGGTGGCAAGGTTGCGTTGGAAGGGCACCAATGAGTGTATCCAGCCTGGTTAGCAATGGTGCGAATATCGATGGCTCCGCTGTTGGTGCCGGAATGGGGGCTGGCACCGGTGGCTGTAGGTCTTGGAGAGCATCGAGCACTGCCTGGCGGATAATACCATCCAGTTCCTCCCTGAAAGCTGGTGTAGATATCGCAGCTACAGGGGGTGGCAGGCTAGGCGCTACTGGCACCTCCACAGGGACCTGTAGGGGCTCAGTACCCGGCACAGATATCGGTGGGGATCGCCTTGGCAGTTTGGGTGGAGACTGTGTTAACAGCTCCTCTACCCGTGTCCTCTTTGCAAGCGGCTCGATAGCTATTGAAGCTGATGCGGTGTCTGTGCCAGCACCGGGAATAGACTCGTGTCGGTGCCGGTGTCGATGCTTCCCTTGGTGCTCGGCCCGTCTTTCCCCAGCGCAGAGGTAGATGCTGTCGATGCCTTAGATGGAGTCAGTGATGGATGGTCACCGCTGCCATGGTGCTCCCGGCGAGGTTTTATGATCAACTTTTTCGATGCTCCTGCCGGTGACGACTGGGTGGACATTGATGGAGTCAGTTTAATTTTAAACAAGGTTTCCATCTTGTTGAGGCGAGCCCACCTACCCTTCGGAGTCATTTGGGCACAACTTGGGTAGGTAGACATGTCATGTGATGAGCCGAGGCACAGCACACAGACATCATGTGGGTTGGTGATGAACATGGTTCGGGGGCATTCCGGACATTTTCAGAAACCTGTTGCCATAATAGTGAAGGTTGAGGCCCAAAAACCATCGATGCCCTGCGGGCACCGAGCGGGAACTGACCTGGGATCGTAATTTTTACTCACCAAACGATGGAAAAACCTTCTCGATGGGAGACCCCTATGAGGGAATGTTTTTCTGAGGTAAAATATAAGATTTTTCTGTGAGGAAAATAAGTGTGAGAATTCTCACAGAGCTCCTAACCGCGAGGAACAGCAGCGCGGAAAAAAAGAGAGTGAAGGGAAACCCCTGTGGCTCGAGGGATAATGGCATGCTGGGCATGCTCAGTGTGCCAGTCAAAAGTTCTAGAAACTTTGACAGAAAGGTTTTCTGTGATAGGGCTCCATCCAGTGATGTCACCCATATGTGAGGACTACCATCCTGCTTGTCCCAGGAGAAAGCAGAGTTGCTAATCTGTAACAGGTGTTCTCCTAGGACAGCAGGATGTTAGTCATTAGGAAACCCATCTGTCACGCTGCAGAATTGGGTTTTCTCCAAGTTTATTTTATTTTTTCATAATTCTATATTACGAAACTGAAGAGGGACCTTGCGTGGACAAGTGGATAGTGGAATGCTGGGCATGCTCAGTTTGGGGGGAGACGGAAGTTTTATATGCCGGGCTCCATCTGATGATGTCACCCACTTGTGAGGACTAACATCCAGCTGTCCTAGGAGAACACTTGTTACAGGTAAGCAACTCTGCTTTATTCTCATTCCCTCACCAAGCTCCGGGAACAAGTCAAAGTCAACATGCAACACGTAAGAGAGAACTGCCTGTATGCCAAGTTGAAGAAGTGCTCTTTGGCTACATCATCTTGGGCTAGGGCTTAAAGATGGACCCAACAAAGTCTCTGTTATACAGAATTGGCTCCAACCCATGAGACTAAGGCTCTCCAGTGATTCTTTGCGAACTATTATCAACAGTTCATCTGAAACTCCTCCTCCCTGGCAGCACTCTCAGCTCTTACCAGAAAAGGGCTCAAACACCTGAAACTGGCCTGAAGCAGCAACCCAAGCTTTTCAACAGCTTAAGGCTAACTTTCTCAATGTTTCCTAGCTTAAAACATCTGGATCTCCAGAAATCCTTCTTTCTGAAAGTAGACATCTCATCTATAGGTGTTGGTGCTATGCTTTCCCAGCCTAACAGAATGGGGAAAATGAAGGAGACACCATGTTTTGGTTTTCTCCAAGAAGTTTACGCCCATCAAAAACAACTATACAATCAGAGATTAAGAACTTCTTTCAGTCAAGCTTGCTTTAGAAGAGTGGAAGTGGCTGCTCAAAGGGGCTATTCATCCCATTATCATAATGACGATACAAAAACCTGCTGTACCTACAACAGGTCCAAAGGTTAAATCTCTGGCATGTGAGGTGGTCCCTTTTTTTCAACCACTTCAACTTTGTTTATCCAACAACCCGCAGAGAAGAATCAATGGGTAGACACCCAGGACTCTCTGCAACATATTATTGATCAGACTAAAATCCTTGCCAGCACATTAATCCTATAGCTTGTATTTTTTGGCACAGGGATTTAGGCACACCTCTTGATCATCATAGTCACCCAAACACTAGAGTTCCTATCCTCGCACTATTGGTGCCCTCAATTCACCAAGGATGTCCAGCGATACATGGAGTCCTGCCCAACCTTCGCCTGCAACAAGCCTTCCCACTCACATCCTTGGGGGCTCCTACAACCATTATCAGTGCCAGTGAAGCCATGGTCCCATATATCCATAGATATTATTACAGACCTTCTCCCATCTCATGGATGTACAGTGATCTGGGTCACTGTGGACAATTTCTGACAAATAGCGCATTTTGTGCCCTTCCAGGTCTACCTACAGCCCCTGAATTTGCCCACCATTTTTTTCAAGATATCTTCTGCCTACATGAAATACTGGAGCATATCATCAGTGACAGAGATGTCCAATTTATATCCATTTTCTGGCAAAACTTGTGTAAAACACTAGATTTCTCCTCTGCCTATCACCCGTACACCAATGGGCAAAACTGATCAGGTTAACCAAACTTTGAAGGAATTCCTACAGGCCTATGTCAATGAGAGGTAGGATGACTGGGCCTCCTTACTATCATGGGCTAAGTTTTGCCATAATAATCAAGTAAGTGAACTGCCAGGTTCTTCTCTGTTTGCTATCATGTACAGACGGCGTCCCAAGATTCCTCTCCCAGTACAGTTGTCTGTGCCATGTCCAATGACAGATCACACTGCCCAAAATCTCTAGGAGGTTTGGAAAACTTGACAGCTCCACCTCAAAGCCATGGAATGATAGAAGAAGGGAGCAGATAAGAAGTATTTTCCTGCACCCCAGTTCAAGCCAGGGAAAAAGATCTGGCTCAGCACGAGGAACCTTTGGCTGAAGGGAGTCAGTTGGACCATTAGATGACCGAGGGGTTAAAGGGGAAGATAAGGCAATTGCAGAAAGACTCAATGAATTCTTTGCTTCCATGTTTACTAATGAGGATGTTGGGGACATACCAGTTCTGAAGATGGTTTTCAGGGGTGATGAGTCAGACGAACTGAACGAAATCACTGTGAACTTGGAAGATGTAGTAGGTCAGATTGACAAACTAAAGAATAGCAAATCACCTGGACCAGATGGTATGCATCCTAGGGTACTGAAGGAACTTAAAAATGAATTTTCTGATCTATTAGTTAAAATTTGTAACCTATCATTAAAATCATCCATTGTACCTGAAAACTGGAGGGTGGCCAATGTAAGCCAAATATTTAAAAAAGGCTCCAGGGGCAATCCGGGTAACTGTAGACCAGTGAACCTGACTTCAGTGCTGGGAAAAATAGTGGAAACTATTCTCAAGATCAAAATCATAGAGCTTATAGAAAGACATGGTTTAATGGAACACAGTCAACATGGATTTACCCAAGGGAAGTCTTGCCTAACAAATCTGCTTCATTTTTTTGAAGGGATTAATAAACATGTGGATAAAGGTGAACCGGTAGATGTAGTGTATTTGGATTTTCAGAAGGCATTTTATCAAAGTCCCTCATGAGAGGCTTCTACAAAAACTAAAAAGTCATGGGATAGGAGGCGATGTCCTTTCATGGATTACAAACTGGTTAAAAGAAAGGACAAAGTGAGTAGGATTAAATGGTCAATTTTCTCAGTGGAAAAGGGTAAACAGTGGAGTGCCTCAGGGATCTGTACTTGGACCGGTGCTTTTCAATCTACTAGATAAATGAAGCTTGACCGACGTGCCGCAAATGCACAGTAGAGAGCAGCTCTACCGCGCATGCGCGGGCGAGCACGTCGGTCAGAGCTTGCCTGTAACAAAAATGGCGCTGGGAGGAGCAGTAGCGGCGGTGGTGGCGAGGAGCAGTAGCGGCAGCGGCGGCGTGCGCGAGGGAGGTAGGGTCCTCCCCTGGAGATCTTCTGTCTGTGCCATCTGAAAGGGTTGTGAATGAGCTGGGAGGGGAGGGGATTGAGCGAGGAGGAGAGAGTGAGGTGAGAGGGGGGAGGGGAGAATGGGGAGAATGGGGGGAGGGGAGAATGAGGGGGAGGGGGAGAGGGGAATGAGGGGGAGAATGAGGGGGGAGGAAATGGACTGAAACTTTTTTTTTAATGTAGTCCGTTGTTACAGGCTTAACGGCTAG
The DNA here is from genome assembly GCF_901001135.1 of Rhinatrema bivittatum. NCBI lineage: Eukaryota > Metazoa > Chordata > Amphibia > Gymnophiona > Rhinatrematidae > Rhinatrema > Rhinatrema bivittatum. The sequence goes on from NC_042617.1 coordinate 243,586,891, forward strand.
TCTATATATAAATGATCTGGAAAGGAATATAACGAGTGAGGTTATCAAATTTGCGGATGATACAAAATTATTCAAAGTAGTTAAATCACTAGCAGATTGTGATACATTACAGGAGGACCTTGAAAGACTGGAAGATTGGGCATCCAAAAGGCAGATGAAATTTAATATAGACAAGTGCAAGGTGTTGAATATAGGGAAAAATAACCCTTGCTGTAGTTACACGATGTTAGGTTCCATATTAGGAGCTACCACCCAGGAAAAAGATCTAGGCATCTAGGCTCAGTGTGCTGCAGCAGTCAAAAAAAGCAAACAGAATGTTAGAAATTATTAGGAAGGGAATGGTTAATAAAACGGAAAATGTCATAATGCCTCTATATCGCTCCATGATGAGACCACACCTTGAATACTGTGTACAATTCTGGTCACCGCATCTCAAAAAAGATATAGTTGCGATGGAGAAGGTACAGAGAAGGGCAACCAAAATGATAAAGGGGATGGAACAGCTCCCCTATGAGGAAATGCTGAAGAGGTTAGGGCTGTTCAGCTTGGAGAAGAGACGGCTGAGGGGGGATATGATAGAGATCTTTAAGATCTTGAGTGGTCTTGAACAAGTAGATGTGAATCTGTTGTTTACACTTTCGAATAATAGAGGGACTAAGGGGCATTCCATGAAGTTAACAAGTAGCACATTTAAGACTAATTGGAGAAAACTCTTTTTCACTCAATGCACAAAAAAGCTCTGGAATTTGTTGCCAGAGGATGTGGTTAGTGCAGTTAGTGTAGCTGGGTTCAGAAAAGGTTTCCATAAGTTCTTGGTGGAGAAGTCCATTAATTAATTAATCAATCAATTAATTAATCAAGTTTGAATTAATCAAGTTTATTGAGGGAATAGCCACTGCTATTAATTGCATCAGTAGCATGGGATCGTCTTAGTTTTGGGTAATTGCCAGGTTCTTGTGGCCTGGTTTGGCCTCTGTTGGAAAACAGGATGCTGGGCTTGATGGACCCTTGGTCTGACCCAACATGGCAATTTCTTATGTTTTAAGTCTTCTTTAGCAAAATTTTCACTCCAATTCAACAGACCTTACTCATTTCTTCGCCAGTTGGGACCAGTCACTTATTGGTGCAGTTACCTCCCAACTTGCGATCACACAATTCTTTCCATGTATCATTTCTGAAAACACTGCTCCTGTCCTAGAAGCCACAACAAACTCCCACTCTGACACCATATCTATGGACCAAGACAAAGAGTATGAGGTCCAGGAAATGCTGGATGCCAAGCAGATATCGGGTAAGCTGCATCACCTAATTGCATGGAAAGGCTACAGTCCCAAAGAGAGGCTGTGAGAACCAGGCAAGAATGACCAAGACCCACAGCTTACCAAAATGTTCCATCGACTCTTTCCCCACAAGCCCAAGCCAAAGGGTCTGGGAAGGGGGCTTAGAGGAAGGGATACTGTAACACTTCAGTGACCACAGTGGCCATCCTGCAATTGGTACACCCTTACCTCCTGGGATGCCCACACCACCAGTACTGATGCCGATATCACGGCTACCTCGACCCACCACAGGCTCACACACATGTGCATCACTTCCTCTTAAAGGGCCTACAGGGGGAACAGGTTCCATGGCGAAGCCTGATGACATCACCTTACTGGGATATTTAAACACCATTGAAATAGCAGTCTGTTGTCTCAGCAACAGGTCCTACTGCGTTCAGTTGGTATTTGTTGCTTCATCTGGATCTTGCCTTGCCCTGTTCCAGCTCCTTGCCTTATTCCACTTCCTGCCATGCCTTGTTCCAGTTCGCCTTGTCTTGTTCCTCTCCCTGCCTCTCCATCCTGCCTTGTCTCCTCTTCGCCCTTGCCTCCTTGTCTCCTTCTGATTGCTCTTGTTGCCAACTTGGACTACCTGCCTGTATACCAACCTTGCTTGACTGCCACCTGCCCTGACCCTCAGATTGCCCTCCTTGTTGTATACATTCTCCTAATTAATGCTGGCCTCCTAACCCATAGGCTCAACCTGTGGGGGAAGAGGTTGTAACAGGGAAAGCCTCCTTTTTCATTCCAGTCAGTGGTGTGTCTACCTTCTGCTAGTGTGGACCCAGCCTGGACCACAGCCCAGGGACTCACACTCCTAGCGTGTGACATACTCCCTGTAAAAGGGGGACAGCTGTCCCCCAATCTAAGATATCAGGGAGTGAGCCCTTTGAATCTCATTGGGAGCCCTTGGGTCCTCTCACGAGACCCTTTTGTCAGACAGAAGGGACTGAAGCTGCCATCAAAACGCCCCCTTCTGAGACGTCATTGTCATCCTCCCTGGCTGAACGTCTTGCCTCTTTAACCTTGGGTCTGCTAGGTCCCCCTTTTGAAACCCCTTGGCCTATCCTCTGGCTATCTGTGGAATTTTTTCCCCATAATGTTTCACCAGCTTTTTGAGATTTTCCCTGAACAGCAGCTTCCCTTTAAAGGGCAATTTACTCAAGAGTGTCTTAGAGGTTGTATCAGCTGACCAGTTCCACAACCATAGGTATCATCTGGCTGCCACAGACAAAGCTATGCCTCTTGCTGGGGTACAAATGAGATCATACAGCGCATCCACAACAAAGGCAGCTCCAGCCTCAAGCCTTTTTGCCTCCCTCAAGGAAAAACTGTCAGGTGAGCTCCCCACAGTAATTTGCTCCACCCAGCACAAAAATCTCCAGGACATAAAACTTTTGCACACTGCTGCCTAAAAAGCAAGAGAGGCTGCTTCAAAAGACTGCTTTAGAACCACCTCTGTTCCTCTATCCAAGGCATCCTTCAGAGTTTCACTTCCTTCTTCAAGACAGCTGAAACTGAAGGCATCCGTCTTAGGAAATCTCAAAAGCTCCATATCTTCAGTGGGAAAAATATAGGGCTCTACCCACATGCAGATGTGCTTCTGGTATATCCCACTCTGCTGACACCAAAGCCCTTACTGTTCTATAAAAAGGGTAGGTGCTAACTGATCTACTGAACCCTTCCAAATAAGGTTCCTCCCCTTTTACCTCCGGCTCTTTCACAGCCTCCTTGATATCTGCGAAAGCCAGGGTAATCATAGAGGGCAGCTCTTCCCTTCTAAACAAATGGACGATCTGTGGATCATCCCCTTCTGCAGGAGTATTTCCCCTTCTAGGTCTCTGCCTCCCAGGTCCTGACCATCCAGGGCTTGCCCCCAAGGACATTGCTCCAACAAGACCCATGCCATTTCTGGATTCTCTTCCAGATCCAACCTAGGATTTTTAGCAAAATCCCAATGTTGGGTTTGTGGACTCTTGGTCGAAGTGGTGATGACTCCTCCCAAGGGGAGAGGCCCCGTGGGGAACTACAACGATAGGCTAGACTCAATAGCAAGCGGACACAGAGGAAAGGAATCTTTATTATATTGCTGTGATGAAGATGATACTTGTCTGAGGAACGGACAATGCTGTAGTCCTGCGATATCACAGTAAGGCTCCATATAGTCTCAGTAGTAATGTAGTTGATGATCTCACCGAGGTGCAGCGAAGGTCCGGTAGTGTTCCACAGCGCGGGATAAGCCGTGAACCTGAAGAGTGGAGCGAGGAGAGCTTGGAGTGTGGTAGTAGCTTCCTTTGGTAGTTGAATGAAGAGAAGGACCCGTGGTCCGAGGTGCAGGATACCCAGAGCAGGATAGGCCCTCGAGGAGCGAGTTCCTAGGAGCACCGAGGGTACCTGGAATAAAGCAGACAAGACCCCTGAGGGGCGGGTGTCCTGATGGTTAGGCTGAATAACCCCAGCGAGCAAGTAGAAGTGAGGGGCCCCCGAGGAGCGGGTAGCCAGAGCTTCAGTAGGTAGCGAAATACCCTGGAGATTAGTGAGTAATCCAAGTGAGCAGCTTAGAAGTGGTCAGAGTAGCAAAACCGAAGTCCTTGCTAACTCATTGTATTGGAGTGGAGCGGAGGTTTAAATACCTGGAGGTACTGACGTCATGCAGTGGATCTGCCCCCGAGGTTCCTGCCATGATGTGCTTAAGAACATGGGTAGGGGGAGAGAGCAGGAGACGGAGGGGGCCGCTGGCCATCTCTCCCTGAGACTTTGCGCGGGAGAAAGGGGCTCTAACCTGTTGACATCTGGTGAGAGTTGTGCGGACTTTGTGCCGAGGGAAAGCCCCTGATTCCATTACCATCCACAGCTGAGGACGTCCTCGCTTGCATCAAGGGGCGGGGCTACGGCTTTGAAATCTGCCGGTGACCCGGCGTGTCGCCTAAGCCGCGCGCGCCGAAGGGCCGCGCGGCTTAGTCCGGCTTCGTCCGGGAGAGTTTGGCCAGGAGACTGTCCTTGTGTAATCTCTTTTTCATAGATGGGGAAAAAGAGAAAAGCTAAGGAAGCTACATCATCACCTGTGCCTCAACATAGCACCGGTCCCATGGATCAACACGTCGTGAGACAGATTTGATCCAAATGAGGATGGTTTGGGAAGCTTATCTTTTGCTTCCCTTAGTCCAGAAGGAGGTCCCGTTTTACCGCCGCAGCCAAGTAAGACTCCACCTACTGAACTGGCTACAGAACTGGTAGGACTTAATCCCCTGGAAGTAAGCTTGGTTTCACAAGCAGAAAGCCATGGGAGTGAGAAATCTTTACTTAGTTATAAATATAGAACCTATATCAGTTCTTAGTAGTAGCGTTGGTCAGGATGTTAATCCAGACAACGTTACATTATCAGATTTATGGAAAGCTATTTCAAAGATAGATAATAACATTGTACTTATGAACAGATCTTTGTCTTCTGTTATTGATGTAAATTCTGAAAAGATTAATGAACAGGGGATAAAAGTTTTGAAATGTGAGAGAGATATATTTGAAGTGAAGAAGAAAATGCAACTAGTTCAGTCATCACAGAGTACTTTTATGTCCGATAGTTTAAATATGCATAAGGAACTAGAACGAATGGAAAATTTGTTAAGGATAAGAAATTTGAGATTGGTAAACTTTCCTGTTACTCGTCTTTTGTCCCCATTAGAAATGTTTAAAATTTTTTTAAAGGAAATGTTAATGTATAAAGATGAAGAAATTCCTAGTTTGTCTAAAATTTATTATTTAAGAAAGAAAAGGGAAAAGAATATACCCGGTGGTAGCCTGGAATCATCTCCAAGTATTGGTATATCAACCTTCTTGGAGGAGTCTCTAGACTTAATCAAGAATAGGGCAACCCTTTTTATTACTTTTGTATCAGAACAAGACAAGGATAAAATGTTCAGAAAGTTCTTTGTATATAAGGATGTCTCTTTTTGTGGATCTAAGGTTCAAATATTCCCGGATGTAGCCAGAGCCACCCAGGCAAGAAGGAAAACCTTTTTAGCATTAAAACATCGTGTAGTGGCTCTAGGGGCATCTTTCTTCTTAAAATTTCCTTGTTTGTGTTACATTAATTATAAAGGGAAAAAATTTGGATTTACTGATCCAGTTCATTTAGAGACATTCCTATTGGATAAATCAGTAAGTGAAATTGAAAATTAGTGGTAAAGGGCCCTTGTAAAAAAAAAAAATACTCCAGTCTCTAATTATGGTATATTGACTAAAAAGAGCCTCATTAGATTATAGGGGACTCTAATTAGACATAATTTCCTTGAAAAATAGTAGATATTCTCCCCCGTATTATGTAATGTGTAGTGCGGTAATTGTACTGTGATACATATTTGTTTTTGTTTGCATGATGTAATCATTGAAAAAATTAATAAAGAATAAATTAAAAAAAAAAAAAAGAACATGGGCAGCATGCACGCGCGCGCCCTGGGAGGCCTCAGGAAGAAGCATGGCGGACAGGGACGCCCATGCTGGCTTGGAGACGCCAAGGAGTTCGGCAAACAGCACCGGAGGCAGCCATCCTTCCAAAGGAGGAGGAGAAAGGTAAAAGAGAGGTGAGACAGAGCGGTCGCAGCTGTCTGTGACCGGATGCAACACCCAATTACCAGTCTCTTTTTCCACTGAGAGTAAGTTGGGAAATGGTCCTTCTTGGGGAGTTCCCTTTCGCAAACAGAAGGCATCATGCATCAAAAGAACAAACTCAGGTGCAAAAGAGGATGAGGAGGTCTAAGGAAAACAATTTAATTTTTTTTTTGCATCAGGCCCCTTCCTCACACAGCCTATTAGCATCCCTCCACAGTGGGGAAAGAACCAGAGGTTCACTGAAAACCTTTGTGTGCTGTTGCTGTTATTTGCAGCTAAGATAGTCACTGCTCCTATATTAGCAAGCTCCGCTCACCCAGAGGGCTCAGTTACAGTGTTGCCAGATGAGTGGTTTTCAGGCCCAATTGGTCTACTTTTTCTGAGCGTGTGTGGGAAAGTTTTTCCTTTTTCTGGCTGCGGGAGTTTGGGCTATAAATGAGCCCCAGACTATTCTATCCAAGAGCAATCAACAGTGCCAGTATAGTGCTATAGCAATCAATCGAACTGCATTGGGTTCCGCCATTCATGGGATCCTAAGTGGGCCAACTGCGAATTGCGGTAAGATATAGCTCCAAATGCAACTTGCATTACTGTTTTGCTGCTACTTTTGTCCAGCCAAGAACTTAAAAGAAATGCTTTCTTTGCTCTGCCACCTCATTTCCACCCTGCGGGGCTTGAAAAAAGAAAGCTGCTTGTTTTACTACCCTTGATCAGGAACAGAAAAGCAGTATTTAATGCCCTAGGGTGGTTGGGTTCCCAACATGGACTTGCTTCTAATACATCTTGAATGGTGCAGCTCTGCACAGCTCTCAGATGAACATTATGTTTTGGCAACATCGAACATGACAACCTTGATTTTTAGACTTTTCTAGCAATATGTTTTAACTTTTTTATATACATTGTTAATTTTGTAAATTTGCATGCAATGCAGGAATTTGTGTAGAATTGGGCATAATAAGAACATAAGAAATTGCCATGCTGGGCCAGACCAAGGGTCCATCAAGCCCAGCATCCTGCCTCCAACAGAGGCCAAAACCAGGCCACAAGAACCTGGCAATCACCAAACACCAAGAAGATCCCATGCCACTGATGCAATTAATACCAGTGGCAATTCCCTAAGTATAATTGATTAATAGCCATTAATGGACTTCTCCTCCAAGAACTTATCCAAACATTTTTTGAACCCAGCTACACTAACTGCACTAACCACCTCCTCTGGCAACAAATTCCAGAGCTTTATTGTGAGTTGTGTGAAAAAAAAATTTCTCCGATTAGTCTTAAATGTGTTACTTGCTAACTTCATGGAATGCCCCCTAGTCCTTCTATTATTCGAAAGTGTAAATAACCGAGTCACATCTACTCGTTCAAGACCTTTCATGATCTTAAAGACCTCTATCATATCCCCCCTCAGCCGTCTCTTCTCCAAGCTGAAAAGCCCTAACCTCTTCAGCCTTTCCTCATAGGGAAGCTGTTCCATCCCCTTTATCATTTTGGTTGCCCTTCTCTGTACCTTCTCCATCGCAACTAAATCTTTTTTGAGATGCGGTGACCAGAATTGTACACAGTATTCAAGGTGCGGTCTCACCATGGAGCGATACAGAGGCATTATGACATTTTCCGTTCAATTAACCATTCCCTTCCTAATAACTCCTAACATTCTATTTGCTTTTTTGACTGCTGCAGCACACTGAGCCGAGATTTTAAAGTATTATCCACTATGATGCCTAGATCTTTTTCATGGGTGGTAACTCCTAATATGGAACCTAACATCGTGTAACTACAGCAAGGGTTATTTTTCCCTATATTCAACACCTTGCACTTGTCCACATTAAATTTCATCTGCCATTTGGATGCCCAATCTTCCAGTCTTGCAAAGTCCTCCTGTAATGTATCACAGTCTGCTTGTGATTTAACTACTCTGAATAATTTGATAATCTGGACAGGATCATTTATATATATAAATGATCCTGTCCAGATCATGTATATATATATTGAAAAGCACCGGTCCAAGTACAGATCCCTGAGGCACTCCACTGTTTACCCTTTTCCACTGAGAAAATTGACCATTTAATCCTACTCTCTGTTTCCTGTCTTTTAACCAGTTTGTAATCCACGAAAGGACATTGCCTCCTATCCCATGACTTTTTAGTTTTTGTAGAAGCCTCTCATGAGGGACTTTGTCAAACGCCTTCTGAAAATCCAAATACACTACATCTACTGGTTCACCTTTATCCACATGTTTATTAACCCCTTCAAAAAAATGAAGTAGATTTGTTAGGCAAGACTTCCCTTGGGTAAATCCATGTTGACTGTGTCCCATTAAATCATGTCTTTCTATATGCTCTACGATTTTGATCTTGAGAATAGTTTCCACTATTTTTCCCGGCACTGAAGTCAGGCTGTTTTTGCAACGTTTGAGTTTTGGGCTACTTTTGGGCTAGATTTTGGTGACTGATTGGGCTCTAAAACTTTTTGGCATTTGGCAACCCTGCTCAGCTATGGGACAAGCAGTCAACACCATGCTGGACTTTGTGGAATGCCCCTCCATCCTCAACCCCTCCCCAGATATGCTCCCGCTGGATACAGACTGTGTCCCAGCTTCTGAAGATCTGTTCTTCACTCTTCCAGCCAGCATTTTCATCCCCAACAGCTGCAGAGCTCCTGTGTTGGCTTCCACATGAGCCACATCGTTTTCCATGCTCTGCGGGAGCTGACACTTTGACAAGACTGGTGAGGAAAAAAAGATTTTTGTGGCTTATTGCCCTCTTCACCACTGGGAAGGAAGGCCCTTAACAGTTCACAAAGTGTCCAACCAGTCCTGTACAAATAGACTCCTTAACAATTTTTCCTTTTTTTTTTTTTTTTAAACTTTATTGTAAATGTCCCAAGTAGCAAAGAAAGTAAATTCAATACTTTCTTCTGCTCAGTTTCTTCTGCTCCTGGCTCTCTTCATCCCAGTCAGGCATTAGATCAAACCTCCAGGAATGGCCTGAAGAAAGAGGAAACCCAAAGGCCAGCAGGAGATGGGAGGAACAAGGGAGCCAGTACCACTGGCTTTCAGACCTCCCCTCACCCACAAGAAGAACCAAACTAGTAAATAGGCCATGACCTCCATCTGCTGGCAGGGGGCGCTAAACCTATGCAATTTGGACTAATGTTGTGGGACAATTGTTATTATTTAGGAGAGTTGTGGGTGGATCCTTGGGCCGGTGGCAGATGACCACGCCCCCAGGGGAAGATCCCGAGAAGGACCATTGGTCAGGCTCAAAGTTAGGAGACAGACACACACTAGTTCTTTTATTAGACTGTATACTGAACCACCAGAGGTGGCAGTAGTGAGCTGGAATGCCCGGCTGGGCTGTAGTCCCTCAGATACTGGAACAGCGATCCCTGGAGGCTGAGCTGTAGAGAAACTGAAATATAGTGAGTAGGCAGGGTATGCAGAGTTCATGGACAGAAACTGATGGTAACACTCACACAATGTCTCATAGAAGCCCACGAGCTGGAATGAAGTAGGCTCTCGAGGAGCGAGAACCTGGTTCCAGGGAAAGCTCTGAGAGTGATGGTAACTCACAGATGTAATAGGCAGCGATAACTTCCAGGCAGAAGTGAATTCTGAAGAAGTCCGGGAACGAGGGCCCTCGAGGAGCGAGTACCGGTCCTAGACTGCAACCTACAAAGTAAAAGAGAGAGCGAGGCCCCCGAGGAGCGGATACCCTGGTAAGTCTGAGGAGGCAGAGTAGCTTGGAAAGTCGTAGCGAGTCAGTTGCCATTCTTTGCTAACTCGACTTGTTAGCAATTCAGAGATCTTTAAATATCTGAAGCAGATGACTTCATCTCAGGGGGACGCCCCTGAAGTTTGTGCCACTTCTGGTACTTGAGGTGGGGCTGTGCCGCGCGCCCCTAGGCATCAGGTCAACATGGTGGATTTCAGCGTCGGGCCGGTCAGGGGTCGCCGGACGAGGTCGACAGAGAGACGCCGCAGCAGTCAGCCTTCTATCAACCCCGGAGGGAGTCGCCAATGTGGTAAGGTGGGCGGAGTGGAGACGTCGGGCAGCGACGGTCGCAACAACAATAAGGAAGCTATAAATAGAACAGGGCAGAATAGCTGGCCTCTTTTTATAAGGTCTCCAAAAAACCTATCTGCTGTATCTCCTCACTGGGTTTTGTTTCAAAAAATAAACCAGGAGAGATCAAGCTCATTCACCATCTTTTGTACTCAGAAAGGGTCTTGGTAAATTACTTTTTGGATCCTGCAATGTGCTTAGCTGTTTATTTATCACTTCAGCATGTGTTGCAATTGGTGACAAACTGAGATGAGGGTCATAGATGGCAAAAGCCATCGTAGAATCTGCTTTTAGATTATTTGTACATCAAAACCAGTTTTTACCTGCTAGATTTCCAATTTAAAAAATAACTTTACATTGACAAATGCTTTTCCATGAACTATACAATTTCATGTAACTTTTTCGAGAAATTTAGAGGTCCATATTCAGCTGCAGAGCAGCTAGTTAAGTTATCCAGATATGGAAATCTGGCTAACTTAACATGGATATTCAGCAGTGTGGTTATATCAAACCGGCTAACTTAGGGCAGCCTTATGGATCGACCAGAGGTTAGCTGCATTAGTCAAGCAGTTATCTCCGAATATCAGAGTTAGCTGCATAATGTATGTGGCTAACTGTGGCCTGTCCCAAAATGCCTCCCACCTGCCCCTGGAACACCTCCGACTTTTGCTCCTAAATTCTAGGTGGATATCTCCATGTGCACCTAGACTTTAGGGTCACATGGTGCCAAATATCCCTGGCAAGCCAATTGGATATAATTTCTCAATTATCCATTTAAATGTCTTTTGAATATCAACCTCTTAGTATCTTACTACAATGGATAACAGACTGACTGGCAATAAGAAGACCATGAACTATTTAGAAGATTTCTTGTTTGTGGGTCCAGATAGATCCAGCCTTTGCTGGGAAATACTAGCGGTTGTGCAATGAAAGTTAAAATAGTAACCATAGCAGTTTATGTTCGGAGCGCGGTCGTCTCAAGCGGGTGGTGAGCCCTTGGGCCACGGCAGGACTCAAGGAGGAGCCCCAAACCACACCGAGGGAGGTGAGCTGGGCAGGCATGGAGAGCCAGGCGGGTACAAAAGCAGGGGAGCAGGCACGGAGTCTTACCCTCAGCCGGACCTGCACGCCCATGGCTACCAACACTGGGAAGTTGGTAGATGAACGGTCCTCCGACTGTTCCCGGCCCTTTCGGACCTGCTGCTGGGTACGGCAATGGGCGGCAGGCCGGACAGAGGTGAGGGCAGACAGAGTCCTTTACACTGAGGACATCGTAGACAAGGCTAGTGCAGACATCGAAGACAAGGCAGGTGCAGACATCGAAGAAAAGGGCTGGAAGGAAGACATGGCACTGTCCAACAGGGCGCCCTACTCAGCCCACCCACGGGACTGAGTCGCGGACCACCCCGTCCCAGACGCGCCCTACACAGCCCAGGAAGGCTGGTCGCGGACCACGCTGAGGAAAGGAGGGTGCTGGGAAAGGTCCAGACGAGAAGGAACTCCGATGCCGGGACCAATGACATCCGAAGCCCCGTCGGCTGGCAGGAACAGAAGCTCAAGAGCCCGGGGGACGAATCCCTCCTGTTGGCCACACCAGGGCCCAACAGGCCAGAAGGCTCAGGAGCCAGACGAGGACATAGGGCAGAACAAACGGAACTGGAACAGGATCAGGCGGCTTCAGGAACAGACATCAAAACAGGACAAGGCACCATCAACACAGGCAAGACCACGGATGACCTGGATCGAGGAGAAGGTTACAGGCAACTGTAGAGCCCGATCCGAAGGCCAGTTGCAAGTGACAAGAAAGTCCTTATATACTGGAGGTTGTAGGCAACTCCCTGGGAGGAGTTTGCCAGGACCGCCCCTCGCTGGCCCTATAAGTGGGGTAGAGAGCTGCGGGCCGGCCCCTAGGAGAAGGGTGTCGCCAAACAGGAAGTCCAAATGCATGCATGCAAGCCACAGGCAGGCCTCAGGAACCGCTAGGCCTCCCAGGCCCTGGAGCAAGTCCCGGATGGTGCACAGAAGAGGCCCTGGCTTCAAAGCGGCCTCCGGGAGGAAGGTAAGATACCTCCTGTAGCGCAGCAACAGGGGGAATCGCAACAGTACCCCCCCTCAAAGAATCCCCCCCTCATAGGGACCAAAAGCAAAAAACAAGCGAGAAAAACAACCAACCAACCACAGGCAAGCAAACAAACACGCACCACAGGCAAGCAAGGAAACACGCACCACAAACAAGCAAACAACACGACGAGAGACCAAGAGCATGAGACCGGGAGCAACCAAAACCAAGGAAACAAGGGACGACGTGAACATGAGACCGAGGGAACAAGGGACGACGTGAACACGAGACCGACCGGAGACCGCGCGAGCAGCGACCGACACACACAAATACAAAAGAGGGAGCGAGGGAGCGGAGAGCGAGAGAGCAAGGGAACAGAGAACAAAGGAGCCCAGGAGCGAAAGAGCAAAGAGTGAGAGAGCGGAAAGCGAGGGAGCGAAGGGTGAAAGAGCGAAGGGCGAGAGACAGGAAGCGGGGGAAACAAAACGCGGGAACGAGGAGGACGGGAGCCCACAGGCGGGAAACAACAAGCGGGAACAGAACAGAACAAACGAAGGACAGAAAACAGGACAACCAGCAACACAGGGAAAACAGCACAAACAAGCAACACAGGCCCAACAGCACAAACGAGCACCCACGCGGCACACAGCACAAACGAGCAAGCACACCCAGGCACACAGCACAAACAAGCACACCCAGGCACACAGCACAAACAAGCATACCCAGGCACACCCACAGCAGAAGCAAGCAGAAGCAAGAGCAAGAGGGGGGGAGGGCGGGCAGAAACTACAGCAACAACAGGAGGAGCGCAGGCGCCTCCTGCAGGTCGTGGAACTCCATCCTGGGAAGAAGGGAACCGATGGTTTGGGCGCAGGCGCCTCCTGCAGGTCGTGGGAACCCAAACAGCTGGCGCCTCCAGCAGGTCGTAAGCAATAGCAGAAGCTGGCGCCTCCAGCAGGTCGAGAAACAAAAACAGACGAAGAAAAAATTCTGAATCCAAACAAGTCCATCACGAGCACAGCTCACCGAGCTCATGGCCTTCGGATTCTGTTACGAGCGCACGCGGAGCGCGGTCGTCTCAAGTGGGTGGTGAGCCCTTGGGCCACGGCAGGACTCAAGGAGAAGCCCCAAGCCACACCGTGGGAGGTGAGCTGGGCAGGCATGGAGAGCCAGGCGGGTACAAAAGCAGGGGAGCAGGCACGGAGTCTGACCCTCAGCCGGACCTGCATGCCCATGGCTACCAACCCTGGGAAGTTGGTAGATGAACGGTCCTCCGACTATTCCCGGCCCTTTCGGACCTGCCGCTGGTTACGGCAATGGGCGGCAGGGCAGACAGAGGTGAGGGCAGACAGAGTCCTTTACACTGAAGACATCGTAGACAAGGCTAGTGCAGACATCGAAGACAAGGCAGGTGCAGACATCGAAGAAAAGGGCTGGAAGGAAGACATGGCACTGTCCAACAGGGCGCCCTACTCAGCCCACCCACGGGACTGAGTGGTGGACCACCCCGTCCCAGACGCGCCCTACACAGCCCAGGAAGGCTGGTCGCGGACCACGCTGAGGAAAGGAGGGTGCTGGGAAAGGTCCAGACGAGAAGGAACTCCGATGCCGGGACCAATGACATCCGAAGCCCCGTCGGCTGGCAGGAACAGAAGCTCAAGAGCCCGGGGGACGAATCCCTCCTGTTGGCCACACCAGGGCCCAACAGGCCAGAAGGCTCAGGAGCCAGACGAGGACATAGGGCAGAACAAACGGAACTGGAACAGGATCAGGCGGCTTCAGGAACAGACATCAAAACAGGACAAGGCACCATCAACACAGGCAAGACCAAGGATGACCTGGATCGAGAAGAAGGTTACAGGTAACTGTAGAGCCCGATCCAAAGGCCAGTTGCAAGTGACAAGAAAGTCCTTATATACTGGAGGTTGTAGGCAACTCCCTGGGAGGAGTTTGCCAGGACCGCCCCTCGCTGGCCCTATAAGTGGGGTAGAGAGCTGCGGGCCGGCCCTTAGGAGAACGGCGTCACCAAACAGGAAGTCCAAACGCATGCATGCAAGCCACAGGCAGTCCTCAGGAACCGCTAGGCCTCCCAGGCCCTGGAGCAAGTCCCGGATGGTGCACAGAAGAGGCCCTGGCTTCGAAGCGGCCTCCGGGAGGAAGGTAAGATACCTCCTGTAGCGCAGCAACAGGGGGAATCGCAACAGTTTAGTTTTGTTTATTTATTAATTGCCTTTCTAATTTAAAAATCAGTGAATAAGATTGAGGGCCATGCACAAATTACAACTTTTTTGGGAATAGAAACTGTTTCTAGGCATGTGGAAGTGAAAAGGCCCTTATTGACTTCACAATTCAAGGTGATTCTAAAGCAGTTACAGTTGTTAACTGACCATTTTAACTACCTGCCATGTAATGCACATGAGCAGAGCCTTTATCAGAAGCAACAGCTGGGAGTATATGAGTTTTCATTTTATCAGAGTTATCTATAACATAAAGGAAGATAAAAATGTCTGGAAAAATGTTCTTTCAAAGTATAACAGAAAAATGATAAGGTAGTCAGAGTTTAGTATTACAGAGATACAGCTGGGGAAAAGATTTTTGGACTTATCTCAACAGAAAGTAGTATGCAGAAGAATAGCCAAAGAATGGCGGGACCAGGATTTAATCAAGGATGTTCCACAACGTACATAATTTCAGCCACATTTAGGGGAAGGATGCCTTGGAGCATGTTTTGGATGGGATTGGAAAATAACACATGCAGATTAAACTTGCAAATCCATGCAAGTTAATTTTCATGAAAAATCTACCCTCACAGTGAAGCAGTTACAAAACTCCATGGGTACTTTGAACCCATGCCAAGTTTCAAAGGGAAAGTAGGCATGTACTTTCCCTTTGAAATTTGGTGTAAAGTCTGTGGGTAAAAAGTACTTGCAGATTTTGCACAAAAGTACTGTGAAAATTGCCCCATAGTGGGACAATGGTTTGTGCAAGACCTCAATCTCCCATCTACATGTAGGTTCTCTAGAAGAAGAACCAGAGTGCTGGCTATAGAGACTCTGAATTCAGTCAAAAACCTGTCTCTGGTTTTGACTAGGTAGCAATAAGGTTTACAGCTTCTACCTTCATGGTGGGTGGCAAGATCTGAAAGATCTGTTTCTGTCTAGGACCTGGAAACATTTTCTTTGTTGGAAAAAGGGTTATTGACTCCTGGACCTCCTGAAATACGAGATTGGCTTGTAGGCTGTAGTAACAGAGAACATCTGAACCATTGTCTAGTGGTCCTTCAGAACATACATAGCCTCCTTAATTTTATCTCCTGCACAAGGTAGGATGGCAGGCCTTTCTTTCATGTCATTAAGTAGGCCAGATGCATGTGACTATTAGAGTCTGTTCATCTATAGTTATTGCAAAGGTTCTCTGTGCCTTTTACAAAGCATCACATGTCAAGTGTATAAGATATTTTTTTACAATCCTCATATTGAGTCTCTAAGTGAAAGGAATCCATTTTGATCCTCTTCAGGAAGATATTAAGTGAATTCCTGACTGTTAAGCATGAAGGAAAGAGAAAAACCTCACTAAAGCACACTGACTCAAAAAGAGAGGGAAATTTTGCTATGGGAGCTAAACCAGTGAAAAATATAGCTGCTATGAAAGTGAAATGTGTTTAGATGGCTATGCTGGAAAATGACAAACTAAGCCAGATTGCACAAATGTGGGGATGCAGGCTCTACCATGTATGTGCAGAGATATCCTCAAGGAGTTTCCTAGAAAGCTCTGAAAAAGAGTTTTGCATATCAGTTCTGTCCAATAAAGTCACTCATAATTGTTACTCCAGCGAATTGCTTGCCTTCAGAAAAAAGCCATTCATCTGTAATGTAAGCCTAAGTGTCATAGCTTTGGATGCACGGATGAAAATCGCACAATCTGATTGGCTAGAATGTTGTTGCATGTATTAATGGGTAGGAGATGCATATACCTAAAGTACTCATCTTTTCTCTGTTAAAATTACTTTATAATTTTTTTTACACTTTGATATATGTGGGGTAGTTATCACTTCTGCAATCAAATATATAATGGAGATGAAAAATGTGATATTTGTGGCTTAGACTGCTGTCAGTCCCTTCCTATAAAATGAAGAACAGAGAGCATGGACATCTTGTGTAAATTATATCTTATGAACACAAGCATAAGATTATTGTAAATACATTTATATATACCGTAAAAGAAATTCATCTCAATTAATTAAGTGTACCAAATTCTTGTTACGTCCAAACGATAATGTTTAGCAAAAGTGTGCAAAGATTTCCAAGTCGCCGCTCTACAAATTTCTTGAAGTGAAACACAATGAATCTCGGCCCAAGACGCTGCCTGAGAGCGTATCGAATGTGCCTTAAGACCATCAGGAACTGGACGACCATTACAAATGTATGCCGAAGCAATGGCTTCCTTCAACCACCGTACAATGGTAGCCTTAGAAGCCTGATAGCCCTTCTTAGGACTGCTCCATAGAACAAAAAGGTGGTCAGAAAGACGAAAGACATTAGTGATCTCTAAATAATGTAAAAGCACTCGGCGGACATCAAGTCTTTTTAAGTCCCGTGATTGAGAAGAAGATTTATCCAAATCTGGGAAGGCTGGCAATTCAACAGATTGAATGAGATGAAAAGAGGAAACCACTTTGGGTAAAAAGGATGGTACTGTGTGCAATGATATACCTGAATCTGAAATTCTCAAGAAAGGCTCACAGCAAGACAATGCCTGAATTTCTGAAATGCGTCTAGCAGAACAAATTGATACGAGAAACACTGCCTTGAGCGTTAAGTCCTTCAAAGTTATTCGCTTAAGGGGTTCAGAAGGGATTAAATTGCTCAAACAACTAATTTTATTGTGGTCAATATTCAAAGGCATTTATCCAGGTAACTTGGAAATGCCAACTTTTCAATATTGCAGGCATTTATCTGGATACATTTTAGCCAGATATGTCATTATCCATTTAAAATTTAGGTGAATAAATTGTGGGTGTTTGGGGGACATTCCGGGGTGGGGATAAGTTAGCCAGGAAATGTATCCAGCTATTAGGAGTTTAGACATAAGTTACATAGAAATGATGGCAGAAGAAGACCAAACGGCCCATCCAGTCTGCCCAGCAAGTTTTGCACTTTTTTTTTCTCATACTTATCTGTTACTCTTGGCCCTTATTAGTAACCTTTTGGTTCTATTTCCCTTCCACCCGCACCATTAATGTAGAGAGCAACGTTGGAACTGCATCTAAGTGAAATATTTAGCTTAATTAGTTAGGGGTAGTAACCGCTGCAATAAGCAAGCTACACCCATGCTTATTTGTTTACCCAGACTATGTAATGCAGTCCTTGTTGGTTGTTGTAAACAGAGCTCTGACCCCGACATGATTTGAATACGCAACCTTCTGATCTGGAGTCGGACGTGCTACCGTTGCGCCACAAGGTCCTCTAGCCAGCCCCAGGAGCAGGTCCAAAATTATCCGGGAAGGTATTCTCAGATAACTTTACACTTAGCTTATTACTGATATATGCACAAGAATATTGATGGTTAAAGGTCAATATGCAGTAAGCTGACAAGTTAGCTGGATAATTTGTCCCAGATATT
This sequence comes from Rhinatrema bivittatum, assembly GCF_901001135.1. NCBI lineage: Eukaryota > Metazoa > Chordata > Amphibia > Gymnophiona > Rhinatrematidae > Rhinatrema > Rhinatrema bivittatum. The sequence goes on from NC_042617.1 coordinate 243,604,566, forward strand.
CAGCGGGATAAAAGTACCACTGAATATCCCCGATTAAAGTTATCCAGCGACCTTTAGCCAGATAATTTTAAACTTAACTGGCTATCTTTGAATATCACTCATTAGGTTTAAAGTTATCTGGCTAAAGTAAGTCAGACAAGTTTATTCGGCGATATTCAGTGGAACGTTTATCCTGCTGAATATCCCAGATAACTTATCCAGCTAACTTTAGCTGGACAATTTCTGTTCTATAATTTTTTTAATATTTGCCTCATTATAAATAAGAAGCATGCTTTCACTGTCACTACACAGAGAATTTGCTAATGATGTTATTTATTAAGATAATATATCATGACTAAGATTTCTACAACAAACATTCACTAGAATATAAAAAACGTATTGGAACTAATTTTCAAAATATTTAGGTTCATGACTTTTGAAGTTAGATTCCTAAACTGGCCTTTTTAAAAGTTTTCTAAGGCTGAGTTCTTAAATTTAGGCACCTAGAGAAACTAGGAGCCTAAATTTTATGGCCCTAAAGAGTGAGTAGCTACAGGGGTGGAGTTAGGGAAGGGAAACAAACAGCTAAATTTGAAATCCTTTGCGAGCAGGGAAAACGGGGGTTGTGTGCTGCGCACATTTTAGAAGAGGTCTGGCTGCGCGTGTAACCCCTCTTACGCGCACAATAGCCAGGCCTCTCTCAAAGGGCGGTCTGGGGGTGGGGAGGGGCGGTCCAGGGGGCGGGGTGGAGCTGGAGGCTGCCGGAACAGCAGCCATTTGCCGCTGTGCCCAGGGGATCGCATGCCGGCAGCCTACTGGTGCACGCAACTTACGCCAGCTCAGGAGCTGGCATAAGTTCCGAAATAAAGAAAATTACAAAAGGTAGGGCTTTCAAAGGGGTCGGGAAGAGGGAGGGGTCGGGTAGGTAGAGGGGGATGAAAGTTCCCTCCCAATCTGCTCCTTATTTGGAGTGGACTGGGAGGGAACTGGCGGAGGCCCGATCTGATCGCTGTGCATAAACTGAGGAAATCTAACACCCCCCCCCCCCCCCCCGTGCGCACCGGCCCAGATTTTATAACATGCTTATACAAGTATGTGCGCACATGGACACGTGCATGTATTTTTTAAAAATCTACCCGAAAGTTAGGAGTTTAGCATGGATTTTCAGAATTTACTACTTGATTGACTAAGGCTTTTCTCTCATTCTGTGTCTATGGGGAAAATACCTTTATGAATCTGGCCCTTGGTATCCTAAATTTAGGAAAATGAATAGCAGCCCTAAAATTTAGAAGCCTAAGTTGGCCACCAGTGAAGAGAGGGAGTGGGGGTTAGGTCTAGGGAGTAAAAAAGCATGTATGCATGTGATTTCCAAAAAGGATGAGTGCTATTTTACCTCCCTTTGGCCGCCAATCTAAATAGTTTCTCTTTGAAAAGTAGCTGCTAGTACTCACGGTAGAAATACCTGTGTTCATTGCAATTGCTCAGGCTAGCTGAAAATTGTTTACAGTTTACTTAACTTACTTGTTCTCATTAAAGCTTCCTGTATACTTGGCTCCATTTGGAAAAATGTAGGTCCCGGTTCCATGAAACATGTTGTTAGTGAACCCTCCTTCATACACTGCACCTGAAGGATGTTCAAGCCTTCCAATGCCATTCATCTGTATTGAACAAACAGAGTGATGATGACCTGGCTAACATTCCTCCGAACATCACTGCCTATCTGTAGCTGAAATATATCCTCAACTATGACTAGAACACTTATACTTAAAATATAACATGCTTATTGTAATTCTTAGTGCACTGACTTTCCCTACTTATAAAAAGTGATAGCACAGTTTTTATTTCATGTCTTCCATAGTCTTTCCTAAATATCCTGTCTTTTTTCCCTCCCTCCCAATTCCAACACCTTTAAATTGATCACAACAATAGAAACAAAGTATTATGCTATACTATCTCCATCTTCTTCCCCTTGGTGGTAGATACAGAGATCATTTAGAGCAGTGGTAGCCAATTCCAGTCCTTCAAAGCCACATACAGGCCTGATTTTCAGGATATCCACAATGAATATGCATGAGATAGATCTGCATGCATATTCATTGTGGATATCCTGAAAACTTGACCTGTTTGTGGCTCTTGAGGACCAGAGTTGGCCACTCCTGATTTAGAGCCTGATTCAATATCCTTTTCCCAATAGGCACAGAATAGGAGGAGCCTTCCTGAACTGGATCTTTATTGGCCTACTTTTCTAAGAAAACTAAAAAGTCATGGGATAGGAGCGATGTCCTTTTGTGGATTATAAACTGATTAAAAGACAGGAAACAGAGAGTAGGATTAAATGGTCAATTTTCCCAGTGGAACAGGGTAAACAGTGGAGTGCCTCAGGAATCTGTACTTGGACCGGTGCTTTTCAATTATATTTATAAATGATCTGGAAAGGAATATGACGAGTGAGGTTATCAAATTTGCGGATGGTACAAAATTGTTCAGAGTAGTTAAATCACAAGCAGATTGTGATAATTATAGGAGGACCTTGCAAGACTGGAAGATTGGGCATTCAGATGGCAGATGAAATTTAACGTGGACAAGTGCAAGGTGTTGCATATAGGGAAAAATAACCCTTGCTGTAGTTACACGATGTTAAGTTCCATATTAGGAGTTACTACCCAGGAAAAAGATCTAGGCATCATAGTGGATAATATTTTGAAATCGTCAGCTCAGTGTGCTGCAGCAGTCAAAAAAGCAAACAGAATGTTAGGAATTATTAGGAAGGGAATGGTTAACAAAACGGAAAATATCATAATGCCTCTGTATCGCTCCATGGTGAGACCGCACCTTGAATACTGTGTACAATTCTGGTTGCCGCATCTCAAAAAAGATATAGTTGCAATGGAGAAGGAACAGAAAAGGACAAACAAAATGATAAAAGGGATGGAACAATTCTTCTATGAGAAAGGCTGAAGAGGATATGGCTGTTCAGTTTGGAGAAGGAGACAGCTGAGGGGGGATATGATAAAGGTCTTTAAAATCATGAAATGTCTTGAACGAATAGATGTGAATCGGTTATTTCCACTTTTGGATAATAGAAGGACCAGGGGGCACTCCATGAAGTTAGCAAGTAGCACATTTAAGACTAATCAGAGAAAATTATTTTTCACTCAATGCACAATTAAGCTCTAGAATTTGTTGCCAGAAGATATGGTTAGTGCAGCTAGTGTAGCTGGATTTAAAAAAGGTTTGGATAACTTCTTGGAGGAGAAGTCCATTAACTGCTATTAATAAAGTTGACTTAGGGAATGGCCTCTGCTATTACTGGCATCAGTAGCATGGGATCTTCTTGGTGTTTGGGTACTTACCAGGTTCTTGTGGCCTGGTTTGGCCTCTGTAGGAAACAGGATGCTGGGCTTGATGGACCCTTGGTCTGACCCAGCATGGAAATTTCTTATGTTCTTACCCTTTCTTAAAAATGTAGGGAAGACTTCATTTCATTATTTTTTAATTGTTCAACTTAACCATTCCTCTATATTATAGTCATACATCTCAGAGTAACACCATATTTTCGTTTTGGAACTATATTTAGTTACTCTGAGTTTCCAGTTTTTACATCATCCTAATTATAGCTAGGAACTGCTCCACTGTTGTTCCTTGCTCATCTGTCTCAAGAATTCTGTTGTGCACAAGACCAAAAGCTGTAAAGTCAATCACCTAGAAAGTGTAATTGCAGAAAGTAAATTTCCTTAATTGTAAACACAGTTCTCTGTAGACAGCAGAGAAGAATTAGCTATTATGGATGCATGATGTCATCCTACAGCACCAACACAGACCCAGTACTCAAAGCTCAGTAAATCCTTTACTGAGCTCTGAGAGTTGAGTCTGTAAAAGCTTTACTGAGCCTGTGTGAGAGCACCTGCATGCGCAGGCTGCCTCGTGAGCTCCTCATTCTCTTCCAAAGCTTAAGCTTTAACTTAGTAGTCAACTCTCCAGGAAGGGAGGCAGGTGGACAGGTAATAAGAATGGCTAATTTGCCCTGCTGTTTGTTTATGTATTTAAAATTGCTTATTGCCTGCACCATCTAATGTTCGGGGCAGGGTACATAAAAGCATATATAAAAATGAGCAATACATAGAAATAGATTAACAATGATAGATAATTGCTGAGGGTTACAGTTGGAAAAACATATAGAAAACCATGATAATTCGGGAATTATAGGTTAGGGTGAAGGTGAAAAGACTGCAGTAAATAAGAATGTTTTCAATGATATTTTAAACTCTTTCAGGTTTCAAAGCTATAGTGGAAGGGAGTGCCATTGCACTGGGCCAGCTGTAGAGAAAGCTTTTGCGTGTCTATGGGGAACTCCATTTATAGGTAAGCAAACTTGCTTTTTTCGTTAACCAGGAGGCATGTATTACCATTATGCTTGGGGAGTCCCAAACTGACAGTTGTATAGCAGAAGCACTTATTAAAAGACAACCTGGCCCCAGTAGGTGGAGAGTGCACAACTAGATGAACAACCTGCCCAGAAATGCTTGTCCAAAGTTACTGTCTTCTTAAGACATACTATCTGGACAATAACAGGACATGAAGGTGTGAACACACGACCAAGCAGCAGTTTTGCATATGTCCTCAGCAGAGGGGGGGCTGGAGAACAGCCACTGAAGTTGCCATGGCTCTCATTTGATAAGCCTTGACAGAGTCTGTAAGCCAGCCAGCTCAGAATAGTGCACTATACCACCCGCTAGCCAAATGGACAGAGTTCATTTGGCAACTGCCCTTCCTAATCTACTGGGCTCAAAGAACATGGTGAGTCCTCTCTAGGTATTATGCCAGAGCTCTCTTACAGTCCCAGGAGTGATGTGTCCATTCTCCTTTGTGTGTGTGTGGTCTTGGAAAGATTGCAGGTAGCATAATAATTTGATTAATGTGAAATGCCAATAGCACTTTCAGAATAAACTTGGGATTAGTTTAGAGAATCAGTATATTATGAAAAAACTGCTGACTATGAAACCAGATCCTGTAATTCACTTACTCTTCATGTCAAAGTGGCAGCTGTGAGAAACAGTACTGTAACGCTGTGGATGGAAGGGAGCACCAGGGGGCACTCCCCAGCGCGGAACAAGAAATGTGTGCCCCTGTGGCGAGACGGCCCAAGTCTGGGAACTGGAACGGAGAACTTCTACTGAACCTGCACGCCCAGGTGAGACCGTCAACACAATGATGGTCTCTTGAACAGTCCTCCGACCGTTCCAAGCCCTTTTGGACTGCTGCTGGGAACGACAAGGGCGGCAGGCCGGACAGAGGACAAGGGCGGACGGAGACATCTGGCACAGGACAAAACTCAGACATAGGAAGACAAAGACTCAGGCTTGGATGTAGACTAAGACTCAGGTGATGAGGTAGACAAAGACTCTAAGGCCATTACCGAAGGGCGCCCTCCACAGCCAATCAAGGCCAGGCATAGCCCACAACTTGGACTGACAAGATAGAGTTCATTCGAGGACAAAGGCAAACTTGGCTTGGAGATAGCTGAAGACTCAGACGTTGAGGACGCCGAAGGCTCAAGGGTTGAAAACGCTGATCTGAGACGGAACATGGATAGGACAAAATGACTCCTCAGCAGCATCTGTTGGAAAGGCCCACCAGCACCCTACACACCCCAACCGGAGTGGTCGTGGACCACTGGGCCACTACGTGCCCTACCAGCCCAGCCGGGCTGGTCGCGGATCTCGAGGGACGGGTCAGAATGGAGCTGAAGACATCTGGAACAACTTGGAGACAGGAACAACAGGGAAGCAGAAGACATCAGGAGAACATCTGGACGAAGAGTCGGGATCCCACATGGAACAGAGTGCTTAGGAGGAGAACAAATGTGGAGTCCTAGGGAGGACTTACTCCTTGCAAAGGCGAAGCTGGAATGACGGTGGAAGCCATTTGTAGGCTGAAGCAGGAAACACCCAAGGAGGAGCTCGCAGGAGGAGCCAGAGGGACCACTCCCTGCTGGCCCTTTAACTCCAGGGAGGAGGTGCGGCCCTGCACTTAAGGAGAGGAAGCAAGACGTCTGCAGGACCATGGACAGTAGCCCTGCAGATGCTAACACTGAGAAGCAGGGGCTGGGCCTCTGCGCAGGCCCCAAAGTGGGAGGTGGCTTCCCTGTCGCACAGGAAGAACTGAGGGTGGCTCCAGCCACGAGGGAATGTCAGGGATCCAGGCCTCTCCCCCAGAGGGGGCAAGGTAACTTTGGCGGCCTCCAGGCTGCGTGGAATGCTGTCGGTGGCCACCTGGTCCACCAGGAACAGTAGTGCGGCTCTGGCCGCGCAGGGAGAGTGTCAGCGGCCTCCAGGCCATGCAGGAAATCACAGTCAGCTCCAGCCATGAGAGAGAGAGCTCTGGCGTGGCTCCAGCCACGCCGGCACGATGGCAGCCTCCTGCTGCTGCCAGGAACTTCGGCACGGCTCTAGCCGTGAGGGAATGCAGAGGCGCGGCTCCTGCCACATACAGAGAGCAGGGACAGCCTCTGGGCTGCAGGAAAAGAAGAGGAAAAAGGTGGAGAAGCTGTCCGTGCAGCTAACACAGGGCAGATTCGTAACAAGTGCTTTTCAGATGAGAAACATCAAGTCCACTGATTCAAGAGAATTGAAAGGATGGACTGTCCTACAAAAAGAATATGGTGTTTCCATTTTTAGTGGTGTTATCTACAGGCCACTGACTCAAACAGAAGAACTGGACAGTGAACTCATTGAGGATAACCAAAAGGTGGGAAAGAAGGGCAAAGTGTTGCTTGCTGGAGATTTTAATTTGCCGAATATGGATTGGAGTATCCCTTCTGCGAAATCTGCGAGAAGTAGAGAGATAGTCAATGCCCTTCAAAAGGCTCTGCTCAAACAAATGGTAATGGAACCCATGTAATACTTGATCTGGTACTCACTAATGGTGGTAATGTCTGTAATGTTTGTGTAGGGGCTCACCTGAACACCAGTTAACATCAGACGGTGTGGTTCGATTCACACAAAGACCTGAGTTTTGAATTTAAAAAATACTGAGCCTTCATCAGTGTTGTCCAAATGGGGACTTACCTGGAGGAAGAACTGGAAGACTGAGAGAAAATGGATGAGGTGGAACAACAGTGGGCCAAGTTAAAAAGAGCTATTTCAAAGGCAACAAATCCATATGTTAGAAAAGTAAACGAGAGTAAGAGGAAAAAGAAACCGATCTGGTTCTCTAAGGAGGAGACTGAAAAAATAAAAGCAGAAAGAATAGTGTTCAAAAAATATAAAAGATCCTTAAAAAAAGAACACAGGGAAGAATATTTGTCAAAACTGAGGGACATGAAGAAAGAAATAAGGAAAGCAAAAGGTCAAGCAGAAGAAAGGATGGCCAAAGAGGTAAAGTGAGAAAATAAAACATTTTTCAGATATATCGGTGAAAGAAGGGAGATCAAAAGTGGTATAGTGAAACTGAAAGGTGACAAGGAACAATGTGTAGAGAGTGACATAGAAATGGTGGAAATATTAAACAAATATTTCAGTTTGGTATTCACTAAAGAACACCCTGGAGAAGAACCATTGTTGGTTAATAAGACCGTATATGGGCATGGAATAGATGAAACACCATTTACAGAAAAGAATATATGGGACGAGCAAGGAAAACCAAAAATGGACAAGGCCATGCAACTGGATGAGATGTGCTGGCGGATCCTCTGAAAGATCTTTTCAATAGATCCCTGGAAACAGGAGTGTTGCTGCAAGATTGGAGAAGAGCAGTAGTGGTCTCGCATCACAAGAGTGGTAGTAGAGAGGAGGCCGAAAACTACAGATTGGTTAGCTTTCACCTCTGTGGTGGGAAAATTAATGGAGACTCTGCTAAAGGAAAGGATAGCGAACTGTCTACAATCTAGTGGGTTGCTGGACTCGAGGTAGCATAGATTCATCAGGGGAAGGTTCCGTCAGACAAATCTGATTGATTTTTTTGATTGGGTGACTAGAGAATTGGATCGAGGAAGCGTGCTCAATGTGATCTACTTGGATTTCAGCAAAGCTTTTGATATAGTCCAACACAGGAGGCTTGCGAATAAAATGAGAAGCTTGGGAGACAGTGCCAAGGTGATGGTGTGGATTATGAACGGGTTGACTGATAGGAGACAGAATGTAATGGTAAATGGAACCTACTCTGAAGAGAAAACCGTGTTAAATGGCATGCCACAGGGTTCAGATTTGGGACCAAATCTGTTCAATATCTTTGTGAGTGATATTGTGGATGGGATAGAGAGTAAAATTTGTCTATTTGCAATGATATTAATATTTGCAATAGAGTGGACATGTCTGAAGGAGTAGAGACAGTGAAAAGGGATTTAAAAAAGCTGGAAGAATGCTTGAAGGTGTTGCGTTCGTGCCTGCTTTCGTCCTCGCTCCACCCTCTCTACCTGTGCGGCAACTCCCTCCATGCCTGATGGACGGCTTGATGCCACGGCATCTCCATGCTGCTTCTCCCTGGCGTCCCTGGGCCAGTTCGACACTGCGGATCCGCCATGTTCCTGATGACGTAGGGTGCGCGCTCCGAAGTATGTACCAGCAAGGGCGCGAACCTCAGGGGCATCCCCCTGTATTGACGTCATCTGCTTCCAATATGAAAGGTCTTTACTTTTGCTAACAGATCGAGTTAGCAAGGACTCCAACTGGACTAGCTTCTGCTGTCCAAGACTACTTTGCACCCAAAGGATTGCTTGCGGGATTTCCATCGGACCCGCTTCGCTCTTGCAACATTGCCTCTGCGGACCTACCAGGGGTACCCGCTCCTCGGGGGCCTCATTCTCTTTCTCTATTTCAGATTACAGAAAGGAACCGGTGCTCACTCCTCGAGGGCTCATGTTCCTAAACTCTCTGAAGACTCGCCATTGCCTGGAAGCGATCACAAGAGACGGACATTGTGAGTTCTTATTTCAGACTACAGATAGGAACCGGTACTCACTCCTCGAGGGCCCATGTTCCTAAACTCTCTGAAGACTCGCCATTGCCTGGAAGCGATCGCAAGAGATGGACATTGTGAGTTATTTTTTCAGACTACCGATAGGAACCAGTACACGCTCCTCGAGGGCCTATGTTCCTGAATACTCTGAAGATTCTCCTTGTCCAGAAGCTATTGCATGTACAGACATTGTGAGTTACTTTTTCAGAAGGTATATAGGAACTGGCACTCGCTCCTCAAGGGCCTATGTTCCTGAACACTCTGAAGATTCTCTGTTGACTAGAAGCTATTCTAGATACAGATTATTGTGAGTTACCACCGCTCTCTCAGAGCTTTCCCTGGAACCAGGTACTCGCTCCTCGAGGGCCTAACCCTTTCCAGCTACTGAGCCATCTCAAGACCTTATGTGAGTTATCACCTAGTACTGGCTATGTTTATCTGCATACCCTGTCTATTTACTATCTACTGTCTCTTTGCAGCTCAGCAACTTTGGATTCTCAGTTCCAGTATCGGAGGGACTTCAGCCCTGCCGGGCATACCAGCTCACTACTGCCACCTTTGGTGGTTATACTACCTATCTAATAAAAAGAGCTATCTGTGTCTGTCTCCATACTCCAGCCTAGCCGGTGGTCCCTCTCGGGACTCCCTCCTGGGGGCGCTGTCATCTGCCATCGGCCCAAAGATTCACCTATCTACTTTCTGTCCAGCTGAGCACCATCTCCAATACTCCGCTGGTACAGATTGCCAACTCTGCAGTCTACATCATAGCATATTGCCATTCCTTAGCACAGTGGTTCTCAACCTTTTTTCTGTCGGGACACACCTGACAGATGGTTCTCACATGCATGACACAGTGACCCATGATCGTCATGGGGCTAGATGTAAAAGTACAGTTTGCATCCATGGGAACCCCCCTGACCCGCAATAATGGATGTAAAGCAGAATTATGACATTCCCCATACAACTCACCCTACAAAAAAGATATTCTTGTTCTGGTGTCATCTCAGTAACAGCAACTTGTGTACAGGCCTTGAAAGGCCTTGCATTCTGTTGAGAACAGGCCTCGAAGGCCTTGCATTCTGTTGAGAACAGTGTTTTTCGTGTGCCCATGGGCCTCAGCCCGGACCAGACCTTCAGGACCGAGCAAAGGGTTGACTGTGGTTCCGTGTGGCTGAACAATCGTGCCCTCGGCCAGGCCGGCAAGCTCCCATGGCCAACATCCAAGGATGTTGGAAGGTGAATGGTCCTCCGACCATTCCGGGCCCTTTCGGACCTGCTGTGAGCAGCAAGGAGCAGCAGGCCTGGCCTGAGGTTGAGGGCAGACGGACCTTGAGACGCAGACATGAAGATTAATGCGACTGCATCACATGGCACAAAGACTTGGGTTGATGCAACAGCATCACATGGCACGAAGACTTGGATTGATGCAGCGGCATCCATGGACGAAGATTCGGGGTTGATGCAACGGCATCCATGGCGAAGACACATGGCTGATGCAACGGCATCCATGGCGAAGACACATGGCCGATGCAACGGCAACCATGGCGAAGACACTTGACATCCACATAGACAACACAAGGCATGGACATTGGCACTGTCTCTCAGGGCGCCCTACTCAGGCCACCCGCGGGACTGAGTCACGGACCACCCTGTCCCAGTACGTGCCCTACACAGCCCCAGAGGCTGGTCACGGACCACGACGGGAGCGGGACAGCACAGGAACAAACATCCGGGACATGATGGCTCAGGAGCACAGGACAACCGTCCACCAGCAGGCTAGTCCACTCAGGAGTACTGCATCTGAGGGATCCCCGGCCTACCGGACCAGAAGGCTCGAGAGCGTTGAAGACGAGGCGTAGGAAGGAACATCAAGGAAGGCAGGAACACCAGGACGTGGAAGATCAAGACACCTGGACGAGGACCTCAGGCACGAAGACATAACATGGCGTGACGAGAAGACAGCACGATGAGGAGCTCCACAAGACAAGAAGACCTTACACAGGCTCTGGCAGGCAGGAGCCTCCAGAGCGAAGACTCCACGACGATGCAAGGCCTTCGAGGCCTGTTCTCAACAGAATGCAAGGCCTTTCGAGGCTTGTACACAACAGAATGCAAGGCCAGGAACAACAAACGGAGCAGCCCTTTATAGGGCTGGTACAGGAAACAGTCAGCAAGGTGGGGCCAAGACACTTCCTGTGTCTGGCCCTTTAAATCCTGAAGAAGGGCGCGCGCTGGCGCCTAAGGAGAGTGCAGGAGCTGTGCAGGACCGCGGACAGCGGCCTGCAGTGACGTAAACGCGTAGGAAGCAGGGCAGGGCCTGAGGAGCAGGCCCTGACGTCGGCAGCGGCTCCAGCCGCTGCGGGGAGCCCCGGGGGCAGCTCCAGCTGCCGGGCCAGCCCGGGGATGCGACCTTAGCGCCGCGAAGAGGAAGATGACGTCGGTGGCGTTCCCGGGCCCCGTGGGAGAAGCAGGAAGTCCGCGGCTCCGACCACAGAGCGGAGGAGAGATGCAGGCGGCCTCCGGGCCATGTCGGTGAAGAAGAGAACAGCATGGTGAGTCATGAGAGCCTGCTCGTGGGGGAACCCGCGGGCAGCGCGGTTCATAACACAACTCAAACTCCTTCTACTTCCAGGCTCAATAGCCCTACTTATGAAAAGAGAGCAGTTTACCACCAATGCATGTCCTCTTGAGAAAACACAACAAATAAGACTGATACAAACGCTTACATGCTAGTAAAATATCTCATCTTGGGAACAGACACAGAACCAACCTAACATACTCCCAGGATCTGTAGTAATGCGCACAAACTAATCCACACACAATTACACCTGTATTATGGAATACACTCAAACAGGAGCAACCCTATCTATGAAAAGGCAACACTACAAATATTAAATCAGGCCCTAAAAACCAATACATCTCTTATTAGGAAAACAGAACTAGCAAGCAGCTAGTTTTACAGAAATAATTGTAAAACTATAAGCAGAATAAATGTTACAAAACAGCTATGAACAGAATAACATCCAACAATTAAAAACTCATAAAAACTATTACAAATTCTCCAAACACCAATAAAATATTTCAAAAAAGCAGACCACATAGTATTAAATAATTTAAATGGCAGTCAATCAAGAAAAATAAACTTAAAAAGCCACCTTTACTTACTCCCTCCAGCAGCTCTCCTACTCCTCTTCCATGCAGGCCATAGCACACACCAGAAGCAGCAGTAGTGGCTAAGCTCTATACTCATGGTCCTCTTCCTTAGGGCCCATGTCTCCCACACACACACCATACCAGTCATGCCCTCATGACCAGTTTCTGTCTCTCACATACCAATCATCTCCCAAACAGTCTTTGACACACACACCAGTCACCTTCCTGAACAGTTTCTCTCATGTCATACACACACAGGCTTCCCACTCTCGTGTTCTACTTACATATACGGGCTTCTCACTCTCATAATCACGTTCTCTGTCTCACACACACACACACACACACACACATACTGACCAGTCTCTCACTCCCATGTTTGTTCTCTCCACATGCACAGGCTTCTCATTCCCATAATCACTGTCTTTCTCTCACCCACACAAACACACACCAGTTACCTGATCTCTCTCATGCATACACACACACACACACACACACACTCCCATGTCTCTTTCAGATATACAGGCTTCTCACTCCCATGCTGTGTCTCACACACACACACCCAGGTTTCTCACTCCTATGCACAGGCTTCTCATTCCCATAATCACTTTCTTTCTCTCTCTCTCACACACATACACACAAACACACACTAGTCACCTGATTTCTCTCATGCATACACACACACACACACACACACACCACAGGCTTCCCACTCCCATGTTCTTTCAGATATACAGGCTTCTCATTCCCATGCTGTGTCTCACACACACACACACCAGTCTCTCTCTCATTTCCATGCTCGTTCTCCACGTGCACAGGCTTCTCATTCCCTGAATCACATTCTTTCTCTCACATTCACACACACCAATCTTTCTCTCACACACACCGTCACCTTACCAACCAGTCTCTCTCTCTCATGCACACACACACACACACACACACAGGCTTCCCACTCCCATGCTCTCTCTCACATAATCAGGCTTCTTACGCCCATGCTTTCTTTCACACACATACCCCCACAACACCAGGCTTCTTACTCCCATGCTTTCTCACATACCCAGATTTCTCACTTCCATGCTTTTTCTCTCTCTCTCTCTCTCACACACATCAGTCACCTCCCTGAACAATGTCTCACACTCTCACATACACATCAGTCATCTCCCTGAGCAGTCACTTTCACTGTCTCTCACATATACACTCACATCAGCTCTGACCAGTTTCTCTCAATCACACACATGCTCTCAATCACACACACATTCTCTCACTTACAAACAGGCAGGCTGGCTGGCTGCTTCTCTCTCTTTCTCTCATTCACTTCCTCTCCCAGCCCCACCTCCCGAGCACAAATGGTAGCTGCAGCAGCCTCCTCCTCCAGCCCCCGCAGGCCAAGAAAGAAGAATCCCATCTGCCGCGGGAGGCTCATGCTGCTGTCTCCTTTCCCCGATTACCAGCTGCTTCGATTACATGAGGGACGATGCTGCTGCCGCCGCTGCTACTTGCCCACGTGGCACAGCTCACGGGGGACGATGCTGCTGCTACTTGTCCACACGGCACGGCTCTTTCTCCTTCCCGCGCACTGCACTGTGTATCACTTCCTGTTCCGGGTCATGGGGGAGAGGGGGGCAGATGCGGGAAGAAGAAAAGGCCAGCCGCAGGTGCCACAGCTTCTTCTTGCACCGCTGCCGTTCCCACTGGGCTTGAACGTGCTGATAGCCTGGCGACAACGGCAGCAGGGAAGGAAGAGCAGCGGGAGAGACCGGGAGCACGTGACACACCTGCTGGTGCTTGGCGACACACTGGTGTGTCGCAACACACCGGTTGAGAAGCGCTGCCTTAGCAGACCCATAGGAGGCAGTACACAACAGATTGCTACTCCTCCCCTTTGGGGAAGGGATTCTATCAGACTGCTATTCACACCTGCTAGCAGATCCCATTACAGATTGCTAATTCCTCCTTTCCAAAGGAGCCGAAACTAACAGAAGGTTTGGCAGCTGGGATTCAAGGCCAAGAAGAGCAGTCTTATCTGGAGTAATCCAAAAGAGCTGTTATGTGATGGGGGGTGAAAAATTGATATGCATGGACCAAGAGAGCAATCTTGGGTTAATAGTGTCTGACGATCTGAAGATGATGAAGCAATATGACAAGGCAATAGCTAAAGCCAGAAGAATGCTGGGCTGCATAGAAAGAGGAATAATCAGTAAGAAAAAGGAGGTGATAATTGTTATGTGCCCGACACGTGGAGGTCCGCGGGCTGGTCCCCCACTTACCCCGGGGTGTCTGGCGGCAGCATGGCTAAGGCCTAGTCGGGCGCACAATCTCCTTCTCGGCGTTCCCTCAGTGAGGGAGACGCCGCCGACTTCGATGCAGGCTCCGCCCCTAGGCGTGGGCACGCTCGCAGGTGCTCAGCCATTTAAAGGGGCTGGTGCAGGAAAGGACGGCTCCACCCCCAGGATGATGTCAGACGCCCGACTGTATTTAAACTTGCATCTCAGTCTTTTCCCTTGCCTTGCAACAAAGTTCACTCTCGGTTGAGAGCTACTAGTTGCTGCTTCCGGCTTTTGACTACTGGCTGCTGACTCCGGCTTCCGACTACTGGCTTCTGACTTCGGCTCGTCCACTGGCTTCTGACTTCGGTTCATCCACTGGCTTCTGATTCCGGCTTCTGTCCTCTGGTTCCTGACTCCAGCTTTCATCCAGGAGGCCTCTCCTAAGTCCAAGTGGCTCGGGTCCTCACAAGCTCCTCTTGGGGGGACCGTGGGCTTCCAGTGGTGAAGTTCCAGTGGGTCTCCTGGTTTCAGCTCTACTCTTCTCTATCCTCTGGAACTTCTCTTCAGGTACGACCCACAGGAGACCGCACGTAAGTCCAAGCGGCTCGGGTCCTCACGGGCTCCTCCTGGGGGAACCTCGGGCTTCCAATGGTGAAGATCCCTCCGGTCTCCTACCCTGTGCCGCCTCCCAGTTTCGACTTCCACTGTGGGCCTTCCCATGGTGTGTCATCATCTGTCCCAGCCGGCTCAAGGATCCATGAATCCAACAGTTTGCAAGGCCATGGACCCGGTGGACGTGGCGGGCTTAAAGGCCATCCCTGGAATTGCCTAATGTTTGCAGCAACAGCAAGTCTGCCTTGATGCTCTGATGGTGACAGTAGACAGACTGGCCAATCGTATTAATGGAACACCTACACTGGTACCTCCTGCGCCAGTTGCCACCGCCGATCCTGGACCAGCGACGCCCCCACAGCTGCCGACACCCTCACGGTACTCGGGGAAAGTGAAGTACTGCCGTGGATTCCTCAATCAGTGTTTCATCCAATTCAATCTGCTGCCTTCCCAGTTTTTGACGGATCAGATTGACCAGTTATATTATTTCTTTGTTGGACAGGAAGCCCCTGGCCTGGGCTTCTCCGCTATGGGAGCGTAAAGATCCCCTTCTAGGGAACCTGGAACAGTTTATCTCTGTCTTCCGACATATCTTCGATGAGCCCTCTCGCAGGCCCACTACTGCCTCTGAGTTACTTCAGCTACACCAAGGCAACCGGTCCCTTGCCGAGTATGCGGTGGAGTATGCGTGGAGGCTCACGTCCCGTCAGCCTCCATGGCATATTCTTGGAAGGTATCTCTTCAAGACTCCACAGGCCATGCGGAGAGGCCTGACGAGCAGGGGCATCTTGGCTGGTAACACTGGAGATCATGGCAGAGCCGGAGGCACCGGAGGTGACCCGAGGTTGGAGCTGGTGGCCCACCGCCGCCAGTGAAGAGGAACCAGGAGCTGGAGTCCATGCAAGAAGGTGAGAGTGCTGCACCGCGGGTCTGCCCAGGGCGGCACACGTAACATAATAATAGAGACATTAAAATATCTCAAAGGTTTCCATGCACAGGTGAGCCTTTTTCAATGGAAAGGAGGCTCTAGAATGAGTGGTCATGAGATGAGGTTGAAAGGGAGTAGACTCAGGAGTAATGTTAGGAAATGATTCTTTACAGACAGGGTGATGGATGTGTGGAACAGCCTCCCAGTGAAAGTGGTGGAGACAAAAACAGTATCTGAATTCAAGAAAGCATGGGATAAATAAAGGGGATCTCTAAGGAAGTGATGAGAATTATAATGCTAAATTAATTGGATGGAAGGGCAGACTGGATGGGCTATATGGTGTTTTTTTCTGCCATCATGTTTCTATGTTTCTAATTGCCTTTAAATGATCTCAAATTGGATTCACCAAAATAAATTAAAGCTTAATCCCAAAAAAACAGAAGTACTGCGGGTTAAAAAGAAAGATTACACTCATATCTACTCCAGAATAACCTTAGAAGGCTTCTAAGTCCCTTTCAGACACCAAGTCCGAAGCCCTGGCTTCATTTTAGACTGGAAACTTTCTACTGAGGCTCAAATACTATCCCCTTACTATATCATCCTGTTCTCAATTCCTCTAACTCCTCCCTTTCTTCGATGGCCAAGCTTTTCCAACAGTCATCCAAGTCTGCATAATCTGCCACCTGGACAACTGCAATTCCTTCTACATTGGTCTACCAAAAAAATTAAATCATTACCTATAGCTCATATAAAATTCAGGATTGTGGAGTCTTGTTAAAGTCAGCCAATTCAACTGTATCTCCCCACTCCTAAAACTTCTACACTGGCTCCAAACATCCCATTGCTCCATTTTCAAAATTCTTGTCCTAGCTTTCAAGGCACTCAAGGGCCTTCTGTCACCCTACCTCAATAACCAATTCATTCTGTACACATCTCCCTGCCAATTTCAATCACTGCCTCTCTCTCATCTGGTAATACCAGCCCCCAAAGAAATGTGGCTCTCCAGCACAAGAAAAAGACCTTTTCAGGATCAGTCTCCCCACCCTTTGGAATACTTTACCTCTAGACGTCAGGTTTGCACCTTACCTCCTCACCTTCAGAAGGAGACTCAAAACCTGCCTTTGGCTCATTACCTGACTGATTTTTGCTACTTAATCCTTACTGCACCCTGCTCTAACTCTGATATTCCTACCCTAAGTCTAACTCAACATTTGCTCCATTGTACTCATCTCCATTTACTTAGTATTCCTCCTACTTATTGTGATCCGATAGTGGACTTTTGTTAAACCCCTATCTTGCCTATCCCCCGTTATTACTGATCTGACTTTTGATACACCCCATACATATTCAGATATGCTAGATATTTTGATATACTCTTTGCCTAATATAACTTCCCACAATCTGGCTCCCTATTATTACTGATGCACACTATAACTATTGTAAACCTTATTTCGTGAACATGCTCTGAACTCTTCTCCTGGAAGAGCATGAAATAAATAAGTGACGGTGATGATATCCAATCTCTTGGTTGAATGAAAGGGAGAATGGTCTGGAGGGAGTTCATCTTGAACCTCTTATGTACAGTCTCCACAAATGCAGTATAGGTCTTAATGCCTCTAACTTCTTAGGATCAAAAATAATACCTTGTGGATAATCCCTGACCACATGCCTAAGGAGGGACAGATTTGACCACTTTCTGCTGAAAAAACAACTCCACTTTCAGTTGCAGCTGGGTGGACTGAGAAAGGATGGAGCCAAAGATGAAGTCCTTTGTGTATCGGAGGAGGGCAAAAGAAGTGTAAGCAGTAGCCATACTCCACAATCTTTAGGACTTACTGGAGACGGCAGGGAAGTGGGTTTCAAAATCATAAAACTGGTCCTAGGCTTAGGCTTTATCTGCTGCTAAGCCTTTGGCTGATGTATTTTCCTCTGGCAACTTTAGGTGGGCAGCTACTAAAAAGAGTAGGAAGAGCCTGATAATGCTCAAAAGAGCAGAAGGGACATCTTTGAAAGAATGGACACCTCTATGGAAAATACTAGCATCAGGTAGGGGCCAGTTAGTTCTCTGCCCCCACTAATAATGATTGCAACATGGATTAATGTTTTTTAATCAGAGCCATTGTCTCTCTTTCTTTGTCACCAAATAAATTGTCCCCATTACAAGGCTCATCTGGAAGATGATCATGTACATCTTCTTGGAGGCCACTAACTAGCAGCAAAGCATACCTTCAGGCACCTAAAGGAGCAACCGAAGTCCTAGCCACAGTATGAAAAACTTTATAAGCAGAACAGATGAGGTGTTCCTCACATTCCTCCACTGCTCCATGGAAGTCCACCGGCATTAAGTCTGTCAAATCTACTGGAGGTTTTACCTGTTGCATGCACCATGAAGAATTGGTGAGCTGCAATCTGGGCACTCAGCTTGCAAAACCTTCCCCCCCCCCCCCCCCCCAAACATGTTCAGTACCTTTGGTCCTTTATAGGAGGTATGTTGGCGTGATCATAAGTACTCTTAGCACATTTCAGTTAGTGGTGGAGAAACTGGATGACCACCACACCTGGGGAAGCCTGGACTTGTATTTTAAATCCAGTTTCCAGCATGACATCTGTATCTGCCACATCCTTAACTAGAGGTCCTGAAAGAATTTGTAAACCAATATAGCTGCAGAATCAATTGGAGTTTAGAGATGCTGAACCCAAAGTCATCTCTTCTTTGGGTCCTTTTCTTACCCAACACTGATAGCATCTTTGCTAGCTGATCCAAAAACTTGGAGTAGCAAATATCCTCCAGAGAAGTATGCTGAGGCAAATCAGGTAGGGAATCTGAAGAAGTCCCCATAGAATCTTCCTCCTCCTTCGATTATGGGGAAACACTAAGCCATCACTCTAAAGAAAATGAGGGTAACTGAGGAGACTTCTGCTATTCTGAGGAAGAAATATTTAGTATAAACTCAGAATGAATAAGAGTCCACTTGATTCCTTTCTGACTTGTGAGGAGAATCTGCTGGATAAGAAGAATCCATCACCTCATCGTGAGTACTTACTCCTAATCTCAGAAGTTCTTGAGGAGAGGCAAACAACTATGTAGGAACTTGGGTGACCCCACTATGGGAAAATTTCCTCCATCTTGGACAGGAAAGGTTCTAATTTCCATCTCTAGTCTCCAGCACTTAAGGAGGCAAAGAAAATCTTCACTAGCTCTGACAGCTGGGCTTTCACAGGCTGGGAAACCCTTAGCACCAGAGTTGGAGGAGAAACATCCTCTTTAGAAATCCAAATCAGTTCATCATCACTAAGGGCAAACTGTACAGTTGTGTAGGAGCTCTGTGCCTTGGTAACTGTTTCTGCTGCAGCAGCAGCTGGTTCCAATGTGCTCTATACTGGTTGCAGCGATATTGCCTGTCAAATGGGGTCCTATTCTATGGATGGTGTCAGCTGCACTTTCTGCTGCATCCTAGCTTCAGCAGCAAGTCTCCGGGGCTTATGTGTTGAAGTGCTTTTCTCTGGGATGCTATGCTGAGTGGAACGATTGCTCTAGAGTGTGTACTCCATGCTGAGGACACAGATGGTAACCTGGTAGGCCCCAGGTTTGGATCATTTGCAGATGGCACTGAATTTGTCTTCATCTTCAAGGGAGACAGCCCCAAAGGGGGTCCCTCACTTTGCTTGGAAGCTCTTCTTAGTGCATCACGCTCAACCCCAATTGAAGGCAGATTCAGGAACTGGAGCCACAAGAGGAGGAAAGGAAACTCTTCATATGCTTGCAGGAACTGAGAAGGAGGGGATTCCCACCTTGCTGCCAATGTTGAGAGCCCAATGATGCCTCACTATTGGATAAAGAGCGACTCTGCTGCCCAGCTTCCCACCAACACATGGGGCACTTACCTCTCTTTAGGTCTCCATCTTTCAGACTCAGTGCTGCTGCACCCTAGGAAACATAGGATCACAGCTATAGCAGTTGAACTAGTCATGGTCTGGATCCAGGCAGTGATGGCAGATGCTGTGCATATCCGGGAAGACATCCAGCGCTCACAAATAGAGGACTTGAAGCCATTGAATGTGGGTTTCTTGGTCTTGGACATTTTCATACTCACCCTAAATTACTTCTTTTTGTTTTTCTTTTAGAACTGAAATGTTCTGTTTAAGGGACTACCAAGGCAGTGGCAAAAAAATAGAAAAGCTACAAGGTAGCAACAAGGCACAAAGCCAAAAGTTGAAAATAATTTGAAAGGGAGACTGGGACACATCCATGCAGCAACTCCGATACAGAAAGCCTGAGGCAGTGTGCATACCTGGGAACTCCCATGCATGTTCAATAAAGTCTTTACTGGGCTCTGAAAGCTGGGTCCATGTCTACGCAATCAGATGTCACTCATGCATAATGGCTAATTCATGCCTGCTGTCGATGCAGAATGACAAGCCTACACCCCAGAGTGCCTACTTACATTCATAAAATAGGTTTGCATTGTTAAAAATGTTTTCTTTATACATTTAAAAATAAGTGGTATTGGAATATTGTGACATACCACACTGTGATTGGCCAATTTCTTGTACATAATTTCTAACAGCATTTTCTATCTGTATTCTGACGAGTTTAAAGTCTACTGTTCTATGCTGGAACTAATTATAAATAGTTAAGCTTTACAATGTGATATATGTCTAACTGCGATGTTATATTCAAGCAGCATTCTTACCCTTCCTTCTTAATTCAGTGACTTACTAGTTTCTTTTTTATTTTTTTATTTGTTGATCTTATTTTTGGATCTTATTTCTTTTTATCCTAAATTATTTCATATTTTTCTAACAGTACATAATGTCAGCATAAAAGAATAGGTGCCTTTAATTAAGACTGTATGCTTATATTTTTCAAAATCATCTTCGCTGGTTTGTGAGCTAAGTCTGATTTCTGCTTGGAGGCTGAGACTAGCTGTGCTGTGGAGACCAAGCTTTCTGTCTCCTGTCTCAGGGTTGGGTGATGTGATGAACTGATGAAGATTAGGTATAACTGATGGTGATATCAGTTAACTGATTATGGCAACCTATGCTACAGCTCCAGGCAAAATAGTGACCTTCCTTCTTGTCACCAAAGCAAAATATCAGACAATGATTTTAGCAGTTAGAGGGTCCATTTTATTTATTTAAAAAAAATTATAGCTTGCTACTCCACAGATCTTAGCGGATGACAATATTACATCTACAATCAATCAAAAAGCAGATACAATAAAACAATAAAACCAAATTAAAACAAAAACTATAGTGAGACAAGAAATAAAAACAACCTTAATAGCACAGAGCACAACTCTGTATGTCTAGCCAGGATAGATGATAATCATAACAGTGAACCAGGTCTATCAATGCCCACTGGTAAACACATTCCATAAAACAAAATTACAGACAATAGAAATCAATAAAACAATACTGTATTACAGCCTACACAACCAAGGAACTGATTTACATGACTAGACAGGATAGATTGAAACCAGACCACTCAAACCTGAAGCACTGAAAAAGACCAAGAAAAAAGCAGCATGATAGTTAACAGCTCAGGAGGTAATAGCTCAGGATAAATGAATAACTTAGAGAGTGTAAATCAGCAAATGCAATAAACATAGAAACACAGAAATGACAGCAGAAGAAGATCAAATGGCCCATCCAGTCTGCCCAGCAAGCTTCACACATTTTTTCTCTCATATTTATCTGTTTCTCTTAGCTCTTGGTTCTATTTCCCTTCCACTCCCACCTTTAATGTAGAGAGTAGTGATGGAGCTGCATCCAAGTGAAATATCTAGCTTGATTAGTTAGGGGTAGTAGCCGCCGCAATAAGCAAGCTACACCCATGCTTATTTGTTTTACCCAGACTATGTTATACAGCCCTTATTGGTTGTTTTTCTTCTCCCCTGCCGTTGAAGCAGGGAGCTATGCTGGATATGCGTGAAGTATCAGTCTTCTCCCATGCCGTTGAAGCAGAGAGCTATGCTGGATATGCGTGAAGTATCAGTCTTCTCCCATGCCGTTGAAGCAGAGAGCCATGCTGGATGTGCATCGAAAGTGAAGTATCAGGCACATTTGGTTTGGGGTAGTAACCGCCGTAACAAGCCAGCTACTCCCCGCTTTGTGAGTGCGAATCCTCTTTTCTTCTCCCCTGCCGTTGAAGCAGAGAGCTCTGCTGGATGTGTGAAGTATCAGTTTTTCTTCTCCCCTGCCGTTGAATCAGAGAACTATGCTGTATATGCATTGAAAGTGAAGTATCAGGCTTATTTGATTTGGGGTAGTAACCACCGTAACAAGCCAGCTACTCCCCGCTTTGTGAGTGCGAATCCTCTTTTCTTCTCCCCTGCCGTTGAAGCAGAGAACTATGCTGTATATGCATTGAAAGTGAAGTATCAGGCTTATTTGATTTGGGGTAGTAACCACCGTAACAAGCCAGCTA
The DNA here is from genome assembly GCF_901001135.1 of Rhinatrema bivittatum. Lineage (NCBI taxonomy): Eukaryota > Metazoa > Chordata > Amphibia > Gymnophiona > Rhinatrematidae > Rhinatrema > Rhinatrema bivittatum. The sequence continues at coordinate 243,626,887 of NC_042617.1, forward strand.
CTCCCCTCTTTTTGAGTGCGAATCCTTTTTTCCACATTTCCTCTTGCTGTTGAAGCTTAGAGCGATGTTGGAGTCACAGTAAGCATGTGTATGTTTATTTAATAAGGGTATTGACTCCAGGTAGTAGCCATCATTCTGGCGAGTCACCCACTCTTCATTGGCAGCCTCTTGACTTTATGGATCCACAGTGTTTATCCCACGCCCCTTTGAAGTCCTTCACAGTTCTGGTCTTCACCACATCCTCCGGAAGGGCATTCCAGGCATCCACCACCCTCTCCGTGAAGAAATACTTCCTGACATTGGTTCTGAATCTTCCTCCCTGGAGCTTCAAATCGTGACCCCTGGTTCTGCTGATTTTTTTCCTACGGAAAAGGTTTGTCGTTGTCTTTTGATCATTAACACCTTTCAAGTATCTGAAAGTCTGTATCATATCACCTCTGCTCCTCCTTTCCTCCAGGGTGTACATATTTAGATTCTTCAATCTCTCCTCGTACGTCATCCGATGAAGATCCTCCACCTTCCTGGTCGCCCTTCTCTGTACCGCCTCCATCTTGTCTTTGTCTTTTTGAAGATACGGTCTCCAGAACTGAACACAGTACTCCAGGTGAGGCCTCACCAAGGACCTGTACAAGGGAATAATCACTTCCCTTTTCTTACTCTATATTCCTCTCTCTATGCAGCCCAGCATTCTTCTGGCTTTAGCTATCGCCTTGTCGCATTGTTTCGCTGACTTCAGATCATTAGACACCATAACCCCAAGGTCCCTCTCCTGCTCCGTGCACGGATATTCTCGCAGTGATCTCACAATCTCAGAAGCATCAACAGCTGTTCTGGGGAAGACTGGTGAACAAGGATTGAGCGGACTGGCTTGCTGGAGGGATTGAGAAGGTATGGAGGTAGGCAGGCAGACTTGTTGAGGGGGCAGGGTGGAAGCCGACTAGCTGGAGGAGGGAAGGGTGGAGGCAGGCAAGCTGGCTTGTTGTGGAGGAGACAGGTTGATTTGCCCCCACCCAAATGTGGAAAATCCCAAAGGAAAAACTTTCATGGAATTTCCTGGAGGCCTCTAAATTGGCTTTGTACACCTCATCTGAAGTCTATGTTAAAAACGTAAAGAAACATTTGAAATACCATGCAATTAGCTGAGGCCAAAGTTCCTCTTATATTGATCTTATCAATTTGCAAGCAAAGTAATAAACAGGTTATAGTCATTGACCAAACCCAGAGAATAAAGAGTGTTGCAGATGAAATTAGCACTTTAAATATGATCCAGAAACATTGTGTTATGATCCTGCTCGTGGAGCCCATCCCGTGAGCAGGCCCTTACTCACCGCCACCAATGGCTGCTTTTGAAGCCTTCAGCCCGAGGTGGCGCAATTCTTTGTGGCCGAAGCACCACTTCTTGTGGCCCCGAGCCGCTGCTGATGTCATCTCTAAGCAGTGGGAAGGCTGCGGTGCCGCCAGGCCCTGCTCCCTTCTTTGCGGCCTGGAGTGCCGCCGTCGCTGCTTTCTATCTTCGTGGCAGGAAGCAGCCTGGTTCCTCCTCCCTGAGCAGCAGGGAGGCTGCTGTTTCTTCATTCTTCGTGGCCTGGAGGCCACTGCTCTCCTCGGTCCTGCTCCACTCCCTGGGCCCTCCTCTAAGTGCCGGCTCGTGCCTCTTCATTGTATTTAAAGGGCCAGCGGCGGGAAAAGCCCGCGGCCCCACCGGAAGTCCTCGTCAGCTCACTTCCTACTTCAGCCCTATAAAAGGGCTCAGTTCCTGTTCCTCAGGGCATTCGGATCCAGAATTCACAGTTGTCTGTGTTCCTCTTCAGGTTAAGGTGTTCCGTGGGCTTCACTTGTTTAGATGGCTCTTTGTTCTGTGTTCCTGGTCTCCTTGTCCTGATGTTTCTGGTCTTGTTCTTCGTCGGAGCTCCTTCTTCGCCTGTTCCAAGTCTTGATGTTCCAGATGTCCTGATGTTCTGTGGTTCCGTTCCTGAAAGTCCTGATGTTCCAGATGTCCAGATGTTCCGTGTTCCTGATGTCCTGGTCCTAATGTCTTCATCTTCGCCTCTGTAACCAGTTCTCAGATCCCTTGCTTCCACCTTTCCTGGCATGCCACCGTCGTGATCCGTGACCAGCCCATGGGGGGCTGTGTAGGGCACTTCATGGTACAAGACCACCTTCTCGTCTGCAGCGCAAGCCTCCAAGAGATTTCTGTTTTTAATGCCTTGCTTCTGAGAATCCTGAGTTTTGAATCCTGTCCTGGTCTTTGGAGTCCCTTGTGTCTGCTTCCGTCCATGCCTAAGACTCTGCCAGAACCTGCTCCGCTTCAGCGTAGTCCACAACCAGCCACAGGCGGCTCTGTAGGGCACGCCCTGGTGCAGACCTCTACTGAATCTTCATCATGTTCCAGTCTCAAGTTCCATTTCTTCGCCTGGAGTGCTTCAGCGTGGTCCGTGACCAGCCATGGGCGGCTGTATAGGGCGTGCTGCGATGCAGTTCTCACCCAGTACTTTCGTCTGAATCCTGAATCCTTGCCTGAGACCTTCTGAGTAACCTGAATCCTAGTCCGAGTCTTCATCTGAGTCTCCTGAGTAACCAAGTCTTCATCCGAGTCTTCCGAGTAACCTGAGTCTTCATCCGAGTCCTCCTAGTTCCTGAGTTCCTGTCTTGCCTTGTTCCTGCCCTCAGCCTTCGTCTGGCCTCACGCACTCGTCGGTCCCAAGCGGCGGGTCCGAAAGGGATACCAAGTGGCCAGAGGGCTACTCTTGTGACCAGCATTGCGTTGCTGGGTCACACTGGTGCGTGTAGGTCCAGCAGAGGGCTGATCCTGCCTTATTCCTGCTCTGACGTTCCTTGCCCTGGTTCCAGTCCTGCTTTGTTCTTGCTCCGCCCATGCTTGCATGCTCTCACCTCCCATGGTATGCCTTGGGGCTCCTTCCTGAGTCATGCCATCGTTCAGAGGCTCATGCTCTCCCATGAGCTAGCGACTGCGCCTCCATGCTCTCAACATCAGCTGACCACGGTCCAAATACATTGATAAAGCAAATGTTGCTTACCTGTAACAGGTGTTCTCACAGGACAGCAGGATGTTAGTCCTCACATATGGGTAACATCACAGGATGGAGCCCAATCACGGAACACTTCTGTCAAAGTTTCCAGAACTTTGACTGGCCCCTACTGGGCATGCCCAGCATGGCACTAACCCTGCAGTCAGCAGGGTCCCCCTTCAGTCTTGTTAAAAAGCTATAGGTAGTGCCAAAAATAAAATAAGAAAATGTTACGAACCCAACATCGGGGGGCGGCGGGCGGGTTTCGTGAGGACTAACATCCTGCTGTCCTGTGAGAACACCTGTTACAGGTAAGCAACATTTGCTTTCTCACAGGACAAGCAGGATGGCAGTCCTCACATATGGGTGAGTATTGAGCTGAGGATGTCCGAGTATGCACCAAATGTACCCAAGACGTGCAACAGGCACAACAACTGGGGTGGAATTTGGCCGAGGGCATCCTGAACCCTAATGGGCAGGCGGAAGGGTGTCGGTACGTCAAGTTGTGAATAGGTTATGCAGGACAGATTGGCCGAAGATGGAATCTTGTCTTTCGGCTTTGTCCAAGCAATAGTGGGCTGTAAAAGTATGGGGAGAACTCCAGGTGGCAGCCCTGCAAATGTCACGAAGCGTGACATTTGTGTGCTACTGAAGTCGCCATGGTGTTTTAACAAGGTCTTGAAGTGGAATGCCTTCTTGCTGATAGCAAAAGGATATGCAGTCCGCCAACCAGGAGGAGAGAGTCTATTTACCCACAGGCTGCCCCAATTTGATAGGATGGAAAGAGACAAACAATTCAGTGCTTTTCCTGTGGGCTGCTGTACGGTCTAGGTAGAACGCTAGAGCCCTTTTGCAGTCAAGGGTATGCAGAGCCTGCTCTCCTGGATTGGAATGGGACCTGGGAAAAAAGGTAGGTAGTATAATGGATTTTTTTAAAATTTTACCATACTGGGTCAGACCAAGGGTCCATCAAGCCCAGCATCCTGTTTCCAACAGTGGCCAATCCAGGCCATAAGAACCTGGCAAGTACCCAAAAACTAAGTCTATTCCATGTTACCGTTGCTAGTAATAGCAGTGGTTATTATCTAAGTCAATTAATAGCAGGTAATGGACGTCTCCTCTGACAACTTATCCAATCCTTTTTTAAACACAGCTATACTAACTGCACTAACCACTTACATTTAACTTGCCAACATTTATGCATTATCCTATTTCTTCTGTTGGATCCTTCTTCCAATTTTTGAATGAAGATCTTTTGGCTAAAATAGCTTCTTTCACCTCCCCTTTTAACCATGCTGGTAATCGTTTTGCCTTCTTTCCACCTTTCTTAATGTGTGGAATAATTCTGGATTATGCTTCTAAGATGGTATTTTTTAACAATGACCACGCCTCTTGCACACTTTTTACTTTTGTAGCTGCTCCTTTCAGTTTTTTCTATTTTTCTCATTTTATCAAAGTTTCCCTTTTGAAAGTTTAGCACGAGAGCCGTGGATTTGCTTACTGTCCCCCTTCCAGTCATTAAATCAAATTTGATCATATTATTTATTTATTTATTTAGCATTTTTATATACCGACATTCTCGATACAAATATCAAATCAGGTCGGTTTACATAAAACAAAACAATCGCGGCGAGGCGTTACAATAAACGGAGTTTCAGAACATGAGGATAAATATTAAATAGACAACAGTGACTCATCAAATAACGAGAATATATATAGTAAATAACATGTAATAAAATAGATAATGGCGTAAATAACTAACTTGTATTAAAATAAATAATAAATAGAATAGTATAAAATATAGAAACATAGAAACATAGAAACATAGAAATGACGGCAGAAGAAGACCAAACGGCCCATCCAGTCTGCCCAGCAAGCTTCACACATTTTTTCTCTCATACTTATCTGTTTCTTTTAGCTCTTGGTTCTATTTCCCTTCCTCCCCCACCATTAATATAGAGAGCAGTGATGGAGCTGCATCCAAGTGAAATATCAAGCTTGATTAGTTAGGGGGTAGTAGGGGTAGTAACCGCCGCAATAAGCAAGCTACACCCATGCTTATTTGTTTTAACCCAGACTATGTTATACAGCCCTTATTGGTTGTTTTTCTTCTCCCCTGCCGTTGAAGCAGAGAGCTATGCTGGATATGCATCTAAAGTGAAGTATCAGGCACATTTGGTTTGGGGTAGTAACCGCCGTAACAAGCCGTAACAAGCCAGCTATATATATATAGATAACAGTAACTCGTCATGATACGTGAAAACATGTAGAAAATAACTAAAAATAAATGATGTGTTAATTTGGGATATACAGGTAACAGGGACCAATGTTTATGGGCCTGGTTATGAGTAATGCATGGGCTAAAGAGTTAGTGCATCCACAAGGAACCATCAAAACAGGTGGGCTGTCAAATAACGTGGATTCATGTAGAAATAACTAAAATTAAATGATGAGCTAAATTGGGATGTACAGGTAACAGTGTCCAGTGTTTATGTGTCTAGATATCAGTAATGCATGAACTAAAGAATTAGTGCATCCACGCGGGAGGCATTCACTACAAGTGGGTTGTAAGTGGGTTGTCCAGATGAGGTGTAATCGGGCCTTGAAGAGATGTGGGCGGTCGTGGAACTTGAGGTGTGGTCATGGAACTTGTAGTGAACTATTTTGCTCTTTGGCCCTATTGCCAAGCGGCCCCAACACCGTTACCTCTCTCACCAAATCCTGTTCTCCACTGAAAATTAGATCTAAAATTGCTCCCTCTCTCGTCGGTTTCTGAACCAATTGCTCCCTCTCTCGTCAGTTCCTGAACCAATTGCTCCATAAAGCTATGTTTTATACCTTCTAGCGTGTCCCGATGATACATTTACCCCGTCAATATTGGGGTAATTGAAGTCTAAGAGAAACCGAAGCAAAAGCCTTGCACATACGCAAGTAACAAAGTACACTGGTGCAGGATAAATTGTATCACCACCGAATATTCCAAAAGAACTTTTATTGCAGTTCAAAGCAGAATCAGGTGAAACAATGTTGAAATGGCAACTCCATAAATTAAAGAACACATAGTTTAGAGCGATCCCCCGACATGGACCGTGTTTCGCTAGGCTGCATCGGGAGGGACCAGCATGTACATTAAAGTCTCCATTGTATATCTGAGAAGACTTTAATGTACATGCTGGTCCCTCCCGATGCAGCCTAGCGAAACACGGTCCGTGTCGGGGGATCGCTCTAAACTGTGTTCTTTAATTTATGGAGTTGCCATTTCAACATTGTTTCACCTGATTCTGCTTTGAACTGCAATAAAAGTTCTTTTGGAATATTCGGTGGTGATACAATTTATCCTGCACCAGTGTACTTTGGTAATTGAAGTCTCCCATTATTACCGCACTACCAATTTGGTTAGCTTCCCTAATTTCTCTTAGCATTTCACTGTCAGTCTCACTATCTTGACCAGGTGGACGGTAGTATACTCCTATCACTATAATCTTCCCTGACACACAAGGGATTTCTACCCATAAAGATTCAATTGTGCATTTAGTCTCATGCAGGATGTTTATCGTGTTGGACTCTATGCCATCCTGGACATAAAGCACCACACCGCCTCCCGGGTGCTCCTCTCTGTCATTGCGATATAATTTGCACTGTCCCATTGGTTGTCCTCCTTCTACCATGTCTCTGAGATGCCAATTAAGTCTGTAATCATTCACTGCTATACATTCTATTCTCCCATCTTACTTCTTAGACTTCTGGCATTAGCATACAAACATTTCAAAGTTTGTTTTTTGTTTGTATTTTCATTCTGCTTTTTAATTGATAGGGATAAGTTAGAATGTTTTAGCTCTGGTGAGTTTTTAGTTACAGGCACTTGGACTACTTTTCTTATTATTAGAACCTCACTGTCGGGATGCCCTAATTCTAATGCATCATTAATAACCTTTGAAGATCCCTCTCTCCGAACCATGCGCTGCTGAGTGACTGTCGGCTTTCCCCTTTGTTCTAGTTTAAAAGCTGCTCTATCTCCTTTTTAAAGGTTAGCACCAGCAGTCTGGTTCCACCCTGGTTAAGTTGGAGCCCATCCCTTCGGAAGAGACTCCCCCTTCCCCAAGGTTGAGATGAAACTCCGAAACTATCTTAGGTAAGAATTTAGGGTGAGTGTGGAGTACTGCCCGGTCCTGCAGAAGTTTAGTGTAAGGCGGCTAGGTTCACTAACTCTGCGAGCCGAAGTGATTGCCAAAAGGAAAATCACTTTCCATGTGAGATATCAAAGGCCACAGGATTGAAAAGGCTCGAATGGTGGTTTCATGAGCCGACCCAAAACTAGGTTGAGGTCCCAAGAAGGGGCCGGAGGACGCAGAGGAGGCTTGAGGTGGAGCAAGCCTTTCAAAAAACGTGTTACAAGGGGTTGTACTGATATGGGAACATCCCCGACACCTTTATGGAAGGCGGCTACCGCACTGACATGCATCCTGATGGAGGAAGTTTTCAGAACTGACTCTGACAAGTGCCAGAGATAGTCTAGAAACTTTGTGATTGGACAGGTAAAGGGGTCAAGGGATTGAGAAGAGCACCATGACGTGAACCTAGTCCATTTGTAAGAATACGATTTTCTTGTGGAAGGCTTCCGTGAAGCAATCAGGACACGGGAAACTGGTTCAGAAAGGTTAAGTGGCTGAAGGATTAACCTCTCAACATCCATGCAGTCAGGGACAAGGCTTGAAGATTGGGGTGGCGTAGGCACCTGTCGTTTTGAGTGATTAGAAGCGGGTCCTTTCCCAAGGGAATGTGCCTGCGAATAGAGAGATCCTGAAGTATTGGAAACCACACTTGGCGCGGCCAGTGGGGTGCTATCAGGAACATGGTTCCCTTGTCCTGACGTAACTTCACGGGAGTCTTCGAGAGAAGTGGAAGTGGAGGGAATGCATATAGGAGACCGGTTGCCCATGATAGGGAGAACACGTCTCTTGGTTGATAGTGTTGGCTGCGAGTGAGAGAGCAGAAGTTTTCTACTTTGCAATTTTGAGGTGACGCAAAGAGGTCTATTTGAGGATGACCCCATTGTTGGAAGATCAAGTTTGCCACTGAAAGGTTGAGAGACCACTCATGCGGTTGAAAGGTGCGACTCAGCTTGCCTGCCAACACATTGTCCACTCCCGGCAAGTAGGTGGCCCTGAGGTATATCAAGTGGGAGAGGGCCTCTGCCCATATCTGCGCAGCTTCCTGACACAGAAGGTAGGAGCCCATTCCTCCCTGTTTGTTGATGTACCACACGGCCACCTGGTTGTCCATCTGGATCAGGATGACTTGATTGGAGAGGCGATCCTGAAATACCCTGAGAGCATATCTGATTGCTCGCAGCTCCAGGAAATGTATTTGGTGTTTGGCTTCCTCTGGAGACCAAGATCCTTGTGTCTGCAGATTGGCCACGTGGGCTCCCCAGCTGAGGTTGGAAGCATCAGTGGTGAGAGTTATTTGAGGGTCTGGAGCCTGGAAGGGCAAGCCCTGGAGGAGATTGACCTGATTTCTCCACCAGGCGAGAGACTGACGGAGTGAGTCAGTTACGTGGACAATGGTCGACAGGGGCTGAATGGATTGAGTCCATTGTGACCTTAGAGTCCACTCATGATTCTCATGGCCAAGCGGGCCATTGGGGTGACCTGAACTGAGGTGCCATGTGTCTCAGGAGGATGAGAAAGTGGTGTGCAGTCGTGGAGTGCTGAGACTGCAGCTGGTGTGCAAGAGAAACGAGAGTGAGAGCTCGCTGTCAAGGCAGAAAAGCCTTTGCCTGCAAGGTGTCCAAGTCTGCCCCAATGAACGATAAGGTTTGAGATGGGACTAAGTAGGATCTGTCTTAGTTGACGAGAAATCCGAGTGAAATTAGAGTGTGTAAAGTAAGATGTAGGGACGACAGAGCTGCTTGCTGAGTGGGAGCCCTGATTAACCAATCGTCTAGATAGGGGTAGACGTGAACATCTTGAGTCCTGAGGAAGGCTGCAACTACGACGAGGCATTTTGTGAAGACTCGTGGTGCAGACACGAGGCCGAATGGAAGCACTCGGTACTGATAGTGCTTGGGGCCTACTAGAAACCTCAGGTATTTGTAATGAGATGGAATTATCGCGATATGAGGGTAAGCGTCCTGGAGGTCTAGAGAGCAGAGCCAGTCTCCACTTTGTAGAAGAGGAAGAAGAGAACCCAAGGTTACCATTTTGAACTTCTCTCGCTGGAGGTACTTGTTGAGGGCACGTAGATCCAGGCTTAGCGAACGCCTCCCGATTTTTTTGGGGATTAGAAAGTACCGGAAATAGAACCCTAGGCCTTGCTGGGAATAGGGCACTGGTTCTATTGCCTTGGACTGGAGGAGGAGGGAGACCTCCTGTTCCAGAAGAATGGAGTGATCGGATGTTCTCCACGTTGGTAGAGGTGGGGAGTCCGGTGGAATGGAGAGAAAGTTCAGACGATAACCTTGAGCAATTATCGCTAGGACCCACTGGTCTGAGGTGATTGAGTGCCACCTGTTGTTGAAATGGCACAATCGACCTCCCACTGGAATGTGGGGCAATGGAAGCTGGCTGCTGCTCTCTATGCAGGAGTCAAAAACCAGAAGCAGGGCCTGGCTGAGGAGCTGCTTGCAGTTTTTGTTTTCATGTCTGACGAGACTGAGCTTTTTGAAACGGTCTCGTAGAACTGGTTCTAGTTGGTGGCAGGTAAGACTTCTTCGGGCGGAAGAATGACTTCTTAGAGTCCTTTCGGAAGGGCTGTTTTGAAGAGTACTCAGAAGGCATCAGAGAGAGCTGTCTTAGGGTCTTATGATGGTCCTTGAGCTCCGCCATTGTCCGTTGAATCTGCTCGCCAAACAGATTATCTCCTACACAGGGCATGTCAGATAATCTGTCTTGTACTTCAGGGTGAAGGTCAGAAGACTTGAGCCAGGCCCATCGTCTTGCTGAGATAGCAGCTGCAGATACTCTGGTAGCAGTGTCAAAGATATAAGATGATTGGATCTCATGCTTGCCTGCCTCAAAACACTTGTTTACTAGGGTTTGGAGTTGCTCTTGAAATTGCTGAGGCAGGAAGTCTGTTAAGTCTTGTATCTGCTTAAATAAGACCCTATTATATTGGGTCATATAGAGCTGATAAGAGGCAATTCTGGAAATGAGCATTGATCCCTGGAAGACACGGCAACCAATGGCATCTAGAAATTTCTGTTCCTTGCCTGGGGGAAAGGCAGTGTGAGGTTTTGATCTTTCTGGGCAGATTCGACAACCACAGATTGGTGATCCAATTGAGGTTTGCGAAAGCCTGGAGCTGACTTAACGAGATAGGTGGTGTCAGCTTTCCTGTGGACTGGAGCCACAGAGCCAGGATGTTCCCAGTTCTTTTTGAGGAGATCCAGAAGAACCTGGTGGATAGGGATGGAGGTTATTTCCTTGGGAGCATCCAGGAATTGTAACAGCTCCATCATTTGATGCCTGTCATCTTGTTCAGTCTGTAATTGAAAGGGAACCAATTCAGACATCTCCTTCACAAAATTTATAAAGGAAAGGTCCTCTGGAGGAGAATGCTTTCTGCTTTCAGTAGGTTAAGGTGGTGAAGGCAAATCATCGGTGTCTGGTGAAGAATCATCAGTCCAGGTATCGTAGGGATCAGCACCTGCTCCTCTAGGAACTAGAGGAGGATGGGGCGGTGGGATTCCCGAAGGTCCTGGTCGAGGCTCAGAAGGACTCGAAGGAATAATGGGAGGCACCGATGAAGACATCGAAGGCACTGGTGCAGGCATCGAGGTTATCGATGGATGGCTTGGTGGTGCCGATGGACGCGTCGGCACCGATCAGTGGATCGGTGGCACCAACAGACGTATCGGCATTGACAGCTGAGGCATTAGCAGAACTCCCGATGGAGGGATGTGGAATGGTGTTTCTCCTCCCGATGACAAAGCAAGCAGGGAGGGTACCAAAGCCATCGGTGACCCAGGGTCCATCGGTGGAAAAGCGCCCATAAGTGCTTCCATCCTCGAGAGCAGCAGTGCCAACACTGCTGGAATCGGGTCAGTGGTTGGTTCCGCAATCGGTACCGGTGTCTGTGTCGGAGGAACCCGGTGTCGGTGCCGGAGGAACATGGAGTCGATGCATCGCCTTGTCTATGGCCTCCTGAACCATCTGGTCCAGTTCTTCTCGGAGACCTTGAACAAGCAGCCCCAGCTCCGGAACAGAAGAAGGAGGCAGAGGCATAACCGGAGGGACCACCGTTAAAGGCGGAGCCACGGCTCCTGATACCCTGTCGGGTGAGGGTTGCCTCGGTGACCCGGTCGCCGAACAGGTCGGTGCCTTTTCTGGACAGGGCTTCTTCGGTGGCTCGGACGATGGCGAGGTCGATGATTTTGCTCCCTCGATGGTCTGAGACTTTCAATGCCGGTGGCGATGTTTATCTCTACGATCCCCTCAGTCCTGAGGGGGAGTAGAGGGTGTCAAAGGCCAAGAAGTGGTCGATGCCAGACAGTCACCAGCTGGAGGTCGATGCTGGCGCGAAGTTGATGGTGCCGGTTCTGACGGCGTTGATGCAATAGACAGCGTCGGGGTTTGAGTACGGAAGAGAAGTTCCATCTTCTCCATTCTAGCCTTGCGACCTTTTGGTGTCATAAGGACACATTTGGTGCAGGTTAGGACATCGTGCTCACATCAGAGACACATTACACAGACTTTATGAGGGTCTGTGATGGACATGGTGCGATTACAGCCCGGGCACCGGCGGAACCCCGACGCCATGGCCATGAAAAAATTGAGCCGCTGTATGGTCGACGGCCAGTAGGCTGCGAGGGCCAAACTAGACAGTAATTGACGGAAAACGGGTAAAAACTATCCGGAGTACCGCGGCTTTAAAAAGTTGAAGGAGGGACCCCTGTGGGGTAAATTAGATTTTAGTAATTCCGTGAGGAAAATTCCTGTCAGGAATAGCTCCTTAACCGCGTGGCTACTGCTGCGTGGAAAAAAGAAGACTGAAGGGGGACCCTTGCTGGCTGCAGGGTTAGTGCCATGCTGGGCATGCCCAGAAGGGTCCAGTCAAAGTTCTGGAAACTTTGACAGAAGTGTTCCGTGATTGGGCTCCATCCTGTGATGTCACCCATATGTGAGGACTACCATCCTGCTTGTCCTGTGAGAACAAACTTTCAACCAATTAGCAACTAAATATCTCAATATTTATTAGATTCCTAGAATTTATACTTAATTCTTGTAACTAATACCTATGCATTAGCTTACATTTTGTCTATATGTTTTAAAGACAACTTAACCAGTAAACAACTTACCTACTTCTTTATAAAATGAAACTTTAGTCCCTAAAGAGATATATATTTAATTAAACTCTAGCATGCAATAGCTATACATCATCTCTGGTTCTCTGGCCTTTGGCAGTTTCCAGAAGCCATCTTATCCTAATTCTACAATGCAGTCTCAGATCTTTAAGACAGATGTCACCATAACTAACAAAGGAATCCAAGACTGGATTCCAGAAATTTATTAGGAAAACAAAGGAGGATTAGATGTCAAAGTCTTTTCCAATCTTTATTGTAGTGGAGATGGGGTTTTTTTGTTTTTTTTAATAATTGCCCGTCTCAGGCCAAGTTTCTCCGTTCATTCAACGGCTGCCTCAGGGGCTAAGAATGAATCACAAAAATATGCAATAATTAATAAAACAAAATCTATAAAAATCAATGGTACATAAAATGGTGACATTTAAATGAAATAGTGACAATTAAGTAAAACTGAACATATAAAATACATTTACCTATATGTGCAGAAGATAGGGGCGTGTCTTAAAATATTGATATGTTGTGACAATAACATAAGTGCTCGATGTCAGAAAGACCGGTACTTGTTCAGCGTTTGTATGGCCCCTAGTCATATGCCATCTGAACAATATACATATACCAGCATGAAAAAATACATAATCCACCCTGAAATATGTAACTATCTGGAAAAGTAGACACACAATTCATTAGTTTTATTATTTGAATATACTTCCCTTGTTTGTCAGGAGCATGCTGTGAGAAAGATCGGTATTAGCTCAGTGTTAGTATAGCCCCTAGACATGCGCTACCAAACAGCATACATACACTTGTCAGGACAACACATATTTCACTTTGAAAGGATGCAAGCAATATTTAAATAATATTCTTACTATTTGAGCATAATGAGTGAACAAATAATCCATCAGCTTTAAGGCACATATTGGTATGACTATACAGCACACAATTACAAGGAGATAAATAAGCTGCAACGCAGTGATATATATGATTTGTCAGTCCCAGCATTATTTAAAAGACCACATCTCTTTATTCATGAGTTTCTCCATTTTTAATCACATAATTTCTCAAGAACAGGCACCGTTATTTGAATAGGGTCTACAAGATTGTGATTTTTTTCATAATATTCAAGGTTGGTTTTTAATTTTTATTATATCGCTCACATTTTGTACAGATTAAAAGACCATCATTGATTAAATCATGTACATTGATATTTCTATACAGATATGCTCCCACTGCGGATTATTTTTTAATGATCTTGATTTACAAGCTTGATGCTTCCCTAATGGCCCCAAGTTCAAATGAGTCTAAAGGTAAAATCAATAATACAAATTTATATAAAAATGAAAAAATTTTTGTAACACTTTACAGAACACACGGCTGGGCTCTGGGGCTTCCTGGCTGGGCCCAGCAGCTTGGAGGGCAAAAGCTGTGGAAACAAAAAACGAAGACATTAGTACATATTCCAGCTAGTATCGTTTTTGTATTTGGCATCAGAAGTGCACTTTGTTTCTGCACGGAGTAAGCATCTGTGCGGAGTAATTCATCAGAATTTTGTCCCCTCTCCCTTTACTGACGACCCTCTAGTGAAAGAAGAACCTGCCTGGAAGTTTGCACTCGACTCGAAAGCCCGTCGGGGCAAGGCCATCACTCCTACTCTACCCTCAAACGGACACCTCCCAATCTACGAGGCGCTCCCTACCCTCCACCACCGCCTGCTACTCGGCCTCCACAGCCGGCTTTCCCACCATCTCCAATGCTTAACCGCCCACGCACCTACAAATCCCTCATCCCCATCATGATTTCCCCCACTACCCAATTTTTAGAACTCACCCTTTTCACCATCATACTATTCAACGCCCTATCGCTTACTAATAAAACGTTGATACTAAACGACCTTCTTCTGGACACAAATCCAGACTTCTGCGCCATAACTGAAACATGGCTCAAAACCTCGGACATCGCCCTCATAAACCAATTACCAACACAGACCTACGATTTGTTCTCCATCCCAAGGCAAAAAAAAAAGAGGCGGGGTTTTCTCCTAGCAGTCAAAAAGTCACTGAGATTCACACAATATCCAATCAACTCATCTACCAAACTAGAAACAGGCCTGTTCAAATCAGAACATCTGCAAATTCTTCTGGTCTATGCCCCCTCAGGCCTGCTAGATTCTGATGCCTCTCCCATTCTCGAAATAATAGCATCACACCTAAATCTGGACTCCCCAGCCATAATCTTGGGAGATTTTAACTTACATGTAGACAAATCTCCTCACTCAACTAACTGCGAAGCTTTCCTCACTGAGATGTCAGCCATGGGATTTAAGCAGCTAATCAACAAACCTACCCACAAAGCGGGTCATACGCTGGATCTCATCTTTACAAACTCAGGCATTTCACGCACTGAGCAACCAATGTGCAAACAAGTCCCTTGGTCAGACCACACCTTAATCTCCACCACCTTCTCACTGTCACAATTGGGCTACAATCACTGCTCCCTACCATCATTTCTCTACAGGAAAACCTGCTCCTCTGAGCACCTCACCAAACTCCTAGCCCCAGATCTCTCTCTCATTGACATCTCCACGCCTAACACGGCCCTCCAATCCTGGTCCAAAATAACTGAATCAGTAGCAAATATACTCTGTCCCCTGACAACAAAAAAACTCAAACACAATGCGACAAAAAGACAACCTTGGTTCAACGATGGACTTTGAAAACTCAAACATCTCCTACGTCAGAAAGAAAGAAAATGGCATAAAGCCCCTTCACTGACCTTCTTATCTGAATACAAATGCTCCCTCCACTTATACAAGAGCATCACTTTAAAACAAAAAGGGACTTTTATGCCCACAAGATCCACAATCTCATCTTCGACTCCAAAGCTCTGTTCACCTACGTTTCCAATCTTACAAAAACCAACACTCCAGACATTCCATTCGACCTAGCCCAGACAAAAGCAGATGAGTTGGCTCTCTACTTCATCAAAAAAATCACCAATCTTCTTAAACAACTGACACCAAATACGTACTCACCTTTTAGTACATATCTCCACCCAAACAAAGACATCTCTTTAATTACTTTGAACCCATCACTATTTCAGAGATACAATCTGTTCTGAAGAAAATGAAACCGTCCTCACACCCTTTTGATCAAATCCCATCCAAACTGCTTCTACTAATCCCGGATACAATCTCTAAAGCACTGGCCAACATTATAATTTTTTCCTTATCCCAGGGTATCTACCCAGACAACCTTAAAACGGCCTCAATCAAACCTCTCCTAAAAAAAACGAACCTAAATACCAGTGATCCCAACAATTTCCGTCCCATCTCCAACCTCCCGTTCATAGCTAAAGTTATGGAAAAATTAGTAAACTCACAATTATCGAATTACATTGAGGATCACCAAATTCTGTTTCCTAATCAATATGGCTTTTGCAAAGCATTAAGCACCGAAACACTACTCCTTTCTCTTACAGACTTCCTCCTCATCGGCATTGATAAAGGTCACACTTACTTATTAATCCTTCTGGACCTTTCGGCTGCATTCGATACAGTCAACCACTACATCCTCCTAAATCAGCTGACAAACATCGGCGTTACAGGCACAGCACTGGTCTGGTTTAAAACCTTCCTGGAGAACAGAGGATTCAAGGTCAAAATTCATAATAAAGAATCTCACTACTATCCATCTTCTCTTGGGGTTCCGCAGGGCTCTCCTCCCTCTCACCCACGCTCTTTAATGTTTACCTTCTCCCACTCTGCCAACTGCTAACTAAACTGAACCTGAAACATTTCCTATTCGCAGACGATGTACAGATCGTGATCCCTGTAAAAGAATCCATTAATAAAACATTAGAATTCTGGAAAAGCTGCCTACTAGAGATCAAACACCTCCTCACCAGTCTAAACTTAATTCTCAATGCTTCAAAAACTGAATTCCTGCTTATATCACCGGAAAACAACAACATCACTTCAAACCCACCAGCCAACCTTCAAATCTCTCACGTAAGAGACCTAGGAGCTATCATTGACAACCGTCTTAACCTAAAATCATTCATCAACCAAACTACCAAAGATTGCTTTCACAAATTACATGTCCTTAAAAGAATTAAGCCACTCTTCCACTCTCAGGACTACAGAACAATTTTACAAGCAATAATCTTCTCTAAGATAGATTATTGTAACTCTATTTTATTAGGTCTCCCTGCATCTCATACCAAACCTCTACAGATGGTTCAGAATACAGCAGCCAGAATTCTGACTAACTCTAGGAGAATTGACCACATCTCCCCAATTCTCAAAGACCTACATTGGTTGCCAATTCACTACAGAATCATATACAAGTCCATCACCACCATTTACAAAGTCATCCATCACCACGCTCCGCTCAACTTACAAATTCCTTTCAAAAAACATACCTCCTCCAGACCCATTAGAGAGTCTTATAAAGAATCACTTCATGTTCCACACGCCAAAACCTTTCAACACAAATCCCTCAAAGACAGAGCATTCTCAACAGCAGGACCACCATTATGGAACTCCATCCCATCTGACCTGCGACAGGAACCGTGCCTACCGACGTTCAGGAAAAGGCTGAAAACATGGCTTTTTAAAAAAGCTTATCCAGACCTCAACTGATCCTTACCTACCAGCCATTTACTATCAGATATTACAAACACTTTGTTAACAATCTCCTTCACTACATCAATTCTACTACACTGTAAATAATTTAGCAACATTGTAAATAATTTGCTCTCAGTTAATCTCCTTCTTCTTCTCTCTCTTCTGTTCCCAGTTATGCACTTCCCTGTTTTATTGTAACTGCAATTTTCTAACCATGCACTTGTTATAGTTTGTTAGTTCTCTGTATATATCACACCCTGTTAAATGTAAACCGGCATGATGTGATACCTGTCATGAATGCCGGTATAATAAAAACACTAACTAACTAACTAAATAAATAAATCTTATGCCAAATTATATGTACACCCATTGCTGTCTGCCCATTTATGGATGAGGTGAACTTACCAGCTGCAGCTCGTGTGGTGTCTAGCCGCTCATCCATGCTCTCGAAAACATCTGGTCCCAGCCTTTCAATGAGTCTCTGCTCCATCTCTGTGACAACTATTGGACAGGGGGGGCCCTCCTCCAGTCACCCGTTGATACTTCGCTCTGGACGCAACCTTTGCCTTGAACTGGGCTTTGATATTGCTGTATCGATGGGTGACCTGCTCCCAACTTCTTGGCACTCCGCTGTGCCATCTGTTGGCCTGGGCAATGTGCACCATATTTGTGCCTTGGCTGCCTTAGAGGTCTTTGCTGCCTGGTTGCCAAACAACATCTGGTAATTTTGAAAGACCCATGCGATGAGCAGCTCATTCTTATGCATGTTAAAATTTATGGCCTGAGATGCTGCTGTGGTGCCACCTGGCTGCCCTAAAGGGGTGCCACTTCCTCTCCTAGAGAAGTGTACTCCCTTTCCTCACTCTCCATCCCATTCTCCTCTCCCTTCCCTTCCTCCCCATTTCCTGAACCTGGCCTATTAATTCCCTTCCTCTCTCCTCTCTCTTTCTATCCCTATGCTGCCCTATTCCTCCCTGCACTTGCCTACCTAGCCCCTTCCCCCACCTGCACCCTCCTATCCCTTCCCTGCTGCCTCTCCCTACTCCTGCCCCTGTCCCTATTCCTAATCTTCCTTCCCCTGGCACTCCTGCCCTCATTCTCCCACTTCCTCCGCAACCTCTTCCTCTCCATCCTCTCCTCACACCTCTTCTCTCCTCTCTCCCCATGCTGTTACGCTCCATCCTCTCCTCAGCACACAAATATACACACACCTCCTCACCACCTCTGCACCTCCTCCTCACCACCCCCACAGAAAATGACAAACTGGACTAACAAACTTTCACTACAACAAAAAAGACAAAAGACAAAATAGTTAAGGGAAACAGATGACAACAGTAAACAAGATGACTCACTCAGTAATCATCATAAACTCCTCTACTGACAACATTAACTTCCTCTCCTCTCACTTCAACACATCATACACCCTCAAAGAGGCATGTGCAGGAAGTCAGTATTTATACAGGGAAAAATAACACACGCCACGATAACGTAATACAGTGTGCGATAATAGCTATGCGATGCGGAAAAATATCACGCTTTGGAGTATCTGCAAAATTACCCTAGCCACACCCCTTTTTCTGTCACAGGCATTATCCTTACTTTATTTATAGCTATTTGATAAATCTAGCTGTAAGTTTGTACTGGAGGCAATGGAGGGTAAAGTGACTTGCCTAAGATCATAAGGAGCAACAGTGGGACTTCAGCCCTGGTCTACCCAGTTTGTAGCCCACTGCTCTAACCACTAGGCTACTCCTCCACTACTTGAGGAGGAGTTCACCTATTTCCGAGGCAATGAAGGCATTGCAGAGGGAGCCTTAAATAGGCCTTGGCTCCAGACGTCATCAGGGAGTGCCGTGCAGAATTTCCCCGCGTTAGCCCTTTAAATTGGGACTGATCGGGTGCGCGTGTGCCTAGGGACAGCCCTTGCTGGAATCAGCGGTGTCGTTGTGCATCAGGGCCCAGTCATCCGCTGAGGTTGGCCACGCGAACTGCAGGAAGGCTTGCCGTGGCATCGGAGGAGCCAGCACCCGGATCAAGGTTGGAGGTAAGAGCAGTGGTCCACAGAAAGGGACCACAGACCGCTAATCGCAATAGAGAGTCAAACCCACATCCAAACCCATGCATTACAATAGGCCTAATACCATACGGGTATTTTTGCAAGGTTTTCAGGTTGGTGCCACAGCAGTGCATGTAAACATAATATACAGGTTGCTGTAAGTGATATTTTTACCTTAAAAGACTGTGCCCTAATGTTCTTTTCTAATGTAAAATCTGTTATTATAAATGCATAATTTTTAAGTGTATGTGTGTGTGTGTATAGAGGGCTGGAGTGGAAGCTTTAAAGTTTGCCTAGAGTATCTAATATCCTTGCACTGGCCATGGATTGAAAAGGAGAGGGGGTAGACTGAGGTAGAGAGAAATATCAGATTTTAAAGTTTAGAATACTGGAGAGAGATGCATGGGGTACAGGGTGGGGGGAGGCAACACAGTAGTTGTTTGCATAGGACAGCATAAAAGCTAGCACAGGCCCTGCCACTCATAAGAGCTAAGATCTCAGTACATTGCCTTCCAGTTTGCTGTCAGCTCCTGCCAGAAACATCTACAGCTAGGCATTCTCTTGCAGTTAGTTTTCCCATTGGAGGGCCACTTCAGATTAAATTTCTTTGAATAAAAGGTCAGGCTCATCCCATTCAGTGTCATGAACAACCATTGAGCTAAATCCCCCTAATTATTTTCCCAAGTAAACACTCCCCATTCCTCATCTCCATGTGTGGAGAATTTTACAATCCTCTAATAAGCTCAGTAACTCTTCTTTCAACCCCCTCAATTTGCTCAATATCAGTAAATGTGCATAAACTGTCTACACCCATTCACATCTAAAAGCTTCCCTAATTAATATAACCATGTCAAATAAGAAAACCTTTAGAAATCTAATATATTATGTATTACCTTGTCATTTTGCCAATTCCCCTTGTATGTAATTCCATTAGGGGTTTTATGAATTCCTACACCGTTCCTCTCAAGCACTCCAGCAGTTGTTCTGGTACATTCTCCATCTAAAATAAAGAATTGAGAAATTACTGCTTACCTAATACTTTCCTCTAGTTAAGGATAGGTCAATCCCAACAAGTGGATTATGCATCTCTGCCAGCAGATGGAGACGGAGGAAAAGCTGACATTATGGCCATATAGTCTCGCCCAGACATCAGCGAGCCAGTATTTTCTGGAAAAGCCAAACTGTGGACAAAACTGATTATACTTGAACATTGCTATTAACAATCAACTATTCAGGCTTCCCAACCACCAGGAACACGAAGCTCAGCCAAAAGAAGGAAGATATCTAGCAAACTAAGAGCTAGAGAAGCCACTTACCAGTTTTCAACGAAGAGCAGGAATCATACTCTGCATAGCTTGCCCGAAGAAAGGTGTTGCGCGCCCCGTCT
Organism: Rhinatrema bivittatum; assembly: GCF_901001135.1. Taxonomy (NCBI): domain Eukaryota; kingdom Metazoa; phylum Chordata; class Amphibia; order Gymnophiona; family Rhinatrematidae; genus Rhinatrema; species Rhinatrema bivittatum. Next base: position 243,647,284 of record NC_042617.1, read on the forward strand.
GGCCCGCGCACGGGCCTGCTCACCTCTCTGGCACCTCTGCAGTTCCCAGGTCGGCCTCCCCAGTGGCAGCCGCGAGCACCTCTGGGCCTTGGTGTCCCGCGGCGGCGGTCGCCGGGCCTTCCACTGTGCATCAGGTCTCACGACAGAGTTCGGCGTCTCCCGTGGCATTGGCCATGCCCCTAAGCGCATGCGCGCGGACAGCCCAGCCTCTTGTAGGGCCAGGGGCGTGTCCTAGCTCCGTGACGCGCCCTGATTGAAAGAACTACTTAAGGAAGTCCCTGCCTGCACTTCCTTGCCTTGGCAATCGGGTCGACATTGTATAGTGTGCTAGACTGTAACTGCATTCTAAGCCTTGTTCCAGTCTCGTTCCAGTCTTGTTCCAGGATCCTACTGTTCCAGCCTTGTTCCAGCGTCCTTCTGTTCCTGCATCTGTCTGTTCGTCTCCCCAGGTAGTACCCTCAGACTGTCTCTTTGGTACTGACCTCGGCCTGTTCCTCAACCTTCCTGTCTGCTGCCTGCATCCTGACCTCTGCCTGCCTTGTGACCTCGTCTGACCTCCGGAACCTGACCTCTGCCTTGCCTGACTACTCCTTGGACTGACCCTCGGATTCTGACCCCTGCCTGATTGACTACATCTCCTGATTCTGGCTCTGTCCCTTGCCTTGTCATCGCCTACGCTGTTCTGGTCTTCCTTTCTCCATCTGAACCTCAGTCTTGAGTCCGACCACGCTCCCTTACTGTCCGTGGGCATGCCTGTCTACCACCTCTCCAGGAGACCCTGCAAGGCCCACCTAAGTCCAAGCGGCCCGGGTCCCTACGGGCTCCACCCAGGGGGGACCGCGGGCTTCCAGTGGTGAAGCTTATCCTAGCCACTGTCTCCTCCAGTGCTCCGCCCCCTGGGGGCAGGTGCTTCCTGGTCCCTACTAGGGAGCCATTCTCCACTGCTCCAGGTCAAGGGTTCACCCCCGAGCGCAACAGGTTGCCAAGGCCATGGACTCGGCGGAGTCTCCCGCCTCCAGGGCCCTACTGGATTTGGCTGCCACAGTCAAGAAACATCATCAAGCTTTGGAATCGCTAGCTTCTTCAGTCTAAGAGCTTCGTTACCAGCTACGAGATACAGTTCTGGCCAACCCCTTGGGTCTATCGGCCTCTATGCTACCCAAAGCATCATTGGCGCTCCCTGCACCTCCTCGATACAATGGGGACCCACGCTCCTATTGTGGCTTCCTCAACCAGTGCTTCATGCAATTTGCATTGCAACCCTCCTTGTTCCTGAAGGAGATCACTAAAGTGACTTTTATCCTTTTCCACCTGGAAGGAAGGCTCTTGCATGGGCCTCTCCCTTATGGGAACGCTCTGATCCCATACTTTCCAAGTTATCAGAGTTTGTTGCTCTCTTCAAGCAAACCTTCGGAGATCCAGGCCACCAGTCTGTAGCCAACCATGATCTGCTCCACCTCTCTGAGTATACGGTGGAGTTCAGGACCCTGGCTACTGAGCTTGGGTGGCAAGAAGATTGTCTGCAAGCCATCTTCCTAGATGGATTCTCCAGCGCTCTCAAAGATGAACTCTCCGTCCATGAGACTCCCACATCTCTAGAGGACCTGATTTCCCTCACCAGGAAGATCGATCATCGTCTCCGACAAAGGCGCCTAGAAGTAAAGGCTTCCTGCTCTCCGCTACCACGCCCTAAGCGTGTCCCGAGTCCTCCAGCCAAGACTCCAGCACCACCACCCTCTTCCGTGGTGGAACCTATGGAGGTGAACTGTGGGCGACTATCTCTGACCGAACATCTCCGTCAGAGGAAGGAGGGTCTTTGCCTTTATTGTGGCACTTCCAGACATCTTCGGCAGTTCTGTCCAGCTCATCTGGAAAACTGCAACGCCTGAGCCCGGCGGGGGTCCCGAGCTTAGGCGCTACTGTCACCGACCCCCAACTCCTGCTTCCCATCTCTCTGGGCATTGCGGTCCAATCCTTCGCCACCACTGCTCTAGTTGATCCCGGAGCAAGTGGCAGCTTCCTCATGGATGACATTGTCAAGCTTCTGAACATTCCTCTTCAGCCATTAGATGTGAAACTCCGAATCACCTCCATTCAAGGAGAACCCCTTCCGGGGCTGATCACTCATCGAACCGGGGCTGTCCGTCTTACCGTGGGCACTCTCCATAAGGAGGAGATGGGCAGTCCATTGCTCCTTCCATGGACAGAGGCCGGCCAATGGCTCCGATAGCCTGTCACATGGAAAGGGCAAAGGGCCATCGGCACCATTTTGATTGCTGGCAGCCGACGGCCCGAGAGCGGGAGATCGCTCCTGAGACCCCCGCTAGACCACCAGGGAGTTTCGGCAGGTTTTTATTTTTGGGGGGGGGGGGGGGGGGGGGGGGTTTGCAATGAAGTACATTTGGAGGGTTGGGGTGAGTTTGGGGTTTTTGTTTGGTTTTTTTTTACCATACAAACCCAGTTTTAATTCATCAAATTGGAAGGGTTGGGGCGGGTTTCGGGTATTGTTTCGGGGGACAGCCAAAATAAAATCGGCCCAAACCGCGAGAATATAAGATTTCCTGCGGCAGGCCAATAATGAAGACCGAACCGAAAGGTTCGGTCGAAAATTGAATCTGATTGGTGAATGAAAGAGGCGGCAGGCTTAGCCTTGTCCTCATTCACCAATCATGAAAAAAAATAAGACATCCCCGAAAATAAGCCCTAACCAGTTTTTCCGAGCAAAAATTAAATATGAGATCTGTCTTATTATTGGAGAAACACGGTATAGATCCTGCCATGACCATCACAGTTCCAGCTGGGAAAACCGTCGTTCTACGTAGATTACGTGAACGAGTTCTGAAATGGGCTCATGATTCCAAGTTGGCAGGACAACCGGGTTTTGCCAGGACCCTAGAGATGTTATGAAGACACTACTGGTGGCCCAACATGGTGCAAGACTCTCGTAACTATGTAGATTCATGCCCCGTCTGTGCCCAACAGAAGCCACCTACCGGACGGCCTTGGGGCCTACTCCAACTACTGCCAGCACCTACCGAGGCATGGTCTAGTATCTCAATGGACTTTATCACAGACCTGCCTCCGTCCCACAACAATACTGTAATCTGGGTCATTATTGACCGGTTTTCGAAGATGGGTCACTTTATTCCCTTGCCAGGCCTCCCATCGGCCCCAGAATTAGCCAAGTTGTTTCTGAAACACATTTCCCGCCTCCATGGACTCCCAAAGGAAATTTTATCCGATCAAGGACCACAGTTTGTCGTCAGGTACTGGCACTCCCTATGTAAGAAGTTTAACATTGCCTTGAGTTTCACGTCGGCCTATCTCCCAGAGGCCAATGGTCAAGCTGAAAGGACCAACCGAACCTTAAAGACATTCCTCCATTCCTATGTGAATGATCAACAGGACAACTGCTCTGATCTACTACCCTGGGCTGAGCTGTCGCACAATACCCACATCGCTGCTGCCACGATGTATCTCCATTCTCTGTGGTATTCGGACGACAATCTCGGCTGCCACTCCCAGTTCCTCTGACTGTTCCTTCTCCAGCTGCGCAATCTATGGCCCACACCATTTGTCAGGTGTGGAACCAGGTCAAAGAATGCCTTACCCAGGCTGCTGAACATTCTAAGCATACTTCTGATGCCCATAGATGTCCTGCTCCATTCTTCCGTCCTAGCCAGAAGGTGTGGCTGAGCACCTGATACATAAGATTGACACTTCCCTCTCACGGGTTGGCTCCAAAATACATCGGCCCGTTTCCGGTGATTTGAAGAGTGGGAGCAGTATCGTATGAGCTCCAGGTGCCATGGGCATCCATAACACATTCCATGTTTCGCTGCTGAAGCCTTTGGTTCTCTCCTGGCCCTCGCGTAGAGTTCCCTCTCCTATACGGGTCTCTGCAGAACCAGATACGTCTCTTCAGGTAAGATAGGTCCTCGACATCCGTCGGCGTTGAGGGAAATTGGAGTACCTCCTAGCCTGGGAGGGTTATGGGGCCAAGGAGAACTCGTGGGAACATTCCCACAACATTCTTGATAAGGAACTCCTGAAGAACTTCCATAGGACTTATCCTGACAAACCATGGCTGAGTAGAGGGAGGCCTAGAAGGGGGTTACTGTTGCGCGCCCCATCAGCATCCGGCCCATGCACGGGTCTGCTCACCTCTCTGGCGCCTCTGAAGGTCCTGGGTCGGCCTCCCCAGCGGCAGCCGCGAGCACCTCCAGGCCTCAGCGTCTCGCGGCAGCAGTCGCAGGGTCTTCCACTGTGCATCAGGCCTCACACTGGAGTTCGGCGTCTCCCGTGGCGTTGGCTACGCCCCTACGCATGCGAGGACCACCCGGCCTCTTGTAGGGCCAGGGGCGGGTCCTAGCTCCGTGGCGCACCCTGATTGAAGGAACTACTTAACGAAGTCCCTGTCTGCACTTCCTTGCCTTGGCAATCGGGTCGGCATTGTATTGTGTGCTAGATTGTCACTGCGTTCTAATTCTTGTTCCTGTCTCGTTCCAGGATCCTACTATTCCAGGCTTGTTCCAGCATCCTTCTGTTTGTCTCCCCAGGTAGTACCCTCGGACTGTCTCTTTGGTACTGATCTCGGCCTGTTCCTTGACCTTCCTGTCTGCTGCCTGCATCCTGACCTCTGCCTGCCTTGTGACCTCGTCTGACCTCCAGACCCTGACCTCTGCCTTGCCTGACTACTCCTCAGACTGACCCTCGGATTCTGACCCCTGCCTGACTGACTACGTCTCCTGATTCTGGCTCTGTCCCTTGCCTTGTCATCACCTACGCTGTTCTGGTCTTCCTTGCTCCATCTGAACCTCAGTCTTGAGTCCGACCGCGCTCCCTTACTGTCCATGGGCACACTTGTCTACTACCTCTCCAGGAGACCTTGCGAGGCCCACCTAAGTCCAAACAGCCTGTCTGCTGCCTGCATCCTGACCTCTGCCTGCCTTGTGATCTCATCTGACCTCCGGACCCTGACCTCTGCCTTGCCTGACTACTCCTCGGACTGACTCTCGGATTCTGACCCCTGCCTGATTGACTACGTCTCCTGATTCTGGCTCTGTCCCTTGCCTTGTCATCACCTACGCTGTTCTGGACTTCCTTGCTCCATCTGAACCTCAGTCTTGAGTCCGACCGCGCTCCCTTACTGTCTGTGGGCACACTTGTCTACCACCTCTCCAGGAGACCTTGCGAGGCCCACCTAAGTCCAAACAGCCCGGGTCCCTATAAGAACATAAGAACATAAGAACATAAGAAAATGCCATACTGGGTCAGACCAAGGGTCCATCAAGCCCAGCATCCTGTTTCCAACAGTGGCCAATCCAGGCCATAAGAACCTGGCAAGTACCCAAAAACTAAGTCTATTCCATGTAACCATTGCTAATAGCAGTGGCTATTCTCTAAGTGAACTTAATAGCAGGTAATGGACTTCTCCTCCAAGAACTTATCCAATCCTTTTTTAAACACAGCTATACTAACTGCACTAACCACATCCTCTGGCAACAAATTCCAGAGTTTAATTGTGCGTGAGTAAAAAAGAACTTTCTCCGATTAGTTTTAAATGTGCCCCATGCTAACTTCATGGAGTGCCCCCTAGTCTATTATCCAAAAGAGTAAATAACCGATTCACATCTACCCATTCTAGACCTCTCATGATTTTAAACACCTCTATCATATCCCCCCTCAGTCGTCTCTTCTCCAAGCTGAAAAGTCCTAACCTCTTTAGTCTTTCCTCATAGGGGAGTTGTTCCATTCCCCTTATCATTTTGGTAGCCCTTCTCTGTACCTTCTCCATCGCAATTATATCTTTTTTGAGATGCAGCGACCAGAATTGTACACAGTATTCAAGATGCGGTCTCACCATGGAGCGATACAGAGGCATTATGACATTTTCCGTTTTATTCACCATTCCCTTTCTAATAATTCCCAACATTCCGTTTGCTTTTTTGACTGCCGCTCCACCCGGGGGGACCACAGGTTTCCAGTGGTGAAGCTTATCCTAGCCTCTGTCTCTTCCAGTGCTCCGCCCCCCTGGGGGCAGGTGCTTCCTGGTCCCTACCAGGGAGCCGTTCTTCACTGCTCCAGGAGAAGGGTACACCCCTGAGCGCAACAAAAGGTCAACTACAAATTTAAAGATCGGCAGCCGAGGGTGGGTCTGGGATTGAACTGCCCTTTCTAGAGGAAAGAAAATTATCAGGTAAACAGTAATTTCACCTTCTTCAGTGTTCACGCAGGTCAACCCAACTAGTGGGATGTACTAAAGCTAATCTTGAAAAGGGCAGGAGGCTGCCAGCGATCCAAACAATATCACCAGCGCAAATGTGGCATCCTCCCTAGCCCTAACATCCAGGTAGTAATGCTTGGAGAAGGTGTGCAAAGATGACTACATAGCCATTTGGTACATTTCAGCAGGCAACAACAAAAGAAGTTCTGCCCATGATACTGCCTGAGCCCTTGTGGAGTGCAGTCTAATCTGTTTCAGCAAGGCAATCTCAGCAGCCACAAAGGCTGCCATAATGATCGCCTTAATCCAGTGGGCTATCATTGCCCAAGTCATCGAAGCTCCCTGTTTACCTCCACCATGGAGCACAAACAGGTGATAAGACTTCTGAACAGCTTTATTTATCTCCAAGTACTGTAGTAAATGATGCTTGATATCCAAGGAATGCAAAAGATGGTACTCAGCTTCATCTCTGTCCCTGTTCAAGGCAGGCAGGGAAATGGACTGATTCAAATGAAACTCCAAAGCCACTTTTGGCAAAAAGGAGGGCACAGTCCAAAGTTGAACCACACCCAGAGTCATACAGAGAAAAGGCTCACTGCAGGAAAGCGCCTGCACTCAAAGACCCGACGTGCTGAACAGACTGCTACCAGAAATACTGTCTTCAAGGTAAGCAGCCGCAAGGAAAGAGTATGTAGCGGTCGGAAATTTGGACCCATGTAGAACTCGAGAATCAAGTTAAGATCCCACAGAGGCACTGGAAGCTGCAATGGGGGGGCAAAGATGCTTAACTCCTTGCAAGAAATGGGACACATCTGGATGGGAAGACAAAGGCCCTCCATTGACTCACTCCCAAAACAAGCCAGGGCTGCAACTTGAACCTTCAAGGTTTTAAGGGCCAAACCCTTAAGCAAGCCATCCTGTAAAAATTCCAGAATCAAAGGAATATCCATCTTGAGCAGTTGAGTACTTTACTCAGAACACCAGACCTCAAAGACCTTCCAAACTCTAACATAGGCTAGAGTAGTAGAAAATTTACGGGCCCAAAATAGAGCGGAAATTACAGCAGGCGAATAACCCCGCTTCAACAACTAAGCCCTTTCAATGGCCAAACCGTACGACAGAATCAATCCGGATCCTCATGTAGAATGGGCCCCTGACGTAACAGATCCATCCGAGACAGTAGTCTAAGGGGACTGCACCAGAAGACTCTGGAGATCAGCCTACTACGGCCTTCGAGCCCTATCCCGAGCCACTAAAGGACGGTGTTGGTTTGACTTGCAATCTTCTGGATCAGCCTGCCTATCAAAGGTCAGGGTGGAAACGCACACAGCAAGGCATCTCATAGCCACTCCTGAATGAGAACGTTTATGCCCATCGCGTTTGGGTCCTGTCTGCGATTGAAGAAGTGTGGAACTTTCACGTTTTTGAAGGATGCCAATAGGTCTAGATCTGGTAGGCCCCAGCGGTCCACCAGGAACTGAAAGTCCTCGCTCGCCAGCTCCCATTCTCTTGGGCCCAAGTTTCTCCTGCTGAGAAAATCAGCTCTGATACTATCCTTTCCGGCAATGTGAGAGGCATATATGCTTAGGAGATGCCCCTCTGCCCACACCATGGTTCCACACTGATTATTGATGTAAGCCACCATCATTGCATTGTCAGACATTATCCCAACTGGCCAACCGCCCGAGCCTCTAGCTGCACGGCGAACCGCAGGCTCGTTAACCAAACCACACATGCCTCCAGTCTGTTGATGTTCCACTGCTGCTCTGCTGAATTCCAGCGCCCTTGTACCACCAGTTCCTGACAGTGAGCCTTCTAGCCCTGGAGGCTTGCCACTATCAAACCAACCAATCCCGTGTCTTCAGAGAAAATTCCCTTCCTAAGAGGATCTGCCTGTAACCACTTGTCAAACTGGTACCTCACCCCTAATGGGAGGAGCAGCCTCACTGCATAGTTCTGCAACCATAGACTCCATTGCGAAAGCAATGTGTGCTGAAGAGGGCACATATGTGCCCTCGCCCAGGGAACAACTTCTAAATAGAGAGACCTATTGAGGTTTTACATGCAAAGAAAAAAAAAAAACGATAAAAAGGAGAGACTAATGATGGTGTTTCCCCAGGGTGCAAGTGGTGTTGGGGTGTGGTGGATTGAGGTCTCACTGAATCAATGGTGGAAGTTTCGCTGTGTTTGGGCTTCACTATTGGGGTTGTGGCAGCGGTTCCTAGTAATGGGTTTTTTTCATATATATGCTGGATTTATTAGGCCTGTAGGTGGTTGTGTTGATCAGCTAAAGGAAATAATCTCAGAAAAAAGATTTAATATGCTGGAGAATTCTCAAACAGCATGCCTATTTGAATATAACTGAATGGCATTTTTATGTCTATGCAAATAAGCTACAAACTACTGCCATGGCACTTAAAACAAATTTGATTTAAGAGAAAAATTAATAAGATTAAAACTAAAGCTGGAAAAGTAACAGCTATAGCTAGCCAGAGAAAAGAATGTTTTGCTGAATATTATAAAACTTTATATTCTTCGTGGATATCAGGATATTATTTCCTAGTGATTACAGAATCTAAACCTGCCAGTGCTTGATAAGGATGCTAGACAGTTTATTAAAAACATGTTACTATTTGGGGGGAAGTTGAAAGAGTGATTACTTGTTTTATCAGCCTTGTCTCTGCTGACACCTGAGGCCTCCGGATTTCTCTGCTGCTGGACTACCACTGCACCACTTCCCTCCTTGGTTGCTGATCCCGTCCATCTGATATCATCAAGGGCACCGAGGGGGTCATAAGTGCTAGCGAGATGCTGGAGGCGCTGTGCGCCGAAGGAGCACGACAAAGGGGCATGCCCCTTTGTACGTCCCTTCATGCAGTCCCGCTACTGTCCTCAATAACTCTATCTGTCTATTTAACCTTTTACTTTACTGCTCAGTACAGCATGGTTCTCCATTCCGACTCTGTGATTCCAATATGCATCAATCAAGGAAAATATCACACAGACTGGACTGCAGGAAAAAGCCGCTGGGCAATACAACTCAGAGTAAAAACAAACTGTAATCGATCCTTAATCAACATTACTCATAATAATGCTGATTTTCTTAACAATTGCTTATTGCTGTCTATTGTCTTGATTAATGCTCAATCCATTGTTAAAAAAATACCAGTGATCTCTGATCTTGTAGATGATGATAATCATAACATTATTGCGATTACCAAAACTTGGCTGAAAACAACTGATGTGGTCCTAACAAACCAAATTGTAAATTGGAATTACAATATTATTTCTGTTCCAAGACCAAACCGTATGGGCGGCGGTCTCATGCTGATCTCCAAAAAAAACGAACATCCGCTAAAATAGTCTCTCCATTCGAAATTACCTTATTTTATTCAAAGAACTTACAAATTTGTCTCGTTTATTGTCCTCCTGGACTGTTGGACCACAACAATTCCCCTCTTATTGAATTTTTCACCTGCAATTTGAATCCCAAGAAGCCATCTATCATTTTAGGAGACTTCAACTTACACATGGACAAATATCCACTTTCAAACACCTGTGAATTACTCACTAATTCCCTCACAGCATTAGGCTTTGATCTGATTACTCTTGGCCCAACCCATAAAGCTGGGCACATGCTTGATCTGATTTTCATCAATAAAAAGATGGCTACTCCCTTAAATTCTAAAATCACACCAATGCCGTGGTCTGATATTACATGATTGAATCAACCATTCCTTTTATCATAAGCCAAAATACTCTGGATCAACAGCCCATTTCTTTTTCTTATCATCCTCCATTTACAATCGAGGATCCCCAATCTGAACTAGAACAAAAAATTAGAAATATAGACTTATCTGATAGTGATCATGCCATTCATTCATGGTTTCAAACTCTATAGAACCAAAACTGTTAAACATTTCAAGAAATATAACCCCTGGTATTATATCAATTTTACAAATTTTGCAAAATGCTGCAGCGCAAGTGCTAACAAAAAAAAATTCAATCACATAACGGAGAAATTACTTACCTGATAATTTCGTTTTCCTAAGTGTAGACAGCTGGACTCAGGACCAATAGGTATAGTGTACTCCTGATAACAGATGGGAGACGGAGTCAGATTTCAAAGCTGACGTCACCCTACATATACCCGTGAGCATGCTCAGGTCTTCAGTATTCTCTTCGAAAAGCCAGTGTAGATACATGTTGCTTAATATTTGATTACCCTTGATTGACCTTGAACTGGTTCAACTGATTATATATATGTAAAATTTAAAACTGGAGACCACCAATGCACTGAAACAATGAACGCTGACACCTGGGAAACCACGGGTGTCTTGGATTAGAGGTAGGCCGTGGCTTACCCTTACTTGCTCAGTCTCGAGATTTGATATCCGAGGTTCTCTATTTCTGTAGCAGCCGTGGGCGGGATGCTGAGTCCATCTGTCTACACTAAGGAAAACAAAATTGTCAAGTAAGTAATTTCTCCATTTCCTTTTTTTTTTTTTTTTTGTCAAAATACTTTTTTATTAACAGGGAAAATGGTACATCAAACATAAACAGCTTCAGTCATGACCACAAGTTACAAGTAACAAATCATGATAACCAGATAACCAAAACAAGCAGGAAGGTACAAAGTACCAACAGACCCTGGCTTTCAATTTTCTCCCCCAGACCCGTCTTCCCCCCATCCCCCCAACCCTTGCACACCACATACACACCTTAGTTCCCTCCCCCCCCCCCTTCTTTGGGGGACCAGAGCAATGTGTAGCCATTAAGGTACAGTCCATCTTGTAGAGCCTTAGGAAAGGCATCGAAGCACTTGGCCCAACAGGCACAATAAATACTGTCCGGGCGTCGCTTACCAGCCAGATAGTCCCACCTTTTCAGTTGTGCTAAGGAGGCCATTCTGCCAAACCAGGCAGCAGCCGAAGGCACAGTCTGCAGCTCCGTCCATTCAGCCAAGACAGTCCAACAGGCCATCATGATAGCCACTCTTTCAAATTTAGCCTTCGATGGACCCCCGGGCTGGTGCCCAGGCAGTAGGCTGGACAACAATATGCGGGAGGACACTCCAAAACAAGCCCTGACCACTTCCAGAACAGTCACCCAGAAAGGTCACAGTAAGGGACAGTCAAACAGCCGGTAGAGTAGTGTGCCGTCCTGCACGCCGCACTTGATACAGAGGGAGGATGTGGCTAGCCGCATTTTGAACCGCCGAACATCATCATAGCGGGATTTTAAACTTTACTTCCCGAAGACCAAGGTCAGGCAGCATCCTGTGAAGAGCCTTAAACCAAGCTGAGATCTGTCACATAGTAACAGTGGAGTTCAAAGCCGTAGACCAGCGGGCAGCCAAGCGGACAGTGTGGCCAAGGGCACGATACTGCTGCCCGAGTTTTTTCCATCCCGTAATATTGTTTGCTAAGCAAGCCGTATCAAAGAAGTTGGTTTCACACTTCATTTCAGCCTCCAATGTGGCAGTGTTCCAAGCAAAGGATTGCAAGTAGTGATGTGCTTGAAGGAAGGCATAAAACTGTTTCATGGTCACTTGAAAGGTGTGCGCCAAGGTTGCAAAGTCCAGCAAAAGACGTGACTCAAGATCAAACAAGTGGTAAGCAAACATTATCCCCTTATCGGCCCAGGATTGAAATTCTGGGCCGCTGTCGTGGCCCGGCAAAAATTCTGGGTTACCCAAAAAGGGGAGTAACAGAGACCTAACCCCGGACATATTGCACAGCCGGCGCACCCATCGCCAGGCCTTTATACACGGGTATAATAACACATGGGATAGGACACAGTTTGGCGAGGCCGTGCACTAACCGCAAGGAGACTCAAAGGGGACCCTGGGGCCGCCATATGGGTCAACGTCCCTGTATCACAATATTGATATGACTCCGTGAGCCACTCGCCCACAAACCTGAGTTGACAGGCTACATTATAAAGCCTGAAATCTGGTGCATTTAACCCTCCATGATCCCTAGGGCGTTCCAGTACTGTGTAAGCAAGGCGCGTGCGCCGCCCCCGCCATAGGAAATGCTGTAAACTTGAGTGCAGGCACCAGACATCACCCACCATCAGCCAGCAGGGAACCATATGTAACAAGTAGAGGATTTTAGGTACCAACACCATCTTTATTAGGGCGCACCACTCAAAAAGAGAGAGTGGCAATGGTTGCCAAAGCGCCAATTGGGACTCTGGTCGGACAATATAAGGGGAGATGTTTAAAGCATATAAGTGCTTCAAGTCTCGCAGAATCCAGACCCCGAGATAATTGATCTTGCCAGGAGCCCACCGAAAGGGAAAGGGTCCACCCCACGTGTCAGGGAGATTGGCATTTAAGGCCAAAGCCTCTGATTTATTATAATTTATTGTGAGACCCGCCACCAAATTAAATTGGTCAAATAGGGCAATAATAGGCACACTGGTACGTGGCCTACCCACAAAGAGTAGGATGTCATCGGCAAACAATTCCGTTTTTAGGGGGTGGCCATCGACACTAATCCCGCTAATAGCCTGCTCCTTTCGAAGGCAGATATCCAGAGGTTCCAAGGCCAGTACAAACAATAAAGGCGAAAGGGGGCAACCTTGGTGGACCCCACAATGTATAGAAAAGGGCCCCGAGGGCAGTCCATTAAGCAGTATGGTGGTGCTGGGGTTACTATAGAGAATGCGCAACCACTGTAGGTATGTACCCGTGAAACCATACTTCTGCAATACCCAAAACATATATTCCCATGATAGAGAATCGAACGCCTTTTCGGCATCCAGGCTTAGGAACAGTGCTTCCACCTCTACCTGATAGCTGAGCGCCGCCAGCAGGCAGCGAATATTTCGCACCCCCTGATGGCCCACCACAAATGCAGTTTGGTCCTCATGGTTAAGAAGCGGTAATATAGGGTTTAAGCGAGCAGAGAGGATGGAGGCAAGAATTTTGACGTCCACATTTAACAACGATATGGGGCGATAGGACCCAACCTCCAAGGGGTCTTTGCCCGGTTTTGGCAGAACAACGATAACAGATTGGTTAGACAATGCTGTCAGGGTGTTAGTGTGCAGGAGGTCTTCATAATAGGACTGTAGGGGGGACAAAATACTAAAACGTAAGATTTTGTAGAATTCTGATCCAAACCCATCTTGCCCCGCTGCTTTACCCAGCTTTAATTTGTGAATCACGGCATAGATTTCTTGCATGGTGAGAGGCCAGTTTAGGGCAGCGAGGTGGTCCTGCATCAAGTGGGGCCACTGAAGCCCACTAAACAACTTCTCCGCCGCCTCAACGCTCATTGGCTTGTTATCATATAGAGACTTATAATACTCCATAAACCGCGCTGCAATCGCATCAGGAGCAGCCTGTTGTATCCCATGCCTATCGCGTATCCCTACCACCGACGCCCGTTGCCCTCGGGGCCGGACCAGATGAGACATCAGTCGGCTGGCCCTATTACCATATTTATAGAGTTGATACTGATAGTATCTGAGAGACTTCGAGGCTCTCTAATGCAATAAGCAATTGAGCGCTTCTCGAGCCCTATCAACATGGGCCTTAGCGTCAGCCGACAAGTCTCCCATATGGGAGGTCTGGGCCTCCTTGAGAACTTCAGTAAGTCTTAAAATTTCAGCATTACAGCAGCAGTTTTTCTATGCCACATAGGCTATTATGGCCCCCCACATAACCACCTTCCCAGCCTCCCACACAGTCATAGGGGAAACCTCTGGTGTAACATTCCGGTCTACGTATTCCTTCCAGTTTTTCTGCAGATACCCCTGGAATTCTGTATCTAAATAGAGGTCGGGCCACATACGCCAGAAAAAGGGAGGTCTAACCCCCAAGCCCCATAGGAGGACCATGGTCACCGGGACATGGTCTGATAGGGAAATGGCCCCTATAATAGCGTCCTGAGCCCTAGGGAAGCACTAATCCGAGACTAACAGGTAGTCCAGCCTGGAGTAGGTGTGGAGGGCGTTGGGAAAAAAAGGTGAAATCCCGCTCCTGCAGAAGTAGAACCTGCCAGGCGTCTATTAAGTGCAGTTCCTCGCAGAGAAAATTAATCCCCTCTGCACCATCGGCCCCACTAGGTGCTTTGGGTGGATTAGTATCGAGAAGCTTGTTTGCAACGATGTTGAAATCGCTGCCCATCACCAAGCTATAATCCGAAAAATCATCCAGTACAGTTATCAGAAAAGCAAAGAACTCATGGGAATATATGTTAGGGGCATAGATGTTACAGAAAACAATCTTGCGCTGGTAAAGTGTGCCCGCCACTATAACATACCGATCCCCCTCAACCCGACAGGTGCATGCAAGCTGAAATGGAAGCTTTTATGAACAAGGATGGCCACTCCCCGCTGGCGTCTGTTATAGAAGGAATAATAACACTGGCCCAACCAGTCTCTCTGCAGCTTAGCGTGCTCACCATCCCCTAGGTGGGTTTCTTGTAAAAATGCGACCTGCGTTTTCATACGCTTAAACATAGCATGCAATTTGGCTCTCTTAATCGGGGAGTGAATGCCATCCACATTCATAATAACAATTTTAACCTGCGTCATGATGGTGAAAAGGCAGAAAAAGGATAACCCAGAGCCCGCTAATGCCCCTGGTCCCACTGACAACAATATCCCCAATGCCTCCCAGGCTGGGCCTCAGAGAATAAGAAGAAAACATTATCACATCTAGTAACTTGAATACTGAAGTCCAGCTCTTTAAACCCCCGTTCTCCCCCCCCCCCCCCCCCCCCAAACCTCTTCCCCAATACCACACACTCTAGCAAGCACACCAAACAGCCATGTAACTCTCAACACAAACAGATATACCCCCCACTGCTCCCAAAGGCACAGGGTAATCCCTATCCCAACCATCAGGAGTTAGGGTCCCCCTAATCCGGCCCCGCTCCCCATTCCATAGGTGCATAGTCCTCCGATAGATATGCCACCACACTCTCCAGACCTCTGAAACCCCAAGTCAATACGATTCGCAGGGAGTAGTGGAGGCAGTCCCCGTGATGTGCGACGGCATGGCAGCCTGGACGAATGGATAAAAGAAACACTTCACTGTCTGCGCATCCCATCCAGCACGTACAAACTTCTCAAACTGTAGATGGAAGGAAGGAGAAGTCCATTACCTGCTATTAAGTTCACTTAGAGAATAGCCACTGCCATTAGCAATGGTTACATGGAATAGACTTAGTTTTTGGGTACTTGCCAGGTTCTTATGGCCTGGATTGGCCACTGTTGGAAACAGGATGCTGGGCTTGATGGACCCTTGGTCTGACCCAGTATGGCATTTTCTTATGTTCTTCTTAAGGACAAACAAGCCATTGGAACCTGTTTTTCAACTGGCCTCCGCCAGCAGGGAAGAGGAGAAGATGAAAAATTCGGTGGTTTGGCCTCTTCCCACTGGGACTCAGAAAAAACATCCAGGATCCACACTGCACGATCGGGGCCCAAACAAGGCCGCCTCCCCCAATGTCCCAACAAAGTAGAGAAACTCAGAGCACCGCCGGGCCCAGAGAGACAGCTGCTTGCTCAAAAAGGAGAAGTCCATTACCTGCTATTAAGTTCACTTAGAGAATAGCCACTGCCATTAGCAATGGTTACATGGAATAGACTTAGTTTTTGGGTACTTGCCAGGTTCTTATGGCCTGGATTGGCCACTGTTGGAAACAGGATGCTGGGCTTGATGGACCCTTGGTCTGACCCAGTATGGCATTTTCTTATGTTCTTATGTTCTAACACTATAGCTGTTTACACTTCTTCCATTCGCGGGAGGGTCTCCAAGAATCCTTCCGCCTCTTCCCTGGAGGTAAAAAAGAGAGTCTTATTGTCGTGCTGAACCCGGAGTTTCGCCGGGTACAGCAAGGCGAACCAGATCCCACACTTGTGGAGCGCTGTACATGCAGGAGCCATCGTTTTCCGCAGCGCTGCAGTGCTGGCTGAGAAATCATTAAAAAAAGAGTAGCCGCTGACCTTTGTATTCCAGCATCCCTTTCTGGCGGTAGGCCCTCAGCAGCAGCGTCTTATGGTCCCAATTGAGAATGTGGGCCATTATTGGACGCGGCCTCCCCTGACCGTCATGGGCAGGGCCCACGCGATGGACCCGTTCACACTGAAGATGCTTGCTGACTAATTCCAGGCCCACTTGCTGCAGGAGCCATTTCTCCACCAGATCCT
This sequence comes from Rhinatrema bivittatum, assembly GCF_901001135.1. Classification (NCBI taxonomy): domain Eukaryota; kingdom Metazoa; phylum Chordata; class Amphibia; order Gymnophiona; family Rhinatrematidae; genus Rhinatrema; species Rhinatrema bivittatum. The sequence continues at coordinate 243,663,680 of NC_042617.1, forward strand.
TCAGTTCTCCCTCCTCCCCTTCTTCAGGGAGGCCGATAAATTTTAAGTTATTTCGTCGGCCCCTATCCTCTTGCTCCTCCATCTTAGCCAGCAACTCACGTTGGCGGCCCTGGAGCTCCCCCACTTGGCGTTCAGAAGTGGCCAGGCGGTCTCCGAGGGCTGAGATAGTACCTTCAGCAATGTCCAGTCTCTTGGAATACCCCTCGACCGCTGCTTTAATATCCTCCATTGTTGTTTGAAGTTTATATAGCCATCCATCCAGCGCTTCAGTGACTCGCTGCAAGATTTTTTGTAGGGCTTCCTTCGTCACTGAAGCCATCACTGGTTCCCCCGATGGGGCCGCCACAGCCATCTTGGCTGCACGTGGGTGGGTTGGCTGGCGCTCCAATTTACAATGGACGCCAGTCCTTCGCATAACCCGCTCGACTTTTCACCTCGGTTGGGCTTGGCTGGTGTTTTCGCGGCATGTCTCAGGTAGGAAGATCAAAAACGAGCACTAAAACTGTGATATTTTAACGATTCAAGGGAGCGGGCCCGCGGAACTTTCCCCTTGTGCTTCCGTCTCCATCACGTCATCGCCGGAAGTCGTGATTTCTCCATTTCCTAGCATGTAGCCAGATGGACTCAGGACCAATGGGATGTACAAAAGCTACTCCCCTACAGGGTGGGAGGCTGCCCGTGGCCCACATAGTGCTGCTCTTGCGTAAACTGTGTCCTCCCTGGCCTAAACATCCAGGCAGTAGAACCTGGAGAAGGTATGTAGGGAGGACCATGTCACCGCCCAATAGATCTCGGCTGGCGAAAGCGGCTTGGTTTCAGCCCAGGAGACTGCCTTGGGCCCTTGTAGAATGCGCCCTGCCGCTATGTATACTGCTTTAATTACGTTGTTGATCCAGCGGGCTATGGTCGCCCGCGATGCCGCTTCCCCTTGTTCTTTCCCGCTGTGAAGAATGAATGGGCGATCAGTTTTGCGCCCAGGTCCCGATCTTTTCAGGTATCTGACTAGGATCCCATGAAGAAAGGAATGCCAAGCAAGAGCAGAGACGGGTCCTCAAGAAGACTGGCTCCTTGCAAAGGCAAGGAAGGAATGACTGCAGGGCCCTTTTATAGGGCTGAAGAGGAGGATCCAGCTATGAGGTCATCAGGTGGGGCCAGGGGGACACTCCCTTGCTGGCCCTTTAAGTGGCTGAAAGAGATTCGGCCGCACGCCTAAGGAACAGGAAACAGGAAGAGGTGCAAGACCTTGGACAGCGGCCATGCTGCTGCTGCCGCTGAGCAGGAGGAGGAACGTGCCGCAAGTCAGGCCGTGACATAGAAGGCAGCTCCCTGCCGCACGAGGAAGGCAGGGGTGGTGCGATGGCAGCATCCATGCCACTGAGGAGCAGGCCTTCGGGCCTGCCGGAAGATGACGTTTCCAGTAGCCATGATGTTGAAGAGCAGGCCAAAGTCTGCGGCTTCCTGCCGCGGTGAAGAGGATGTTGGCGGCCTCCTGCTGCGTGGAGAGGTCCGGGGGCGGCAGAAGCCACATTGAAGGAGCGTCGGCGGCCATGGGCCGCAAGGTAAGTGCCTGCTCGTGGGTTGGACCCACGAGTAGGAGTGCAACAGCGCCCCCCCCCCTCAAAGGGGGTCCCCTCCCTGCCATCGAGAGGTTGGAAAACCAGGCAAGGCATCTGGAACTGGAACAAGGATGGTGCAGGCACCTCCTGCAGGTCGTATGGAAAAACAGAAAAAACTCCCCCCCAAAACATTCTTGGGTCCAAGATAAACGTCCAGGAAGAAAACCTGGGAAAAGGATAGTTCCAGCGGGCACATGGCCTTTGCAATCTGTAGCGGATCTGTAGGAGGGAGCGCTAGGGGATGCTCCCGATCCCAGGGAGAAGTGTGCCCTTGGACCTCAGCGAACCAGGAGAGGAGCTCCAAGGAAGCGCCGAGGCAGGAGAGATGAAGTCCCGTCTGGGCTAGGACTGGAAGCCCAGGTCCCCGCTGACCTGCACAGACTCGGTGAGGCCAATCACGGAAGGTTGGTCTCTGAGTAGTCCTCCGACCACTCTAAGCCCTTTTGGACCTGCCACTGGGTAACGGCAGGTCGGACAGGAGGTAGAGGTGGACAAGGACATCTGGCAAGCGTGGACAACAGGGGTGCTGACGAAGACTCGGGAATGGAGGACCAGACAAGACAAGCTAAAATCAGGTAAGTAAAAGTCCGGAACTTCCAGGGGAGCGCAGGACCTCATGCTGCTCACGGACACTCAGTGAAGAGCAGCTTATAAGTGCAGGATAGACGGCCCCACAGGCAATCCAGGAACAGGAAGATGGACATCTGGACATCAGAGACGGAAGACATCAGGACAGATGGAGGACAACAGGACATCAGAGATGGAGATCATCAGGACAGATGACTGAAGGTATCAGGCCAGAACCCATAGCAGCCATGTCTTGGACTGAGTTCGGGAACCCTGTGTGATCGACACACCTGACAGGTCATTGAAGGAAGACGGAACTTCTGACACAGTGTGGAAAACGAATCTGAAGGTCATCCCAAAGTTGGACTGAAGACGGGCCACTAGAAGGTAATATCCGGAACCAGGAACAGAATCAGAAGCAGACGAAGGACGTAGAGAATCCTCGGCGACGACTGATGGTACTGTACCACCAAGCGCCCTACACACCCCAGCCGACTGGTCACGGGCCACGCAGGAAGGGACAAGCGGAGCCTTGAAGACATCTAGACAACGGAGACATCAGAACGTGGATGATGAAGACAACTGGACACATCAGGATCATCTGGAAACATCAGAAACATCTGGAACAAGAGGAATGTCAGCAGAGACCGGAACAACAATGACGAGAAGGGATCCCATGAAGAAAGGAATGCCAAGCAAGAGCAGAGACGAGGGGTCCTCAAGAGGACTGGCTCCTTGCAAAGGCAAGGAAGGAATGACTGCAGGGCCGTTTTATAGTGCTGAAGAGGAGGATCCAGCTATGAGGTCATCAGGTGGGGCCAGAGGGACAACGCCCTTGCTGGCCCTTTAAATGGCTGAAGGATGCGCAGCCCCACGCCTAAGGAACAGGAAACAGGAAGAGGTACAGGACCTTGGACAATGGCCATGCTGCCGCTGATGCCGAGCAGGAGGAGGAACAGGCCGCAGGACAGGCCCCGACGTAGAAGGCAGCTCCCTGCCGCACGAGGGAGGCAGGGGTGGAGTGATGGCGACCTCCATGCCGCTGAGGAGCAGGCCTCTGGGCCTGCTGGAAGATGGCATTGCCAGTGGCCATGCCGCTGAGGAGCAGGCCAAAGTCCGCAGCTCCCTGCCGCGGTGAAGAGGACATCGGCGGCGGCCTCCTGCCGTGTGGAGAGGTCCGGGGCGGCACAAGCCACATTGAAGGAGCATTGGCGGCCACGGGCCGCGAGGTAAGCGCCTGCTTGCGGGTGGACCCGCGAGCAGGAGTGCAACATATAGTAGCCCTGGTCTAATGAAGACAAGGTTTCAGAGATAGAGAGACAGAACAACTTGCCATTGCCATGTAGCTTGTTTTATTTGTATTATTTTACGTTTAAATAAAAATTATGATGATGAAGTGTTGTTTTCTTTTAAGTAGAATTGTTTTTATTTACTAGATAAGTTAGACAAATTTAAAGTTACTCAGTGGAGGTGAGGCATAAATCCAGGGTCCTCTAATAGCTACTATTAAGCTGCTGGTGTCTTTTTAGACCGTAAATCCAACAGTTGGTGCCAAAACCCAGTCTGGACTCCACATTCTTGGATCTTTTCTTTGGTTTTATCTCTATGCATGTATTTTTTTTACTTTTTCTCTTTGCTGATGATTTATTTTTGCTCTACCACTGAAGTAATCCTTTCTTTATCTCCTCTCGCCTCCTACTAATTCTTTTTCTCAGTCCTGTTGCCTTTTCAAGGCTTTGAGACTGTCTAAAGGGTGGTGTTTTAGTTATTTGGACGCAAATGCCAGAGTTTGTAATTCTTCAATGTACTTTGTGAGAGATATGAAGTTTTTGGAATTTATGTGTTGGTTGCTGAGGTGCATCAGATAATTAGCCGGCTATTTTAGGTATGGAGTCCTAAAATTTATGATGTTCTCCTAAGACAGCAGGATGTTAGTCCTCACAGATGGGTGACATCATCAGATGAAGCCCAGTACAGAAAATGTTTGTCATTGTTACTAGAATTTTGACTGACACACTGAGCATGCCCAGCATGCCACTATCCGTGCATCTACGCAGGGTTCCTCTCCAGTCTCGTAAAATAGAATTCACAAGTGAAAAAATAAAATAACAAAATGCAGAAGTGGCGGGCGGGTTTCCTGAGGATTAACATCCAGCTGTCCGAGGAGAACACCTATTATGGGTAAGCAACTCTGCTTTGTCCTAGGACAAGCAGGATGGTAGTCCTCACAGATGGGTGAATACCAAGCTACAGGCTGCTCTTGGTGACCAACAGGCACCAAACAAGGTGCCAAAGGGCACAAAAATAACTGCGGGGCTGTTGGTAACACAGGGAGACAGCATGAACCCAAACAATGGTCCCTAGGCAGGGAGAGTTGGGTTTTTAAGCCTGGAAGAGGTTACGAAGGACAGATTGGCTGAAGTTACTGTCATGTCGACCATCCTTGTCCAAGCAGTAGTGAGCAGCAAATGAGTATAGGGACCTCCACATTGCGACTCTGCAGATTTCGGCAATGGAAATCGCTCATAAGTGGGCTATTGATGCCACCATGGCTGTCACTGAGTGAGCCTTAATGAGGCCTCCAGCTGAAGGTCCGTCTGTGCATAACAGAAGGAGATGCAATCCGCCAGCCAGTTGGACAGAGTTTGCCCACCGCAACACCCATTCTGTTCTTGTCAAAGGATATGAAGAGTTGTGTGGACTGCCTGTGGCCTGCAGTGCATTCAAGATAGAAGGCTGAAGCCCTCTTACAGTCTAAACTGTGTAGAGTCCATTCACCTTGGTGAGAATGAGGTTTCAGGAAAAAGGTAGGCAGAATAATAGACTGATTAAGATGAAAATCAGTCACCACCTTAAGCAGGAACTTGGGGTGAGTATGCAGGACCACCCTATCAAGAAACTTTGTGTAGGGCGGATACGTCACCAACACCTGAAGCTCACTAACTCTGCGAGCCGAAGTGACCGCCATAAGGAAGAGAACCTTCCAGGTGAGGTACCTCAAATCGCAGGAGCGCATAGGCTCGAACAGGTCACGCATGAGCTGCGCTAGCACCACTTTGAGGTCCCATGACACAACAGGGGAACGCATGGGGGCCTTCATCTGAAGCAATCCCCTGCATAAATCGCACTACTATGGGCTGCACAGAGATAGGCGTACTATCAATATGTTGATGGTACGTGCTGATGGCACTCAGGTGGACCCTGACTGAGTTGGTCTTCAGGCCAGCCTCTGAGAGGTGCCACAGGTAGCTTAGCAACTGCAACATGGGGCAGGCAAATGGATCCCAGCCATGTCATCCACACCAGATGGAAAACCTCCTCCATTTGAACTTGTAAGACTTCCTGGTGGAAGGCTTTCTTGAAGCTACCAGTACCTGAGACACGTCATCAGAGAAGTCAAGGGACTGCAGGTCTAGCCTCTCAACATCCAGGCTGTCAGAGCTATTGACCTGTGATTGGATGGCGCAGCTTACCCCAATCCTGCATGATCAGATCGGGGGAGGAACCCAGACAGATGGGCTCTCTGACAGACAGATCCTGAAGGTTTGCAAACCAGACTTGCCTTGGCCAATATGGGGCCACCAGAATCATGGTCTCCTTGTCCTGTTGGAGCTTCATGAGAGTTTTCATTACCAGTGGAAGCAGAAGACATGCATACAGAAGACCCTTGCCCCAGTAGTGGGCAAAAGCGTCCGAGGTTGGCTTCCTGTCGCTCCTGTATAGGGAGCAGGAGTGGCTGACTTTGCTGTTGCAAGGGGAGGCAAAGAGATCCACATCTGGGGTTCCTCACAGGTGGAAAATCTGGTCTGCTACCAAGGAATCCAGTGACCATTTGTGTGGTCAGAACGCCTGACTCAGATGGTCTGCCACCACATTTTCTGTCTTAGCTAGGTAAATTGCTCGTAAGAGCATGCCTTGAGATAGTGCCCAGGAACATATCTACACCACTTCCTGACAAAGGAAGAAGGAGCCCATGCCTCCTGTTATGCTCGCCGCCCGCGGCAGCCCCACAGTGCGGCCCTCTCATCTCTCTACACAAGCTTCAGACTCCAGCTCCCTGTCGCTGGCGGCGGTGGGCTGCCAGTCTCGACCTTGGACTTCCGCCAGGACCTCCAGCCCTGCTCCGCTTTCCGGGACCTCCAGCCAGGATGCCTCCATCTGTTGGGCCTCTCTGTGGGGTTCGTGGAGAGACGCCGCCGGTGGCGCCATGCACCAGTGAAACCTTTAAAGGGCCTGCGGCGGGAATCTGGCCGCGGACCCGGATGCTGACGTCAGTTTACTCAGCGCTTAAATGTTCAGGCCTCACACTGAAGCGTTGCCTTTGCAACAGGTCTCCTTGGTCTCCTGTTCCTGGTTTCCTCGTTCGCGTTGTTTCTCCGTGAGCCTTGCTTCGTGTTCCTGTTTCTCCAAGTTCCTGTTCCGTGTTCGTCTTGTCTGTGTGCTGATTGACTTCCTAGTTCTGACCATTGCTATGCCTGACCTTGCCTGCCTTCTCCAAGCCTGACCACTGCTATGCCTGACCACGCCTGCCTCCTCCGTGCCTTGACCATTGCTATGTCTGACCACGCCTGCCTTCTCCATGCCTTGACCATTGATAAGTCTGACCATGCCTGCCTTCTCTGTGCCTTGACCATTGTTACGTCCAGGGGTGGATTGACCTATCGGGGGATTGGGCTTCCCCCGGTGGGCCGGTCACTCCTGTCACGTGATTATTTTTTTTTTGTATTATAAAGTTTCCAACCAAAGTATTAGGGGGCGCCGCAAGCAGTGGTAACCTGAGGGGAGCCAATGCCCCCCTGGCTCATGTAGCTGCTGAGCAGCGACACGTATATAGCAAGCAGATCGGCAGGTGGTGGAGCTCCCGTCACCAGGCCCGAAGAAAAAGATCACGTTTAAACGCGCTGATGCTCCTCCTCCTTCCTGCCTGTGTGGTCCCGGAAGTAAACATTGCCGGAGCCGCGTGGGCAGGAAGGAGGAGGAGCATCAGCGCGTGCAGAAGAGGAGCAGTGCTTACGGGCCGATAAGAGGAAGAGGCCCGGTAGCAGGGCCGACGCGGCCTGAGAAGAGGAAGAGGCCCAGTAGCAGGTCGCCGCGGCCCGAGAAGAGGAAGAGGCCCGGTAGCAGGGCCGCCGCGGCCCAAGAAGATCAGGGCCGCTGCAGAGCCCATCCTGCGGCGACCCACGAAAAGGAGGCACAGAGGTGAGAGAGAGGCTGAGGGTCTGTAGAGGGTGTGTGTATGAGATGAGTTGAGAGATTGTGTGTGGGAGTGAGGACCTGAATGTTTGCAGAGACAGCATGTGAGAGCCTCTGTGTGAGTGTGTGAGAGACAGCATGTGACAGTGAGAGCTTGTGCTTGAGCAAGACAGCATGTGGGAGTGAGAGATAGCCTGTGTGTGTGAGACTCAGACAGCATGTGACAGCGAGAGCCTGTGTGTATGAATGATTGTATATGAGAGAGCATGTGACAGTGAGAGTCTGTGCTTGAGCAAGACAGCATGTGGGAGTGAAAGAAAGCCTGTGTGTGTGTGAGAGTCAGACAGCATGTGCCAGTGAAAGACTGTGTATGAATGATTGTATGAGAGAGAGCATGTGACAGTGAGAGCTTGTGCTTGAGCAAGACAGCATGTGGGAGTGAGAGAGAGCCTGTGTGTGTGAGACTCAGATAGCATGTGACAGTGAGAGCCTGTGTGTATGAATGATTGTATGAGAGCGAGCATGTGACAGTGAGAGCCTGTGCTTGAGCAAGACAGCATGTGGGAGTGAGAGAGAGCCTGTGTGTGTGAGACTCAGATAGCATGTGACAGTGAGAGCCTGTGTGTATGAATGATTGTATGAGAGACAGCATGTGACAGTGAGAGTCTGTGCTTGAGCAAGACAGCATGTGGGAGTGAAAGAAAGCCTGTGTGTGTGTGAGAGTAAGACAGCATGTGCCAGTGAGAGACCGTGTGTATGAATGATTGTATGAGAGAGAGCATGTGACAGTGAGAGCCTGTGCTTGAGCAAGACAGCATGTGGGAGTGAAAGAAAGCCTGTGTGTGTGTGTGAGTCAGACAGCATGTGCCAGTGAGAGACTGTGTGTATGAATGATTGTATGAGAGACAGCATGTGACAGTGAGAGCCTGTGCTTGAGCAAGACAGCATGTGGGAGTGAAAGAAAGCCTGTGTGTGTGTGAGAGTCAGACAGCATGTGCCAGTGAGAGACTGTGTGTATGAATGATTGTATGAGAGACAGCATGTGACAGTGAGAGCCTGTGTGTGTGTGAGAGAGAGACTGTGTGTTTGAGGGAAGAAGATGGAGAGAAAAGAAATAGAACAAAAGACAATATAAAATGAATTGGCAAAAAAATAAGAAAGGGAAGGTGGAAAAAAAAAGCCTGTGACCAACCGATTAGAAAACTAAGATCAGCCAGCAAAGGTAAAAAAAAAATACATTACTTTTTGGTGATTGGCACATGTAATCTTTGGGAATGTGCAAGAATAGCACTTTCTCTATGCGGATCTCACAATGTACGAGATCCGCATGGAGAAAGTGGAAGCCCACAGGGCCTGCACAGAGGAGGCAGCAGAATGGGCTTCAATGTCAATTGGCACCTCCCCAATAGTCATGTGGCAGCAGTGGTGACAGTGGCAGCAGAGGAATGAGAGAGGTTCCGAGGTTGCTGGCAAAAGAAAGAGAGGGGGATCTGCCTTTAGTGTGTGCATGTGTATGAATAGGACTCTGCCTGGGGGTGTATGTGTGTGAATTCATAGGTGCCTGCCTTGGGGGTCTGTGTGTGTGAGAATGAATGTGTGCATGCCTGGGGGATGGGGGGGAGGGAGTGGTGTGAAAATGAATGGGAGCCTGCCTGGGGGTCAGTGTGTGCGAGTGTGAGAGCATGAGTGTGTATGAGAAAATCCAAGGGAGTAAGAGTTTGTGTGGGTGTGTGTGTGTGTGTGTGGAGGGGGAGAGAGTGTCTTAGAGCCTGAGAGTGTGTCAGTGTCAGTGAGAGTGAGAGGTTATGGTGGGTATAAGAGCATGTGTATGTATGTGACAGTGTATGTGTGAGAGAGAATGGACATGTGAGTATGTGTGAGAGAGAGGGGATAACCTCCTAATCCTCGACAATATCAGAGTGACTGGAAATAAAGAGCTCCCACAGAAGGGGACAGCAGGGGCTTTTTAAAATCCTTATTAGTTTTAATTATTGAATGTTATTTGATATATGTGCTGCTTTGAAATATTTTATTAGTGTTTGAGACATTGTAAAAAATGTATATGATTTTAATTAATAGAAATTCTATTTATCAGTAGTTTTAAAATATTCTTTTATTATGGTTTTACTATTATAACTGATGCTTTATGTTTCTTGATTTTATTTGTTTTATGAGGAATGATGGTTCTATTTTTCTATTGTTAATACACGGAGTCTGGCTTCTCGGAGTTTCCATTTCAGTTTTTGTCATTTGTGCTCCTTCAATTTGTATTCTGTATTTGGTGAGAGTTTGTGTTCTGCATGCAAAGACTGAGATGAAGCATTCTTTTCACATGTGGTTTCTCTGTAGGGATCTGTAGTAGCTTGGCCTGTTCTGTTTTCCTGATAGGAGGTGTATTGCTATTTTAGATTCTGGTGTAATATTTGTGGTATTCTTTTTCATAGGTGGGGTTGTTATTCTTTGAGTGTTGGCAAATAGTACTGTGTTGATATGGGAGGACCATACAGAAATATAGGGGTGTGTACATATACATGTAAATTATATATGTAAATTATATTGTATATGTAATTGGGTACCCATGGGCCAGTATGGAGAAAAATCCCCCGGGCCAGTATTTTCCCACAATCCGTCCCTGGTTACGTCTGACTATGCCTGCCTTCTCCGTGCCTTGACCATTGCTACGAATGACTTCGCATCAGATTTTCTTGAGTCCAGAGTTCCAAGTTGCTTGCTACACCTTCCAAGTGCCGCCAGTTTCCATTCAAGCTTGACAGTGATGCCTCTGTCCCTATCCTCTGGACTCGGACTATTAAGGCTTCGGCCTTCCTTTGCTCAGGCACCTTCAGTTCCTTCTTGTTCCTTGATGCTTGAGTTCCTGTTCCACAGCCCGTCTGGGATAGGACCACGCCACCTACTGGCTGCTGTCTCTGGGCTGAACCATCTACTACCTGTACTTAACCTTGAGGCCTCCCTAAGTCCTGCCGGCCCTGGCACCCGAAGGCTCAACCCGAGGGGAATGTGGGCTAGTATAGATGAAGCTCCAGTGGTCTCCAGCTTCAGCCCACTCCACCTGCTGACGGTGGAGACCCATAGGCCCTCACCTACGGGTTGCGTCAACCTCATCTCAGCCCATGGATCCACCTCCTACGCAACACCTCCCTGTTTGTTGATGTACCACACATCACAACCTGTTTGGATCAGGACAGCTTTGTAGGTCAAATGATCCCAAAATGCCCAGAAAGCATAGAGGATCGCTCAGAGCTCCAGGAAGTTGATCTGGCAGCAAGCTTCCTATGCTGTACATCAACCCTGTGTACGAAGCTGTCCACATGAGCCCCCCCAACCCAGGTGGATGCATTGGTGGTGAGCACAATCTGGTGTGAGGGAGCTTGAAATGGAAGTTCCTGCTTCAGACTGGAGAGATTTTCCCACCAAGTCAGAGAGGCTTGAGTGCTGCAGATTCACAAGTGGGCAAATGGGGTAACATGGACAGATGCAGCCATGTGACCCAGAAGATGGAGCAACAGGCGAGTGGAAACCTGACAATTGCGGCGGATAAAACCCACCAGGGATACCAGGGCAAGCGCTCAGTCGTGGGGCAGAAATGCCTTGGCCTGAACCATGTACAATCTGGCTCCATTAAAGCACAGATGTGGAGTTGGGCTGAGATGGGACTTGGGGTAGTTGATGTCAAACCCCAGAGACTGCAGCACACGGGCAGTTAGCGTCAGGGAGCGGAGCGCCTCCTGCTGGGTGCTGCTTCTGATTAACCAATTGTCCAGATAGGGGAACACGTGCACTCCCTGCCGGTGCAGGTGTGCCCCCACAATCGCCAGGCACTTGGTGAAAACCTGTGGAGCCGAAGCGAGGCCAAGGGCAACACATGATATTGAAAATGTTTCTTGCCCACTAGATAATAACGGGTTGCAAAATGTTTCTTGCCCACTAGAAAGTGGAGATATTTGCTGTGGCTGGGGAAGATCTTGATGTGGGCGTAGGCATCATTTAGATCGAGGGAGCAGAGCCAGTCTCCTTTTTGCAGGAGAGGGATCAGGGTGCCCAAAGAGACCATCTTGAACGTTTCTCTTTGAAGAAACTTGTTCATGGCCCTCAGATCGAGAATACAGCACAGGCCCTCTGTTTTCTTTGGTATCAGGAAGTACCAAGAGTAGAACCCCCAGCCCCACTGGCAGGAGGGGGGGGGGGGACATTTTCGACTGCCCAGCCATTAGGTTGGAGAGCTCTGTCTTAAGCACTTCCTGATGAGAGGTCAGACCCCACGATGGAAATGGGGGAGAATCCGTGGGGACATCCCTGAAGTTCAGCCGTTACCCTTGGTGAATGATGGCGAGAACCCACTGGTCCAACATAATGCTGGGCCAGAGGTCCACAAATAGTTGTAGCCTGCCCCTGACTGGGGGAGCAGAGGGCTGGGGGTACAGCAATCTGGCACCCCGTAGCGGCTCTTTGCTGGGGAGTGGGTTGAGGCCTAGGGGACCACTGTTGACTTGAGTGTGACCCTGAATGATGGCATGTGACGTGTGTGCCTGAGAGGCAGGAGGGTAGTACTTTCTCTGGTGGTAAAAGGACTTCCTGGAGCCCTGTCGTGAGAATTTTCTGATCGAGAATGGCAGCTCTGAGGTTCTTACTGAGAGGTGTTTGTAGGGTCTCATGGTGGTTTTTTAACTGGGCCACCGCGTCCCTAACTTTATCTTCAAAGAGATTCTCCCCTGTGCAGGGTAAATCTGCCACCTTATTCTGGACCTCTAGTCGAAGATCTGAGGCACTTAGCCAGGCCATTCTGCAGGCACCAATGCCCGCTGCAGCCACCCTCGTCACAATTTCAAAAACATTGTAGGTGGACCGCAGCTTGTGTCTGCCCGCCTCCAGGCCTTGCAGCACTACCGCCATGAAAGCAACCTGCTACTGCTGGGGCAGGCGCTCTGACAATTCCTGGACCTGTTTCCACAGATTCTGGTGGTATTGGGTCATGCAGTTGGAAGGCAATGAGCATAGTGCTCTGAAAGACCTTCCTACCTAGGGCATCTAAGGCCTTGTGTTCCCGACCTGGCGGGTACGAGAGCGCTTGGCCTTCTTGAGGGCAGACTCCAACACCACAGACTGGTATGGGAGGTGGCACCTCTCAAAGCCCAAGGCTTGTTGCACCAGGTAATTGGCATTAGCCTTCTGATTGACCAGAGGAACAGACACAGGGTGTTCCCAGATCCTAAGGAGAAGTTCCTTGAAGATCTCATGGACTGGGACAGCCACTATCTCCCCTGGGGCATCAACAAATTGGAGGAACTCCTGCATTTTGTGCCGAGCGTCCTCTTCAGTGAGGAGCTGGAACAGGATAGCCTTGGCCATATCCCAGACGAAGCCCACAAAGGAAAGATCCTCTGGGGGAGACTGACACCTCTCATCCAGCGGGGACAGCTCAGAAAGGTCATCTGAATGCTCTGAGGAAGACTCGGATGTGTCATCTTCCCAGGGATCATACAAGGGCTTCTCTTGCTAAGTTCCCTTGAGGGACCAGCATGAAAGGTCCCTGCCCAAGCCTCTTGGTTTTGGTATTGAGGGCCCGGGAGCATCGACGGCCCCGAGATCCCTGATGGTCCAGCACCAAGGGCCCCGAGGGCACCGTCAACCTCATGGATTCTTCCTCCTTGGAGGACCCGATAATAGGAATTGCTCCAAAGGGGGGCATCAGTGGCCGCTGGGGAACCGATGGTCTACCAGGCACTGTCTGCATCGGAAGTATTCCCAGAAGGATGTCTAGATGCTCTAGCAGGGTGCCAAGAGAGACGGCGCAGGCTCCGGCACCAGCATGGGGACTGGTGCTGACGGCAACTTGATACCCCTCAGGGCTCTGAGCACCGCCTGCTGAACCCTGCAGTCCAACTCCTCCTGAAAATCTTCTGTAGTTAAGATGGATGGAGGAGGAGGGAGAGGAGGCATCACCACAATTGGTGGGGAACGCCTTGGACTCCTGGGTCAGATACAGGATGGTGCCTCTTCCCCATGGGGTCGCTTCGGTGGCGGCATGGTGGCTGCCAATGCTGCACTTGTCTCGGAGCCCTGCGCCAATGGTGACCGGTGATGATGCTTGCGGGACTTCCCTCAGAGATTGGCCCAGTCTTTCCCTGGAGCCGAGAAAGGTGAAGATCCTGACGTGCTTGAGTGCAACGACACCAGAGACGGCCTATCACTGGCTTCTTTCTCACATGTGGGACCCGCCGGAGGGGTAGTGAGGGATGGCGTATCTAATAGCTCCCCTTGGCCTCTAGGTGTTGACGCCCCTGATGCCAGAGTAGTTGGATCAAACTTTCTGGCAAAAAGCTTTTCCATCTTATCCAGCCGGGCACAACAGCCTTTGGGGGTCATCTGGTCACACAGATGGCACCCTCGGATGTCGTGCGACGCCCCTAGGCAGAGGATACAGACCTTATGTGGATCAGTAATCGACATAGTCCGCGGGCACTGGGGGCATCAGTGAAAACTGGACAACGCCATGAAAAATAGCCAGTGAGCCGTTGATGGCCATCAGTCACTGAGAGGCGACTCGCCAGGAGTCGACTGCACAAAAGGAAAATTTAAACACCTACCGCAAGCCAGACAGCACCGACCGAAGAAGAGGGACCCGGTGCCGAAAACATTGAAGACAACCGAAAAAATACTTTGAAAAGGATGAGCTATGAGCAGGGCTCCACTACCGTGAGACAACTACTTTGCGGGAAAAAAAGTGACTGACGAGGGGACCCCATGTGGATAGTGGCAAAGTTCTAGCAACTTTGACAAACATTTTCCATGCCGGGCTCCATCTGATGATGTCACCCATCTGTGAGGACTACCATCCTGCTTGTCCTAGGAGAATTCAGATTTTCTGGATGATCATGTATATCAAGGGAGGGTGTTTATAAACACCTGCTGCCCCTCCCCATAGACCAGACAATGTGGAGAGGGTACTGGAGGAGGGGCCCCCATTGTCACCCTACCCTTTTGGTGATCCTCATTTATCATTAGGATAGCATGATAAACAGGGGTCTGGCTCTGGGATACAAGCTTAGAGGCAGCAAGTAAAAACTAGCTCTTCAGACCCATCTCTGACTGAGGAATTGTCATCCACAGTGATTGATTCTAAAACCCCTATATCTTTGGGGTCTTCAGAACCTCATACTGATGAAGCAGTAGAAGTATTGAGGCAAACTTTAGTTGACCTACAAGACCTCAACCATAGAATAAAAAAATTTAGACATGAGTGAGTTGTTTAAAGAGAAAGGTCCAGAAACTCATTCTACCCCTCAGATTAGATGCTGTATTGACTATCAAAAACATTTTTATAATTTGAGGTCTAAAGGTCCAGTGAAAGAGAAGCAGCCATTCACTGGAAACTATCATTTGAGAACAGTACCCAGTGCTAATCCAAATACTAATTATGCACAGCAAGTGTATGATGGCAATTAAAAATTCCTTGCCTAATTTTGAAAAAGTATCAAGGAAGTGGGTGGAGGAGGTGAGGACAATTATTGATGCTTTATTTGAAGCAGCCTTACAACTTTCTCCCCCCAAAACAGATTGGACAAAATTATATTTATGTAAAATATCAGATAAAGAGGAACCAGCTGACTAATTTGGCTGACTGATGTATTTATGGCCCATTCTGGGCTAGCAGACCTACTAGTGAAGCAAATCAGGCAGCCTTGACAAATTATTTTTATATGGAGTTGCCCTCCAAAATTAAAGAGAAGGTACAAAATGCATGCATTACCTGGGTAATGAAAAGCCAACCAAAGTTTGTGCTATAGCTCATGCATGTTATGAGCAGATGAATGTTGCCAAATCTGCACAACTTGATAAATTGATGGCCTTCCAAATAAATCACTCATGGGGAAATCAAGGACAAGGTAGGGGTGGATGGAGATGGACAGGTAGAGGTAGAGGGAAAGCAAATGGAGGTATGGGAATTCCCCTAACGGGATAAAAAGGAAATTATTTGATTTTCCTGTCATAAACCAGGACACATTTACAGAGACTGTCCTGATGATCCAATGCATGAGCTACCTCCACCTCCACCCCAGCAGTAACTTTCACCTACAGCTCCTGCGTATACTCCCAATGTAGTGGCCATGCCCTACAACATCTAGGAATTTGTGGAGACTGTCAGGGCCCTTCCCCTTGCTTGTATTCATCCCTCATCTATGCCTGAGCCTCTGGTGTCCCTTACAGTCTCTGGAAACACAATTCAGAGTTTGTTAGACACCAGAGCTGCCTGATCTATACTGCAAATGGCAGCTACACTTGCCAGTTTCAACTGATAAACTTAAAGTTGTGGGCGTGACTATTGTTACAGAGGCACTGCCAATATTAGAAACTGTACCAGTTCAATTAGGTACTTTGCATACATTGCATGCTTTTCTTCTTTCAGCATCATCTCCTATGAATTTGTTAGGATGTGATTTATTATGCAAATTACATTGCTGTTGTGATTCTGCTAGTCATGCAGCCTCCAGGAGCTGCACCTACCCTCATTTCAACTTTAATCTCAGTGACCTAATGACTCGGCAAATTCCTGCCTATTTAGCCCTGCTTCCATCTATACGCAGCGCCTTGTCATTGAGTCTGCTCGGCTCCTTGCTTAGCCCCCCATCTCTGTATACCTTGTGGCTTTTGCAGCCTTCTGCCTTGTGGCTTCCCTAAGCCTTCCTGTGTCCTAGCTTGCTTGGTGGTTACCCTAAGTTTTCTTGTTTCCAAGCTTGCTCCATGGTTTTCCTATCCCTTCCTGTTTCAAGATTTTTCCCTGGCTCCCAAGCCTCCTGTCTCAAGTTCGCTCCCTGGCTCCCAAGCTTCCTGTCTCGAGCTTGCTCCCTGGTTCCCAAGTCTCCTGTCTCGAGCTTGTTCTCTGTTTCCCAAGCCTCCGTTCTCGAGCTTGTTGTCTGGCTTCTAAGCCTCTGTCTCAAACTGGCCCTGCAGCTTCCCTAAGCCTTTGTCTAAAGCTTGTCCTCTTGCTCTCTAGCCTTCTGTCCCAAGATTGTCAGTATTGTTCCATTGTTTCACCCCTGACCTTGGTTCCTGTTTGAGCCCCAGATCCACCAGGCATAAGTCTCCAGCTCTGCAGCCTGCATCTCAAATCTTCTCTGGCACTGTCTCCAGTCTCCAGTCCTGCTTGACATCAATCTACAGCCCTGCAACTTGCCTCTTCAGTCCTGCCTGACTTTTGTCTCCAGCCCTGCAGCCTGCATCCCCCAGGCCTATTCAGTTTCACCTGAGCATGCTCCTCTTCCCTCCAGATTCCAGTCCAGCTTTAGCCTTAGGTCTCCTCCCTTGTTTAAATCCTGCCAGCCACCAGAACTCAAGGGCTCAACCTGCAGGGAAGGTGGCTGGTATAGGTTGAAGGTCTCCTAGTCTAGTCTGCCCCTGGAGTCCTGGTCTGTTGCCGTGGTGGTTTGCTAGCTGAGACAGGTCCTCAACCCTAACAATTGCACTATATTTTGCATGCATAACGGTGTTTTTCTCTCTACTAGAACAGAGACTATGTGATTAATGTGCAGGCTGCTCTAACACAGCAGAGATTTCTGTTTGTGAAACTTCCTCTTTTCCTGAAACTGCTGCCATAGGCTGTATGCAAACTGCAGAAATTGATTTTTTTAGTTTTTAGATATTCTTGAGTCCTTATGGGCTGTAGGTAACAATGATTTTGGTCATCTTTAAATTGATCCAGTACACATACCAATCAACCCCACAAAGAGGTTGCATTGAACCTCAATTTGATCAGAAACCTGAGGCTATAGAAGGTATTCAACCAGTAATTAAAGATTTGTTGCAACAAGGTGTTTTAATTACATTACTATCTGAAGCAGCTATTCCATGTAATTCTCCCATTTTGCCAGTATTAAAACCTCACTCAGGTAAGAGGAGGTTTGTACAAGTTTTAAGAAATGTAAATACCATAGTACTTCCTAGCTGTCCAATCATACCTGATCTTTACACCTTGTTGTCACACATTCCCCCTGAATCTACCTATTTTACAGTTATAGATTTATGATCTGCCTACTTTTCTATTATTACATTATTATATTTCTTGTTTTAGAACAGTGATTCTCAACCTTTTTCCCATCGTGTGACACACCTGACAGGCCACGCTCACATCTGTGACACACTGCTCATCACAATTCACAGCGGAAATAAAAAGTAAAGGTCTGGTAATTATTTTTATTGTTTAAAATGACAAGGAAAAGATACATATTCTGTCTGAACAGAAACTGTATAAATAGTAAACATCTCACACCAAAACAGCACCAATTTCCAGCACTTAAACAGTAACCACCTTACCTAAGAAAAGGCAACACTGAAAATATTACACCAGGCCTTAAGACACCAATACATCTCCTATTAGGAAAATGGACCAAGTCAGGCTGCTATAGAGCCCTACACAGAAACTACACGCCAGCAGAAAAACTCACCTAAATCACATGTGCTGACCCTCACCTAACAAGGAATAAAGAGACCAAAACGCATAACTAGAAGCATGCAGAAAAAACTGAATTGGAAACTGCAACAAGCCAGAGTCTCTGAATGCAGTGCAACAAAGGAAAAAAAAGAAACATCACCCATCCTTATAAAACAAATCAAGAAATATAAAATCAGTGCAGTAAAACCATACTAACAAAAAGAACAGATTATTTCGAAACAGCTGATGAGTGGAATATCCAATAATTAAAAACTTATATAAAAAATTCTAGATACCAATAAAATATTTCAAAATAGCAGATACAAAGACCAAGTAATGAAAAATAAGGATACAAATTTTTTTTTCCTCTGCATACCTGGGAACGTTTGATATCCAGGTCTCCTGAGATTGTTTTGAATTAGCAGGAGGAGGGGTGGTTTACTTGGAACTTTCTCCTCTCTCTCAGTCACATACCAGTCACATACCAGCGCTCTCTCAATTACACACCTATACACACATGCTCTCAGTCAATCACATATACACATGCTTTTTCTCTCTCACTTATATAGGCTCTTAATTACACATTTACACACATGCTGTCTATCTTTTCACGCTTACAGACACAGGCTTTCAATCACAAACATACATGCTGTCTTTTTCTCTCACACACAGACTCATTCACATGCTTACAAACATGCTCTCTCTTTCTCTCATTTACACACAGGCTCTCAATCACATACTCACATGCTCTCTCACCTAAACCAGCTCTCAATCACACACAGACACACATGCTCTCTCTCTTACTTATACACACAGGCTCTTAATCATATATACACATGATCTCTCTCACACACAAAGGATCTCAATCATACACACACATACTCTTTCACACAAACAGGTTTTCAATCTCACATATAGGTTCCCAATTGTAAACTTACATTCATGCTCTCTCTCTCAAAGGCAGGCTCTCAATCAGAGACATACTCTCTTTCACATATACAGGCTCTCAATCATTCACATACATGCTATCTCACTCACACACATACACACACACAGGATCTCAAACACACATGCTTGCTTGCTCATTCACTCGCTCTCCCTCCCTCCCCGGAACTAGCGGTAGCAGCAGCCTCCTCCCAACCCTAACCTCCTTCATTTTCAGCCCTGGTGGAGCAAGGAGTCCCATTGGCCGCGGGGGATCACGTTCTTCATTTTTCTGCGCGGCGCGCCTCTTCTGTTCTTCGGGCCGACGCTGACCACACTCACATGGTCTCTTCTTCCCACGCACGAACCCGCTGCTCACCACTTCCTCTTCCGGGCCGCGGGGGGCGAGAGGAAGAGACCATGCTGGTGCCGCTGATTCCACCTGTTCTGCCGCGTTCTGCCCGGGCTGACAGCATTTTAAGCCCGGGCGGAGGAGGACCGGGGGAGCAGCTGGGTCAGCGGGGGACCGGGAAGTGTGGCGACACACCTGTGTGTTCTTGGCGACACACTGGTGTGTAGCGACACACCGGTTGAGAACCACTGTTTTAGAAGATGTGCTTTTCGTTAGCTATTAAGGTTAGATTATTTTAATAATTCTATGCAGCTATCGTGAAAACTAATCTTTTGCACTGCTTTATTGCAAAAGAAAGCTTATGATTTGATTTTTAGTGTCCAGAATTGCAGCTGTGATGACACATGCATTTTAAATAATTTTTTTATGGTTTTTATCTTTTCCAAGCCTAAGAAAGAAATTATATTGTCCATGAATGAATAAACATCCAGTTTTATTTTAATTACTAAACTATAACGGGTAGATTTTAAAAGGGCTGTGCGTGTGTCCATAAATGCGCATATCTCACAGACAGAGAGAGAAAGAGAAACTCTTTATAAAGCTGTCTGATACTGTATATATGGACCATTATAAGGGGGCACTTAGATTCAGGGTAAGTTTTCAGGAGGTGGGGTGGGGGGTGATGTTACAGACACATTCAGAGATATCCATTGTAAAATTGACATCATTAAAGAATTTTAGATCTAACAGATTGTTGGATCTGGTCTTACATACCAACTTCTGCTTTGTGGAAGCAACCACCTATGCTGGCTGGCTCTGTGAGCTTCAAGCATTATCGACCTTTTCACCATGGAAATGCTTTACACATCACACTGTGGATCCATAAAGTCTAGAGGACGTGAATGAAGAGTGGGTGGCTCACGGGAATGACGGCTACTACCTGGAGATAATACCCTTATACAATAAACATACACACGGTTAATGTGACTCCAACATTGCTCTAAGCTTCAATGGCAAGAGGAAATGTGGAAAAAAGGATTTGCGTTCACAAAAAAGCGGGGAGTAGCTTGCTTGTTACGGCAGCTACTACCCCAAACCAAATAAGCCTGATATTTCCCTTTCAATGCATATCCAGCAAAGCTCTCTGCTTCAACGGCAGGGGAGAAAGACTGATACTTCACGCATATCCAGCATAGCTCTCTGCTTCAACGGCAGGGGTGAAGGTCTAATACCTCACTTTCAAAACATATCCAGCATAACTCTCTGCTTCAACGGCAGGGGAGAAAGACTGATACTTCAAGCATATCCAGCATAGCTCTCTGCTTCAACGGCAGGGGAGAAAGTCTGATACTTCACGCATATCCAGCATAGCTCTCTGCTTCAACGGCAGGGGTGAAGGTCTGATATCTCATTTTCAGTGCATATCCAGCATAACTCTCTGCTTCAACGGCAGGGGAGAAAGACTGATACTTCAAGCATATCCAGCATAGCTCTCTGCTTCAACGGCAGGGGAGAAAGTCTGATACTTCATGCATATCCAGCATAACTCTCTGCTTCCAAAGGCAGGGGGAATGAAGAAAGGTGGATCTATATACAGACAACAACCAACAAGGACTGAATTATTTAGTCTGGGTGGGCGTGGCTTGCTTATTGCGGTGGTTGCTACCCCTAACTAATTGGGCTAGATTATTTCACTTAGATGCAATTCCAACACTGCTCTCTACATTAATGGTGGGGGTGGAAGGGAAATAGAGCCAAAAGGTTACTAAGAGCCAAGAGTAACATAAGTATGAGAAAAAAAAAAGTGCGAAACTTGCTGGGCAGACTGGATGGACCATTTGGTCTTCTTCTGCCGTCATTTCTATGTTTCTATCATATGGTGCTTTTTGTCACCTCGGGTAAGTTCATTACTCAGTGGCAGCATCTTCTATAGGACTCCGTTGGAACAAGGCAAACATACTCTCTACAGGCTCACTGTAAGCGTGCTGTACCCTTTAACCCGCAATGGCTGCGATGCATCGGCATTCCACAGTACTCATTCTGTCCTATGATGATAACAGATTATGGTTTGCTGGGGCCAGGCACACATTGTTCAGCAGCTTGTCACACTGTGACACCTTTGGCTGAGAGTTGGGAGGGTGTCCGCTCAGAGGATGCCTCAACAGGCACAGTGTTAGAGCCATGGCAGCCTCATGGCCTACTTCCCCACATCACACTTTTAGAATTGATCCCCATACACAACATGCTTTACATTATTCACATTTGGTATGCACGTCAGGCCACATAGGCTTTTACACTATCACTGTTCCTTATGCCTGTCTGTCCCCTGTTTGTTCTGCCCTGCTTAAGAAGAGTAATCTTTACACCTATAGACCACTGTACAGCTTCATGCAGCCTTCCTTTAGGGCACAGGCACATCAGTTGTGGTGCTTATCAAACGATGAGGTGCTTGTGGCAGACAGTATTCAAGGGCACATTATGGTGCTTGGGAAGCTGACATGTGTGTGGACTCCCTTGTGGCTACGCATTGCAGACTGCACAGGTTATTAATGATATCAACTGACATGGTATGACAGATGCACCACCCACACAGAGTATGGGTGCTCCATACTGGTATATTCAGAGTCTTATTGACTCTGCTAGTTTCTGTTTGAGGAATGAACAGGACGATTCATGGGGAGGTTCCTATTGTCTTGCTTGACATGCTCACTGTGCCCTTCAAAGAATGGAAAAACTTTCAGTTTCACTTTCCCTGACAGACTCCATCATATTATGTCTCCCATCTGTGACCATAACCCTGATTAGCATGTAGAACACATGTTAGAAGTCAACGCTTTCATGTCAAGAGCAGAACCTCTCCATTCAGCACTACATGCAATCATGTGTTGGCATTGGATTATCTGTCCCTCAACAAGCTGTTAATGTTAAGGCCATCATCAAGGTGTGCAGGTTATCCCAAACCTGACCAATGGTGAAGTACCCAGAATACTACTACTTTCACATCTGACCTTGTACTGTTACTGAAGACATGAGGCCTAATGACTAACATACTGTAGTTATATTAAGTTAGCATATGCATGTAATATGTGAACATGAGCACCTCAGCCCTTGAAAAAAGCCAACATAGAAATGGTGAATGTAAGGCTTGCCAAACCAAAAGGCAAGTTTTTAATGTAGGTCTAGCTATGTTCATTTACTTCCACATCACTAGGGCAACATTTACAGACAGATATCACTCCATTAAATGAGCTTCAATATCGTATTGTGCCTAGCCATTAGCTATACAACCCAGACTACATATCTATGCAAATGCTGTGTGACGGAGGGCGGTGAAGAATGTGAGTGAAATGCACCAGTGAGTGCTCAAGGCAGCCATATTACAACATTTCACAGTAAGAACAGTCACATATTTCCAGTATGGAGTACATGTCTGTATCCAAGCTGAAACTCCTTATTATGGCCCATGTGAATGCACTTTTTGCTAGTTTGTGCAAACCCGCTCTGGCTCACCACACTTTTACTGCAAATGGGTCAATGATACTCGTTCATGCACAATGATTCTGTATAGCAGCTTGCAGGAAACAGAGCCATGTTCATGCCACACTATAGAATACTGTCATTTCACGTATGTGCAATTACAGAACATGTAACTGACACAATACCCACCAAACATCTTCTCGCAATACCTAACCTGATTGCTAAACCCTTAACTAATATCATCAACCTGTCCATTAACTCAGGAAAGGTACCTGTCCCCCTTAAACAAGCAATCGTCAAACCTATTCTAAAAAAACCTAAACTAGACCCCTCTGATCTAGCCAATTACCGCCCCATTTCCAATCTCCCTTTCATATCCAAACTCCTTGAAAAAACCGTTAACAAACAACTCACCGAATATCTCGATGACAATCACATCCTTGCACCTTCTCAGTACGGTTTTCGAAAATCTCATAGCACCGAGACTCTTTTACTCTCACTGTCAGATCATATACTCAAAGGCTTCGAAAAAAGACAATCTTATATCCTTGCCTTTCTTGATATCTCCTCTGCATTTGATACCATCAGCCATTCCATTCTCCTACAGCGATTAACTGAAATTGGCATCACAGGTGTTGCTCTCAATTGGTTCAACTCCTACCTTAGTAACAGAGATTTCAAAATTCAGCTAGGAAATCATATCTCCAAGGCCATACCCCTCAAGCAAGGTGTCCCACAAGGTTCATCCCTCTCCTCAACCCTTTTCAATATCTACATCTTACCCCTCTGTTACCTCCTTTCTAGCCTCAACCTCCCTCACTATATATACGCTGACGATGTTCAGTTGCTCATCCCCATTACCGACTCTCTTTCAAAAACCATGGATATCTGGAAAGATACCCTTCAATCCATAAACAATCTCCTATCTTCCATCCACTTAGCCCTTAATACCACTAAAACTGAAATTATGCTTATCTCACCCCAAAACCAACTGAACTCCTCTCTTCTGTCACACATCCCATTTGCTCAACAAGTCCGAGATCTGGGTATCATTCTCGATGGCCACCTCACACTGAAGAAATTCATCAGTAGTATAATAAAGGATGGATTTTTTAAACTTCACACCCTTAAGAAACTTAAACCTCTACTTCATCCCCCTGACTTCCGTACGGTTCTACAAACCATTATCTTTGCCAAAATCGACTATTGTAATTCCCTTCTCCTCGGACTCCCCAACAATGCCATCCACCCCCTTCAAATACTACAAAATACAACAGCCCGGATTTTGACCAACACACACAGACACGACCACATCACACCGGTCCTAAAAGATCTACATTGGCTTCCCATAGCTTCCCGTATACAATATAAGGCTCTCTCACTCGTTCATAAGGCCTTGTTCAATCCCAAAATGAATTGGTTCAATGACACCCTCCGATTTCTCCAAGCCAATAAACCCACTAGACACATTCATCTCGCCACCATGCCCACCACCTCACCTAAACTTTACAAATTAACCTCCACGAGAGCCCGTGCATTATCTATCGCCGGGCCCATTCTCTGGAACACAATGCCAGTTGAACTTCGCCAAGAAGAATGCTCAAAAACCTTCAAGCGCAAGCTCAAGACCTGGCTCTTCACCAAAGCATATACTTAAAGGCCCCGTGCTCTCATCTACACCCTCCCTTCTTTGTCCCCTCTTGACTTGGTTTTTCACTAAAAGCGGGTGAGTCCCCGCTTGAACTGGCTTCTCCCTAAGCTTACACCATTCCTCTTCTCCCTCCCTTCTGTATTACCCTTCCCCCCTCCATTCCCTACCTCTCCCCCCCCTTCTCACCTCACCCCTTCCCTGAACTATTGTTATTTTATATTATTCCCTATAATTGTACATTTTGTATATACCTGCAATCTTCGCTTACAATAATTCACTAATCTAATTTTATTCTTCTGTCACTTCTCCCCCCCCTTTTTTTCTCTTCTTTTACCTTCTTGTAATCATGTTAGTCTAATTTTAGTTTAATGTTTTACTTCCCCTACCTTTCCTCATGCTCTAGTTATTATGTTCCAATATTTTTTAACTGTATTATGTTAAACTTGTTCGATGTAAAGCGCCGCCACTGGCACTAGTTTCTTGTTACGCTGTGAACCGATGTGATATCTTTGATGAATGTCGGTATATAAAACCGTTAAATAAATAAAATAAATAAATAAATGTGGCCAGATTTAGGATGTTCTGAAAACCACTGGCCAGGCCCTCACATATACCACCTGTACAGTGAAAGGTTGTCATTGTAGCTGCAAGCCACAGAAGACGATGAAATTGAGGCTTCATTTATCTCGGCCTAGTGAAGGTGCACGTGAGTCGGTATGCCTCATTAGCCACAATGACCTTATATGATCCAGCCATATGCATATGACAGTGATGTCATTGGTGAGAGTCAGAGGTAATGGCCCTAAAATGTACACAGGTATGATCCTTTCCTTTCTGCTGAAAGAGATGAGAGCTGTCATTGTGCTATGACTATGACTATGTTACTTCACTATCCAGCAAGTGCTTAGTCACATTGCAGTTAATGCTTACCACACATAGGGGCAGATTTTCAAAGGGGTACGTGCGTAACCCCCGAAAACCTGCCCCAATTTCTTACTGTGCACGGCCCGGGACACGCATAAGTCCTGGGGCTTTCCTGGGGGGGCGTGTCGCGATGGCGCGTTGTTCAGGGGGAGGGCCGCGGGCGTGGTTCTGGCCCGGGGAGGTTTCGGGGGCGTGGCCAAGGTATCCGAAACAGCTCCCGGGCCGGGGAATCGCGCGCCGTCCAGCTGGCCGGCGCAGGCATAACTTTTAAAACAAAGGTAGGGGGGGTTTAGATGGGGGGGGGGGGGGTTAGGTAGGTGAAGGGAGGGGAAGGTGCGGGTGGGGGATGGAAGGAAAGTTCCCTCCGAGGCCGCTCCGATTTCAGAGCGGCCTCGGAGGGAACGGAGGCAGGCTGCACGCGCAGGCTGCCAATTTTGGGCAGCTTTGCATGTGCCGACCCCGGATTTTAAAGGATACACGCGGCTATGCGCGTATCTATTAAAATCCGGCGTACTTTTATAAAATCTACCCCATAGAGCACAACATCAGTGGCAGTAGCCTGCTGTTATGCATTTCAATAGTGAGACATTTGGATGCACGCATTGTATCCCTGGCTGCCCTTTAGGGGTTCATGGTTTCGGAAAGGGAAAGTCAATGCACAGTGCTGTCACTAACACACCCATCACTATAATGATCACCAAAGCGGTAAGGGAATAAGGTTACATGTCTCCTGTGTGCTGTATTGTGGGCAGGTGTGCTGAATGGCTAGAAAGTCCATGCTGCAATTTGAATGACATGTAAGGTCTTGTCCCACTCTACCAACCTCCATTCTGTCGACAAGTATGCATGTGGTTCATGAACCTAGTGCTCTGTCCATGGTGAAGTACAGAACCACAGGGCCAGTAGTTAGCCTTCAGTGCTTGCACCGGAAGCATGTGACCCTGTAACGTGTGGCTAATGGGATGTCTCATTGTGTGTGTATGCGAGAGATGCAGCCATGATGCCATTCATGGCATATGGTCATACACAGCCATAACAGACATGCCTATTTTACCAAGGGAAAGGGGCTGTATTGATTGTCACTCACATGTACACATAGGGGTAGATTTTACGAATTTGCGCACACGCGTACTTTTGTTCGCGCACAAGGCGCAAACAAGAGTACGCGGGATTTTAATAGATACGCGTGTAGCTGTTAAAATCCTGGATCAGCGCGCGCAAGGCTGTGCAAAATTGGCAGCCTGCGCGCGCCGAGCAGCACAGCCTGCCTCCATTCCCTCCGAGGCCGCTCCAAAAATCGGAGCGGCCTCGGAGGGAACTTTCTTTCCACCCCGCAACTTCCCCTCCCTTCCCCTACCTAACCCACCCCCCCCTACCTTTGTTGCACAAGTTACGCCTGCCCGGCGTGTGATTCCCAGGTCCAAGAGCTGTTTCGGAGGCCTCGGCCACGCGTCCCGGGGCTTGCACGCGCCGCCGAGCCTATGTGGGAGCTTCGGGCAGGTATTTGGGGGGTACGCGCGTACCCCTTTGAAAATCTGGCCCATAGTGGGGTAGATTTTCAAAGGGTTACGTGCGTAACCCCTGAAAACCTACCCCTGCACGGGCCGAGCCTATTTTGTATAGGCTCGGCGGCGCGCACAAACCCCCGGACGCGCGTATGTCCCGGGGCTTTAGAAATAGGCGGATCAGGGGCGGGGGTATGGGGATGGGGCATGGAGGCGGGCTGGGGGCATTCCCAAGTCCTCCAGCACATTGGCTGTGCCGGAGGTTTGTGCGCCGGCAGAGTGCCGGCGCGCGCAAGTTACGCCTGCCAGAGTCAGGCGTAACTCCATCAAATAAGGTGGTGGTGGGGGGGGGGGGATTTAGGTAGGGCCGGTGGGTGGGTTAGACAGGGGAAGGGAGGGAAAGCTGGGGTGGATCCAAAAAAATGTTCCCTCCAAGGCAGCTCTGATTTCGGAGCGGCCTTGGAGGGAACGGGGAAAGCCATCGGGGCTCCCCTTTGGCTCGGTGCGCGCAAGGTGCACAAGTGTGCACCCCCTTGCACACGCCGACCCAGGATTTTATAACATGCGCGCGGCAGCATGCGCGTGTTATAAAATCGGGTGTATATTTGTGCGCACCGGATAGCGTGCACAAATGTACCCCACGTGCGTAAAATTTAAAATTGGCCCCACAGAGTCTACCATTTATTAGATGTATGCTGTTATGGGCCATCAGCTAACATTTAGAGGAGCAGCCACAAGAATGTGTTGACTGAACACATGCAGTAAGTCATGCAAGTAGCATTACACAGATAATGTGTTCCCAGTACAGGGGCTCCTTCCTATAGTCTACCATACTTCGCCTGCTGGGGGAAAGGAGAGTCCCATGCCTTCATTAAAAGTGTTTCTGTATAAGGTGCTAGCAAAGCTGGCTGCCACTGACTGTGTTCTCCTGTAGTCGTGCATGCACACATGGGGGATCAGGATGTTTAGGCTTAGGTATTCCATGGCGAACGGCCACATTATGGAAAACACAGCACAGCAAAATAATCCCTGAAGCTTTGGGGGGAGCATACATTAAAGCCCCCCCCGTCTTGTCCGAACATCGAAAGCGGCTTTTCAGAAGGCCAAAGGTACATTCTATGACTGAGCGTGTGGCAGATAAAGCATCATTTCCTAGCGTGTAGCCCGATGGACTCAGAACGAATGGGTATAGTATGCTCGTGCTAGCAGTTGGAGACGGATCTGACGTCAGCACGGGTATATATACCCCCACAGGAAGCGTAGCAACTCAGTAATTTCCGTCTCCAAAGCAGTTTGGAGTGCCTGCACGCTCGCTGAGCGTGTTTCCAATCTAATTTCTATTTTCTACTTTCTATATTCTTCTTACTAAATTTCTTCAGGAACATCGAGCCCTGCACTCCTGCGGTGATACCCTTGGGGTCCCTCCTCCAGTTGAGTTTCCCGGGGTGATTTCCGCGATCCCCCGGAGGTTTAAGACCTTGGTCCGGTGGCCAAATCGTGGCAGGGACGTAGCCCCCGGGCGAGAAGGGCTCGGCCGTGGTGAAAAAGGCGCCTCGGTCCCGGCGTGGACGAGGCAGCGGGTGCATTTCCTCAAGCACGGCGGTGAAGGTATTTCCCCTCTCCCCCCGCAGCCGGAGACCGCCCCGGTTCCAACCGGGAAGCGCCGAGGATCAGGTAAGGCGTACATCTCTTACTTTTTGGTCTCCGAGGAACGAGGATTGGCGGCGTTGCCTGCATGTGGCACGCCGTGGAGGTCGCCATTTTGTCTGCCTTGTTCAGGTATTGAGCGCCCATGTAAGGCGCTTGTTGATGAGCGCATATTGCTGACCGCATATTAAGGAGCACATATTGAATATCATTGTGCGTATATTGTTGACTGCAGACTAATGAGCGCATATTGGATATCATTGAGTATATGTTGTTAACCGCATACTAATGAGCGCATATTGAATATCATTGAGTGTATATTGCTAATCGCATACTCATGAGCGCATACTGGATATCATTGAGCGTATATTACTGCCGCATTTTATTGAGTGCCTGTTGTAGTAAGCGTATATTGCTGCCGCATATTGAGCGCTTGTTGTATTAAGCGCCTGTTGTATTAAGCGTATATTGCTGTCGCATATTATTGAGCGCTTGTTGTATTAAGCGCCTGTTGTATTAAGCGTATATTGCTGTCGCATATTATTGAGCGCTTGTTGTATTAAGCGCCTGTTGTATTAAGCGTATATTGCTGTCGCATATTATTGAGCGCTTGTTGTATTAAGCGCCTGTTGTATTAAGCGTATATTGCTGTCGCATATTATTGAGCGCTTGTTGTATTAAGCGCCTGTTGTATTAAGCGTATATTGCTGCCGCATATTATTAAGCACCTGTTGTATTAAGCGCCTATTGTATTAAGCGTATATTGCTGCCGCATATTATTGAGCGCCTATTATATTAAGCGTATATTGCTGCCGCATATTATTGAGCGCCTATTGTAGTAAGCGTATATTGCTGCCGCATATTATTAAGCGCATATTCTTCAATGGAACAGAATGCCTCAGCGTCTTCAGCGGCGGCGCCTCCTGATTCTGGCATTAAAGCCCTCTGCCTCTGTTCAGCATGCCAGCTTAGGGCCACGCATAGCGAGGAGCCAGACTCCCTTTGTGCCCAATGTGAGGAGGTAGTGGGAGCCTCGGGCCAGGACTAGTCTCAACCGAGATTTGCTGACAGTTCCCCAGGGGCCACCCCGGATCTAGCGGGCAGTCTCGAACAACCAGGAATCCCGGGGGACCTGGTACCCCGACGACTAGAGACCGCTTCCACTTCCTGGGTGGATCTCTTTAAGGGGATTCATGCCTTTGTACAGATGCAGTCAGCTTCCCGTCCAGGCCCTGCTACTGCTGCGGCCGCTGCTGTTGTTACTCCAGCTGATCCTGCCCCTGGACCTTCGCGCCCTTCTCATGGGCACCCGCCTCCGAGCAGTCCGATTCAGGCGGACTCTGATGTCTCGGAGGATGAGTCCGAACCCCCGGAGGAGGGGGAACTTCCCTCAGGGATTGAGCCATATCGAACCATGAGGAGGTTCTTTCCCAAGGAAGATCTCTCAGACCTGGTATGGCAGTGCCTGGCGGAGTTGGATATTACAGGTCCCAGCATTACGGCGCCCTCTACGCAGAACCCTCTGCTGGAAGGTCTTCGTCCTCCAGCCCGCCATTTTCCCTTCTTGCAAGCGGCACAACAATTGATAGATTTCGAATGGGCTGCACCAGCAGCCTCATTCAAAGGGGGTCGGGCCCTGACGGGCATGTACCCTCTGGAACCGGCAATCAAGGAGATGCTGGCATGCCCTCAGGTGGACGCCTTGGTCAGCGCTGTGGTCAAGCGCACTACCATTCCAGTTGAGGGGGGGGGCGGCCCTCAAGGAGGCTCATGACCGACGCCTGGACGCCATCCTGAAACAGACCTTTGAGGTGGCAGCTCTATCTTTGCGGATCGCAACCTGCTGCACAGTGGTGACACGTTCCTGTTTGTCACAGGTCAGGAACAATGCTCCGGCAACAGACATGGAGTCAGCTCTCTCGTTCCTCACGGATGCTGCATCAGACCTAGTCCGTACAACAGCCAAGGGGGTCTCATCCTCCGTAGCCGCCAGGAGGCAGGTCTGGATACGGAATTGGTCAGCCGATGCGCCTTCGAAGACACGCCTTACCAGAATGCCCATTAGGGGTTCTTTCCTGTTTGGCAGCGACCTTGATAAACTGGCCAGCACATGGGGGACCTCTCCGGTACCTCGACTGCCGGAAGATCGGTTCAGAAGGAACCAGCGCGCCTTTCCAAGGCCCTCCAGAGGTAGAAGCTCCCAGCGCTTCACTCCTTATAGGAGTCGCTACCAGGCACCTCGTCCTCAGGCCAGGAACCAGTCCTTTCGGAACAAGCAGCGCAAGAGGGGAGCCGGCTCGGGTTCAGGTCCCGGCCGTGCCTCCCAATGAGAATCAGGGGGACGGAGCCATAGGGGGCAGGTTAACCCTCTTCTACCCCAGATGGGTCGAGATTACGTCGGACCAGTGGGTCCTCGCCATTATCCGAGAGGGGTATTATCTGGACTTTCATCATCTCCCTCCGGACAGGTTTGTGGAGTCTTCGTGTCCCATACACAAGAAGGCAGCATTAGAAGCTACCCTGGTGAGGCTCCTGTCCTTGAAAGCCATCATCCCAGTACCTGCATGGGAAATGAATTCTGGACACTATTCCATTTATTTCATGGTACCCAAGAAAGAGGGCACTTTCCGACCCGTATTGGACCTCAAGTCAGTCAATCGATACTTAAGGGTCCCGAGGTTTCGCATGGAAACTCTGCACTCAGTCAAGACCGTAGTACAGCCAGGAGAATTCCTCACGGCCTTAGACGTGTCAGAAGCCTACCTGCATATCCCGATCCATCTGGATCATCAGCGCTACCTACACTTCAAGGTTCTGGGACGCCAGTTCCAATTCCGGGCTCTGCCCTTTGGGTTAGCCACGTCGCCGCGGACCTTCACCAAGGTGGTTGTAGTGGTAGCAGCGGCGCTCAGACGGGAAGGAATCCTGGTCCATCCCTACCTGGACGATTGGCTGATCAGGGCGAAATCATGGGAGGAGAGCCATCAGGCAACCGACAGAGTGATCGCCCTTCTGGAGAGCCTGGGATGGGTAGTCAACCTCAACAAGAGTTGCCTACAGCCTTCCCAATCACTGGAATACCTGGGAGTACAGTTCGACACCCAGGCAGACAAAGTCAGTCTCACTACCAAGAGAAGGTTAAAACTTCAGACGCGTCTCCGGTCCTTGATGGGAGCCAGCCGGCCCATAGCTTGGGATTATCTGCAGGTTCTTGGCCTCATGGCCTCCACCCTGGAAGTGGTCCCCTGGGCAAGGGCCCATATGAGACCTCTACAACACTCCCTGCTCTCTCACTGGAGCCCCCGCTTCCGGAATTATTCCGTGCATCTACCTCTACCAGCCAGAGTGCGGACCCAGTTATGATGGTGGTTGCAGTCCAACCACATGAGCAGGGGGTCGAAGATGTCCTCCCCCACGTGGACTCTGCTCACCACAGATGCCAGTCTGAGCGGCTGGGGAGCACACTGCGAAGAACTCACCGCACAAGCGCGGTGGAAAAGAGAAGAGTCGGGGTGGAACATCAACCGTCTAGAGGCATGAGCAGTCCGGTTAGCCTGCCTACAGTTTGCTCACAGACTGCGGAACCGAGCAGTCAGTGATGTCCGACAACGCCACCACGGTGGCATACATCAACCGTCAGGGCGGAACCAGAAGCCGACAGGTATCTCTAGAGATAGCCCCGCTGATGGCTTGGGCAGAGGCGAATCTTCAGGATATCTCTGCCGTCCACATTGCCGGGAAGGACAACACCACGGCAGACTTCCTCAGCAGAGAAAGCCTAAATCCGGGGGAATGGCAGCTGTCGCCCACAGCCTTCCAGATGATTGTGGATCACTGGGGGATTCCAGACATGGACTTACTAGCGGTCCAATGCTCAAGTACCCAGATACTTCAGCTGCAAGCGAGATCTGTTCTCACAGGGGATCGACGCCCTGGCTCAGCCATAGCCTCCAGGGACTCTGCTATACGCCTTTCCTCCGTGGCCTCTGCTGGGCGCCATCATCCACAAGATTCAGAAGCACCGGGGCCTAGTTCTTCTAGTGGCACCAGATTGGCCAAGAAGACCCTGGTACGCGGACATGAGAAGACTACTGGCAGGGGAGCCCCTTCCCCTGCCTCCTCTCAGGGACCTGCTTTGTCAAGGTCCCATCCTCCACGAGGATCCGGCTCAATTCTCTCTTACGGTCTGGCCATTGAGAGGGCTAGACTGAAGAAAAGAGGTTACTTGGAGCCTGTGATTGATACACTCCTCCGAGCCCGCAAGTTTTCCACCTCCCTCACTTACGTAAGGATCTGGAGAATATTTGAAGACTGGTGCGACACTCATGGCACCAATCCACACGCCACCACAATTCCTATTGTTCTGGATTTTCTACAGGATGGGCTTCAGAAGGGTCTCTCCCTAAGCTCCATCAAGGTTCAGGTGGCTGCGCTGTCTTGCTACAGTCCCAGGAGGGATGGCAAGACCATTGCCACGCATCCAGATGTTTCTCGCTTCCTGAAAGGAGTCAAGCACATTCGTCCGCCACTGAAGTGGCCTGTGCCCCTGTGGAACCTTAACCTACTTTTGGATTTCCTCGCGGGATCCACCTTCAGACCCCTTCGGGGCCTGTCTCTTCATTCTCTCACTTTGAAGATGGTGTTTCTGCTGGCAGTGTGTTCCGCGCGCCGCATCTCAGAGCTACAAGCACTGTCCTGCCGTGATCCCTTTCTCAGGATCACTCCAGAGGCGATCCATCTTCGCACGGTTCCCTCCTTTCTTCCTAAAGTGGTCTCACAATTTCACCTCAACCAAACCATATCCTTGCCTACTACGGCAGGTTTGAAGAAATCAGAAGAAGGGCGTTTACTACGCCATCTCGACATCGGCAGATTGCTGCCCAGATATCTGGAATTGACACAAGAAGTACGAAAGACGGATCATCTGTTCATCCTACACAGCAGAAAGAAGCAAGATGAAGCGGCCTCTCGGCCCACCATCGCCCGCTGGATTAAAGAAGTTATCAGAGCAGCTTACGTAGAGGCCGGGAAGTCACCACCTCTACAAGTCAAGGCTCATTCTACCAGAGCCCAAGCAGCATCTTGGGCAGAATCCAGGTTGCTGTCGCCTGCAGAAATATGTAAAGCGGCGACATGGTCCTCTCTCCATATCTTCTCCAGGTTCTATCGTCTGGATGTCCAGGCCAGGGAGGACTCAGCATTTGCGAGGGCAGTCCTACGCGGTCCTCAGGCAGCCTCCCACCCGGGCTGGGAGTAAAGCTTTTGTACATCCCATTCGTTCTGAGTCCATCTGGCTACACGCTAGGAAATGTTGAGATTACTTACCTGATAATCTCCTTTTCCTTAGTGTAGACAGGTGGACTCAGCATCCCGCCCAGGCTGCCGGTATACATGGGTTCCACCGATTCAAGGTAGGCCATGTCATTTTCTTACATAAGAGCGT
This sequence comes from Rhinatrema bivittatum, assembly GCF_901001135.1. NCBI lineage: Eukaryota > Metazoa > Chordata > Amphibia > Gymnophiona > Rhinatrematidae > Rhinatrema > Rhinatrema bivittatum. The sequence goes on from NC_042617.1 coordinate 243,697,426, forward strand.
CCACTTTGCCAGGTGTCGACGCCTTCCGGTTGTGAATGCTGGTGGTCTCCAGCTCCTATCAATCGGTCAGGGGAATCCTGTTTCACTAAATTCATTGATCGTCAGTACATCCATAACAGCTTTTGCAAGGAAGATTACTGAGTTGCTACGCTTCCTGTGGGGGTATATATACCCGTGCTGACGTCAGATCAGTCTCCAACTGCTAGCACGAGCATACTATACCCATTCGTTCTGAGTCCATCTGTCTACACTAAGGAAAAGGAGATTATCAGGTAAGTAATCTCAACATTGTATCTCATCTGTTGCGGTGTGTGAGGCTGGAGTATGGGGGTCATAAGCCACGGTCTGCATCCATACCCCGAGTCTCCTGTAGCAATGATAGATGAAAGCCATTACACTTCACCATCTTTGTGTCAGATGTTACTACGTCACCACTACAACCTGTAGCACTATACAACATCAGCTGTCCCTTTGAGTTTTTACACCATATTCTAGCTACTACATTTTTGCTGTTGGCTACTGCAGGTGTGGTGCTATTTGGAGGTATAGCATGACTGGCCCTCATAACGACACTAATGTTACCAGTGTGTATCTGCATGCTCACCTTCCTATCATTCATGCTTCGATACCTGTGCTAAGAGGTTAGGCGTGACCTAATGCTGTCATGGCTCTGAGACATATGTGCTCTTCATTAAGTTCTAGGTTGCTTACCTTTACAAAATACATACATGGGTAACAAGGCAGGCAGCGACATGCACAGTTGAATGATCAAGGGACAAGGTTCTGACGAGGATCCTAAACCTCAGGATCTCAGGGAGACTTCAGTAACAGAGCAGAGCGAACATCATGGTGCCAGCTATGGGCACCATTCACCGTTGACAATGATATGAACCCTTGCAAGTGTAGATAAGTGGAAGAGGCCAACTAGTGAAATCAAGTAAGAAATGCATACAACATATAAGCCACTTCATATTGTCCATTCAGTGGGTCGGGAGAAACAGCATTTTGGCAGGCCAGAGCAACATGTTGGAAGAACGACCCATTTGGCCACAGTAAGTTGCATTATGAAGCAAACAGGCCTGGTGTGATGGCAGCATTTGTGTCTAACCTGACAGGCCTAAGCATCCCATTTGGGTGGCATAACACACATACACATATACTAAGATAGTATATATTTGGAAAAGTGTCTCTTACCTTCAAGCCAACCTTCACCGTACATGCCGGCCTCAAAATTTTGAAAGAGAACAGATAGCCTGAGTATAAAGGAATCGTGTGCTGCTCCCGGGAACCTCGCCATCACATCAAGCATCCGCAATCCAGCATCACAGACCTCTTGCACGTTGAGGGAGTGAAGAGCTTTCTGTTGCGGTACACCTCCTCCCTTTCACGTGATGGAATGATGGCCACATGAGTGCAGTCAATAGTTCCAATGACATTAGGAAAGTGAGCAAAAACATAGAAACCTCACTTCAAGTCCATCAAGTCCTGCCTGTTGCGAGGAAAGTATATGTATCGAGGCATGTGGTCTATTACATCTTCTATGACTTGGTCCAGACATCGTGAAAATGTGCTTTGGGACATCCCACCCATAACAGCTACTGTGGATTGGAAGGAGCCGCTTGCAGTAAAATGCAGGGCGGCCAAGAGTTTGGTGAGGCCGGGGACAGCACAGGACCTTCTGGTTAGAGGGTCAAGACCACCTCATATGTCTTCATATAATTCCAGGATAGCACGAGAGCTGAGATGATACCTGGTAATCACAATGTCCTCTGGCATACCCAGCAATGAAGTTCGTGGAAGAAAGATCTACTCCCTGTACCTGCGGCGACGTCTTGGCAGACCCCGTAACAGCAGCACTGCTACTTCCCTCACATGTCTTGCAATGGGCTTTGGCCCAGGTTGTGGTTGACCTTGACCCACATTCTGGGGTCTGTGGCGTGCCTGCTCAGCCATGAAATGGGCTTGCCAAGTGCACTTGGTACTTGGCTGATGTTGTAGGGAACATTGACTTTCTAAGAACAGTCCTTTTATTGGTCCAGAATGGCTTAGTAGATGTGTGGTGATTGCTTGCCCTTTTCTTCGTGTACGATATGCACCACGATAATACCGCAGGGTGCGAACACGCAGCGATACAGCCTAATGCAACGGGAAAAGGTGTAGTTATTGGGCGTGTTATGAGCCGCGAAAAGAGCGCAGGCTTTTCGCGGATCACGATAAGACCTTACTACTTTACATTTGTCCCGCCCCAACTCTACCCCCTTGAATACTTAATTTAAAATTTACATTTGCACAAAGCGATACGCTTTGTTAGTGTGTTGTGCAATGTTATCACACGCGGTATGGCCGGATCACGTGCAATAACAGCTTTTCGCATGTTGGAAAATAACCCCCCATTAGTTGTTTTATTATTATTATACATTTTTAAAAAAGGGCTGGTGCTTTCTCCCAGAGATGATGGCATTTATATATTTCATCATTAAAATCACGTGTAAGTCTAAGCATACTCTTTAGTTTTTCTAAAGGATTTAGAGCATTTTCACACTATGTATAAGGCAAATGATCAGATTCAAATAGTCATTATTTAGACTTAACACACCTCTTTTATATGCTGCTTATAAAATAAGATTCAAAACACGTTCTAGGCACAACCTGGTACAAACTGTTGTTAATTTTTCCTGAATGTCAAGGGCATTCCACTGGAGGCAGCTATGACTTTTCTGTTTCGGATCATCTAAAACACAACCATAGCAGTCGTCATGGCAAATGCCAGCCAAGCACTTTGTAAGAATGCTATACAAGGCCACCCTTATGATTGACCTAAATGTTGTTTTTCGAAAAAGACCATATACCGGCAGGGGTTTTGGAAATCCTATACACCCCCACCAGCTGAAATCATGCAAATCTTCAGGTTTGAACTTTTTAAAATTTATCTTCTGAGTCTGTTGGTTCTTTGATGTTTGGGCAAAAATAGTACAAACAGGTCATGTTGATATCTGGTGTATCTCCATACTCTTCTGTTTGTGAAGCTCCTTCATTTTTCTATAAAATAGAATGTTAACATTAAATTAAAAACCTCTTCTAAACAAGGTCCCTATTATAGAGCTCTCCCAACCCCTAAAATGCTTAATAACAATGAAAGAAATTTTCTTACCTTTAAACCCTGAAAACTTTCCAGCAAATAATTCGGTTCAGCAACTAATGTAACTTGGTGCAGCTCTATATCTGTAGAGTCCATAGCATTTTCGTGACAAAGGCTGGATTCTGCGAATCAAAAAGCTTTTGTTCCAACTGAAGTTCATCAAATTCTGTCTGTCATTACATCTGCACTCCTCTTCCTGCAATTGATTGCAAGCAGTTTGTGCACTATTGTAACAACTTCTGTTTCAGCATCCTTCAGAAAGACTCTTCGCTTATGGTCCCTCTTTAGTTTTGGCTGCTGCTTGCTTTCCATTTCCAGCCGTTTAGGCATTTTATTTTATTTATTTATTTTTAATCTTTTAATATACCGATGCTCAAGATAAAAATCTTATCGTACCGATTTAAAGCAAAACAGGGGATAACCAGTAGTATAGGAGGAAGTTACAAAAAACAGGGTGAAGCAATTCAGGACAAGTGAGAAAGGAAGAAATTAGCTTAACATAGTGCTACTATAGTGTAAACAATAAGCAATTTATAAACTTAACGTGGCGAGTGACCCGGTAGGAAATCAAACAAACAGACAGTTCTTCAGGGGTGAGTAAATCTATACGGGTTGACACAGGAACAGTGATGGTGTTAAAGCTTGGAAGGGTCAGGGAGGAGCGGCATCTCATACAAATGGGGCATCTCATACAAATCCATTATTTTATTTTCAGGATCACAAAGCTAAAGCTTCTCACAAACATCTACTGCCCTTCTATTTGGAGATTGTTCTCACGTAACCTCTAGCATGTGCTTACTTCTTCATCCGGTTGAACAAGTCTAGGAATACCCATGCAAATTACATTGCATGCAGCCCTTCATAGCAACACCCCTACAACCTTCTGTGTCCCAGCAGGTCTGTGTAACAAATAAGCATATTGATCTGTAAGCCACTCAGTCACTTGTTTTCTGGTCACTGCATCATTACATGTTTTAGCAGCCTGAAAAAGAGGATTTATTCCACCAAAACTTCCTACAGTGCCTGGTTCATAATAAATTGTATTTAAGAGCTGCTTGTGCATGGTTGTTTTGAATGGCTGTAAACACAGAGGTCTGTTTTTTTAAAAGAAAACTAAATCCTAGTTTTTTTCACTTTTGCAGTCCCCCAACAGCCAACACCCTGTTAATTATCCTTTTAGTATACTACAAAAGATCTGCTCAAATTTCACTCTGCAAAGATAGGGGCCAATGTGCATGCTCATCTATGGTGAGGGGAGGAGGGAAGGGTGAGATTCTCACTGTCACTGTGTAAAGAATGAGAGAAAGCTTCCTGCCACGTCACAGCTAGTAACTTTCAAAACAGAGGGGCTAGAAAAAAAACCTGCTTCCGGCTCTGTCATCATTAAAAAGTGACAGGGGACATTTCTGATGACGTTCAAAGGGGGCGTTGTTTTGGGTGTGGGTTGGTTTGTGTTGTACTTCCAATGAGATCATCAAAAACAGCCAGAGCCCATTAATTCTGTCATCATTAAAAAGTGACAGGGTCTTTTCTGATGATGTTCTAGGGGGTGTATTTTTAGGGGGTGTGGTGAGGGTTGGACTACTGGTGATATCCTACAAGTGACATCATAGGGGGCTTGGTTTGGAATGGGGCATGGGAGGGGCCACTCCATTCACTTCTATGAGGTGAGAGGAGCGTGGGTGGGGTCAGGGGTGAGAGGAGGGCATGGCCAGGGGAGGGAGGAATGGATTTTGGGGGCGGGAATGGGTGGGGCTACACCCATTCAGTTCTATGGAAGTGGGCGGGTCTTAGACCGAAGTGAACGGTGATTGGCTGACGTCAGTTTTGAGTTACAGTGTACTCATAGACTACTCCAATGCTTATACTTTATCCTATTTTCCACTGATGGATCCTTCTTCCAATTTTTGAATGAAGATTTTTTGGCTAAAATAGCTTCTTTAACATCTCTTTTTAACCATGCTGGCAATCATTTGGCCTTCCTTCCTCCTTTCTTAATGAGTGAAATATATCTGGACTGCACTTCTAAAATGGTAATTTTAAACACTGTCCATGCCTGGTCAATAATGTGCCAGGTTGGCTCCAGGAAGTCCTCAGTATCAAAGTAACAGGACAGGACAGAGCATCAGCTCTCTGGTTTTTCTCTGCTAGGTGGTAGTGTAGCTCAAAATCAAATCTGTTGAAAAACAATGGCCTCCTGCAACCGCAGAAGAGGTTGTGACAAATCGCTGAGCTTGTGACAAATATTCCAGATTTTTGTGGTCTGTGTAGATAGTCACATGATGCCTGGCACCTTCCAATAGGTGCTGCCATTTTTCAAAGGCTAGTTTGACAGCCAGTAGTTTGCGATCATCAATTGTGTAGTTTCTTTCAGTCAGAGAGAACTTCTTGGAAAAACAGGAGCAAGTCACAAGAATTCCTTGGTTATTGTGCTGTAAGAGGACAGCCCCTACCCCAAAGCAGAAGCATCTACCTTCAGCACAAATGGCTTAGATGGGTCCAGATGGTGGAAGCAGGGGGCCCTCGTAAACTCTTGCTTAAGGCTGTTAAATGCCTGGATGGTGGCATCATTTCAGTTCCTGGTATCAATACCCTTTTTGGTAAGGTCATAAGTGGAGCAGCCAAGGAGGAGAAGCCATGGACAAACTGTCAATATTAGTTTGTGAACCCTAGGAATCGCTGTAGGGCCTTAAGGCCCATGAGCTGCGGCCAGTCCAGGATAGCATTCAGCTTATCAGGGTCCATTTCAAGACTATCTCTGGAGATAATGTAACCTAGGAACTGCAGTTCTGGCTGTTCAAAAGTATACCTCTCTAATTTCACATAGAGCTAATGCTCTAGAAGTTGCTGAAGAACTTGTTTCACATGTTTCCGATGTTGGTCCAAGGTTTTGGAGCAGACAAGGATATCATAAAGATATACAACCACATGTGAGTAGAAGAAGTTGCTGAAAATTTCATTAACCATGAACTGGAAGATGGTAGGGGCAATGCATAAGCCACAGGGCATTACCAGGTACTTGTAGTGCCCATCCCTGGTATTGAAAGCTGTCTTCTACTCATCAACTTCTCTGATCCTGATCAGATTTTACGCCTCTCAGAGATCTAACTTGGTGAATATCCAGGCTCCACGCAGGTGATCGAAGAGTTCGGTGATAAGCGGCAATGGTTACAAATTATTTTTAGTGATGGCATTGATGTCCCAATAATCGATGCATGGGCAGAGCAAGCCATCTTTCTTCCTAATGAAGAAAAACCCAGCCCCGGCAGGGGAAGAAACAGGTGAATTAACCTCCTTTCAAGGTTTTTCCAAATGTACTTTGACATTGCCTTGGTCTCTGGGGAGGAGATCCCCTGGGGGGATCTTGCCAGGGAGCAGATCGATGGGTACTCATAGGAGTGATGTGGTGGAAGGGTTTCAGTTTGCTGTTTGCTAAAGTTGTCAGCGTATACAGAATACTAAAGAGACAGACTAGATAACTCCGGGGTTGCCATTTGGGCATGAGAAATGGTTGGCTGGACCTTCAATAGGAATTGTTCTTGGCAGGAGATGCTCCATTTAGTGATGCATTGTCCCTAGGAGAGATGAACCAGTACTAGGATTTGCAGAGAGGAGGAAGTTCAACCTAGGTGGCCTCTCCCAACTAACCCTAGGTCCTGGAGTTTCCTGGCATAGCTAGGCATCAAGTTGCAAAGTGCCCTTGGATTCCACAATATAGGCAGTTGTGGAGGTGTCTCCACCTCTGCTTTTCCTGCTTTAGGCAGGATTGTTGGCTTTGGAGGTTTGGCAGGCATCATAGGACACTGAAAGCTGGAGCCAACCAGAGGGACATTGAGACAGGCCCCTCTCCAAAGCCCGATCCTGGAAGCGCAGGACCAATTGAACTGCCAGACTGATGAGCCCCTCCAAAATAGTTGGCAGATCCTAGCTGGTGAGCTCATCCATGATACGCTCAGATAAGCCCTGCTAGAATATGTCAGTCAAGCTACGCTTGCTCCACTGAAGTTCCAATGCTAGGGTGTGGAAGTGGACATGTAATCTCTAATCAACCTGGTGCCTTGTTGAATCTGGAGAAGTTCCATCACTGCTGAGAAGGTACGGCAGGACTCACCGAAGATGAGATGAAATTCATGTAGGAAATGGTCCAAATCTGCCAGGAGAGGATCATGTCTTTCCCAAAGGGGAGAGGCCTAAGCCAGAGTGGCACCCTCCAACAAAGACAAAATATATGTGACCTTGATCCGATCAGATGGAAAGAGTACTTCTTGTAACTGAAATTGCATCTGACATTGATTCAGGAAATCCTGACACTTCAGGTAGAGGCAGATGGATAACTCAATGGACACGAAGCAAAGGGTGCAATATTTGACTCAACAAGATCAGAAACAATCGCACCCTAACATCTAAATCACATCAATTATGCCAAACATTTTTTGTATAGGAGGAAAAGACTTCAGATGCCAAATCTATAATGAATTACAGATTTGGTAGAGAGCAAAATCATTAGTCAGAAAAACCTCCTGTTTTTATTTTATGTGAATTTTACCTAATCATTTATTGATTTACCAAAATTGTTCTTTTTTTTTTTTTTAATTATATAAGATTACATTTTTCGGAAGCAATATTTTTTTACTCAAAAAGTATCTGTCAGGAGTCAGAGGAGCCGCGGCTGCACTGGAAAATACCGGTAATGCCGGGCTAGGTGGCCCAGAAGACTCTGCCCTGTTTGGGGATGAACAACTACCCCAGAAATCTACTTCACTGAGAAGTGAGGTAAGAGAAGCAGAAGCTAATATCCCTACAATATCGGGAGAAAGAGGCTTTACTGCTGAGAGTGGGGTAAGAAAATCATTCTCACAGCAATGTGTTAAACCAGCAGTTGTAACCCTTGATACTATCTGGGACTTCATGGTTAGGATGTCTAACCAACTAGACAACCAGGCCCAAAAATTGGATGAGATTGTTGCTCAAACTGGGACACAAGAACGGGAAAATCAAAAAAGATTTCAGGATTGTGAAGAATCATTAAAGAAAGTTAATGGAGAAATAAATAGTCTCCAAAGCATAAATGCCAATATGTTAGTTGAAAGGGCAAGTATGTCGAGGAGATTGGAATCCATAGAGAACTTTATGAGGCACCTTAATATAAGGCTATTAAATTTCCCAATAGTTATGAGAGAGATCCCTTTATTAACCTTTAAAAGTATGCAATGGAGACCTTAAAGATTCCCCCAAGATGAGATTCCAGCTGTAAAAAAGCTATTTTTTCTACCGAAAAGAAACAACCCTGCCCCCGGGATAAATATTCAAAGATTGGATTTACAAAATCTAACAGATTACCTTGAAAATTCAAACCCTGAAATTGTGGACAGAGCTGTACTTTTTGTTACCTTTTATGATGAAGCTAGTGTTTCAAAGATAATGAGAAATTACTTTAAAAATATGTCTCAATTATATTATGGTGAATCCGTTCAAGCTTACCCAGATTTGGCTAAAACTACGCAGCAGCGTAGAAAAGCTTTTTTGTTAATGAGATCTGAAACCCAAGCACTAGGAGCCAGTTTTATACTGAGATATCCGTGTAAGTGCATAGTAAAACTGTCCAGAGACACATATGTTTTCTTTTCTCCTGACCAACTTAGGGCCTTCTTGGATGGGAGGAAACAACCTAATGTACCATGATTGGAGTAATATATTAATAAGGGTGAGATACAAACGCTAAGAAAAACAAGTTTGCTTACCGTAAACGTTGTTTCCGTAGATAGCAGGATGAATTAGCCATGCTGTCCTGGGATCTGTCAATCAGGTCCGGGAGGCGGAGCTTGATAAAGCAGAGGATAGATTTTTGTTCCCTCTGCGGCTGCGCGTGGGTTCCCGCGCAGGAAGTACAGATTCTCCTCAGTCTGTGATTAAGCAGTGGTAGATCGAAATATAGCTGATTGCCAGGGAGGAGGGTGGGTCAGCATGGCTAATTCATCCTGCTATCTACGGAAACAACGTTTACGGTAAGCAAACTTGTTTTTTCCCGTCGATAGCAGGGATGAATTAGCCATGCTGTCCTGGGAGTCCCAAGCTCCCAATCACGTTCAGTGTATTCTTTTTTTTTTTTTTGAACGTGAAATGGTTGTGGCAATCACTTTGTCTGAGCTGTTGCGGATTGTAGGATTATCTGACCTAGCATGGTATCCGCCGAAGCTTGTTGATCCAAGCAGTAATGTGCTGTGAAAGTGTGAAGCGATGTCCAAGTCGCCGCCTTGCATATATCTATGGGCTGAATGTTCCTGAGGTGAGCCCACGTGGTTGATAGGGCCCGCACCTGGTGAGCCTTAGGTTTTGGAAGTAATGGTAAGTTCTGTTTGTCATAGCAGAACTGGATGCATTGGATAATCCAGCTCGAAATGGTCCGTTTTGTGACCGGAAGACCAGGTCCTTTAGGGTCAAAGGACAAAAATAGTTGAGATGGTCGTGAAGCAGCAGCTGTTCTATTTCTGTAATAAGCTAATGCTCTTTTACAATCTAGTGTATGCAGTAATGACTCGCGTTCATTGGCATGCGGCTTTGGAAAAAAGGTTGGTAAGTCAATAGTTTGATTAATATGAAATTGTGACACGACCTTTGGCAGGAAGGAGGGATGCGTCCTTAGTACTACCTTCTGATGGAAAAACTGTAGGTATGGTTCATAATGAACCAATGCCTGTAGTTCGCTTACACGTCTCGTTGAAGTGACTGCGACAAGAAATACTACTTTCCAGGTTAGGTATTTTAAATGTGCGGATTCCATGGGTTCGAATGGAGAACGCATAAGTTGTTCCAATACTATGTTGATGTTCCATGGAACTGCCGGTTTCTTGTACGGTGGTCTAATGTGGAGCATGCCTTTGAGAAATCGAGCCAGAAGAGGATGAGCCGCTATTGTTACATTATTAACTGGCCTATGGTAGGCTGCAATAGCGCTCAGATGGACTCGAATGGATGCTGTTGCTAAGCCCGCTTCGTATAGGGTGTGCAGATAATCCAGTAATTGTTGAGGCGTGCAATCCATGGGAGAAACCTGGTTCAAAAGACACCATGAGGTATATCTCTTCCACTTGTAACTATAGTTCAATCTAGTGGAGGGTTTCCTGGATTCGAGAAGTATGAGCTGAGCCCTCTGAGAAACTTCTTGTTGTGTTAGCAACCACCTGTCAGCCTCCAGGCTGTCAAATGGAGGGAGGAGTGTAGCGGATGGAGCAGCGTTCCTTGCTCCTGAAGTAGAAGGTCTGGACGATTCGGAAGTCTGATCGGATCGTCCACGGAAAGGTGAAGGAGGTAACTGTACCATGGTTGGCGTGGCCAAGCTGGGGCGATGAGTATCATTTGTGCCCTGTCTGCTATGCACTTTTGTATGGTCCTGGTGATCAGAGGGATCGGTGGAAAGGCATATAGAAGGCCGGAAGACCACGGGATCAGAAAGGCGTCCTGTGCTATCCTGAGCCTGCTGGAATGGATGGAACAGAACCTGGGAAGCTGCGTGTTGTGTTCCGTAGCAAACAGGTCTATTGCCGGAGTTCCCCACTTGTTGAATATGTGGAGAATTACTTCCCCATTGAGGGACCATTCGTGGGGATGAAATATACGACTTAACTTGTCCGCCCTTGTGTTTGCTATTCCTGGCAGATACGTAGCCTGAAGATGGATGCTCTGTTTCTGAGCTAGGTGGAAAATCTGTAGTGTTTCTCTGCACAGGATCCAGGAGCCTGAGCCCCCCTGTTTGTTTATATAGAACATTGCCACTTGATTGTCCGTATATACCATGAGTCTGCGGCCACGCAAGAATGTCTGGAATGCTCGCAACGCCAGTCGAATTGCTCGCAGCTCCAGTAAGTTGATCTGTAGGGATTGTTCCGGTAACGTCCATAATCCCTGCGTCTCGTATACGTCTAGATGTGCTCCCCAGCCCTTTCGGGAAGCATCTGTCGTGAGGACTGTGTTGTGTATGGGCTGTCGAAAGAGAGCTCCTTTCACTAAGGTGGATGGAAGGAGCCACCAAGCTATGTCCTTGAGCATTTCCCTTGTTAAGAGGATTGACTGAGTGAGAGGCTGCGAATGCTGCTTCCACTGTCGTTTGAGTCCCCACTGTAATCTTCTCATGTGTAATTTGGTATTCGGAACAAGGAAATTGGCTGCTGCCATGTGGCCGAGGACTACTAGTACCTGACGTGCTGATGTTCTTTGCTTTGTGTGTAACTTCAGTAAGAGCTGTCGTAACTGAAGTTGTCTGTCCTGCGGTAGATATGCTCTGGTTCGCGTAGTGTCCAGATATGCTCCTATAAATTGGAGTTGTTGCGTCGGTTGTAAGTGAGACTTCTGGAAGTTGACTACCAACCCCAATTGTTGCAAGCATTGCAGGATGAGATGTAGGTGAGAGTTGAGGAGTTCTCGGGTCGGAGCTACTACTAGCCAATCGTCCAAATAAGGGAAGATTGTCATTCCCTGTAGTCTGAGATGAGCCACCACCACTACCATGCACTTGGTGAACACTCTGGGTGCAGCTGATAACCCAAAGGGGAGTACTCTGTACTGGTAATGATTGTGCTGGTAACGAAAGCATAGGTAACGCCAAGAAGAGGGGTGCATTGGAATGTGGGTGTATGCATCCTTCAGGTCGATTGAACACATCCAGTCGTTGGTCTGCAAGAGTGGAAGGATTGACTTCAGGGATACCATTTTGAATTTTTCCTTTACCAGAAATTTGTTGAGTTCGCGTAGATCCAAGATCGGACGTAGGCCTCCTGATTTCTTTGGAATGAGGAAGTATGGGGAATAGAAACCTTGGTTGTGAAAGTTCTTGGGAAGAAGTGATATGGCCTTTGCTTGACAAAGGAGGGATATCTCCTGTTGAAGCTGTGGGTGAGACCGCAGCTGGTTTGGAGAGGTGAATTGTGGCAGGTGAGGCTTTGACTGAAAATGGAGATGATACCCCTGACGTACAATGTCGAGAACCCATTGGTCTGATGTTATATGTTCCCACACTTGTAGACGAGCTTGGATTCGTCCCGGCGGTAGTGATGGATGTGGTGGTGGCATTAGATTCAAAAAGATTGAACCGGCTTAGCTGCCGCCGGTTGTGTCTGGGTTTGTTGACGGGGCGCCCGTTGTTTACCCCTTCGTGGGATTTGAGCTGTGTGTTGGCTAGATTGTGGTCTCTGGTATGTAGAATACGGTTGAGCACGATATCCTTGATAAGAGCGATATGGACGACGTCCATATGACGATCTGCGAGGGTATGGGTAGCCCCGTCTGGAAGACTGGTAAGGTTGGTGCGATTGCAGCGACTGTACCGCTAATGCTTCTTCTTTTAGTTTTCCCACCGTCTCCTGTAGTTTGGTGCCGAAAAGGTGTTCCCCTGTGCATGGAAGGTTAGCGAGTTTTTCATGCACATCCTCTCTAATAGAACTGGAACGTAGCCACGCGGTTCTCCGCGCCGCTATGGCTGTGGCCGACGCTCTTGCTGAAGTCTCCATTCCCTCGTACATGGAACGGAGGAGATGCCGTGAGCATTCCTCCATATCATGAAGTGTTTGTGGTAATTTCTCCGCTGTTGTGGAGAGGAATCCTTTAGTGGCCTGTATGCACTCGTACATGTATTGAATCATGTAAAACTGGTGGTGGATGATACGAGTAGTGAGCATTGAATTTTGATAGATTTTCCTCCCAATTTCGTCTAGGTACTTAAGGTCCTTATTGGGGGGATATGTGGCATGAAGCTTTTGTTTTCTAAAGCGCTGCATTGCCGATTCCACCACTACGGACTCGTGAGGCAGTTGAGGGAGCGCGTACGGAGCTTCCTTCTTTATAAGGAACTTAATATCTGATTTTCTAGATACGGCCTGTAGAGAGAAGGGAGTTTCCCATGACTTTAACATGAGTTTGTGCAGGAGATCATGAGGCGGAAGGGTGGTGGGTTCCCCCGGTACATCAAAAATTTTTAACAGTCCTAGGGTCTCTGCTCTAGGGTCAGGTTCCTTTAGAAATTGTAACTGGAGGATGTTCGCCATCTTTTCTAAAAAGCGAGGATATGACAAGTCCTCCGGGGGAGAGTATGGTTCCGGTTGAGTGTCTGGAACATCCGAGGGATACCCCGTGGATGAAGTGGGGGATTCAGTCGGTGATTGGAAGTGTTCTGGTGAGGTCCAATGATGTGGAGAGGGTTGAGGAGTATCCCGATCAGGTGAGGTTGGTGTATCATCTCTGTCAGGCAATGGGGGTGTGTCCTCCGCTTCCGGTTGTGTATTCCTGGAATCCTTCCCCAACTTGAATGAGGATTCCAATGTGCTATAAAATCCCGCCAAGGATTGGGATAGTTGCCAGAACGCATCTTTGGTGGCTTTTGTCATCTCTGGTCTATGGTGGCTTGTACTAGGTCTAGTCGCACCGTCTGGTGTGCTGGAGGTCTTGGATGGAGAAGATGCCTGAGAGGAAGTCACATAAATAGGGGAATGTGATCTCCGTGACCTGGATCGTTTGGATGATCTGGAGGTGGACGGGTTGACCGCCCTGTCCTGTCTGCGTCGATGGTGCGCTTCTCGTCCCTGCGTAGCATGTCTCGTTTTTGAGGTATTTGAGTCATGTGAAGACTGTCTCTTGTAGGCCCTAGATTCTCTGGAAGGCGATTTCTTACTACGCTTGTGGGAATGCTCCCTATGAAGTTTTGAGAGGGAGTACCTTTCCGGACGTTTGTCCGTATGTTCTGTGACAAACCGTCCCTCTAGGCCTGTTCCGTTCTTCCCTGATGCTCTACCACTTTTGTAGGAAGAGTCAGGTGAGGCAGGGAGTGGTCGCTTCTTTGGACGTGGTTGTGGCCCCAACTCGGAGGTTCTTTTCTTATGTACTCCTGTCTTGTGTGAGGCCGATGGCATTGGTACCTTCTGTGGAGCTGATGTTCCTGGTGAAGCAGCCCTGGAGCCTGGTTCCCGTGCCGTTGTCGGCGCCGACCTCTCTTGTGCTGGTATGGTTGCCAGTGATTCCTGCACCGTTGACGGCTCCGATATCTCCTGCGCCCTTGTCGGCGCTGGCGTCTTAGACGGCGCCGAAAGAGATGGCGCGTGGTCGGATTTCCTCCGCGCCGAGTAAGTAGATGTCTTCGGCGCCGTCTGCTTCGGAGCTCTATGGTGGGCCGATTTCATCTTGGCCTGGTGGCCTGATCTCGGCGCCGTATGGTGTTTGGAGGTTGGCGCCGTTGCACTCGGCGCCGCCTCATGACATATTTTCGGCGCCGTGAGTGTCCGCGCCCTCGGACTCGGCGCCATCTTCTGCGACTCACTCCGTGGAGTTTCCGGCGCCGTCTTATGTCCTTCTTTGTGCGCCATGTCTGCGCGCTTGTTTGGCGATAGGCCACACTTCGAGTCTCTGCTCGAAATACTGGGCGCTCCGTGTTTTTTGGGGAAAACAGAGCCCTGTTTTCCTACCTTCTTGTCACTGGGGCGTGTGGTGTCCGACGACGCCGTCCTTGGAGCGGAATACTTCAACTTTTTCACCGGGCCCGGTGAAGAGTGTACCTCAGAGGGGTCTGAGGTACTTAGAAGTTCCTGTAAGCGATACGCTCGCTGTCGTTTGGCTCTGGGAGACATTTTGGAGCAGAATTCGCAGTTCGGGACATCATGGCTACCACCGAGGCATCGGTAACACCGGTCATGGCCATCCGTGACCGACATCACCTTACCACAGCGGCAGCGCTTGAAGCCCGATTTTGACATTCTGAGGAGAGTGTTGGCTCCGCGTGCGATCCCGCGCGCGGAAAGAACAGACTGAGGAGAATCTGTACTTCCTGCGCGGGAACCCACGCGCAGCCGCAGAGGGAACAAAAATCTATCCTCTGCTTTATCAAGCTCCGCCTCCCGGACCTGATTGACAGATCCCAGGACAGCATGGCTAATTCATCCCTGCTATCGACGGGAAAATGATTAGTATAATTGTCTCTTTTTTGTTTCCTTTAAAAACTCCTCATATTTCAAACTCCCCCCTCTATTTGTTTCCTATGTAACAAGAGAAGTTACCATTGATTAATATTTCTTTTTTCGTATTGAAAAGCGAATAACTGTTTATTTTCAGAGTCTCTGTATTTCAAAGCAAAAGTTTATTTTGTATGTTTTACTAAAAGTTGAATAAATAAATAAAAAAAGAGAAAAAAAAAAGTATCTGTCATAATTCAAAAATATATTTTCACGACTAAAATGTTAAGCTTTTCTATACTTTTCAGAACCACTTGTGAATGAATGTCTATCAGATGTGATTCATCTAACAGCACTAGTTAAGTACAATGGAGTTTTTTGCATATGAACTGTTTGAACTAAGGAAGACATTCATTCACAAATGGATCTGAAAAGTGTCTGTGAGACAGAAGGATTGTGTGCACGTGTGTGTGTGTAATTTAGCCCGTGTCAGAGGCAAGAATTGTACATGTTTTCTGGACAAAGGAAAGGTAGTGAAAGGGAAGCTGTATGTGTGTATGAGATTGAAGCTTTGTGTTTTTATTTAACATAGCTTCAATTTTTTTGCTTGTGTGTCGGGTATGTTGGTGACAAAGATGTTGTCATTGTTCATGTGGATGTGTTTTTGTGTCAGGGAAAGAAACCGTGTACATTTGAAAAATGGAATATACGTGTTTTCATATGTCGTTTCAACATAAGAGACATAACTTTTGTTAATGGTCAATGTAGAGAGCCTTACTTTCAAACCTCTCCAAGGTACAGCATTTTCCCGTCGATAGCAGGGCTGAATTAGCCATGCTGTCATGGGATCTGTCAATCAGGTCCAGGAGGCGGAGCTTGTCAAAGCAGAGATCAGAGCTTTGCTCTCTGTGGCTGCACGTGTGTTCCCGCGCAGGAAAATAACGGAATCTCCTCAGTCTGTTCTTTCCACGCACGGGATCGCACGCGGAGCTGTTCTTTTCCTCAGCGTTAATATAATAAACATGTCAAAATCGGGGTTTAAACCCTGTAATTGCAGCAAGGTAATGTCGGTCACGGATGGCCATGACCAATGTTACCGATGCCTAGGACCAGATCACAATCGGGAAGATTGTGAATTTTGCTCAAGGATGTCACCCAGAGCACTGAAGCAAAGGGCCTACAGGCTTCAAGAACTTTTTGCCTCATCGGAGCCATCGGAGGCTCAATCGTCGCCATGCCTGCGATTTTATCGGCTCCCTCAAAAAAGAGGGCATCATCGTGGGTGCCTCAGTCCTCCAAATTTGGAGGTAAGGAGGTGGCAAGCCGACAAAGGCCATCGGATTTTCAAAAATCCAAAGAGCCAGAATCACCGGTGCAGGACACAGTGGCGCCAAAAATCTCGGCGCCTAAAACTTCTGCGCCTAAGGCGCCTTATTCGTATACAAAAGTGTCGGCACATAACACTTCAGCGCCTGAAGAAGTATCGGCGCACAACATTTCTATGCGCATGGCGCCAAAGACACTTGTGCGCACGACGCCGAAGGACCCTGCGTGCACGGCGCAGAAGATTTCTGCACGCAGGGCACCGAAGACATTGGCGCACAAGGGGCTAAAGCAGTCCGTGTGCACAACCAAAGGAAATTCTACGCGCACGGCGCCGTCGACATCTACGCG
Source organism: Rhinatrema bivittatum (assembly GCF_901001135.1). Lineage (NCBI taxonomy): Eukaryota > Metazoa > Chordata > Amphibia > Gymnophiona > Rhinatrematidae > Rhinatrema > Rhinatrema bivittatum. The sequence continues at coordinate 243,714,169 of NC_042617.1, forward strand.
CATGGCGCCAACACCTGTGCACCCGGCGCCATCTCTCTGCGCACGGCGCCGGAGACATCAGCGCCGATCACTATTGCGCGTATGGAAACAGAAAGATATGCGCCCAAGTCTAAATCCGCTCATAAATCCAAATCCACGCATAAGACACATAAGCACCCATCTCATGTATTACAAAATGAGTTGAAACAAAGACGTGGACCCTCACATAGGTCTTCTTCAGCCTCTTCATCAATACCCTCATCTCGTTAGGGTACTTCCCTTTCTTCGAGAGATGATTCGACAGAGTTTACAATAAAACGTAGAAAACGATCACCGTCTTCATGGAGAAGTCATACAGACTCATCGTCACACTATTATCATAAGCACTCACGACACTCCCACCACAAAAAGTCAGCAAAGAGGAGTGCATCATGGGAAGAAAGCCCTTCAACTTCTAAATCATCTCATATACCAACTTCAAATACCTTCTCTCATAGAGAGGTAATACAAGTTGCTTTCTCTACCGCTTCTATAGCTTCAGAGGATTCGAGGGACATCATATGCGACAAAAAACAGAAAGACCATAAAGTATACACTACTTTACCTCAGAACACACCAATGCACCCTAAAGCATGTGAGTCACAAGAACCAGATGATCATACAATAATGCCCCCTCGTACAAAAGAGGCATTTTTTCAATTGTTCCAATCCTTGGCAGGTTTTTATGAAACTCTTCAGTCATCATTCAAAATGACTAATATTGCTGCTGACAGTTCTCCGGAACCTAAAACGCAGGCTAATAGAGAACAGTCAGTGGAGCCTCCGACATTTCCCATAGCAAACTGACCAGCTTCACCAAATTATAAACAGCATACATCATTTGATTCTCCTTCACCGTATACATCCCCATCATCATCTACGGGATTCCCATCGGATCCGCATGTACAACCTCAGGAGCCGTATTCCCCTCCGGAAGACCTTACATACCCAAAATTTCTAGAAAAATTGGGTAAAATACTGCATCTAGAGGTCCAAAAAGAGACAGACCCTAGGTCAGAAACCCTTGGTCTCCTAAAAATGTTTGACACTCCAGGGGAACCAACATCTCTTCCACCACAAGAGCTCCTGCATTCAGTCTTACAGAAATCCTGGGAAACACCTTACGCAATCGCAGCAGTTTCCAGGAAAACGGACATAAAATTCCATATGAGGAAAACATCACTGTACTCTGTACCACAATTACCTCATGCTTCAATTGTAGTAGAGTCAGCGATGCAAAGATTTAAGAAAACAAAATTACATTCCTCATACTCACCAGGCAAAGACAACAAATATTTGGATGAGTTTGGCAGGAAAATATACCATAACTCAATGTTGAATGCCTGAATTATGCACCATCGATTCTACATGGTACAATACCTATATGAGTGCATACAAGCTATAAAAGGTATGCTTTCCTCGACTGCGGATCAGATACCTCCGCCTCTTCATGACATGTTCTCGTGACCTTTTGAGCTCAATCTATGAAGCATATGAAACATAGTCTAGGGCATCGGCAACAGCCATTGCAGCCTGCAGACTAGCATGGTTACGATCAAGTTCCATACGTGAAGATTTGCACGAGAAACTAACGAACCTCCCATGTACCGGAGATAACCTATTCGGAGAACGATTTCAGGACACAGTGGGTAAACTGAAGGAAGAAGCTCTAGCAGTACAATCATTAACATCACATCCTAACTATTCGACCACACGTCGTTATATTGGATCTACTCATAGGCAATCCTATGCCAGGAGACCCTACAGATCTTACCAGTCCTTTCGTACACAGACTTACCCCTGCGTACCAGCGTCCTGCTCCATAACAGAATACCTCAAACCAACGTAGAGGTAAACCATGTAATCAGAGCCAGCAGGCACAACAACCAGCTACTGCAGTGAAAGCGACTTCATCTTTTTAGTTACCCAGCCACCACCACAACATCAAGCAACACCCGGCAGGATTCATTCCTGCCTGACAGCCTGGGAGAGAATAACATCCGATCAATGGGTTTTGGAGATAGTACGTCACTGCTACCAACTCCAATTTGTCACAAAACCCATATTACCTCATCTTTCCACTTTCAAGATTCACAACTTTCAACCACAACTGGGGGAGGAAATTGCTTTGCTTCGCAAACAAGCAATTCAACAAATTTACCCAGGGACCCAATCAGTAGGATTTTATTCCCCATACTTCCTCATACCCAAGAAGTTGGGTGGCCTTCGCCTCATCCTAGACCTAAGGGAATTGAAAAAATTTCTCACCAAAGAGAAATTCAAAATGGTATCGTTGAAATCAATCCTTCCTCTGATTCAAACCAACAATTGGATGTGTTCCATCGACCTGAAGGATGCTTACACACACATTCCAATCCATCCATCCTTGTGGCGTTACCTATGCTTTCGCTACAGGCATCAACACTACCAGTACAAAGTTCTCCCTTTTGGACTATTGGCTGCACCCAGGGTGTTCACCAAATGCATGGTAGTAGTGGTGGCTCATCTCAGACAACAAGGTATAACCATTTTCCCATATCTGGACTATTGGCTCATAATCGCCCCAACGCCAAACATCTTACTCAAGCACCTCCATCGAGTGATACAATGCTTGCAAGAATTAGAATTGGTGATCAATTTTCAGAAATCACACCTACAACCAACACAGTTACAGTTCATAGGAGCATGCCTGAACACTACGTGCAACAGGGCATACCTACCAAGCGACAGAATATCACAATTCCGTCTTCTGTTACATACCTTGAACCATACTCAGAGACCTTCAGCGAGACAGGTTTTAGTAGTCCTCTGCCACATGGCAGCGGCAAATTTCATGGTTCCCAACACCAGGCTACACATGAGACGCCTGCAATGGGGCTTGAAACGTCAATGGAAACAGCACTCGCAACCATTGACACAGAAGTTATCATTGACCGCCGAAATGAGAAAAGACATAACATGGTGGCTCCTAGACTCCACCCTATCCAAGGGAGCATTGTTCAGTTCCCCTCCTCACAACGCAGTCTTAACCACAGATGCGTCTCGCAAGGGCTGAGGTGCACACCTCGAGATTTATGAAACACAAGGGTTATGGACAATCTCGGAACAGAACCTGCAAATAAATGTATTGGAACTCAGAGCGATTCGTAATGCATTACAAATGTTCCAAGACCACCTGAAAGGACGCAGGGTCATGATCTACATGGACAACCAAGTCGCGATGTTTTACATCAACAAACAAGGAGGGTCCGGTTCATGGTCCCTTTGCAAGAAGACCTTGACAATCTTCGAACATGCTCACAGGAATTGCATACATCTGCAAGCAACTTACCTACCAGGAGTGGCAAATACAAGAGCGGACAGGCTAAGCCGCATCTTTCATCCTCATGAATGGACACTCAATGCAGAAATAGCCCAAGACATATTCATGCAGAGGGGGGACACCTTCAATAGATCTCTTTGCAACAGAGATCAATGCTCAAGTTCCCAAATTCTGCTTGATAAGACCAAGCCAATTCAGGATCGCGCAAGATGCCTTCTTCATTCCGTGGATGACAGGCCTCCTATATGCCTTTCCTCCCATACCACTCATAACAAGGACAATTCAAAAGTGCACAGCAGACAAAGCTCAACTGATACTCATCGCCCCGGCCTGGCAGAGGCAATCATGGTACAGTTTCCTTCTCAGACTATCCATCATGGATTCAATTCGGTTACCGAATCGCCAAGATCTTCTCTGCCAAGATCAAGGGATGCTCCTACATCCACTACACTCATCTCTCCATTTGACAGCGTGGAGATTGAGAGGCTCCATTTAACAGAACAGGGAGTTTCCACTTCGGCACAATTCATCTTGTTAGAATCCAGGAAACTCTCGAGGAAAACTTTTAGCTATAAATGGAAACGTTACTCTACCTGGTGTATATCCAAAAGTGTACCACCATTGGACTGCTCACCTGAATTGCTCATTGATTATCTTCATACACTATATACAGCTGGTCTAGCAAAAGAAAATTATTCCTTACCTGCTAATTTTCGTTCCTGTAGTACCATGGATCAGTCCAGACGGTGGGTTATGTCCCCCGTCCAGCAGATGGAGTCAGAACAGAGCTCGAGAGTGCCACCTCATATACCAGTACACCCTCTGCTGGAGCTCAGTATCACGAATAGCAAAGCCCAAAAGAGCAAAAACAATTTGGATCAAGAACACCTAAGTATGAAAAACATTAAAAAATATAACAGAAAACGACCTCCAAAACAGGTCGCAACAGCCAACTTGTGAGGAGCTGTGAACAGCGATAGGCAAACTGAGAAAAAAGAACAGAGGACAGAAAGACAGGCACACGTACTAGCCCGAGCAGGAGCCCAAAATCCCAGAGTGGTGGGCATCTGGACTGATCCATGGTACTACAGGAACGAAAATTAGCAGGTAAGGAATAATTTTCTTTTCCCTGTACGTACCAGGATCAGTCCAGATGGTGGGATGTACCCAAGCTTCCCTAATCCGGGTGGGCCCCTGAGAGCCCTGCTCGGAGAACCTGATCGCCAAGGTGCCCAGGGGCTGAAGGCGCCAGGTGTAGCCGATAATGCCTGGAGAACGTGTGAAGCGACTTCCATGTAGCCGCCCGACAGATTTCCTGCGGAGAGACGGAACGAGACTCCGCCCAGGACGCTGCCTGCGAGCACGTAGAGTGAGCCCTGACGCCCCTAGGTGGATCCCGACAGGCACCGATATAAGCCGCTGATATGGCGTCCTTTATCCAGCGCGCGATGGTCGTCTTCGAAGCCGAGGAACCTCTCTTAGGGCCTGACCAGAGCACAAACAGATGATCGGAAACCCGGAAGTCATTGGTAGCCTCCAGGTAGTGGAGGAGTGCGCGCTTGACGTCTAGATGACGAAGAGACCTCGATTCCTCTGGGGCGAACGCCGGGAGTTCCACCGTCTGATTCAAGTGGAAGGAAGAAATCACCTTCGGAAGAAAGGACGGTACTGTACGAAGCGAGACCCCCGCTTCCGAAATGCGAAGGTAAGGTTCTCTGCAGGATAATGCTTGCAGCTCCGAGATGCGACGGGCGGAACGATGGCCATGAGAAATACCGTCTTCATAGTCAGATCCTTAAGAGTAGCCCCTTGGAGCGGTTCAAAGGGCGCGCCCGACAGGGCTCGGAGAACCAGGTTGAGACTCCACGACGGACAGGGATCCCTGACCAGCGGTCGTAGATGTTTAACACCCTTCAGGAAGCGTGCGATGTCCGGCTGAAGAGGCAGAGAAATCGCTTTCTGTACTAGAGCATTCAGAGCTGCCACTTGCACCCGGAGGGAATTGTATGCGAGTCCTTTGTCCAGTCCATCCTGCAAAAACTGAAGAATCAGGGGTACCGTCGCCTCCGTGGGCCGGGCCCCATGATCGGCACACCAGGACTCGAAGACCTTCCAGACTCGAACGTAGGCAACGGAAGTAGAAGGCTTACGAGCCCTGAGCATCGTCGAGATCACTGCCTCCGGATAGCCTCTGCGGCGGAGACGGCGCCGTTCAAAAGCCATGCCGCAAGACAGAAGAGTTCTGCCTGCTCGAAAAATACCGGCCCCTGGTGCAGGAGACGAGGAAGGTGACTCAGACGTATCGGCCCGTCCACCACCATGTGAAGCAGATCTGCAAACCAGGGACGACGTGGCCACTCCGGAGCCACGGTGGTTCTCTATTCGGCGCAGTATCTTGCCCACTAAGGGCCAGGGGTGAAAGACAAAGAGCAACTAATCTGTTGGCCACGGAAGAACTAGAGCATCTACCCCCTCTGCGCCGCGCTCTCTTCTGCGACTGAAGAAGCGCGGGGCCTTGGTGTTGAGGGCGGTCGCCATCAAGTCCAGTCGTGGTGTTCCCCAGCGACGAACAAGTAGCTCCATCGCTTCGTCGGAGAGAGACCATTCGCCGGGGTCCAGCTGCTGACGACTCAGGTAATCTGCCTGAATGTTGTCCACCCCGGCGATGTGAGAGGCCGCGATTCGGACGAGATGGATTTCCGCCCATGCCATCAGGAGCGTGGTTTCGGCTGAGACATGCTCGCTTCTCGTCCCGCCTTGTCGATTGATGTAGGCCACGGTGGTCGCGTTGTCCGAGAGAACCCGTACCTCTCTGTTCCGAATCAGAGGAAGGAAACGCTGAAGCGCGAGGCGCACTGCCCTGGTCTCCAGACGATTAATCGGCCACCTCGCCTCCTCTGGTGACCACGTCCCCTGCTTGGTGCTTCGTTCGCAGACGGCGCCCCATCCCACGAGACTGGCATCGGTGGTCACCACCACCCAAGTGGGAACTTCGAGTGAGACTCCGCGAGCCAAGTGAGCCGGGACCAGCCACCAATCTAGACTTTCCCGGGCCGCTTGCAGAAGGGGTAGGATCACCTGATACTCCTGTGATACCGGTTTCCAACGGGAAAGAAGAGATGCCTGCAGAGGGCGCAGGTGTGCAAATGCCCATGGTACCATGTCGATAGTGGAGGCCATCACTCCCAGGAGCTGCAGATAATTCCAGGCGGTGGGTTCCGACAAGGCAGAGAACTGACGTACGTGTTCCCTCAAGGTGAGGGCCTTGTCCGACCGCAAAAACACCATGCCTTGCTGAGTGTCGAAGGTCACTCCCAGGAAATCCAAGCGTTGAGATGGTATGAGGGAACTCTTGGGGAGGTTCACCACCCAGCCCAGGGAGCGGAGTACCTCTAAAACCCTGGCCACCGAGGCCTGCCCGTGTGAGGACTTCGCGCGAACCATCCAGTCGTCCAGGTAAGGGTGCACTAGGATACCCTCCTTTCGAAGCACCGCCACCACCACAACTATGATCTTGGTGAAGGTCCGAGGAGCAGTCGCCAGGCCGAAGGGCAGGGCCCGGAACTGAAAATGCTGACCGATAATCTTGAAGCGGAGGTAACGCCGATGGTCCGGCAGGATGGGGATGTGCAGATACGCCTCCGTTAGGTCCAGGGAAGCAAGGAACTCCCCCTGGTGCACTGCGGCAATCACCGACCGTAGGGTTTCCATGCGGAACCTGCTGACCCGCAGGGATCGGTTTACCTCCTTTAAGTCCAGGATGGGACGAAAAGTACCGTCCTCCTTGGGCACTACGAAGTAGATGGAATAATGTCCCGAGCCCACCTCGGCAAAGGGCAGGGGAACAATGGCCTGTAGCCGGTCTAGTGTTTGTTGAACCGCAATCCTCTTGAGATCCGAACCGCAAGAGGAAAAGAGAAACCTGTCCCTTGGCGGGCGGACAAACTCCAAAGCGTAGCCGTGCTGTATGGTGTCCAGTACCCACTGGTCTGAAGAAATATTTACCCACTCCTCGTAGAATTCTGTGAGACGGCCCCCGATGGTGAGAATGGAGGAGTGGGTCACTCTGGCATCATTGGGCGGGCTTGGCGGGGGGTTCCCCTGCCCTGGACCATCTCACGCGGATCTCCGCCCACGAAAGGAACGCGACCAAGGCTGTGGTCTACTAGGGGCTGTCCGAGGCCCAGGCTGTCGGTACGACCTGTAACGCCGCTGTGCCCTAGCCCTGGTTCTGGTGGAGGCAAAAGACCGGAAAGGACGCTGTCTATCTTCTGGTAGCCGATGCACCGAGTTTTCCCCAAGAGACTTGATGATTTGATCTAGATCATCCCCAAAAAGAAACTTCCCCCGAAATGGAAGGGAGCCCAGACTCGACTTGGAGGAGGCATCCGCAGACCAATTACGGAGCCACAGAAGCCGACGAGCTGCTACCACAGATACCATGGACCTCGCCAGGACTCGGAAGAGGTCATACAGAGCGTCCGCCCCATAAGCTATGGCAGATTCCAGGCTATCCGCCTGGGCGGCCTCTTCTGGAGGTAACTCCTGAGACGTGAGAAGCTGTTGGACCCAGAGTAGACTGGCCCGCTGTGTCAGAGAGCTACACATGACGGCACGCATCCCTAAGGCAGAGACTTCAAACACCCGCTTAAGGAAAGTTTCTAGCTTGCGGTCCTGCGTGTCCCTTAGGGCCGTCCTGCCTGTGACCGGGATTGTCGTCCTCTTCGTCACCGCTGAAACCGCCGAGTCCACCTTGGGAACCCGGATGAGATCTAGGAAATCCTCTTGCAGAGGATACAATTTTTCCATGGCACGGGTGACCTTCAATGACGCCTCAGGGGTGTCCCATTCCCTGGTAAGAAGCTGTAAAAAGGACTCATGAACTGGAAAAGCCCGCGCCCTAGGCCGGAGGTCGGCCAGAACTGGGTCCCCTTTCCTGGAGGACGTAGCCACAGCCGGGGCCACTGGTGCTGGAGGATCCGGTGGAGGATCAAGGACTAGCTCCTGCAGGATCTGATGAATGAGATCATCAAGTTCCTCCTTCTGAAAAATTCGAAGGGCGCGTGGGTTGTCACCATCCGCCTGTCTGTCAGCGTGCGCTGTGTCCGGCGGGTCCGAGGGGTCAAAACCCGTCGGAGAAGCCGTCCCCACGGCCCGGGGCCGGGGTGGCAAAACAGTGGTCCCTGGAACCGCGCTAGCCGGGTTCTGAGACCCGGGGGGAGAGACCGAGACCTTAGGAATCTTGGGAGGAGGGGGTCCCGCTGAGGAAACCCCCGGGCTTACCAGGCCCTGTAAATAGGCCGTGTGCATCTTTAAAATAAAATCCGGCGAAAAAAACGGTAGGCCAGAGGACATGCCCGAGGGGGGACCCTCCTGAGGAATTCGGTCGGGCAAACCCCCCTCAGGGGCCCGGTGCGGGCGAGAGACGTCCCGATAGGATCCTTCCTCTTCTGGAGAGCTTGCCGCCTCGTGATCCCCATCCAAGATGGCCGCCATTCCCGCCATTGGCGGCGAAGTGGCCAGCCCGCGCTTCCCGGGCTGTGGGGAGGGGGGCACTGGAAGAGAGCCAGGAAAGTGCGCGGCGCCTTCCCCCTCGGGGAGGCACCGCGGGCAAACCCCCTCCCTTGAAAACTGAGACCCCTGCTCGCCGCAGGTCTCGCACCGTGAAAACCACGGCATAGCAATACCGCGAACAGAAACGCCTCGGGGGGGGGGGGGCCTAAAAAGTAAAGCGCACCGCGGGGGGGCCCGAGTGGCCTTCGCAACCCGCCTAAAAGGTCCCAAGACGCCGGGGGGGGGGTTCCCCTGCCAGCGCACCCAGGCCCGCGAAAAATCGTCGCCGAGCCGCGGGACCGTTAGCAGTTGCGTGCAGAGACCGGCCCCACCGGCATACACGGGGCACCGTTCTGAAAAGAAAATAGCTGTGGAAAATAAAATTTAAAATGTGTCCACTTACCCCAGATAGGAGGAAAAGGGAACAGCGAAGGGAGGCAGAACAGAGTGGAGACACGCCTCCTCAAAAATTAGAACTTACAATTTTTTATTTTTTTTTTGTAAACTAACTTGATCCAAAATGTTGAAAAAGAAATGACAGGAAAGAATTCAGATAAAGAAAGAAAAATTGAGATCCTGTCACTCTGGGGAAGGCACTGGTTTCCCCAACTCTCATCTGCTGGAGTCAGAAAGATACTGGGCTCCAGCAGAGGGTGTACTGGTATATGAGGTGGCACTCTCGAGCTCTGTTCTGACTCCATCTGCTGGACGGGGGACATAACCCACCGTCTGGACTGATCCTGGTACATACAGGGAACGTCATCCATTAGAGTTCATCTCAGTGCCATAGGGGCATATCATAGACCAGTTAACAATATTCCTATATCCAATCATCCCTTACTATCTCGTTTCATTAAGGGGTTAACTCACCTTCGTCCTCCGATCTCTAAGCCTCCAGTTCCATGGAACCTCAACATAGTTCTGGAACAGCTCATGCTTTTCCCGTTCGAACCCATGGACTCGGCACATATTAAATACCTCACATGGAAGGTTGTGTTCCTGGTTGCAGTAACATCAGCACGAAGAGTCAGTGAATTGCAGGCCTTGGTCCATTATTCTCCATACTTGCAATTTCATCACCAGAAGGTAGTTCTCCGAACTCACCCATCCTTCCTACCAAAAGTGGTTTCTCAATTCCATCTCAATCAGACCATGGAATTACCAACCTTTTTCCCTAAACCTCACGCAAATGATAGGGAAAAACTACTGCACACACTAGATTATAAAAGAGCTTTAGCATACTACAAAGAAAGGACAAACTCGGACTCCCGTGTTTCTCAACTCTTTGTCTCTTTTGACCCAAAGGCACCTGGACTACCAGTGGCTAAACGCACCATCTCCAGCTGGATAGCACAGTGCATCAAATTATGTTACAATAAACAGAAACTACAACTACATTCAGAGCCGAAAGCTCACCAAGTCAGAGCAGTAGCAGCCTCATTGGCACACCTGAAGAATGTGCAGCCCATAGACATTTGTAAGGCAGCTACATGGTCATCGTTCCATACCTTCACATCTCACTACTGCCTTGATCAACAAGCAGCCACTGATGTGAAGATAGGGCACGCAATCCTGCAATCTCTATCCTCCTGTCCAAGGTGACCGCCACACTGTCAAAGATCACGTACAAACATATATATCATAAACAACGTGATCGGGAGCTTGGGACTCCCATGACAGCATGGCTAATTCAGCCCTGCTATCGACGGGAAAAAGCAAGTTTGCTTACCGTAAACGGTGTTTCCGTAGATAGCTGGATGAATTAGCCATGCTGACCCACCCTCCTCCCTGGCAGTCACCAAGTCTTCGACTACACTAAGGCTTAATCACAGACTGAGGAGATTCCGTTACTTTCCTGCGCGGGAACACACGCGCAGCCGCAGAGAGCAAAGCTCTGATCTCTGCTTTGACAAGCTCCGCCTCCCGGACCTGATTGACAGATCCCATGACAGCATAGCTAATTCATCCTGCTATCTACGGAAACACCGTTTACGGTAAGCAAACTTGCTTTTACTCATGGAAGTGGAAGCGTGAAAATTAATATTAGTATTTTATAAACAGTGTGGTGGGAGCTGCTCAGTTTATAAAATATTGTGCATTTCTGCTCTAACGGTATGCACGTATGTTTCAATATGCGTGAATATTTCCAATGTAAGAAAACACATTCTCTCTCTATTTTATAAACATCGCACGTAGGGGTAGATCTTAAAAAAATACGCAATCACGTACTTTTGTTCGCGCACCAGGCGCGAACAAAAGTACACTGGATTTTATAAGATACGCGCGTATCTTATAAAATCTGAGGTCGGCGCGCGCAAGGGGGTGCACATTTATGCAACCTGCGCGCGCCGAGCCCAGCGGCGCTGCCTATTCCCTCCGAGGCCGCTCCGATTTCGGAGCGGCCTCTGAGGGAACTTTCCTTCGCCCTCCCCCCACCTTCCCCTCCCTTCCCCTACCTAACCCACCCCCCCGGCCCTATCTAAACCCCCCCCTAACTTTGCGTGCGCCGGCCGGCAGCCCCGCTCGTGTTCGGTCTCGGGGGCTGGTCCGGAGGCCTCGACCACGCACCTGGGCCCGCCCCCAAAACGCCGTGGCACGACCCCGAAACGCCGCATCGTTTAGGGAACGCCCCCGGACACGCCCCCTCCCGCCCCTTTTCGAAAGCCCTGGGACTTACGCGCGTCCCGGGGCTTTATGCACGCCGGCGGCCTATGCAAAATAGGCGCGCCGGGGCTCGAGGGCCCTGCGCGCGTAAATCCAGTAGGATTTACGCGTGCAGGGCTTTTAAAATCCGCCCCGTATATTTTAGGTGCTTAAAAAAATAACATACATGTAATAACACCAACTTATGCATTGCAGCAGGTATACACCATTTAGAATATACTTGTGTATGTAGTTGGAATTACCAGTTCGTTGATACCTCCACCAGTTCATCTGGATCCTCCAGCACATCACCCTGAACCCCACCCAGTTGACCTAGACCTCCCACCCAAAAACTACACACAGACTAGTCCAATTTCACTTGCATGAGGCAATTAGCAGGTGTAAAAGTGCACAAATAAGTTTGGTAATGTACATACGCATATCTCTTACAAAACGGCAACTACCATGAATTCTTCTGAACCCCTGCTCCATAACACCACAGCCACCCCTCCCCCCATAGTAATACACACGGCTAGAAAATATGCACATGCTCTCGACATTTATAAAATAGCATATATGCGAGCACATATTTCTTATGCGCATATAGGGGTAGATTTTCTAATGGATTCGCGCGTAACCCTTTAAAAACCTTCCTGCGCACGCCGAGCTTATTTTGCATAGGCTCGGCGGCGTGCGCAAGCCCCGGGACGCGCATATGTCCCGGGGCTTTGAAAAAAGGGGCAGGAAGGGGGCAGGGGCATGGGCGTGGCACAGGTCCGGGGCGGTACCGTGGCCTCCGGCACAGCGGATGGTGTGCCGGTAGCCGGCCAGTGTGCGCAAGATACGCCTGACAGAGGCAGGCGTAAATACTTGAAATAAGATGGGGAGGGATTTAGGTAGGGCTGGGGAGTGGGGAAAGCCATCGGGGCTACCCTAGGGCTCAGCATGCGCAAGGTGCACAAGTGTGCACCGACCTCTGATTTTATAACATGCACGCAGTAGTGCGTGCATGTTATAAAATCGGGTGTAGATTTGTGTGCGCCGGGTAGCGCGCACAAATGTACCCTGCGCGTGCTGGTTTAAAAATCTGCCCCATGTGCTATTTTTACGTACTCCATAGGTTTCATAGCATAGGAAATATACATGCTTATGTGGACTCAAATGTAGGAATGGACGCCATCTTGCTGCATCCGATATACTTAACATGCATGCCTATTATTGTGATAGCATGAAAGTTAACACATGTAAGCTGAAAAAGACAGAAATTGGTGTTTATATAAGGCATTCTCCAGTGCTTCCTGCAAAAATGTGTAAAAATAAAATGAAATTGATTTGGACCAAGAAAGGAAACTCAAGAATAGGATCAAAGGAGTAAGTAAAAAAAAAAAAAAAAAAAAAAAAAAGTTAATTTAGCATAATGAATGCAAATAAATTAGCATTGTGGCTTTATCACAATTGATAGCTTATTTATAGTAGATGATATTTTTTCTAAAGTAATACATTAACTTGAAAAATAACATTACAAAGTTTCTTACCATACTTATCTCCATTAGGAAACACAAATGATATTTGAAAAACTTCAGGATCTGTTAAAAAAATAACATTTTAGTGTTTAGAGTTGGGCAGTTTTCCCAATTGCTAACCCATCATTCTTACAAAGACTACATGTCAGTATCTTGTTGTATTGTTGCCCCCAGGTTGAGTAGAAGGACAGAGATACTGCAGAATTGAATATAATCTTCAAAAAAATTGCTCCTTGTAATAATCTGAGAGCAATATTAAGTCTAAAAGAAATGGAAGAAACTATTTCAGCTGCAAAAAGAAAAATGATAGATTTATCTTTAATGACTATGAGAAAGTGTATACTTCTAAATGGATAGAAAGCACCATGCCCACTAAAAATATTTGGATGCATATTATGGTAGAGATTTTTCAAATAGAAAGACTGGAAATATTGTGGGAATTTTCAAAGGAATTTTGAAATTCATGAAGCAGTGGCAACCTTTCCTAATTAATCTTCTACCTGCTGTTAGTGAATCAGTAGATTGATTATGTAAGAACATGGTTGAGAACATAGATTTTGGAACACATTTGTTCAGAACACATTTGTTAAAACAAATGTGTGAATGTGATGGGGAATGTAGAGGATAAAAAGGGTTGAAACTGCAGAACAATATGATATATTGCAATAAACATTGTCCTTATATCATATTGTTAGGGATATTGATGATTGTATATTGAATTCAATTATTGTTAATGTACCATGTAAGATTGTATTGACAATGTGTTAAAAAGGTTTCAAAACAAGAAGATAGAAGCTGAAGCCAATTACAAGGGCCAAATATTGTGGTGGGAGGGGTGTCCCCATGATATTTGGCCTCTCTTCAAATAACTGTTGCGGCAGTAACATTGCAAGAATTATCGTGGCACAAACGTGCAACAAAACAATCATGCCATGGTATGGGGCCATCTCGTGCAATGGCGGCCCACCTCGGCTGGGGCCGCCATTGTCTAAAGGGTCTGAGATTCATAAAATCAGCACCTCAAATTATAATAAAACCACCCCAGGTCTGGCCCCCAAAAAACTAAAGCAAAAATAAGAGAAATGAGCAGCAACAGCCCACTCCCTTTCCCTATCCCTCCCCCTAAAGCCATAAAAGATTCCCCGTTGTCTTAGGCCCCCCTCTTAATCCCATCCCTTCCCCAACCCTCATACAAATATTGTTTCTTAGTGTCTAGTCAGATGAATCTAGAACCAGCGGGATATGAACATCTACCAGCAGATGGAGACAAAGCAAAGCTGACATCACAGTATATGGGCAGAATGGTTTGGAGGGTCGAGAGTCACAGGGGATGGTGCTTCTGGTGGCACCAGATTGGCCCAGGAGATCGTGGTATGCATATCTGTGAAGGCTTCTGGTGAACTCTCCCCTCAGGTTTCCAGCACAAGGGCCTATTCCTCACGAAGATTTATTTATTTATTTATTTTATTTAGGTCTTTTTTTATACCGACACTCATGATACCAATCATATCGTATCGGTTTACAATAAACAGTGGTGCAATAACATTAAAATTAACAACTTCGTGAACAATAGGCTAGGAGAGAGGGAGAGAGTGAAAAGTTACAATAAACAGGGGTACTTGAACTGGGAGGAGAAAAAGCCAGAGTAGTGGCTAGCATAGAAATAGGTAGTATTTAGTCTCAGAAATAAATAATATACAGATATATACATAAGGCTATAATAGACTCTAGTATTCAGGACTGAATGTAATCCACTATACATGGTATCCTATACCTAGTTGTAGCAGTAGGGGATGTCATAGATCGGGGAAGGCTTGTAGAAATAGCCATGTCTTGAGTTTCTTTCTGAAAGTTTGTGTGCAAGGTTCCTGTCTAAGGTCTGTGGGCATGTTGTTCCAGATGGTTGGTGCTGCTGCCGAGAAGGCTCGATCTTTAGTGGATGAAAGGTGTGTGAATATGGCTGGGGGGGGGTGTAGCGTACCTTTGTATGCTTCTCTGATGGGTCTGGTAGAGAAGTGCAGCGTGAGAGGGTTGTGTAAGTCGATGGGTGTACTGTTGTATATAGCTTTATGGATGATGGTGAGACATTTGTGTAGAATTCTGAAGTTTACTGGGAGCCAATGTAGGTTTTTCAGGATAGGTGTGATGTGGTCTCTTCTATTGGAGTTTGTTAAAATTCTGGCAGCCGAGTTTTGTAGCATCTGTAGTGGTTTGGTGGAAGAGGCGGGGAGGCCTAGCAGAATGGAATTGCAGTAATCCAATTTGGAGAATATAATGGCCTGGAGTACCGATCTGAAGTCTTGAAAATACAGTAGTGGTTTGAGTCTTTTTAATACCTGCAGCTTGAAGAAGCAGTCTTTGGTTGTGTTGGTGATGAACTTTTTTAGATTTAGTTGGTTATCGATTATAACTCCTAGGTCTCTTGCTTGGTTGACCAGGGTGTTGTTGTGACTTGTGAGTAGGCTATCTTTGTGGTTGAGGGATATAAGGAGCATTTCTGTCTTGGATGTGTTGAGTACAAGGTTTAAGGTAGTCAGGAGGTCATTGATTTCTTTGAGGCAGTTGTTCCAGAATTTCAGTGTTTTTGTAAGGGATTCGGTTATAGGGATCAGGATTTGGACATCGTCGGCGTAGAGATAGTGTTTGAGTTTAAGATTCGTAAGCAGCTGGCAAAGGGGGAGAAGATATAGGTTGAATAGTGTAGGAGACAGAGAAGAGCCCTGAGGAACACCTCTTGTAGTGTTGATGAGCGGAGATTCCTATATCATAAGATTTTGTCTTATGATATAGCCCTTGAGAGGGCTCAGTTGCTGAAACATGGATATGCTACTGCGGTGATTACCACTTTGCTATGAGTGAGAAAGTTCTCCACTTCCTTAGCTTATGTGCGGGTTTGGTGAGTGCTTGAGGCTTGGTGTGAAGACTGCGGGGTTCTTCCTTATTCGGTTAAGATATGTTCATTTTGGAATTCTTGCAGGAGTCTACACATTACAAGAAGTAGCCAGAAAGTCTAGAAATGGAAGGCCCCAGCAATTCGCTATCAGCTGAAAAGCCTTGTCTGCCAATAACCATTCTCCTGGGTCCAGATTCTCCCTACTGAGAAAGTCTGCTCTCACATTGTCTTTTCTTGCAATATGTGAGGCCGAGATCTCCTCAAGATGCACTTCCATCCTTCCATAAGTTGGTCTATCTACTGCGAAACTTGCTTGCTCTTGGTTCCTCCCTGCCGATTAATGTATGAAACTGTCATTGCACTGTCAGACCACTCGACACTGCAATCTGTCACTGAACTGCAAGTATGCCAACTGGACCACATGAGCTTCCAGCTGATTGATATTCCAGCCAGACTCTTCTGCACTCTGGCACCCTTGTGCCATCAGCACCTAACAGTGAGCTCTCCAACCCTGGAGGCTCACATCTGTCATGAGTACCAGCCAGTCCAGTGATCGTAGGAAACCCCCTTTCTTAGATGATCTGCTTTTAACTAACAATGTAGTTGAGAGCAGATCTCCATCGGCAGGTGGAGCCAAATTGAATAATCTTGAGACTATGGACTCCGATGAGACAGCAGAGTGTGCTGAAGAGGATGCATATGCGCTCTCGCCCACGGCACCACCTCCAGGGTCACCGCCATCGAGCACCTGAAGATAGGACCACACTGTTGGGCGTATTGTGTTTGTCAATAGATGCACCTGTGCTATCAGCTTCTGAATACGGACCTCCGGCAGGAATACCCTGACCTGTTCGTGTCGAACTGAACACTGAGATATTCTAGGGACTTTATGGCTGAAGATTGCTCTTGGCCAGATTCACAACCCAAACTAGCTCCTGCAACAAGGAGAGCACCTTGCGCAAGACCTGGGCTCTCTCTTCCATACTCTTGGCCCGAATCAGCCAGTCATCCAGGATTGGGTGTACCAGAATCCCAACCTTTCTCAACTCCACTGCCATCACCACCATAACCTTGGAAAAGATTCTGGGAGTGATGGCCAAATCAAAAGGTAGCACTCAAAACAAATGACATCCCATAATCGCGAAACACAGAAATCGTTGATGTTCGACTTGGATGGGAATATGCAGGTATGCCTCGGTCAGATCCAGAGAGGTCAGGAACTCCCCCGACTATACTGCCATAATCACTGAGCGCAAGGTTTCCATGCGAAAACAAGTCACACGCAAATGACAATTGACTCCTTTGAGATCCGGGATGGGACAAAAACAACCCTCCTTCTTGGGCACCACAAAATACATGGAATTTTGGCCCATATTTACTTGAGATGTGGGCACTAGAACTACAGCCCACAGGCTGAGATGTCTTGACAACATAATCTCCACTGCCTATCTCTTCTGCGGAGAGGTGCAGGGAGACACCATGAACATGTCCCGAGGAAAACTGTGAAACTCCAGCGCATAGCCATCCCTTATCACTTCCAGCATTCATTGGTATGCTGTGATCTCGACCCACTTCCAAAAAAAAAAGAGTGGCGACTTTCTATCTCCTGATCCCGGAGGTAGGTCAGCACAACTTCACTGAGAGGTTTGGGGTGCTCCACTATCTGAGCCTGCGCCCTGTCTGGGTTGTCTGGGATGAAAGGACTGGGATCTACCCAAAGGTCGAGTTCTCTGAAAAGACGATCCTCTGTAAGGTCAAAAACGTCTGAACCCCCAGTACAACCTCTCGTGAGATAAGGATTGCGATGCCTGTTTCTTATCCTCTGGTAATCGAGGAACTGGGGCTCACCCCACTTATTTGCCATTTGCTCCAGCTCTCTCCCAAATAAGAGTGAGCCTTTAAAGTGCAACTTCGTAAGGTTAGACTTCGAGGTTGTATTAGTTGAACAATTTCTCAGCCATAACTGATGCCAAGCTGCTATTACTGAAGCCACCCCTCTGGCTGAACTGTGGACCAAATTGCAGCCCACATCTGCCAAAAAGGAAGCTGCTGGTTCCATCACTGTCTTGGAATTTACACCAGATTCATCAATCTCCTGAGAAAGCAATAAAAAAGAGTTAGCCACCAAGAAATAACAGGAAGCCATCTGCAAATTCATTGTCATTGCTTCAAAGGCCTGCTTAAGGATAGCCTCAATTCTCCTATCCTGTACAAGGCCGCTCCCTCTTCTACAGGAATAGTCGTCTGCATGGTAACAGCACACCAAGGAGCAGATTTTCAAAGGCTACGCACGTAACTCGAGAAAATCTGCCCCTGCGTGCACCGAGCCTATTTTGCATAGGCTCAGCGGCGTGCGCAAGCCCTGGGACGCGCATATGTCCCGGGGCTTTGAAAAAGGGGCGGGAAGGGGGCGCGGCCGGGGTTGTGGCGGCAGTCTGGGGGCGTGGCCGAGTCCTCCGGCACAGCGGTCTATGTCGGGGCATTGCGCACCGGCTATAGCTGGTGCGCGCAAGTTAACTCAACAAAATAAGGTGGGGGGGGGGGGATTTAGGTAGGGCTGGGGGAGTGGGTTAGATAGGGGAAGGGAGGGAAAGGTGGGGGGGGATCAAAAAAAAAGTTCCCTCCAAGGCCACTCCGATTTTGCAAGGGCCTTGGAGGGAACTTTACACCCTTCGATTTTGGAGCGTCCTTGGAGGGAATGGGGAAAGCCATCGGGCCTCCCCTAGGGCTCGGCGCGCGCAAGGTGCACAAGTGTGCACCCTCTTGTGCGCGCCAACCCCGGATTTTATAACACGCGTGCGCCAGCGCGCGCGTGTTATAAAATCGGGTATACATTTGTGCGCACCAGGTGTACCACGCGTGCACATTTTTTAAAATCGGCCCCCAAGTGTATCCACCTTCAGAAAACATAATTGCTCTCTCGTAACTGGATCCAGGGGGTACAGACCTTCCAAGTCTCATCCCCTTTTAAAATTAGCTTCTGGAGCTCCCCATTCAAGATCAATTAATTCTTAGATGGCCTCCATAATAGGGAAGAAGCACGAGGCTTTCCACAAGAACATCAAAATGGGATCTTTCTTTGGCCTAGACATGGATTCAGGCCCAGGTCCTCCCAGAATCTTCAATTTCTGGGAAATCAGAGCCTGTAACTCATCTCTATGAAAGAACCTCAACATAGTTCCATACAGCTCCAGTCCCGGAGGAATTTCCCCATCCTTTAGGGAGTAAGGATTGGTCTCATCATCTGTGCCATCTGGGTCTCTATCAGGAAGGCTGGCTCCAGGGGTACCCTGACGCTTAGCTGTAGCAACAGGCATGAGGGATTTCAGCGCTTGCGATCCTGACTTATTAACACTGGCCGGGACCGAGGACTGTGTCTGAATGAAGGAGTGCAGTCCTTGAAAAAATTCTACCCAAGAATAGGCAGAACGAACCATGCCAAAACCAGGGGAGCAACTGTCCTGTGCCTACTGAACTACCTTCCCTTGCTGATGAACCAGTTATGGGAGTTTCAAAATCAGGCAATCCTTCTGGCAGCTCTCTTTACATTCCTGCACCAGGCTGGGAAGAACTAAACTTAGTAAAATAAGGAGGTAATTCTACCTGAGCCTCCAAACAGCACTGATACAAATTTGAGGGAACGTCAGGTTGAGATGCCCTAATATGACAAGCAACACATAGGGCAAGGTACTTAGTTTTCTTTGCTATGGGCACTATCCGTATGCCAAAATGCCCTAACAGGCGTCTGACAATTGTGCACCCAAAAATTAGGCGCTCAGGGATAAGGCACACAACACTGTGCTTATATAAGTGCCCAATCTTAATTCCCTCAGGACGCTCAGATAATGCATGCGAAAAAGCGCGCGCTTGTGTGTGTGTGTGCATGTAAAAAGGCGTATGCACACAACTGGGGGCCCTGGTAGGTGCTCCTATGCACCTAACTAGGTTCCCAGCTAGGCGCCCAACTAGGTGCACAACTAAACACATAACAGGTTGCACAGTCGGGTGCACAATCTCGATCTGATGGAGAATGAAGAGGGCAGTCTGCGACGCAGAAAAAACGCGTGAAAACACTGCTGTGGCCTACCACACAGCGGAGCAGATAAGCTTTGGAATGGGGCCTAGTCGCAAGGGCTGTTCAACCCGCCAGGCTGCCCCTGTTCCCTGAACTCCAGAGGTGGGAACAACCATCGGATCGCATGCAGAGCATGAAGAACACTGAGGGGGGGGGGGGGGGGAGTAAGAATCCTTACTCAATTCCCCTTCTCTTTGTCACTTTTTTTTTTTTTTTTTAATAGCAAATGTTGCTTACCTGTAACAGGTGTTCTCACAGGACAGCAGGATGTTAGTCCTCACATATGGGTGATGTCAGTGGACGGAGCCCTGTTACGGAAAACTTTTCTGTCAAAGTTTCTATAAAGCTTTGACTGACACTGGCACACTGAGTGCACTGAACATGCTCAGCCTGCAATTATCCCTGTGACCACAGGTGTCTCCCCTCAGTCTCGTCTTATAGCAAAAAGTGCAAGCGAAACTAAAATAATAAAACGTATGGAGACCCAACTCCACGGGGTGGCGGGTGGGTTTCGTGAGGACTAACATCCTGCTGTCCTGTGAGAACACCTGTTACAGGTAAGCAACATTTGCTTTCTCACAGGACAAGCAGAATGCTAGTCCTCACATATGGGTGAGTACCGAGCTGAGGATGCCCAAGAGTAGCTGCTTGTTGATCAAGGCAGTAGTGAGATGTGAAGGTATGAAGCGATGACCATGTAGCTGCCTTGCAAATGTCTATGGGTTGCACATTCTTTAGGTGTGCCAATGAGGCTGCCACTGCTCTGACTTGGTGAGCTTTAGGTTCTAAATGTAGTTGTAGTTTCTATTTATCGTAACAGAATTTGATGCCCTGCGCTATCCAGCTGAAGATTGTGTGTTTAGCCACTGGTAATCAAGGTGCCTTTCGGTCAAAGGAGACAAAGAGATGAGAAACACGGGAGTCCGAGTTTGTCCTTTCTTTGTAGTATGCTAAAGCTCTTTTACAATCTAGTGTGTGCAGTAGTTTTTCCCTATCATTTGTATGAGGTTTAGGGAAAAAGGTGGGTAATTCCATGGTCTGATTGAGATGGAATTGAGAAACCACTTTTGGTAAGAAGGATGGGTGTTTCCGTAGATAGCAGGATGAATTAGCCATGCTGACTCACCCTCCTCCCTGACAGTCACCAAGTCTTCGACTACACTACAGCTTAATCACATACTGAGGAGATTCCGTTACTTTCCTGCGCGGGAACACACACGCAGCCGCTGAGAGCAAAGCTCTGATCTCTGCTTTGACAAGCTCCACCTCCCGGACCTGATTGACATATCCCATGACAGCATCGCTAATTCATCCTGCTATCTATGGAAACACAGTTTACGGTAAGCAATCTTGCTTTTTGTGACGCTACCAGTACCTGAGAACATCAGTGAGTCCATGATATGAGACTGACCTGTGAGAAGGCGAATTGGTTACTGGTGTGATAGATTGAGAAGTATGGGAAAGCATACTGGTCTCGGCCAGGATGTGGGTCTGTGAAACAGTGAACCCCGTCCCGGTGCAGCATAAGAGTGCTGGCTATGAGAGGCATCAAAAGAGACACATATAAGAGGCCTTTATTGCAGCAAATGTGTCCATGGGAACGCATTCGAGACATGTGTAGGGAGTAGAATCTGTCCACCGTATGGTTCGATTCAGACGCAGAGGGCAAGGTCGGTTGACCTCAGCGCTAGAAGATTTTTCTCGCTACACATGTAGTCCGAGACCATCCGAGAGGATGGAAACCTATATGGAGGTCTGCTAGTGTAAGCCTGTTAGATAAGTGACCCGGGGATGCATGGAGTGAGCAAGGGCCAAGAGTAGAGCTGCGCAGCTTCCTAGCAGAGCAGCTAAGAGGTTGTGCGTGCTTGTGTGTTGGAAATACCACATTATCACTATGCTGTCTGTCTATGCACAAAGGTTTGTTGCAGAGGCAGTATTGTAAGGCATAAAGGCATAACTCATGACTCGAAGCTCCAGGAAGTTGATGTGAAACTCTGCAAGGTGCGGAATAGACGCATATTGGGTTGAGAAGATGTTAGTTCAACCTCTGCAACCCTGAGTAAATGCGAGCATGAGCAGGACCAGCCTAGGTTTTAGTTCTAGATCTGCAATATGGATCAGGGATGAAAGCGGTAGAACAGCTTAGATCCACTGATAATTGAAATTTCACTGAATCTTACTTATAGCAAATCTGGACCTATGAGTAATCCCGTGGCCCAGCAATGAAAGAATTGAGGGGCTGAGGTTATGTTGTATGCGCGCAGAGACATATAGGAATTTGTCAGAATGTCTGCGCGGTTGTTGGACTGGAGGTTCGTTGTGACTGTGGTGTCCAGAAGTGTACTATATGGGATTTATGGTAGTTAACAGCAATCCCAGGTAGTAGATTTATAGTGAGTCGTGAAGATAGAGCTCCTTGCTTGGATTGACTCTTGTTATGCAGCTGTCCATGCAAGGAAAAGCGTGAATGATGTTTTACTCCGTAGAGAAACAGCAGTCACTGGTAGTGATTTAATGAAATACCCAAGTTGCCGAAGCTGGAGCAACCGGCAGAGCTTGGGATTGTAATATTGTTGACTCACCATGAAGCACATAGAAAGATTAGAGGAGAAAGTCAACCTACTTACTGCGGTATGGAAGTATGGTGATGAGAGACACCATTTTACCTGTCCCTTCTGAAGAAAGTTGATATTTCTGAGGTCCAGGATGGGCGAAGAGTAACTACTTTCTGTTGAAAAGTCCCCCGCACTTTGTAGCTTCCGGGGACTGTACCCTGAACCTTGGTACCAAGTGGGGTGGCCGCTCTGATATCCAGCAAGTTGAGAGACCAGGAGGTGTCCAACTGGCGGGGCTAATGTAATCTGGATATCATGTAATCTCCCACGGGAGGTGAGTGGTAAAAGTCTTACCCGCATTTCTGTGTGCTGTACAAGAAAACGTCGAGACTTGTCGCCAGGCCTCGAGGTGGATTTGCAATTGAGGCAGTGTTTGCTGGATCTTGTGTCTAGCAGATCAGCAAATGCATCTGGGATTTCGGTCCTTAATTAGGAACCAGAAGCCAGAGTATTAATCAGTACAGAGTCCCGTTGCTGATAATGGGAGGATGTCCTGATGCAATCCCAAATGATTGGTAGAGAGGTTCTCTTGGTATTGTGTCCGACATAGCTGGCAATAGCGATATGTGACACTAATATGGTTCTTGGAATAAAAGACTACCTAGAACCTTTCAAACCATATGGCCTGATTTAGAGAACATGTCTCAATGGGACTGTTGCTGAAGTGGGATTAGAGTACTTACTATCCGTCGTGGATCGCAGAAGGACGAGCCGGTGAAGATCAATGGCTCCGTGGATTTCAGGAGGCATCGAGGGACAGCCTGAAGGATCTAAACATCCGCCTCAACTCTGTAACCTGGTATGGTAGCACAGGTACAGAGGAGACAGGCTGAGCATGTCTGGCGCTACCACAGTAATTTGTGGAGGGTCAGAACCCCGCACCGGTGTCGGTGGGGAATGCCTCGGGTACAGGGGAGCCATTATGACTCATGAACCCGGCCCTCTTTGCAGCGGCTCGATGTATCGTGACGCCAGTGCAGAATTCCTCGGAACTCGGTCTGATCATTCTGGAGCACTGAGGACTGCCAGCACTGTGTGGAACAGTGGCGGTGGCAGTAGCGATGTTGCTTGGCCCGGGCATTCTGCAGCACCAAGTAGAATAGCACCGATGTCTTGGATGGCGTCGGTGGCGGACGGTCACCGTGGCGGACGGTCACCGTGCCGGTGACAATGAGTGCCACAGCGCTCGGCCTGGTCTTTCCCCAGCGCCGAAGTGGATGCCTTCGCTGTCTTGGATGGCGAATGATGACAGACTGTTAGCATGCCTGCAATGCTCCTGGCACTATGTAGTGTCGTAGGCTGATACGGGGCTTTAGTTAAGAACCCAAAGCATGGAGCACTGTGTTTAGGCGAGAACAATGCGTTTAGGTGCTATGTCAGTATTGACGGTATCTATGGTGGTATAGAAGCGGCCTTGAGGGTATCGTCAAAAATATAGACGAAAAAACGTCGATGGCCCAGGCAGAGCAATGATAACAGTGACGGAGGCACCGATGGCATTGGTGTAGGTATCGATGGAAATGATGTGGCATCAAAGAATCGAATAGACATTGATGGCATCGGGAAATTAATACTGGCATCGACGGAATCAATGGCCGCATCGATAGGAACGACAAGGACACCGATGGAAATGACGTGGGTGTCGACGGCATCGATGGATGGAGATGGGCGCCGATGGCATCGGTGGCACCGCCACAGGCATCGATGGCACTGACATGGGCATCGACCCGGGCGTCAACGGCATCGATATGAGCATCGATGGAACCGATCCGGCATCGACCTGGGTATCGATGAAACTGACCTGGGCATCAATGGCACCGACACCAAGGTGTGCATCGATGGCATCCACCCGGGCATCGATGACATCGATGGAAAAATCAGCGCCATGGATGAAAACATTGATGGCACTGAAAGAATCGATGCTGGGGATCGATGGCATCGATGGACCGCGGGGGGAGGGGTGTCAATGGCATTGAAAAAAAGGTAGGATGGCCTGGATGGGGGTACAGATGGTAGCGATGGGAGCATCGACTGCACAAAGGTACCGAGGTATGAATTCGACAGAGGCCCTGGAGGCAACGGTAACTGTGGAAGTCCCTATCCCACTAGCGCTAATAACCAGGCAGAGGGTCACAGGAGGACACTCGCAGGCTATGTGGGGCTAACTGTGAAAACATAGGGACAGGGAAGGCCGCAATTCGGTTGGTAGGCCGAGGAAACCGTAGTGAGATGACAGGAACCGACCGAAAAACAGGGCATAGTACTCACCAAGCATCGATTAAATGTACGTGAAGGGAGACCCGTGCAGGGAAAAAAATTTTGTGAAGTAAAAGTTTGTGTTTCTGTCAGGAAAAATTGTGAGAATTTCTCACAGAACCGCTATGCTTACAGCAGAGTGGAAAAAAGAAGACTGATGGGAGACACCTGTGGTCACAAGGATAATTGCAGGCTGAGCATGCTCAGTGCACTCAGTGTGCCAGTGTCAGTCAAAGCTTTATAGAAACTTTGACAGAAAAGTTTTCCGTAACAGGGCTCCGTCCATTGACGTCACCCATATGTGAGGACTACCATCCTGCTTGTCCTGTGAGAATACCCTTTACCTGAGCTTAGCCTGTCCCGGCAGAGTACAAGTTCGGTCTCCGGCTTCGGGAGGAAAGGGCATAAACCTTACCCGTCACGCTTGGCCTCCTGTACCTGCTTGCATTTCAGCTGCTTTTTTTTTTTTTTTTTACAGCTAAGTCCATGCCAGTTGAAAAACCAGTTACCAGACCAAGGCACACATCTGAGGGACCACGGAAATTACCTCAGGAATTCTCAACTGAGGGAGGGACCATTATTCATCATAGGAGAGTGGGGCGAATTAAATTTCCTTCTTCTTTTCACTTTTAAAACTTAAAGCAATGCCCACTAGGGAGATGCACTTCCACCATCTGCTGGAGAAGGGGAATACTGGTGGGCTGATGTCACTGCAGGGGTATATATACTATGATGTCAGATTTGTTCCTTCTCTGTCTGCTGGTAGAGGTGCATAACCCACTGGTACTGGATTCACCTGTCTGTACACTGAGTGGTAGATTTTGTTAAAAGAAGAGCGTCCCCTGTGTCTAATTACAGAATAAATACCAGCTTCAGACGGTAATAAAGAAAGGGGTTTATTAATACAGGTAATTATATAGAGGAAGGCGGATAATTCCTCTAGGAGCAGAAAAATACAGAAAGAATTTAGTACAAGCAAAGGTGTACAAGGTCTGTTTAAAATCTGCTCAGAGCTCTTAACGTGTGCATCAGCTTATAAAGGGTCTGGGGTCTGCTATTATCAGTCATCTGCATAATCCACACCCTTTACCTTTAATAGCCAATCGATATATATTTTAACATGTGTACTTTAGCTTGCTCTCACTATAGGCCACAGGCCTCTTCTTATCAGTTAGAATAACAAACTTAGTTCCATCCTTCCAGGAATGATGTCATCTGTGCTGGATAATTCTCTGGCAAGTTCAGTAATCAGTGCTTCATAGTGCTATAACTACATATGTGCAGGATATATGCAGTGCACTATTCTACAATTTTCAAAGCAGCGTGCATGAACATGTCATAAAATCGGATAGCTGTGCACGCATGTGCGGGCGTTGCGCGCCGGGAGGGGACAAATTTTAATAAAATATGCACGGTGACACAATCAGGCCTTCTCCAGTTTCCATCCAGTCCACTCCAATTAAGGAGCGGACTGGGAGGGAACTTCCCTACCCCCCTACCAACACTTCCTCCCTCTTCCCCATCTCCTAAACCTAACCTACCTTTCACTAAATTTATTTTCTTACTGCTCCTCTAGAGCAGAAGCAAGTTATGAGCGTTTGATGGCTGCCGGCACGCGTTTCCCCAGACCAGAGGCCAATGGCCGCTGTCCTGGCAGGCTTCTGTCCTGCCCTGCCCCTTTTCCAGGGCCCGCTACCGGGGGTTTACGTGTGTGGCCGGGTCCGTTATAAAATATGCACTGCGCGCAAGGCCCAACCACACTCACAAACCCCGGGTCTAGAATGGGTAAATGTGAATTGGTTATTTACTCTTTCGGATAATAGAAGGACTAGGGGGCACTCCATGAAGTTAGCATGTAGCACATTTAAAACAAATTAATTTATTAATTAATTTGTTTATATATACCGAGATTCGAACTAGTATATCACATTGGTTTACATAAAATAAATAGAATTGCTTACAATGGTAACTTAACAGTGTTTCTTATGAAAGGACATGAGGACAGCTTAGATGGAGAAAAAGGTAGAGGTATAGTCATTTGAGGTGTCAACATTCTTGAACTTAAGTGGTCTTGGGAAGGAGGGAAAATGGAGAAATTACTTACCTGATAATTTTGTTTTCCTTAGTGTAGACAGATGGACTCAGGACCAATGGGTATAGTGTGCTCCTGATAGCAGTTGGAGATGGATCAGATTTTTAAATAAATAAATCTTCATCTGGTAAGGCCTGGGATTCCCACTAGCTCTGCTGCTTGAACTGGCAGCAGTGCATCTTCCTTTTTGGCTGGTGGGGCCTGTGATCTATTCTGTTAGCACTTGTTTTCTTCAGCTGGCGGGATCTGCTTTGTTCTGCCAGCAGCTCCTCTACTAAAACTTATATTCTGGGTTTATCTGCCTGTCTGCTACTATTCTCCATTAGCAAAATTGGTGTCAAAGATGGATGGATAGACATATCCAAAATAAACACATTTTATCCATAAAATATGATACAAATGTGAAGAACTCCAAGAACTGGAAAACCACATAGCCCCCTACAGTTTAAGAAATTAAAGAAATTGAAGCATAAGAAGTGAAATTGTAGCATAAAGAGTGAAAGATAAAGAAGAAAATATACTAAAGATTTGATGTTTCGACGAATACTGGTATATAAAAACGTTTAAATAAATAAAATAAATAAATAAAGACAGATGAAGAAGAGCAAGTTTGCTCACCGTAAACAGTGTTTTCCGTAGATAGCAGATGAACTAGCCATGCTGTCTGGGAACGTCCTCTGTGCCACTAGGTTGCAGAGCTCTCAAAGCTGAAACAGATCTTTGAAAGGGAGGAGCGCCTACTTGCATACCATGCTGCTCCAAATCACCTCAGTCTGTATCAAAGCAAGACGAGATGCAAAGATGAAGAAAACTGTCCAAGGAGGCGGGAGGGTCAGCATGGCTAATTTATCTGCTATCTATGGAAAACACCGTTTCCCTTGCTCTTTTCCTGTAGATAAGCAGCATGAATTAGCCATGTTGTCTGGGAGTCCCCAGCTGAAGTATTGAGCGCATATGGCCGATGTCACTGTCGCGGTGTGCAGATATGTGTTACCTGAGAATTGTGTTTTTCATGTGTGCGTCAGCCGTCGTCTGCTGGCACAGCAGCAGCAGGAGGTGAGCAGATATAACAAGGACCCTGGAGTTGTGTTGCAACAAGCCAGGGTCGGTCCTTATGGAGATGATCTCATGAAGGCACAGTCTGGATGTGGAGTGTGTTATAAGTAGTGGACAGGTCTGTGGATGCTGTTGGTAGCAGAAAGAAATGTAGCTCGAGGACCAGAACAAGAGCATGCAAGTGAAGACAGGGAGTCCTGGCATTCGGGTTGAAGGAGACCAAGAGCTGTAGGGCTCTGTAATCAGGAGGAGTATGACATTGCTAAGAAGCGAGAGTTCGGTTACACCCAGCATAAGGAGCTTAAGCTTGGTTTGGTAGGTTCGAATTTTTGGGGAAAATCAAGAGGGTGATAGATTAGTTGATGCGGAAGCCGAAAGGTACTTGTGTAATGAAGACGGGATGCGTATGCAGCCTAAACCTGTTATGGTGAAAGTCCAGATAGGGCAGTAGCATGCTAGGACTTGTAGCTTGGTGATGAGTCTGAAAGAGGTGAGGGCGACCAAACAGGTAGCTTCCAGCGAGTAACAGTGGATGACCAGTGCCTAGCAGTTCTCTTGATGGGAGCATGAATTTGCTCCAGTAACTTATTTAAATGCCATGGAAATATATCTTTCGGGCC
The DNA here is from genome assembly GCF_901001135.1 of Rhinatrema bivittatum. Lineage (NCBI taxonomy): Eukaryota > Metazoa > Chordata > Amphibia > Gymnophiona > Rhinatrematidae > Rhinatrema > Rhinatrema bivittatum. The sequence goes on from NC_042617.1 coordinate 243,742,835, forward strand.
AGGACCGGCGATGTAGGACTCCGGACATGAACCTGGAGGCGAGCGGGGCCCCAGAGATTGGCTCCAGATTGCAAGGAGAATGGTAGGGGTAGGCCCTGAGGCATGCCCGAACTGAAGCCGGTCAGGGGGTTCTGGCAAAGGAGATGGAGGAACTCCTCGAGATGCTCTGGTAGGCAGAGTCTGTGCACTTCTCATTCCACCGTCAGTCGATGCGAGCGGAGTGTATGCTGGACTGAGACCAGAAGAATCTCAAGCTGAGGAGAGAATTCCCAGAGCTGGGATCTGAGCCGTGTAGTTTAGAGATGAGAAGAGGGTGGAGTAGGAGATCATCGTTTGGGTGAGGAGACGTGGGTTGTCTTCACCGGGGTATCGGTCGGCAACCGATAACTGAATTAGGGAGGTGTACCAAGATTGCTGGGCCTGATGCCAGAGCGATGAAAATGATGGTTCTTGCTATCTGCAATGTAGCACTGGACTGTGCAAGAAGGCTGTTTACGGGAGTAGACTTCCTTTCACTCTATGAGGAATGCGACCTGTGGTGGCCGGCGCGCAGTGAGGCACTGCTTGCAAAAAAGGTAGAGTATACTGTTTTACTCAATTGGGAAGAGGTCGAGATTTCCAGTGTGAAAAGAAACTATATCATTCTTTCTTTCTTTTTTTTTTTTTTTGTAAGCCCTGAAGTTATTAATTATGGGAATGAAGCAGGGTGCAGGGAGATGGATCTGCTTCCTACTCATTCGTGGACTCCTACAGCTGTTCTGCAGGGCACTAGGAACCTGATCGACCTCTATTGTTGAGTAGAACATGCGAATCTGGTTGTTCGGGTGGACCACTAGAGCGTGTCCACGAGGGGCGTGCTCGAATGTCCGAAGAGCATGTCGGGCTCGTAGATCCGGGCGAGTCATGCATCGCGCTGGTTTCCAAGCGGACGACAGACCCTGAATCCATAGTTGGATGAAAAAATAGGGGGAGCTGCACACTTTGGTAAAAGCGTACCATGTGGGATAGCTGGGGTCAGAGAAGTGAGACTGCAGATAATGCTAATGCGGCCGGCCAGTCGTTCAATCTTTGTGCCTGCTGGAAGGGAGCAAGACAGGGGGTGGGGGAAGGATGGAAGAACTGTTTCTATTGGATCTCTAGGCTCCACCGTGGATGATACACATGTAGTCGCTTGTGAGGCACGACACAGATTGAGGATGATCTGTGACCAAGAATGGACAGGATTTATTGAGTTAAGGTCAGTGGTGGTCGCTTGGGTTTGACCAGCACGTGTTGCCCGGGTGGGCGCCTCAGAAGGCAGGTCCTGACCTGAATGGGTGAAAGGAACCCCAATGAGCTGGGTGGATTGCCTATGGGATTCTTCGTGAGTGATTAGTAGGCCTAGAATGACTCATCAAGAATAGGGCTATGGGGAGACCGGTTTGCAAGGTGGATTGGTTAGTGGCCATCTGCAAGTAGTTGTTCCAGTAAGGAAACAGAACTGGACCCCATGTCGATGATGGTTTGCTAGTTCTACCACAGATATCCTGGTGACAAAAAACCCCTGGTGCAGAGAATCCGTTGTACGTGAGGTATCTGCTGATTGATTGAAGGTTGGACGAAGGCTGTCGTACTTCTCGTGAATGAAGAAGTGAGGGGAGCAATCCCTGGGGGGGGGGAGGGGGGGCAGCACTGAATGTACCCTTGTGGGAGGAGATGGTTTACCTCCCGTAACAGCAGCCTGTAGAGGGGATTGCAGTGTATAGGCTGAGTAGATTTGGGAATATCGGCATCAACACGGTCGAAGTGGGAGGCCTCAGAAGCGACCGGGGAAGATTGTGACTACTTTCAAACCCTTTCAAACCTTGGAGTTTTGACATTCTTCGTGGGTGAGACCTCCATAGAGGTAATATCGGGTACGCCTGTTGTTACCTGACATGATCTTACCACACTGGTAGGAATTATCCGGTGGTCACGGTGTGTCAGGTAATCTCGACATAGTAGGAGGTTTAGAAGCAAAAACCTGAACTACAGAGGTTTTTTTTTTTACCCTTGTTGCCGAGTGTTATAGTTAAATGGTGTTTGGTTGGATTCTTGGGTACTGTGGCAGATGACCACGCCCACAGCGAAGGGGCCCCGTGGGGAGCCACACTACTGGGCTAGACTCAGGACGTACAAACACAGAATTAGATCTTTTATTGTTCAGCTTGATGTATACCAACAGAGGTGGCAGTAGTGAGGTAGTCTGGATGTAGCAGTCTCGGGACCCTCGGCAGAGGGGACCCTTCTCACCCCGTTGATATAAGGGAATTCCAGTGTAGGTTTCCCAGCAAGGCAATGCTGTAGAGGAGACAGACTGATAGTTAGATTACTCACTAGATGGTAGCTGTAGGTATGCGATTCCACCAGGCTGAAGTAGATGGTACTGGCACCGAGGCAGGGACAGCAGGCCCTCGAGGAGTGAGTACCTGATCCCTGTAAGGCATCTGAAATAAAGGAGAGGGCCCCTGAGGAGCGGGTACCAAGGTTAGTCAGCACCCCGAAGGGCAGAGAGAGAGCTTCCAGCAGCAGCAAGGAAGCGGCAGAGTAGCATTGACCAGCCGAGACCAATTGTTGCTAACTCAACTAGCTAGCAAATAAGGGCAGGCTAAATACCCGGATGGTGTGACGTCACTTGAGGGGAACACCCCTGAGGTTCGCACCAATGTTGGAATAAAGATGAGTGTAGCATGCGCACCCTAGTAGGCCCTTGGGAGGAGCATGGCGGGAGGCAGCACCATAGCCGTTCCGAGGACGCTGGAGAGGGTGGCTTGCAGATGCGGCGGTAGCCATTTTCCCAAGGTAAGCGGGAGGAGCCGTGAACAAGGTGAGGCAAACAGGGCAAAGCCGTCTAGGACCGACGGACACAACACCGAGGAGAGGCAAGATCCGCATGTTGTTTGGATGGCGGGGGGGGGGGGCGGGGGAACTCCGCCGTCTTCCCTGCAAATGTGAAGGTTGAAGACCACTGTGTTGGAAATAGGGTTGTCTGGAAACATGATTTTGAAGAAACATTCGCTGAGGGGGTTGACAAGACATGTTCCCACTTTCTGCCTGTATAGGTGGACTTTCTTCGCCAGGCTATTTGCAATAAGAATTTCGTGAGGATAAGGATAGTTTAGTTACTAATGTCACAAACCTCCCTGAAGGAAGCTTAGCGCTTAGCTGCAAGGACATTTGTGGTGGATTCCATCGTAATACCCAAGGCTCTATAGATAAAAATGAAGAAGTACCATGAAGATTTTTCCATGCCATGTAGTGCCCATTGGGCCAAATGTTCTGGAACAGAATCTCTAGAGACTGGGAACATATATGGAAGACTATGCCACGTAAATCATGTGTTGCACTAACTTCGTGTACATTATGGATTGGAATACCCTCTAACTGAAGGCGCCACCTTGTCGGGTGGTATATTGGATGGAGGCTAGTTTTCTGTGCTTTTTGCTTCTTTTTTTTGACGACCGATGTCTGAGGGAATCGGATTCTGGAGCACCAGATCTCTGTGGACAGAACATGAGATCCATCTGAAAAGGAAGGCCACGGCCCTCAGAAGGAATACCCAGGACTTGTACCGCACTGTAGGATCCGCCGGAGTGTCGGAGAGAAAAAGTTTTTTTTTTTATGGATCTCAAACATTTGTTGACTGGATACGGACCTTCCCAGTCCCTATCTTGAGGATGTGTGCCTAGATCAGGATGTTCATGAGATGGATCTCCCGATGGAAAGACCAGTCTTTTAATAGTTCAGAAGGATCTGAATCATACCCCGTTTTCACGGATAGGAGTGCCCACGGTGGCCAGAGAAAGCACTACGTGGTTGGAGACATCACATGGGTACCCTGCTCGCTGGAGGTTATATCGTGGCCGACTGGTAGAGCGTCTCAGGTACACTGAAGCCAGCGGAATATCGATGTTCCGGTCCCCTGGGAATAGGATGTCTTCTGGAGGATATGCTTCATCGACATGGAAGGGTTCTTGAGCTCTAAACCATGGTAGTAGGTGAAGAGAAGGTTTTCCTTCTTTTCCTTTTTTTAAATTTGTTTATTTTTTGAGGGGCGAAAGGACCTGTGGGTCGCACGTGCTCCGCATTCCGAAGTGTACAGGGCATCTTCTCGTGGGGACATCTGCTCAGCACTGGTGCACTCTCGCCCGCTTGCCCCGCTGCGCCGGTCAGCCCAGAGGGCACGTGCATGCATCGATGATGGACTGCCGACATGTTTGAGTGAAGATGGATGCTGTGGACGCGACGGCGTGCCAGTGCACACGTTGATGCACCGGCGAATGCGATGTGCTCATGCGCCAGCGGATGCATCGATGTGCCGGTGGACGCTCCGATACGTCGGTAGATGTCTTAGTTCTTCTTTGCCTGGCGGATGTCTCAGTGGCTCTTCACGCCGGTGGACGTCTCAGCGGCTCTTCACGTTGGAGGGTGCATTGTTTAGTTGACCGATGCGCCGGGGCCTCGGCATGCCACCCGACATTGATGCTGTCGACATAAATATTTTTTTTGTGTTGTTGCCCCGGATGTCTCCTCGGCGTCGGCCCTGACTAACCAGGAGTTCCACCGAGGAGATCAACTGGTGAGGATATCATAGCAGCCGGGGGGGGGGGGGGGGGGGTGTTGTGTGGCCCGGAGAAGATTTAATTACTTCTCCCAAGGGCAGTCTTTGTTTTTCTTCATGTTCCTTTTTTTTTTTTTTTTTTTTAATAGTGTGGAGAAGATCAAATTTACTGCCCTCATGGGCAGAACTTGATTACATCTCTGTTAATGCAGAGGATGTTGTGGCTCCTTGATTTCTCTTCATTATTTAAAGATGTTGTCTTCTTTATTACCCTTATTACCCTTTTTTTTTTTTTTAAACGTTGAGGAGAAAAGAGAGCTTCGTTCGGAAAAAAAATGGACTGAGGTGATTTGGAGCAGCTCGGTATCATGCAGGCAGGCGCTCCTCCCTGGAAAAGATCTGTTTCAGCTTTGAGAGCTCCGCCACCTAGTGGCACAGACGACGTTCCCAGACAGCATGGCTAATTCATGCTGTTTATCTATGGGAAAAATTAAAGATAGAAAGGAAAGCAAAATTGCTTACCTTGTAATAGGTGTTATCCCAGGACAGCAGGATGTAGTCCTCACGTATGGGTGACGTCACTGACGGAGCCCTAGTGCGGGAAAACTTTCTGTCAAAGTTTCTAGAAATTTTGACTGGCCCTGTGAGGGCACTGAGCATGCCCAGCATGCCATGATATTCTCTGCCACAGGTGTCTCTCTTCAGTCTCGTATGTAGCAATCTGCTTTAGCAAAAAATAAAATAATAAAATTGAGTCCCAACTCAGCGGGGTGGCGGGTGGGTTCTGTGAGGACTACATCCTGCTGTCCTGGGATAACACCTATTACAAGGTAAGCAATTTTGCTTTATCCCAGGAACTAGGAACTCAATAAAACTAAGATGAAGGCAGCAGTCCAGCAGCAAGAGGGGGGCTTTCCAGTCTTTTGCATTGAGTGAAACATGTATGACTTTTTACCCGCCGGTGAGAGATTGTATGTGTGCACTCGGTGCAAAGAACTCCTGGCTCTCAGGGAACGAGTCCGATCTCTGGAGGCTAGAGTAGCAGACTTGGAGGAGCTGAGGCAGACAGAGAGGTACATTGATGAGACCTTCAGGGTCTTAGTAGCCAAGTCCCAAATCCAGTCTGGCAGCCCCAGTGCTGCCTTGGATCAGAAAGGTCTCCCAGGAGAACATCACCCTGGTATAGCAGGAAGTGATCCTGTAGCAAGGACCTTCTCTCCAGGTGATGTAAGTCTCCCAGGGCTACTGCCCAGGAGGGAAGGGTTAGGCTGGCCATCATAGTTGGTGATTCGATTATTAGAAATGTAGATAGCAGGGTGGCTGGTGGACTGAGGACCACCTGGTAACTTGCCTGCCTGGTGCGAAGGTGGCAGACCTCACGTGTCACCTAGATAGGATTATAGACAGTGCTGGGGAGGAGCCGGCTGTCGTGGTACATGTGGGCACCAATGACATAGAAAAAATGTGGGAGAGAGGTTCTGGAAGCCAAATTTAGGATTTTAGGTAGGAAACTGAAATCCAGAATCTCCAGGGTGGCATTCTCTGAAATGCTTCCCATTCCATGTGCAGGTTCCCAGAGGCAGGCAGAGCTCCAGAGTTTCAATGCGTGGATGGAGACGATGGTGCAGGGAGGAGGGATTCAGCTTTGTAAGGAACTGGGGAAACTTTTGGGAAAGGGGAGACTTTTCCGAAAGGATGGGCTCCACCTTAACCAGAGTAGAACCAATCTGCTGGCACTAACTTTCAAAAATGAGATACAGCAGCTTTCAAACTAGAACAAGGGGGAAAGCCGACAGTCATTCAGCAGTGCATTGTTCAGAGAAATGTATCCTTGAAGGATACTAATGAAGCAGGAGCGTTAGGGCATCCCAACAGAAAGGTTCCATTAAAAGCAAATATACTTCATGTGCCTACATGTAAAAAAAATCACCGAAAGCTAATGATTTTCGAATTATCCCTAACAAATGAAAAGCAGGTTGTTAATACAAACAAAAAACACACTTTGAAATGTCTGTATGCCAATGCCAGAAGTCTAAGAAGTAAGATGGGAGAGTTAGAGTGTATAGCAGCAAATGATGAGATTGACATAATTGGCATCTCAGAAACTTGGTGGAAGGAGGATAACCAATGGGACAGTGCTATATCAAGGTACAAATTATATCACAATGATAGGGAGTATCAACTTGGTCGGGGTGTGGCACTTTATGTCCGGGAGGGAATAGAGTCCAACAGCATAAAGATCATACAAGAGACTAAATGCTCAGTAGAATCTATATGGGTAGAAATCCCATGTGTGTTTGGTAAGAGTACAGTGATAGGAGTATATACCGTCCTCCTGGACAAAATGGTCAGACAGATGATGAAATGCTAAGAGAAATCAGGGAAGCTAACCAGTTTGGCAGTGCAGTAATAATGGGAGATTTCAATTACCCCAATACTGACAGGGTAAATGTAACATCAGTGTTATGCTCAGGCTTGTGAACCCTTGGGCCGACGGGAGGATGGTATACCTTAGGAGGTGGATCCTTACTAAGGTTCTCCCGTCGGGTGGCGAGGCAGAACAGAAGATGTGACTGGCTGACCCCAGGCACTGGAGATTGAGGCAACTGTGAAGACGGCGAAGAGTCAAGACGTTGAAGCAGCCAACTGTGTCTCGCCACTGGAAGCCCACGGTCCCCCCGGGAGGAGCCCGTAGGGACCCGGGCCGCTGGGACTTAGGTGGGCCCTTGGAGACGAAGGTCCAGAAGTCCAAGGTCAAGTGCCAGAGGTCGTCGCTTACCAGTCCGAAGTCACACACCAAGAATCACCGCTTGCCAATCCGAAGTCAGGTACCAAGGAAATCAATGAGACGAGACAGGAACCAGGAAGCAAGGGTCCGAAGCACAAGAAGACTCACCGAAGCAAGCAGACTCAAACAACGCTGAAGGAAGACGTTGCCAAGTCAAGGAATGAGCAGAGGAAGTCTCCTTATATACTTCCTCTGCTCTGGCTCATTGGAAACAGGTGCAGGCAATTAAAGGGACGAGGTCCCTTTAAATCCTGTGAGGAGGCGCGGCCTCATGCCTAAGATGGCGGCGGCCATGTTGGATTCCCGGCCATGGAGCAAGGCTGCCTGACGCCGCAAGGGAGGAGCAGGGACGGCTCCCAACCCGGCGGCCACCCCAGAGACCCGCACAGACGCGCGGGAATGATGGGTACCAGATTCCCGCAGCTTTCCCCGAGGCTGCTGCGGCCCGCCGACAGGGCTCAGGTAGGGGGCAGCGACCGCGGCACACACCAATCAGGACTTGCTAGAGACATAAAATTCCTGGATGTAATAAATGACTGCTTCATGGAGCAATTGGTTCAGGAACCAACAAGAGAGGGAGCTATTTTAGATTTAATTCTTAGTGGAATGCAGGATTTGGTGAAAGAGGTAATGGTGGTGGGGCCACTTGGCAACAGTGATCATAATACGATCAAATTTAAACTAACTGGAAGGAGACAATACGTAAATCTGCAGCTCTAACACTAAACTTTCAAAGGGAAACTTTGATAAAGTGAGGAAAATAGAAAAAAACTGAAAGGTGCAGCTGCAAAGGTTAAAAGTGTTCAACAGGCATGGACATTGTTTAAAAATACAATCCTAGAGGCACAGTCCATATGTATTCCACACATTAAGAAAAGTGGAAGGAAGGCAAAACTATTATAGTCATGGTTAAAAGGTGAGGTGAAAGAGGCTATTTTAGCCAAAAATACATCCTTCAAAAATTGGAAGAAGGATCCATCTGAAGAAAATAGGATAAAACATAAGCATTGTCAAGTTAAGTGTAAAACATTGATAAGACAGGCGAAGAGAGAATTTGAAATGAAGTTGGTCACAGAGGCAAAAACTCATAATAAAAACTTTTTAAAATATATCCGAAGCAAGAAACTGTGAGAGAGTCAGTTGGACCATTAGATGACTGAGGGGTTAAAGGGGCTCTTAGGGAAGATAAGGCCATTGCAGAAAGAGTAAATGAATTATTTGCTTCCATGTTTACTAATGAGGATGTTGGGGAGATACCAGTTCTGGAGATGGTTTTCAGGGGTGATGAGTCAGATGAACTGAACGAAATGACTGTGAACCTGGAAGATGTAGTAGGCCAGATTGACAAACTAAAGAGTAGCAAATCACCTGGACCAGATGGTATGGATCCTAGGGTACTGAAGGAACTAAAAAATGAAAATTTCTGATCTATTAGTTAAAATTTGTAACCTATCATTAAAATGATCCAAAGTACCTGAAGCCTGGAGGGTGGCCAATGTAACCCCAATATTTAAAAAAGGCTCCAGGGGCAATCCGGGTAACTATAGACCAGTGAGCCTGACTTCAGAGCTGGGAAAAATAGTGGAAACTATTCTCAAGATCAAAATTGTAGGGCATATAGAAAGACATGGTTTAATGGAACACAGTCAACATGGATTTACCCAAGGGAAGTCTTGCCTAACAAATCTGCTTCATTTTTTTTGAAGGGGTTAAAAGCATGTAGATAAAGATGAACTGGTAGATGTAGTGTATTTGGATTTTCAGAAGGTGTTTGACAAAGTCCCTCATGAGAGGCTTCTACGAAAACTAAAAAGTCATGGGATAGGAGGCGATGTCCTTTCGTGGATTACAAACTGGTTAAAAGACAGGAAACAAAGAGTAGGATTAAATGGTCAATTTTCTCAATGGAAAAGGGTAAACAGTGGAGTGCCTCAGGGATCTGTACTTGCTTTTCAATATATATATTGAAAAGCAAGTACAGATCCCTGAGGCACTCCACTGTTTACCCTTTTCCATTGAGAAAATTGACCATTTAATCCTACTCATTTATATATATATATATATATATATATATATATATATATATATATATAAATGATCTGGAAAGGAATAAGACGAGTGAGGTTATCAAATACCTACAGTACCTTAATGTAAACCGATGTGATCTCAAATCGAATGTCGGTATATAAAAATAATAAATAACTAAATTTGCGGATGATACAAAATTATTCAGAGTAGTTAGATCACAAGCGGATTGTGATACATTACAGGAGGACCTTACAAGACTGGAAGATTGGGCATCCAAATGGCCAGATGAAATTTAATGTGGACAAGTGCAAGGTGTTGCATATAGGGAAAAATAACCCTTGCTGTAGTTACACGATGTTAGGTTCCATAATAGGAGCTACCACCCAGGAAAAAGATCTAGGCATCATAGTGAAAAGGCCTCCAAAATGGCGCCGTTTCCCACGCTCAGCGGGAAAGGACAGGGGGGAGGGACTGGCAGCTCTCTGACTGCCAGCGCAACAGACAGACCCCGAATCACGACCCCCCCGGTGCCCGCTGAGGATCCCTTGCCGCCGGGGAGGCAAGCAGAACAAAATCCATCTCGAGACAGGTGCGCCCGACTGGAGCCGCACGTGCGGCAAGCTGCTCTGCATCGGTACAGAAACTGAAGATCCCCGTCGACTAAATTGAAAACTAAGAAATTATAGCAAAAAAGAAAGCCGGTCGGCTGGGGTCAGCCTGTGCAATAGATCGCAGCCTTGGAGCTGGCCGCTGTGGAGAAAGCTGGGGACCAGCAGCAGAGTGCTGTACATGGTTCTCCTGTCATCGAAGGAGATGACCCGAAGGTTGTTCATCTGTTCAGAGAAGAGGAACTGGTTCCTCTCATTCTTTCCATTTTGGGGGAATTGGGAACAGACGCTCCTCAGGAAGAATCTGCCTAAATTCATAATTGGCAACAAGATAGATTAGTAAATTGGTATTTCCTTACGAGTTAACCATCAAATAAATTACCAAAATTGAGGACTAGCCAATGTAACTATTGTGGAACCTTTATTCGGAGGGAAATCATCTGGAAACTTAGGGCTTGCCCCTTTTGTTCAGAACTCTCTTCCTTGAAAAAGGAGCTGGCTGGAGTTAAAAGCTGAATTAGCTTCAATGAAGAAAGGCTCACCCACTTTACATTATTCAGGAATTAATTCCCCATTACCACAGAAAAACCAAAAGTCAAGGAAAAAGATTTACAGTCGGCTCAGGTAGGATAAGACCTGTGACCCACAGGCATCCGTTCTTGACAGCTGTGCAGCCCACAAGTCTACTCCCCCCCCCCACTCACACAGGGCATTAAGGAACTCAATAAACAACAGGATTACAGTGGGCTCTGGTAGAATTGGACCTGTGATGCAGAGACACACACTGTATCAAGTGCAACAAGTACAAAAAGCCTTCTCTGTATTAAATACTGAAGACGTTCTTGAGAAAAAGATTGAAGTGTGTTGCGTCCATCGGTGCTAGACGGCTTTGCCCCGTTTGCCTCACCTTGTTCACGGCTCCTCCCGCTTACCTTGGGAAAATGGCTACTGCCAAGTCTACAAGCCGACCTCTCCGGCGTCCCTGGAACGGCTATGGTGCTGCCTCCCAAAGGCCTACTAGGGGGTGCACACGCCACCCATGTATTTATTCCAGCATCAGCGCGAACCTCGGGGACGTTCCCCTCTACTGACATCATGCCATCCGGGTATATAGCCTGTACTAATTTGCTAACTCGTTGAGTTAGCAACGGATTGGTCTCGGCCGGTCTAAGCTACTCTGCCGCTGGAAGCTCTCTCTCTGCCCTTTGGGGTAATTGCTAACCTGGGTACCCGCTCCTCGGGGGCCCTCTGCTTTATTTCAGGTGCCTTACAGGGATCAGGTACTCACTCCGAGGGCCTGCTCTCCCTGCCTCAGTGCCTGTACCATCTTCTTCAACCTGGTGGAATTGCATACCTACAGCTACCATCTAGTGAGTAATCTAACTCTCAGTCTCTCTCATCCACAGTACTGCCTTGTTGGGAAACCTACACCGGAATTCCTCTATACCAATGGGGTGAGAAGGGTTCCCTCTGCCGAGGGTCCTGAGACTGCTACATCCAGACTACCTCACTACTGCCATCTCTGGAGGTATACTTCAAGCTGTACAATAAAAGAACTAACACTGGGTTTATGCATCTTGACTAATACTGTGGCGCCTCATGGGGCTCCTCCCCGTGGGCGTGATCATCTGCCACAGTACCCGAGAATCCACCCAAACACCGCTTAACCATAACAAAGTGTTATCTGAAAAGAAAGAAGAAACCCAATGCAAATAGAAATTCCAGATCAGTAACCAAAGGAAAAAGGTGATTGTGCTGGATGAATCTGTCAGAGTCACTAAGAACATAAGAACATAAGAAAATGCCATACTGGGTCAGACCAAGGGTCCATCAAGCCCAGCATCCTGTTTCCAACAGTGGCCAATCCAGGCCATAAGAACCTGGCAAGTACCCAAAAACTAAGTCTATTCCATGTAACCATTGCTAATGGCAGTGGCTATTCTCTAAGTGAACTTAATAGCAGGTAATGGACTTCTCCTCCAAGAACTTATCCAATCCTTTTTTAAACACAGCTATACTAACTGCACGAACCACATTCTCTGGCAACAAATTCCAGAGTTTAATTGTGCGTTGAGTAAAAAAGAACTTTCTCCGATTAGTTTTGTGCCCCATGCTAACTTCATGGAGTGTCCCCTAGTCTTTCTACTATCCGAAAGAGTAAATAACTGATTCACATCTACCCGTTCTAGACCTCTCATGATTTTAAACACCTCTATCATATCCCCCCTCAGTCGTCTCTTCTCCAAGCTGAAAAGTCCTAACCTCTTTAGTCTTTCCTCATAGGGGAGTTGTTCCATTCCCCTTATCATTTTGGTAGCCCTTCTCTGTACCTTCTCCATCGCAATTATATCTTTTTTGAGATGCGGCGACCAGAATTGTACACAGTATTCAAGGTGCGGTCTCACCATGGAGCGATACAGAGGCATTATGACATTTTCCGTTTTATTCATCATTCCTTTTCTAATAATTCCCAACATTCTGTTTGCTTTTTTGACTGCCACAGCACACTGAACCGACGATTTCAATGTGTTATCCACTATGACACCTAGATCTCTTTCTTGGGTTGTAGCACCTAATATGGAACCCAACATCGTGTAATTATAGCATGGGTTATTTTTCCCTATATGCATCACCTTGCACATCCACATTAAATTTCATCTGCCATTTGGATGCCCAATTTTCCAGTCTCACAAGGTCTTCCTGCAATTTATCACAATCTGCTTGTGATTTAACTACTCTGAACAATTTTGTGTCATCTGCAAATTTGATTATCTCACTCGTATTTCTTTCCAGATCATTTATAAATATATTGAACAGTAAGGGTCCCAATACAGATCCCTGAGGCACTCCACTGTCCACTCCCTTCCACTGAGAAAATTGCCCATTTAATCCTACTCTCTGTTTCCTATCTTTTAGCCAGTTTGCAATCCACGAAAGGACATCGCCACCTATCCCATGACTTTTTACTTTTCCTAGAAGCCTCTCATGAGGAACTTTGTCAAACGCCTTCTGAAAATCCAAGTATACTATATCTACCGGTTCACCTTTATCCACATGTTTATTAACTCCTTCAAAAAAGTGAAGCAGATTTGTGAGGCAAGACTTGCCCTGGGTAAAGCCATGCTGACTTTGTTCCATTAAACCATGTCTTTCTATATGTTCTGTGATTTTGATGTTTAGAACACTTTCCACTATTTTTCCTGGCACTGAAGTCAGGCTAACCGGTCTGTAGTTTCCTGGATCACCCCTGGAGCCCTTTTTAAATATTGGGGTTACATTTGCTATCCTCCAGTCTTCAGGTACAATGGATGATTTTAATGATAAGTTACAAATTTTTACTAATAGGTCTGAAATTTCATTTTTTAGTTCCTTCAGAACTCTGGGGTGTATACCATCCGGTCCAGGTGATTTACTACTCTTCAGTTTGTCAATCAGGCCTACCACATCTTCTAGGTTCACCGTGATTTGATTCAGTCCATCTGAATCATTACCCATGAAAACCTTCTCCATTACGGGTACCTCCCCAACATCCTCTTCAGTAAACACTGAAGCAAAGAAATCATTTAATCTTTCCGCGATGGGCTTATCTTCTCTAAGTGCCCCTTTAACCCCTCGATCATCTAACAGTCCAACTGACTCCCTCACAGGCTTTCTGCTTCGGATATATTTAAAAAAGTTTTTATTGTGAGTTTTTGCCTCTACAGCCAACTTCTTTTCAAATTCTCTCTTAGCCTGTCTTATCAATGTCTTACATTTAACTTGCCAATGTTTATGCTTTATCCTATTTTCTTCTGTTGGATCCTTCTTCCAATTTTTGAATGAAGATCTTTTGGCTAAAATAGCTTCTTTCCTTTCTTTTCCTTTCCTTTCTTTTCCTTCGCACAAATGCAAAGGAAAGGGAGAAGTGGATAACAAAACTCAACTATATAAGTCACAAAAGGACTCCAGGAACATTAGTAACCTGAACGAGGAAAGCTGGAAAGCTATGAGCACAAATGCTCGTAGTTTGGGCAATAAAATCCCAGATCTGCAAGCCCTAATGGTTGAGGTGGACTTGGACATTGTTGCTGTCACGGAGACGTGTTTCACGGAATCTCATGATTGGAATACGGCAAAACCGGGCTATAACTTATTAAGGAAGGACAGAGAGGATAGGAAAGGGGGAGGAGTGGCTCTTTATATCAGAAACAATATCCAAGCATCTGAGCTGCAAGGAAGAAGCACTATGGGCTAACCTAAAAAAAAGATAGGGCATCCATTTTTTTTGGAGTGGTTTACAGGCCTCCAAACCAAAAGGAAGAGATTGACAGAGATCTGATTGAAGACATCCGAAAGAAGGGAGAAGTGGTGATCGTTGGAGACTTTAATTTGCTGGATGTAGACTGGAGAATTCCATCTGCAGAATCTAACAATAGAAGAGAAATAGTGGATGCCCTGCAAGGAGCTTTGTTCAAACAAATGGTAATGGAATCCACGAGAGAGGGAGCTATACTCGATTTAGTGCTCACTAATGGAGATAATGTCCCTGATGTCCAGGTGGGCGCCCACCTCAGCACCAGTGATCATCAAACAGTATGGTTTAATATCACAAAAAGGATCGGAAAAGAAGCACAAAGACCCAAGTTTTGCAGTTCAAAAACACAGACTTTGATGAAATGGGGAAGTACCTGGAGGAAGAACTAGTAGGCTGGGAGAACAAGAGATGTGGAACAGTGGACCAAACTAAAAGGAGCACTTACCAAGGCAACTAATCTATATGTTAGAAAGTAAAGAAAAGCAAAAGAAAAATGAAACCTATCTGGATCTCAAAGGAGGTGGCTGACAAAATAAAGGCTAAAAGAACAGCGTTCAAGAAATATAAAGGATCCCAAAGGGAGGAGCACAAAGAAGAATATCTGGTAGAACTGAGGAAGACAAAGAAATTAATCAAGACAGCAAAAAGTCAAGCGGAAGAAAGGATTGCCAAAGAGATAAAGAGGTGACAAAACATTTTTCAGATACATCAGTGAAAGGAGAAAAGTTCAAAGTGGTATAGTGAAATTGAAAGGTGAAAAGGATCAATGTGTGGAGAGAGACGAAGAAATGGCATAAATATTAAATGAATACTTCAGTTCTGTGTTCACTAAAGAGGACCCTGGAGAAGGACCGTCACTAGTTAACAAGAAACTGGGTGGGAATGGAGTAGATGTAACCCCATTTACAGTAGAGAATATGTATGGGAAGAGCTGTGGAACCTGAAAGTGGACAAAGCCATGGGGCCTGATGAGGTTCATCCCAGGATACTGAGGGAGCTCAGAGATGTGCTGGCGGGTCCGCTGTGTGACCTGTTCAATAGATGCCTAGAAACGGGAGTGGTGCCGAGTGATTGGAGAAGAGTGGTGGTGGTCCCGCTTCACATGAGTGGGAACAGAGAAGAGGCTGGTAACTACAGACCGGTTAGCCTCACCTTGGTGGTGGAAAATGTAATGGAGTCAATGTTGAAAGAAAGAATAGTGAACTATCTACAGTCAGGAGAATTGCTGGACCACAGGCAGCATGGCTTCACCAGAGGAAGATCCTGTCAGACAAATCTAATAGACTTTTTTGACTGGGTAACCAAGGAATTGGATCGAGGAAGAGCACTCGATGTCATCTACTTAGACTTCAGCAAAGCTTTTGATATGGTCCCGCACAGGAGACTCGTGAATAAAATGAGAAGCTTAGGAGTAAGTGCCAAGGTGGTGGCCTGGATTGCAAACTGGTTGACAGACAGAAGACAATGTGTGATGGTAAATGGAACTTACTCTGAAGAGAGAGTGGTGTTGAGCGGAGTGCCACAAGGATCAGTGTTGGGACCGGTCCTATGCAATATCTTTGTGAGCGACATTGCGGATGGGATAGAAGGTAAGGTTTGTCTCTTTGCGGATGACACTAAGATCTGCAACAGAGTGGACATGCCAGAGGGAGTGGAGAGAATGAGATGGGATTTAAGGAAGCTGGAAGAGTGGTCGAAGATATGGCAGCTGAGATTCAATGCCAAGAAGTGCAGAGTCATGCATATGGGGTGTGGAAATTCGAAAGAGCTGTATTCGATGGGGGGAGAAGGGCTGATGTGCACGGAACAGGAGAGAAACCTTCAGGTGAAGGTGTCTAATGATCTGAAGTCGGTGAAACAATGTGACAAGGCGATAGCTAAAGCCAGAAGAATGCTGGGCTGCACAGAGAGAGGAATATAGAGTAAGAAAAGGGAAGTGATTATCCCCTTGTACAGGTCCTTGGTGAGGCCTCACCTGGAGTACGGTGTTCAGTTCTGGAGACCGTATCTTTGAAGGGACAGAGATAGGATGGAAGCGGTCCAGAGAAAGGCGACCAAAAAGGTGGACGGTCTTCATCGAATGACTTATGAGGAGAGATTGAAGAATCTAAATATGTACACCCTGGAGGAAAGGAGGAACAGGGGTGATATGATACAGGCTTTCAGATACTTGAAAGGTTTTAATGATCCAAAGACAACGAAAAACCTTTTCCATTGCAAAAAAAAAAAAAAAATCAGCAGAACCAAGGGTCACGATTTAAAACTCCAGGGAGGAAGACTCAGAACCAATGTCAGGAAGTATTTCTTCACTGAGAGGTTGGTGGATGCCTGGAACGCCCTTCCAGAGGAAGTGAAGACCAAAACTGTGAAGGATTTCAAAGGGGCGTGGGATAAACACTGTGGATCCTTAATGTCTAGAGGATGTGAATGAAGAGAAGAGTCATGGGGGTGACTTGCGGGAATGACGGCTACTACCTGGAGATTAATATCCTTATTCAATAAACATACACACGGTTAATGCGACTCCAACATTGCTCTTTGCTTCAACGGCAAGAGGAAATGTAGAAAAAAGGGTTTGCATCCACAAAAAAGCAGGGGAGTAGCTTGCTTGCTACGGTGGTTACTAGCCCAAACCAAATAAGCCTGATACTCCACTTTCAATGCATGTCCAGCATAGCTCTCTGTTTCAATGGCAGGGGGAATGAAGAAAAGATGATTTATATTCAGACAACTACCAAAGACTGAATTACATAGTTTGGGTAAACAAATAAGCATGGGTGTAGCTTGCTTGTTATGGCGGTTACTACCCCGAATCAAGCCCGATACTTCACTTGGAATACATATCCAGCATAGTTCTCTGCTTCAACGGCAGGGGGAACGAAGAAAGGAAAATTAGTTCTTACCTGTTAATTTTCGTTCCTGTAGTACATGGATCAGTCCAGACCGTGGGTTGAGCCTCCTTTCCAGCAGGTAGAGACAGACTAAAACTGAAAAAGGTACCGTATATGAGGACAGAGCCTATCCTGTAGCCCTTCAGTATAACCATTGTCAAAGCAGAAAACAACAAAACCAGAACAGGATCAAGCAAGAACCATAAAGCTCAAAGGAGCAACTGTAGGCCAATGTATGAAACATGGTATGACTAATCGCTCTTGCATATACTTGGTACTTGAACAACCAAGGCTTCCAGTGTAATTGTTCAGTATTCTTGCAAGTAATGAAGTATCAAAATCTGCGAATCTGCAATAACAAGCTTCGAGAGGACAGAAAAGAAAGACAAACAGGGAAGGACGTCTGGACCGATCCGTGGTACTAGAGGAACGAAAATTAACAGGTAAGAACTAATTTTCCTTTTCCTGTACGTACCTGGATCAGTCCAGACCGTGGGATGTACCAAAGCTTCCCTATCCCTGGTGGGACCGAGACAGTCCCGCTCGAAGCACTTGCCGCCCAAAAGAGCCAAAAACCGGAGCCTGCACATCCAGACGGTAGTGTCAAGCAAAAGTATGAAGGGATGTCCAAGTGGCGACCGATTGACTCTCCACCCAGGAAGTAGCTTGAGAACGTAGCGAGTGAGCCTTTAGGCCCTCCGGAACTGCCCGACCTTGGCAAAGATAGGCCGAGGAAATGACCTCCTTCAACCACAACGCAATAGTGGTCTTAGAAGCCGGTTTGCCCCGTTTGGGACCACTCCAGAGGACAAAAAGATGGTCCGAGACCCAAAAGTCATTGGTGACCTGGAGGTACCTGAGTAGAACTCGTCTGACATCCAGTTTACGAAGATCGCTGCCGGCAGTACCTGCAATCTCCTCTGGAGAGAACGCTGGGAGCTCTACCGACTGATTAACATGGAAGGTGGAGACAACCTTCGGCAAGAAAAAGGCACCGTCTTGAGGGATACCCCGGAATCGGAGAAGCGCAAAAAAGGTTCCAGACAGGACAACTCTTGAATCTCGGAAACTCGCCGAGCGGAGGAGATAGAAACAAGAAAAACTGCCTTGAGTGTGAGATCCTTTACAGTAGCCCGACAGAGAGGTTCGAACGGGGCAGCACAGAGGGCCCGGCGAACCAGGTTAAGACTCCATGACGGGCAAGTATTGCGAGCAGGCGGATGGAGGTGATTGATTCCCTTCAGGAACCGAACCACGTCCGGGTGGCCCGCTAGGGGATGACCCTCGACCCGTCCCAGGAGAGAGCAGAGAACGGAAACTTGCATGCGCAGAGAACTGAAGGAAGGACCCTTGGAGAGACCCTTCTGCAGAAAGAAAGAAACAACGAGGTCGGCGCGGAGCGCGCTGAGACACCGGACTCCTCACAAACAGTCTCAAAGACTTCCAAACACATACATAAGCTAGAGAAGTAGACTGCTTCCGAGCTCGCAGCAAGGTGGAGATAACCTCCTCCCTATAGCCCTTACGCCTCAGGCGCTCCGTTCAAAAGCCAGGCCGCGAGACAATAGCGATCGGCCTGGTCGAAAACTACGGGCCCCTGCCGAAGTAGACTAGGAAAATGGCCTAGCCGAAGAGGTCCGTCCGTCGCCAGGTTGACGAGATCTGCGAACCATGGTCTGCGAGGCCATTCGGGTGCTACCAGAACCACGGGCCCTCGGTGGAGTTCTATTCTCCTGAGAACTTTGCCCACCAGGGGCCACGGGGGGGGGGGAACACCTACAGAAGGATGTCCGTGGGCCAGGGGAGAGCCAAAGCATCCATGCCCTCTGAGCCGTGCTCCCTCTAGCGGCTGAAGAACCGATTTGCCTTGGCATTGCGCAAGGTTGCCATGAGGTGCGGGGGGGGGACCCTACCTGTTGACGATCAGATCCATGGCTTCTTCTGAGAGTTCCCACTCTCCCGGATCGAGTGCTTGACGACTGAGGAAGTCGGCCTGAACATTCTCCTTGCCCGCGATGTGGGAGGCCGCCAGGCACTCCAGATGTCAGTCCGCCCAGACAAAGAGCTGGCTGGCTTCTAGGGCCACCAAGTGGCTGCGGGTGCCCCCCTGACGGTTGATGTAAGCCACGGTGGTGGAGTTGTCTGAGAGAACCCTCACCGCTTTGCCGCGTATCAGGGGCAGAAACTCCTGGAGAGCCAAACGCACCGCCCGGGCCTCCAGGCAATTGATGTGCCAGTGCGTCTGAATCGGCGACCAGATCTCCTGAGTGGACTGGGACAGGTAGACTGCACCCCAGCCAGAGAGGCTGGCGTCCTTGATTACCATCATCCACTGTGGAGAGCGAAGCTAACACCTGATCCACCGCCTGTCTGCAAAGAGCCTTCGACTTGGCCAGAACCAGCCAGTCGTCCAGATAGGGGTGGACTAGGATCCCTTCCCAATGAAGGGATGCCGCCACCACCACCATCACCACCATGACCTTGGTGAAGGTTTGTGGTGTGGTCGCGAGGCCGAAAGGTAGGGCGCGAAACCGGAAATCCCGGTTGAGGACATGAAAACGAAGATACTTCTGATAATCGCGGTGAATCAGAATATGGAAGTACGCCTCTTTCAAATCGAGCGAGGCGAGGAACTCTCCGGGCAAACCGCCGCGATGACCACTCGTAAGGTTTCCATGCGAAAATGTGGGATCTTGAGAGCCCGGTTGACCCTCTTGAGGTCTAAGATTGGCCGAAACGCCCCGTCCTCCTTGGGGACCACGAAGTAAATAGAATACTGGCGTGTGCCGAGCTCCACTTTCGGGATCGGGACCACTGTGCCCAGGTCCAGTAGCCTGACAAGGGTGTGCTCTACCGCTTCCCGCTTGAGACGACTGCATAGGGAAAAGACGAAGAGATCTGATAGGTCGCGAACAAGTTCGAAGGCATAACCGTCTCGGACAATGTCGAGGACCCACTGGTCCGACGTGATCTTGACCCATTGTGTGGTAGGCTTTGGGGAGGAATGCTGGGACTGACCCTTGCGAAAGGAATGACGCCCGCGAAAGGGCTGAGACCAAGATTGAGACAGAAGCATAACCCCTAGAGGAGCCCCCTCGTCCGCGGGGCGTATATCTCCTCTGTCCCCGGAGGCGAGGACGTGAGGGGGCAAAGGAACGAGATTGTTTCGGACGGACTTCCGGGAGCTTATGAACCTTATTTTCCCCCAAGGAGTCAATAAGCTTCTCAAGGTCCTCTCCAAAAAGCAGCTTACCTTTGATGCCGAGGCCATCGCCTTCATCTGGACGCGCAGGAGGTCGTAGAGCGCGTCAGCCCCATATGCATTGATGGCTTCCAGACGTTCAGCCTGCTCCGCCTCTGCAGAGGCGGAGCAGGCTGGGTGCCGTGTAATTGGCTGGGTACCGTGTAATTGTTGAACCTACTTGAGACCTGCCCGTAGCATGAGACTGCTGCAGATAGTTGCTCGGACCCCCAGCGCCAGGACTTAAAAAACACGTTTCATATGGGCCTCGAGCTTGCGGTCCAGTCCGTCCTTCAGAGCCATCGATCCCACCACCGGGATAGAGGTGTGCTTGGTGACCGCAGAGACCGAGGAGTCCACAGTGGGGATCTTTAACATATCTAAACATTCCTCTGGGAGGGGGTAGAGCTTATCCATAGCCCGCCCCACCCAGAGTCCCACTTCAGGGGCCTCCCATTCCCGCAAGAGCAGCAACTTGTGCATGGGATGAAATGGGAATGCACTTGCCGGAACCCTGAGTCCCGCCAGGACCTGGTCCATATTCTTAGGCAGGGGACTCCCCCAGCCCCTATTCCTAGAGGACGAAGGGGAGGAGGGGCTCCAACTCCTCCCGCTGAAACATGCGGAGAACCTTGGGATCGTCACCTTCCAGGGGCGGGAGGGTGCTAGCTAGATCTGAAGTGGGATCTGGATCCGGACTAACCGGGGCCACCGGGGGTCAGGGATGGGGGCCACCCCTGGAACCCCCCACACCCAAACAGCCCCCGAAAGCACCGCGGCCGGGCCAGCAGGTAATGGCGCGGAGCGTAGAAATTTTGCCGGGGGGGCCCCCTCCTCCTCCTCCTCCTCCTCCTCCTGCAAGCAGCCAAGTAAGATTTGTGTAGGAGGAGGACAAAATCCGATGAAAAACAAGCCCTGGATTTTCCGGGGGAAAGGGGGGGGGGTCAGGGACCACGTCCTGAGGGGCCTCAGGGCTCAAATCAGGGGGTAAATAAAAAAAAAATATCTGGCTCCCCAGCCCCAGGCAGCTCCGAAATGGGAGCTGCCGAAAAATCCACGATGGCTGCCGTTCCCGGGCTTTGCCGACCCGGCAACGGCCTGACCATGCGATGGGGAATCTATCCCCGGGCTGGATTTGCCTGCCCTGCTGAGGAGGGACCTTCCTCACCTGGCAGGCAAGCTGAGCAGAGCCCCTCATGCGAGAGGCGCGAAGAGGACTGCCCACAGGCAAGGCAGGTTGCTAGCCGCGGCATCCGCACTGAAGAGGAGCCATGGCTGAAGAAAAAAAATCTAAAAATAGCCTTGATTGGCAGCCAGCTGGCAGGAGTGAAGCAGGGGAGAGAAACCTGCTGACTCCTGCCTGTCTGGCTGCTGGTTCAATCCCCGGTGAGGTCCAAAAAATAAAAATTATATTTTTTACTTTATTAAGTTATTATTTTCTGTAAACTTAATCTGAGCACAAGAATGGAGCCCTAAGCTCCCTAGGCAGCTGGGGAGGAGTGGGGGGGGGGGGGGGGGGGGGGAGACGAATGACTGGACCACCAGCCTCGTCCTCACACCTGGAAGCACTCACGGACTCAGGCTATGCTCCGCACAAAGGGCGAAGCCCCCCTGAGTCCAGCAAGAGCCAGGAGACTGAGCCGTCTCCTGCAAAGAAGAAAAGCTAAACTCCCTTTCTAGCATATTTTTTTTTTTTTACAGGAAGAAAACCAAACTAGATCCCTAAGGAAGAAGTACTTGCTTGATCCGAGAAGAAAAGGAAGAAAAAGAAGGCTGACTAGCCTAGATCAGGAGACCGAAGGTTGAGCTGATGCACCTGCTGGAGACAGACAAATACTGAATGGTTACAGGATAGGCTTTGTCCTCATATAGGGTACCCTTTTCAGTTTTAGTCTGTCTCCACCTGCTGGAAAGGAGACTCAACCCACAGTCTGGACTGATCCGGGTACGTACAGGGAAAAGATGATTTATTTTCAGACTACTACATAAGAACATGTCATACTGGGTCAGACCAAGGGTCCATCAAGCCCAGCATCCTGTTTCCAACAGTGGCCAATCCAGGCCATAAGAACCTGGCAAGTACCCAAAAACTAAGTCTATTCCATGTTACCATTGCTAATGGCAGTGGCTATTCTCTAAGTGAACTTAATAGCAGGTAATGGACTTCTCCTCCAAGAACTTATCCAATCCTTTTTTAAACACAGCTATACTAACTGCACTAACCACATCCTCTGGCAAACAATTCCAGAGTTTAATTGTGCGTTGAGTAAAAAAAGAACTTTCTCCGATTAGTTTTAAATGTGCCACATGCTAACTTCATGGAGTGCTCCCTAGTCTTTCTATTATCCGAAAGAGTAAATAACCGATTCACATCTACCCGTTCTAGACCTCTCATGATTTTAAACATCTCTATCATATCCCCCCTCAGCTGTCTCTTCTCCAAGCTGAAAAGTCCTAACCTCTTTAGTCTTTCCTCATAGGGGAGCTGTTCCCCTTATCATTTTGGTAGCCCTTCTCTGTACCTTCTCCATCACAATTATATCTTTTTTGAGATGCGGCGACCAGAATTGTACACAGTATTCAAGGTGCGGTCTCACCATGGAGCGATACAGAGGCATTATGATATTTTCTGTTTTATTCACCATGCCCTTTCTAATAATTCCCAGCATTCTGTTTGCTTTTTTGACTGCTGCAGCACACGGAACCGATGATTTCAATATGTTATCCACTATGACGCCTAGATCTCTTTCTTGGGTTGTAGCACCTAATATGGAGCCCAACATTGTGTAATTATAGCATGGGTTATTTTTCCCTATATGCATCACCTTGTACTTATCCACATTAAATTTTGGATGCCCAATTTTCCAGTCTAACAAGGTATTCCTGCAATTTATCACAATCTGCTTGTGATTTAACTACTCTGAACAATTGTGTGTCATCTGCAAATTTGATTATCTCACTCATATTTCTTTCCAGATCATTTATAAATATATTGAAAAGTAAGGGTTCCAATACAGATCCCTGAGGCACTCCACTGGCCACTCCCTTCCACTGAGAAAATAGTCCATTTAATCCTACTCTCTGTTTCCTGTCTTTTAGCCAGTTTGCAATCCACGAAAGGACATCGCCACCTATTCCATTATTTTACTTTTCCTAGAAGCCTCTCATGAGGAACTTTGTCAAACGCCTTCTGAAAATCCAAGTATACTAGATCTACCGGTTCACCTTTATCCACATGTTTATTAACTCCTTCAAAAAAGTGAAGCAGATTTGTGAGGCAAGACTTGCCCTCTGTAAAGCCATGCTGACTTTGTTCCATTAAACCATGTCTTTCTATATGTTCTGTGATTTTGATGTTTAGAACACTTTCCACTATTTTTCCTGGCACTGAAGTCAGGCTAACAGGTCTGTAGTTTCCCGGATCGCCCCTGGAGCCCTTTTTAAATATTGGGGTTACATTAGCTATCCTCCAGTCTTCAGGTACAATGGATGATTTTAATGATAGGTTACAAATTTTTACTAATAGATCTGAAATTTCATTTTTTAGTTCCTTTAGAACTCTGGGGTGTATACCATCTGGTCCAGGTGATTTACTACTCTTCAGTTTGTCAATCAGGTCTACCACATCTTCTAGGTTCACCGTGATTTGATTCAGTCCATCTGAATCATTACCCATGAAAACCTTCTCCATTACGGGTACCTCCCCAAAATCCTCTTCAGTAAACACCGAAGCAAAGAAATCATTTAATCTTTCCGCGATGGCCCTACTACCTCTAACTAATCAAGCTAGATATTTCACTTGGATGCAGCTCCATCACCGCTCTCTACATTAATGGTGGGGGTGGAAGGGAAATAGAACCAAGAGCTAAGAGAAACAGATAAGTATGAGAGAAAAAATGAGGGAAGCTTGCTGGGCAGACTGGATGGGCCATTTGGTCTTCTTCTGCCGTCATTTCTATGTTTCTATGTTTCTATCTTCTCTAAGTGCCCCTTTAACCCCTCGATCATCTAATGGTCCAACTGACTCCCTCACAGGCTTTCTGCTTAGGATATATTTTAAAAAGTTTTTATTGTGAGTTTTTGCCTCTATGGCCAACTTCTTTTAAAATTATCTCTTAGCCTGTCTTATCAATGTCTTACATTTAACTTGCCAATGTTTATGCTTTATCCTATTTTCTTCTGTTGGATCTTTCTTCCAATATTTGAATGAAGATCTTTTGGCTAAAATAGCTTCTTTCACCTCCCCTTTTAACCATGCCGCTAATAGTTTTGCCTTCTTTCCACCTTTCTTAATGTGTGGAATACATCTGGACTGTGCTTCTAGAATGGTATTTTTTAACAATGACCACGCCTCTTGCACATTTTTTACCTTTGTAGCTGCTCCTTTCAGTTTTTTTCTAACAATTTTTCTCATATTATCAAAGTTTCCCTCTTGAAAGTTTAGCACGAGAGCCATGGATTTGCACACTGTTCCTCTTCCAGTCATTAAATCAAATTTGATCATATTATGATCACTATTGCTAAGCGGCCCCACCACCGTTACCTCTCTCACCAAGTCCTGTGCTCCACTGAGAATTAGATCTAAAATTGCTCCCTCTCTCGTCTGTTCCTGAACCAATTGCTCCATAAAGCTATCATTTATTCCATCCAGGAACGTTATCTCTCTAGCGTGTCCCGATGAAACATTTACCCAGTCAATATTGGGGTAATTAAAGTCTCCCATTATTACTGCAATATCAATTTGGTTAGCTTCCCTAATTTCTCTTAGCATTTCACTGTCCGTCTACCATCTTGACCAGGTGGACGGTAGTATACTCCTATCACTATAGTCTTCCCCGACACACAAGGGATTTCTACCCATAAAGATTCAATTTTGTACTTAGTCTCATGCAGGATGTTTATCCTGTTGGACTCTATGCCATCCCGGACATAAAGCGCAACACCTCCTCCCGGGTGCTCCTCTCTGTCGTTGCGATATAATTTGTACCCCGGTAGTGCACTGTCCCATTGGTTATCCTCTTTCCACCATGTCTCTGAGATGCCAATTAAGTCTGTCATCATTCACTGCTATACATTCTAATTCTCCCATCTTACTTCTTAGACTTCTGGCATTATTTATTTATTTATAA
This sequence comes from Rhinatrema bivittatum, assembly GCF_901001135.1. NCBI lineage: Eukaryota > Metazoa > Chordata > Amphibia > Gymnophiona > Rhinatrematidae > Rhinatrema > Rhinatrema bivittatum. The sequence continues at coordinate 243,768,393 of NC_042617.1, forward strand.
CTTTTTATATACCGAGGTTCAATTAACAAGATTAATTATCAGCATACAAACATTTCAAAGTTTGTTTTTTGTTTGTATTTTCATTCTGCTTTTTAATTGATAGGGATAAGTTAGAATATTTTAGCTCAGGTGAGTTTTTAGTTACAGGCACTTGGACTACTTTTCATATTATTGGAACCTCACTGTCGGGATGCCCTAATTCTAATGCATCATTAGTATCCTTTGAAGATACCTCTCTCCGAACCATGCGCTGCTGAGCGACTGTCGGCTTTCCCCTTTGTTCTAGTTTAAAAGCTGCTCTATCTCCTTTTTAAAGGTAAGCGCCAGCAGTCTGGTTCCACCCTGGTTAAGGTGGAGTCCATCCCTTCGGAAGAGACTCCCCCCTTCCCCAAAAGATTCCCCAGTTCCTAACAAAACTGAATCCCTCTTCCTTGCACCATCGTCTCATCCACACATTGAGACTCCGGAGCTCTGCCTGCCTCTGGTGACCTGAGCGTGGAACAGGGAGCATTTCAGAGAATGCTACCCTGGAGGTTCTGGATTTAAGTTTTCTACCTAAGAGCCTAAATTTGGCTTCCAAAACCTCCCTCCCACATTTTCCTATGTCCTTGGTGCCCACATGTACCACGACAGCCGGCTCCTCCCCAGCACTGTCTAAAATCTTATCTAGGTGATGCGTGAGGTCCGCCACGTTCGCACCAGGTAGGCATGTTACCAGGCGATCCTCACGCCCACCAGCTACCCAGCTATCTACATTCCTAATAATCGAATCACCAACTATGACAGCCGACCTAACCCTTCCCTCCTGGGCAGTAAGCCTTGGGGAGATATCCTCAGTGCGAAAGGACAATGCACCACCTGGAGAGCAGGTCCTTGCTACAGGATCCTTTCCTGCTGCACCCAGTTGTTGCTCTCCCATCATGAGACCACCTTCCTCCAAGGCAGCACCAGGGCTGCCAGTCTGAATTGGGACTTGGCTACTATGTCCCTGAAGGTCTCATCTATATACCTTTCTGTCTGCCTCAGCTCCTCCAGGTCTGCCACTCTAGCCTCCAGAGATCGGACTCATTCTCTGAGAGCCAGGAGCTCTTTGCATCGCATGCACATGTACAGTTTCTCAGCAGCGGGTAAAAAATCATACATGTGACACTCGATGCAAAAGACTGGGAAGCCCCGCTCTTGCTGCTGGTCTGCTGCCTTCATCTCAATTTTGATCAGTTCCTAGTTAAGTTTTAGGTTGCTATGGGAGTAGGAATGTGTCTAACGTCCTTTAAATGTATAAGTGATCGAATTCTCAAAGTTCTTTTGGTTTTTTTTTTGTGAAAGTGGCACCTGCCTATAAATTAAGGGATGAGCTAGGGATGAGTGGGTTGGGAAATACAAACAGTCTAACTTCAGTTAGTCAGCCAGAGTGATTCACTGCTCTCTTGATTAACAAATGTTAGTACCTATTCAAACCAAGTCACACTACCTCAACCCCTTTCAAAGGTGAGTAACTGGACTGAACTTTTCAACTTTTTTACTTAGGCATACACTGTTCCTGGCTACTTTTTTTTTGTTTTAAATACAAACACTCAGTTCTGCTTACTCTCTGCCTTACAGACTTTTAAAAATAAACATAAACACACTACCTACTGCTGTCTAGCTGCCTTATTGACTGACTATTTAAAAATACAGTCTAACTTGTTTATTCACTGTCTTACTGACTATTAAAAGCACAAACACACACTAAATAATATTCCCAAATAGTTAACTTTGCCCCAATACTATTAAGAAAGACAATGTCCCAAGCAAAAACTTACTGATTGCTTTCAGCCACCAGCAAGGTGATCCTCTCCTCTCAGTGTTCCCACTGGAACAAGGACTAAATTGCACAGGCTTGGTAAACAAGCGTGGGAGTAGCTTGCTTATTACAGCAGTTACTACCCTAACCAATTAGCTAGATACTTCACTTAGATGCAGCTCCAGCACTGCTATCTACATCGATGGCAGGGGTGGAAGGGAAATAGAATCAAAAAGTTACTTATAAGGGACAAGAGTAACAGATAAGTATGGAAAAAAAAAAAGTGTGAAAACTTACTGGCCACACTGGATGAACCATTTGATCTTCTTCTGCTGTCATTTCTATGTTTCTAAGTAAACCCAAGCACATACACACAGTCGTGGCAAAGAAAACAAGGAAGAGTGTGAGAACAGAATTATTTAACTTGCCTCCTTTTTTTTTTTTTTTTTTTTTTAAATTAAACTTGCTGGTTTACCATGGTCCTTGGTCAGTGCTGCTGGGGTGAGTGATCCTGGCTCCCCGGTATCATTCCAGGGACTGCTGCACCAGGCAAGAGGGCTCTTACCCCCTGCCACAGCCACCTCACACCAGGGGGGATAGTCCCCTCAGGACCTGCTGACCCCCTGGGAGGCTGAAGTGCACTCTCCGGCAGTCTTCCTTGAAAGTAAATTTTAGATCTTTTCTAACTTTTTTTTTTTAATAAAAGTTTTATAATTATAGCAAAAAGACCTAAACTACCAAGTAACCTTTTCCAGACTGTATGTTTGGCACCCCCCACCATCTGCTGGTGACAGAGCAATACTGGCAGACTGTGGGGGACACCTAGGTATAGATGGCTGAGTCTATTACAACTTTGTCTCCATCTGCTGGAGGGGAGGCAAAACCCAGGCGTCTGGACTGATCCGGGTACATACAGGGAAACACAAATTCCACACCCACTGCTTTTGACATGGAGCTACAGTAAAAGGTCTGGCTAGTTCTAGGGCTACACGAAGGACTTTGGTTTATGCTGATGCCTGCCACTAAAAACAACAGAACAAAAATCCCGCACTGCGTTGATGAACCTCTCAAAAAAGCGAGAAGCAGTGCCTTGCTTCCCAACCAGTGGAAGAGAAAAGAAGAGTTGCTTCCCTTTCACTCACCACCCACTACCTCCAGCGCGCTCTCCGAATCAGCCATCCTGCGGCGGGACAAAAGCCGTCAAGAGCTCGACGGTTTCCTCAGAGCCCCGGCGCCAGCTATCCCCATCCAAGAGTGCAATTATAACTACAGCACCGGCCGTGGCAGCGCGACGCTAAGCCGTTGCCATGGCACCACGCGACCCGGAACTTAAAAGCTTGCGTTTGGAAGTTTACTTTCTCCACAACCAATAGGGCTAAAGGGAAGTGAGTAGCTCCAGCCCGAGGGGAAAAAAAAAAAAAGGTAAGCGGTATCGTACGCTATTACGGTGACACCGTCGCACCCCCCAAGCCGTCATTCCCTAAGCGCTGTAAGAGGCGCGTGCTCTTCTGTAGCTGTGCTAAGCACATGCAGTATAATACAGCCCGGAAACCCTCCTTGGAACACACCGTCGGCGTTATTGTCCGTGGTGCGACGAGAGCCTGAGCGGTGTGGGTTTATAGCCGCTACACGCCGACGTCATTACGCAGTGGGGTTAGTCCAGAACAGGTTAGCCTTGCTTCACCCACTCTTAAGCTAGCCTTTACTTTCTTTACACTAGGAAAGATTAGATTTGAACCTCTAAAATGCTTCTTACTAGGTTTTAAAGGGCCAGGAGTTTCCTCTCATGTTTGTGATTAGCGAGACACGGCGTGTGAATAGTGAATGAAAGCTTGTGATTAGTGGGGCACAGCTTGTACTATGAAGAGTGAGTGAAAATGACTTGTAAAAAGTGTCTGAATTTAAATTACATGTTATTTATTATGTAATCTGCTAGAAGGCTGGAAGGCCTATTGGCTTTACTTAAAGTATAATCTTAATAACACTTTTGGTTCTCAGTTGGGGAAATACTTGACCCTGCTCTCTGTACAAAAATGATGCTGCCCACACAGGTGCTTGATATTCCAAGGCTTTTTTTTTTTTTTAGGTAGAAGTTCTAATAGTCATAGAAGGAACAGTATTTATATCCATTCAAAGCTAGAACCTCTAATAGTATGCCTCTTATTCTGCTCCTCCTGGGTTTATAGGAAAGACTGTTCACTCTTTCTTAATGGTATGCGTGAGTTATTAATTGAATTGAATAGTGACTTCTCTGAATAACTTTCAACAGATTAACCGCCATCTGGCACCACTAATGTGTACTCATTGGCCCTGTGGTGGCTTGATTTGATACAGGTCCTTCAGCCTCCTTAGACATTTTTTCATTTAGGAAAAATATTCTTTTCTATTCCTTGCTTTGTTCTATCCCTTTGTGAACATGATTCATGTTCATTTATTCTAAAGGGGGGGGGGGGTGGACAAACACTTTATGGGCTGGCATATTTCAGTAAGGCAAAAGAGTCTTGCATTTGTTACAGATACCGAACAACAATTTGACACCCCCCCTCCCCCAAGACCTTCATAGGGTTGCTACTTGACTCTGGTCAACCCTTAGAAGGTGGCTTTTCTTCTTGTTACAGCAATGGACTTGTGGTTTAAATGTCTCTAGGAACTGCAGGACTACAAGCCCATAATGCAATAGGACAATACCATAGAAACATAGAAATGATGGCAGAAGAAGACCAAAGGGCCCATCCAGTCTGCCCAGCAAGCTTTCACCCATATTTATTTTGTTTTTTTCTCATACGTATCTGTTACTCTTGGCCGTTATTAGTAACTTTTTGGTTCTAGTTACCTTCCACCCTCGCCATTGATGTAGAGAGCAGTGCTGGAGCTGCATCTAAGTGAAGTATCTAGCTTACAGGCCGATAAGGTAAAGTGTGGCCATGGTTACCCTGCTTCTAACCCGCTTTCTACTCACAATTTGGCCGCGTTAGTCCTACCTGCGATTCACTATCCCTTTTAACCCATCCTTATCGCCTCTTTAAATCTAACGGTAACCCTTTCCGCCCGCGGCATGTATATGAGATGTAAACGATTGGATTAGCTATTCCTTCCCATACAGTAACGCGCGCCCCAATTATCACTTTTTAAACCTACAGTTTTGCCGCGCGTTTAACCTGCTAATTTGCTGCCTACCCCTGCATTAGTGTGGAGCGTCAGGCAAGCTGAGACGAAATTTCACGGGCCACGGAGCAGCCCCAGCCAGCCCCGCTTCTCTGCCTGACCCCCTAACTCCCCGGGACAAGACCAAAGTGAATCGGGCAAACGTTCCGCCAGCTGTCAGCGCGGGAGATGGATGCGGCCAGGGCAGGCGAGCGGGGGCTGGCGGAAAGTTTGGGGGGAGTTAGGGGGTCAGTCAGCCCTTCTCCTGTATCCACTTCCTGGTACCTGTCATTTCAAATGTCATTTGAAATGACAGGTACCAGCGCACCCAGGATACTGTATAGGCGCTGTATAGCGCCTATACAGTAAAATGGATTGCGCTTCCTGGACGCGGCTTGCATTTGCATGCCATTTAAATACAGTATCGAGCGGTATGTGTTTCAAACTGTGCGTGCGGCAAACGCAGGTGTGCCTGGCACTAACGCACCCCTTGCTACTGCACCTTATTGTATCGGCCCGTTAATTGGTTAGGGGCAGTAACCGCCACAATAAGCAAGCCACTCCTACACTTATTTGTTTACCCAGCCTGTGCAATCCAGTCCTGGTTGGTTTTTGTCTGAATATAAATTCTCTTTTCTTTATTCCCCCCTGCTGTTGAAGCAATGAACTGCGCTGGATATGCATTGAAAGTGAAGTATCAGTCTTATTTGGTTTGGGGTAGTAACCGCCGCAACAAGCAAGCTACTCCCCCCGCTTTTTTGTATATGCAAATCCTTTTCTCCACATTTCCTCTTGCCGTTGAAGCCTAGAGCAATGTTGGAGTCGCATTAACAGTGAGTATGTTTATTGAATAAGGGTATTAATCTCCAGGTAGTAGCTGTCATTCCCGCAAGCCACCCCCATGCCTCTTCTCTTCATTCACATCCTCTAGACTTTATGGATCCACAGTATTTATCCCACGCCCCTTTGAAATCCTTCACAGTTTTGGTCTTTACCACTTCCTCCGGAAGGGCGTTCCAGGCATCCACCACCCTCTCCGTGAAGAAATACTTCCTGACATTGGTTGTGAGTCTTCCTCTCTGGAGCTTCAAATCGTGACCCCTGGTTCTGCTGATTTTTTTTTTCCAACTGAAAGGTTTTGTCATAGTCTTTGGATCATTAAAGCCTTTCAAGTATCTGACAGTCTGTATCATATCACCTCTGCTCCTTCTTTCCTCCAGGGTGTACATATTTATATTCTTCAATTTCTCCTCCATAAGTCATTCGTTGAAGACCCTCCACTTTTTGGTCGCCCTTCTCTGGACCACCTCCATCCTGTCTCTGTCCATTCGGAAATACGGTCTCCAAAACTGAGCACAGTACTCCAGGTGAGGCCTCACCAAGGACCTGTACAAGGGGATAATCACTTCCCTTTTCTTACTCAATATTCCTCTCTCTATGCAGCCCAGCATTCTTCTGGCTTTAGCTATCGCCTTGTCACATTGTTTTGCCGACTTCTTCAGATCATTAGACACTGTCACCCCAAAGTCTCTCTCCTGCTCCGTGCACATCAGCCCTTCACCCCCCATCGAATACAGTTCTTTTTGATTTCCACACCCCATATGCATGACTCTACACTTCTTGGCATTGAATCACAGCTGCCATATCTTCGACCAGTCTTCCAGCTTCCTTAAAACCGTTCATTCTCTCCATTCCTTCCGGCATGTCCACTCTGTTGCAGAACTTAGTATCATCCGCAAAAAGCCAAACCTTACTCTGGGTTGACTAGAGTCAAGTGGTAATCTTAGATATTAATCAGTAAATTAGTACAACAGTGCTTTTAGAAAAATTAAGTTTTGTGAGCGCTGTGGGACTACCTGCAGGTGCTTGGGTTGATAGGTTGGTGCCCTGGGCACATGAGACCTCTGTAAAACAGAATTTTCCAGGTAGAATCCTCAGATGCAGCATGACAGGATCAAGTTGCCTCTTCTGGAGGAAGTGCAGATCAGTCTGGCTTGCTGGGTATTGGCACGCAATTTATCCAGGGGAATGGAGTTGGAGATTCTGGATTGAACAGTGGTGACCCTGGGTGTCAGTTTGGCTGGTTGAGTGGGTACTGTGCCAAGGAAATGCTGCACAAGTTGTTGGAGTCCAGCAGAAGCGGCATGGTCCATCAGTCGTTTGGAAACAAGTGTGATCTCAATATCCTTGGTGGAATTTCATCCATTAGTAAGGGAAGAGTGGCGAAAGTGCTGTCAAACAATGCTATTCTAGTAGTTTATATAAACAGCCAAGGTGGAACTAAAAGCCAGGTGGTGTCCATAGAGGTGGCCCTGCTCTTCAAGTGGGTGGAGGAACATCTTGTTTCTTTATTGGCATCATAGGGTGGAGAATGTGCAGGCAGACTTCCTGAGTAGACCCATGTTGAACCCCGAAGAATTCTAAGCAGCCTTGGTATTTCAGTTGAAAGAGGGAACCAGGGTCAGTGGGTCTGGGTGCTCTGTCACAGCCATGGCCTTACCATGCTCTTCTCTATGTATTTCCTCCATGGCTACTAATAGGAAGAATGATTCATCAAACAGAGAGACATTGTGAAGGAGTGATTCTTGTGGCTCAGGAAATCTTGGTTTGTGGACTTGATAGGGCTCAGCACAGGACGACCTCTGAGGTTCAGTCAGATTTCCGGTTTACTGCAGGGTCCAATTTTTTTTTTTTGCTTGGAACAGATGGATTGCTTTTGTCTTGCAGCCTGGCTCTTGAGAGGAGGAGATTGAGAGGCAAAGGTTATTGAGGTGATTATTAACCTAGTATCAGGTGAGGAAGAGTTCTGCTTCCCTAGCCCATGACTGGGTGTGGAGCATTTTTGAGGCTTGGTGTCTAGAAGAGAAGGTTCCCACCCCCCCCCCACCTATTTTTTTTTTTTTTACTTTATTATATTTTAAATCTAATTACATCAATAATTTGATATACAGGATATGCTGGAATAAATATAGAAAAGAAAAATTACTAAGGAAGATATAATAAATTGCCAAAAGAAAATCCTTCAATAGAGCACAAACTGCTTAGGGGGATGAAAGAAAACATATAAGGAACAAATACCAACTAAATAAATGTAAAAATTCTCATGCTTTCTGATTGCTAAATATGAGATTGTTAGAACAGACACAAGCCTTCCAATTGATTAGGATCAAAAAACAAAAATTGTCCCTTGCCTTCTTAAAACATTTACAAGGATATTGTAACAAAAAAAGTGGCACAAAGTGTCAAAATCCTAGTTTTTTGTGTGTTTTTTTTTTTTTTTTTTGCTAAAAATACCTTTTGTCTCATTTGAGTAGCCTATGCTACATCAGGAAACGACATTTTTGCACAAATAAATGTTCTCCTTGAGACAGAAGACCATTTTTAATCTTCCATATTCTATTTGGTTCAAGTATAAAGGGAACAAGTAATTTTGCTCTAGAATAGACCTCCTCTTGAGATTCTTGAAAATAATGGGTTGCGTCCAAAGTTGGGGAAGAAGCCTCCAAAAATTCTGGTGTTCCCCTTTTCTGTCATCTGTCAATGATCCTTTCCTTTTTTTTGTAGAAGGGTTTACAGAAAGGTTTTGCCTTGAATTCTTTAAGAGTTCAGGTGGCGGCTCTTTCTTATTGTCGAAGGAAAGTGAAGCAGCAATCCTTATCTTCTCACAAAGACGGAGTGTGGTTCTTATGTGGAGTAAAGCATTTGTACCCATCTGTTAAAGCATTATTTCCACCATGGAGTCTCAATTTGAAGGCCTTGTGTTCATGCACTTTTGAGCCCATCAAAGAGGTTTCTCTGAAGGATCTCATTCTGAAAGCAGATTTTCTGGTCGCCATTTGCTCTGCTGGGCATATTTTCTATTTACAGGTATTGTCAGGTAAGGATACGTTTTTTTTTTCAGGTTCTCAAAGTTTGGGGTTTGAGTCACATGGTACCCTTCTTACCTTGGGTAATTTTCTTCTTTCACTTGGGTCAGACTATTGACTTACCATCCTTCAGAAACTCAAGGACCGGGGATCTGTTTAGAGAACTACAAGCTCTGAATGTCTGCAGAGTGCTTTTAAGATATTTGAAGGTGACATGCCTTTCATAGATTGGCTCATCTGTTTTTATCTTTTCTGTGGCCATTGAAAAATACAAAGCCTCCAAGCCGTCAGTTGTCAGATATATTAAGGAAACTATTGCTTTGGCCTATATTTCAAAAGGTCTAGTGGTACCAGAGGGTATTTGAGTACATTCAACAAGAGGCATAGCAGCGTTATGGGTTTGTTCATGTCAGAAAATCTGTAGAGCAGAAATGTGGTCCTCTTTGCATACTTTTAACCAAGCATTATGTATTGGATGTCTGGGCTTCTGCTGTCCTGTGTCCTTGACCGCTGTTAAGTGCAAGCACAAGATAGGCCTTAATAGGTGGCAGCTGATATTCCACAATACTAGTTCTTCTGCCTGACTAGCCACCTCCCTACTTGGGTTGAGCCTGCAGGTTCTGGGATCCGACAGGGATTTCCAGGCTGGGTACAAGGAGGGTAGAAGTAAGCAAGATCGGTGGCTGGATTGAGAGCAAAGTGAAGTCAAGGCAACAGGAAATCAGATTGGGGGAGAAACACAACAGGACAGACAAGAGTGGGCAAGGTTGGAACAAGGCAGGGCAAGAACAAACAGAAACGAATCCAAGAACATACTGAAGCAACTAGCACTGCAGAAGAAGCAGGAGACCTATTGTGAAGGCACTGGAAGGTGGCTCTGAGCTTCCCTTTAGATTAGGCAGGATGTCACCTGTGCATGTCACAAGAAGTCCAGGCAGCAGGCCCTATAAAAGGGCTCAGGAGTTCAACCATTTTCCTTGGATGATGCAGAAGGTGCTTCAGACTAGAGGTGAGGGGTGTTATAGTACTTCTCCCCTTCCCCCTGGCTTGGGTTTATGGGGAAAGAGCTAATGAAACCTCTTTGTTAGGAGAGGGGCTTGAATGTTGACTGCTGGTACCCAGGAGTTTTTCTCAGGACCATGTCCCTTCCAGGTGATCAGATAGTGAACCTTGTTTGGCGTCCAAAATTTCCTGCATTTTAAATTCTGAATTGGGGGTCTGAGGAGACAGCTGTGAATGTTGGTGTTCACCTGTCTCTCCACTTAAGGACCAAAGGCTTCAGTAAAGAAACATGGAAAGCATTAGGAGGTAGCTTAAGTTGGTATGTGACAGGTCCAACCTCTCTCAGGATAGAATAGGTGCTGATGAAATGGGGGTGGGGGATGAATTTAGTAGAGGGAAGCTTCAAGTGAAGTTGTGTTGAACCAAACAAGTGGTGCAGGTCACCTTCTCTTGTCAGCACTTTTCTTAAAATGTTTCAGCAGTCTTATGGAGGTGGTGTTGAGTTCTTTCTCAAAGCTTCAGAAGATTATCCACTATTTAGTCAGCTGCTGGAGTTTGTAGTATTCTAGGGCAGTGGTTCTCAACCTTTTTCCCATCATGACACACCTGACAGACCACATTCACATGTGTGACACACTGCTCATTACAATTTATGGCGGAAATAAAAAAAAAAAAAATAAAGGTCCAGTATTATTTTTATTGTTAAGAATGACGCAAGGAAAAGATACATATTCTATCAGAACAGAAATTGCATAAATGGTAAACATCCCACACCAAAACAGCACCAATTTCCAGCATTTAACAGTAACCACCTTACCTAAGAAAAGGCAACACTGAAAATATTACACCAGGCCTTAAGACAGCAATACATTTCCTATTAGGAAAACGGACCAAGTCAGGCTGCTATAGAGCCTTACACAGAAACTACACGCCAGCAGAAAACCTCACCTAAATCACATGTGCTGACCCTCACCTAACAAAGAATAAAGAGACCAAAACGCATAACTAGAAGCATGCAGGAAAAACTGAATTGGAAACTGCAACAAGCCAGAGTCTGTATGCAGTGTAATAAAGGAAAAAAGAAACATCACCCATCCTTATAAAACAAATCAAGAAATATAAAAAATCAGTAGCAGTAAAACCATACTAACAAAAAGAACAGATTATTTCAAAACAGCAGATGAATGGAATATCCAATAATTAAAAACATATAAAAAATTTCTAGATACCAATAAAATATTTTAAAATAGCAGACACAAAGACCCAGTAATGAAAAATAAGGATACAAAAAATGTTTTGCTCTGCATACCTGGGAACGTTTGATATCCAGGTGCCCTGAGATTGTTTTGAATTAGCAGGAGGAGGGTTGGTTTGCTTGGAATTTTCTCCTCTCTCTCTCACACTGGCTCACAATCCCGCTCACATATACACATGCTTTTTCTCTCTCACTTATTTAGGTTCTTAATTACAGATTTACAACATGCTGTCTATCTTTTCAGGCTTTTACACAAAGGCTTTCAATCACACACATACATGCTGTCCTTTCCTCTCACACACACTCTCATTCACATGCTCTCTCTCTTTCTCTCATTTACACACAGGCTCTCAATCACATTCTCACATGCTCCCTCACCTAAACCAGCTCTCAATCACACACATAATCTCTTTCATATGTACAGGCTCTCAATCACTCACATACATGCTATCTCACTCATATACACACACACACACACACAGGATCTCAAACACACATGCTTGCTCATTCACTCACTCTCCACCCTCCCCGAACTAGTGGCAGCAGCAGCCTCCTCCACTTCTAACCCTAAAGGCAGCAGCAGCAATCTACTTCATTTTCAGCCCTCTTGGAGCAAGGAGTCCCATCAGCCGCGGGGGTTGATGACATTCTTCGTTTTTCTCTGAGCCGCGCTGCTCATTCCTCAGGCTGCGTCTCTCTTCTTTTCTTCGGGCCGGCGCTGCCCACACTAGCAGGGTGTCTTCTTCCCGCACACGCACCCGCTGCTCGCCACTTCCTCTTCCGGGCCACAGGGGGGCGGGAAGAAGAGAGCATGCTGGTGCCGCTGACTCCTGCTTTCCTGTCGCGTTCCACCCGGGCTTTCAGCGTTTAAAGCCCGGGTATAGGACCTATCTTGCTCGGGTAGGGGAAGCAGCTGGGTCAGCAGGGGACCGGGAAGTTTGACACACTGGTTGAGAACCACTGTTCTAGGGTAACGAAAGGTGCACCTTGGGGTGCCTGCCCTGAATGATGAAGGAGGAGAGGAACCTGAAGATTCTTGGGTATGATTATTATAACACAACTCCACCCTTGGCAGTAATTGGGCCCAGTTGTTCTCTCAGAAGCATAAGCCTGAAGGAAGACTTTCAGAGTCTGGTTGGTTCTCTGTTAGCCCATTAGATTGGGGGTAATAAGCAGAATAGGGCATATTGAGTCTGTCTATGAAGTGTCCTGGTAGCCCATGTAAATGGAAGACTTAAAGAACTGGTGAGCAAGATTGGCTACTGAGGGCAGTAAAGGTAAAGAAATGAAGTGTGCCCTCTTTTTGAAAAGTGATCAAAGACAATCCAGGTAACTGTACAGCCTTCAGATATGGAGAGGTCTGTGATGACATTGGTGGATATATGTCCATGGCTTATCTGAAACTGGCAGAGGTTGGAGAAGACTCCATGGGTGCTGGCAAGATGGCTTGTGGCAAGCACCATTAGAACATGAGTAAAACCAGGAACATGCTGAAGCAACTAGCACTGCAGAACAAACAGGAGATCTGTTGCAAAGGTACTGGATGGTGGCTCTGAGCTTCCCTTTATAATAGGTAGGATGTGATGTCCTCTGTGCATGTCACAGGAAGTTCAGTCATGTTCCTTGGATGCAGCATGATGCCTTAGGTGCTTCAGACTAGAGGTGAGGGGCATTATAGCTACATTTGGGGCAGGTGTGTGGGGGCAGGTCTATCAGCATCCCACCTGGTTTAAGGGTGGCTTTGGTACTTCCATCCATATGGATTGGTCTAGGACACAAGGAAAAATAACTGTTTTAAGGAGAGGTTTCTGAGTAGGCCTTTAGCTTTCTCTTGGCTGTGTTAAACGCAACCTATGCTTATATCTAGGGATACAAGAACACTCAGATTTTGTAGAAAGCATAATTTTTTATTGATCAATAGAGGTATTCTTGGGAGATGCTGGATGCAGTATCTCTGACAAACTGACCAGCGTCTCATCGTGTATATGAATCGATCCTTCTTTTATACAATATAGTACTAGGTTAGAAAATTCTAGAAGTGCGTGACTACCCAGAGAATAATTTACATAGGTTGTCATGTCAATAGCTTGATAAGCTCATCCGTAAGCTACCCTGAGTATTTCTCCAAGGTGGGGCCCCTTTACCATCACTCTTTAGTTCTTTGTTCTGTTAGAATCTTGTTGGTCAGGGCAATTAACTCATCTGAGGGAGGCTGCGTTTATGGATGCCCCTGAGAATAGTACTTCTATGGTAACTGTATAGCCTGAAGTTCCCTCTGTTGCCTTCTGCTGTTTGTGACCCTATAATTAGGCTTCACAGTATGGTGCCAGCTTCAATTGCTGTCCAGATGTCTTTAGAATTCCTCCAGGTCAGGCTCAATAAGTCATTTGAAGTTCATACAGCCAAGACAGGCTAAGATAGCAAAGGATTCTGTGCCAGCGGCCCTCTCCATATTGGTTTTCAGGCTCAGGCACACACATCAGTTGAGCTCCCTTGGATTTATTGCCAGTTCTCCTAGTGCCTGATGGAGCCACCTTTGTAGGGGTTCCCATCTCTCTGAAGGAATTTGGGAACCACAGAATCCTGGTAAGGGCTGTTTTTTCTTTCTCTTCTCCTCCTCTTTGCCTGTGATCGCTGCATTGTGAATCCATAAAGTAAAAAAAAAGATTGAAGACCCAAGTGGATTTCTTACTACCATGTGTGACTGATATGCTCTGCTCCCAGTTTGCCTTCAAAGTGGTGAGTTCCTTTCTCCTGCAGGAGATTGACACTGGGCCATAGGAAGGGGAGGAGGAGTAGCCTGCAGGCTGGTACAGCATAGCTGCAGTAGCAGCTCCTGTGGCGGCAGTAACGGACTTCATTCGGCTGAAGTAGTTGTATTGCAGGCAGGAAGAGTTGGGCCATGTAGGCACTAGCCCCACATGTGCAACGTGGCTGCAGCACAATTAAAAAAAAAAAAAAAAAAAAAAAAAAAGTAGGTTGTCTCCTGTTAACACTGCCCCGGTACAAGACCAAGGTAGCTGCAGATGGGCTGAGTCAGTCTCCCTGCAGGGAGCCCACCCCTTTTATTCAACCATTCTCTTTGGGGGGGGGGGGGGGAGGAGAGTGAGTCAGTGATGAACTGGGGCCCACAGGTGCTCAGTGTGTGGAACCAAAAAGCACCCCACAGTGGCTGGCTCCCTCTGCCTGGTCTGTGAAAGGACCCAGAGCATTAAGAAGAAATTACTCTTATCTTTTCTCCCCATGAGGTACAGTAATTAAAGACTTTGAGGATATTGCTAGAAATCCCCGCAGGGTTGCTTAAGCAGGACCAGTGCCTCTCAAAGGTCTTGCATATCAGATCAAAATGATATCCCTAGAGGTCTCCTGCATTCAGGCCTATCCTTTGTAGCATCCTCGGGGGAAATTGCAGGTGGCAAGGACCAGGTTAGTGGCAGACAATGTTTCTCCGGCAGACAATGTTTCTCCGGATCCACACTGTGAAGATCCTCCAGGCTTCTCCACAGAATATGGGCTACTTTTGCATCAATCATGTTGCACCATATGGAACCCTTTTCAGCCTTACCTGCAGCCTCTCACTCTGGAGGGTTGGAAGCACCTGAAGAAAGGGCTAGGGCAGCCCTCATAAAACCAGTGTCTAAGGAACTGTCCCCATTGGGGCTGGAGTTGGTTTGATCCATTCCCTCAAAACTCCTGGAAGGAAGAAAAATGTCCTGAGGGGGAAGGAACCCCCTTAGTGGTACCCCTTTTCTGTAGGGAGAAATTATCAGCCTTAATCCCTAATATAATGACTGCACTCAAGATATCCAGACCCTAAAGGAGAGGATTAGATGGAAGGGGATCTGATCCCTTAGGGAATCTGGAAGCCCCAAAGGCCTTTCTTTTCCACTCAGGCTTAAAAGGCATGGTGCTAAGAGTGGAATGCCCCCCCCCCCTCACGAGGGGAGTTGATTTATGGGAAATATCTACCTCCTACTGCTGGAAGTAAAGAATACCTTCCTGAGGGTGCCTAAGGTGGATGCCTTAGTATAAGCAATTATCTGCAAAATGACCATTCCAGTCGAAGGCGGGATTGCCTTAAGAGACCTCAGGACAGAAAAAAAAATATTGAGGCAATCTTGAAATAAACCCCTTGATTGACATAAGGACTCTGCAGGCCTCCATGTGTGGAGGTTATGTAGCGTGAGCAGTAGCACACTGGATACAGCAATTGCCAGATTCCCAAGGATACTGCTAGGATAGAATGTACAGTGGCCTTCCTAGCAGATACGTTTATATGGCCTCATTATGATGGCTTTCAGAGCTTAAAGCTTCAGGGGTAGCAGCAAGAAGGTTGCTCTGGCTCCATAACTGGGCAGCAGATGCTGGTCCAAAGCTATATGAAGAGCAGTTTCCTGCCGCCTTAGCCCCTAGAATTCCTGGGGGCACTCTTCAATACAGAACACAAAAAAGAATGGAAAAATTAATCTCTGGCACAAAACTTCCAGATGCAGAAGGCTTCCAAAGTTTGGGACTACCTACATCCATTAGGGCTAATGGCAGCAATGCTAGGTTTAGTCCCATGTGCCAAAACACAAATATGCCCTTTACAGTGGTCCCTCCTATTCCAGTGGTCACTGGACGCTCCAGTGAGCTGCTCCTTTCCTTATAGCCAGCAGTCAAAATCAGACTGACATGGTGGACAAAGTCCACCAAGCTGCCGCAGGAAATGGATCTGAATCCTCTCATGGAGTGCCATAACCACAGATGCCAGTAGTTACAGCTAGGGAGCCCACTGCTAGGGCCAGACCAGGGGCAATGGGGAAGAAGGGAAGAGACATGGTCTATAAACAGGTGAGAATTATCAGCCATTAGGCAGGCTCTAGTTGTCTTCCTACTTTTTAATAAAAGGAACAATTTTCATCAGAAATTTGACAGTGGTAGCATAGATAAACTGTCAGATGCTAGTTTGAGGCCACCATAATATGCAAGTTGGCAGAGCAAAATTATCTCCTATTGGCAGCCCATAGTGTGGAGTGGACAGCATGCAGGCAGATTTCCTCAGTAGGAATAAGCTGGACCCTAGGCAATGGGAGCTCAGCTGAGAAGCTGTCGGGGGCAGCCAACAATGGGTTTAATGTTATCTCAGATGAACACCAAAACAGACAAACTTCAGAGAGAGCCAGGCTCTAACAACATAGATGCACTGATAAGACCCTGGTCAAAGGATGGTCCCTTTTACATGTTCTCACCCATCTTTGACAATTTTGGTAGCGCTGGATTGACTAAGGAGGCCATGGTATGCAAATTTGACAAAGCTAGTAGCAGGTACCCTGCTACACCTTCCAAGAGGTTGTGGTCTGTTATGACAGGGCCCAATCCCATTGGAGGGCCTACCTCCCATATTGTCTTACAGCTTGACCCTTGAAAAGACACAGCTGTGCATCAATGGAAGTGCCCTTATAGTCATCGCAACCATGTTAAGGGTGTGAAAGACTTCCTCCTTAGTTTATATTTGCATTTGGCACCTATTTGAGAATTTGTATTCTCACAAGCTCTCTACATGGAAGGCAGATATTGCTTTTGTTCTAGATTTCATTTAGTGATGGTTGGATAAAAGGCTAACCCTTAGCCACTATCTATATGTTCAGGGTGCTATCTTGTGTTACAGAGGGCCAGTCAAGGGCATGCAGATAGCAATGCATCTGGGCATTATTTGTTTTCTTAGAGGGGCAAAATACATTTACTCCCCTTTTAGCCCTCATTGGATCCTCAAGCTCTATTTTATCTCTGAAGGATCTGCCGTAAAAACAACCCTTCTGTTAGAGATTAGTCTATTTATTTATTTATTTATTTAATTAAATAATTTATATACCGGAGGTTCCTGTATAATATACATATCACCCCGGTTCACAAAGAACAGTAACTATCGCTACAAATAGCGGTTTACATAGAACAGAATAAAAGAAGTTTTACATTTAACAAAAACTAAGTAAACAAGTTTTTTACATTGAAGTCATCATGTGTAAATTTCTGATTAACAAAGGAAGAAAAAATAGATTTGAATAACTCGTTATGGGCTTGAAAAGACTTTTCTTTGTGTTCTTGGCTCTAGGGGAAAGCTTGTTTGAAAAGCCAAGTCTTAAGTTTCCCTTTAAAAGTAGAGTGGCATGGTTCCAAACGAAGGTCTGGAGGGAGCGAGTTCCAAAGTGAAGGGCCCGCTGTGGATAATGCACGTTTCCTCAGAACGGATTTCGCAGGTTGTGTGATAAGTCTGTTCTGATAGGCGCTTCTGGTTGGTTTCACAGATGTGTGTAATTGAATTTGGAATGTTAGGTTGAGAGGTGCGATGTTGTGTAAGGCCTTATGTATCATCATTAAAGACTTGAACTGGATCCTGTATTTAATCGGAAGCCAGTGGAGATGGTTGAGAATTGGGGTGATATGATCTCTCTTTTTGGCATTTGATAGAATTCTTGCAGAGGCGTTCAGGACCATCTGAAGTGGTTTGATGGTGCATGCTGGAAGGCCTAGGAGGAGAGAGTTACAGTAATCCAGCTTTGGGAGTATGATGGCTTGTAAAACCAAACACTTTAATTTGTCTAGCCAAACAAATAGCTAAAATATAAGCTCTATTCTGCAGGAATTCTTATCTGACCTTTACTGCGGATTTGATCACATTCTATGTGTTCCCTTAGTTTTTACTGAAGGTAAAGTCACAATTATGCCTATATTAGGTGATTTCTTTGCTGGCTTTTAGGGCAGTGAGATGTGGAAAAAGTGCAGCTCTGGGTTCTTTCTCAATGTCAGGCACTTGTTCTTGAGGAATTTGACAGTCACGGACTTCTTCTGAAAAACAGGCTGATTGCCCTCCATGATCACCTCTGCAATCATCCTTAAAGGACGGTATGTACCGACTGGGTGCTGGGTATATTCAACCAGAGCACAAGTGACAGCATGGTTAGAGAAATTGAATGTGGCCCCAGTGGAAATCTGTAGGGCAGCAACCTGGTCGTACTTGAATTCTTTACAACCATTGAGGATCGGTTATCCTGGCCAAGTCAGATGCAGCCTTTGGGGCAGCACTCTTTTACCCTCCTGCCCATGGGAGTTGTAGCTTTGGTACTTCCCTAATGTAATGATTTGTCTAGCAGGAGGATAAGGAAGTTGAAATTTTATCTTACCTGATAATTTTCTTTCCTTGAGTCCTGCTAGACCAGTCCAGAGACCACCTAGAAAATACAGTGCTGCCAAATCCTAACACAATAGGAATCCCAAGATATTTCCCTGTTTTTTTCCATAGCATTCAGCTAGGTGGATCCACACAAGTGGGTTATTCACCTCTATCAGCAGATGGAGACTGAGCAAAGCTGAAGTCCACAGTATATATACCCCTGCACTGACGACAGCATGAGAAATTGCCATACTGGGTCAGACCAAGGGTCCATCAAGCCCAGCATCCTGTTTCCAACAGAGGCCAAACCAGGCCACAAGAACCTGGCAATTACCCAAACACTAAGAAGATCCCATGCTTCTGATGCAATTAATAGCAGTGACTATTCCCTAAGTAAACTTAATTAATAGTCGTGAATGGACTTCTCCTCCAAGAACTTATCCAAACTTTTTTTGAATCCAGCTACACCAACTGCACTAACCACATCCTCTGGCAACAAATTCCAGAGCTTTATTGTGCATTGAGTGAAAAAGAATTTTCTCTGATTAGTCTTAAATGTGCTACTTGCTAACTTCATGGAATGCCCCCTAGTTCTTCTATTATTCGAAAGTGTAAATAACCGAGTCACATCTTCTTGTTCAAGACCTCTCATGATCTTAAAGACCTCTATCATATCCCCCCTCAGCCGTCCCTTCTCCAAGCTGAGCAACCCTAACCTCTTCAGCCTTTCCTCATAGGGGAGCTGTTCCATCCCCTTTATCATTTTGGTTGCCCTTCTCTGTACCTTCTCCATCGCAACTATATCTTTTTTGAGATGTGGCGACTAGAATTGTACACAGTATTCAAGGTGCAATCTCACCATGGAGTGATTTATAGAGGCATTATGACATTTTCCGTTTTATTAATCATTCCCTTCCTAATAATTCCTAACATTGTTTTTTGACTGCTGCAGCACACTGAGCCAATGATTTTAAAGTATTATCCACTATGATACCTAGATCTTTTTCCTGGGTGGAAGCTCCTAATATGGAACCTAACATCGTGTAACTACAGCAAGGGTTATTTTTCCCTATATGCAACACCTTGCACTTGTCCACATTAAATTTCATCTGCCATTTGGATGCCCAATTTTCCAGTCTTGCAAGGTCCTCCTGTAATGTATCACAGTCCGCTTGTGATTTAACTACTCTGAATAATTTTATATCATCCACAAATTTGATAACCTCACTCATCGTATTGAAAAGCACCGGTCCAAGAACAGATCCCCCGAGGCACTCCACTGTTTACCCTTTTCCACTGAGAAAATTGACCATTTAATCCTACTCTCTGTTTCCTGTCTTTTAATCAGTTTGTAATCCACAAAAGGCCATTGCCTCCTATCCCATGACTTTTTTTAGTTTTTGTAGAAGCCTCTCATGAGGGACTTTGTCAAACGCCTTCTGAAAATCCAAATACACTACATCTACCGGTTCACCTTTATCCACATGTTTATTAACCCCTTCAAAAAAATGAAGCAGATTTGTTAGGCATGACTTCCCTTGGGTAAATCCATGTTGACTGTGTTCCATTAAACCATGTCTTTCTATATGCTCTACGATTTTGATCTTGAGAATAGTTTTCACAATTTTTCCTGGCACTGAAGTCAGGCTCACTGGTCTATAGTTACCCGGATTGCCCCTGGAGCCTTTTTTAAATATTGGGGTTACATTGGCCACCCTCCAGTCTTCAGGTACAATGGATGATTTTAATGATAGGTTACAAATTTTAACTAATAGTTCAGAAATTTCATTTTTTAGTTCCTTCAGTACCCTAGGATGCACACCATCCGGTCTAGGTGATTTGCTACTCTTTAGTTTGTCAAACTGGCCTACTACGTCTTCCAGGTTCACAGTAATTTCGTTCAGTTCGTCTGACTCATCACCCCTGAAAACCATTTCCGGAACTGGTATCTCCCCAACATCCTCATTAGTAAACATGGAAGCAAAGAATTAATTTAGTCCTTCTGCAATGGCCTTATCTTCCCTAAGAGCCCCTTTACCTGACAAGTACCCAAAAATTAAGTATAACCCATGCCAGTAATAGCATTGGCTATTTACTAAATCAAGCAGGTAATGGACTTCTCCAAGAACTTATCCAAACCTTTTTTAAACCTTAAACCCAGCTACACTAACTGCACTAACCACATCCCCTGGCAACAAATTCCAGAGTTTAATTGTGTGTTGAGTGAAAACTTTCTCCGATTAGTTTTAAATGTGCTACATGCTAACTTCATGGAGTGTCCCCTAGTCCTTCTATTATTCGAAAGTGTAAATAACCGATTCACATTTACCCATTAGACCTTTCATGATTTTAAAGACCTCTATCATATCCCCCCTCAACTGTCTCTTCTCCAAGCTGAACAGTCCTAACCTCTTTAGCCTTTCCTCATAGGGGAGCTGTTCCATCCCCTTTATCATTTTGGTTGCCCTTCTCTGTACCTTCTCCATTGCAACTATATCTTTTTTGAAATGCGGCGACCAGAATTGTACACACTGGGAATTGCTTTAAAAGTTTTGTGTAGAAGGAGAAGTTTATTGCACCGTTCTCCTGAGGTGATATCTTCGGGTCTCTCCCTTGGTCCGGTAACTGGTTTTTACCGGTGTGGACTTAGCTGAGTTTAAAAAAAAAAAAAAAAAAGCTGAAATGCAGGTGGGTGCAGGCAGCTGAGCATGGCAGTGAAGGACTATGCCCTCTCCCCCTTCAGCCATAGACAGACTCTTTACTTGTCCAGGATGGGCTGAGCTCAGGTAAAGAGTAATTTGCTAGCGCCCAGACAGGTGAATTCAGAACCAGTGAGTTATGTACCTCTACAAACAGATGGAGACAGAGCACAGCTGACGTCACAGTATACAGGTTCTTGTAGTGACAGCCTGCCAGTATTCTCAGCAGATGGTGGATGTGTATCTCCCTACTGGTTATTGCTTAAAAATTTTAGAAGGAGAAATAAAATATTTAATTCGCCCCGCTCTCCTGTGATACCTAAAGGTCCCTCCTCCAACTGCGAATTCCTGAGATGATTTCCATGGGCCCTCAGATTTATTTATTTATTTATGTAAAGACTTTTATATACCGGTATTAGTGGGGACATCATACCGGTTTACATTCAAACATTTAAGCTTGGAAAATACAAATTAACAGGGAGGAGAAACCTGGAGGGGGATCAACAAGATGCAGTATGGAGATATAGATAAGCAAAAAAGAAACCTTAACATAAGGCATGTAATGGTCACATTGTGAGGGACTTTTGGGCTGACAGGGGAAGATCTATTCAGGATATGCTCATTTGGATCTATTCTGGATAAGCGTGTTTAAATAACCAAGTTTTTAGGTGCTTTTTGAATTTGATCGTGCATGGTTCAAGCGTAGGATGGGCGGCAGGGAGTTCCAGAGTGTGGGACCAGCAATTGAGAAGGCACGGTCGCGTGTGGAGGAAAGATGTGCTATTTTTAGCGAGGGTACAAGTAGGGTACCTTTGGCAGTTCTGGTGGGTCGAGTGGACTGGGGAGAGTTGAAAGGAAGGTCAAGCCATTTAGAGTTGTGGGCGTGAATAGATCTGTGTACTATGGTTAATGTCTTGTAGTGAATGCGGGAGGGGATGGGGAGCCAATGGAGGTCTCTGAGGATTGGGGTGATGTGTTCATGTTTACAGGAATTTGCAATAAGTCTTGCTGTGGTGTTTTGTAGTATTTGTAGGGGTTTTATTGTAGAGTAGGGGAGCCCGAGGAGGAGTGCGTTACAGTAGTCCAGTTTGGAAATTATGGTGGCCTGGGTCACTGTGCGAAAGTCTTGGTTGTATAGTAGTGGTCTGAGCTTTTTGAGTACATTGAGTTTGAAGAAGCCTGCTCTGAGGATGGAGTTTACGTAGTTTTTCATGTTTAGTTGATGATCAAGGAGGACCCCTAGGTCCCTTACCAATGGTTGTGTTGTGGGAGGGTTGGGCTTCGGATCGATGGTGGGGGGGGGGGAAGCCTGGGAGGAGATAACCAGGAGTTCAGTTTTATTTGTGTTGAGAGCAAGATGGAGGTTGGTGAGCAGGGAATTGATGGCCGTCAAGCAGCTTTCCCAGTGCTTTAGGGTGTCAGAGATGGCGTTGTTGATGGGGATGATGATGATCTGGACATAATCAGCGTAGAGATAGAATTTTAGCTTAAGATCTGTGAGTAGTTGGTAGAGTGGGGTGAGGTAGACATGAAAGAGGGTGGATGAAAGTGATGAACCTTGTGGGACTCCTTGATGTAAGGTGTGGGGGGTGGATGTAGAGTTGCCAATTTTAACAGGGAACTTCCTGTTTGATAAGAAGGATTTGAACCAGGCGAGCACTAGGCCTATGATGCCAATATTTTCCAAGCGGGTCAGGAGGTGTTGGTGGCTGGTGTCGAAGGCTGCTGAAATATCAAGCAGGGCGAGGAGGTAGCTGTGTCCTTGGCCCATGCCTCTGAGAAGGTGGTCAGATAGAGAGAGGAGTAGTGATTCTGTGTTAGTGTTTTCTGAAGCCGAATTGAGAGGCATGGAGGATCGTGTGACGTTCGAGGAAGTCCATGAGTTGTGAATTAACAACTCTTTCCATTAGCTTGGCGATAAAAGGAAGGTTTAGAAATTGGTCGGAAATTGGCAGGATCCTTCGGGTCCAGGGAGGTTTTCTTTAGGAGAGGTTTGACAACCGCGTGCTTGAGTGGGTCTGGGACAGACCCGTGGGCGAGAGAGCAATTGATGAGATCTGCTATAGCTCTGGCTATGGAGTTAGGAATGGCTAGTAGGGCTTTAGAGGGGATGGTGTCGTTGGGGTGGGAGGAAGGTTTGAGTTTTCTGAGGATGTTTTCGACTTCCTTGGAGGAGGTGAAGTCGAGGGCAGCCATTGTGAGTTGGGAGGATGTAGGGATGGTGGGTAGGGTGGGGGAGGTACTGTTAGTGGAGTGGGGGAACCTTGAGAGGAGGTTGGAGATTTTACTCTGGAAGTAGTTTGCAAGTTGTTCGCATTTGGATGCTGCATCGGAGTCAGGTATCGTGGGGGGGATAGGTGTGGTGAGGTTCGAGACGTAGGAGAAAAGCACTTTGGGGTTAAATGTGAATTCATGGATTTTTCTGGCACCTGCGTTTCGGCGCCGAGACCCTGACGCCATTGCCGGGGTCTCGAGGATGCCTCCCGCCGGTCCTCCCCCACGCGGCCAAAGAACCCGCCCCCCGACGACGTCAAAGGCAGCGACCAGCAGGGAACAAAAAGGCAAGTTCCTACCTGCCTTCCTCCTCTTTCTGCCGGCCTTGCTGCACCCGCGGCTCAGCGCTTTCGGCGCCTAGACCCACCGGGGTCCCTGAGCCGAGACCCCAACGCCATTGCCGGGGTCCCGAGGACGCTTCCTGCTGGTCCTCCCCCACACGGCCGAAGAACCCGCCCCCCGACGACGTCAGAGGCAGCGACCAACAACTCTCAGAGAAACTACTGCCTACCCGCTCTCAGCTACAAGCAACGCCCACAGAATCACGTCAATACCGTAAAGAAATTCCAAACAGCTTTTCATTAGGGAAACAGCTAACAGGCGTCGCGCCCCTAAGGAGCACACCAAAGGGGCCTGCCCCTTGGTGAGCCCCTTAGTGAGCACCCCTTCACCACAGAACCAGCAACGTACCCCACAGCGACAGACCTGACGACTCTCAACCGGACTTCATCCTCCACTAACTGTAACTATCATTGGCGCTTTTTTACACAGCCTTTTCGCGCTACCCCACTCAACTAAAAAGAGCTTTTCATACTAATTTGCAACAATCTCTGCTGTACCATTTATTTGCTGCATTACTTTGCCACACCAATTTGCCATACCAGCCTGTACCTTGTTCTACTGTACAATCCATCTGCTGTATTATTACCTCGCACTCAAACCCCCCCTCCTGATACTTCCCAAACTCTCCATCCCTCCTGTGCCTGCTAATAGTCCTCAATGGCTTCCTACCCCATCCCCCGTATCCATTATCCCTGTGCCAGACTACCCCTCTCCCATGCCATCCAACCACCCCCCCCTCGCAAATCCTTAATCCCCATACTTATCCCCCCACTGACATAACTTTTAAGCCTCACCACCCTCTCCGTAATACTCTTCAATGCTCAATTCCTATCTAAAAAGACTCCCATCCTCGATGACATCTTAATTGACTGCAAACCAGACATCTGTGCTGTCCCAGAGACATGGTTTAAGACTCAGATACTGCCCTCATCAACCAACTCCCCACCTCCGCATATGAGATTTTCTCTATCCACAGGCCCAAAAAAAGAGGCGGTGGTATCCTCTTGGCAGCCAAAAAACAACTAAACCTCAAACCCACCTGCATAACCTCTCCATCCAAACTTGAAATAGGCCTTTTTAGATCAAATGTACTGCAAATTTGTTAGTGTACGCCCCACCTTCCCTCCTCGAATCTGACCCCTCACCTTTAATTGAATTCCTTGTTGACTCCATAAAAACTGACATCCCCTCCATTATCCTCGGAGATTTCAATCTCCATGTAGACTCCTCACCCCTCTCCTCTTCATGCGAAACCTTCATTCAGTCCCTCCATGCCTTAGGTTCCAGCAAATTATAGCATCCCCCACACACAAAGCCGGTCACACCCTGGACCTGATCTTTATCAATTCTAATATCCTTGCCCCCTCCACCCCCACTTGTACCCCTGTTCCCTGGTCTGACCACTACCTGATAGAAAGCCTCCTCTCTATCACCGCCCCTCCCCCAAGCAGCAACACTCTCTGCACCACCATATTATCCAGAAAATCCTACCCCAGCGATGAGTTTGCAACTGCACTATCGACTTCCCTACCCAGCCTTGTCTGCTCTGATCCTGACACAGCACTGGCATCCTGGAATAACCTCACAGGAGACATCGCCAACAAGCTTTGCCCAATCTCCAAACGAGCCATAAATGCCGCCTCGAAACCTACAAAGTCATGGTATTCACCAGAGCTAAAGACCCTAAAAAACAACCTCAGGCAAAAGGAAAGAAAATGGAGTAAGGAACCCACTCCCCAACATTCTGCCATCTACAAAACAGCTCTTCACAACTACAGACTCTCAACCCAAAAGCACAAGCGAGATTTCTACGCCCTCAGATGAGTGCCTTATTCTAGTAGCTGGTTTTCTCAGCCAGCATGGACTTATCTGTTAAAACAGCTGAAAGACAGTGGGTGTGGGAAGCGGAGCACGGCAGTGACAGTATTTGCTCTCTCCCTCCCGCAGCCGGAGGCCACCTGTATGCAGGTGGGTAAGGCTGAGCTCAGGTAAGACTTTTTTTTTTTTTGAGACAGAAGGGTTGTTGGAAGGTTTTCCCCTTCCTCTGGTCTCTATGCTCAGTGCATCGTTCTGATGTTTGTTCCTGCTTCCAAGGGAGGTTAAGAGAGTTGCGCAGCTTGGCGGTCTGAGCAGCCTGGGTGGGCTAGGTCCTGCTATTAGACTTTTCTATGTGTGCCGCATGGTAGGCTGTGGCGATGTTTTTTCTTGCGTGTTAGGCTGCCCTCTTCAGGACTGTCGGTGTGTGTAAGTGTAGCTGGTGCTGCATCCAACTTGTTTGCTCAGTTTTTGGACGCTTAATCGGATGCCTGCTTGGGTGCCCAGGTGATAGTGACTTCCATATCAGGTGCACGCTTGCCTGTGAGCACAATTTGGGCCACATTGGTTGTGTGCCTAGTTTTATGATGCCTAGCCTTGGGACACCTAAATCTTGTGCGCCTAAGTTATACAGCATGAATTCACTTGGCTGCACATCTTCAGTTGTCTGTTAAGTGTACTGACAGACAGGTTTCTTAGCCAAGGGCGTCATCAAAGTGCTTTTCCCTCTGTGCTGCCTGTCATAATCGGGCATCTCAGCCTGGTGTGCCCTCTAACTTGTACCAGTGCTGCTTAGAAGCTCAGGGAGCGTTACTTCCTCTGATTTTATTAAGCCTGGTTCTTACCAGTCTGCTGATGGCCTGGGTAAAGTCTCAGGATGGGCGCCTGACCTTGGAATCCCTTAACAGGCTCATCAGCGGAGGAAGTTAGTTCAGTGGGCGCAGCACAGGTGACTTCTGGTTTTGGCATGGATCCTTTTGCATTTTCTTGGGTAGAATTGTTTTCAAGGATTGCAATTTTTCTTCAGGCACGTCCTCAGCCTCGTTCAGTCCCATCAGGTCAGAGTCACAGGCGGTGACCTCATTTTCCTGGTACTATTGTTAAGTGCCGAAGTATACCTAGATTGGTAGCAGATACTCCTAACAGGAATCTGGATGTCATGAATGATGAGGCCAATCCTGACCCTCTGGAGCAGTGGTTCTCAATCTTTTTCCCATCGTGACACACCTGACAGACCATGCTCACATCTGTGACACACTGCTCATTACAATTCATGGCGGAAATAAATAAATAAATAAAGGTCCGGTATTATTTTTATTGTTAAGAATGACACAAGGGAAAGATAAGTACTCTGAACAGAAATTGCATAAATAGTAAAACAGAACAGCAGCAACTTCCATCACTCAAACTTACAAGGCAAAACTGAAAATATTACACCAGGCCGTAAAACTCCAATACTCTTCCTATTAGGAAAACGGACCAAGCCAGGCTGCTATAGAGTCCTACACAGAAACTACACGCCAGCAGAATACCTCACCTCAGTCACATGTTCAGATCCTCACCTAACAAAGAATAAAAAGACCATAAAGTATAAATAGAAACATGCCAAGGAAAACTGAACTGGAAACGGCAACAAGCCAGAGATTCTGTGTGCAGTGTAACAAAGGAAAAAGAGAAACCTCACCAGTGTAATAAAACAAATCAAGAAATATAAAATCAATAGCAGTAAAACCAGCTAATGAATGAAATATCCAATAATTGAAAACTCATACCAAAAATTTCTAGAGACCAATAAAATGTTTCCAAATAGTAGGCACAAAGACCCAATAATGAAAAATAATGATTAAAAAAAAATGCTTTGCTCTGCATACCTGGGAACATTTGATATCCAGGTGCCCTGAGATTGTTTTGAATTAGCAGTAGGAGGGATGGTTTGCTTTCTCCTCTCTCACACTGGCTCTCAATCACACACAAGTACACGTGGTTTTTCTCTCTCACTTGTATACACTCTTAATTGCACACTTACACATACATGCTGTCTTTTCATACAATCACAGGCTTTCAATCACACACTTACATACATGCTGTGTCTTTCACTCACACACAGTTCACACACTTACAAACATGCTTTCTCTCTGTCTCACACACAGGCTCTTAATCATACATACACATGATCTCTCACACAGGTTCTCAGTCATACACTTAGATTCATGCTATCTCAATCACATATACACACATACTCTTTTACACAAACAAGTTTTCAATCACACACTTACACATACAGGCTCTGTCACTCACATACATGCTGACTTTCTCTCTCTCTCTCACACACATATGCATGCTTGCTTGCAGACTCTTCCCCCCACCTAACTAGCAGCAGCCTCCTCCACTTCCAGTCCTCGCGGCCTCGAGAAAGGACTCCCATCGACCGCGGGGGCTGACGTTGCTCCTCTTGTGCTCTGTGCCGCGCTGCTCATTCTTAAGGTGGTGCCTTTTCTTCTTCGGGCCACACTACTTGCTCTAGCATGGTCTCTTCTTCCTGCGTGCGCGGCCACTGCATTCCAGTTCCTCTTCCGGACCACGGGGGTGGGAAGAAGAGACCATGCTGGTACCGCTGACTCCAGCTCTCCTGGTGCATTCCGCCTGGGCTATCAGCATTTTAAGCCCGGGCGGAGGGGCCTAGAGCTCCCCCTGCCCCGCTGGGGCAGGGGGAGCTCTAGGCCAGCGGGAGACTGGGAAGTGTAGCGACCCACTTGTGTGCTTCAGGACACACTGGTGTGTCGTGACACACCGGTTGAGAATCGCTGCTCTGGAGGATGGGGAAATTCCTCCGGGACTGGAACTGTATAGGACTATGATTCGGTTCTTTCACAGAGATGAGCTACTGGCTCTAATTTCACAGAAGTTAAAGATGCTGGGAGTACTTTGGGCAGATTCCATGTCTGAGCTAAAGAAAAATCCCATTTTGGTTTTTTTGCGTAAAGCCTCTTGTTTTTTTCCCTGTTAAGGAGGCCATTCAAGAATTGATTGATCCTGAGTGGGGTGAACTGGTGGTTAATTTTAAAGAGGGTTGGGCTTTGAAAGGCCTGTATCCCTTGGATCCAGTTGTGAGAGATTTGATTTCCAAAAGTGGATGCGCTTGTCTGTGCCGTTTCCAAGTGGATGACTATCCCTGTGGAGGGAGAAGTGGCCTCGAAGGATGTGCACAATAGAAGAATTAAGGCCATTCTTAAGCAAGCATTTGAAGCACTGGCAATGACCTTGTTGTTCTCTGGTGGCTTGCTCTTTTTCACTGCTCTTTCATGAGGTTGATGAATCTGGAGTGAATTCCAGGGCAGTTATGGAGCCAGCAGCTACCTTTTTGGCAGATACAGGCTGTGATTGGGTCTGCACCTCAGCCAGAGGGGAGGCTTTGGTAACAGCGGCCAGGCGTCTGTTATGGCTGAGAAATTGGTCGGCCAATGCGACCTCCAAGGTTAAAATTGCCCTTCTAAAGGCTCGCTCGTTTGGGTGCGAGTTGGAGAAACTGGCCAGTAAGTGGGGCAAATACCTTGTTCCTTGTTGCTGGAGGATAAGAAGCAGGCATCGTGCTCCTTTGGCATGATACATCGTACCAGGGGATCCAAAGGTTTTCAACCCTACAGAGGAGCGACCTTTCAGAGGACTCAATCTTTCGATGGGTCTCAGTCCTTTTGTCTCAGATGGGGTGCGGGCTCAGGTAGTGGAACCTACTAAGCCTCCCAATGAAGGCTTGCTGACCCATCTCTGGGGACAGGAGATAGAATAGAGAGGCGCACCCCTATCAGAGGTGGGTCGAAATCACATCTGATCAGTGGGTCCTGGAGATATGAGAGCGATATGCGCTGGAGTTTCACATTGTTCCTTGGGATGTGTTCATGGAATCTCCCTGCTACTCCCCAGAGTGATTCGAAAGAACTAAGGATATTTATTTATTTTATTTTTAGATTTTTTTTTATACCGGTGTTCCTGTATGAAATACAGATCACATCGGTTTACATTGAAACTGAACATAAATTTTTGCCTAGAGGCATTTCATAGAACAAGGTTGTGGAACTTGGAAAAGGGTAAACTAGATCAAATTTAACATTGTAATGTAAACATATTAGCTAACAAGTCTCATTGAACAGTATAAACAAAAACATAAAAGCAAAACAGTAAATGTCACATGAGACCTGCAGCAAGAGAATGGATACAGAGTTGAGTAGAAGTATAGAACCTGGGGAATGCGATGATGAGGAACTCTTGCTGGCTGTAGGGGAAAAAAGTGCTTATGGTCCTGTAAAAGCTTGTTTAAAGAGCCAGGTTTTAAGTTTCTTTTTGAATGTAGAGTGGCAGATCTCTAGATGGATATCTGGCGGGAGCGCGTTCCATTGAATGGGGCCAGCAATAGATATGGTACGTTTCTGAAGTGAGGATTTTGTTGATGGAACATGGAGAGTGCCTTTATATGCTCCTCTGATGGGTCTAGCTGAAGAGTGAGGACGTAGTTAAGTGAAGTGGGGATATATTGTGAATTGATTTATGAATTACTGTGAGTACTTTATAAAGAATCCTTTGCTTAATTGGAAGCCAATGGAGGAGTTTGAGAATGGGGGTGATGTGATCTCTTTTATTCGTATTTGTAAGGATTCTAGCTGCAGAGTTTTGTAACATTTGGAGGGGTTTGAAGGATGAGATTGGGAGGCCGAAGAGAAGCGAATTGCAATAGTCTATTTTTGATAGTATAATGGCTTGAAGAACCAACCGGAAATCATTGAAATGAAGAAGAGGTTTCAACTTTCTCAGGACTTGTGGCTTGTAGAAACAGTCTTTAGTGGTGGTGCTAATAAATTTTTTAAGGTTAAGCTGATCGTCTAGAATGACGCCTAGGTCTCGAACTTGCGGTGAGTGATTTAATAAAGGAATGGTTGCAGTGAGTGGGTTAGCTGGGTTTAGCAACTTGTTGATGTCCTGATTGGTGCTTGTGGTGGCTCCAGGTTGGCCTGGGAGGCCTTGGTAGGACTTCCACAATTGTGAATACCAACCTGGAGCCACCACAAGCACCAATCCCATCTGTCCTTTGAACTTTCGAATCACTCTGCCCCACATGGGCCACAGGGAAAGGCATAAGGAAGCTTGCCTTCCAGCCACTCCTGCACAAGATCAATATCAAGGACGTCCAATCTCTACTGCGATGGAAAAAGCAAGGAACCTTCTCATTTTGTGATATCGCAAGTCTAAAAAAAGTTCTTCACAGAGGCGCTTGATTTTTGTCTTATAGTATAGCCCTTGAAAGGTCTCATTAGCTGAGGCATGGATTTTCCACTGCTGTGTTTTCCACCTTGCTTCGAGCAAGGAAGTTTTCCACTAGAGTTTGGAGTGTGCTTGAGGCTTGGTGTGAGGAATGAGGTGTGCTTCTCGTTAAATTAATATGCAGCTTATTTTGCAATTCTTACAAGATGGGTTACTTAAGGGCTTATCCTGTAACTCCATGAAAGCGCAGGTGGCAGATCTTGCTCTGTTTCAGGTTCAGGTGAATGGTAGACTCTTATTGGCCCATTCGGACGTAGTCCAGTTTTTGAAGGGGGTGAAGCATTTTTCTCTCTTACGGTTACTGGTGCTCTTCTGGAACATTAATCTGGTTCTAGACCTTTTTAGGCAAGTTTCTTTTTTTGACCACTATGTAGTCTTCCTTGAGGTTACTGAGTTTGAGGAGGATATTTTCATGGCAATTTGTTCTATGCATGGAGTTTTGGGTTGAAGACTTTTCAGCTAGGGTCCTTTCCTGTTGGCGTCTCCAGGGGCGGTCCAGCTTCGGTCTGTTCTGTCTCTTTTGCCAAAAGACTTTCGGTGGGATCATTCAGTTTCCCTGCCAATGCTGGACAGGGAGAGAGATGAACAAATATCCTCTGTTGTGGACCTTGGATGTCAAAAGACATCTGATGAGGTAGTTTGAGGTTTCTAAACCTTTCAAGAACACTGACTGCCTGTTTGTTATCCACGGTGACAATAAACAGGGTGAGTTGGCATCGCAGGCTACCATAGCCCACTGGATTAAGGAAGTTATCTTTGTCATGTATGTGAATACTGAGCAGCTGTTAACTAGATGGGTTAGGGCTCTTTCCAGTAGGGTTTGAGCAGTGTCATAGCTGGAGCTTAGATTGTTGTCTCCTGTCGAGTTTTGCTGATTCTCCATTGTATACTTTTCCAGGTATTGCTGCCTGGATGTGCAGGACAGGGAGGACACAGTCTTTTGAGTGTGCATGTGGGTTGAACAGAGGGCAGCCTCCTGCCCTATTAGGGAGTAGCTTTGGTACATCTCAGTGGTGTGGATTAACCTGTCCGATTGCTATGAAATGAGAAATTACTACTTGATGATTTTTCTTTTAGTGAAAACAGGTTAATCCACCTTCCTGCCCTAGTGTCGTCCTGAGTGGCTGCGTTTCTGGGGATGACTGGTAATTGTCAGTTTCAGTCCCTCGATTAGTAATGTTGTTCTGTCAGAGCTCAGTGTTCCCTGTTATGAGTGGTTGATTAGTTATTTATAATCAAATATTGTTAGTCTATTTACAGTTTTGGCTTTTGCAGAGAATACTAGTAGGTGTATATATACTGTGATGTCAGTTTTGCTCAGTCTCCATCTGGTGGTAAATGTGCATAACCCACTGGTGTGGATTAATCTGTCTTCACTAAAGAAAAGGAAATGATCATGTAAGTAGTAATTTCTCATTCTCAAAGCCTTTACCTCCCACTGATTTAGGTTATCAGAAGCTAGAAAACATGTACTGACTGATTTTTTTAATGAACATGGATAGACTCCAAAAATAACCCCCAAACAAACCTGCAGGTTTTATAGTTTTGAGTCTGACAGCAAGACACTACCATGGTACTTCGATTAATAAAACATAATTTCACCATGGATTCACTAAATATGTAAGTGAAAAAAAAAAGCAAGTTTGCTTACCGTAAACTGTATTTCCATAGATAGCAGGATGAATTAGCCATGCTGTCATGGGAACGTCCGTCAGGCGTCGAGGCAGAGCTTGTCAAAGCTGTTACAGCGCTTAGCTCTGTCCGGCTGCATGTGTGTTCCCGCGCTGGAAGGCAGATTCTCCTCAGTCTGTACAATAGCAGAAGGAAAGCATTAACATATGCAGGCATGGCTGTCCAGGAAAGCGGGTGGGTCAGCATGGCTAATTCATCCTGCTATCTATGGAAACACAGTTTATCTATGGAAACACAGTTTACTGTAAGCAAACTTGCTTTTTCCCATTGATAGCAGGGCTGAATTAGCCATGCTGTCATGGGAGTCCCAAGCTCCCGGGTGTGCGAGGGTCCGTGTGCTGTTGCAAAACTTGCTCGAGTGTAATCCAGAGTCGTGGACAGCCTGCTTGAAAAGTCTATGAGATGAAATGCTGTAACACAGCTCGCCCCAATTTGGCGTCTTCAGATGTCTGCTGGTCCAGACAGTAATGAGATGTAAAGGTATGGAGAGACAACCATGTGGCAGCTTTGCAGATGTCAATGGGCGGTACATGCCGTAGATGGGCCACCGAGGTGGAGACTGCTTGCAATTGATGATCGTTTGGTTTATGTGGGAGTGGAATGTTTCGCTTATCGTAGGAGAACTGGATGCATTGGGAAATCCAGCTGGAAACTGTTCACCACCACTGGTAGGCCGGGGGCATTCGGGTTAAGAGACAAAAAGCTGTGATGCTCGAGCCTCTGAATGCTATCTTACAGTCTAGTGTGTGCAATAGACTTTCTCTGTCATTCTGGTGGGGTTTTGGGAAAAATGTCGGGAGTTCGATGGACTGATTAAGGTGGAAAGCTGAAACCACCTTCGGCAGGAAGGAGGGATGAGTTCGGAGTACCACCTTATGGTGGTAAAACTGGAGGTACAGAGAATAGTGTACTAGCGCTTGTGGTTCGCTTTTGCGTCATGCTGAAGTCACTGGTACAAGAAGAACTACTTTCCATGTGAGGTATTTTATGTATGCTGACTCCATGGGCTCAAATGGTGGCATTAGCTGCTCCAAAATGAGATTGAGATTCCAGGCTACCGGTGGTTTAACCATCGGGGGTTGAAGATGAGTCCTCTAATGAATCTGACCAGAGGGTGGTTAGAGATTGGGTGACCTTGATGTGGCTTGTGGTAGGCCGCAATGGCACCAAGGTAGACTCTAACTGAAGCCGTTGCCAATCCCGCTGTATACAATGTGTGCAGGTAGTCCAGTAGGGTTTCCAGTGAACAACCAAATGGTCGAAGTGGTGATCTATGCACCAGGTAGAGTACTTCCTCCACTTCAGCTGGTAATTGCGTCTTGTAGATGGTTTTCTGGTGGCAATAAGGATCTCTTGAGCGCCATGGGAGATTCCTTGTTCACTCAGTAGTGACCGTTCAATCTCCACAACATTAGGTGCAGTGAGACCTGCATCGGGTGCAGAAGGGAGCCTTTCTCTTGGGATAGGAGGTCGTTCCTGTAGTCTAGTGGAAGGGGAGCTTCGACTGACAATCGTAGGAGATACGTGTACCAGGCTTGTTTGGGCCATGCTGGAGCTACCAGGATTAGATCTGCGGCATCCTGCAAGCACTTCTGAAGTGTGCTAGTAAGGCGTGGAATTAGGGGAAAGGCATACAGCAGTCCTTCAGACCAAGGGAGTAGAAAGGCATCTTGTGCTGTGCAGAGGGGACTGGGAAACACTGAGCAGAACCGTGGCACCTTCCTGTTCTACTCCATGGCAAAGAGGTCCATGGTCTGAATTCCCCAGTGGGTGAAAATGTTGTCAGCCACCTCTAGTGTAGCGACCACTCGGCTGCATCAGGGGCTCTGTAAAGACACAATCTCCTTCTAGATTCAGCTCAGATTATTTGGAACCCCCCAGCACATCAGGGGCCCATCCCTCCAGAAGTAGGAGCTCCTGACAAGTTGTGTGTAATGAAGACTGTGAAGTAGTGCTTGATGTCCTGGGGGTTCCAAATAATCTGAGCGAAACTTGGCCGAAGTCTGACAGGCATTATTGTTTTGAATAAATTTACTTTTCAAGGCATCGGTTTTGTTTTTTATTGTGTGGTAGGCATCCTTCAAGTCTAGTGAGCACATCCAATCGTTGGGTTGGAGGAGAGGAAGAATGGTCTTGAGGGAGACTGTCTCGAATTTTTCTAAGACCAGATACTTGTTCAGTTCACGTAGGTCCAGTATTGGAAGGAGACCTCCTGATTTTACATAAGAACATAAGAAATTGCCATGCTGGGTCAGACCAAGGGTCCATCAAGCCAAGCATCCCTTTTCCAACAGAGGCCGAACCTGGCAATTACCCAAAAACCAAGAAGATCCCATGCTACTGATGCAATTAATAGCAGTAGCTATTCCCTAACTAAACTTAATAGCCGTTAATGGAATTCTCCTCCAAGAACTTATCCAAACCTTTTTTGAACCCAGGTACACTAACTGCACTAACCACATCCTCTGGCAACAAATTCCAGAGCTTAATTGTGTGTTGAGTGAAAAAGAAATTTCTCCAATTAGTCTTAAATGTGCTACTTGCTAACTTCATGGAGTGCCCCATAGTCCTTCGGATAAAAGAAAGTGTAAATAAGAGTCACATCTTCTCGTTCAAGACCTCTATCATATCCCCCCTCAGCCATCTCTTCTCTTCTCCAAGTTGAGCAGCCCTAAACTCTTCAGCCTTTCCTCATAGAGGAGCTGTTCCATCCACTTTATCATTTTGGTTGCCCTTCTCTGTACCTTCTCCATCGCAACTATATCTTTTTTGAGATGCGACCAGAATTGTACGCAGTATTCAAGGTGCGGTCTCACCATGGAGCGATACAGAGGCATTATGACGTCCTTAGTTTTATTATTTATTTATTTGTTTAAGTTCTTTTAATATACCGATATTCAAGACAAGTCTTATCGTACCAGTTTACAATAAACAAGGGAGAGAACCAATTAACATGGAAAGAGACAAAGTTACAATAAAACAGGGAGAGTAGAACATGGGCCTTTAGAAAGACAGGGGTAGATTGAACAAGTTCAAACTAGAGGGTAAAGTAAGATAAACAGAGAGCAATTGATAAAAATAACAAAACATATTTGGTTACTATAGAGGTGCTGAATTTAGCAAGTTCTTTAAATAGGAAGTTTCTAGCATTGTAGAAAAGTTTCTTTAGCGATATGCTTGTGTGAACAACCGGGTTTTCAGTTTCCTTCTGAAGGAGAGATGGCATTAATCTTGGCGTAGGTCTGGGGGAAGTGAGTTCCAGTGATGCGGTCCGGCAGTGGATAGTGCTCTTTATTTCAATGGAGTTGTGTGTAGAGGATTTGCTGGGGGGTGCTTGGAGAGAGCCTTTGTATTAACCATTCCCTTCCTAATGATTCCTAACATTCTGTTTGCTTTTTTGACTGCTGCAGCACACTGAGCCGACTATTTTAAAGTATTATCTACTATGATGCCTAGATCTTTTTTCTGGGTGGTAGCTCCTAATATGGAACCTAAGATCGTGTAACTACAGCAAGGGTTATTTTTGCCTATATGCAACACCTTGCACTTGTCCACATTAAATTTCATCTGCCATTTGGATGCCCAACCTTCCAATCTTGCAAGGTCCTCCTGTAATGTATCACAATCTGCTTGTGATTTAACTACTCTGAATAATTTTGTATCATCCACAAATTTGATAACCTCACTTGTCTTATTCCTTTCCTGATCTCTCATATATATATATATATATATATATATATATATATATATAAGCACCGGTCCAAGTACAGATCCCTGAGGTACTCCACTGTTTACCCTTTTTCACTGAGAGAATTGACCATTTAATCCTACTCTGTTTCCTGTCTTTTAACCAGTTTGTAATCCACAGAAGGACATTGCCTCCTATTCTATGACTTTAGTTTTCTTAGAAGTCTCTCATGAGGGACTTTGTCAAATGCCTTCTAAAAATCCAAATACACTACAGCTACCGGTTCATCTTTATCCACATGTATATTAACCCCTTGTTATAGTTAGTGAGGTTTGGGTGGACCCTTGGACACTGTGGCAGCTGACCACACCCATGGGGGGAAGTCCCGTGAGGGGCCCCAGGTCAGGCTCAGCTCTGGACACACAAACACAGATAGTTCTTTATTTAGACAGTTTGAGAAACCACCAGAGTTGGCAGTAGTGAGTAGATGTTGTAGCCCGGCTGGGCTAGTATTCCCCAGGGTGCTGGAACAGCGGTTTCTCCAGTAGCAGTGCTGTAGTGGAGAGAACTGAGAAAGTGAGTACAATAGAACATTCAGAGTCCCAATTATGGAGAAGCCCCGAGATAGGGAGAGCTGGCCCTCGAGGAGCGAGTACCAGATCCCTAGAGGTAGACTTCTTGGCAAAGTACTCACACAGTGGCTCCACGTAAGAGATGGCATTGGCGCTGGAACGGAGGCAGGCCCTCGAGAAGCGAGTACCTGGTTCCAGGGAAACAGCTCTGAGGAGTAGATGGTAGTACTCACTGATGGTGTCTGTACCGAATTTTTCCAAGTAGAAGAGGAGATAGATGCAGGCAGCGAGTCAGGGAACATGGGCCCTCGAGGAGCGAGTACCGGTTACCTGATAGCGACCTGAAAGAAACAATGAGGCCCCCGAGGAGCGGGTACTCCGTTAGCAGTCCAATAGGAGTTGGAAGGCAGAGTAGCTGGGTATGGAGAGCGAATCCCATCCGTAAGAACACCCTTGCTAACTCAACGGCTAGCACCAAACAGTAGGCTTAAATATCCGGGCAGCATGATGTCATCACAGGGGTGCGCCAATGAGAAAGAGGGCCGCGCAGCGCGTGCGAACTAAGGTACCTGGAGAGCATGGCGGGAGGCAGCACCCAAGCCTGTCCGGGGATGCCAGAGAGGATGGCAGGCAGACACTGTGGCAGCCAGGCGTCCATGAGGAGCAAAAGGAGTCGCAGAAAAGAAAAGGTAGGCGGAGTAAAGCCGTCGGGCAGCGACGGTCGCAACACCCCTTCAAAAAAAAAACGAAGCAGATTTGTTAGGCAAGACTTCCCGTGGGTAAATCCATGTTGACTGTGTTCCATTAAACCACATCTTTCTATATACTCTACTATTTTGATCTTTAGAATAGTTTCCACTATTTTTCCCAGCACTGAAGTCAGGCTCACTGGTCTATGGATACCCGGATCGCCCCTGGAGCCCTTTTTAAATATTGGGGTTACATTGGTCACCCTCCAGTCTTCAGGTACAATGGATGATTTTAATGATAGGTTATAAATTTTAACTAATAAATCAGAAATTTCATTTTTGACTTCCTTCAGTACTCTAGGATGCATACCATCCGGTCCAGGTGACTTGCTACTTTTTAGTTTGTCAATCTGCCCTACTACACCTTCCAGGTTCACAGTGATTTGGTTCAGTTCGTTTGACTCATCACCCTTGAAAACCATCTCCAGAACTGTTATCTCCCCAACATCCTCATTAGTAAACATGGAAGCAAAGAATTCATTCATTTAGTCTTTTTGCAATGGCCTTATCTTCCCTAAGAGCCCCTTTAACCCCTCGGTCATCTAATGGTCCAACTGACTCCCTCACAGGTTTCTTGCTTCAGATATATTTTAAAAAGTTTTTATTATGAGTTTTTGCCTCTATGGCCAACTTCATTTCAAATTCTCTCTTCGCCTATCTTATCAATGTTTTTCACTTAACTTGACAATGCTTATCCCATTTTCTTCAGATGGATCCTTCTTCCAATTGAAATCTCCCATTATTATTGCACTGCCAAATTGGTTAGCTTCCCTGATTTCTCTTAGCATTTCATCATCTGTCTGACCATTTTGTCCAGGTGGATGGTAGTATATTCCTATCACTATACTCTTACCCAACACACATGGGATTTCTACCCATATAGATTCTACTATGCATTTAGTCTCTTGTATGACCTTTATCTTGTTGGACTCTATACCCTCCCGGACATAAAGTGCCACACTCCCACCAAGTTGATCCTCCCTATCATTGCAATATAATTTGTACCCGGATATAGCACTGTCCCATTGGTTATCATCCTTCCACCAAGTCTCTGTGATGCCAATTATGTCAATCATCATTTACTGCTATACACTCTAACTCTCCCATCTTACTTCTTAGACTTCTGGCATTTGGCATACAGACATTTCAAAGTATGTGTTTTTGTTTGTATTAAAACCTGCTTTTCAGTTATTAGGGATAATTTGGAAATCATTAGCTTCGATGATTTTTTACATATAGGCATATGGACTATGTTTGCTTTTAATGGAACCTCTTGTTGGGATGCCCTAACTCTCCTGTTTCATTAGTATCCTTCAAGGATACATTTCTTCAAACCATGCACTGCTGAGTAACTGTCTGATTTTCCCCCTTGTTCTAGTTTAAAAACTTCTCTATCTCCTTTTTGAAAGTTAGTGCCAGCAGCTTGGTTCCACTCTGGTTAAGGTAAAGCCCATCCTTTCAGAAAAAACTCCCCCCCCCTTCCTCAAAGGTTTCCCCAGTTCCTTACAAAACTGAACCCCTCTTCCCTGCACCATCGTCTCATCCACGCATTGTGAAACTCTGGAGCTCTGCCTGCCTCTGGGGACTTGCATGTGGAACAGGAAGCATTTCAGAGAATGCTGCCCTGGAGGTTCTGGATTTCAGCATTTTACCTAAAATTCTAAATTTGGCTTCCAGAACCTCTCTCCCACATTTTCCTAGGTCATTGCTGCCCACATGCACCATGACAGCCGGCTCCTCCCAAGCACTGTCTATAATCCTATCTAGGTGACGCTTGAGCTCTGCCACTTTCGCACCAGGCAGGCAAGATACCAGACGGTCTTCACATCCACTAGCCACCCTGCTATCTACATTTCTAATAATTGAATCACCAACTATGATGGCTGGCCTAACCCTTCCCTCCCTGGGCAGTAGCCCTGGGAGACTTGTCCTCAATGCGAGAGGACATTATATCACCTGGAGAGCAGGTCCTTGCTACAGAATCACTTCCTGCTACACCAGGGTAGTGATCTCCTACTGGGAGACCTTTCTGATCCAAGGCAGCACTGGGGCTGCCAGACTGGATTTGGGACTTGGCTACTATGTCCCTGAAGGTCTCATCAATGTACCTCTGTCTGCCTCAGCT
Organism: Rhinatrema bivittatum; assembly: GCF_901001135.1. Classification (NCBI taxonomy): domain Eukaryota; kingdom Metazoa; phylum Chordata; class Amphibia; order Gymnophiona; family Rhinatrematidae; genus Rhinatrema; species Rhinatrema bivittatum. The sequence continues at coordinate 243,807,865 of NC_042617.1, forward strand.
CCTCCAAGTCTGCTACTCTAGCCTCCAGAAATCAGACTTCTTCCCTGAGAGCCAGGAGTTCTTAGCACCGAGTGCACACATATAATCTCTCACCGGCGGGTAAAAAATCATACATGTGACACTGAATGCAAAAGACTGGAAAGCCCTCCTTTTGCTGCTGGACTTCTGCCTTCATCTTAGTTTTATTGAGTTCCTAGTTAATTTTAGGATACTAAGGGAGTTGGAATTAGAGTACTTTAAATTTACAGGTGAATTTACTAATTAATCAGCTAGTGTCCTACAAGGGGATGATTAAACTGTCAGTAAGGGCTGGTACAATAGTATGATTTAGATAAGACCCCGATTGAATTTTAATGAGATTCTCTTGCCTAATAATCAAGGGTTGAGTGGGTGGGAAAGACAGACACTAGAATTAACTATCTCTGGCTTGCTTATTACCTCAGACACACACAAACTCTAAAGAATATATCCCTCTATTTCACCTTTCACCAAACTTATACATCCAAAGATTTCCCAAAGCTATACTTACCAATCCTCTTTAACAACCATTAAATTGATCTTCACTCCATTTAATTAAGGGTTTGAGATTCACGAGTCGTTAGGCGTGCACTTCAGGTCCTCTTCTACTGCAAAGGGTGCGGGGGCCTTTGGAAGCTGGGGCTGTGGATCTCTTGCGGTGACCTCTGGACTCCTCTCCCGGGGGATGCTGGGAGCAGTATGCAGATGAGCCTTTTGGTCCTCTTCTACTGCTTTGGTATTAGGAAGCAGGGTGAGTAAAACCCCATATTCCAGAGTGATGTGGGTAGGACTTGGATTGCGTGCTGAAGCTGAAGAGTTGAAATTTCTTCCACTAGCTGCAGATGATCGTTTCCTATTCCCGTGATGGTGATGAGGTTGTGTGGGGGTCTGAATGTAAAATGGAGTTGGTAACCGTGACGTACTATCTCCAAAACCCAAAGATCGGTCGTTATTCATGACCAGGCACTGATGAAGGATGATATCCTACCTCCTACTACTGTGGGTGGTTCTTGGCCCTGTTGTTGTTGGGCTCTGGGTCTACCTCGTCGTCGCTGCTGTTGTGACTGCTGATGCTGTTGTGGGTGGGTGATAGGAAGGGTAGGTCCGTTAAGGTCTCTGCTGATATGGTTGCCTGCAAAGAGGGGCGAAGTATTGCTGAGGGAACCCGGCATAGGACTGCAGGTTAGTCAAAGATTGCACAGCCATGCTTTGTTCCTTCAGCTGGGAGACCGTTTCTTGTAAGCGACTGCCGAAAAGGTTATCTCCCTGACAGGGAAGATTGGCCAGCTTTTCGTGAATGTCTTCCTGTATGGCATTGTCTCGAAGCCATGCCAAACGCCATGCAGCAATTGCCGATGCCCTGGATGATGTCTCAAAAGCTTTGTATATGGTACGGAGGAGATGGCTTATACCCTCCTCCATATCTTGAATTGATTGAGGTGGAGGGACAGACTAAGCCGCATCTGGCAGAAGACATTTGGCCAGTTGGAGGAAGTCTTACAAGTATTGTACTATATAAAACATGTTGGTGGATGCAAGCACCCAGCATGGCAGATTGGAAGGACCTTCTGGCAAGTTCGTTGAGATATGTGGTCTTTACCAGGTGTTGTGTTGGAATGTAACCTGGTTTTCTTCACTCGCTGTATCGCTGACTCTACCACAATAGAGGCATGTGGCAGTTGAGGTGGTGTGTACAAAGGGAACTGTTTTTCATGCGAAATTCTAAGTCCGTTTTTCTGGAGTCCAGCATCATAGTGAACGGTGTTTCCCAGGATTTCTCCAGGACTGCATCCAGCACATGGTGGAATGGGAGGGCTGTTGGTTCCGCGGGAAGGTAGAAAATCTTTAAAATGCTTAAGGTTTCCGACCTTGGATCCAGCAGCTTGTGGATCTTACTTTGTTAAATTTTGGATAGGAGACATCCTCCGGAGGGGAGGGGGGGGAGAGGGTCAGAGGAGTATCCCGTGAATGACCCTGGTGATGAAGGCGAGGAAACCGGTTGTGGAGGCAACTTTGAGGTTCGGGTGGGCAGGTTAAAGGAACATCGTGTCCTGGCAATTGTCCTGAGATAGGTGAGAGCATCCTCTGTGACACCTCATGACTGTGGTGGCGACACGTGAGGGCTGGTTGGGACCCGATGCGGGTAGGAGAACTCCATCTGGAGAGAGGAAAAAGAGCCTTGTGATGGCGGATGAAATCTGAGTGATGGCTTGCTGGGCCATGTCTGATATTGAGGGCGGTGGAGCCCGTGGTTGATCCCATCTGCGATAGTGTGGAATGGCTACCAGGAGAATGTCTGTCTGTTTGAATCGGGAACCTGTGGGCGTCGTTTCTGAGGGGCCACATCTTCTCGCATCTGTGCCCTCTTACTCAGGGGTTCTTGCAGCTGCAAGGAGGAGCGACGTCATTGGGAAACTGAGGAAAGGTCAGAGTAGACTCATATGGATGAAGATAATGAGGCATCCTGGGAGGGGGAGTGAGATGATACATCCACCCATTCTTCCTCTGACCTGGGAGTTGACTCTGGCTTCTTGGGGTATGGGTGTGATCGGAGGGAACGTCATTACCTGGGTCCAGTCTCTCCTGAAGCCGCTGCAAGGGTGGCATCACCCCGTTCGTTGTCGTTTTCTGTGTCGGACTCTTGGATGATGCGTACTTGTGGACTGCTGATTTTGCTGTTAAATAATATTTACACATGCAGTTTTTTATTTTGTTTGTCCGGCTGAGAGAGAAACACAGCTCCGCATGCGTTCCCGCATGCGGAAAGGACAGACTGAGGAGAATCTGCCTTCCTGCGCGGGAACACACGCACAGCCGCACAGAGCTAAGCTCTGTAAGAGCTTTGACAAGCTCCACCTCTCTATGCCTGACGGACGTTCCCATGACAACATGGCTAATTTAGCCCTGCTATCAACGAGAAATAAGCCATAAACTGTTAGAAACAAGAATAAATCTAATTTCATTGATCTTGCACAATCATTTGTGTATCTCTTAAAATAAAACTCAATACTCTATTCAAAAGAAATGTATGATACCAGAGGCTCCAGAGGCTCCGATCGTTGCGAGGCCTGCGCAGCCGGCGCCGAGGCCCACCGGGGTAAGGCCTGATCGCACCCTTGCCCCACGGCAGCCCCCAGCGCCGACCACGAGGCACCGAGCCGCGACCTGAGGCGCCTCCCTCAGCCCTCCTCCGGGCAGGAAGCAGCCAATCAGCCCCACCACCAGCCGCCAATAGCAGCAGGGCCAGGAGCCCTTTAAATCCACCGCGGCGGCGAAAAACCGGTCTCTTACCTGCTCCAGAGGCTCCGATCGTTGCGAGGCCTGCGCAGCCGGCGCCGAGGCCCACCGGGGTAAGGCCTGATCGCACCCTTGCCCCACGGCAGCCCCCAGCGCCGACCACAAGGCACCGAGCCGCGACCTGAGGCGCCTCCCTCAGCCCTCCTCCGGGCAGGAAGCAGCCAATCAGCCCCACCACCAGCCGCCAATAGCAGCAGGGCCAGGAGCCCTTTAAATCCACCGCGGCGGCGAAAAACCGGTCTCTTACCTGCTCCAGAGGCTCCGATCGTTGCGAGGCCTGCGCAGCCGGCGCCGAGGCCCACCGGGGTAAGGCCTGATCGCACCCTTGCCCCACGGCAGCCCCCAGCGCCGACCACGAGGCACCGAGCCGCGACCTGAGGCGCCTCCCTCAGCCCTCCTCCGGGCAGGAAGCAGCCAATCAGCCCCACCACCAGCCGCCAATAGCAGCAGGGCCAGGAGCCCTTTAAATCCAACGCGGCGCCTAGGCGTCGCACGCCGAGCGTCGCACGCCGAAGGAGCACGACAAAGGGGCTGGCCCCTTTGTGCGCCCCTTAGTGCAGCCCCGAAGTGCCCCTAAGTGCAGAACGTTCCTCCCCTAGCGTTCCCCTCGCTCCCTGCTACAATTTACCATACTTCCACAACCTCTCTTCAATCTCGGTTGCCATCCTGTTACAAATATGCTAGCCCTATCTATCCCCACGATCAATTACTGCTACTCCAATCGCAGATTCACCACGAATCCCATCATACATCAGCACAAACGATGGATCTCCATTATGGCTTCACCCCTAACCCAACTCCTTGGGCTCTCCATTTTCTCTTAAACCCTATTCAACGCCCAATCCCTCTCAAAAAAAACACACCTACTCAATGACTATCTCTTGGACTCACAACCAGATATCTGTGCCATTACAGAGACTTGGTTGAAAACTACAGATATAGCACTAATCAACCAGCTTCCCACTCAATTATATAATGTATTCTCTATTCCCAGACCTAAAAAAAGAGGGGGAGGACTGATATTAGCAGCAAAAAAAGAACTAAGATTAATCTTACAGAACTCCTATTACACCTCCAATCTCGAATGTGCTGTATTCAAATCAAAACAGCTCCAGATCTGCCTAGTTTACGCCCCACCTGGGCTCCTGGAATCAGACCCTTCCCCCTTAATAGAAATCATTGCCAAAGATATCAAATCAGAAACTCCAGCCATCATCTTGGGAGATTTTAACCTCCACATTGATGTGACACCCCACTCCGCCAATTGCGAAGCATTCCTGTCAGCAGTCAAGGCCCTGGGTTTCACACAAATTGTTAAAAATCCCACCCACAGAGCTGGCCATACATTGGACTTAATCTTCATCAATTCAGACCTCACTCAAACCTCCCTGCCTCTTTGCTCCCCTATCCCATGGTCAGACCACCAGATGATCACTACGGAACTACTCATTAAAGAAAATCCAGCGGCCGCATCTAAAACTACAATCAATTACAGAAAACCTTGCACCCTGGATGACCTCAGGTCTCATTTATCAACAGAACTGGTGAATCTTGATCTCTCCAATGTAGATGCCGCTCTCACCTCCTGGCACAACAGCACAAACAAGGTAGCAGATATATTATGCCCTTTAAAAACAAAAAACTTAGACCCCTCCAACAAAAACAAAAAACCTTGGTTCACACAGGAACTGAAAAACATCAAACAAGAACTAAGACGTAAGGAACACTTGTGGCGCAAGAGACCCTCCCACTCAACCCTAACGGACTACAAAAAATACATGCACAACTACAGAAACTCCATCCTCCGTACAAAAAAAGACTACTATGCTAGTAAAATTCATAATTTTATGTTTGATGCCAAAGCCTTGTTCTCCTATGTCACAGAACTCACGAAACCCAACTCTCCAGCAATCCCAGATTGCCAAGCGCAATCTAGATGCTCTGAACTGGCACAATTTTTTGAAAATAAAATCCTCAAGCTAATAGCCCCTCTGAATTCCCCAAACACAAGACCACCATCACCCTTCTACTTCGACTCAAACCAGGAAGCAAACTTAAAAGCCTTCGAACCTACCACTTCACTTGAAATTGAATCCATTCTCAAAAAGATGAAGCCATCTTCACACCCAGCTGACTCTATTCCCTCAAAATTACTGCTCACCGTACCAGAAACCATCTCCAAGCCTCTAGCAAAGATTATCAATTGCTCTCTAACACAAGGATCAGTACCTGATATCTTGAAACTCGCAACCCTTAAACCTTTACTCAAGAAACCTAACTTGAACCCCACGGACCCAGCTAACTATCGCCCCATTGCTAACCTTCCTTTTGTCGCCAGACTTATGGAAAGAATTGTGAACAAACAACTGTCGGATTACCTAGAGGAACATAAGATTCTAGCTCCCGCCCAATTCGGTTTCCGCAAAGCTCTCAACATGGAATCTCTTCTCATCTCTCTAACGGACAAAATCCTCACAGGCCTCGATAAAAAGACCCCATACCTGCTAGCACTACTCGATATATCTGCAGCTTTCGACACGGTGAAGCACTCCATCCTCATCAACCGCCTCGCAGACATTGGAATATCAGGTACAGCCCTGGAGTGGTTCAAGTCCTTCCTCAATAACAGGAAATTCAAGGTCAGAATCAGCAACAAGGACTCGCACCCTGTAAATGCCACTTTCGGAGTTCCCCAAGGATCTTCTCTATCCCCCACTTTATTCAACGTTTACCTCCTTCCGCTCTGTCAGCTTCTCACAAAACTAAAGGTTACTAATTTCATTTACGCAGATGACGTTCAGATCCTGATACCTGTCAAAGAATCAATCACAAAAACGCTCACTTTTTGGAACAGTTGCCTACAGTCTATTACCACCCTCCTTACTAACCTTAATTTAGTACTCAACACATCTAAAACGGAATTACTAATCATCGATCAAGAGGACAACAAATATGCTCGGACACTCCACAACCTCTCTTCACTCCAAATATCTACTACCACTAATGTAAGAGATTTGGGAGTAACTATAGACAATCGGCTGAATTTAAAAAAATTCGTCAACAACACAACAAAAGAATGCTTCCATAAATTACGCATTCTAAAAAATCTGAAGCCCCTCCTTCACATGCAGGACTTCCGAACAGTTCTCCAAGCCATCTTATTCTCAAAAATAGATTACTGCAATGCTCTTCTAATCGGCCTCCCAGCTATCACAACCAAACCATTGCAAATGCTACAGAATTCTGCAGCAAGAATATTGACCAACACCGGTAGAGGAGACCACATCACTCCTGTCCTTATGTATTTACATTGGCTCCCTATCAAATACAGAATTCAGTATAAAGTGCTAACTATGATCCACAAAACGATTCACTCTCTAACTTCCCTCGAACTATCCTTCCCCCTGCAACATCACTCAACCTCCAAACCAATGAGAACAACATACCTAGGTACACTCTATGTTCCCCCGGCCAAGTCAGCTCTCAAGAAACGAGCATTCTCAATTGCAGGACCATTACAATGGAACAATCTGCCCTCGGAACTCCGAACAGAACCCTGCCTGCGGACGTTCAAAAAAAAACTGAAGACCTGGCTCTTCTCAAGAGCATTTACTTAAAGTCCCATACCTGTCCTTACTTTTTAGAACTTAGGTTCAATCGTGTCTAACCGATCGAAGTTCCCCGTAACCTCTATAATGTACTCCCTATGCTGATTATCATTTTTTTTTTCCCTTTTTCGATATTCCCTATATTCCACTCGTTATGCTTGTTCAACTACAGTTCTACTCTAGTACAATTTTGTTAATTATGTTCTTATTGTTTGCTGTACAAGGTTTAGTTAAATTATGTTTTTATTGTTTGATGTAATTTCCAACTGTTGGTTCACTGTAAACCGAACCGATATGTACTTGTACATGATCTTCGGTATAGAAAAGTATTTAAAAATAAAAAATAAAAATAAATATATATTGATGCAGACCAACATTGATTGAAGTGGATCAGGCCATTGCATTACACTTTTAATCATAGGTCTCACTATTGCATATATATAGATTTTCTGGTTCTATTTTTTATTTAAAAGATGTATCGCCCTACTGGGTCAGACCAAGGGTCCATCAAGCCCAGCATCCTGTTTCCAACAGTGGCCAATCCAGGCCATAAGAACCTAGCAGGTACCCAAAAACTGTCTATTCCACGTTACTGTTGCTAGTTAATAGCAGTGGCTATTTTCTAAGTCAATCTAATTAATAGCAGGTAGTGGACTTCTTCTCCTCCAAGAACTTATCCAATCCTTTTTTAAACACAGCTATACTAACTGCACTAACCACATCCTCTGGCAACAAATTCCAGAGCTTAATTGTGCGTTGAGTGAAAAAGAACTTTCTCTGATTAGTTTTAATCGGAGAAAGTTCATGGAGTGCCCCCTAGTCCTTCTATTATCTGAAAGAGTAAATAACTGATTCACATCTACCCATTCTAGACCTCTCATGATTTTAAACATCTCTATCATATCCCCCCTCAGCCGTCTCTTCTCCAAGCTGAAAAGTCCTAACCTCTTTAGTCTTTCCTCATAGGGGAGCTGTTCCATTCCCCTTATTTTGGTTGCCCTTCTCTGTACCTTCTCCATCACAATTATATCTTTTTTGAGATGTGGCGACCAGAATTGTACACAGTATTCAAGGTGCAGTCTCACCATGGAGCGATACAGAGGCATTATGACATTTTCTGTTTTATTCACCATTCCCTTTCTAATTCCCAACATTCTGTTTGCTTTTTTGACTGCCGCAGCACACTGAACTGACGATTTCAATGTGTTATCCACTATGATGCTAGATCTTTCTTGGGTGGTAGCACCTAATATGGAACCTAACATTGTGTAACTAACTATAGCATGGGTTTTTTTTCCCTATATGCATCACCTTGCACTTTTCCACATTAAATTTCATCTGCCATTTCGATGCCCAGATTTCCTGTCTCGAAAGATCTTCCTGCAATTTATCACAATCTGCTTGTGATTTTAACAACTCTGAACAACTTTTGTAACATCTGCAAATATGATTACCTCACTCGTTTGTATTTCTTTCCAGATCATTTATAAATATATTGAAAAGTAAGGGTCCCAATACAGATCCCTGAGGCACTCCACTGCCCACTCACTTCCACTGAGAAAATTGTCCATTTAGGGCCTCATTTTCCAAGGAGTTACCGTGTGTGATAAATCCGAAAATCGCGCTAACAGCAGTTCACACGATTTGCGAATGCAAATTTTTAATTTTGTATTCAGGGGGCGGAGTTGGGGCGGAGCAAATGTAAAGCAGGGAGGATTTATCGTGTGCCGCGAAACAACCGCACTGTTAGCGCGGCTCCTAACGCGGCCAATAACTACACCTCTTTCATTTGCGTTACGTTGTGCGCTACAGCCGGTAAAGGTTTATCGCGGTTCACGATGTTTCCGGACAGGCCTGTTTCAGTATGCTGCAATTTCATTTTTACTGTTAGGCTTATCTATACTCGCTGATTTATACTCTTTCTATCTTTTGCGTTAATGGTAGGTTTTTTTTCTTTTGGTGGTGTGTGCTTGTTTTCTGTTTCTTGCCTTGATCTTTTCAAGGAAAGGGGGAGTTAAATTGATAAATATTAATCACACACACATTTAAAATATACTACAAATAAGCAGGGCCATTGGAAACTGAAAATTTCCAGTTTATACTTTGGCCATATTCTTTTGAATGTCTGTTTCATAGATAGGGACCTTCACTTTCAGTTTTTATTTTATTTGGGAATTTCAATGTGATATAAAGTAACTTTATTCTAATTTTTTTTTTTTAACACAGGAAAAAAAATTGTTAAATGCCTAGTCATTTAGGGGGCTTTGTATTCCTCAGACATTAACTTCATCTTTTGTAAACTATTGCTATGGACTCAAGTTCCTCAGGAATTCAGAATTCTAGGGTATAGTCTAATGACTGTATTTTTTGTATTTTAATAGGGATATGGATTGTGTATTCTTTTTAAACAGTGTGATAAATTATAAATTGCTATATTTGTGATATGAGCTAAAATGTTTAAAAATAAATAAACTTTTATATACCGTCGTATAAGCATAGGCCATCACAACGGTTCACATTACGGCACCCACTAAAAACAATATAAAATTAAAAGTGCCATTCAACAATCTATTACAATATAAAATTTAAAAACAAAACCGATCTCTATCATATCTATACTTAAAATCTGAATCATCCCTAAAATAGTACAATATATATATACTTATCATAAAATATTATTAAAACTATTTTCTAAAAACGCATTTCTTACATAAAAACTAAACAATCAATTAGTCCACAGCCTTTCTTTGTTATTCCTGTTCTTTACAGAGCGCCTGCTTATACATCATGTTTTTAACATTCCTTTAAAAAGTTTATAATTCTGTTGAATTCTTAACTCTAAAGGTATTCCATTCCAAATTAAAGGGCCTGCTAGTGACAGGGCTCGTTCCCTGACTTGCGTCAAACGCACAGATTTTAATGAGGATATTGGTAATAAAGCTTTGTTAGCAGATCGAAGATTTTTTTGTGGTATGTGTAATCGTAGGGCAGCGTTAAACCAATCCACCTTTTCATCGTAAATTAGCTTATGTATAATGCATAATACTTTAAAATGAATCCTTTGTTCAACTGGCAGCCAGTGTAGTTCTGCTAAAGTTGGAGTGATATGGGCCCTTTTCCTCTTTCCTGTAAGGATTCTAGCCGCAGAGATCATTAAAATTTGTAATGGTCTGATTGTGGAATATGGCAATTCTAACAGCAAAGAGTTACAATAGTCAGTACTAGTAAATATAAGAGCCTGTAATACTGTTTTAAAATTGGCAAATTCTAATAAAGGTTTTAACTTTCTGAGGATAATCAGTTTCGCATATTTAAATTTTAAGCATCATATTTCACAAAAAGTAATTCAGGGTCTAGCATTTACCACTAGGTTCCGCACTTTTTCTGAAATTATCAATGTTTGATTATTTTGTGTATTGAGCAGAAGTGAATTTGATTTTGTAGTTTTACGTTCTAAGTGAAGGAATTCTCAATATTTATAACTAATTCCATCTGCTTAAACAGTTGTTTAATGATATCCAGATATATATTTGCCACTTTCATTGTTTTTTCTAAGATATCGTCAATTGGAAGCGCTATTTGTATGTCATCTGCACACATATAATATGTGATGCCTAACCCGGACAGAAGCTGGCATAGTGGCAATAAGTAGATATTAAAAAGGGTAGCAGACAATGCTGACCCTTGTGGTACTCCTGTTTGGAGATTTATTTTGTTAGACATTGTATTTTTAATGGAGACCTGATAATATCTTTCATTTAAGTATGATGTGAACCAGTCTAATGTAGTATCTTGTAATCCAATGTCTTTCAGGCTTTTTATCAGTATTTCATATTTCACTGTATCAAACGCTGCAGATAGATCCAGCAAAATCAGAAGATAGTGTTGCCCATAATCAAAACCTCTTAAAATGGAATCTAACAATGCAAGTACGGTAATAAAGTTTCAGTACTATAATTTTTACGGAAACCGTGTTGTGCAGGGAATAAAATGTTATTTTCTAGGTGTTCTGATAATTGTGTTTGAATAGTTTTTTCTATTAGTTTTGTGCGAAGTGGCAAATTGGAAATTGGTCTATAATTATTGAGAACTGTAGGGTCTAAATTCTTTTTCTTTAATATAGGTTTAATTATTGCTCCTTTTAGCTTATCTGGTAAATGTCCTTCTGACAGAGATTAACAATATTTGCTAGTACCGGAGCTACTGTTTCAGTGATCGCTTTTAGATCTCTAATAGGTATCGTATCCAGCATATGCGGTACAGGATTTAGATTTTTTTAGCAGGGCTTCAACTTCAGCATTAGATACTTTGTTAAAAGATGACCATTTCGTTATTTCCCTTGGGATCATTTTTATCTCTTGCTTTATATTGTTTTTAATCTTACTTCTCAAGTTTAAGATTTTGTCTCTAAAAAAAATTGAGCTATTTCGTTACAGCATGTCTCTGCTACGTTTTAAGTAACCATTTTTCTTTCTTCAGCGAAGCTATTAACTATATTAAACAGGGTTTTTGAATTATTTGCACATTTTTTCAATCTTTGAGCTATAGTATTCTTTTTTTTTTAATTTTTAGAATTAACTTTTTATAGTAGGCAAGGCAGCATCTGTATTTAGTCAGATTTTCAATAGTTTTATTCTTTCCACATTTTTTCATTGTTTGTTTCTTAGTCTCCGTTTAACTTCTTTTAATTGTGCGGAGTACCATAGTTTTGATTGTTTCATATCTTTATCATCTTAAATTTTCTTAGGGTTTATGTTATCGGCTATCTTGTTTAACTGTAACCATGAATTTGTTGCTGTAGTAATGTTAGAATAATCTATCTTTTGTACATTCCCTTGTATTTCTTCTTGTACTCTTTCTAAATTAAAAGGCGGGCGATATTCATATTTTATATGTTCACTTCTCCTTTCTATTAAATCACCAGTGTGTTTTATTTTCGAGGAGATAAGATAATGATCAGACCAGGGTATTTGTTCATATGTGTCTAAATCAGTAAATTCATCTTTTTTCTTTTTTTTTTTTTTATAAATGAGATCTAAAGAATGCCCTGCTTTGTGTTGGTTTATCTGTAATTAGCTTGCAACCTAAAGCATTCATTACATTCATTAATACCTGACAAGTATTAGATAGTGGTTGGACATCCATATGAAGATTAAAATCGCCAAGTATAATTGGCTTTGAAGGATGTAGATTAGTTGTGAAACATTCTATTAAAGGCGAGATATTTAATTCTAAAAGACTAGAGGGGCAGAATAGCAAACATCTGAAAGTTATCAGCATTAAATAATGCAATTTCATGATTAGCCGGTGTATCTAATTGTAGTAGTTTGCAGTTACATTTCTTTTCTATAATTAACATTAATCCACCTCCCCTTCTGTTAACCCGAGGAATTGAGAACACTTCATAATTCTTATTTGCTATCAGATTATTTAAAATAGAATCAGATTTCTTTAACCATGTTTCAGTAAGTGCAAAAAAATTCAGTTTTACATCCTGCAGTAAATCATATATAATAGGTAATTTTTTAGTGACTGATTGCGCGTTTACTAATAGAAATGTTAACACTAGAACATTATTCGTTTTTGCTATATTCGTATTTGTATTTATTTTTATGAGATTATTAATGTTCACAGTTTTTAATTCCTTTATATATTCTCGATCTTTTAGTTTTCTTTTATTAATGTCATACTTTGCTTTGTATATGCAGACTGGAATCATGGAAGTCCTGGTTGCTATTGATTCGTATCCTGTTGTATTTGGGTCCCGTTGATAGATTTGAATGTTCGTACTTGGGGGTTACGAAGGGGCGTACAAAGGGGACTGCTCCTTTGTCTCGCTCCTTTGGCATGTAACGCCGGCGCGTAGCGCCTCTGGGCTCTGTGCCGCGTTTAAAACCCCTTTTGGCGCGCTCAGATGACGTCAATCACGTCTGCCAGCTGGGGATGAGCACAGCGTGATTGTCCTGGGCTCCTCGGGGAGATTAGCCGGTCAGGCAGATTATTCAAATGATGAAACAATGCAGGAGTACAGGAATGTAGCTTAGATGTTACTCAGAGCCTATGAGCTAAAAATGTGTTTTATAAGTGATATATTTACAATAAAATAGTTTTCATACAATTATATAAGAACAGTTTTATACATTTTGTTATGAAGTTGTATTGATACAATTTAAAGGGGGATTTTAGGCCTTTTTTTTTTTTTTTAATGTTTAAACATTTTGGAGACCCTTATAGGTTTTTGATGCTAAATATTTGACTTTTTTTTTTTTGTTTTTGTTGGCACATTGAAATCCCTGGGGAAAAGTAAAATAAAAAAAACTGAAAACAAAGGTTCCTATTCATAGAGCACATTATGCCATCACTTTCCTGGCCATAATATAATGTAGCTGGCAGAGGAAAAAAAGTACAGAAAAAGCAAATACAGAATGCAAATGAGAAATGTGTAAACATTTTTTAAAATGCTGAATGTATATTCTTAATTGTTTGTACCTCAGTTTTATGTTGTGTTTTTATTTTAGTAGGTGACAATGAATGACCCAGGAAGGAGAAAAGGAAAGCCAAACAAGGGTGGTGGGAAAAGAGGAAGAGGAGGCAGCAGAGGAGGAAGAGGAAGACTGAGTAAGCTTCCAAGAGGAGGTGGAAGCCGAAAAGGCTCTAACAAGGCTTGGGATGATGGAGATGACATTTGCTTCTCTAATGAACCACAAACTTCATTCAGGTTATTCTCATCTGTTTACTAGAATTGTGGATAAAACTATAGTTGTATATGTAATTGAAGAACTGTGTGTGTGTGTGTGTGTGTGTGTGTGTGTGTATATGTGTGTATATACACACATATACACACACACACCAGTTCCGCTAGGAACATTGCCATATCACGTTCAGAAAAAAATTAAAAACTTGGCTGTTCGCCCAAGCTTACCCCTAAAAAAGCTGCAGGGTCACCCACACACTCTTACCCCACGGATGCGTCCATTTCCGCAACTCAAAGGAACTGTTGTCCGACTAATTGCACTATCTTATAATTTGCTTAATTTCATATACACTATGTAAATTTGTACATAAATTTATCCTGTAAGCACCCTCTCCTCCTTTTGCCCTTCTCTCCAGTTAGAATTTGTTTAACCTATCTTTTTTCTCTAACAGCCTAGTTCCACATTCCCTGTTATAATGTAACTTTTGTTTTTGATTGCTCTGTTAACTGGTTCCCCCTAGTTTACTGTAAACCGGTACGATAAGACCTGGTCTTGAGCATCGGTATATTAAAAGAATTTAAATAAATAAATAAATAAATTTTATATATATATATATATATATATCTGGGATATTTTAAAGCAATTTGAATTTCAAGAAATGAAAATATTTTTTCAGAACAGGAACTAGGAAAAATAATACTTTGGAGACTATAATATTTTATTGAACCAACCTAAAAAATCATATGTTATTGGGCATCTGTGGGACAAATGTGAATTAACAGAAGCCTTAGTTACCCTAGTGCTTAATGGAACAAAGGCCCTGTTCACATTCTCTGCTGTGGGAACATGTTTTTGAGTTAGGTTTTAGGTTTTACTAAAGGGTTTCCATATTCCTTTCCTAAAAAGGAATAAGACCCAAGTACCAATCTAACAAGTTGTATATTAATCTTATATTTCTTAGCATATGGGACAGGTGGATGAAAACCAGTGGGTTATACATTCTACCAGCAGATGGAGATGGAGCAAAGCTGATATCCCTGCAGTGACATCAGCTTGCCAGTATTCTCTGTCCCCACTGACGGTGGACGTGCATCTTCTCACTGGGGACTGCTTAAAAAATGTTTCAAAAGAGGAGTTTTATTCGCCCTGCTCTCCTGTGGTTATACCTTATGATCCCTCCCTCAGTTGAGAATTCCTGAGTTGATATCTTTGGATCCCTCCCTCAGATATGAGTGCCTTGGTCTGCTGGTTTTTCAGCCAGCGTGGACTTAGCTGTTCAGTTTCAAGCGCTACCTTTTGGTTTGGCCACCGTACCTAGAAAAATTTCCAAGGTTATGGTGGTGGCAGCAGCAGAGCTGAGAGAGAGGATGGTGTTCTGGTACTCCTGTACTTACATGACTGGTTGGTTCGGGCCAAAAGTCTACAAGAGAGCCTTTGGGTCTCCACAAGGTGATCTCCTTGTTGCAGGAGCTAGGTCGGTTGGTGAACCTGACCAAGAGCAATCTTCAGCCATCACAGTCACTGAGTATCTGCTTGGTTCAACACAAAGCAGGCAGTGTTCCTGCTGGAGGGCTGTAATCAGAAGCTGATGGTGCCGGTGTGTCTGACAAACACAATATATCTGACAGTGGTTTCATATACAGGTTCTTGGCTTGATGACAGCTACCTATTACGCCCGTCAGTCACAGACTGCTACAATCACTAATGCTCACCTCCTTTTTATGCAGCCCTGACATCTTTGGGGAAAGTGGCGGCCTCCGCCAGCTATCGCCAACCTTCCTGGCATTCCTGGGACAGTGTGGGTGCTGCTGACCGCCAACTTGCTCATGGGATCGCTTAGGTGCATGGGCCAGTATTAAGCACGTCATGGCGGGAACCTCGGGGGCGTCCCCTCCGGATGACGTCTACACTCTACTGTACTTAAGCTGCTTGGCCCTGCCTATCAGCGAGTTAGCAAGGAGTTCCCTCATTGCTGAATCCGCTTCTCACGTACGGACTTCCTGTTCCAGTTCCTGCACTTCGGTGTGAGACGCATTGGGTACCCACTCCTCGGGGGGGCCCTTCCTAGTTTCAGGCTATCCGCTCCTCGGAGGGCCATCTGCCTTGGACTGCGGTTTGTTCTCGTGCCCCAGGACCTCTCCTGGAACTATCTCTCTGTGAGTATCTTGACGTCACGGACTACTACTGAACCAGCTTTACTGTGATATCCTTTCCGGTGTACCCCGTACCTTGGGCCATTACTGTGCCAGCACTAGTGAGGCGCCACCTCTGTGTACCCTGCGCTGCAGGTCATTGCCACATCATCGCCACAGCCACCTCTCTGGTGTACCCTGGGTCTTGGGCCTATGCCGTGTCTGCCTAGTGAGGAACTGCTTCAGTGTACCCTGCACTGCAGGTCATTGCCACGTCATTGCTACAGGTCCCTCACCGGTGTATCCGTACTCAGGCCACTACAACATCATCGTTGAGTGAGGAATCCCTCTGTATACCCTGCGCTGCAGGCCACTACCGCATCATCACTTCAGTGAGACTTCTTTGGTGTACCCCGCTCTGCAGACCATTACTGGATATCCACGTTTGAGGCATTCCCTCTGGGTATACCCCTTCTCAGACCTTTTCTCCTCCTCCTGCACTTCCCACTCTGCAGGCTTTCTTTTCTACTTTTACAATAAAGACTTTATTCCACAGCTGTGTCTGACGTCCACTGAGACTGAGCCTCCCCGACGGTGAGGCTCACAGGGCTCCTCCCTGTGGGCGGTACCATCTCTCACCTCTTCCCAGGGCCCACACACCTACAAGTCATAACACTACCCTGGAGATGGTACCATGGGCAAGGACGCATATGTGCCTTCTTTAGTACACTCTGCTGTCTCGTTGGAGCCCATAGTCTCTATTTATTTGGTTCCACCTACCAGTGAAGATCTGCATACACCTGTAGTGGTGGCTGTAAATGGATCATCTAAGAGAGGATTTCCCTAAGATCACCAGACTGGTTAGTACTCATGACAAATGCAATCCTCCAGTGTTTGGGAGCTCAAAATCAGGAGCTGTTGGCACAAGGGTGCTGGAGTACAGAAGAGTCTTTCTAGAGCATTCATCAGTTGGAAGCCCAGTTGGCATGCTTGCGATTTTGGCAACCAATTGCAGGGTTGAGCGGTCCAGATAATGTCAGACAATGCGACTCTAATGGCTTACTTCAATCGGCAGGGAGGAAGAAAGAGCCAGCAAGTGTCACAGGAAATTGCCCAACTTATGGAATGTGCAGAAGTGCATTTTCAGGAGATCTCAGCTTCGCACATTGTGGGAAAAGACAATGTAAGAGTCGACTTTCTCAGCAGCCAGAGTCTAGATCCAGGAAAATTGGAATAGGCGTTCCTGGGATCTTCTGTTTGTAAATGAGGCGTTCCTGGGATCTTCTGTTTTTTGACCTACTGGTGAATTTCTTCAGTCGCAGGAGAGATCAAAAGTCCTTGGGTATCCATGCTCTTGTGCAGGAATGTCTGAAGGGCAAGCTAATGTAAGCCTTTCTTCTGTGGCCCATGTTGAGCAGAATGATTTGGAGGATTGAGTCACACAGGGATGGTGCTTCTGGTGGCATCGGATTGCCCCAGAAGGCCATGGTATTTAGATTTGTGAAGGCTCCTGGTGGACTCTTCCCTCTGGTTTCTGGCTTGCAGGAGTCTGCTACAGCAGGGGTCTGTTCTTCAGGAAGATCCTACTCTGTTTTGTCATATAGTGTGACCCCTGAGAGTGTGGATATTATGTTGCGGTGATTTGCCACATTGCTACAAGTGAGAGGCTAAGGAAGTGGAGAACTATGTGCGGGTTTGGCGAGTGATTGAGGCTTAGTGTGAAGATCAAGGGGTTCTTCCTAGTTCAGTTAAGATCCCGCTCACTTTGGAATGTTTGCAGGATGGATTGAGTAAAGGGTTGGCCCTTAATTCATTGAAGGTACAAGTGGTGGCTCTTGCCTGTTTTCGAGGTCAGGCGAATGGTGGACCCTTGTCAGTTCATCCAGATGTGGCCCATTTCTTAAAAGGAGTGAAGCATCTTTATTCTTTCTTTCGGATACCGGTGCCTTTGTGGAGTCTTAATCTAGTTTTGTTTTTTTAGCGGGCCTTCAATTTTTGACCATGTATACCCTTTCCTTGAGGTTACTGACCTTGAAAAGGGGTTTTCTTGTGGCAATTTGTTTGGTGCTTAAAGTTTCTGAACTGCAGGCCTTGTCTTGCTGGGAGCCCTTTTTACAGGTGACTCCTGGGGCGATACAGCTGCATATTATTTTTCATCTTTTGCAAAAGTGGTTTCAGATTTTCACTTGAATCAGTCAATTTCCCTGCAGTCTCTGGAGAGGGAAAGAGATGTGGAGGAATACAGTCTGCTAGGGTCCTTGATGTCAAGGCATATCTTGCGGTATTTGGAGTTTCTAAACCTCTCAGGAAGACTGCTCACCTACTTGTTCTCCATTAGAGATGTAAACAGGGCGAGCCAGTGTCGTGGGCTATGATAGCCCACTGGATTAAGAAAGTATTCACAGCCACATGCATGGATGCTGAGTAGCCATTGCCTAATCAGGTTAGGGCTCGTTCCACTAGGGCTCAAGCAGTGTCATGGGCAGAGGTTAGATTGTCTGTCTCCCGTCAACATTTGCCGAGCTGCGACGTGGTCGGTGGATTCTTCTTCCAAGTCGCAGCTGGGATCTCTATCTTTCAAGGACAAGCTACTATTTGGGGAGGATCTGGACCAGATTATCAAGTCCCTCGGAGAGAATAAGGTACACAAACTGCCAGAGGATTGCCCTCGTTCTTCTAGGTCTTTTAATTCCACTAGAAGCCGATTCAGGAATCAACGTCGTTTCCGCCAGGCAAGGACTGCAGCTCCTCATCAGCTGTCCTGTCAATCTCAATCCTGGACTCAATCCTTTCGTGCCCGAAGACAGCCCCGCTCTGGTCCGGCCCAGGGCACGTCCTCCAAGTCTTCACAATGAAGCTATGCCGGCCCACTCCCCGATCCCCAGGATAGGGGGACATCTCTCCCTTTTCTATGAGTTGTGGGTCAACATCACGTCAGATCAGTGGGTCCTGGATATTCAAAGACACGGCTCTGCATTAGAATTTGCTCGGCCGCTAAGAGACAGGTTCCTCTCCTCTCCATATGGCCCAGTCCAGAAACAACTCATAGTCCGGCAGACACTCGACAGGCTTCTGGCTCTCGGAGTGATTCGTCCAGTCTCCCCCCCCCCCCCCCCCCCCCGGAAGTAGGCCGGGGACATTATTTGGTACACTTCGTAGTCCCCAAGAAGGAAGGTTCCTTCCGCCCATCTTGGATCTCAAGATGGTCAACAGGGCCCTCAAGATTCCCCACTTTCGGATGGAAACCTTGAGCTCCATGATAGCGGCGGTACACTCCCATCCTCCAAGCTCATCAGCGTTTTCTGCGTTTCAAGATTATGGGACAGCATTTCCAGTTCCAGGCTCTACCCTTTGGTCTTGCGACCGCTCCTCGAATCTTCACGAAGGTGATGATAGTAGTAGCTGCCACTCTCCGGAGGGAGGGAGTCTTGGTGCACCCATACCTGGATGACTGGCTTATTCGGGCAAAGTCCTCAGCCCAGTGCCACCGGGTGGTCGACAAGGTGTTGACGCTTCTTCACTCCCTCGGTTGGGTGGTCAACTTCGCCAAGAGCAGCCTTTCTCCATCTCAGTCTCTGGACTTCCTGGGGGTGCATTTCGACACAGCACTGGGCAAGGTGTCTCTGCCCCCCGACAGGGCTCATACACTCATAGCTCAGATACAGCGATTCATCGGTCTCTCGCTTCCAATGGCGTGGGATTACCTCCAGGTCCTGGGATCCATGGCTTCCACCATCGATCTGGTCCCCTGGGCCTTTGTTCATATGCGTCCCTTACAGTGCACCTTTATCTCCCGCTGGAAGCCGGTGTCTCGGAACTTCCAAGCCATCCTTCCTCTCCCGCAGAGAGGCAAGGACAGTCTCTCGTGGTGGTTCAACCTGTCTCATCTTCTCCAGGGTGTTCCTTTGGACATCCCGAAATGGGAATTCGTCACGACGGATGCCAGTCTCTCTGGCTGGGGAGTGGTGTGTCAGATGAGTTCTGCCCAAAGGAAGTGGACGCCGTCCCAAGCAACTGGGCCGATCAATCGCTTGGAGACCAGAATAGTGCGTCTGGCATTGAAACGCTTCCTACCTCTCGTCCATCGTTGCGAAGTCCGAATACTCTGGCAATGCGACCATGCCAAGGGGGCATGAGGAGCCGGCATGCCAAGGGGGCATGAGGAGCCGGCATGTCTCTCGGGAGACAGACAGGTTGATGGTGTAGACAACGTTCAAGCCGACTTTCTCAGTCGTCTACATCTAGATCCCGGAGAGTGGGAACTCTCAGAGGAGGCGGTGAATCTCCTGTTCCACAGATGGGGGACCCCCTATCTGGATCTAATGGCAACCTCCCGGAATGCCAAGGCAGCTCTGTTCTTCAGGCGCAGAGGGAGTGGATGCCTTAGTCGTCCCCTGGCCCTGTCACGTTCTCCTCTACGTGTTTCCCCCTTGGCCTCTGATGGGCAAGGTGCTCCGGAGAATAGTCCCACCAGGGTCCGGTAATGCTGGTGGCGCCGGAATGGCCCCGTCGTCCGTGGTTTGCAGACTTGATCAACCTCGCAGTGGACGGACCTCTTCGTCTGGGTCACCTTCCTGACGCAGCAAGCATGGGTCTGGTATCTTTCACCCAGGCCGATCACTTCTGTCTTGCGGCCTTGCTTTTGAGAGGTGCCGGCTGAGACAGCGTGGATACCCAGAGGCTGTTATCTCAACCCTCCTCAAGGCTAGAAAGACGTCTACCTCCATCTCCTATATCAGGGTATGGAAAGTTTTTTTGAGAACTGGTGTACCTCCATACCTGTGTTGCCACGGACCGCCTCGGTGGCTCAGATCCTATCTTTTCTTCAACAGGGACTGGACAAGGGTCTGGCCTACAACTTGCTGAGAGTGCAAGTCTTTGCACTAGGCTCTCTACTTCATCAACGAGAGGGAACTTCCCTCTCCTCTCACCCGGATATCATCCGATTCCTCAGGGGGGTGAAGCTCTTGAAACCCCCGGTCCACGCTCTTTATCCTTCGTGGAGTCTCAAACTTGTTCTCTGAATCTTGGTTGGACCACCCTTTGAACCCATGCGTTCCACGACCCTCAAGGATATTACTCTCAAGACTGATTTCCTGGTAGCTATCTGTTCTACCCGCAGAATCTTGGAGCTTCAAGCACTCTCGTGCAGAGAGCTCTACCTTCGTTTTACAGATTCGGGAGTTTCCTTGCGCACTGTGCCTGCTTTTCTGCCCAAGGTAGTTTCCGAGTTCCACTTGAATCAGATGGTAGAGCTTCCGTCCTTCTCAGCGGACGCTTCGGCAGATCTACGCAAGCTAGATGTCAAGTGTATCCTCATTCGCTATCTGGAAGTCACTAATGATTTTCGCTTGTCGGACCATCTTTTTGTTCTCTGGCATGGTCCGAAGAAGGGGGCCAAGGCTTCAAACTACCATTGCTCGCTGGCTGAAGGAGGCAATCTCGGTGGCCTACATTGGAGTGGGTCGACAACCCCCAGCGGGTGTCGAGGCCCATTCTCTTCGAGCTCAGACTGCTTCCTGGGCGGAGATGCAATCGGTCTCGTTCCAGGAGATTTGTCGAGTGGCAACTTGGAAATCGTTACATGGCTTTGCTTGTCATTATCGTCTACACATACCGTCGCCTACTTTTGGCTCCTTTGGCTCTAGGGTCATTCGAGCAGGGCTTTCTGGGGCCCACCCTACGTAGGGAAGCTTTGGTACATCCCACTGTCTGGACTGATCCTGGTACGTACAGGGAAAAGAAAATTTATTCCTTACCTGCTAATTTTCGTTTCTGTAGTACCAAGGATCAGTCCAGATGCTCTCCCTTACTGTTTATTGGGTTTGGGATTGCCTCTCTGCTCAAATTGTTCTTCAGTGCATTTTTTCCTTTGGCTGGTTAATGTTTCATTCTGCAAGTTTGTTGTTTGACACTGTTGTGTGCCCTTTGCACACTGTTATTTGTTACTTAATTCTGTTCTTGATCCATCCTGATTTTCCTCTTTGCTTTGATATATTCCATACTGAGGATTAGTAGAGGGTGCACTATCTTATAAGGAAGCATCTTTCAAAGTTCTAATTGACTCCATCTGCTGGAAGGGGGAGATAACCCACTGTCTGGACTGATCCTTGGTACTACAGGAACGAAAATTAGCAGGTAAGGAATAATTTTCTTTTCTTTTCAACCATGTGCTTGCCACCGCGCTAAGCTGAATGCCCCATATTGCATCGGCCTCTTTAAGTGGCCATTATGTATTGTGCCAGGAGACTTAATTGTTGGTGTGCTGTAAAATTTTAAGAATTTTTATATTTTGATTATATTGTCTCTGTTTTTGTCAGTCTACAGAAATGAGTTGACTCGTATCTGATTAAATATATCTGGCTTAAGACAATGCATAAGAATGATTATTAGGACTATGTACCTTGAATAGGAACCCAGTGGACCAGTAACAATAACAAAGAACTGTTGTGACCTTCGCTTGTCATCAGTAGAGGGTCATGAGATCACAAAGTTTTTGGATTGTTGGGATGGGTTCTGAGCAATGTGGTAGCCGTTTGACACCCAGCATGTATAATAGTCAAAGTATATTTTGTGGCTCCTAACCAATTTTAGGAACTTTTAGTATCCTAATTCCACCTGTAGTATAGGACAGGAAGACATGGTGATGGCTTCATTCATGTACTAACATGCTACATGCAGCAGCAGTAATGTCCAGTTTTTGTCTTTAAGTGTTATATATTAGCAGCAAGTTGAGCCTAAAACAGTTTCATTCAAATCCTGTCTTATTTTTACTCTTTGCATGTGAAGTATTTCATATTTCTGATTTGAGCTGTGGGTTGAGTATCAGTGCTGCAGTAACGGTAAGTTGCTGTTGTGTGGGGGTTTTTTTTTTTTAAATGAGGTCTCTTCCTAGAATTAGTGTGTGTTGCTTTTTAAAGTTAGATGAATTCTTATTCTAGCTATTTTGTTTTTCTTTTCTCTCTAAGGCCAAGCTTTGGTAGCAGGCGAGGTGGGAGATGCAGGCGTAACCCTGAAACTAGTACACCTCTACAGACTATACACATGACTTCTGAGAATCAAGAAAGAGTGAAAGAACTTCTTAGAGAACTCCAAGGACAAGAACTAGAGGCTGCAGCAGAGTGAGTTCATATAAAAGTCTGACCTAATTTGATTAGAGCACAGGCAGCGATGGTTTGTTCTAAGGCAAGGGTCCTAGTCTTCTGGAAAATTAACTGTTAAAATGGGGGAATACCTCAAGGAGTCATTAGCTGGATGGGATGGGAAAATCTAGGGGAAGTCTAACTGTAGGCAAAACTAAAAGCAGATACTGTAAAAGCAACTAAGCTTTTTATTAGAAATTTAAAGGTAAGAGGGAAAAAAGGCGACTATAGTTTCTAAAGAAGTAGCTAAAAGGGGAAGAAAGGTTAGCATTCATAAACTAGAAGAGATAACAGAGGAAGACAGGCAACAATATCTGGAAAAGATAAAAAGTCAAAGTAGTCGGAGCCAAGATGTAAATGGAAGAAAAATATAGCAAATACAGTAAAATGGGCACAGACTTTTTTTTTTAATGTTAGTGATAGGAGGGAGTGCAAAAATGACACTGAGACTCATCAGAGAAGAGGCAGCATGTGTAGAGGCTGCTGATAAAGAAGGAAAATTGCTGCTTAAATTTTTCTGTTAGGTGTTCACTAAAGAAGGGCCAGGAGTAGGACCCCAGAAAATGGGCATAAATAAGATTGGAAGTGAGGTAAACCTCAAACTGTTTTCAGAAACACATGTTTGTGAAGAGCTAGCTAAACTTTAAAATACTGAGGCCTGATGGGATACATCTGAGGATTTTAAAGGAACTTTGAGAAGTTCTGGCAACTCCACTGGATGAACATTTTAGTGCTTCTTTAGAGTTGGGAATAGTTCCAGAGAAATGGAGCCAGGCAAATGTAATTTCTATTCACAAAAGTGGAAGTAAGGAGCAGGCTGGTAGTCTGACCTCCGTAGTGAATAAATTGATGGAATTGCTGCCAAAACCAGAGGATAATACCCTTTCTGGAATCCAATGGATTACAAGATCTGAGGCAGCATGGTTTTAGCAGAGTTAAGTCTTGTCAGAAAAATCTGAAAACTTCTTTTTTTGGGGGGGGCTTTGACCAGAGTTGGATCGGGGGAGACCATTAGGTGTGGTGTAATGTAGTGTAGTTGGATTTCAGTAAAGTCTTTGACACAGCTTCATATAAGTGACTTACAAATAAACTAAGCAATCTTGATGTGGGCCCTAAAGTGACTGACTGGATTAGAATTGGTTGAGTGGGAGGCAATAAAGGGTAGTGGTAAATGAAGTTCATGCAGAGGAAAAGGGCTTTACTAGTGGTGTGCTGCAGGGATTGAGCCGTAGACTGGTTCTTTCCAACGTTTTCATAAGTGATATTGCAGAAGGGCTATCGGAGATTTGTCTTCATGCAGATGATGCCAAAATTTGCAACAGGTAAACAGCCAGGAAGGTGAGAAAAAGTGAGACAGGATATAATGAAGCTTGAGGAGTGGTCTAGTCCACTGTTTTCTAACCCTTTCCTGGAGGCATACCTATTCTTTTGGGATTGCCACAATACTGGGTCTCCACAATATATGCAAATCTATCTCATGCATATTCATTATGGAATTCCGAGAACCCACCTGATTAAGTGTGCCTCCAAAAGAGGGTTGGGAAACACTGGCCAAGTCTGGCAGCTAAGATGTAAGGCTAAAAAAAAATAGAGCCATGCATTTGAACCTCAAAAACCCATGGGAGCAGTACAATCTAGGGAATAGAATTATTTTCCTAGCATGTAGCAGATGGACTCAGGACCAATGGGTATAGTGTACTCCTGATAGCAGTTGGAGATGGATCAGATTTCAATCTGACGTCAGCCCTAGTACATATACCTTTCCAGGCACTACTGTGTCTTATTTATTCCCTTGATCACTTATTTTACTGTCTCTTATTTATGTACCATCACATGTATCCACATAGGCTTATTTATTTACTCTACTATACTATTTCATTAATTGGAAGAAATGTATATATTGCATTGTTCAATTTTCCCCCTATTCCAGCTCCAAGTTAATTTTCCCTGTTTTATTGTAACTTTCTCACACACGGTATTGATACACTGTATTTAAAGTTTCACAGTTTATTGGGAATATACGTTACGCTATGCTTTACACACATTGTTAATTGTAAACCGGGTTGATGTGATATCTGTCATGAAACTCGGTATAACAAAAATAATAAATAAATAAATAAATAAATAAATATACCCCTGCAGGAAGTGCAGTATTTTCCGTCTCCATAGCAGTTAGGGACTCTATGTATGCTAGCACAGCGTTAGAGTAAATTTTACCAAAGAAATCCAAATTAAGAAGAAATCTTACCTCTACAGACGAGCCCCGCTCTCCTGCGGTGACACCCGTTGGGTCCCTCCCCCAGTTGAGATTCCCGAGATGATTTCCGCGATCCCTCAGAGGTGAGCCTCGGTCCGGCGGCCGACCTTCGGCGGGGACCTAGCCCCCGACATCGGGTGAGGCTGAGAGGCAGTGGGTGCAACCTTGAGCGCGGCGGTGAAGGTATTTTCCCTCTCCCCCCCCCCCCCGTGGCTGGAGACCGCCCGGAACGAAACCGGGAAGCGCCGGGACAAGGTAAGGTAGAAATCTATTTAAAAGTCTCCGGTCTCTGAAGCTCGAGGAGACGCACAGGACGCCAGCCAGGACCAGTGCCACTGGGTTGATCGGCCCTAGCAGGGCTAGACCCCAGTCAGATCCGAGGGCCCTCCCACGTGGAGACCCTCCGAGGTGGTTGCCATATTGTCCGCGTGGTCGCCATCACATTTCGGCCCTGTTCGCCGCCCTGTCCGCCATCTCGAGCCATGCGCACAATGCGCGCACAAGCGAAGCGCATAGCCACGCGCTCACTGGGCTGGGCGCATAACTTTGACCCATGCGCACAACAGCGCGCACATCGCTCGACACGCACGCACCAAACTTACACACGCATCTTCAACGTACAACTGTATTGTATGCGCACAAACCATGGCTGCACCTGAAAATAAGCTCAAAGCTCAGGGCCTTTGCCTAGCATGCCACATTAGAGCTGCACAGCATGAGGAGGCCACAGCCCTCTGTATACAGTGTGACGAGGCCCTAGGGGACCCAACTCATGGCCCTCCCCAGCTGGTACCGGACCCCAGTCCTTCGAGCAGTACGCCAGACCTAGCATCACACAGCGGGACCCCGCCTCAAACAGGGCTCCCCAGGGACATGGCGCCCCTTAGTCTAGACCCAGCTTCTATCTCCTGGATGGAATTCTTCAAAAGTCTGCATACCTTCGTCCACATGCAACCAGGGCCTTCTACAATGCGGTCACAGGCACCACCAGTGGACCTAAACATGCCAGGACCCACTATGTCCAGGGAGGTGATCCCACCGCCCAGAAGCCCCACCTTCAGGGACATAGACATCTCAGATGAGGAGTCAGAACCCCTGAAGGAAGGGGAACTCCCGGGGACAGAACCCCATCGAACTATGAGATGCTTCTTCACCAAGGACAAACTTCCATATATCTCCTGCCATTTCCCACTATTACAAGCCGTCCAGCAACTAATTGACCTGGAATGGGAGGCCCCAGAAACCATGTTCAAAGGGGGCCGGGCTCTGGCAGCCATGTACCCTCTGGACCCTGCTGCCAGAGATCTACTGGCATGTCCAAAAGTGGATGCCATGGTCTGCGCTGTCTCGAAGCGCACTACTATCCCAGTGGAGGAAGGAGCAGCACTCAAGGATGCTCAAGACAGAAGTCTGGAATCTATCCTCAAACAGTCTTTTGACGTCTCCGCTATGTCTTTACAGATTGCGGCCTGCTGTGCCGTGGTGACACGCGCCTGCTTAGTGCAGACCAGGAACAACACTCCTGGGGAAGCCCTGGAACCAGCCGTATCATTCCTCGCGGACGCTGCTTCGGATCTGGTACGCACGACAGCTAGAGGAGTCTCATCTGCCATGGCAGCCAGAAGACAAATCTGGCTCCGAAACTGGTCAGCTGACGCATCCTCCAAAACGAGACTCACAAGGATGCCTTTCAAGGAAACACTCCTGTTCGGGAGCGAACTAGAGAAACTAGCCAACAAGTGGGGTGAGTCCCCAATGCCGCGGCTACCGGAGGACAGGAATAAGAGAAACCAGTGATCCTTCCCCCGCTCCTGCAGAGGATCACAGCGCTTCAACCCATATAGAAGCTCATATCAAGCGGCCCACCCCGCAGGCTGGAACAAGTCCTTTCGGAACAAGCACAATAAAAGGGGAGCCAGCTTGGGCCCAGGCCCCAGCAGCACCCCAAAATGAAGATCAGCCGACCCATCCAAAGGGAGAAGCCATAGGGGGCAGACTAGCCCTATTCTACCAAATATGGGTCAAGTTAAGTTCAGACAAGTGGGTCCTATCAATCATTCGAGAGGGATATTACCTGGACTTCCACCACCTCCCTCCGGACAAGTTTGTAGAATCTCCCTGCCACGACCCTTCCAAGAGGATGACAATGGAAGCTACACTGACTAGATTACTAGCCTTAGAGGCTATAACACCGGTGCCTCCACAACAAATAAATACTGGCCATTATTCCATCTATTTTATCATTCCCAAGAAGGAATGAACATTCAGACCTATCCTGGACCTCAAGGTGGTCAACCGTTACCTGAAGATTCCCCGCTTCTGCATGGAAACCCTATGCTCGGTAATAAGGGTGATACAACCGGGAGAGTTCCTTACCTCCCTGGATCTGTCGGGAGCCTACCTACACATTCCGATCCATCAAGAGCATCAGCGTTTTCTACACTTCTCTATCCTGGACCGTCACTACCAGTTCTGGGCACTACCTTTCGGGTTAGCCACTGCACCCTGGACGTTCACCAAGATCATAGTGGTGGTGGCAGCAACACTGAGGAAGGAAGGAATCTGCGTACACCCTTATCTAGACGATTGGCTGATCAGAGCAAAATCCCCAGAGAAGACCATTGTACGCAGACATGCGAAGACTGCTGGCAGGGAACCCCCTGCCACTACCTCCACACAGAGACCTGCTCCAACAGGGACCGATCCTCCACAAGGATCCAGCCCGATTTTCTCTTATGGTCTGGTCATTGAGAGGACTCGCCTAAGGAGGCGAGGATACTCGGGGGCAGCAATTGACACCCTACTCAGAGCACGCAAGTTCTCCACATCCCTAACATATATAAGGATTTGGAGAGTATTCGAATCCTGGTGTGAGGACCACAACATCATACCACACTCAGTCAAAATTCCTGCGATTTTGGAATTCCTACAGAACGGACTACAAAAGGGACTGTCCCTCAACGCCATCAAGGTACGGATGGCAGCCTTGTCATGCTACGGGACCAAGAGCGAGAGCGGCAGCATAGCCTCTCACCCGGATGTCTCCCGCTTCCTGAAAGGAGTCAAGCACATCCGACCACCCCTAAAGTGGCCGGTGCCTCTTTGGAACCTCAACCTGGTCCTAGATTTCTTAGTAGGAACCTCCTTCAGACCTCTCTGCTGCCTTTCTCTCAGATTATTAATATTGAAGACAGCCTTCCTGTTGGCAGTCTGTTCAGCTCGTCATATATCCGAGCTACAAGCACTGTCCTGCTGGGAGCCATTCCTCAGACTCACCCCAGGAACCATCCAGTTACACACAGTTCCATCGTTTCTCCCCAAAGTCGTATCTTACTTCCATCTCAACCAAACCATCTCACTACCATCACTAGATGAGCATAAGAATTTGGAAGAGGCTCGAAGTCTACGCCATCTCAACGTCGGCAGACTCCTAGTCCAATACCTGGAAAGGTCGGAATCTGTATGAAAGACGGACCATCTTTTCATCCTTCACAGCGGGAAGAAGCAGGGGGAAGTGGCCTCGCGAGCAGCCATAGCCCGCTGGATCAAAGTAGTCATCAAGGCAGCCTACGTGGAAGCAGGCAAGCCACCGTCTTTACAAGTCAAGGCCCATTCTACTAGAGCCCAGGCAGTGTCCTGGGCGGAAACCAAGATGCTATCACCCGCCAAGATCTGCAGGGCGGCAACATGGTCCTCCATCCACACCTTCTCCAGGTTTTACCGCCTGGATGTTCAGGCTCAGGAGGACACAGCATTTGCAAGGGCAGTACTAATTGGGTCATGGGCAGCCTTCCACCCGGTTAGGGAGTAGCTTTTATACATCCCGTTGGTCCTGAGTCCATCTACTACACGCTAGGAAATGGAGAAATTACTTACCTGATAATTTCGTTTTCCTTAGTGTAGACAGATGGACTCAGCATCCCACCCACGGCTGCCGTTACTCATGGAATTCTCGGGGGACATCCCTGGGAGCGAGTGATTCAAGGGTAAACCATGCTTTATTTATTTTATTTATTTATTTGAATTTCTTATATACTGGCATTCGCGATGGGAGTCGCATCATGCCGGTTTACAAATAACAGGGTGTGACAAAAGGATAAATACTTAAACTTAAAACATTAACATGTGATAGAAGAATAAAGTAGCAGTTACAATAAAACAGGGATAAAATGCAAACTTGGAATGTAGAGAAGGCGAGAGAAAGATTAACAATGAGTAGGACACCCATCCTACCGGGTGGCGACACTTCTCGGTTGAGGGTACAGGTGGTCTCCAGCTATAGCCAATTCAAACAGTTCAAGCTAATCAAGCTAACCAAGGTATAAAGTTAATCAAGTTAGTCAAATTAGTCAGTCACACATATATCCACAATGCTTTTCGAGGTGAATACTGAAGAACTGCACTTCCTGCAGGGGTATATGTACTAGGGCTGACATCAGATTGAAATCTGATGAGTCTCCAACTGCTACACTACTGCTACACTAAGGAAAACAAAATTATTAGGTAAATAATTTCTCCAATATATGAAACAGTGGTATTTTGAAGGTGATCTGTGTATTGTGTACTTTTTTTTTTTTTTTAAAGTTAGTATTTGATTGTGTGTGTGTGTGTGTGTGTTCTGGGAAAACAGACTAATTTTTGTGAGTTAGTAAAGGTTAATATTTGTTTTCAAATGTTAGCCTTGTGAGTTTACAAAGGTCACTTGATCTGAGAAGGTGAGAGTACTGCTTTCTGAGCAATTAGTTACTAATTCCCATTCTCCCTCCCACCCAACCTAGTTACATTTGTTATATAGATTACCCCCATTATGAGGAAATGTTCAAAATAAGAATCAGTCGGTGATTTAGACTTAACATACTGTGATTTTAGAGTGACTAACTTGTTCTGTTGCTGGTCATTCCCTGGAGACAGGAGTGGTGGTGGTGGTCCTGCTTCACAAGAGTGGGAGCAGAGAGGAGGCTGGAAACTACAGGCTGGTTAGCCTCACCTCGGTGGTGGGAAAATTAATGGAGACTCTGCTGAAGGAAAGGATAGTGGACTATTTATAATCCGGTGGGTTGCTCGATCCAAGGCAGCATGGATTCACCACGGGGAAAGTCCTGTCAGACAAATCTGATTTTTTTTTTTTTTTGAGTGACTAGAGAATTGGATCAGGGAAGAACGCGCGATGTAATTTCTTGAATTTTAGTAAAGCTTTTGTTATGGTCCCACACAGACTCATGAATAAAATGAGAAGCTTGGGAGTGAGCACCAAGGTAGTGGTGTGGATTACAAACTGGTTGACTGATAGACACTGTGTAATGGTAAATGGAACCTTCTCTGAAGAGAGAATGGTGTTAAGTGGAGTGCACAGGGATCTGTGTTGGGAACAGTCCTGTTCAAAATCTTTGTGAGCAACATTTCAGAAGGGATAGAAGGTAAAGTTTTGTCTATTTGCAAATGATACTAAGATCTGCAACAGAGTGGACATGCCAAAAGGAGTAGAGAGAAAGAGAAGTGATTTAAAGGAAAATTAGTTTCTTACCTGATAATTTTCGTTCCTGTAGTACCAAGGATCAGTCCAGGACACCTGGGTTGTGACTCCGCACCAGTAGATGGAGACAGACTAAAACTTGTGGGCAGAGCCATATATAAGCCCCTGTGCCAGTCACAGCCCCCCAGTCATACGTAATGTCAAAGTAGAAAAAAATCCAAAAGCCAACATAGCTAACCATAGAAAACTTACTAAGTAAACGAAAATAACTCCAACACCCCTACAGGAAAACAGACTCCCCAACCGGGAGAGCGAACAAAACAAGGGGTCAGCGTATTAAAAACAACAATGAGCGGACTCTCCGTTACTATAGCGCAACACTGTGGGTGGGATCCTGGACTGATCCTTGGTACTACAGGAACGAAAATTATCAGGTAAGAAACTAATTTTCCTTTCCCTGTACGTACCAGGATCAGTCCAGGACACCTGGGATGTACCAGAGCTAAGTTATCGAGGGTGGGAAGCAGAGAGTCCCGCTCGGAGAACCCTCTCTCCAAAACCCCCAGTATCAGTGGCCTGAACATCCAATCGGTAATGTTTAATGAAGGTATGCAACGATTTGCAGGTAGCCGCCCTGCAAATCTCTTGAGGCGACACCTGAGAAGATTCCGCCCAAGACGCAGCATGAGATCTCGTCGAATGAGCTCGAAGACCCACCGGCGGAGATTTACCGCGCAGAATATACGCGGAACCAATGGCCTCCTTGAGCCAACGGGCGATCGTTGTGCGGGACGCCGCAGAACCTTTCTTCGGACCCGACGTCAACACAAACAGATGATCCGTCAAACGAAAAGAATTTGAGACCTCTAGATAGCGAAGAAGAGACCTCCGCACATCTAGTTTTCTCAAGTCCCTCAACTTCGGGTCGGAAGAATCCCCAACCGCGAAAGCGGGAAGTTCAATCGATTGATTCAAATGAAAAGGCGATACGACCTTAGGCAGGAAAGAGGGAACGGTCCGCAAGGAAACCCCTGAATCAGAAATGCGCAAGAAGGGCTCTCTACAGGACAGAGCCTGCAACTCGGAAACCCGACGAGCGGACGCAATCGCTACCAGGAATACAGTCTTCAACGTGAGATCTTTGAATGTAGAACGCTTCAAAGGCTCAAAAGGAGCTGAGCATAGGGCTGAGAGCACCCAGTTGAGGTTCCAAGATGGACAAGGGAGCCGTAAAGGAGGACGGAGGTGCTTCACTCCCCTAAGAAAACGGGAGATATCCGGGTGGAGAGCCAGGGAGACTCCCCGGATTTTACCACGCAAACAACCAAGCGCCGCGACTTGGACCCGAAGGGAACTGCACGCTAAACCTTTGGCCAGCCCAGCCTGGAGAAAAGACAAAATATCAGGAATAGAAGCGGAAGTGGGATCCAGACCCCGCTCTACGCACCATTCTTCAAAAACTACCCAGACTCTAACATAAGCCAGAGATGTAGACTGCTTCCTGGATCTCAGTAACGTGGCAACTACCGCATCTGAGTAACCTTTGCGCTTCAATCGATTCCTCTCAAAAGCCATGCCGCGAGACAGAAGTGATCCGCATCCTCTAAACAGACGGTACCCTGACGAAGGAGCCCCGGAAACCCCTGTAGACGAAGGGGCGGCGCCACCGACAATTGGATCAGATCCGCAAACCACGGACGGCGCGGCCATTCCGGCGCCACCATGATCACGTTGGACGGGTGCAATTCTATGCGCCGCAGGATTTTGCCGATCATGGGCCACGGTGGGAACACATACAGTAGCACCTCCGCTGGCCAGGGAAGAGCTAACGCGTCGACCCCTTCTGCTCCTCTTTCTCGGCGTCGACTGAAAAATCTCGGAGCTTTTGAGTTGTTCCACGTGGCCATCAGGTCCATGTGGGGCGTTCCCCAAGTCCTGCAAATGAGAAGGAACGCTTCTTCCGCCAGCTCCCACTCTCCCGGATCCAGGTGGTGCCGGCTGAGGAAGTCCGCCTGGACATTGTCGACTCCTGCTATGTGAGACGCAGCGAGATCGCTGAGATGCCGCTCTGCCCAGGCCATCAAGGAACGCGCTTCCTCCGCTACTTGAGGGCTTTTCGTCCCGCCCTGGCGATTGATGTAAGCCACGGTGGTAGCGTTGTCCGACAATACTCGGATCGCCTTTCCTCGTACGAGGGGTAGAAAAGCTTGCAATGCCAGACGGACCGCCCTGGACTCTAGGCGGTTGATAGACCACCGGGTCTGATCTTCTGACCACAGACCTTGAACCGATTTCCCTTGGCAAACTGCACCCCAACCGGAAAGACTGGCATCCGTGGTCACCACTGTCCAGTTGGGAAGGAGAAGAGATACTCCACAGGAGAGATGTTTGGAATCCAGCCACCAGCTCAGGCTGGAGCGCGCCTGACTGTCGAGAGGCAGTGGAAGATAAAATTCCTCTGAAATCGGTTTCCAGCGGGAAAGCAATGAAGACTGCAGCGGCCGCAGGTGAGCGAATGCCCAAGGGACTAACGCCAGCGTGGAGGCCATAGATCCGAGAACCGTCAGGTAATCGCAGACTCGCGGACGGTGCTGAGACAAAAGCCGTCGCACTTGAGACTGTAGTTTGCATATCCGTTCCTGAGAGAGAATCACTCTGCCCCGTTTTGTGTCGAAGACAGCTCCTAGATACTCCAAGGACTGAGTGGGTTCCAGATGACTCTTGTTGTAGTTGACTACCCAGCCCAGGGACTGCAAGAATTGAAGCACCTTGGCTACCGCCTGCCGACACAAGCTCTCTGACTTTGCCCGAATCAACCAATCGTCGAGGTAAGGGTGAACCAGGAGGCCTTCCCGACGTAAGTGCGCCGCCACCACCACCATCACTTTCGTGAATGTCCGAGGCGCTGTCGCCAGGCCGAACGGAAGAGCCCGGAACTGGAAGTGTCTTCCCAGAATGCAAAACCGCAGGAACCGCTGGAACGCTGGTTGGATGC
This sequence comes from Rhinatrema bivittatum, assembly GCF_901001135.1. Classification (NCBI taxonomy): domain Eukaryota; kingdom Metazoa; phylum Chordata; class Amphibia; order Gymnophiona; family Rhinatrematidae; genus Rhinatrema; species Rhinatrema bivittatum. The sequence goes on from NC_042617.1 coordinate 243,841,482, forward strand.
CCACATGAAGGTATGCTTCTGTGAGATCTAGTGACGCAAGGAATTCTCCTGGCCGCACTGACGCGATCACCGAACGAATGGTCTCCATCTTGAAGTGAGGGACCCGAAGGCATCTGTTGACTCCTTTCAGATCCAGGGTCGGAAAGTGCCGTCTTTCTTGGGAACTATGAAGTAAATGGAATAACGGCCCTTGCCGTACTGATCGACCGGAACCGGAGAGATGGCCCCCAAGCTTTCTAGTTTTCGAATGGTGTCTAGCACCGCCACCTTCTTCATGGGATCCTTGCAGGGCGAGATCAGGAACTTGTCCGCTGGAATGCGAGCAAAATCTAACTCGTAGCCGTGTCTTATCACATTGAGGACCCACTGATCCGACGTAATGCTGGCCCATACCTCGAGGAACAAGGATAGACGCGCCCCCACGTTTGGGACAACGTGGGGAGGACGCAAGGAGGGATGGGCCGGCCGAACTTCATTGCGAAGGCTTGGACCCCGCACCCGATGGGGCCCCTCCTTGCCTGCCAAAGCGTTTACCTCGAAAGGACTGCTGCCAGTGAGTGTTTCGAGAAGAGGACGATCTATAAGAGGACCCGGTGGGTCTTTGCGGCCTGGACTTTCGGGGACCCCGGAAACGAGCTCTGCTGGAAAACGAAGAGCGCGCCCGGGCCCTATCCTCTGGCAGCTTAAACGCTCGGTTCTCGCCTAGCGAAACCATCAAGTCATCTAACTCCTTTCCGAACAGCAATTTCCCTTTAAAGGGTAACGCCCCGAGGTGAGCCTTGGACGAACCATCCGCTGCCCAGTTGCGCAGCCAAAGGAGACGGCGTGCCGACACTGCCGAAACCATGGACCTAGCTGAAGTGCGTAAAAGATCATGGAGCGCATCAGCCCCATACGCAATAGCTGCTTCCAACCTATCTGCTTGGGAAGACTCCTCCGGAGAGAGATCTGCATTAGCCTGCAGAACCTGGGCCCAGCGCAGACTAGCTCGCATGGCGAAGTTCGTGCAAATGGTGGCTCGCACTCCCAGGGCGGAAACCTCAAAAATCTTTTTGAGTTGTACCTCCAACTTCCGGTCTTGAATATCCCGGAGGGCCGTAGCTCCCGTGACCGGGATGGTAGACCTCTTCGTGACAGCAGACACCGCCGAATCCACCTTAGGAAGTCTGAGGAGCTCCAGCGCCTCCTCCGGTAAAGGATAAAGTTTATCCATGGCCTTGCTGACTTTCAAACCCAGCTCCGGAGTATCCCATTCCTTGAATAGTATATCCGTAGATGAAAAATGAAAAGGGAAGGCGACTGCCGGCCCTGTGAGACCGAGCAGAACAGGATCCATATTCGCCTCCTGGCGGACCACCACCGGGGGAGCCTCAATCCCCAGCTCCTGGAGAATAGCTGGGATGAAAGGTGACAGTTCCTCCCTGCGGAATAGCCGAACTACTTTGGGGTCGTCCCCGTCTAAGGCCTGTGCACTTTTCCCTGCACTGGGCTGCGCCGTTCCATCCGGTGCTGCCGTCCCGGCCCCCATCAGGGGCTCTTCGGAGGCCTCAGAATCCGTTCCGGAAAAATCCTCGGAATCCGATTCTTGCGGGAGCCCCCGGGGAAGTCGCTTGTCCCTGGACGAGCCCTGGGCCATTTCCGCACTCTTCCTGGCCTTCTTTTTCCGTGGTGGGGACTTGCGGACAGCCGCACGCGAGATTTTCCCCCGTATGCGCTTGTTGCGCTTATATTTGAGGACTTTGCGCAGCAACAGCGCAAAGTCCTCAGAAAATTCTCCGGAATCCGCTGAATCGCTACACGAATCCTCCTGGGACCGAATCCCCTCCGAGGGGACCTCTCCCGCCTTGGCACGCTGCGGGGAAAGCGCGGGAGGCAGAGACGAAGCCCCCACCATCTCCCTGGAAATTTCCCGGCCGGTGGCCAAAATGGCTGCCACTCCCGCGCTAAGCGGGAACAGCTCCTGAGGCGTGTCAGAGGGGCCCCCACCTCGCGGCGGCGATCGCACGACCCTGGACCGAGCTCCCCGAGGTGCTGCTGAGGTGCCCTCATCACCCGGGACACAAGCCGAACAAAGGCTGTCCCGGGAGAGACGCGCGTGCGCCGAGCCGCAGGCCCTGCACTGCGAACCGCGAGGCATGCCGGCGAACGCGGGAAACAGAGGCGCGACGAAAAAAATTTACCTCAGAGGAAAAAAATTGAAAATTTAAAAAATGATCAAAACGGCGCAATTCGGCGACCTCCCCCCAGCTGGCGACGCCCCCTCACCGACGAAAACGGAGCGGCAACGCCAAGGAACGGAGAGCCGCAAGAAAATAAAAGTAAAACTTTTTTTTTTTTTTTTTTTTTTTTTTTACAGAAAAAGCGCTGTCCCTGGTTCTGAAAGCCCTTTTTCCTGCAGGGGTGAGTGAACCAGGCTCCCTGGTGTCACCCCTGACGCTGCCACTAGTTTAGCCGGGTCCTCAACCCTGGCAGCGGCCTCAACCGGGGGAGGGTAGTCCCCTCAGGACCTCTCAACTCCCCTGGGAGGCAGGGCACCCAGGAAAGAATTAAAAACAAAAACCCAATTTAAACAATTAAACTAAGACAAAAAACTAACTCAAAATCAAACCTGACTAAACACCAGAATCAGGTCAGGCAGAGGCTGTGACTGGACCTGCACCATCTACTGGAGACAGAGTAAGACTGGGGGGCTGTGACTGGCACAGGGGCTTATATATGGCTCCGCCCACAAGTTTTAGTCTGTCTCCATCTACTGGTGCGGAGTCACAACCCAGGTGTCCTGGACTGATCCTGGTACGTACAGGGAAGGAAACTTGAACAGTAGTCGAAGATATGGCAGCTGGGATTCAATGCCAAGAAGTGCAGAATCATGCATCTGAGGTGTGGTAATCCAAAAGAGCTGTACGTGATGGGAGGTGAAGGGCTGTTGTGCACAGAATAAGAGAGACCTTGGGGTGATAGTGTCTAGTGATCTGAAGATGGCGAAGCAATGTGACAAAACGATAGCTAAAGCCAGAAGAATGCTGGGCTGTATAGAGAGAGGAATAACCAGTAAGAAAAAGAAGGTGGTGATCCCCCTTGTGCAAGTCCTTGGTGAGGTCTCATTGGAGTACTGTGTTCAGTTCTGGAGACCCTAATCTCAAAAGGGACAAAGACCCTAATCTCAAAAGGGACAAAGACAGGATGGAAGCGGTCCAGTGAAAGGCGACCAAAATGCTGGGTGGTCTCCATCACAATAATTATGAGGAGAGGTTGAAGGACCTAAATATGTATACCCTGGAGGAGAGGAGGTGCAAGAGATATGATACAGACCTTCAGATACCTGAGAGTTTTTTTTTTAATGATGCACAATCAGCAACCTTTTCTGTTGCAAAGAAATCAGTAGACCTAGGGGCTACAAAATGAAACTCCAGGGAGGATGATTCAGAATCAATGACGGGAAATATTTCTTCATGGAGAGGGTGGTGGATGTCTGGAATGCCCTTCCGGAGGAAGTGGTGAAGACAAAAGCAGTAAAAAATTTCAAAGGAGCATGGGACAAACACTTGATCCCTAAAGGCTAGAGGATGAGAATGAAGAAAAGGATGTATGGGGGTAACTTGCTGGTGTGGAGGTTTCTACCTTAAACCAATAAGCCTGCATACTGTTGATGCAACTCCATTATTGCTCTCTGCTTCAATGGCAGGGGAAAGAAAGAGGAAAAGGGGAATTAGATTCAGACAGCAACCAATAAGGACATTTGAATTTTACAGCCTGATAAAACAAAAACGGGGATATCTTGCTGCTGCGGCTGTTACTAACGTTAACTTTTGATGCAACTCTTAACATTATTCTCTGCTTCAATGGCAAGAGGTAACAGGAATTGGACCCAAACAGCAACCAACTAGGGCCCAGACTTTCGTCTGGGTAACTAAGTATAGGGGGACTTTTATGGCACGTCAGATACTACCAAAAGCTTGCTGGGCAGATTGAATGGACCGTTTGGTCCTTTTCTGCCATCATTTCTATGTTTCTATATTCACAAACCAGCATTTTTTAGCATACAAACAGATCCAGAACCAGTGGGTTATGCACCTCTACCAGCAGATGGAATCAGAGCAAAGCTGACATCACGGTATATGTACCCCTGCACTGACAGCTCGCCAGTATTCTCAGTCTCTAGCAGATGGTGGATGTGCATCTTCCTACTGTGGCTTGCTTAAGAATCTTAGTCCTCCCCTGCAGTTACTGGCGCCTTTGTGGAGTCTTAATCTAATTATGGCTTTTTTTTTTTGGTGGGCACCACTTTTTGACCAATGCATAGCTCCTCCTTGAAGTTAATGACCTTGAAATGTTTCAAGTGGCAAATTGTTCTGCGTGTAGAGTATCTGAACTGCAGGCCTTGTCTTACTGGGAGCTCTTCGGGTGACTCCAGCTCTATACTGTTCCATCTTTCTTTGCCAAAAGTGGTCTTAGATTTTCATTTGTCTGTCAATTTCCCTGCAGTCTCTGGACAGGGAAAGAGATGCAGAGGAATATTGCATGTTACAGCCTTTGGATGTCAAGAAGCATATTTTGACGTATTTGGAGGTTTTCGGACCTCTCAGGAAGACTGATTACCTGTTTGTTCTCCATGGGGGTAGTAAACAGGGCGAGCTGGCATCGTGGGCTACAATAGACCACTGGATTAAAGGTAGTCACAGCCATGTATGTGGATGCTGAGCCTGGTCAGGTTAGGGCTTGTTCCACTAAGGCTCAAGTAGTGTCATGGGCAGAGATTAGATTTTTGTCTCCTGTCGACAATTTGCTGAGCTGTGATGTGGTCCTCCTTGCACACCTTTTCCAGGCATTACCGGGAGGACACAACCTTTGCGCGCCCGAGTTGATTGGACCTTGGGCACCCTCCTGCCCTGTTTGGGAGTAGCTTTGGTATATCCCACTTGTTCTGGATCCACTTGTCCATTTGCTAAGAAAGGAGAAATTACTACTTACCTGATAAGTTGCCTGGCAACAGCACAACCGAATGGTTGTGGTGGTGTCCTCCTGCATGGCTGCATGTTCCAGGGGTTACTGGTAAGTGTTAATCCAGTCCCTAGACTAGTGTTACACACTCTGGGTGCAGTGTTTTCCTTTCGGCTGAGTGCTGGAATGGTTATCTTTTAATAATCATGTTTTTTGTTAGTTTGTCCACAGTTGGCTTTTTCAGAGCATACTGGTGGGCTGATGTCAGTGCAGGGGTATATATACCATGATGTCAGATTTTGCTCAGTCTCCATCTGCTGGTAGAAGTGCGTACAAAACCCACTGGTTCTTGATACATCTGTCCTTATTAAAAAAAAAAGGAAATTATCAGGTAAGTAGTAATTTCTCCTTAGTCACCTAGTAATTCAGTTTTAAAAACCATATATTTAAAGACTCCAAATAAAATTTAAAAACCCTTAAATTAAGAGACATATCCACGTCTTAATCAGTTTTTAAAACTTTAGCAACTCAGCAAAATTAAGTTGCATTGAGCAGGGGGCTATTTAGTCTTTGCCTTCTGGGAGGTCAGTCCCATCAGTGGATTATGCACCTCTGCCAGCAGATGGAGATGGAGCAAAAGCTAATGTTATGGGATATATATAGTCCCGCTCATATTCTCCATCTTTAGCAGAGGGTGGACATGCATTTCCCTACCGGGGTGGTAGGGGGTGTTTGCCTGTGAGCAAGAAAGTGAAGAAAGAATTGCAAAAGGAAACATCAGGAAGAAGAGATGTTTATATAGCACTGCTTGCTTCCTGAGTTGATACTGTTTGGTCCCTCCCTCAGAGTGCCTTCAGTTCGTTAGCCTGAGATGGCATGGACTTAAAATTTGATTAGCGGTTGAAGGCCGAGAGAAGGTTGACAAAGGCTTAAGGCTTTTGCCTAACCCTAACCCCCCCCCCGTGGCCCTTTCCTGCTCTCAGCCAGGGAAGGCCGAGCTCAGGTAGAAGTTTTACTTTATATTAAAAAAAAAAACAAAACCCTTAGGAGAAGGAAGAGAATTTTCCTACTGGGTCTGTTTTTCCTCGGCATTCGACCTTCCTTCCTGCTCACGTATCTGGGGAGTTCCGTGAGGTGTGGAGGTAGTTCAGGCATGGCAGGTTGAGCAGCCTTTTGACTAGGACCTGCTCTCAGGCTTCTCCTTGGTTGGCGCATGACAGGCTGTAAGGGTTTTTTTGCGCGATTTTCCTGTGTGCCGCCAGCGGGTTCTTGCACATTGGCTGTCCGTTGCTGTCTCCCGCTTGGGTGCATGTGACTCCTTGGATGCACATCTTGTATGTCCAGATTGGGTATTCTTCCTTCCGGATGCATGCCTTGTCTGCCTACATTGGGTGTTCCTTGAACACATGTCTGTATGCCCGGTTTGGACATTCATTTTGCGCAAGTGTTCTAAGTGTGTGTACCTGGACGCACATTTTTTTGTGCACCCATTTTGGGCCTGGTTACCTGGCCGCTCTTTTCGTGTGCCTAGCTGGGGATGTGCCTATAACTGCCTGAGTGCAGTACAACCATGGCATCAACAGCGAAGATGTCTAAGCAATTATCTATTTGTGCTGCATGCCACATCAGGGCGATACAGCCAGAGCTTCCTTTAAGCCTGAGTCATGCTGCCTGGATGCTCGTGGGGATTTACCTCCTAATTTTGCCAACGATTGTACTACATCTTGGTCTGAGGGAGTGTGACGAGAGCCACACAACGCAGGTGACCCCCCCTCCTTCAGTTGATCCACGGGATGAGTTTCAGGAGAAACTCAAGCTCAGGATCTCAGATTTGGGCCTATGCGGCCTGGAATGGACTCGTCCTTTTCCTGGGTGGCATTCTTCCAGGGATTACAGATATTTCTACAGGGGCAGTCTTGTGAGTCATTACCTACTAGTTTAGGTCCGTGTACTCTGAGTTCTCCTGTGTCTGCCACCATGGTCAAGCGCTGTGGCGCAGTGTGGCCTGACAAGGTTTGAATGCAGGTCACTCGACACAGATGATGATAGAAGCTCTACTGGTGAGGCAGAGGAGATTCCCCTAGATTTGGAGCTGCATAGAACTTTTCTCCATTTCTTTCTTAGAGATGAGTTGCCAGGCTTGATCTCTCATACTTTGAAGACAATTGGCGTGGCTAGGACTGACTCCTCAGGGGTGCAAAAGGAAGACCCTATTTTGGTCACTCTACGCAAGGCCTCATGTTTCTTTTCCCTCCTGGATGGGATTCAAGAGTTGATTGCTCTGGAATGGTATGTGCCAGAGGTGTCCTTTAGCGGAGGGCTTGCCCTTGTGGGTTTATACCCCTTGCATCCGCAGGCCAAAGAGCAGTGTTCTGTCAAAAAATGAACCACCATTCCCAGTGGAGGGGGTGCAGCTCTGAAGGATGATCAAGTTAGAAGAGTCTACTATCCTAAAGCAGGCCTTTGAGGCAGTGGCGATGAATTTACAAATTGCTTCTTGTCGCCTTGGTAGCTTGGGCTACCTTACGTCTTTCTCGAGAATCTGGTAGCGTCTCTTCTGATAATGGTCTTTATGGTAGAGCCGAGGGGGGCTGCCGCCTTAGCTGATGCGGGCTGTGACCTGATTCGCACAGCCGCCAGAGGAGCTGCTTCTGTAATTGCAGCCAGGCAACAGCTGTGGCTGTGCAACTGGTTGGCAGATACTAGTTCAAAGTCCATGCTTACCAAGTTGCCCTTCAAGGGTTTGCTTTTATTTGAGAGTGAATTGGAGAAATTGGGGAGAAACCCAGGTCCCTCGCTTACCAGAGGATAAGAAGCCGATTTCCCGGACTTTTTGGGTGAGTGACCACTCTAGAGACTACTGGCGTTTTCGGCCTTATAAGAGAGGTTCTTCTCAGAGATCCCATTCCTAATGTAGATCTCAGCCCTTTCGCCCCTGAGGGCCTCGAAAAGATGTAGGCTCTGGTACTGGAGCCCCTCTGCTAAATGAGGATTTGCGGGCTCACCTATTGGTGCAGGAGATAGGCGGCCACCTATCTTGTTTTTATCACAGGTGGGTTCAAATTACTTTGGATCAATGTGTCCTCAAAGTGGTTTGAGACTGGTGTGCTCTAGAATTTCTTCGCATTCCTCATGATGCCTTTATATATCCATGCAACTCCCCTCGGAGGAAGGTAGCAGTGGAAGTTATATTACAAAATCTTGAAACCAGCGATTCCTGTTCCTGAATCACAGCAAAATATGAGCAGTTATTCCATTTTTGTCGTACCCAAGAAGGGTTTTTTCAACCCATACAGGATCTCAAGGGCATCAATAGTCATTTGCGAGTTGCACATTTCAGAGTGGAAATATGATCTGCCATAATGGCTGTTCAAGCAAGGGAATACCTCTCATCTCTGGATCTCACGGTGGTATATCTGCATATCCCCATTCACTGGGAACATCTACGGTTCGCCATTCTGGATTGTCATTCCCAGTTTCAGGCCTTGCCTTTTGGGATGGCTACAGTGCCCCGGAACTTGTCCAAAGTCGTGGTGGTAGTGGTGTCCTTATGCAAAGACTACATTCTAGTTCACCCCTGACTGGTTGATTTGAGCCTAGAGCGTGGAAGAGTCTTCACGCATCTCCCAAGATGGTTTCGTTACTACAGGAACTAGGCTGGGTGGTGAATCTGATCACTGGCAATTTGCAGTCGACTCAGACTCTGGAGTAACTGGGTTCACTTCAATACAAAGCAGGGCAGAGTTATTTCTGCCAGATACTCGAATTCCAAGGTTGATGGCTCTAGTTCGAACCCTGATGAACACTGTTCGCCTGACTGTGTGGTCTTATCTGCATATCCTGGGGTTGATGGCTGCCACTTTGGAAGTAGTTCCCGGGGCAAGGGCACATATGCGACCTCTTCAACGCATATTGCTTTCCCACTGGAACCCGCAGAAATATGCAGTGAGGCTGCTCCTTCCATTGGAGGGGAGGTCTCAGTTGAACTGGTGGTTACAGGCAGATCATCTCAGGAAGGAAGTTTCCCTGGAGATGCTGGATTGGTTAGTACTCATGAAAGATGCGAGCCTTCTGGGCTGGGGGGCTCACTGTCAGGAGTTGGTAGTGCAAGGTCGTTGGAATGCAGAGGAGCGGCAGTAGAACATCAACAGGTTGGAAGCATGGGTGGTTGGGTTAGCGTGTTTACGGTTCGCAGAGCATCTAGATGCTTGGGCGGTCCGAAAAATGTCAGCCAATGTGACGATGGTGACTTTCATCAATCAGGATGGAAGTTGGCGAATGAAGCCTTTCAGCTCCTTATGGCCTGCTGGGCCTACTGGACTTAGACCTGTTGGTGACCTTCAACAGCACGAAGGTTGCACTTTCTTAGTCGCAGACAGGACCCCACAGTGCTGGGCATTGATGCTCTCATTCAGGAGTGGCCATGCGGTGTCCTGCTGAATGTGTTTCTTCCCTCTCATCTGATAGACAGGGTTGTTTGGAAGATTGCAAGTCAATCTAACCCTGTCCTTTTAGTGGCTTTGGATTGGGCTCTGTGTTGCAACCGTCCCTTCCCGACTACTTCACTCCGCCTACCTTTCTTTCTTTGCACCTCCTCTCGCTATGGATTAACGCCTGGCTGCCGCGGTGTCTGCCTGCCGACCTCTCCGGCGTACCCAAACCGGCTTGAGTGCTGCCTCCCACTATGCTCTGCTGGTACCTTAGGGCGTGTGTGCCGCGCGGCCCTCACTCTTATTTCCTACTTGGCGCGAACCTTAGGGACGTCCCCCTGTGATGATGTCACACTGCCCGGATATTTAAAGCCTACGATGTTTGCTAGCCTTTGAGTTAGCAAGGGGGTATCTTACGGATGGGATTCGTTCTCTGTACCCAGCTATTCTGCCTCTCCAATCTTCCATTGGACTCTTTACACTAACGGGGTACCCGCTGCTCGGGGGCCTCACTTGCTTTTCAGGTCGCTATCAGGAAACCGGTACTCACTCCTTGAGGGCCCATGTTCCCTGACTCGCTGCCTGCTCCTACCTTCTCTTCTGCCTGGAAGGATTCACTATCTTCAACACCAGTGAGTACTACCATCTTCACCTCGGAGCTGTTCCCTGGAACCAGGTACTCGCTCCTCGAGGGCCTGCCTCCGTTCCGGCCCTGGTGCCATCTCCTACGTGGAACCGCTGTGTGAGTACATTAGCTTCAAGCCTCTTAGCTCTCAGGGATCAGGTAATCGCTCCTCGAGGGCCTGCTCTCCCTATAGTGGGGTCCTCCATACTGGGGCTTCTCAGTTCTTTCCACTACAGCACTGCTACCGGAGGAGTCGCTGTTCCAGTGCCTGAGGGATACTAGCCCAGCTGGGCTACTTCTGCTGCTCACCACTGCCGCCTCTGGTGGCTTCATCACATTGTCTAATAAAAGATCAATCTCTGTGTTTGTGTGTCCTAGCTGAGCCTGACCTGTGGCCCCTCACGGGACTTCCCCCTGTGGAGTGGTCAGCAGCCAAGGGTCCACCCAAACCTCACTAATTATAACACTCGGAAGCCGGTGGGCAGTACCCTCTGGCTCCTGTTTTGGAAGGATCTGTTGCAGCAGGGGCCCATTCTACACGAGGATCTAGGTTGATTTTGTCTTACGGTTTGGCCATTGAAAAGGCTTAGTTATTGATTGCCCACTTCCTTCAAAAATTGGGGAAAAAAAATCTGAAACACCCCCCCCCCCCCCAGGAATAAACATAAGCATTGAGTTAAATGTAAAACAGAGAATTTGAAATTACATTGGCCACAGAGGCAAAAAATCATAAACAATATATCTGAAGCAGGAAATCTGCGAGAGTCGATTGGACTGTTGGAACCACTCCACGTGCACAAATCATGGCGCCGCCGGCCAAGAAAGCCAAGGACAAACCCTCTGCCCAGCCTGCCTCCTGATCTAGAATCCCTGAATAAGTTATGGAATCCTTTTAACAACTTAGAAAAAGTGTATCTGTGATTTGCTTTTCTTATATCGTTAATCTTGACTTCCAAATATAGTCAAACCATATTTTCACACCTTTCAGTTGGTTTTGTTTGGGCCTTATTTTCACTAAGCAAAGAAAAGGTGAAAGTTGTCCCAATTAAACAAACTGAATTATTTTGCCACATCGAAAATCTGTGCTTAATTAATGGTACAGAGGTAGAATTTGATGTTTGCTGAGGAAGAATTGAAGAGCACTAGAAATTATTTTCAGAGGAACTCCACTCTGTTTTCTCAGTTTTTTGTACATTTTTTCTGTGGACTTTATTGTCTAATAATTCTTCCTGTAAACAGAAGTTCAGAGAAATATACGGTTATAGAAATTTTCTTGTTTCTGTCCTTGTCCACACAGGACTGTCTGTAAGATTCTGAGTGTTTTGGTTATCCCATATAGTCGTAGAAATATGAAATTCCTAGTTGATTCTGTCAGATTGGCCTGTCTTCACTGTGGGGTGAATAAAAATGGCAGCCAAGCACATGTATATGCAATTGAAGGGAGCTATGAAAGAGAACGAAAATAGGAGTAAGACCTGACTCCGAAGCATGGGAAAGGAAACCACTGAACCTCAACAGTTTTAGAAGTGAACGCTTGGGAGAGGGTTGTTTTTGTATATTTGTTTTTTTTTTTTAAATACATTTTGATATATGGAAGGTATTTTTATATTTAAGTCTTTATTAATTCAATATATAAGGAAATAATTTTGTGGTTTAACTTGAGTACCATTCTGGTTTCTTTTAAGCAGAGAGGTTGGATTGGGAGGAGAAGAGGAATTTGATGAACTAGACTACCTTGATAATGAGGATCACTACTGGTCTAGCCACGCAGATGTTCCCTTTGTGATGGAGAAAACATCAGCAGAGTCTCCAGAGCATGTTGTTCCAGAAGCTGAAATTTCCCCATTTGCTATAGGGAAACTCTCCAGGTGAATTCTTTCAGAGCCAGTAATGGGGGTTTTGATAAGTGTGAATGATTATAGATTAGCAACCTTATCTTTTTCCTTTCTACAGTCCATGTTTGAAGCCAAAGTAAATCACTAATTCTGATCAGAAGACTGTGAAAGATTTCAGTGGTTTCAGTCTGAAGGGATTATTCTAAATTGATTATTTTAGAAGGCAAACAATCTCCAAGAAGCTAGACTTTGCTATTTGTCAGAGTTTGGGAATAAAAGGCTTTTTCCTTTTCATTCTGCCAGACCAGTCCAAATGCATGGGGATTATGCTCCCCTGCCAGCAGATGAAGACACAACATCTGGTTTGCTGACATCAGCCTATATAGAATCCTGTGCTGTATTCAGCTTGGCAGTACTGTCTGTCTCCAGCAGATGGAAGGCAAGCATATTCTGTGCTGTATCTGAGACCTGGTTTCATCTGGGTGAAGCAGAAATTAGTGGAGGGACGTCCTCTTTCAACTGAGGCACTGTCAGGGTGATTGTCTGTCTGGACTCCCTCTTCCGACTGAGTTTAACCTTTTAGCCTGGGTGGCAGGGTTTCTTTGGAAAAGGGCTCTTTCCAGTGGTTCTGTGAAATTTTTTTTTGTCTCTTTCCTGGCTATTCCTTAGTGATCTTCTCATCACTTTCCTGGGGTTGAGGTTTCTTCCCTCAAAAAAAAAAAAAAAAAAAAAAAGACAGTAGTTCATCTATTTGAAGGGAGAAGCTGCCATTTCAGTGCTGGAACTAAAGCAGGTATATTTTTCTTTTTCTAAGGGCATTTTGAGGCAGAAGGAAGGGGGTGATGTTGGGCTCCTTTGAATGTGAGAAGTGAGTTTGTCTCTGTGCTGTGTGTATTATTTGGAAAATCCTGGTGGGGAAAGGAAGCCTTTACCAGCAGTGTGAGGGGAAAAAGGGGTTGGCAGGAAGGATAGGGTGAGCAACCAGGGGATGCAATATCTGCAGGGAGGGCCAATTGTTGGAGCCGGCTGGCCAATCAATTCCCACCAGCAGGCTCTCCACTGTTATGGGAATGGTGTTAAATCCTGTGGGCCTGGAAACCACACTGGGTGCTTTAGGCTCAAGAAGTGTGGCAATGGACGGACCTGGGGGAGTTTTCAATTTAAAGTCTATCTCCTCATGGTCAGTGGTTTTGGCTGAGTTTTTAAAATGCCTGCATCAGGCATTTTGTATGGGATAGAGCTCTGCCCCTGGAGCCTCTTCCTCCTCCTCAGCTTGATTGCCTCCAGCAAAGATATTGTGCCTTCAAAGAAGAGAAAGAGGAAGCAGACTGTGGCAGTTTTTTTGGAGGATGAGTACTCTGATTTGGCAGCTTCCTTAGACTTTTCGGAATTCAAGATTTGAGGAAAACAAAGAGGATTTGTAAGATGAGTATTCTCCTAGAGAGGAGAGGGACTCTCCAATGTTATGCCTTTTTCATAAAAAGGAATTAGATTGTTTAATTTTTCAGTCCTTGCATGTTTTGCATATCGCAGAAGACAAGGATGCAATCTATCTATTCATTTATGTATGTATTTACTTATTTAGCCAATCTTATATTACATTATTTCCAGGAAAAACTTGTCCAGATTGGCTCACATAAATTCACATTCATATACATTAAAATCACAAATATTAAAACATAGACATGCAATAAACATACATACCAACATTAAAATAAAACATGCATATCTAACATATATAGTCTTCAGTTTCTTTTTGAATATCTTCATGCTCAGATCTCAGTCCCATATGTAGAGTTGTAAAGGTGTCCTGTAAAAGGTACATTCCTGAGCAGTGAAGTGCAGAGAAGCAGTATAAAGGAAAGTCACAATATGTAATCATTATTAAATAATAGATTGAGGAAGTGGAACAAGGTGCAGGTGATCCTAGAGCTCTAGGATCATTTTACATATTTGCATACTAAAGATAAGAAATTTACATTACCCACTTAACAAAATGTTTAGCTTTCTTTTTATTTAAACTTTTCAAAAAATGTTATATTTACTACCCATACATAAAAAAAAATTTCATACAATATACCTCTCCAAAACAAAAAAGCGAATATTGTTAATCAGAGAAAATTACATCAGGCATATGAAAAATCCAGTCCACATTACCAGGGGGCAGCAAAATATGAAAAGAAAATATAGAACAGAAAGCATAGCAGTAAGAATTAAAAAAAAAAAAATCCCCTTACAATTTAAAACCTGGAGATATATAGCTTCATCCAGATTATCTACTCTCCACTTTTATCTCTCAGAAATGTTTCCAAATGACTAGAGTCAGTAAATACAAATGTATTATTCTAATACATGAAACCATTCTCTAAGAAAGAGAATGGCTCCTAATGCTAATACGCATTGCCTCATCAAGAGAAACTGTTTTCTTTGGCACTGTGTAGAATAAGGCATCAGGAAACACCTGCATTTTCTGACTGCAAAACTGAAAATTCTTGTTCAGAAAATATTTCTGTAGACTAATTTCTTTATCCTTGTCAGCACAGAAGGACACTAGATGAATGGTTCTTGAGGAATTATCTATAGAGGATTCAAGAAAAAGACAAATTGGGGCAATTAGGGGTCAATATATCCATCCTTCCTTCCTTCCACTAACAACCTTCTGAAGGAACTCAAAAACGAAATTTCAGATCTATTAGTAAACATTTGTAACCTATCATTAAAATCATCCATTGTATCTGAAGACTGGCGGGTGGCTAATGTAACCTCAATATTTAAAAAGGGTTCCATGGGCGATCTGGGAAACTACAGACCAGTTAGACTGACTTCAGTGCCAGGAAAAATAGTGGAACGTGTTCTAAAAATCAAAATCACAGAACGCATAGAAAGACATGGTTTAATGGAACAAAGTCAGCATGGCTTTACCCAAGGCAAGTCTTGCCTCACAAATATGATTTACTTTTTTGAAGGGGTTAATAAACATGTGGATAATGGTGAACCGATAGATGTAGTGTATTTGGATTTTCAGAAGGCGTCTGACAAAGTCCCTTATGAGAGGCTTCTAAGAAAAGTAAGTCATGGGATAGGTGGCGATGTCCTTTCGTGGATTACAAACTGGTTAAAAGATAGGAAACAGAGAGTAGGATTAAATGGACAATTTTCTCAGTGGAGAGGGATGGGCAGTGGAGTGCCTGTACTGGGACCCATGCTTTTCAATATATTTATAAAGGAATACAATGAGTGAGATAATCAAATTTTCAGATGATACAAAATTATTCAGCGTAGTTAAAACACAAGTGTATTGTCAGAAATTGCAGGAGGATCTTTGTGAGACTAAAAAATTGGGCATCCAAATGGCGGATGAAATTTAATGTGGATAAGTGCAAGGTGATGCTTATAGGGAAAAATAACCCATACTATAGTTACACGATGTTGGGTTCCATATTAGGAGCTACCACCCAGGAAAGAGATCTCGGCATCATAGTGGATAATACACTGAAATCTTTGGCTCAGTGTACTGTGGCAGTCAAAAAAGCAAACAATGTTAGGAATTATTAGAAAAGGGATGGTGAATAAAATGAAAAATGTCATAATGCCTCTGTATCGCTCCATGGTGAGACCGCACTTTGAATACTATGTGCAATTCTGGTCGCCGCATCTCAAAAAAGATATAGTTGCGATGGAGAAGGTACAGAGAAGGGTGACCAAAATGATAAAGGGGATGGGACAGCTACCCTATAAGGAAAGTCTAAAGGGGTTAGGACTGTTCAGCTTGGAGAAGAGACGGAGGAGGGGGGGGATATGATAGAGATATTTAAAATCATGAGAGGTCTAGAACGGGTAAATGTGAATCTGTTATTTACTGTTTCGGATAATAGAAGGAATAGGGGGCACTTAGCATGCAGCACATTTAAAACTAATCTGAGAATGTTTTTTCACTCAAATGCACAATTAAACTCTGGAATTTGTTGCCAGCGGATGTGGTTAGTGCAGTTAGTATAGCTGGGTTTAAAAAAGGTTTGGATAAGTTCTTGGAGGAGAAGTCCATTACCTGCTATTAATCAAGTTGACTTAGAAAATAGCCACTGCTATTACTAGCATTAGTAGCATGGGATAGACTTAGTTTTTGGGTACTTGCCCCAGGTACTTATAACCTGGATTGCCCACAGTTGGAAACAGGATACAAGGCTTGATGGACCCTTGGTCTGACCCAGTATGGCATGTTCTTAGGAATGTAGTATATCTGGGAGATAGCTGCTTTTCCTTGGATATAGCCAAATTCTCTTGAAGATATTTCTTAAAACAATTCCGATGTAAATAGTAATCTGGTTATAGGAAAATTTAAGAACTGAAGATTCTTAGCCCTCAATGAGTTTTCAATATTTTCCAAGTGTATATGTATTAAACTATCCCTAACAAAAGCTGCCTGGGAAGCTTGTACCACATTTATTTCAGATTTCATAGTACTAACATCATCATTCCCTTCAAACCAGCATCATGCTCCTGTAATTTAAACACCATATCTTCAGAGAATTTCTTCTCCATTCTACTAACTACTCTCCAGACATCTACTAAGGATAGGTTTGCTGGCTTCATAGCAGACTCTGATGTCTCTCCCAACACATTTATGAGAGCTGGAAGGGGCAGTCCAACTGGCATAATACCAGCAGCCAACGTTTCACTCAAAGATTGACCATTATGAAGTGAGTCATTCACACATGGTTCTCTACATATTTTCATTAGTAAGTTTTCAGTTGCTAGTTTCCTCCTCTAGCCACCACTCTCCATAGTCCCAATCAGTCACCTTTTGCACTTCTACTCCTCTTACTGGGGCCCTCCGCACATCATTGAAGTAATCTGAGGCAGAGCCCCGCTTATCCAAGGAGAATAGTTCAGGTTATAATGGTGACATATTACTGCCAGTGCTAAGAGGCTCCCAAACTAATTGAAGCCTCTACTTCAGTACTTCCAATAGCTAAATTCCTAGAGTGTTGGACGTGCATATCCATAAGATCTTGGGTAACATCAGGCGAGGAGTAGATCTCACCCTTGCGTTTCTTCACCATGGGATTCAATAGCCAGCGATTTTTCCCAACTAAGGGGCGCGCCCTTTTGGTGCACAGCTTCGGCAGTGCACTGGCGGCTACGCATTGCAGGCCTGCTGGATTTATGGGTCTGCCCGCCTCGCCCTGATGTGAAGAGCTGCTCCAGGATGGAGGGGGGAAGGGACCAAAAGCTGGCAATGCATTCCTCTCAAACTCACTGCACTGTCCTCCTCAGTCTGGTAGGCCTCTAAAATGTTTAGCTTTTGCTAACCTCTTGAAA
This sequence comes from Rhinatrema bivittatum, assembly GCF_901001135.1. NCBI lineage: Eukaryota > Metazoa > Chordata > Amphibia > Gymnophiona > Rhinatrematidae > Rhinatrema > Rhinatrema bivittatum. The sequence goes on from NC_042617.1 coordinate 243,858,635, forward strand.
ACATGTTTTGATAACTGCATAGCTAGTTCATTGGTGTATGGATGAGAGGTGTAGAACTATTGAACTCTTTGTGTTAACAAGCAATCTCTGAGAGACCTGTTTCATTGCATGGTAACTTGTAGTGCTCTCCATAAGATGTTTGCTATTCTGAATAAAAAAGGCTTTTCTCTTCAAGCTACTGGTGTTAAAGCATTTATTTATAGTCCACAATGCAGAGGCAATAGGACCCACAAGGTTAGCCCAACATACAAGAGTGCTCTAACTCTAGTTTGTTGCTGTCTACAATCCTGACTTGCAGGTATCTATAACAACTGGATACCAGTCTATCTTAAAGAACGCGCCAACACAATTTTTTAGCCACTACACACACTCCTGCTCATCATAAAGTAACTTATGAATGATAGTTAAAATCTTAAACTGGATCTACCACTTTATTGGAAGTCAGTGCAGGCCACACAACACAGGCAAAATATGATCCCATGCATTAACACCAGTAAGCACCCTGGCAGCTGCATGTTGCACAGGCTGCAAGACATAAAGGGGTCAAGGCGATGTCTGAGCTGTACCCCTGAATGTTTATAATTAGAGATTATAAGACCAATGATTGGACCTATTGGCCATCAGAAGTTTCTGTTAATTCAGATCTCTTGCCAACACTGAGGTCTTATCTCTACATCAACTTTATAGTTATAATATTACAGTCTTAGCAATTAATCATTGTTCACAGAGATTAATTTCATTTTTCTCCTGCAGTCCATATTGATTTACATAGCTAGTTATTTCCCTATATTGAGTGTATACTAGTTATATCCCTAATTTTTTGGTCAAGATTTATGTCACCAGATATAATCAAAAAATCTTTTTGCCATGCTTTTGATAATGTACAGGAAATATGAATAGCTAAAGTCTGAAAAGATAGCAAAAAAGAGGCAGAATATTAATTTTCTCTGCCATGATCCTATACAGCCATAACACGTTATAGCCCTCTTACCTCTTCATATCTTATTTATTTATTTATTTTTAATTTTTATATACCGAGGTTCTTGTATGAAATACAAATCACTCCGGTTTACATAAAACAGTGAAATGCCCAAATAAAGGGGGGCTTTACATATCTTGTGAGATAGTTTCAAGCAATGGATATAGTTCAAGTGAAAACCGCTGGTTTGGATAAACCCCAATAAAGAACCTCAGGTACTTCACCTTGATCTTTGCCCATTTGAATGGAAACTTACCCTTTAGGCAATTATTAGGGAATTAGTTACTGAGATATTTAGTATCTCAGACTTATCGATATTTACCTTGAAGCCAGAGACTTGGCTGAAATTTTCCATTTTAGCCACTATCCTAGAAAATGAATGCTCGGGAGCAGTGAGTGTAAATATCAGCAAATAACAATAGTTTATAGCTTGTTGCTACAACTTGCACCCCCCAATATCTCAGCTTTTATTGAAAATCTTATATGTAAAGGGTTCTAGGAAAAGTGCAGAAAGCAGCAGGGATAGGAGGCACACTTGATGTGTACCACGACCCGCCTTAGTTTTCAGAATACCTTCTATTAACTTTAATGCAAGTTTCTCGCCCCTCATACAGCTTTCTAATCCAAGTGATAACATTTCGCCCAAGTTCATCCTCTCCAAAATTTTGAACAAGAATTGCCAATGGACCCTATCAAATGCCTTTTCTGTATCTGTGAAGAGCAAAGAAGGCAGTATCTCTTTTCACCCACCATATCAAATCCAGTATCTTACATTATCTGCTGCCATTTGACCAGGGATAAAATCAGACTGATCCTGATGAATCAAGATTGTGATCATTGTATTCAAATGGTCAGCCAACACCTTGGCAAGAATTTTTAAATCTAAATTGAATGAGATGGGTCTATATGATCTACATAAGGTAAGGTCTTTACCACACTTTGCAATCACAGAAATACCAGCCAAGTTAATTCCCAATGAGAGAGAACCTTCTAAGAAGAGTCTGTTAAACATCTTAGTCAAGGTTTTAACCAGAGTAGGAGTGAATTGCTTATAAAATCTAGCAGAGTACCCATCTGGTCCAGGGTCTTGCCTTCCCTAAAACATTTTATAATTTAAAGTACTTCTTCCTCCATAATCTCCTGATCTAAAAAGAATTAGTGATCCAGCGATAAAGTAAGAAGTCCCATATTAACCAAGTAGTTATCAATTATGTCCTCTCCGATAGACACATCCTAGCTATACAATTCCTTGTAGAAATGCAAAGATTGCTCCCTGATAAGTGTTGATCAGAGAGTCCCCTGAAGGTCCCTTAAGTTTCACTATGTGATTTGGGGAGAATTTATTCTTTAGTCTCCTAGTTAGAAGATTACTAGCCTTGTTACCCAATTTAAAAAAACTCCTTGTGAACAAACTCCATTTGATAGAATATACTGTCAGAATCTAGAGAGCGTAAATCACTCAGACTCCACTCCAACTTTGAGCGTAGCCAGAGCTTGACTTTGTTTATGAAGTCCCTCTAGATCAGCTCTGATGCTCTTTTTATTTATTTTTTTTAATGTGGCTCTGGGTATAAACTTGCACTGAACCACTGCTTTAAGGCAAACTCATAAAACCATAGGAGACATTTGTATCATTGATATGCAAATATTCTATAATATCTCCTATCAGCTGTTCATGTAATTCATGTCAATAATTCATTGAGTTTCCAAAAAAGTCCATCTGTGTCATTGCTTTGAAAAGAGTAGACCATCCACACAGAAATGTGGTCTAACCATGTGATATTACTTGAATTGACCCCGGACACTTTAGTGACCAATGCCTTATCCATTAAAAAGAAATCTGTACATGAGCATGAATTATAAGGTTTAGGAAAAAAAAAAGTATAGACACAGGTTAATGGCTTTAGTGTTCTCCAGACATCATTTTCTTAGCATTTAGACAGGTGAATCCAGAACCAGTGGCTTATGCACCTCTACCAGCAGATGGAGATGGAACAAAGCTGACAACATGGGGTATATACCCCTGCAGTGACATCAGTCTGCCTGTATTCTCTGTCTCCAGCAGGTGGTGGACTTGAATCTCCCTTCTGGGAGTTTGCTTTAAGTTTTAGAAGGAAAAAATGAAACGTAGTTCACCCTGCTCTCCTGTGGTGAATTCCTGAGGTGATATCTTTGGATCCCTCCCTCAGATGAATGCCTTGGTCTGATAGTTGGTTTTCAGTAAGCATGGACTTAGCTGTTAAAAAAACAAAACAAAACAAAAAAACCCCAGGTGAAAGGCAGCAGGAGCACGGCAGTGAAAGTATATGCCCTCTCCCCCAGCAGCTGGAGATCAATTCTATACTCAGCCAGGAAGGACTGAGCTCGGGTAAAGATTAAAAAATAAAAAATAAAAAAAAATAGAGGGGGGTTTTAGAAGGGATTCCTCTCATCTGGTTTCTGTGCTTGGTGCACCGTTCCGGCGGTCATTCCCGCCTTTGGGGGAGTTTGGGGGACATGGATAGCCTGGTAGTTTGAGCAGTCTTTTGGCTAGGCCCCGCTCTCAGGTTTTTCTTGTTCGCCATGGGCAGTGTTTCGCACGCTTTTTCCGGCGCATTAGTTTGCCCTCTTCAGTTCAGTCAGTTTGTGTGAGTGTTTGGCTGAGCGTCCAGGTGTGTGTCCAATTTGGGTGCCTTGTTGGATGCTTAGTTGTGCGCCTGATTGGACGACCATTTGATTAGGGGCATCTGCGTTCATTCACACATTTATCTGTGTGGCCACGTGGGAGCCCAGTTTTTCGATGCCCATCAAGGCACAGTATTGAGTGCCTAAATTTTGGGCACCTAGTTTTTTTGCAGCACGAATAAGCTGGACCCACAATCCCCAAATGCTTATTATAGTGTACAGAAAGAATGATGGTGCCTATAGCAAAGAAACCTAAGTACCTTACCCTCAGTGCTGCTTGTCATATTCAGGCATATCATCCTGGTATTCCCTCTAACTTGTGACAGCATTGCTTGGAGGCTCAGGGGAAATTGCCTTCATCTGATTTTACTAAGCCCAGTTCTTCCCAGCCTGATGCGGGACTGGGAAAAGAGCTGCCAGAAGAGTTGCCCTACTTCGGAGCTCCCCTAACTGGTTCGTTAGTGGGAGAAGGTAGTTCTCTGGGCTCAGGACAGGTACCCCCTGGTTTTGGCATGGATCTCTCTGCCCTTTCTAGGGTAGAATGTTTTCAAGGACTGCAGTCTTTTTTTTTTCTTCTTCAGGTGCAGTCCTCTGCCCCTGCCAATCTTAACAGATCAGGGTTGCAGGCAGTGAAATCCCATTCTCCTGGTGCTGCGGGTAAGCATTGGGGGTATGCCTAGATTGGCTGCTGGTCTTCCCAATAAGGGGACCCAGATGGCACAGATGATAAAGCCAATCCTTACTCCCTAGAGGATGGGGAAATTCCTCTGGGATTGGAGCAGTATAGAACTAGGTTGCGTTTTTTTTCATAGAGATGAGTTACCGGCTCTGATTTCCCAGATATTGAATATATTGGGAGTATCTTGGGCTGAATCCATGTGGGAGCCAAAGAACCCATTTTGATTTTTGTGTAAAGCCTCGTTTCTTTCCTAATATGGAGGCCATTCAAGAATTAATTAATCTTGAGTGGGGTGCCCTGGAAGCTAATGTCAAAGGGGGATGAGTTCTTGGAAGGACTGTAGCCCCTGGATCCAGCTGTGTGAGAGCAGCTGCACTTTCCAAAAGTGGATGTGCTTGTGTGTGCTGTTACTAAGTGGACGACTATTCCCCTAGAAGGGGAAGCAGCCTTGAAGGATGCTCGTGATAGAATTGAGGCCAACCTCTTAAGCAGGCCTTTGAAGCAATGGAAGTGAATTTGCAGATAGCTACTTGTTGTTCCCTGCTGGCTTGCTCTTGTTTGCTTCTCTCTCAGAAGGTTGATTGATTGTGGTGTGAATGCCAGGGCAGTGATGGAACCAGCAGTTGCCTTTTTGGCAGATGTGGGCTGTGATTTAGTCCACACTTCAGTCAGAGTGGTGGCTTTGGTAATTAGCAGCCAAGCGTCAGCTATGGACGAGAAATTGGTCAGCTGATGCAATCTCCAAGTCTAACCTTATGAAGCTGCCTTTTAAAGGCTCACTGTTCAGAAGCAAACTGAAGAAAACATCCAATAAGTGGGGGTTAATACCAGGTTCCTCATTTGCCAGAGGGTAGGAAATTAGATGCCATGCTCCTTCAGCATGAGAGGCCGTACTAGGGGATATAAACATTTTCGACCCTGCAGAGGAGCGAATTTTCAGAGGGCTTGATCTTTGGGTAGGTCTCAGTCCTTTCATCCCAGGCAGGGTGCAGGCTCGGATAGTGGAACCCCCTGAGCCTCTCAAGGAAGGTGTGCCGACCCACCCCTGGGAGCAGGAGATAGGGGGTCGTCTCTTTTTTATTGGAGATGGGTCGAAATCACATCAGACCAGTAGGTTCTGGAGATGAGATGACTATGCGCTGGAGTTTTGCAGTGTTCCTCGGGATGTATTCATGGTGCCTCCCTGCAACTCTCTGCAGAAGATACAGGCAGTGAAGTGTAATTTGACTCAGTCTGGGGGCTATGGTCCCAGTGCCCATGTCTCTAGAAAATGCAGGCCGATATTCCATTTATTTCATTGTGTCCAAGAAAGAGGGCTCTTTTTGCCCCATCCTGGATCTCAATGGGGTCAACCGTCATTTGCGTGTGACTCATTTTTGCATGGAAATCTTGTGCTCAGTGATACAGTCGGGAGTTTCTGATGTCTCTGGATTTGTCAGAGGCGTACCTGCATATTCCCATCTGGCTAGAGCATCAACTGTTTGGTTTGGCCTCTGCACCCAGAACTTTTTTCAGGGTTATGGTGACGGTGGCGGTGGAACTGAGAGAGGATAGGATCCTAGAAAGTCTTAGACAGGGCTTCCCAGACCTGTGCTAGGTTCCTCACAGCCAGTTGGGTTTTCAAATATCCACAATAAAATAAATATGAGACTTTTGTGTACAGTACATGGCAGATCCAGTGGCATTGCCTGTGGTACGACTTGGATCTATTTTTCCCATAGGAACGTGCATACAGTAAGCTTGATCTTTACTCGGGAATATCATTTTAGTGTTTGTTTTTTGTCTTAACTTGTTAATTTAACTTTTTTTTTTTTGTATATGAAATGTCTACTTCAGATTAATAAATTTGTATCAGATTCTTCTCCTCTTTGACAGATGTACCTGTCACTTGTTATATTCAGTGAACATTTACCCACCTAGCAGCTCAAACCAAAATTAAAACAAATTATAATCTAACAATATGCATCTCCAAACGTACCTAAGAAATTTGAAACATCTAGGTAAAGCAGTTATTTTATTTCAAAATGTGCATTTTGAAAAAAACTACCTTTTCTCAAAGGTTATAGTGGTGGGATACTTTAACTTCTGCAAAGTAACTTAGGGCTGTTTTGCCCATCCAGTCTCTTAGTCACACAAGCTTGACCTCCAGCCAAATATTACTTATTCCTTGTAGCTGGCAGTGTAGTCAAGCCAATCTATAGTCCATGCTTGGAAACTTGACACTTCATTTTGTTTTAACCTGATGAAAGAAATGTAGCTTTGGAAGGTATCTCCTCCAAATTTTTGATTACCTTTATTTCTAAGATTATAATAAAGCCTTGTTGTTGTTTCGTGTTTGACCTTACTGGCTTTTCTTTGAAGCTTGACACAGCTATATCACTGCTTTATGTAAATTGACTTTGACTTTGTTCCCCTTTTTGTCCCTCTGATTCATATGATTGAGCATTTTTTCAACCTGTTGCATGAGAAAAATGGCTAAATCGGATTTCAGTAAATTTAGCAAGCATGGTCTGGAGGAGACTTGCTTATAAACAGGTGGAATGTCAGCTTCCTAGCCTCCAGTCCTCCTTATCTTGATAGAATCCAAAACTCTGTATAGCCTTATTTAATACATGTACCTCATTCTGCCTCTTCAGTTGTTGATCTGATGCATCTTTTTACTTTTACCTATTGTGCTTATTTAGTTAATACCCTGATATAGTATCACAATTATTCATGCTGATGAAACACTTCTTAATTGTTAATGAACATTTTAACTTATTGTAACCCTCTTTGAGCTCTTTAGTTGGAAAATCATACAATAAACTTTTATGATTGCAGGTGATCTTATTTGTATATAATGTAGAGGGATAAGCAGAGCCCCTGGTCTCCCACAATGCTGTGGACATGGGAAGGGCCATGAAATATGCCCCTTCGCATGTCGTTTACTGGTACCTGTGGGAGACCAGGGGCTGGATTGGGGAGGTGGCAGTTATTCTGTGGTGCATTCTGACTCCCTCCCTGGCTGATTTCTCCCCCTGCAGCACTGATCAGGAGGCATTGAGGAAGTTGAGGAGCATTACTTTAGGCTGTGTCCTTCTTATCTGCTTTCCAGGGTCTCAGTTGTTAATTTGAAAGTGTGGCTGTACGGTGATCTGCTTAGTTCAATGCCACACTCAAGCTCTGGTTAGCGGATGAAAACACAGCCCAAGGTGAAGGTGCACTCATAAGAACATAAGAAATGCCAAGCTGGGTCAGATCAAAAGTTTATCAAGCCTAGCAACCTGTTTTTGACTGGGTTACAAATACCTGGCAGAACCCAAAGAAATCCATTCCTTATTACTGATTCCTAGAGAAGTGGTAGTATTCCCAAATCTATTTGGCTAATATTGGTTTATGGATTTTTTCTCCAGGAACTTGACCAACCCCTTTTTAAACCCAACTATATTAAATGCCTTGGCCATGTCTTTTGAATACAAATTCCATAGCTTGATAATTTCTCCAATTTGTTTTAAATCTGTTAGTTTCCTAGTGTCCCCTGGTATAATGGCTGGGAAGCGGTAAAGTTCATTAGGTGGCTTTCTTAATTCCCACAGATGCAAACAGAAAATATCTTCACACTATACTTAGCTGATTTTCACAATTTATTGTCCCAGTAAATTGTGTGTATAAAATCTAGGATTAATTATTGCAAGGTACATAAATAAGGTGTAATGTAACAAGGGTAAAATACAAATGTATAGAAGATAAGATACAAGAAAGTATATGCATAGAATAAGTAAATCAAAACTAAAGAATATATATATATTTATTTACAGCGCAAGATCAAATCTGCTCACTTTCCTGAGATTGTCCCATGAATCTCAACTGTAAATCAGCAACTCCAGGGACTCAGCGCTGGATTTAGCATGTCCATTACTACCAATACAAAGGCATTTGTCTTGTGAGGTGGTTTATATAGAAAATCTCATTCTTTGATTTTTTTCCTGTGATTATTCAGTCATAAATCATGCTGCATATCCTTTCTTTTTCCATGCATTCCAGCCCTAGGGAGAGGGTCCCTGCCAGCTGCTGGCTCAAAAAGGTCAGTGGAATGCGATCTATGGGTTTCCTGAGGGCCTCAGAGATTCACCACTAGCGCACACAATTCAATGGTTTAAGTTTCTGAGAAGACAGAGAATTTAACAGAAAAGAGATGCTGAAATGCTTAACAAATCCTGAATGGATATATTCACTATTTATACAGCTTAGTCAGTGGTTCAATTCTTCGGGGGCCTAACTAGCCTCATAACACTGAGATTTTTCACATTATCTGTCCCTGTATAATACACCTAGTTTTAATACATTTGACAGGTTAAATAATCCCCTATCTACCTGTATTACCCAACTCATGATTGCCTTTATCATATCTGCTGTGTTGCTTCTTCTCCAAGATGAAGAGCCTTAACTTATTTAACTTCTCTTCATAAAGGATCCATTCCATATCCTTTATCATTTTTGGTCTTCCTTCTCTATACCCTTTCTAATGCCACTTTATTTGTTTTTTGAGATGGGGTGACCAGAATTGCACACAGTACTCAAGATGTGGTCACACCATGGATCAGTAGAGGCATTATGATATTCTCCTAGGACAAGCAAGATGGCAGCCCTCACATAAGAACATAAGAAATTGCCATACTGGGTCAGACCAAGGGTCCATCAAGCCCAGCATCCTGTTTCCAACAGTGGCCAATCCAGGCTACAAGTACCTGGCAAGAACCCAAACACTAAGTAGATCCCATGCTACTGATACCAGTAATAGCAGTGGCTATTCCATAAGGCATCTTGATTAATAGCAGTTAATGGACTTCTCCTCCCAAGAACTTATCCAAACCTTTTTTAAACTCAGCTACACTAACTACACTAAACACATCCTCTAAGAATATAAGAACACGCCATACTGTCAGACCCAAGGGTCCATCAAGCCCAGCATCCTGTTTCCAACAGTGGCCAATCCAGGCCATAAGAACCCGGCAAGTAACAAGTAACAAGTAACGGCTTGTTACGGCGGTTACTACCCCAAATCAAATAAGCCTGATACTTCACTTTCAATGCATATACAGCAAAGTTCTCTGATTCAACGGCAGGGGAGAAGAAAAACTGATACTTCACACATCCAGCAGAGCTCTCTGCTTCAACGGCAGGGGAGAAGAAAAGAGGGTTCGCACTCACAAAGCGGGGAGTAGCTGGCTTGTTACGGCGGTTACTACCCCAAACCAAATGTGCCTGATACTTCACTTTCGATGCACATCCAGCATGGCTCTCTGCTTCAACGGCATGGGAGAAGACTTATACGTCACGCATATCCAGCATAGCTCCCTGCTTCAACGGCAGGGGAGAAGAAAAACAACCAATAAGGGCTAATAACATAGTCTGGGTAAAACAAATAAGCATGGGTGCAGCTTGCTTATTGCAGCGGCTACTACCCCTAACGAATCAAGCTAGATATTTCACTTGGATGCAGCTCCATCACTGCTCTCTACATTAAAGGTGGGGGTGGAAGGGAAATAGAACCAAGAGCTAAGAGAAACAGATAAGTATGAGAGAAAATATGTGTGAAGCTTGCTGGGCAGACTAGATGGGCCATTTGGTCTTCTTCTGCCGTCATTTCTATGTTTCTATGTTTCTATATAAAACTAAATCTATCCCATGCTACTGATGCTAATAATAGCAGTGGCAATTTTTTAAGACGGCTTAATTAATTGCAGGAAATGGGCTTCTCCTCCAATAACTTATCCAATCCTTTTTTAAACCCAGCTACACTAACTGCACTAACCACATCTCCTGGCAACAAATTCCAGAGTTTAATTGTGTTGAGTGAAAAAGAACTTTCTCAGATTAGTTTTTAATGTGCCACATGCTAACTTCATGGAGTGTCCCCTAGTCCTTCTATTATTCTCTCTTCCTGTTTTTTGCCACTGGTGGGATTGGGTCCACCGGCGGCTGCAAGTATCTTCCCTTGCGGTCCAGAACATCCCAACTGACTGCTGCTGGCGCCCCTCTGCTCTAGGCGGCTGTGGGCCTTCTCTTCTGCCGCCAAGTGTAATTGGCTCTTCCGGCGGCCGTGGGCCTCTTCTGCCCCCACTGGGTGCTCCCTACAGACTGGCGCCTGGCCCCCCTTTGCTATACCACTGGTATGGCTTGAAAAGACCCTTCTTGGGCGTGACAAAATTAATGGAATGTTCTCAAAGGACAAGCAGGATGGTAGTCCTCCCATATGGGTGACGTCAGTGGACAGAGCCCTGTTACAGAAAACTTTTCTGTCAAGCTTTCTATAAAGCTTTGACTGACACTGGCACATTGAGTGTACTGAGCATGATCAGCCTGCAATTATCCCTGTAACCACAGGTGTCTCCCCTCAGTCTTCTTTTTTCCGCTCTGCAGTAAGCATAGTGGTTAGGAGTTCTCTGAGAAATTCTCATAATTTTTCCTGACGGAAACACTTAAACTTTTACTTCATGAACGCTTTTTCTCTGCACGGGTCTCCCTTCGCGTACATTTAATCTACGCTCTGTGAAAGCTATGCCCTGTTTTTTGGTCTGTTCCTGTCACCTCACTACGGTTTCCCCGGCCTACCAACCAAATTGCGGCCTTCCCTCTCCCTATGTTTTCACAGTTAGCCCCACATAGCCTGCGAGTGTCCTCCTGTGACCCTCTGCCTGGTTATTAGCTCTAGTGGGATAGGGACTTCCACGGTTACCATTGCCGCCAGGGCCTCTGTTGAATTCATACCTCGGTACCTTCGTGCAGTCGATGCCCCCATTGCTACTGGTACCCCCATCCAGGCCGTCCTGCCTTTTTCGATGCCATCGACACCCCTCCCTCCATGGTCCGTCGATGCAATCGATCCCCACATCGATTCTTTCAGTGCCATCAATGTTTTCATCCATGGCGCTGATTTTTCCATCGATGCCATCGATGCACACCTTGGTGTCGGTGCCATCATTGGTTCCATTGATGCCTGGGTCGACGCCAGAGTCAGTGATATCAATGCCCGTGGCCAAGCCGTCGATGCAGTTGACGCCCACGTCGTTTCCATCGGTGTCCTCGTTCCTATCGATGTGGCCATCGATTCCGTCAATGCCAGGATCAATTTCCCGATGCCATCGATGTCTACTCAATTCTTCGATGCCACATCGTTTCCATCGATACCTATGTGATGCAGTCTGTGCCTCCGTCACTGTTATCGTTGCTCTGCCTGGGCCATCGATGTTTTTTCATCTATATTTTTGACAATACTCTCGAGGCCGCTTCTATGCCACCATCGATACCGTCAATACTGACATAGCACCTACACGCAATGCCCTCTCCTAAACACAGTGCTCCATGCTTTGGGTTCTTAACTAAAGCCCTGTGTCAGCCTACGACACTACATAGTGCCAGGAGCAGTGCAGGCATGTTGACACTCCGTCATCATTCGCCATCCAAGACAGCGAGGGCATCCACCTCGGCGCTGGGGAAAGACCGGGCCGAGCACCGTGGCACTCATTATCACTGGTATGGTGACCACCACTGACTCCATCCAAGACATTGGTGCTATCCTACTCGGTGCTGGAGAATGCCCGGGCCGAGCAACATCGCTACTGCCACTGCCACTGTTCCACATAGTGCTGGCAGTCCTCGGTGCTCCAGAATGACCGGACCGAGTTCCGAGGAATTCTGCACTGGCGTCACGATACATCGAGCTGCTGCAAAGAGGGCTGGGTTCATGAGTCCAGAGGTGTTCCCCACCGACACTGGTGCGGGGATCTGACCCTCCACAAATTACTCTGGTAGCGCCAGACGCGCTCAGCCTCTCTCCTCTATACCTGCGCTACCATACCAGGTTACAGAGTTGAGTCGGATGTTTACGTCCTTCAGGCTGTCCCTCGATGCCTCTGAAATCCACTGAGCCATCAATCTTCACCGGCTCGTCCTTCTGCGATCCACGACAGATGGTAAGTACTCTAATCCCGCTTCAGCGACAATCCCATTGAAACCTGTTCTCTAAATCAGGCCATATGGTTCAAAAGGTTCTAGATCGTCTTGTCTTCCAAGAACCGTATTAGTGACACACATCGCTATTGCCAGCTATGTCGGACACAATACCAAGAGAACCTCTCTACCAATCATTTGGGATTGCATCAGGACATCCTCCCGTTGTCAGCAACAGGACTCTGTACTGATTAATACTCTGGCTTCTGGTTTCTAATTAAGGACCGAAATCCCAAATGCATTCGCTGATCTGCTAGACACAAGATCCAGCAAACACTGCCTCAATTGCAAATCCACCTCGAGGCCTGGCGACAGGTCTCGACGTTTTCTTGTAGAGCACACAGAAATGCGGGTAAGACTTTTACCACTCACGCTCCCGTGGGAGATTACATGATATCCAGATTACATCAGCCCCGCCAGTTGGACACCTCCTGGTCTCTCAACTTGCCGGATATCAGAGTGGCCACCCCACTTGGTATCAAGGTTCAGGGTACAGTCCCCCGGACTCTACAAAGCGCAGGGGGGTTGTGGAGTTTTAATCTCACTATTCTTTTTTTCAATAGAACGTAGTTACACTCTGCCCATCCTGGACCTCAGAAATATCAACTGTCTTCAGAAGGGACAGGTAAGTAGGTTGCCTCTCTCCTCTAATCTTTCTATGTGCTTCATGGTGAGTCAACAATATTACAATCCCAAGCTCTGCCGGTTGCTCCAGCTTCGGCAACTTGGGTATTTCATTAAATCACTAGCAGTGACTGCTGTTTCTCTACGGAGTAGAACATCATTCACGCTTTTCCTTGCATGGACAGCTGCAACAGTCAATCCAAGCAAGGAGCTCTATTTTCTTCACGACTCACTATAAATCTACTACCTGGGATTGCTGTTACCTACCATAAATCCCATATAGAACAGTTCTGGACACCACAGTCACAACGAACTTCCTGTCCAACAACCGTGCAGACATTCTGACAAATTCCTATATGTCTCTGCGCGCATACAACATAACCTCAGCCCCACAATTCTTTCATTGCTGGGCCACGGGATTTTTTCACCATGCACTTTACTCAAGGGTCCAGATTTGCTATGAGTAAGATTCAGTGAAATTTCAATTATCAGTGGATCTAAGCTGTTCAATCGCTTTCGTCCCTGATCCATATTGCAGATCTAGAACCAAAACCTAGGCTGGCCCTGCTCATGCTCGCATTTACTCAGGGTTGCAGAGTTCGAACTAACATCTTCTCAACCCAATATGTGTCTATTCCACTCCATACAGAGTTTCACATCAACTTCCTGGAGCTTCGAGCCATGAGTTATGCCTTTATGCCTTACAATACTGCCTCTGCAATAAACATTTGTGCATACAGACAGACAACATAGTGACAATGTGGTATTTCCAACACACAAGCATGCACAACCTCTTAGCTGCTCTGCTAGGAAGCTGTGCAGCTCTATCCTTGGCCCTTGCTCACTCCATGCATCCCTGGGCCACTTATCTAACAGACTTACTGAATGCACTAGCAGACCTTCTCCATGTAGGTTTCCATCCTCTCGGATGGTCTCGGACTACATGTGTAGCAAGAAAAATCTTCTAGCGCTGAGGTCAACCGACCTTGCCCTCTGCGTCTGAATCGAAACATATGGTGGACAGATTCTACTCCCTACACATGTGTCGAATGCATTCCCATGGATGCCTTTGCCTGAACAAAGGCCTCTTACGTGTCTCTTTCAATGCCTCTCAAAGCCAGCACGCTTATTATGATGCACCGGGTCGGGGTTCGCTGTTTCTCAGACCCACGTCCTGGCCGAGACCAGTATGCTTTCCCATACTTCTCAATCTATCACACCAGTAACCAATTCGCCTTCTCACAGGTCAGTCTCATATCATGGACTCACTGATGTTCCCAGGTGTACTGGTAGCGTCACAAAAACCTTCCACACATAAATCTTACCATTCAAAATGGCATGATTTACCACATGGCGCATACACCACTCTTTTCTCTTACTCCCTCGGATTCTGCTCCCCAAGACATCCTCCACATGGGTACACCTCGGTTCCAACTGGCGTACCACTTGGGAGTGGGGATACCCCATTAACGGTTCAACCCCTTCTGAGTCAGCCGCCTCTATTTTTACTGGTTACGGAATGGGGCCTATATTTAGTGCTTACAAGGCTCATACGTTCCCTGTTCGAGCCTTGCCATTCCTCTCGCTTAACAGTCTGGCATGGGAAATTCTTTCCCTCGTAGTCATCACTTCTGCCAACAGGGTCAGTGAGTTCTACATTTTGTTACATACTCACCTGACCCTGCGTTCCTCCGTGACCGAGTGGTCTTACATATTCAATTTCATATCCTTCTTAAGGTAGACGCAGCATCTCACCTTACTCGGAATATACTTTGCCAATTTTTTCCCAATACCTCTCTCTCACCAGAGCGAGAGAGTTTTCCACTCCTTGGACTGTAAAAGTGCACGTGCATTCTATCTAGACCGCACTACACTCCATAGGAATTATACCTAACTCTTTTTCCTTCTGTGGCAAAAGCCAAGCTACGAGTTCCAGTGGGCAAACAGACCTTTTCCTCCTAATTGACGGTCTGTATCTTTTTCTTACCAACAAGCAGGCCTTTCACTACAACACCGTGTGTAACCACACTCTGTTAGGGCCGTACCAGCCTCAATAGCTCACCTTCGGCCGGTGCCGCTTGTACATATTTGTAAGGCTGCAACCTGGAGCTCTCTCCATACCTTCGCAGCCCATTATTGCTTAGATAAGCCTGGCCAGCATGCTTCCATGTTTGGCCAGTCCGTCTACTCATCTTCTTTTCAGTTTAACTACCCAACATCCTCCCACCAACCCGTTAAGGGTTTCAGGATGCCCTCCTTACCAAATTCCACCCCCGTCGTTGCACCGTTTGCACATCTTTGGGTGCATTTGGTGCACTCTGGCATCCTCAGCTCGGTACTCACCCATATGTGAGGACTACCATCTTGCTTGTCCTGTGAGAAAGCAAACATTACAAAGTATGTTGGACCTGAAAGCAGCAATTCCTGTTCCCAAACTGCAGCAAAATACAGGCAATTAGCAAATGTTGCTCACCTGTAACAGGTGTTCTCACAGGATAGCAGGATGTTAGTCCTCACGAAACCCACCCGCCACCCTGCGGAGTTGGGTCTACATACATTTTATTATTTTAGTTTTGCTTCCGCTTTTTGCTATAAGACGAGACTGAGGGGGAGATACCTGTGGTCACAAGGATAATTGCAGGCTGAGCATGCTCAGTGCACTCAGTGTGCCAGTGTCAGTCAAAGCTTTATAGAAACTTTGACAGAAAAGTTTTCCGTAACAGGGCTCCGTCCACTGACGTCACCCATATGTGAGGACTAACATCCTGCTGTCCTGTGAGAACACCTGTTACAGGTAAGCAACATTTGCTAATTGCCTGTATTTTGCTGCAGCTTGGGAACAGGCATTGCCGCTTTCAGGTCCAACAGACTTTGTAATGTAGCGTCCACTTCTGCACTCTTCTGAGGAGAGTTGCATGGAGATATCAGGCATGTGAAGGAATGTGAAGAAATTCCAGAGCATATCCGTCCCAAACCACTTTGAGGACCCATTGATCCAAAGTAATCTGGACCCACCCATGATAGGTGCATGCCTTTCTTGTTTTATCTCCTGCATCAACAGGTGAGCCCACAAATCTTCATTGAGAAGATTGAGGGGCTCCAGTTCTGAAGCCTGCATCCTTTCCAGGCCTTTGGGGGACAAGGACTGAGATCAGCGAAGGCACCGGCTCTCTGGGAAGAACTTCCCCTATAAGGCCGAAAACGCTGGTAGTCGCGAGAGGCGCTACTTCCTCGAAAAGTCCTGGAAACTGGCTTTTTGTCCTCTAGCAAGTTATGGACCTGGTTTTCCCCCATTTATTTGCTGTTTTCTCCAACTCACTGCCAAATAGTAACAAACCCTTGAAGGACAACTTAGAAGATTGGATTTTGAAATAGTATCTGCCGACCAGTTGCGCAGCCACAGCTGTTGTCTAGCCACTATAACAAAAACACCTCTGGTGGCTGTGCAAACCAGCTAAGAAGGTAGTCCCTGGTTCTAATATAGGCCCGCTATCTGACGTGGTGCTGCCAGATTCTTGAGAAAGACGTAAGGGGACTCAAGCTACCAAGATGCAATTTGCAAGTTCATTGCCACCGCCTCAAAGGCTTGATTTAGGATAGCCTCAATTCTCCTATCCTGAGTTTCCTTAAGAGCTGCATCTCCCTCTATTGCGATGGTGGTTCATTTCGTGACAGAACAGACCAAAGCATCCACCTTAAGGAAATGCAACTGCTTTCTGGCCTGTGGATCCAAGGGATATAAACCCGCCAAGTTGCGGGCCCCCTCCCCCCTTTTGAAGGACACCTCTGGCAAACTCCATTCCAATCAATCAACTCCTGAATCGCATCAAGGAGGGGAAAAAAACATGAGGTCTTGCATAGGGTGACAACAATGGGATCCTCTTTCTGTACTCTTTGAGGAGTCAGCTCTAGCCACTCCGAGGTTCTTCAGTGTCTGAGAGATCAAGCTTGGCAGCTCATCTCTGTGAAAGAAAAGAATTTCTATGTGGTTCCAAATCTGGGGGAATCTCCCTTTATTCCACAAGAGAGCCACCACCATCATCATTTGTCATCTTGATCCACCTGCATTCGAGCCTTGTCAGGCCACGCCACGTTACGGTGCTTAAAAGTGGCGGCAGGCACCGAAGAACTCTGAGCGCATGGACCTAAACCTGTAGGTATAGTCAACTCAGAAGACCGCCCTTGTAGAAATACCTGTAATGCCTGGAAGAATTCCATCCAGGAAAAGGAAGATAGGTCTGTCCTGAGAGCGAGTTTCTGCTGAGTGGGCCTGTGGATGAACCAAAGGGGAGGACCCTACAATCATGTTGCCCTCTGTCCCCCTCCCCTCAGACAAAAGAGATGGATCATCGTCTGCAAAATCAGGAGGTTAATCCCGATGAGCAATCCAGGCAGTGCTGACACAGACTTAAAGAAAGCTCCGGCTGTATCGCCTTATGTGCCATTCAGCACACATAGATAAGCATGTAGACTTCTTCGCCACAGGCACCATGATCGTAAGGTGCTCAGTCAGGTACAGGCACATGCCCAGCTAGACGCACAAAAAGTGCGGTCAGGTACTTGTGCTTAAAATGGACGCACAAAAAATATACATCCAGGTAAATGCGCATAGTATGCTTGCCCAAACTAGATGCCAAAACTGGGCATTCAGGTATATGCATGCCCAGTTATGTGCCCAAGGTGTGTATCCAAAAGGCTAGGATTCCCAAAGTTTGGACACACAGTCGATAATGGATGCACAATAGAGGCGTGCCGAAGCGCACTGATGTAGCATAGTGAAAGCGCGTGAAATCACTCTCGCGGCGCACTATGTACTAAAAAGGGAGAAGCCTGAAAGCGGGGCCTAGCCAAACGGCTGCTCAACCCACTGTGCTTGAACTACCTCCACACATCACAGAACTCCCCAGAGATGTGAGTGGGAAGGCTGAACGCTGAGGAAACAGACCCTGTAGAAAAACTCATAAGAACATGCCATATTGGGTCAGACCAAGAGTCCATCAACCCCAGCATCCGGTTTCCAACAGTGGCCAATCCAGGCCATAAGAACCTGGCAAGTACCCAAAAAGTAAGTCTATTCCGTGTTACTGTTGCTAGTAATAGCAGTGGCTATTTTATAAAGTAAACTTAATAGCAGGTAATGGACTTCTCCTCCAAGAACATATCCAATCTTTTTTTAAACACAGCTACACTAACTGCACTAACCACATCCTCTGGCAACAAATTCCAGAGTTTTATGAGTGCATTGAGTGAAAACTAACTTTCTCCAATTTAGTTTTAATTATGCCACATGCTAACTTCATGGAGTGCCCACTAGTCTTTCCGTTATCTGAAAGAGTAAATAACTGGTTCACATTTACCCATTCTAGACCTCTCATGATTTTAAAGACCTCTATCATATCCCCCCTCAGCCCTCTCTTCTCTAAGCTGAAAAGTCCTAACCTCTTTAGTCTTTCCTCATAGGGGAGCTGTTCCATTCCCCTTATCATTTTGGTTGCCCTTCTCTGTCCATCGCAACTATATCTTTATTGAGATGCGGCGACCAGAATCCTACACAGTATTCAAGGAGCGATACAGAGGCATTATGACATTTTCTGTTTTATTCACCATTCCCTTTCTAATAATTCCCAACATTCTGTTTGCTTTTTTGACTGCCGCAGCACACTGAACCGATGATCTCAATGTGTTATCCACTATGACGCCTAGATCTCTTTCTTGGGTGGTAGCACCTAATATGGAACCTAACATTGTGTAACTATAGCATGGGTTATTTTTTCCTATATGCATCACCTTGCACTTATCCACATTAAATTCCATCTGCCATTTTGATGCCCAATTTTCCAGTCTCACAAGGTCTTCCTGCAATTTATCACAATCTGCTTGTGATTTAACTACTCTGAACAATTTTGTATCATCTGTAAATTTGATTACCTCACTCATCGTATTTCTTTCCAGATCATTTATAAATATATTGAAAAGTAAGGGTCCCAATACAGATCCCTGCGGCACTCCACTGCCCACTCCCTTCCACTGAGAAAATTGTCCATTTAATCTGTTTCCTGTTTTTTAGCTAGTTTGTAATCCACGAAAGGCCATCACCACCTATCCCATGACTACTTACTTTTCCTAGAAGCCTCTCATGAGGAACTTTGTCAAATGCCTTTTGAAAATCCAAGTAAACTACATCTACCGGTTCACCTTTAGCCACATGTTTATTAACTCCTTCAAAAAAGTGAAGCAGATTTGTGAGGCAAGACTTGCCTTGGATAAAGCCATGCTGACTTTCTCCAGTTTTACTTTATTAAAAAAACCCCCAAAAAAACCCTTTTTTTACCTGAGCTCAGCCCTCTCCAGCTGAGAGCAGGAACAGGTCCTGGCTGTAGGGGGAGAGGGTGAAATCCTTCACTGCCGAGCCTTTTCGGTCTGCAACTGATAATTTAATTTAAGTCCTCACCACACAAGACCACCAGACTAAGGCACTCTACTGAGGGAGGGACCGAACAGTATCTTCTCAGGAGGCAAGTGGTTCTATATATACACCTTGTCTTCCTGATGTCTCCTTTTGCACTTCTTTCTTTTTATCTTTACTTTCTTGCTCACAGGCAATCCTCCATAGGGAAATGTATAAGAACATGCCATACTGGGTCAGACTAAGGGTCCATAAAGCCCAGAATCCTGTTTCCAACAGTGGCCAATCCAGGCTATAAGAACCTGGCAAGTACCCAAAATCTAAGTCTATTCCATGTTACCGTTGCTAGTAATAGCGGTGGTTATTATCTAAGTCAACTTAATTAATTGCAGGTATATCCACTATCTGCTGTAGACTGAGAATCCGGACAGGATGGCAATCCTCATATATGGGTGACATTGCCTGGCATAGAAAAACTCATTTTCTAGAACTTTCACTGAGCTTCACGGGGCATGCCCACAGCATGTTATACCAGACGTCCATTTGGGGTTTCTGTGGAGCCCTTAGGTCATGGTTCATGACTCTCTCTTTTTCTGAAGTATTGTATAGTTTTTCATTAATTTTTTATTAGCTTTGGCTGTTCATCATGGAGTGATGAGTCTCATCCCTCGTAGTTCCCTGGGTAAAGTTTTTCGGCATTTTTCTTAAGTTTCTGTTCACTGCTGTTCCCCAGGGTGTGGCATAATCGACACATTGCCACCATAGAGATCAGTTTTATGTCCCTTCCTTTTTTTTTTTTTTTTTTTTTTTCACGCATATATTTCCTGCGGGTTCCAGAAGAACCCTTGATGTAGCAGAACCATAATAATGTATCCTGTTTTTGAAGGCAGCATTTGTCATCCATGTATGCCGCAAGTGTGGAGAAATGACCCCCAAAAGGGTAACTGTCCCGATTTGGCTATCATGGAACATCTGTTTGGGCACTGGAAGTCCGATTTGATTAGCATCTGAGACATCAATATCAAAGGACCCTGGAGTGCTGCACTGATGAGCCATCGGCATCAGGGTGGCTTGGGGGTGAGGGGTGCCAGCAGTTCCCTAGACTTTGTTGGCTGGTAGGGGAACTGGAGATATTGTCAGACTCCTGTTCAAAGAGGGTGTCTGATTTATTCTCTTTGACTTCTGCATCACGGAAGACTGTGCCAAGTATTGAGGGAAGCCAAAAAAGCATCGGCATTGGTCTCCATTGCATAGTATTGGGGGTTGGAACAGTTCAGCATCTACTGAGAACCACCCTAAGCAGTCCCGTGGCAAGGAGCTCACCCTCTACATGTGCTGGGGATGCGCACCAGTCTCTTACAGGAGATGTCCATCCGGGGAACAATCGGCTGGGGATTTCTTCAGATCTCATCTCTCAGGATCACGGTAGGTTGTGCCATCTCAATCTCAAGCCCTTATCACTCACTGCTTAGATGTTGAAAGGTTGATTTTTGCAACATCTTGATCTCTTGGTGGATGTCTCATGTTCTTTTGGCTTCAAGAAAGGACATTCTAGTGGAAACTTATCAGTGGCTTAGCCATGGGTGGGCAGTTGCCCACCCAATTTGGACGCAGGACCACCCAATCGGAAGAGGCCTATTAGAGCAATGCCATCGTAGGATCCCATCCCTGCGACGGGAAAGAGGCTGGAGCTGCAAGGCTGGTTCCAGCGTGACTGGGTGTGCATGGGTGGAGAGGCCTCAGCTGCTGGCTGGTTAGGCTCTGCCGGCGGCCCATAGCCTTGCCTGCTGCCATAGAGCCCACCAAGCTTTCTGCTTGGGTTGGGGAGGGAGCCAAAGCTGAGCACGCCTGTGCACAGCTTCCGCTCCCTCCCCCCAAGCAGGAAGACTGGTGGGCCTTAAGGCCCAAAGATAGCAGGAGGCCCTCTGAGCCATGGTGGAGCTCATCTTACCACAGCCTGATAAAGGTAGACCATGAGGTGTGTGTGAACGTGTATATATGTGTGAATGAGTGAGAGCCTGTTTGTGTGCGTCTGTGTGTGCATGTGTTTGTGTGTGTGTGGCTGTGTGTGTGTGCATAAGAATGTGAGCCTGGGGGGAGTGAGAGCTTGTGAGTGTGTGTGTGTAGAGAATGTGAGCTTGTGTAGGGGGGGGAGAGCATATGAGAGTGAGAACTTGTGTGTGAGTGTGAGGGAGGAAGGGAAGAAGACAGTAGGAGAAGAGAGACACTGAAAAGGAATTAGGAAATGTGCGACATGGGAAAGAGAAACCAGGACCAACTGATTAGAAAAATACAAAGATCAGATGACAAAAGTGAAAAAAAAATTATTTTTAGATTTTAGCAATTTGAATATGCCATCTTTGGGAATGTGCATTTCTTATATTTTTCTTTTTTGCTCTTTCTTCAGTATTCCACTGTTCAGAGTCTACTTTCTCAGGATTTCTATTTTGATTTTATCTGCATGTTTCAGTTTCTAATTTGTAGTCTTATTTCTATATTAGAAATATTTCTATATTAGAAATATATTAGAAATTCCTACTATAACTAAACAAAAAATCAACATGCAGAAAAGAGACGTTAAACAATGGGAAAATTTCGATTAAATATCAGAAATAGAAGTGGAGACAATGCTAAAAAAAAGTAAACCCAGCCCCGCATGCACAGGACACAATTCCAACCGTAGAATTTAAAAAAGTAGCAAACATAATCTCCCCAAAGATTATTAACTTATCACTAAAAGAAGAAAACATGCCAGACTCCCTAAAAGGAGCAATAGTAAAACCAATTCTAAAGAAAAGAAACAGTGACTACCTAATCCTGAGCAATTACAGACCAGTATCAAACCTACCCCTAATTGCAAAATTAATAGAAAAAACCATACAAAAACAGCTAGCAGAACACTTAGAGAACAATAACAGACTATACCCCTCACAACACGTCTTCCGCAAAATTTCAGCACAGAAACACTACTACTTGCACTAACGGACAACATCATGAGAGGATTTGACAACGGTAAACAATACATCTTAGTAATGCTTGACCTATCAGCAGCATTTGACACAGTAAACCATAATATATTGATAAATAGATTAGAAGAAATAGGACTAAGTTAAACAACAATCAAGTGGTTCAAATCTTACCTAAATAAAAGATACTTCCAAGTACAAATCAAAGAAGTTATGTCAGAGAAAATAAACCTTCTAACAGGAGTTCCACAGGGATCTGCCCTATCTGCCACGCTGTTCAACATATATATGCTGCCTTTATGTCACCTACTGGCAGGCCTCGGAATATCACACTATATCTACGCAGATGACATTCAGTTAATACTCCCAATCGACGACACAATTGAAAAAACATTAAACTTAGCAAACATGTACCTAGATATAATAAAATACTAAACACTTATAGCACTAATTATAGGGCGGGGATAGCGGCTCAACTAAATGGCAAACTCAAACGCTAATGTCCCAGGAATTCAAAATAATATATGAATGTGAATTCACAACATCATATTAAATACTTGTGATGAAAGACCTCATACAAGGCATACATCGATCAATGCTAGTTAGCACCAAAGTATACCAACAGTATAATCATGGGTCTGTGATATAAAAATCAACTTTTTTTCAATTTTTTTTGCTCAAGTGAGTGTGTGGCCCATTTTAGACCCGTATTTCATTCTGCTTAATAGCACTTAACTTAATGGAGTTGAGGAACGCCAAGAAACATGGTCGTGAGGTCATATCCAAAGCCAAGCCCGACACGGACCGCGTTTCGGCTTCACAAGCCTTCTTCAAGGGCTGGAAATCTCTGTAAATACAAAAATTGTTTGTGACAGCGTTTTGAAAAAGTAATCGCCAACATTAAATCCCTGCATAACATAGGTACTAACGTGACAGTGCGGTAGTTGCATACTACAGCTGGTAATGTTTCTCCTCTACCAGAGGGGCCGCTTTCGCGCTCTTTTTCAAGATGTAACAGACCAATAGGACGAAAGGTACACCCAGGAAATGACGTCAGCCGTTGCTAGGAGATACATAGCTAGGTGATTCATAGCAGCGAATACCATTCTATGGCTGCATTAAGGCCATCTGGGTGCATACAATTCAGATCAAAAATCCAGCGTTGCTCATAAAAGTTGAGGATCTTTTGAAAATCACCCCCTCTTTTCGTCATTTGTATCCGATCGATGACACGCCACCTTAAATCGCCGAAGAGATGTTGCATATCTACACAATGTTGAACAATGGGGGCATTGATTTTGCCTGTGTTCAGACAACTCCGATGTTCAATGAGTCTCGTACGGATAGAGCGCTTTGTTCTCCCCACATAGAATTTAGTGCAAGGACACACAATTAAGTATATAACGTGTGATGTATTGCAATCTGAGTGAAAACGGGCTGTGTGGATCAAACCAGCATTATCAGTCCATGTGGTACCGTCTAGAGATTGGGAGCACATAGTGCATTTGCCACAAGCCCAGTGTCCTACCGGTTCTTCAGGTTGTGTAGAGAGATCCGTATGGGTCAAAGCGTGAGTTAGTAGATCCCGTAGATTCTTGCCCCTACTGTAAGCAATCAAGGGAGCATCTTTGAATGCTTCATGGGTATGGAGTACATACCAATGGTTACGTATGATTGATGCAATCTCCTGGGACTTGGTGGAAAATCTGATTGTGGATACCAGTGGTGGATCTGACATGGCATCTGCAGATTCCAGAAGGAGCCATTCCCGCTCTGCATTAGTGGCCCGTTTAAGAGCCCTTTTAATAACTGAGATAGGGTAACCCCGATGCAGTAATCTAGACGCTAAAAGTTGAGCTTGTTTGGAAAATTCAACTTTATCTGAACATAATCGCCGTAGGCGTAGGAACTGTCCGATGGGTAAGCTCTTCTTCAAACTATAAGCATGGAAGCTAGAAAAATGTAGCATGGTGTTTCGATCGGACGGTTTCTTATATATGGTGGTGACAAAATGATCATCAACCAGTCGAATATGAATGTCCAAGAAAGGAATCTGGAATTGATGATATTGCATAGTGAAAGTAAGGTTAGAATCCAGCGTGTTCAACCATTGTAAAAAATCATTTAACAAGGGAACGTCATTGTGCCACAAAAAGAAAATATCATCAATATAGCGGGTCCAATTAGAAACATGAACAAAAAAAGGGGCTGGATATAAAAAATGTTCCTCGAAATTAGCCATGTATAGATTCGCGATGCTGGGGGCCATGGTCGCCCCCATGGCTATTCCATGTGTTTGATTATAAAAACGGTCATCAAACAAAAAATAATTGTCACATAAGGCAATTCTCGCTAGCATAACGAGGAAGGTGGTAGGTACTCGGTGAGGACGGGGACGAGTGTCCAAGGCTTGCTCAAGGATCCTAAGAGCCGCATCTTGAGGTATGCTAGTGTAAAGGGCTTTAATATCCAACGTTACCAAAATGCATGGACTGGAAATCCGGATAGAATCCAACCTTGAAAGCATGGTTTTAGTATCTTTCACATATCAAGACATGTTGGGAATAAGTGGCTGAAGGAATTTATCCACAAAGATTGACAGGGGTTCCAAAAGGGACCCAATCGTGCTTACGATGGGTCTGCATGGAGGTTGGGTCATATGTTTGTGAATTTTAGGTAAATGTAAATAACAGGAGATCTGTAACACTTATTAATTAGAAAAGAAAATTCTTTCTTTGAGAGAAAACCCGAAGCAAAACCATCCTCAGCCATCTCCTCGATGCGCCGAAGCAATTCAGGGCCAGGATCGTCAGGAAGCACTGTATAATTATCTGTATTAGATATATGTTCTAATACCGATGTAGTGTAAAAAGATTCATCCATAATAACAGTGGCACCGCCCTTGTCAGCTTGTTTTATAATCAATGAAGAGGTCTTCTTTAATTCAATGAGAGCCTTGTGTTGATCAAACGAAAGATTAAATCGCAACTGTTCTGCGTGTTGTTCAACGTGCGTTAAATCGCTCAAAACTAAGTCAATGAACGTTTTCACATGGGGATCCACAGGACCCGGAGGAAGCCAATAAGATTTAGGAAATACAAGGGAATCGTCGAGGGTGGGAGGTTGAGTGGAAAAAAATAACCTCAACTGTATTTTCCGAAAAAATTGATAAAGATCACGTCTGGTCAAAAAAGCATCGTACCGATAAAACGGCACGAAAGACAAACCCTTCTCAAGTAGAGACAATTGTGATGTTGACAGCTGCTGTATGGAAATATTGACTACGGTGGGTTGCTCTGCGAGCGAGTCTGAGGGCGGCCGCCCGTATCTGACCAATTGGTCCCGCGTTGGCGAAAAAAACGTCGGCCAGAACGTCTGTTAGAGGATCGATAGTTGTTAAATCTCATCTCTGATGGTATAGATTGCTGCATCTCTGTATTATCCTCATCAGAACCAGAGGAAGAATCAGCAAAGGCCACTTTGCGCGGTTTGGAAGTTTGGCGGCGTTGCCATGTAAAGATGGTCCCTGCTGCATAGTCTTTTTCATCTCTCTTGAACTTGGTTATTTTAGCCTGCCGTATTTCTCCTCGAAATTTATCCATGGCTTGATTGAATTCATGGAATTTCTGATCGTATACCTCTAACTTTTCAGAGGACTGTAATGCACTTTTAATGTCCTCAAAAGTTGTTTTCAAAGATAGAGAAATCTTGGTGGTAGTTTCTACGATCAGCAACATAATATCGAGAGAGCACTTATTCAAGATCGCTATCCACTTCTTTACAAATTCCTCGTCGTCTCCATAAATAGAGGGCTCAATGTTCCATCGGAGCCCACGAGGGATCATCTCAGATTTGATATATTGTAGTAAAGTGGATATGTGTAATTCCGAACAAATCACACGCTGATATGTATGAAAAAAGTTGATTTTTATATCACAGACCCATGATTATACTGTTGGTATACTTTGGTGCTAACTAGCATTGATCGATGTATGCCTTGTATGAGGTCTTTCATCACAAGTATTTAATATGATGTTGTGAATTCACATTCATATATTATTTTGAATTCCTGGGACATTAGCGTTTGAGTTTGCCACCTAGATATAATAAAACAACTTCTAAACCAAATGGAACTAGTGATCAACATAGAGAAAACCAAATTCTTACATCTAGAACGAAAAAACTTAACGATAACTCAGAACCCAATTACATTAAAAAACCAAAAAATACAACTAGCAGAGAAAGTACGAAACCTGGGAGTGATAATAGATCCAGAATTAAGTATGAAACAACATGTATCTCTAAAAGTAAGAGAAGGATATGCAAAACTTATGACTCTGAGAAGACTAAAACCACTACTGACACCCACCAACTTCCGATCAGTACTACAAGCCTTAATCTTTGCCAGTACTGACTACTGTAACGCTCTACTACTGGGCCTACCATACACCACAATAAGACCACTACAGATACTCCAAAACACAGCGGCAAGACTTTTAACAGGAAAAAGCAAAAGAGATCATATCACCGAAACCTTAATAGAACTACACTGGTTACCCGTTGAACAAAGAATACAATTCAAGACTTTATGCACCATACATAAATTAATACACGACGAAAAAGCGGAGTGGCTGAACACAGCCCTACGTGTTCATACCCCCCACAGAAATTTGAAATCAGCAAACAAAGCACTGCTAACTATTCCCTCAGTAAAGATGGCCAGACTAACACAGGTAAGGGTTAGGGCCCTATCTCTAGCAGGACCCACAATATGGAACAATATGCCATTAGAAATCAGACTACAAAGTAACATCAAAACCTTTAAAAAAAAGTTTAAAAACATGGCTATTTAAGCAAGCATACCACAAAGAGAACTGAGAGCAGAAAAACAGGGAAATTTTGGTTGTAGTTAGCCTAGCTCACACTCACATACCTGTCTCTTTAAGTGTGTGCCTCTCATTACTTTATCCTAAAACTATTCTTTCTTTTCAAACAACAAAGAACCAAAATAAAGGAGTACGATATATCATAACCGATTAAAAAGAAACTGGACATGACTTATAACACTCACCACATTATATTTTTATTATGAAACTGTTACAGTAAATTAACGGCACCTGTTTAAGAGTTTAGAATTCCAGATACTGGATCTAACACACAGTTTTTGTGCCATATTGTAAACCGTTGTGATGGCGCCGCTTAACGACGGTATAGAAAAGATTTTAAATAAATAAATTAATTAGGTAAAGGTCAGTCTCTGTTTTGCCTGTGTGTGTGTGACTGAAGTGCAGTATTTCTGCTAGTGTGTAGTTTCTCTGTAGTAATCCAGCTTGTTCTATTACTCCAGTAGTTGATATATTAATGTTCTAGGACCTGATGTAGTATTTGCATTGCTGCTTTTGTTTGAATCCTGAGAGTCAGTACTGTGATTGTATGGTATGGCAAGGATCTAGATGTCTTTCTTTGCAGGAGTTTGTGTTACTTCACAAAATAGCAGTGGATGGATATTTTTTGCTGTGGTGACACCAGAATTTGATTTTATTTTTTTTTAATGTTAGTTGTAATGTGAATTGTCCTAGCTCTGTTCTGCACCTGTTCTGATGATTTGATTGCATTTTATTGTAGTTATGATGATTTCTGGCTTTCTGCAAATAGGATTCATGAAAATATATACATTTTTGTTTTATTGTATGAGTGATTGGAGCTGATTGTTTTCTTTGCTTTTTACATGATATACTTGTGCATTTATAAACTGCAATAAATATAAAACAAATACAGTTAAGGAATTTTTAATGCTGCTAAGTGCTTGAAATAGAGGTAAAGTATTTTAAAGTTTCATGCATAATGGCTGTTGCAAACTACTTAGAAAGCCATCATAGGGTGCACTATATGACAATACAACTAGTAGGTCTCAGATGTGCATGCCTATAGCCCACCCATGTTAACCTTGTGCCCACCCAAAAAAAATAAATTCTGACTATACCACTGTTTCCTGTGGATTGAAGTGGAGAAGGTTTACATTGTGGTGTGAGCAACCCTTAGATCCTTTCTCCTACTCCACAAAAAAACTGCTTGGCATCAAATAACTGTAGAAGATAATCTAAAGATTAGATCGGTAAGGATCCATCTTCGATCAATTGACACATACCATCACTAATTAGAAGGTAAGCCCTCTCTGTACAGCCTTTTAGTTGCACATTTCATGTGGGCTTTGCTTCATTTAAAACCTCCCATCAGACCACCTGCTGTATCATAGAGCCTAAACATTTTTTTTGTTCTCTTAATAATCTGTTTAATAAAGTCACCAGGAAAAGGTACAGATGCACTTAGAATGAATATAACATGAAAAAGAACACACATTATGTACAAAAAACCAGAACAGTTCAACTTTTACTCTATTCCATAGTAACTTCATTTTAATTTTTGCTGTAATATACTTTCATTATTCCTGCTCCCCCTCCACCCTCATCACATTCATTCCCACTATTAACACCCACTTACACACATCCTCATAAGACAACCCCAGTGTTGCACCCCTAATCTCAAATTGGCATTTCAATAGCATATTTAAAGAAGCTAAAGTCACACAAATGAAAATATCCCTTCAGGTTGGCCAAGGCTTTCAAACAAAAGATGCTATTATATTTTCTCAGCTACTCATGTTGTGCAGAATATAACATAAGCTCCCTCCAGCACATAAAGGATGGCAGCTCATCACTTTTCCAGTATATCAGTATCCTGTTTTTAACTAATAAGAGCTATGTCAACATTGTTTTGTCCAGTTGATGAAAGTTCCCTTTGAGCCACTGCACTCCTGTGACCTGAAGTACCTGACCTGGAAGGCTATATTTTTGGCGCCAGTCACTTTGGCGCACAGTGTCAGTGAGTTTCAGACTCTAGTAACTTATCCACCTTTATACAAAGTTTTTCCATGACAGGGTGGTCTTGCCTAAGACAATGTTGGAATTTCATCTTAACCAGTCAGTTGTTCTTCCACATTTTTTCCCAGGCCACATTCTCACCAAGGTGAACAAGCACTGCGGTTTTGTTGTCTCTTTTTACATTGGGAGCCTGTAGTTGGGGACTACCATCCTACTTGATTTCAGAGAAAGATTAGTTTACCTGTTACAGGTGCTCTTAGAGGACAGCAAGATTTTGGTCCTCATGAAACCCTCCTACCTTCCTGTGAAGTTGTTTTTTCCAACATTTAATTTCATTCTTTGCTAAAAAGTCACTGAAGAGAGACCATGTGGATGCGTGGTACATTAGTATGCTATAGGCATGCCAAGTGAGACTCCGACAAAGTTCTAGAAATTTTGACATCTTTGCTGGGCTCCATTGAATCATGTTACCTGTATATGAGGACTGGCATCCTGCTGTCCTTGGATGTTGATTTTAAAACAAATCATAGGAAATATATTTATTTATTTTATTTATTTATTTATAGTTTTTTATATACCGCCGCTCATCAGAGATATCACGTCGGTGTACAGAGAGCAGGAACTTACGCCGGAACTTGGTCTGACCCAGCATGGCATTTCTTATGTTCTTAAGCTCTAGAGGCAGCATGAGCATGAAGCCAGGGGTATTATATGTAATGTAACACTACTTGGTCAAACTAAAATTTATTACAAGTATTTGGGGTGATGTAAGGTCTGTGGTTACAGAGTACAAACACACCTGATATTTATAGGAAGGCTATATGTGACACCTGTAGCATAAAAGTGTAACATAATCGTTGCTTAAATGTCTCCTTCTTCTGCTATAGGTATGGCTTTGAGAAGGAACGCTGCCTTTCTGTTCTGAAGGTCTGCGATTGTGATGTTGGAATATCTTTGGAGCACTTGCTGCAGCAATGCTTTTCAGAAACCTATGGAGAGAAGATGAAAAGTCTGGGGAGAACGGCTAATGTCCCTATGGAAGAATGCATGGAACGCAGGCAAGAGGAAGCTTTTGCACTTAGTTCAATTTGTGGAGACAAATTCGTCGAAAGAATTCCAAATAGAGTTTGGACCATTGGTTTGGAGCTTGAATATTTAACTAATAAACTGAGTAAGACCCACAAGAGGGATAATGTTAAAGAGATCCCAAGAGACATCTGCAGATTTTATCTTCAAGGGAGTTGTAGGTTTGGCTTGAGGTGTAAATTCAAGCATGACATACCAAAAGAAGCACAGAACTTAAAAGACGACTCTCATCTACGACCTAACAAAGATGTATCTTTTTTTTATGAACTTGAAATTCGATTCCCAGAAGGTAACAAGTACCCATGCCAGGCACCACTTATTGCATTTCACTCCATCAATGAAAATCTTCCTCTGGCTTGCCGCCTGCACATTGCAGAGTTCCTTTATGGAAAGGCTTTGATGGCTGCAGAGACATGTGAACCTGTTGTCTATGCTTTGTTAGCCTGCTTGGAGGATGAAGAAGAAATATTTAAGTTACTTGATAAAACCCATCACAAGTATAGTGTGCCTGCTTTATGCCTTGTCTCATCAGCTTCTACCTCCAGGTCTGCAGCAGCCACTGGTAAACCGGCAGCTCCTGAAAAGTCATTCAGTTCTACTCGCCTGCCAGAAGGTATGAAACATGGGCTTTACTAATTATTTTTCCTTCTAACTCAATTAGGACCTGCCCAAACTAGGGCTATGATACCATAAGCCTCCAGGCTGTCACCTGGGTCTTTCCCCTGTTTTTTTAATTCCATTCTCTCTTCCTTCTATAACTCGACCATTGTGACAGTAGCCCTTGGTAGGAGGCCATAGACCGTGTAGCCATTTTTTGGAGCCAAGTACATATGCACCCTGACTCTCACCTGTATTACTGTTGTGCTGTTGCAAAGATTTCCCCCTCCCTTAAGGGGCTCTGAATACTGCCTCTGCAGCATCCTTAACTCCTTTTTTCTTTAACGAATAGAAGCCAGGTCTGGGAACTAAACTCTGGTCTCCCACATAGCAATTCAGAACAAATCCACTAGACCTTAGGGACTGGCTCAACTTTTTTGTTCACAAGAGTGTTTCTATGGTAAGTTTATTTGATCTGAAAGCCCACTGGTTACACCTCACGCCCTCATCCAACGTTTTCTTTTCAGTGGGGCTACTTTAAGTGGCCAGCTCTTTAAGGCGATGGTGGTCCCTTGAGGTTGAGACTGCCATCGCACCTAAATGGCTTTCCATATTCTTTTCTCTCGTGATGTTTGGCTGCGGGACAAAAGAATGCGTTATAGAGCTGCAATCTCTTTTTGGGGGAGGGGCCCCACTATTGCAGCGACTCACTCTGTGATAGTGGGACACTTCTCCCGCAAAAGAATATTGCGGCTTAGTGGCTCTAGACCTTAATCTGTTCAGTTATCAGTAAGCCCAGAAGAAAACTACTGAAGAAAAACTGTGGATTACTATTCCAAAACATTGAGGAAAACAAACTTTTTTTTAAACTTAGTTTCTTATAAAATTGTCTTCCTCATTCCCAGCTCTCCCTTTCCCCAGCAACTTTTGAACTGTTCATCCAATTTGTCAAATTTCTGCTATAGATAATAGAGCATCCTGTGATTGCCAACTCACTGCTTTTCATGTGTTATCAACATTTTAAAATTCCAGTTTCTTTTTAGTTCCTGTAACAGGCCAGTTTAGTTAGAAGTCTGAGTGCATTGTAATTTCACTGAACATTTTGTAAGCTTTTCTGCCATACATTAGTGCCTGTAGTCCAATAAGAAAATTAAGCATCTCAAACATTGTAAAATATTTCTTCATGCTTACAGTTGGGATGTAATAACAGAGACTTGCCTTGTTTTTGCACACTCAAACCTGTTGATAATTTAGGATTGCTGAGGACACTTTCTGACTCTGATTGTATTGCCTGACTCTACTTAAATACAGCTCATGTGTTACAAGTACTAAGTTTTTCTATTTTTCTTGCAGAAGCAAAAAAGCTCCACACATGTAGTGGACATTTTTTTTTTCATGTTTTGCATGATTTTCTATTGGCCTTAGTCCTAGGGAATGAATATACTTTCCAGAGGTTCCACATGGAAAACAGCAGGACTGGGACCAGAACCCATGGAATACTTAGTCTCTGATCAAATTTCCAACCAATAGACTACACTTCCTTCATAAACTTTTAAGTGGTAGCATGTGTTCAAATGTATTATCTGCCTTTCTAGTATATGTTCAAGGTGAGGATTAACAGATGCAATATGTACAATCAAATACATTAAATCTGAAAATCACTAAACATTGCTATCTAATAAGAAACTGTTAAGATTCTTTTTTAT
Organism: Rhinatrema bivittatum; assembly: GCF_901001135.1. Classification (NCBI taxonomy): domain Eukaryota; kingdom Metazoa; phylum Chordata; class Amphibia; order Gymnophiona; family Rhinatrematidae; genus Rhinatrema; species Rhinatrema bivittatum. The sequence continues at coordinate 243,891,215 of NC_042617.1, forward strand.
GTTTATCTTGACAGGTAAAATGTTATAGTCATAATATCACAAAACAAATTGCCTAAGAAAAGCCTGTTGAAATACCAGGATTTTATATCTAAATGTCACACAATCTACTGTTTAGTCTCTTGGTAATAAGTTCCAGAGACATGGGGGCAGTATTTGAAAAGCCCATTCACTTGTCCTGGATAAACTCACTTCTAATGAAGAGACTTAAAAAGGCATGTTCTGGTCTTGGAAACTAAGAACAGACATAAGTCAATAGCTGATCCTTCAAATAACTGGGGCTTACTTCATGAAAAAGTTTAAAAGCATCAATAACTTGGAAATTGAACACATAATTTGTAGCCAATATAGATCTTTGGAGTAATCTCTAAATCTAGAACTTGTCAGCAAAAGTGCTGCTGCATTATGATCAATGTGCAAAAACTCCTCTTTTGTTAAACATATATATTTATTTATTTATCGGGTTTTATATATCGTTGTTTAGAAAACATTCCATCACAACGGTTTACTAGATAATAAATTAAAAATAATAAAAGAACATTAGAGTCATTTAATGCAAGAGGTTGTAAGGTCATGGAATATGGATGTGAAATTATTCTGAGATTGCTCAGAACTAAAACATTGATTATTCGCTTTGGATTTAGTTTGTATATGTAACCCTTTTTCCAGGGAGTCACCTGATCTACCTTGGAGAGCCTTCGGCATAGTCTCTCCTGGGCCATGAGCTGGGGACAGGATACCCTGCAGAGCCAACTGGGCTGGACACTCACTCTTAATCAGAAATTCCAATGTCCACTCCAAAAGTGTGCTCCAAATAAAAGACCAATTTATTTTAAGCCTTTTAGCAGTCCCAAGAAAAACGCAGCAGAAAGTCTCAATCTGTTCACAGAAAATCAAAGGAAAAATCACAGTTCACTTAATAAATCTGCTCTTTGGCCTACCCAGGGCCACTCAGTCTCTAAATCCTCTTTTTGGGTGCTCGCAAATATCCTGATCAGCTCAAGGAAGATTTGGCGAAGGCAAGTTCCAGCTAGGTACGATTTATCTCCTGATCCTGCAAGTTCCCAGCATAATTAGAAAAACATTTTCTTAAGTTTCTCTTCTCAATTCTCAGACACAGAGCTTTTCTTCTCCCTCAGGCTTTCTGAGATATTGGGAAAGTATTCCCACCTGATTCCTGCTTCTCCTACCCTGGAGGGGATAACAGCTACATCCTCTTTGTTGATCTGTGTCTCTGGAGAAACCTCAGCTCCATATATAAGTAAGGTTTTTGTCTTTCTCTAAACCATGCCCAAAAGTATCCGGCTGTCAGTCAGTAGATGCCTGTCACACTCTCTGCCCTCAGAATGAACCTCTCTCACTGGAATCTTCCCCACAACCTGAATGCACAATCCTTACAGTATTTCCCTTAAGAGGAAAATCAGCAGTTGGAAAATCAAATAAGGGGGAAAAAAAATCCTAGATTTATAAATTTCCCCAAAGATCCTCTGGTGTTGCCCAGGAATATGTGGAAAAAATCTTATTCAATCTTTGAAAATTCCTGAATCAACACTCTCTCTGATGTCCAGAGTATATTATATTCCTCCTTATAAGATCTCTGATTCTTGGAAAGGAGTTAAAGTACTTACACCAATATTTCTCGAATTAGTTGTTACTAACATTCTGGAAACTACACAAAAAGACCAGGTTATACCTTCAACACTGATCAAATTCCTTTTTCCTAATTTTGTTAGAAAAACTATACCTGTGGTTGTACTTGGATCCACATATTGAGGAGGACTTTATATGTAGAATACTTAGATTTGACTTTATTTTCTTTGTAATTGAGACTTTTCTTTTTTCTTTTCCTTCTGTATTTCTGCTTGCAAATCAAGTTTGTTGCTTGAAATATAATGTGAAAATTCAAAATAAAAAAAAAAAGAGGAAAATCACCACAACACATCCTCTCTGTATTAAACAATTCATACTCTATGGTAAGCAGGGGCCACAAATGCAACAATTCAATTCAATGTTTTATGAAAACTGAGTAGTGTCATATGGTCAGGCGACAGCCATTCCCTGTACGTTCCCGGATCAGTCCAGACAGTGGGTTATGTCTCCCGTCCAGCAGATGGAGTCGGACAAAGCTTCGGCGGGTGCAGCCTTATAAACCAGTACGCACTCTGCCAATCCTCGGTATCTTTCTGATTCCAGCAGATAGGAGTGGGGGAATCTCTGGTCCCCCAGTACTTTGCTTGAAGGCTAGATTTATTGCATTCATTCGCTATTTCTAAGCTTATTTCTTGCTTTGGATGTATCAAGTTGTTGTAGTTTAAAAAAAAAAATCAGCTTGTAACTTGCAGGCAGAAATGTTTCCACAGTTTTTCTTCTCTATATTTATTTATTTATTTAAGGTTTTTATATACCGGCATTCATGATACAATTACATCATGCCAGTTGAACAGGGGGTGCAGAAAACAAAAACTGGAACTAGTGCAGAGGAAATAGTAGTTACAAAAAACAAGGAGTATCAAACTTGGGAGAGAAGCAAAATACAAAGTGGATACAGAAGTGATTTAACATCATGTAGAGTTATTTACAGATGGCTGGAGTGGCAGCATTCTTGAAGTGGAGAGGAGGCCTTTAGGATAGGTCCGGAAAAGCTAGTTTAAATAGCCACATCTTAAGTCTTTTGTGTTTGCCTGTATGCTTGATAAGTTTTTGTATCTGTCTTATTTCACAGGTATAGTTACTAGCTCTACTCTCCCTGGGGTGCATGTTGGAGGTTCCAACCTCTCCCCCTTTGCCGCGATTCGACCTGCTGCCCCGAGAAGCCGTTTTCCTCGGGGCAGCCATCCACAGAGAAGCGACATTCCTCTGGGGCATTTCAAATTATCGGGTCGGTGAGGGAGATAGCCCTCTTTTGCAAGCAGAGGTTTTTTCCCGATACTCGCGGCACTCTCAGCTGATTTCCTTGCGGCTCCCCCTCTCTCCTGCCATGCCAAGGGCTTCCAGGTGTTCTGTGTGCAGGGAGCCCGGATCGCGGCTCTCCTGCGAGGGGATATGTACAAGGTGCCTCCCTGGTGGGGAGGGCCCCTCGCAGCCGGCGGGACGCTCTGTTTCGCACTTTCAGGCGCGCCTTGATGGGCAGAGGCCGGCCCCGATCCTAGCGCAGGAATGGTGACCATCTTGGGTGCAGATCCAGCTACCCCTGCGCAACCAGGAGAAGATCCTGATGTGAATTTTTTGCCGTTGCTGCCAATTTTAACACCGGTACCTCCTCTGGGATTCTTTCCACCTGCGGGGGATCCCCCTGTTTTGCCTCCCTTGGGGCCACCTCCATTTTCCACGGACTTTGTGCTCTTATTACACAATGCTTATTTGGCCAGGATGAGCCAGCATCAGGATTCGGCGGCAGGACCTCCTCCTCCCAAAGTAATCAGGATAGCGGACCCTCCTCCCGCGGGGGTCACCCAGGGAGTGTAGGGGGCTTTGGGGCAGGGGCGCCTGTGGCCCCCCTCTGGCAGAGCGACGGAAAAGGGAGGCAAATCAGCTGAGAGTGCCGCGGGGGGGGGGGGGGAGGGGGGTTGTTAATTCTGATCCGGACCCAGACCTGGATGATCTGGATGATTGTTTGCTTACCACTCAGATGGAAGGGGACAATCCTAGAGTTCTGCGTGTATTCCAGAGGGACGAGTTGGATGCCCTCGTTCCACATCCTGCAAGAGTTGAATATTGAGGCCCCACAGGATCCGCCGGGCCCACTCCTCCAGTGAAGAAGGGAGACCCCATGCTGGCAGGTCTATGCCCTCCAACAAGATCCTTCCCTAACTATCCTACTCTACTTCAACTATTATACAGGGAATGGGATTCTCCCGAAGCCTCCCTTAAGGTCGGCAGAGTGATGGAAAAGCTATATCCCCTCCCAGATGACTTTATGGAGCTGCTTAAGGTTCCGAAAGTGGACGCGACGGTTTCGGCCGTCACGAAAAGAACAACCATTCCGGTGACGGGAGGCACAGCTCTGCAGGATAGGAAACTTGAAGTTTATCTCAAAAGAATGTTCGAGGTGTCCGCGCTGGGGGTCAGAGCGGCCATTTGTAACTCCCTAGCGCAACAAGCGGGCCTTCGCTGGGTTCAACAGCTACTTAGCTCACAACAGCTACTTCCGGAGGAAGCGCAACAGGCAGACCGCCTGGAGGCCATCATAGAGTATGGAGCGGATGCTCTTTATGACCTTCTCTGAGTTCTGGCCAGGTCTATGGTCTCTGCAGTCTTAGCCCTATGCCTCCTCTGGCTCCGCAACTGGTCGGCGGATTCCTCCTCCAAGACACAGTTAGGATTGCTACCCTTTAAAGGGAAATTTCTTTTTGGAGACTACCTGGACCAGATTATCAAGTCCCTCTGAGAGAATACGGTACACAGGCTTCTGGAAGATCGGCTGTGGACTGCTAGGACGTTCAGTGCCACCAGAAGCAGTTTCCGAGGCCAACGACATTTCCACACCACAAGACAGACGACCCCTCATTCACCCTCTTCACGTTCCCAGTCCTGGTCCCGTTCCTTTCGAGGCTGGAGACAGGCACATCCCCATCCTCAAGGTGCATCAGCACTTTCTCCGCTTCAAGATCCTGGGGCAGCATTTCCAATTCCAAGCTCTGCCTTTTGGCCTGGAGACCGACCCCCGGACATTCACGAAGGTAATGGTGGTGATAGCTACAGCTCTCCGGCGAGAGGGAATTCTAGTCCACCATATCTGGACGACTGGCTCATTTGGGCAAAGACCTTGAGCCAGTGTCACCGGGCTGTCGACAGAGTATTGCATCTCCTCCAATCCCTCGGATGGGTTGACAATTTCACCAAGAGCATCCGTACTCCTTCTCAGTCTCTGGACTTCCTGGGAGCATGTTTTGACTTAGCGGCGGGCAGGTTTTCTTGCGCCCAGACCGGGCCTAGTCGATCATGGCTCAAGTACAGCGCTTCTCTTGCCTCTCCCTTCCCACAGCTTGGGATTACCTCCAGGTCCTGGGCTCCATGGCTTCCACTACCAATCTGGTGCGTCCTTTGTAGAGAACATTACTCCCCCGATGGAAGCTGGTGTCTCAGGAGTTCCAGGCCATCCTCCCACTCCCGTAGCAGGTCAAGGACGGTCTACTCTGGTGGCTCGACCCGCTTCATTTGGCACAGGGGACACCCTTGGAAATTCCAGAGAGGGTGGTTGTCACTACAGATGCCAGTCTCTCCGGCTGGGGAGCGGTGTGCCAGACTATTTCAGTTCAGGGGCAGTGGACTGTGTTACAAGCCACCTGGCCGATCAATCACTTAGAAACCAGAGCAGTTCGTCTGCCGCTGAAGCATTTCCTCCTCCTCATTCATCATCGGGCGGTTTGGATACTCTCAAACAATGTAACCACGGTAGCATACATCAATCGACGGGGGCATGAGGAGTCGTCACATCTCGCTGGAGATGGACAAGTTGATGGATTGGGCGGAGACCCACCTCTTGCGACTGGCTGCTTCCCACATCGCAGGAGTAGACAACATTCAGGCTGATTTTCCTGAGTCAACAACGTTTAGATCCCAGGGAGTGGGAACTCTCCGAGGAAGCGGTGAAACTCCTAGTCCATCGTTGGGGGATCCCTCACCTGGATCTGATGGCCACCTCCCACAATGCAAAGGCACCATGATTCTTCAGTTGCAGAAGAGAGCACGGCGCGGAAGGAGTAGATGCCTTAGTCTTCCCATGGCCACGTCACATTCTCTTCTACGTGTTTCTGCCGTGGCCACTCGTGGGCAAAGTCCTCCAGAGAATAGAAGTCCACCAAGGTCCGGTGATACTGATGGCGCCGGAATGGCCACGTCGTTCGTGGTTTGCGGACTTGATTAACCTCGCGGTGGACGGACCTCTTCGCCTGGGTCATCTGCCACACTTACTGCATCAGGGTCCAGTATTTTTTGACCAGGCAGATCGCTTTTGTCTTGTGGCCTGGCTTTTGAGAGGCTCCGACTGAGGCGACGAAGATACCCAGAGGCCGTAGTTTCAACACTCAAGGCTCGGAAGACTTCTACATCCATCGCTTATGTTCGGGTTTGGAAGGTTTTCGAATCCTGGTGCGCCTCCAAAGCGGCGTTGCCTTGGACTGCCTCGGTGGCTCAGATTCTGTCGTTTCCATAGACCGGACTGGAGAAGGGCTTAGCCTACAATTCACTGAGGGTTCAGGTGGCTGCCCTTGGCTCCCTGATCTATCAACGCGAGGGAATTTCTCTTTCCTCTCACTCGGATATCGTCTGGTTCCTCAAGGGAGTGAAACACCTGAAACCCCCGGTTCATGCCCCTTGTCCTTCCTGGAGTCTAAACTTAGTCCTCCAGATCTTGGGCGGCCCTCCTTTCGAGCCGATGCGCTCTGCTACGCTCAAGGATCTCACCCTCAAGACTATGTTCCTCGTGGCCATTTGCTCTGCCCGCCAGATTTCGCAGCTCCAGGCGCTATCCTGCAGAGAGCCCTACCTCCGTTTCACGGACTCGGGGGTTACCTTGCGCACGGTGCCCTCTTTCTGCCCAAAATGGTTTCCACATTTCATATGAATCAGACAGTTGAACCATCATCTTTCTCAGCTGACGGGTCCCTGAGATCTACGTAAGCTTGATGTCAAGCGCATCCTGATTCGCTATCTGGAGGTCACTAATGAATTTCATTTGTCGGATCATTTCTTTGTCCTCTGGAATGGTCCAAAGAAGGAGTCAAAGATTACGAAAACCACAATTTCTCGCTGGCTGAAAGAAGCTATAGTAGTAGCGTATATAGGGGCAGGTCGACAGCCTCCGGTGGGCATCAGGGCCCACTCTCTTCGAGCACAAGCAGCGTCCTGGGCGGAGAGTCAGTCGGTCTCATCCCAGGAGATATGCCGAGCAGCAACCTGGAAATCGTTACATACCTTTGCTTGGCACAATCATTTGAATCTACAGTCGCCGACTTTTGATTCTTTTGGCAAAAGTCATTCGAGCAGAGCTATCCGGGGCCCACCCTACGTAGGGAAGCTTTGGCACATCCCACTGTCTGGACTGATCCGGGTACGTACAGGGAAAAGAAAATTATTCCTTACCTGCTAATTTTCGTTCCTGTAGTACCATGGATCAGTCCAGACGCCCTCCCTAAGAATTTATGAGAGAAACTCTGTTTTTCTGCTCGAATAGTTTTGGGATTGCCTCTCTGCTCACGTAATTCTATTTTTAGCCTCTCGTATATAGGGCTGTTTAATGGTTCTTTTTACAAGTTTGCCTATTTGCATAAGTTTGTTTATCCATACACGCTGTTCGAAGTAAAACGAGCTTTGTTTCCTTGATCCATCCATTTCTGTTTCTACTGCTTTGATATTCTTTTGGTGAAGATCAAAACTGTGAAGGACTTCAAAGTTGCATGGGATAAATACTGTGGATTCATAAACTCTAAAGGATGTGAATGAAGAGAAGCGGCATGGGGGTAGCTTGCTGGAATTACGGCTACTACCTGGAGATTAATACCCTTATTCAATAAACACACTCACTGTTAATGCAACTCCAGCATTGCTCTCTGCTTCAACGGCAAGAGGAAAAGTGGGGAAAAAAAGGATTTGCATTCACAAAAAAACCAGGGAGTAGCTTGCTTGTTGCGGCGGTTACTACCCCAAACCAAATAAGTCTGATACTTCACTTCAATGCATATCCAGCATAGCTCTCTGCTTCAACGGCAGGGGGGGAAAGAGGAAAAGAGGATTTATATTCAGGCAACAACCAACAAGGAATGAATTACATAGTCTGGGCAAACAAATAATTATGGGAGTAGCTTGCTTGTTACGGTGCTTCATACCCTGAATCAATTAAGCCATATACTTCACTGGGAATATATATCCAGCGCAACACACTGCTTCAACGGCAGGGGAGAATAAAGAAAAGAGGAATTATATTCAGACAACTAACCAGGACTGAATGGCACAGGCTGGGTAAGTAAGCATGGGAGTAACTTGCTTATTGCAGCAGTTGCTACCCCTGACCAATTGAGCTGGATGTTTCGCTTGGATGCAGCTCCAGCGCTGCTCTCTACATCTATGGCGGGGGTGGAGGGAAACTGGAACCAGGGGGTTGCTGATGGGGGGCCAAGAGCAACAGATAAGCATGAGGAAAAAAATAATAAAGTGGAAAGCTTGCTGGGCAGACTGGATGGGCGTTTGGTCTTCTTCTGACGTCATTTCTATGTTTCTATGTTAATACTGAGGATTGGCAGAGGGTGCGCTGGTTTATTTATTTATTTTATTTTTTAAGCATTTTTATATACCGAACATATTGTGTACACTTCAAGTCGGTTTACAATAAAACAATGGACTATCTTTAACGACATGTCCTAAAATCGAATAAAATATCATAAAATAAACTAAAATAAAATAGAACCCTATGAATAATGTAACATAATTATATAATAATCAGTTAAAAATAATAAAATACATACAATTCTTTCAATATAAACTAACAAAATAGGGTTAATAAAAATAAAAATCTACTAAATATGTTCAAGTTCACAGGGGAAGTCATTTGGAATCATACTGTAGTGTTGAAAGCTTGTGTGCACAACCATGTTTTTAGTTGCTTCTTAAAAGGCTGAATACTCTCCTCTAAACGTAGCTCAAGTGGGAGAGAATTCCACAATTTTGGGCCAGCTATGGAAAGGGCTCTCTCTCTAACTGCATTAAGATGTGCTGATTTTATTGAGGGAACCGAAAGAAGTGCCTTGCCTAAGGACCGTAAATTAAGAGAGGGTGTGTGAATATGCAAAGTTGCATTCAACCATTCATTGTTATTGCCATAGATAGCGTTAAACATTTGTATTTAATTCGGTAGCTGATAGGAAGCCAATGAAGGTTCATCAAAACTGGGGTAATGTGGTCAAATTTGTTGGAGTTAGTTAATAATCGAGCCGCCGCATTTTGCAAAAGTTGTAGAGGACGAATAGTTACCAATGGAAGGCAGCACTCTCCGAAGCTTTGTCTGACTCCATCTGCTGGATGGGGCACATAACCCGCTGTCTGGACTGATCCGTGGTACTACAGGAACAAAAATGAGCAGGTAAGGAATAATTTTCTTTTTTAAGAATTGGAGAAGTTGCAAGTAGTAATATGTCATAACGGCCATCATGTTCATCATGTAAGCAGTAAGTGGTAGTTAAAAGAAACAGGCATGACATGAGTGTGATAACGCCATCCCTTTCTTCAAAATAGCACTGCCGAATACTTTTGTTGATATAACCTGCTCTGGGCCTGATTTTAAAAAGCATTTACTCCAGTAAACCTAGGTTTTACTTGCGTAAATGCACTTTACTTGAGTGAATGGCTTTTGAAAATTGGTACGATAGAATGTTACATTTACATGTCTAATTCCTTTGAAAATTACCCCCATAGTGTGCCATTTGTAATGGACTCTACTATCAGGCAAAGCAGATACTTTACCTCCTATTAAATATGCATATTACTAGAGAACATACTCTTTATTATACCTCTATCAGAAATTATCCTGTATTTATTTCCAGTCCAGAAAAAGCTGGAACCTGAGGAGGAGTCTGAAGATGATGGGGATGAAGTTGATTCTGAAGCTGTAATGGTGGAGAATAAGAGCTATGCAAACCTCAAGAAGAAGCTTTCTAGGAAGTACAGCTGGCAACCAAAGGCTTTCTATATAGAAAATGCCAAAATCTGCAAGCACTTTCGATCTAACCAGGTATGGTGAAAAAGTGGGAGAGCTTCAGAAATATGAAGTGTCATTTTAAACAATAACTATGAGGACGTGCATACACTAGCTGCTAATTCCAAGGCAGAGGATCTCAACCCAAATACACAAAACTAAGGGATAGTTAAATCAAGAGAGAGCCAAAATATGTATGTACTTTTTATTTCTACAGTGTTAAAAGGAAAATGGCAGACTTGTTGTTTCATGGTTTGTGGTATCTGCCATTTCCTCAGGTATGCAATTCTTGATAATCGATTCGGTTTCTTTTTCAAAATGTCTGTTCTTTCACCAGTCAAGTCCTGATACTGCTCAATGACTTATGTAAATCAGTATTTCTTATAATTCTTGAATATAGTAATTCAATTTCATATTTACTTCTAATTATTTCAAGCTTTAAATCAATGCAGAAAGCAACCTAAAAAAATCATATTCCCAACACAATTTATGAATGTACTTACATTGGAATATTCATTTCCCGTTGATAGCAGGGCTGAATTAGCCATGCTGTCATGGGAACTGTCCATAAGGGCCAGGAGGCAGAGCTTCTTAATAGAATACAGAGCTTTCCTCCATGCGCCTGCGCATGCCTTCCCACGCAGAAAAACAGTCTCTCCTCAGTCTGTTTTTTTCATGCGCAGGAACGCAGGCAGGGCTTAGTATCTCCTCAGCAGTACAAAAACAGATTAAAAGAAATGTCGAAAAAACTGGAACAGAGGCCCTCAAGGTTCAAACCCTGCAACTGCGGCAAGATCATGTCCATCACCAATGGACATGATCGCTGCTATCGGTGCCTCGGGCCCAATCATCAGTAGGCCTCCTGTAAATATTGCGGCAGGATGTCGCTGAGAGTCCGCTATCAGAGGGCCCAAAAAATCCAAGCCCTCCGGGTGCAGCAATCTGGATCATATGCTCCACCCTCGGAGGCCCACTCGTCTCCGGGACCTGAAAAACAAAAGACCCAGAAGATAAGACGAGCGGCGTCAGTAGGCCCCTCCACCTCCAAGACAGGGAGATCCATTGGAGGGCACTGCGCCCAGAGCCAAGACCGTGTCGCGCTCGACGCAAAACAGCAGAATCGACCACCAGAGGCCGCGACTCACGGTGTGGGGGATTCGCACCAGCCAGTGTCTAGTGGTTCCGCAGGAGCGTCGGCCGCATCGACGCCATCAAGGCACAAATCGACGCAGAGTCAAAAAGCTTAAGCGACACAGGGATTGACGCAGTCAACGGAAAAGGCACCGACAACGGCGCAGGGAGCGTCGACCTCGACGCAGATGGAGTAGATATCGACGCAAGGAGTGTCGAAGAGGACCCAGGAAGCGTCAAAACCAGCGCAGACGGCGTCGGGGATGACACAGGATAAGTCCAAGTCGACGCATACAGTAGTGAAACTGACACATGCAAGGTCGAAACACTCATACCGTGTCCCTGTTGATGCACAGAGCAACAAATCCGACGCGTACCAAGGAAACATCGACGCATGGGTTGACTCATCACGGGAGTGACACTCACTCAGAATATAGACTGAAGAAGGAGAAGCGCAGAACGAAGTCGACGGAAAACCATCCACGGTCGTCCCCATCCCTGGAGAGGGGATCTGCGGGCACCTCGCAACACAGACAGACGGCTCCCTAGCCCTCACTTCTCCGACCGTTCCATATCCCCAAGGAGTGCGGGGTATACTAGGTCGACGGTGCAATCTGAGGAGGAGTATGTAAGAATCACATCTTCCTCCTCCTCCCCACATCAGACATCTCCCCCACATTCATCTGGCTCTCATCAGATGACTGACGACACAGATCCACGAGAACCAGATTGGAAGAGATGGAGAACATGGTTAGACATGGCATGCACTTCCAAACCTCCTAGGGAGACACAGGGAAAGCCACAGATGCCTCCACAAACATGAGGCATTTTCACAACTCTCATCTGCCCTAGCAGGATTATTTGACACATTACAATCCACGTTCCAACTCCCTACGTCCCCTGCGAGTAGCATACCACCTTCACCTCCACCACGCTCAGAGCGGGAACGACCGAGGAACCTTTCCCCGTCTGACCCGAGGGACCTCTCCCCACCAGGTCCGTCACAGCTTCCGATCCTAGCCCCCAGGCAGTAGTAGATTCGGATTCCCCTCCTTCATCTCCCTCCTCATCCACAGGATATCCATCCGACCTGCCAGAGGACACACCTGAACCCTACTTGCCCCCAGAAGATCTATCTTACCCGAAATTCCTGGATAAGATGGGGGCCATTCTTAACCTAGAGGTCCAAAGGGTACCGGATCCTCGGGCTATCTGACGTGGTGCTGCCAGATTCTTGAGAAAGACGTAAGGGGACTCAAGCTACCAAGATGCAATTTGCAAGTTCATTGCCACCGCCTCAAAGGCTTGATTTAGGATAGCCTCAATTCTCCTATCCTGAGTTTCCTTAAGAGCTGCATCTCCCTCTATTGCGATGGTGGTTCATTTCGTGACAGAACAGACCAAAGCATCCACCTTAAGGAAATGCAACTGCTTTCTGGCCTGTGGATCCAAGGGATATAAACCCGCCAAGTTGCGGGCCCCCTCCCCCCTTTTGAAGGACACCTCTGGCAAACTCCATTCCAATCAATCAACTCCTGAATCGCATCAAGGAGGGGAAAAAAACATGAGGTCTTGCATAGGGTGACAACAATGGGATCCTCTTTCTGTACTCTTTGAGGAGTCAGCTCTAGCCACTCCGAGGTTCTTCAGTGTCTGAGAGATCAAGCTTGGCAGCTCATCTCTGTGAAAGAAAAGAATTTCTATGTGGTTCCAAATCTGGGGGAATCTCCCTTTATTCCACAAGAGAGCCACCACCATCATCATTTGTCATCTTGATCCACCTGCATTCGAGCCTTGTCAGGCCACGCCACGTTACGGTGCTTAAAAGTGGCGGCAGGCACCGAAGAACTCTGAGCGCATGGACCTAAACCTGTAGGTATAGTCAACTCAGAAGACCGCCCTTGTAGAAATATCTGTAATGCCTGGAAGAATTCCATCCAGGAAAAGGAAGATAGGTCTGTCCTGAGAGCGAGTTTCTGCTGAGTGGGCCTGTGGATGAACCAAAGGGGGGGACCCTACAATCATGTTGCCCTCTGTCCCCCTCCCCTCAGACAAAAGAGATGGATCATCGTCTGCAAAATCAGGAGGTTAATCCCGATGAGCAATCCAGGCAGTGCTGACACAGACTTAAAGAAAGCTCCGGCTGTATCGCCTTATGTGCCATTCAGCACACATAGATAAGCATGTAGACTTCTTCGCCACAGGCACCATGATCATAAGGTGCTCAGTCAGGTACAGGCACACGCCCAGCTAGACGCACAAAAAGTGCGGTCAGGTACTTGACCCTGCAGATTGCTTCCTGCTGTGCACTGGTGGCACGTTCCTGCTTGCTCATCTCGAGAGAGGCAAATAACTCCGGAACGTATACCGGTGAGACAATGGAACCTGCAGCTGCCTTCCTGACGGACACAACCTCAGATCTGGTGCGTACCTCAGCCAGAGACGTAGCCTCGGTAGTGGTAGCCAGAAGACAACTATGGCTACAGACTTAGTTGTTTAAAAAAAAAAAAAAGTTAAGGCAAGCGAGTGCAGGAAGCAGTGCTTGACAGTGAAGGACTTTGCCCTCTCCCCCCCGCAGTTGGAGACCAACCTTGTACTCAGCCGGGAGGGGCAGAGCTCAGTTAAAGGGTAATTAAAAAAAATAAAATAAAATAAATAGGAGCATTTAGTAGAGATCCCCCACCCCCCCTCCCGGGTCTCCTTGCTCGGCAGGCCGATTGGATGGTCTGCCGATGTCTTAGGGGACATGGGCAGCTTGGCAGATTGAACAGCCTTTTTGTCTAGGGCCCACTCTCAGGCTTGCCTTGTTCGCCGCATGGTAGGTTGTGGTGGTGTGTTTGCGCATTTTTCTGCACCCAAGATTGCCCTCTTCAGTTCCGTTGGTTCGTGCTTGTGCATCCAAGTTTGGGCATCTGGTTGTGTGCCTAGTTGGGTGCCTAATAGGTGCATAGGAATGCCTACCTGGGCATTCAGTTGTGCACACACACGTATTTGTGTGCACTGTCTGAGTGTTCTGGGGGGAGCTCAGTTTGTGCGCTTATTAAAGCACAGTGTTGAGCGCCTTAATTTTGGATGCCTAGTTCTTGCAGTGCGAACTCATCTGAATACAATATTGTCAGATGCCTGTTAAGGCATATTGACAGACTAATGGCGCCCATAGCAAAGAAGCATAAGCTGTTTGCCCTATGTGTTGCTTGTCATATTCGGGTATCCCAGCCTGGTGTTCCCACTAACTTGTCAGCGCTGTTTGGAGACTCAGGGAGAATTGCCTCTGATTTTACTAAGCCCTGTTCTTCCCAGCCTGGTGCGGGAATGGATAAAGAGCTGCCAGAGGTGTCACCTGATTTTAGGACTCCCATAACTAGGTCATCAGCGGGGGAAGGTAGCACAGTGGGCACTGGTTCAATGCCCCTTGCTTTTGGCATGGATCCCTTTGTATTTTATTTGGTATAATTTTTTCAAGGACTGCAATCCCTTCTGGTGCAGTCCTTGCCCCTGGCCAATCTTGACAGGTCAGGATTGCAGGCTGCAGATTCCTGCACGCCTGGTGCTGCAGGTAAGCATTGGAGTAGGCCTAGGTCTGTTGTAGGAGCTCCCTGATAGGGACCCTGATGACATGGATGAATTGTTTTAGCTAATAGTGGATCGTTGGGACCTTTTTGTTTCTGGACCTGCTGGTGACTTCTTGCAATGCAAAGTTTCCTCACTTCTATCGTTGGAGAGATCCAAAGTCCTTGGGCATCGATGCCTTCATGCAGGAGTGGCCAGAGGGCAAGCTGCTGTATGCTATCCCCCATGATCCATGTTGGGCAGAATTATTTGGAAGATTGACACTCACAGGGGGGATGGTGCTTCTGGTGGCACCAGATTGGCCCAGGAGGCCATGGTATGCAGATTTGTGAAGGCTCCTAATGGACACTCCCCTCCGGTTTCCGGAACACAGGAATCTGCTATGGTAAGCGTCTGTTCTTCACGAAGATCCAACTCGATTTTGTCTTACATTATAGCCCTTGAGAGGGCTCGCTTGGTGAAGCATGGATATTCTACTGCGGTGATTGCCACCTTGCTACGAGAAAGAAAGCTCTCCACTTCCTTAGCTTATGTGTGGGTTTGGTGAGTGTTTGAGGCTTGGTTTGAGGATTGAGGTATTCTCCTTCGTTTGGTTAAGATCATGCTCATTTTGGAACTTTTGCAAGATAGATTGCAAAAAGAGTTGGCCATTAATTCATTGAAGGTACAGGTGGCAGCTCTTGCCTGTTTTCGAGGTCAGGTGAATGATGGACCCTTGTTGGCTCATCCAAATATGGCCTGTTTCTTGAAAGGAGTGAAACATCTTCATCCTCCTTTGCTTAACAGTGCTGTTATAGAATCTTAATCTAGTTTTGGATTTTTTTAGTGGGCACTATTTTTTTGGCCGATGTGTAACCATTCCTTGAGGTTATCCACCTTGAAAACGGTGTTTCTTGTGGCAATTTTTTCTGTGTATCTAGTATCCGAACTGCAGGCCTAGTCTTGCCGGGAGCTGTTTCTGAGAGACTCCGGGGGCGATACAGCTGCATACTGTTCCTTCCTTTTTGCCAAAAGTGGTCTTTGATTTTCACTTGAAATCGGTTCATTTCACTGCCGTCTCTGGACAGGGAAAGAGATGCGGAGGAATATGTTCTGTTATGGCCCTTGGATGTCAAGAGGCATATCTTGAGGTATTTGGAGGTTTCTAAACCTCTCAGGAAGACTGATCACCTGTTTGTTCTCCATGGTGAGTGAGCCAGCGTTGCGGGCTTCAATAGCCCGCTAGATTAAGGAGGTAGTCACGGCCGTGTATGTAGATGCTGAGCAGCTGTTACCTAGTCAGGTTAGGGCTCATTCCACTAGGGCGCAGGCAGTGTCATGGGCAGAGGTTAAATTGTCTCCCATTAACATTTGCCGAACTGCAACATGGTTCTCTTACACCTTTTCCAGGCATGCAAACCAGGGAGGACGCAGCCTTTGCATGTGTCCTTTTGACTGGCCGCGGGCAGCCTCCCGCCCTGTTTGGGAGTAGCTTTGGTACATCCCACTGCTTCTGGATTCACCTGTCTGAATTCTTAGAGAGGAGAAATTACTACTTATCTGATAAATTCCTTTTCTTTAGTACAGACAAGTGACTCTACCTTCTGGCCCTTTGCTGCTGAATGGTTGTGCTATGGTGGTCCTGCGTGGCTGTGTGTTCCAGGGAGTATTGGTAAGTGTCAGTTCACTCCCTAGAGTAGTGTTGTTGCATTCTTTGTCTGAACTTATTGGTTTCCTGTTAGCTGAGTGCTGGAGTGGTTGTCTGTTAATCAAGTTTTTTTGTTAGTTTGTCCACAGTTGGCTTTTGCGGAGAATGCTGGTGGACTGACGTCACTGCAGGGGTATATATATACCATGATGTCAACTTTGCTCCATCTCCATCTGCTGGTAGAGGTGCATAACCCACTGGTTCAGGATTCACCTGTCTGTACTAAAGAAAAGGAAATTATCAGGTAAGTAGCAATTTCTCCTTTTAAAATAACTATTTACAATAAAAAAAATTAGGTGAAGGGGTGGGATTATGTAAGGTGAAAAACTATTTACATGGAAAAATTATGAGCTGGGAAAGTAGGGAGGGCAGAGACAACAGTTCTAGTGGTGTTGCTGAGGCAGAATCAGGCCCATACGCATAACTAAGGCCAGCAGAAGTCTGGAGTGATTCTGCTGGACCTCTGTTGGACCTCAGCTAGGTGCATGGCGGTCTCAGCAATACTCCAAAGGGCTGTCTTATTTGCCATCATCTCCTCCCCTATCTGGATGGCTCGAGCGAATTGCCGCTGAGTAACCAGCCTGTAGCAGTTGCTCCAGGCGATGAGCTGGGTTCTCCAGCCGAGCACCAGATGTTGAGGGAAGAGATGGAGGGGTGAGATGAGCCTCCCTTGGGCAGCAAAGGCTGCCCAGTCTGTGTCACTGCCTCCCTACTGCTCCAGTCAGAACAGGGAGGCAGCCCTATGGGGTGGGGGGAGAGTGTGCTCTGGCTGAAGTGGGGGAGGAACAGTCTGCTCCTCTCCATGATCGTATGCAGCTACCTGGACAGGGCTTGGGACTGGTGCATTGCTGGCCAACATCTGTTCTTCCTCCTCATCTGGCAATGGGATGTCATCTATGAAGAGAACAAAAATATTTGTGAGGGGATATAGCTTTAACAGTGGAGTTGTAGGGCAAGGTAAAAACTAATATGCCTGAGGAGCCTAACCCATAGAAAATACCTCGAACTTTTAGATTAACAAAATAAAAAGGATGTTCTTAGATGTGTGAATGCTGCTAGAAACTGGACCTAAACTGACCATATGGCCTTGATGACTGGAGATTAAAAAAACAAACCAAAAAAAACAACCAACCCCAAATCTAACAACCAGCCCTGGCCCGCCGAGCTCGCACCTGATCTATCCACAGTGCTTCTTTTTTTTTTTTTATGTTAAACAATTTTTATTGCTTTTCCAAAAAAAACAAACCATTGAATACATTGTTCCTTCTAATGCAGAAGGAACAATGTATTCAATGGTTTGTTTTTTTTGGAAAAGCAACCATGCAGAAGCAACCAGTCCCACCCAACACTCCCCCCCCCATTAATACCAACCATAGTACACTGCGATACAGATACCAGGCCACTACAGCAAAGGTCCCAAGACCAACAATGAAGAGGAAGTTCAGTCATTTAAGATCCAGCTGCGTGCTCTATGTGGTAAAGTCTTTATATACGGGTCCCAGATTTGGAGGAAGGTACAGCGTGCCTTAGGTGAAGTCCGAGCTGACAGCTGTTCCATCTGCATCAAACGGTGAAAATGATTCCTCCAAGCCCAAAAGGATGGGCCCGCCGATTCCTTCCACTGAAGAAGTATCAATTTCTTCCCTACAAAACAGGCTTTCATAAACAAGCGACGTTGTCCCACTTCTCGGATACGTGGCAAAGGAATACATTCAAAAAATATCAAGAGGGGGACACTGGCAAAGAAACACCCAGCAGGCGAGCTAGATAAGATACAACACACCTCCAAAATTTTTGAATAATCGAACAGCCCCAAAACATGAGAGAGGGTACCTGTCGCCTGATTGTACTTTGCACAAGTTGCCGTCGGCAGCAAGGTGGAGTGGAATGCCACCAGAGGAGAGATTTACGCCCTCCAGAGAAATTTATATTGCATTTCCCGATAATAGGAGTTTGAGGAAACCTGCGCAATATGCCGAAGGCTGGCTTGTAGTTGAACATCCGTCACTCGGAATGTACCCTCCCCAGCCCACGTTCAGCTAGGCCCAAACAGGGATTCTGGTAAGTAGCCGTCCGCAATTTCTGATAATAGTGCGAACGTGACAGTATGTTTACTTGCTCCAAGAGAAAAAAATTAGCTACAACCCGGAAACCACTGGGCAAAAGGCTATCTTTTGGCAAGGACTTGATATAATGGGAGAGCTGTATGTAAGCAAACACGGAGGGATGTTGCAGGTTGTATAGTTGAGACAGCAATTGGGGAGTAAGGAGGTTCCCTGCAGCATCAAAAACATGACTTATTTGGGTAATTCCCCGTGTCGCCTAGTCTTTAAACACAGTGGTGGAGGATCCCGGTGAAAAATCTAAATTGCCTTGTAGGGGCAAAAAGTAAGCACAGCCTTGAGGTAACCGCAACAGCTTCAGGAACTGGGACCAAGCATATCGTACCGGAGACACCAAGCCTGTCAAGAGATCAGGTAAATTTAGTTTAGCCCACGAGGTCTGTAAAACAAAGCGCAGGTCAGTAGAGCCAAAAACTGTGCGCTCAGCCTCCAAGTTAAAATAATACCCTTCCCCCAGCAACCATTCCCGCACCACTCTGAGATTACTGGCTAAATTGTATAGATGCAAATCCAGGATACTTAGACTCCCAGTGCCCCATCTGCTTTGCAGCCGGGAAAGTGCTATCCTGGATTTCTGCCCCCTCCAGAAAAAACTTCCCATCCCCCTCTCTAGCTGTCTATGATCTTTGACTTTAAGGCGAAGCACTAAATTCTGAAAGACATACAGCCATTGAGGCAAAAGAACCATCTTAAATAGATGAATGCGACCCCCTAGAGACAGCGGGAGCGATTGCCATTTACGCATCCTGTCTAAGGTGGAGGCCACTAAAGGAGAAATATTGAGGTCATATAACTGGGACAGCTCGTTAGTCAGGTACACCCCCAAGTAGCGCACACATCCTTGAGCCCAGAGCAGAGGAAAAGTAACCTCCCATCTGTCATGCTAGCGCCTCAGACTTATCAGGGTTCAGGCGAAAGCCCGAGAAAAGGCCAAACTCCTGAAAAAGGGACAACAAAGTCTGCAAAGAGGTCTTGGGATTAGTCAAAAAAAACAGGACGTTGTCGGCAAAGGCCGCATATTTGAACGTATGGTTTGAAAACAGACCCCTCTAACCTGCCGGTTCTCTTGTATAGCTAACAAAAGGGGCTCTAATTGTAATAAAAAGAGCAGTGAAGATAGAGGGCATCCCTGTCGGGTACCCCTACAAATGGAAAAACTTTCAGATTGGGATTGGTTAACCGTTATTCGTGCTAGAGGGCCGTGATAGAGAAGATTTACTGCTCCCCGAAACCAGCCTGTGAGATTCATTGCCTCTAGAACATGAAACAGATAAGACCACTCTACCCTATCAAAGGCCTTTTCCGCATCGAAACTTATGGCCATATAGGGCTCTCTAACCTGTTGGCATAGCGCCATGGCAACCAGTACCCGCCTAATATTAGAGGATGCATATCGTTTTTGCACAAAACCAACTTGATCAGATCTAATTAAGGAGGGCAAGACCTGGCCCAGCCTGTCGGCCAGAATTTTTGCCAAAACTTTCTGGTCAACGTTTAACAGGGAGATAGGCCTATAGGCCGCAGGAGACTGAGGGTCCTTCCCCGGTTTGGGAATCAGTGTGATATATGCTTCATTACTTTGCCCCGGATAGGATCCCTGATCAATCAAGGCATTAAAAGTGTTAGTGAGAGGGCCTATCAAAACATCAGTCAGGGCTTTATAATATTCGGCCGTAAAGCCATCGGGACCTGGCGTTTTATAAGGTTTCGCTTGCCAGATAACCCACCGGGTCTCAGCCTTGGAGATCGGTAGATTAAGCTGGGCCCATTGTTCAGGAGTGACTCGAGGCATCTCTATCCTATCAAAGAAGGAAGAACATCTGTCCAGATTTGAGGCCTCAGCAGTATAAAGGTTAGCATAAAAGTCCCTAAGAAACTGCAGGATCTGAGGCGTATCTGTCACTAATCGTCCGGTGGGAGATGTAAGTGCCGCCACATAGTGAGACAGACGGCGTGTCCGAATCAAATTAGTCATTATTTTGCCCAATTTATTCCCCATTTGAAATAACTTATGCTGATAATATAACACACTTTTCTTGGCCCTTTGATGCAACAGAGAGTTAAGCGCGTGTTGCACCAAGATGTAAAACTCCCTATGTGCGGGAGAGTTATCAAGTAGGAGTTCCTGCTTGGCCCTCCTAAGTTTGGAGCTCAGGGTAAGGATACGCTTGTCTAACATTTTCTTCCGATGAGCCATATATGAAATGATCTCCCCCCTCAAAACTTCCTTGGAGGCATACCAAAAGAGTACCGAATCACTCTCGTGTAATGCATTGTGGGAGGCATAGTCCTTCCATTTACCCAGGAGGTGATCTCGGAAACCTGTGTCCTTAGCAAGGTAATTCGGAAATCTCCACCTCATCAGTCGGGGCGGCCCACCCGGCCAGGTTAACTCCACCCAGACTGGAGCATGATCGGAAAGATCAATGTCGTCTATTCCCGCCTCTGTAAGCTTAGAAAACAAACTAGTACTCAGCAAAATATAGTCTAAACGTGAATGCGTGTTGTGCACCCGTGAAAGGTGGGTAAAGTCCCTCGCCGTGGGGTTCAAAACCCACCATGCATCCACCAAATCTTGTTCCTGTTCTAAGAGGGCAAACGGTTTACCCCAGTGACTTCTGCCTAACCCCGCCGCCCCACTCCGATCTAATTGAGTGTCTTTAATAGTGTTAAAATCCCCCCTTACAATAATAGGGTGATTCTGGTGAAGAACTAATTGATCATGAATAGATTGGAAAAATGCTAGACTGGGATTGTTGGGAGCGTAAAGATTGCACAGCACTATCGTGTGGTGAAAAAGCTCTGCTATCAATATAATATATCGACCATTGGGGTCTTAGATTTCTTGTTTAATGAAAACAGGCAGACGCTTATGGATCAGAATAGCGACCCCAGCTGATCTAGTCGCGGAAGCAAAATGTACAGTTCCTACCCAATCTCGGCAGAGCTTCTGGTGCTCCGCATCAGTAAGATGTGTTTCCTGTAGGAAGACCAGGTCCGCTGATTTCCTTTTAAGAAGGGAGAGCATTTTCATCCTAATGGGAGAGTTTATACACCACAGATGTTCCATGAGAGCAAGCGCATATGTTGACTAGCCATTTACCTCCATCAGAGAAGGAACACTGAAAAAAGATAAAAAGGAAAAGGAAAACAGGGATCCTCCCAGCTGAGATCCCCATTTTACAATGGCCCATGGCTTAGGACCTAGTATACAACATGCAATGTACCCCCAGACGAATATCACAGTGTACATATCCAGTTTAAGCAGCAACACTACCCAAGTCCCTTCCCCCACAACCCCCCCGTCCTCGCCCATCCCCCCTGAACATAGAGAAACTCAGCTTTACAGCTAGTGGAGATCACTACAATGCAATCGATATTTCTACCCCTCCCACCCCCCCTTCCAACACCCCTGCATCAATAAATCATCCAGAACACCAACCGTTACAAGAAATTTGTAAATAGTACTACAAGAAAACTAAGGAGGGTTCCCAAAAGACAAACAGCACCCCTGCTACATGCTGTAAAATAAATTAAAAAAAAAAAAAAAGTTCCAAACACAATGAGATTACTGAGAAAGTCATGAAGTGAAAAAAAAGAATGTGTCCGGGGCAAGAGCAAGGTCCGTGCCCTGGCTGCATCTCAGTTCTCTACGCGGGAGCAGGCTCATCCCCAGCCTCGTGCACGGGAGCCTGCCAGTTGCAGCCAGTGGAAACCCCCCCTGGAACCATGGGTCAGCTCAAAACACCACCGAACTACCCAACACTAGGAGAAGGAGCCACAATAAACAGGGCACCCTCCTCGTAAGGCATCAGCACTGCAAAGCCTCAGGGCACCGATGTCATGTAACCAGCATCAGTCCCGACCAAATATGGGCTGTCTCCTTACTCTCACGGATCCGAAGCCCTGGCTCCTTCTGGTGCAGTATTTTCCAACGCTGCCAGATATTCCTGGGCCTCCACCGGCGAGTTCAACCATCGGACTCCTTTCGGGGTAAGCACTCACAATTGCGCCGGGTAAACTATCAGAGCTCGTTGGTTCAAGGCGTAGACGGTTATAAAATGGTGTCAGCGCATGCCGTTGTTGGCTGAGACCCGCGGAGAAATCTTGAAAGACAAGTACCTTGTTATCATATTCAAGTCCCTTCCCAGCGCGTGTAGCTCGGAGAATCAGAGATTTATGTTGAAAATTTAGGATCTTTGCGATCGTGATCCGCGGTTTCGCTGCAGTATCTCTTTTGGGGCCTAAACAATGGGCCTGCTCGATCCTCAGTGGACCATGCACCAGAGGAAGGTCCAGCACACGTGGGAGCCATTCCTCCAGAAATGGGGCCAGGTCTCTTTCTGCTATTTTCTCCGGTATTCCAACAAAATGTAAGTTCGATCTTCTGGACCTATTTTCAAGGTCCTCCAAACGGTCAGATTGTTTCACCAGCATTGCTTTGATGGAAGCCAGCTCTTTCCGCATGCCCTCCTGGTCGTCCTGGACATCAGATACACGCTGTTCAATAGTTGTAAGACGTGATTCAAAGCCAGCAATAGAGGTTGTCAATTCAGTTAGTTTATTGGAGATAGATGACAATTCAGGTCCAAGGGCATCACGAACCGCTGAGCGTATCTCCTCTAGTGCTAGAGTCGAGGATGTTTCAGGGACAGCCCCTTCATCTTCCAGGGCCTGCTCAGGTGCTCGGGCCTTGTCCTTTCCTTCTCTTTCCTCGCTGTCCGGGAAGTCATTCTGCTGGATGCTGATGGATATGGGTGCTTTTGATGATTATAAAGTTAAATGTCCACTGTATGTGAGGATTAGGGCCTCAGATGGGGTGGGATGGAGGCAAAAAGGCCGAGAAGGGAAATCCCACGTCTGATCCCTTCACTGCATCACGTGATCTCTCCCACAGTTGCTTCTTTAATTGAAGCCATCTGGCCTCCTTTTTGAGGTCCTCAGTGTATAAGATGAAAATGCACAAACATAATTACAACAATGGATTAAAATGTGTGCATGATTAATATAAATAAAACTGTCTTTTTACATAAATTACATTTCAGAGAGAAAAATTAATTTAATCATTCCATGCACAGCATTACAACTCCCAAAACTTAGAGAATCCAGGCACTACCCCTGGCACAACCTTACAACTCGCAGAACCTAGGGAATCCACCCCAGGCATTAAGTAACCACCCCAAGCCCCTGGGGTGGTTACTTAGACTGGGTAAATGTATCATCGGGTCACGCTAGAGAGATAACGTTCCTGGATGGAATAAATGATAACTTTATGGAGCAATTGGTTCAGGAACCGACGAGAGAGGGAGCAATTTTAGATCTAATTCTCAGTGGAGCACAGGACTTGGTGAGAGAGGTAACGGTGGTGGGGCCACTTGGCAATAGTGATCATAATATGATCAAATTTGATTTAATGACTGGAAAAGGAACAGTGTGCAAATCCAAGGCTCTCGTGCTAAACTTTCAAAAGGGAAACTTTGATAAAATGAGAAAAATTGTTAGAAAAAAACTGAAAGGAGCAGCTACAAAAGTAAAAAATGTCCAAGAGGCGTGGTCATTGTTAAAAAATACCATTCTAGAAGCACAGTCCAGATGTATTCCACACATTAAGAAAGGTGGAAAGAAGGCAAAACGATTACCGGCATGGTTAAAAGGGTAGGTGAAAGAAGCTATTTTAGCCAAAAGATCTTCATTCAAAAATTGGAAGAAGGATCCAACAGAAGAAAATAGGATAAAGCATAAACATTGGCAAGTTAAATGTAAGACATTGATAAGACAGGCTAAGAGAGAATTTGAAAAGAAGTTGGCTGTAGAGGCAAAAACTCACAGTAAAAACTTTTTTAAATATATCCGAAGCAGAAAGCCTGTGAGGGAGTCAGTTGGACCGTTAGATGATCGAGGGGTTAAAGGGGCAATTAGAGAAGATAAGGCCATCGCGGAAAGATTAAATGATTACTTTGCTTCAGTGTTTACTGAAGAGGATGTTGGGGAGGTACCTGTAATGGAGAAGGTTTTCATGGGTAATGATTCAGATGGACTGAATCAAATCACGGTGAACCTAGAAGATGTGGTAGGCCTGATTGACAAACTGAAGAGTAGTAAATCACCTGGACCGGATGGTATACACCCCAGAGTTCTGAAGGAACTAAAAAATGAAATTTCAGACCTATTAGTAAAAATTTGTAACTTATCATTAAAATCATCCATTGTACCTGAAGACTGGAGGATAGCAAATGTAACCCCAATATTTAAAAAGGGCTCCAGGGGCGATCCGGGAAACTACAGACCGGTTAGCCTGACTTCAGTGCCAGGAAAAATAGTGGAAAGTGTTCTAAACATCAAAATCACAGAACATATAGAAAGACATGGTTTAATGGAACAAAGTCAGCATGGCTTTACCCAGGGCAAGTCTTGCCTCACAAATCTGCTTCACTTTTTTGAAGGAGTTAATAAACATGTGGATAAAGGTGAACCGGTTAGATATAGTATACTTGGATTTTCAGAAGGCGTTTGACAAAGTTCCTCATGAGAGGCTTCTAGGAAAAGTAAAAAGTCATGGGATAGGTGGTGATGTCCTTTCGTGGATTGCAAACTGGCTAAAAGACAGGAAACAGAGTAGGATTAAATGGGCAATTTTCTCAGTGGAAGGGAGTGGACAGTGGAGTGCCTCAGGGATCTGTATTGGGACCCTTACTGTTCAATATATTTATAAATGATCTGGAAAGAAATACGACGAGTGAGATAATCAAATTTGCAGATGACACAAAATTGTGCAGAGTAGTTAAATCACAAGCAGATTGTGATAAATTGCAGGAAGACCTTGTGAGACTGGAAAATTGGGCATCCAAATGGCAGATGAAATTTAATGTGGATAAGTGCAAGGTGATGCATATAGGGAAAAATAACCCATGCTATAATTACACGATGTTGGGTTCCATATTAGGTGCAACAACCCAAGAAAGAGATCTAGGTGTCATAGTGGATAACACATTGAAATCGTCGGTTCAGTGTGCTGCGGCAGTCAAAAAAGCAAACAGAATGTTGGGAATGATTAGAAAAGGAATGATGAATAAAACGGAAAATGTCATAATGCCTCTGTATCGCTCCATGGTGAGACCGCACCTTGAATACTGTGTACAATTCTGGTCGCCGCATCTCAAAAAAGATATAATTGCGATGGAGAAGGTACAGAGAAGGGCTACCAAAATGATAAGGGGAATGGAACAACTCCCCTATGAGGAAAGACTAAAGAGGTTAGGACTTTTCAGCTTGGAGAAGAGACGACTGAGGGGGGATATGATAGAGGTGTTTAAAATCATGAGAGGTCTAGAACGGGTAGATGTGAATCGGTTATTTACTCTTTCGGATAGTAGAAGGACTAGGGGACACTCCATGAAGTTAGCATGGGGCACATTTAAAACTAATCGGAGAAAGTTCTTTTTTACTCAACGCACAATTAAACTCTGGAATTTGTTGCCAGAGAATGTGGTTCGTGCAGTTAGTATAGCTGTGTTTAAAAAAGGATTGGATAAGTTCTTGGAGGAGAAGTCCATTACCTGCTATTAAGTTCACTTAGAGAATAGCCACTGCCATTAGCAATGGTTACATGGAATAGACTTAGTTTTTGGGTACTTGCCAGGTTCTTATGTCCTGGATTGGCCACTGTTGGAAACAGGATGCTGGGCTTGATGGACCCTTGGTCTGACCCAGTATGGCATTTTCTTATGTTCTTATGTTCTTATGTAACCCAGTCCTTACTTATGCCACATGGATGAGAGGCTCTTCTATCATATTCCATTTTTAGCTGCTCCCAGGCTCAGGTCATCCTTCTCAAATTGTGCCTTTCACTAGCGCACCAGTACAGGCTGTGTTCATTAACTACCACCAGAGATGCCAAAAGAGTGATGACCCTGGTGGTTTAAATTTGACTGGGGCACTGGTGGAGGCATTGTAGCAACACTCCCAAGAATAATAGGAAGTTCTGCCCTCGTAGAAATTAGTATGAGCACGCATGTGTGCATTCATACACGCTTAGTTGCGCATGGATCTAAGTGCATACCAGCGGTGCGAAGATAAGCGCCTAGCTAATCACAAATCTGGCTGCTCGGGTGCAGAGATAGGCGCTTAGCTGGATGCGAATCAGGATGCTTGGGTGTCCAGAAAGGTGCCTAGCTAAGAATGAATCTGAGAGGAGCATGGTTTTCTGCTAACATCCATCCCCTCCCCCACTACTACCCCCCCCCCCTTCCTATTACCTCCACCCACCCTTCACCCTCCAGCCTTTCCCATCCTCCCTCCCCCTCCCCTCCCAACAATGGGTTTTTCCTAACATCCTTCCCCTCTTTCTCCCCCCTCCCCCAATACTAACCAATTCCAGTTGCAAGAACACTAGTATTAGAGTTTTGAGTGTGGAGAAAAATGAACTGCAACATGGTTGCTGAGCTTGGCAGAGGTGTGCAATGTGTGTTGCTTGCCCAGCTGTAAGCTAATGGACCCTGGAAACTAGGCTGGCAACCCCCAAAGACCTCCCATACCAAGGACAGGATCCAACGCAGATATAGAGAACATAAAAAAAAATTTCTTAGAGATAAACATTTATTATCATTACAAGAACATTTCAAGAATTTTCTGGAACTTTTCAAGAACTTTCTGGAACAGTCCAAAAGAGAATGGCACTGCTCCATCCAAAATAGCCTGCAATGAGCTTTCTCCTTACTTCATTCCCCTTGCTGTGTTGTATTCAAGAGCAGGAGTGTGCATGTCTGGCTCTAATTCAGTTTATGCTCTATACCATGCTGCAAGGCTATTTTATGGAGCATGCAGCATGCTACCACAATATCTGCTACTTTTTTCTGGGGAGTATTATAAGAGCCCTTCCTTATTAATCAAGGTACCTGAATCTAATTCTAAGTAGACTAAATGTGTGCTTTATTACGCTTCTTGTTTTCACACATGCCTCCTGATATTTTCTTTCCGCCGCAGTATGAGGCACTGTCAGTGGCGTCAGCAGCCATGACCTGTATTCATAGCCAGCATCACCTGTAGAACCCCCCAAAAAATTGCAATTAATCTTTAAAAAAAAAAAAAAGTTTTCTCTTTCAAATATTCCCTGTTATCTTTACCCACCCCTGCAAGCTAAGCACTGAAACATTTTATTGTGAATATTGGCTACCCATGACCCAATAAACCCTTACCATTCTGCCTTTAGATGCTCCGCACTACACACGTGTGGCAAATTATGCATGATAGCACCCTTGTAGCAGACAGCATGTACAGTGATGACTTAACTAAATCTGACTGTGCAGGTATAATAGTACATTCTGCTCGAATAACTACTAATCAGTTAAACAGTTAAACATGTCAGCTTGAAGAGTCCCAGGGTATAATAGTCTTTCTCATTCATGTCTGCAAAAATACAAATTTGAGTCAGACACACGAGCTCGTGGGTGAATAACCAATTTAGTAGACATTTTGGAAACACATGTAACTGAAAGCACATACTAACTAGCCTTTTATTCCCTCCTCTGCACACTTGCTACATTTTTTTTTAACTGCACACCCTCATGCCCATATAGCAAACAACAATTAAAATATCATTACTTTTTTTTTTTTATAACTTACCCAGCAATCAGCCTTCACCATATTTCCCTTCTGTGAATTGCTGAGCCAGTGCAGACTGCACCAGGATGAAGGAATCATGATTGCTATCAGGGAATTTGGCCACAACGCTGAGTATCTTCAGTTCAACATTGCACACCACTTGCACGTTAAGGAAGTGGTAATGTTTCTGATTCTGGTATCACTGCAAATGACCAACTTAATCCACTAATATCCTTCCCAATCTCCAGACGCACAAAGTATAGTGAAACAATCTAATAGCAGTCAAAATTATATATGACCATCATATTAGGCTTCTTCGTGTAGTGAAAACTTTGACTCAGCCTTACTTATAATCATCGGTCATGTGTTGGTTTTTTAGTACTTTTTAAAGATATATGTGAATGTCTGTTATCAAAATTTTCTCCAAACTGATTCTTATTGTAATCCACGTGTTATAACAAGTAGATGCACTTATCTTCTAGATATACTAATCTTCTAACTTCAAGCCTCAAATCTCCAGAAAGCAGTCAATGGTGTAGTTCCTTGACCTTGCCAATGCCAGACATGGGACCGTGTTTCGGACTCTCGTCCTTTTTCAAGAGCTTAATATTTACTATTGATGCTTCTTCTCCATATTGGCGGTTCAGCGTTCTTTCTGATTCCGGTATGCCATCTCTCTTCCATGAAGAGGGGTGAGAGCCACATGGGTACAGTAAATATATCCTTCACAACCGGCATACCAGCTATATCAAAAATCGCTCTCTGCCATTCTTGAAGCTGCTGTGGGTATCTGATGTTCTGCTAGCATCTCTCTTCAGCATGGCCCTTTAATACCTGGGTGAAGTGACTTAGAAATCGTGGATTGCTCCATGCCAGTCACCACAGCCACCCTATTCTGGAAAGAACAGGTGGCCAGAAAATGAAGGGCGCCGAGCAGCTTCACCAGACCTGGGATGGCATGCCCACATTTTGAGTGGATCAATATCCAATCTGAGCTCTTCATCCAGGCTCATGATAGCCCTGGAGTGCAGTCTGTAGGTCTTCACCGCATCTGACTGGCATCCCTAGCAGCATGGTCCTGAGGCAAAATGTCCGCTTCCTCCATACCCTTCTATAGCCTGTTCCAGCTGGAACAACCTGCTCCTCACGATCCCTTCTCTCTGCTCCCTCTGGATCCTCTCTCTCCTGCCCTGACCTCTGTCACCTGCCAAACCTGCTGCTGCTGTCATCCTTTCAGATACAACTAGTATGGCATTTAATCATATATCACCAAACCATATTCATCCACAAACAAATAGTGACATATGTATATATATATATAGAGAGAGAGAGATAGAGAGAGAGAGAGATTTTTCCAAACTTTATTAATATTCAAAAATGGAGAAATTCCAAAACATCAATTTATTTTTTTTTAAAAACCCCCACAAGGAATATCTACTTCCAAATCCAAACATTACCACTTACTCATTCATTCATAACACTCTCACTACACTCCCTCATACATTCCTTTGGCAAACCCACAGGATATACCCCACAGCATCAGGAAGAGCTGGACAAAAGCCGAAATCGCCATCATAGAAATTACACCAGAGGTGCACAGATACATAACCACACTAAATCAATGCAAGCAATGGAATATAATGGCCCACGAGTCGGCACTGTCACTTAACTCGTGCCTTGTCCGTGGCAGTAAAAAACCCACACTAGCTTTAGCATGGCTTCCTGCATTGTCCCTGATTAGATAATAGCCTCCTCACGCAGAAAAAACATGGGTTAGTAAGCACATTCATATGCACTTTTTTCCCGCGCACAAAACCCTTGATATATCCCCAAATAGGGCTTTGCGTGGGAAAACATGCATATAAACCCACGGCAGCTTTAGCGCACCTTTATTTATTTATTTATTTATTTAAGGTTTTTTTATACCGGCATTCATGAAATCGTTCACAACATGTCAGTTTACAAAAAACAGGGGTGCGAAGAATACAACCTTATTACATTGGCCCCTTTATCTCTTGCACCAAGACTTGCATTCCACTGAGCACTAGATCTAATGTCTCCCCCCACTGGTTGGTTCCATGAGCAGAACTACATGAAGCAGTCATTTATGGCATCTAGGGACTTTACCTCTTTTGCATGTCCTGATGTGACATTTGCCCAATCAATACTCAGATAATTGAAGTCTCCCATTATTTTGCTATTTATTTATTTATTTATTTATTTATTTATTTATTTGGAGATTTTTATATACCGCGGTACGTATAGATATACATCACCTCGGTTTACAGTTAAACAATAACTTAGCAACAGGCTTTACATATAACAGGTTATATAGTAAGTAAACAATAAGTTAGCAACAGGCTTTACATATAACAGTTTATACAGTAAGTAAACAATCAAAAGCTTCAGGTTTTACATCAATAACAGTTTCCAGAGACCAAACTATAGCTTCTGTAATTATAATCAACAATGAATGTTTAAGCGCAGTGTAACTTAAGCCATTAACCTGTTAAAGGCAAGATCCAATGTCAAGATCGAGTCAATTCACAGAATAGCACAATGGGAAGGAGGGGAAAATGAGGGACAGAGGGATAGGCAGAGTAAAATAAACAAGGGGAGTAATGAAGAACATGGCGCAGGGATGGCATAGAAGTAGATATATCAGATGTAGGAAAGAACATGGCGTAGGAAAGAACATGGCGTAGGAGAAAAATTATACAGGAAAACTGAATTTAAGGTTAGTTACTGATCATTGATAGAACGCTTGTTCAAACAACCATGTTTTGAGGTTTTGTTTGAAGGTTTTGTGGCAGGATTCAAGACACAAGTCCAAAGGCATATTGTTCCAGATATTGATACATTGATATATATATATATATAAAGAGAGAGAGAGATGTTGATATATTGCCATCAATGGCTGGCTGTTGATATAAACCACTCATTTGTTTGAATCATAGTCTAGTGTTGTACATTGATATGTTCTTGTAGTGCTAATGTAATACACAAGTTTCCTCAAAATCTGTCTATTGATGGTGCTCACCCATAGAGCAAGGTTACATCTCAGGTTTTGTTTCCTGCTGGTTTTATCTGCCACACTTTGGTGGTACTTGTTTCATGATAGTTCTCATAATTATATGATTTCAGTCTTCTAGAAGTTACCAGGAAATGCTGGAAGAGCGGCGGAAGCTTCCTGCATGGCAGAAAAGAGAAACCATTCTGGACTTGCTAAGTCGGCACCAAGTGCTCGTGGTGAGCGGTATGACAGGGTAAGAATGTGGTTTCTTCACTGTGAACTCTAGGGGAAAAAAATTGTTCTGCCCGTTTTGGATCATAAACTCTCACTATCTAAAGCAAGAGGAAAATGCTTAGTTCACCTGTTTTAAGTGAATTATGTCTTCACAAAGGTGTAGGATATAAATACAAATAATAAATCAAATTCCTTCTTTTCCTAAGGCCACTGTAAATGAGCAGGCATAATTGGAAATTCTGTAACTTTTGGATATTTTTATCTTTTTTCTACAACCTCATTTTTTTCCCTTCTCCCCCAAATTAGCATTTTTAAGAGGCATGGGGGGAGGGGCCAGAGTTTATTTAAAACTTCTAGCCTACTCTGTCCATAATTCTAAGTAGATAACAGGAAATGTACATAACCAAGGCAATAAAACAAACTAAAAGTAAAAACATAAAACAGACAAAACATATACTCAAGTGAAGAATAACAAAACCCCACAAGGAGTGAATGTAGCCCAGTGGCAACTCTGTATAGATATCTGATACATCAAATATTGAAGTACCACTCCTTTTGTAGATATTACATTATATAAAACTTCCCAGTCACAACCTGTCCTAGCCAAGTTGTATAAAATTAATCGCTGAAAGCCAGGGTATATAAGTGGGACTTGAGCTGCTTCCTGAAATAAGGTAAAGTTGGTTCAGGTTTCAGTGTCTCCAGTGAATCCCAGAGTTGGGGGCACATGACTTCAAATAGCTGCTTGCCTGACTCCGCCAGTTTGACGTTTGCTTAGGGCACGAAAAGTAGGTTGCAGAATGATCTAAATTAAGGGGGCAATAGATTTTCAGGACAGTTAAAACACCGGGGAACTAATCTGTTAATGGCCTTATATTAATAATATGATCTGTGTGGAATCTGTAAAGAATAGGAGCAATATGTTCGCATATGGAAGCATCAGTAACAATGTGGTCTGCAGCATTTTGAATTAGTTGTAATACCCTAATCATGCTCAGAGGAAGAGCAAGGTAAAGCGTATTGCAATAGTGGATAGTAGATATCACAAGAGACTTTACCACAATCTGAAAGTTTCAATGGTTTCAGATTCCGAAGTTGGCAGAGCTTGAAACATGCATTCTTCATCACAAACCTGATGAGGCCGAAAGGTTAAGGAAGAGTCCAGCAATACACCTTAAGTTTTGTTCCTGACGATTGATAGAAATATTGGAAACATCATACAGTAGAGTAGTAGGTACATCATGAGAGGGGAAATGGGCAAGACGTAATATTTGTTTTGTTAAAGGTTTAACATAAGTTTCCTAGCGTGAAGTCGGAAGAACTCAGGTCCAATGGGTTATGTGCTCTCCTACTAGCAGATTGAGACTGAGTCAGGTTTCAAAGTAGACGTCACCCTAGTTATACTCCTGCGGTGACTTCAGTCATTCAGTATCTCTCCATCTCCTAGCAGATGTGGACGCTATCCCCACACCAGCAGCGATGTTTAGCGGGATTGCAGCACTAGTTCAAAGGAGAAATTTACCTTCAAATTGAAAGGAAGATCAAGCCCTGCTCTCCTGTGGTGAAACCTAAGGGTCCCCTCCCCCAGTTGATAATTCCTGAGATGATTTCAGAGATCCCTCAGAGGTGTGCCTTGGTCTGCTAGCTGGCTCCCAGCTTGGACTTTCCTGCTAAAGCAGCTGAAAGGCAGCAAGTGCAGAAGCTGAGCACAGCAGTGACAGCCTAAGCCCTCTCTTCCCCACCCCCACAGCCGGAGACAGTCTTTATTCTCAGCCAGTAAGCGTTGAGACCAGGTAAGTAGAGAAGAACTCCTCCAATCCAGAGACGTGGAAGGGCTTCGATAAGTCTTTTCTCCGGTCTCCTTGCTCAGCACGCCATACCGACATCGTTCCCGATCCCGTTCGGGTGAGGGAAGGGGCTTTCCGAGAGGGTTGAACAGCCCCCCCCCCCCCCCCGATGGGCTAGGCCCTGCTTCAGGCTCGGTGGACTTGCCATGTGGCGATTCACTGTGGCGCCATTTTCCCCCTTCATTGGTATGCGTGGTGCGGCCGGCTTTCTGTGTGCCTAACATGCACGTAAGTGCATACACACTTTAGCGCACAGCCAACCACTTAGATCTACACGCGCCAAGGCAAGTCTTTGCGTGTTCGAGAGGCATTAGCCGGCTAAACGCAAAAGCTATAGAGGTTATAGCCCCAGCAGCAAAGAAGATCAGGCAACACTCCCTTTGTCCTGCCTGCCATATTAGGGCTGCACCGTCTGGCCTGGAGTCCTTCCTGTGTCAGCACTGTAAGAGGCCCAGGGAGGGCTGGATTCTCAGAACTTTACTAAGTCAGGCCCATCCCAGTCAGAGGACGGGTCAGTCACAACCTTATCTGGCAGTACCCCAGACCTGAGCAATTCCGGGGCTGCGTCCTTCCCGGAAGAGGGCAGTTCAGCGGCCCCTACTCCCGTTCCTCCTGGGCCAAATATGGATCCAGTGGCCTTCTTTTGTTTGGAATTTTTTCAGGGCCTTCAAGCCTTTGTTCTGGCACAGTCAGCCCCTGCCCGGGCTGAGTCCTAGCTGGAAGGCCTTGCCCTCCCAGCCCTGCCTTGGGGCATGTCTTGCCTCACCAAGGGTATCACTGACAAGGGACCCAGACACCATGGATTCATTGGAGGACGGGGAAATCCCTCCAGGCCTGGACCCATACTGGGCAATGCCTTGATTTTTCCACGGAGATGAATTACTGGCACTAGTCTCCCAGACCCTGAAGGCTGGGAGTTCTGGGCATGCACTGTAAGTCGGAGCCAGAGAAGAACCCTATCCTGGTGTCTCTACGGAAAGCCTCTTGCTATTTCCCGATGCTGGAAGTCATCCAGGAGTTGATTAACCTGGAATGGGATGCCCCGGAGGCAGTTTTAAAGGAAGTCAGGCCTTGGATGCCTTGTACCCTCTGGACCCAGTGGTCAAAGAATGCCTGCGTTTCCTGAAAATGGATGCCCTGGTCTGTGCCGTCTCAAAGCAAACAACTATCCCTGTTAGAGGGAGGAGCAGCCTTGAAGGATGCTCATGATAGGGCGGTTGGAATCCATCCTTAAGCAAGCCATTGTCACGATAGCAATGACACTGCAGATCGCTTCCTGTTGTGCCCTGGTAGCTTGCTCATGTCTGCTTCTCTCTTTCGAGAGGCAGATAGCTCAGACGAGCATGCCAGAGAGGCGGTCGAACCCGCCGCAGCCTTCCTGGTGGATGCAAGCTCGGACCTACTGCATACCTCGGCAGAGGAGTAGCCTCAGTGGTGGCTGCCAGAAGACAGCTATAGTTGTGAAATTTGTCAACGGATGCAACTTTTAAGGCGAACCTCACAAAAATGCCCTATAAGGGATCCCTCCTATTTGGAAGCAAATTTGAGAATCTCCAGTGCCTCGGATACCTGAAGATAAGAAAAAGAGGTCACAGCGCCCTCCTCATACATGAGGGGTCGGGCCAGAGGCTCCCAACATTTCCGGCCCTACAGAAACTAGTCATTTCAGTCATCTCTGCCCCCGGGAAGGTCTCAGTCCTTTTGGAGCAGACAACCAAAAAGAGGAACAGGTTCGGGCTCAGGCTCGACCCGAACTTCCCAATGAATTTGGGCCAATCCATCCATGGGACGAGGAGATAAGGGGCCCAATTATCCCTCTTCTATCAGCAGTAGGTCAGACAAATGGGTACTGGACATCATACGAGAAAGTTATGCTCTGGAATTTCACAGCATCCCTTGGGACAGATTCTTGATGTCACCTTGCCACTCCCAGCACAAGCAACTGGCAGTGGAATCCACACTGATAAGGCTCCTCAGTCTGAGGGCTATAACTCCGGTACCTACACTCCAAGTAAATATGGGGTGTTATTCCATCTATTTCATTGTGCCCAAGAAAGAGGGTTCATTCCAACCCATCCTGGATCTGAAGAACATCAACAGTCATCTGTGGATAATTCACTTCCATATTGAAACTCTTCACTCCGTCATATTGGCAGTGCAACCGGGAGAGTTCTTAACCTCCCTGGACCTCTTAGAGGCCTATCTTCATATTGCAATCCATCAAGACCACTAGAGTTTTCTATGCTTTGCAGTACTGGTCACCATTACCAGTTCTGGGTGTTGCCCTTCAGCCTGGCAACCGCCCCCTAGAATATTCTCCAAAATTATGGTGGTCGTGGCGGCGGCACTAAAGAAAGAAGGGATCCTGGGTGCACCCTTACTTGGATGACTGGCTGATCTGGGCAAACTCATTGGAAGAGAGCCTCCACGTGATATGCAGGGTCAGCTCTCTTACAGGAACTTAGTTGGGTCATGAACATGAACAAGAGCAGCCTCAAGCCCTCCCAGTCCTTAGAGTACCTGGGGGTCTGATTCAGTACCAAGCAGGACAAGGTCTTCCTCCCTCCATCGAGGAGAAAGAAACTGATGGACCAAGTGCGTCGGTTTACTAACAGAATGCGCCCCAGGGTGTGGGACTATCTCCAGGTCCTCTGCCTCATGGTGTGAATTCTGGAAGTAGTACCATGGATGAAGGCACACACGTGGCCTCTCCAAAACTCCTTATTGTCCCACTGGAACCCACTGTCTCAAGACTACTCGATTCGCCTCCACCTACTGATGGAAGTATGCTCTCGGCTCCAGTGGTGGCTATAGGAAGTTCACCTAAGCAAGGGTGTAAGCCTGACTCCACCGAGCTGGATTGTCCTCATGATGGACACAAGCCTCCAAGGGTGGGGAGCTCACTGATAGGAATTGACAACCCAGGGGTGAAGAGGCAAACTGAAACATAAACTACCTGGAAGCACGAGTGGTCAGATTAGCATGACTGCAGTTCAACCACAGGCTCTAGGAGCAAGCAATCCATGTGATGTCAGACAATGCAACAGCGATTGCCTACATCAACCGCCAGGGAGGAACCAAAAGCCACCAAGTGCTCTGGAATTAGACCTCCTTATGCAATGAGCGGAGTTAAACCTACAAGGGATCTCTGCCTCCTACATCACGGGAAAAGGCAACGTCAGAGCAGACTTTCTCAGCAGGGAAAGCCTGGATCCAGGGGAATGGACGTTGTCTATCAGAGCCTTCCAGCTCCTAGTAGATTGCTGGGACCTCCCATCCTTTGACCTACTGGCTACATCTCACAATGCTTCACATCTCACATCTCACATCTCTTCAATATTCTCATCAGTTACTAGTCTCCTAGTATTTTAATTTAATACATTCTTAAGGTTTCTCTTTTTCCAGCTGAATTCAGCTTCCTAGTTCATGGTCCTTGTTATTATGTAACTTTCTTACTTTTCTGCTTTACCTCCACTAATTATAAAAAGTTGTTCCTTTGTTATGTTATGTTACACTGATCTACCCCTGTTCGATGTAAACCGACCTGATATGGTATTTAACCTTGAAGGTCGGTATAGAAAAATGTTAAATAAATGCGAAGGTTCTCCGGTTCTTCGGTCGCAGATAAGATCAGCGCTCCCAAGGGATCGACACCCTCATCCAGACTTGGCCAGAGGAGTACTTACTGTACACCTTCCTTCTGTGGTCTCTACTGGGCAAGATCATCCGCAAGATCGAACACCACAGAGGACTAGTCCTTCTTGTGGCCCCGGATTGGCCCAGGTACCTTTGGTATGCAGACATTCGAGGCTTCTTGTGGAGAGTCCCCTTTGCCTCCCCCCGCACAGGGACCTTCTACAGCAAGGTCCGATTCTTCACGAAGATCCAACTCTATTCTCTTATGGTCTTGCCCTTGAGAGGGCTTGCCTGACAAAGCGTGAATATTCGGCGGCTATGATCATCACATTGCTCCATGCACGGAAGTTCTCAATGTTCCTGGCATATGTACGGAACTGGAGAATATTTGAGGCCTGGTGCGAGGAGGACAGGGTGCCCCCATGAACAACCAAGATCACCATGATCCTGGAATTTTTACAGGACAGCCTGAACAAGGATTGTCCCTCAACTCCCTGAAGGTCCAGGTAGCAGCCCTCTCCTGCTTCAGGGCCGAGGTGAATGGAACAAGTCTGTTGGTGCCTCCGGACTTGGCCCATTTCCTAAAAGGGGTTAAACAACTCCGCCCACCCTTAAAGTGGCTGGTCCCCTTATGGAACCTCAATCTAGTATTGGACTTTGAGCAGTGGTCTGAAGGAAGTCATGAGTCTGTCGCTACGCCTATTAATAGGCGATATTCTTGGCTCGTCGCATTTCTGAGCTACAGGTGCCTTCTTGTCGGGAACCATTCCTTTGATTTACTCCAGGAACAGTACAGCTTTGCACTGTCCCCTCATTCTTACCAAAGATAGTCTCTGAGTTTCACCTGAACCAATCCATCTTCTTACCGTCCCTGGATAGACACAAGGACATGGTAGACTACAGCCTTCTTCACCATCTAAACGTCTGTAGACTTTTAGTGTGGTATTTAGAATGTTCAGAACCAGTGCATAAGGCAGATTGTTTGCTTGTTCTTTATGGGGGAAAGAAACAGGGCGAAGCGGCTTCGAGCTACCATAGCTCTCTGGATCAAGGAAGTAATCAAGGGAGCTTTCGTAGAGGCAGGGAAGCCTTTACCCCTTCAGGTTAAAGCTCCTTCTACCAGTGCCCAGGCAGTATCCTGGGTGGAAGCTAAACTACTGTCGCCCGCCACCATCTGTCGAGCAGCGATGTGGTCCTCCTTACATACCTTCTCCAGGTTCTACCGTCTGGACTTCCAGGTCTGAGAGGATGCAGTCTTGATGAGGGTGGTGTTAACCGGACAACAGGCAGCTTCCCACTCCGTTCGGGAGTAACTTTTGTACATCCCATTGGTCCTGAGTCCATCTGGCTACACGCTAGGAAATGGAGAAATTAAGTACCTGATAATTTCGTTTTCCTTAGTGTAGACAGATGGACTCAGCATCCCCCTTACGGCTACCCATGAATGGTACCAAGAAATCGCCCATGAACATAAGAAATTGCCATGCTGGGTCAGACCAAGGGTCCATCAAGCCAAGCATCCTGTTTCCAACAGAGGCCAAACCAGGCCTCAAGAACCTGGCAATTATCCAAACACTAAGAAGATCCCATGCTACTGATGCAATTAATAGCAGTTGCTATTCTCTAAGTAAACTTGATTAATAGCCGTTAATGGACTTCTCCTCCAAGAACTTATCCAAACCTTTTTTGAACCCAGCTACACTAACTGCACTAACCACATCCTCTGGCAACAAATTCCAGAGCTTTATTGTGCGTTGAGTGAAAAAGAATTTTCTCCGATTAGTATTAAATGTGCTACTTGCTAACTTCATGGAATGCCCCCTAGTCCTTCTATTATTCGAAAGTGTAAATAACTGAGTCACATCTACTCGTTCAAGACCTCTCATGATCTTAAAGACCTCTATCATATCCCCCCTCAGCCATCTCTTCTCCAAGCTGAAAAGCCCTAACCTCTTCAGCCTTTCCTCATAGGGGAGCTGTTCCATCCCCTTTATCATTTTGGTTGCCCTTCTCTGTACCTTCTCCATCTCAACTATATCTTTTTTGAGATGCGGCGACCAGAATTGTACACAGTATTCAAGGTGTGGTCTCACCATGGAGCGATAGAGAGGCATTATGACATTTTCTGTTTTATTAACCATTCCCTTCCTAATAATTCCTAACATTCTGTTTGCTTTTTTGACTGCTGCAGCACACTGAGCTGATGATTTCAAAGTATTATCCACTATGATGCCTAGATCTTTTTCCTGGGTGGTAGCTCCTAATATGGAACCTAACTTCGTGTAACTACAGCAAGGGTTATTTTTCCCTATATGCAACACCTTGCACTTGTCCACATTAAATTTCATCTGCCATTTGGATGCCCAATCTTCCAGTCTTGCAAGGTCCTCAGACCAGAAAAACTGGTATGAGTGTAAAAGTAAGAAAGCTTTTTCTTTAATAAGTAAACTAAGCCAGATACACCCAAGAAATCTAAAGCCCTCCCCACCCTTTCACCCACCATTTTTCCCTCTTATCCTCCTCTTCCATCCTAGATGACATGCCCAGGTGACTCTAGTGCTCTTATAGTCTTGAGGGCTGTAGATAAGTTGCTTTGGAGAATAAATCACTGCCCTGTGCTTTGCAGGAATTACTGCAGTGGCAGTAGCTGGTCTTCCCTTCTCTCACAGACTCAAGCAAGGTGCCTCCAAGGTACACACAGACCCTTCAGATAGGAGGCTTGAACAATTTCTTGGGCTACTTTGCTCAAATGGGCCACAAGGCCATTCTCTAAAGTCTTTAATTTTATAGTGTAACTTTCAGTATCATAGGAAAAACTCATTTAAATAATGCATGTTGAGAGTTTCTAGGGTACAAAAACATTTGTCCAGAGGGATCTAGCCTAAGAATTTTGTCTTTAGTCTTTCAAACAGAATTGTTTAAATGGCATTATTACTAAGAAGGCAAAACTTTAATTTTATTCAATTTGGCATACAGATGTGGAAAAACAACCCAAATCCCACAGTTTATCTTGGATGCTTCACTGAAACTTCCTCCTGACCAGGTGTCCAACATCATCTGCACACAGCCCCGCAGGATGTCTGCTATTTCCGTGGCTGAGCGCGTGGCTAAGGAGCGAGCTGAAAGGCTTGGACTCACCGTAGGATACCAGATTAGACTAGAAAGTGTTCAGGTTTGTTCCAATTTCTTTTTAATTTCTTCGGTATATAAAAATTAAATAATAATAATAATGGAAAAGTTAGTCTACATCTTAAACTATTTTTGTGATTACCAAAATTCACCTGTGAAATCTTATTCCTGAATGTACCCCAGATCAGTCCAGACAAGTGGGTTTTGCATCGCTACCAGTAGGAGGCAGAGAATGAAAACTTTTCGGGCACTGTTAAATAACCAAGAGTGCCACCTGCAGTCCCTCAGTATTTCTCTGTCTCCAGCAGATGGTAGAGGTGCAAACCTGCAGTCTAGAGTTTGGTGTAAGGAAGAAGAGAAGATTCCTGACAGGAAGGCGCCAAGGTGTTGGATTCCTTTGTGGGCCATTCCTCGGGGGGAGTGACAGCCAGGGGATCCCAGTTCCCTCACCCTTGCTGGGTTCTTCAGCGTCTCCTTCTGGCATCCAGAAGCAGGGAAGTATTGTTTTTAGCTTTCCTTGCTTGCTGTTTCCTTTTTGGCTGGGGTTCCTTTTTTTTTCTTTTTTTTTTTTTTTTTGAAGAGGCTGCTGAGGAAGCTTGAGCCAATGCTGTTAGGCCTGTCTGCCAGGAGGCAGGGTTGGATGAGTGGGGCCGCTGATCGTCCAACCGCCAAGCCAGGGACTTTGGGCTGCGTTGGGACATGCCGCACAAGCAGTGTTACAGGCAGGGCTAATTTTAGGCCTGATCATGCGGGAAAGTTTTTGCTGCGGCTCGAAATGGGAGCATTTCAGCACAACCAAGTTTTGCCTGGAATGTGTCTCCGGAGGGGTTGGGACCTCCGCGGGACCCTTGGGAGGGTGGCCGCAGCATGAGGTCAGCTGGGTTACTTCTGGAGACCCGGGGGGAGGGGGGGATCGGAGGAGCCAGTGGCCATTTTGGCTGCACATGGTGGGAGTCAGGCTGCTGATCTAGAGCCTCGGGACTCCCCTCCCCTTCTTTTCCTGCTGAGCAGCGTCCTGCTGGTGGCAGGGAAGGGGATGAGGTTGAGGGGGATGTGTATCAGGACCCCTCTTCAGATCAGGAGGCATTTTCAACAGATTTCGTCTTGCTCCTATATAAGGCCTATTTGGCCAAGAAGGAAGCAGGAGCCGAGAGACCCTTACCCAGGAAGACACAGGTGGCTAAGAAGTCTAGGGATCAGAAGCAGGCCGGATTGGTAGGAATCGTGTGGCTCTTGGGGCTCAGGCAATCCCCAGCAAAGGGAGACTCATCAGATGAAGACGGATGGTTCTGATCAGCTGCAAGAAAGTCCGATGGATCCAGACAAGGACTCGGTTAGCATGTTGGTGAATCCAATGCAGGATTCGGACAAGTTTCCGATCGTGGAGGGTGACTATCCTCGGGTGGTCAGGCTGTTCTGCAGGGAGGAACTGGGTCTGCTAATTCTCCAGCAGGCCGATACAGAAAAACATGCGGGAGAGCCGGCGAGCGCACAGGCCACTCTCCTGGGCGCACGATTCAGGAGGGTGACCTATGCAAATTAGGGCCCGCGGTAAAGTAGGCGCTAGGGACACTAGCATGTCCCTAGCGCCTCCTTTTTGACAGGAGCAGTGGCTGTCAGTGGGTTTGACAGCCGATGCTGAATTTTGCCGGCGTCGGTTGTCAAACTCGCTGACATCCACGGGTTCAGAAAATGGATGCTGGCATAATTGAGCATCCGTCT
Source organism: Rhinatrema bivittatum (assembly GCF_901001135.1). Classification (NCBI taxonomy): domain Eukaryota; kingdom Metazoa; phylum Chordata; class Amphibia; order Gymnophiona; family Rhinatrematidae; genus Rhinatrema; species Rhinatrema bivittatum. The sequence continues at coordinate 243,932,592 of NC_042617.1, forward strand.
TCCGACCTGTGGGCCGATTTTTAAATTTTTATTTTTTTTAAATTTTTACTTTTTTTTTTACTTTTGGGGCCTCCGACTTAATATCGCTATGATATTAAGTCGGAGGGTGTACAGAAAAGCAGTTTTTACTGCTTTTCTGTACACTTCCCTGGTGCCGGCCGAAATTAACACCAGCCTTTGGGCAAGCGTTAATTTCTGAAAGTAAAATGTGCGGCTTGGCTGCACATTTTACTTTCTGTATCGCGCTGGAATAACTAATAGGGCCATCAACATGCATTGCATGTTGCGGGCGCTATTACTTTCGGGGGGGGGGGGGGGGGGGGGGTTGGAAGCGCGTTTTCAATGCGCTATTACCCCTTACTATATAAGAGGTAAAGCTAGTGCGTCGAAAATGCGCGTCCAAACCTGGGCTAACGGTGCGCTCCACTGGAGCGCACTGAACTTTATCGGCCTGCAGGTGTTGGATGAGTTGGATTAAGGTCGTGCAGGAAGATTCGTACAATGAGCGGGTGAACCTGGTCCTGGAGGGGGCTGTGGGGACCCCCTAAAGCTTTTCTGTTGCCTGGTGAAGAAATTGGTGGCTTGGGAGTGGGAATCTCCCGAAGTGGGCGTAAAGGTAGCCAGAGCTATGCCTAAGTTATATCCCTTGATGGAACAGACCTTTGAGTTGTGGAGGATTTCCAAATTGAATGGGGTGGTGTCCACGGTGACCAAGAAGATGACCATCTCTGTGGTAGGCTCAGCCACTCTGAAGGATATCCAGGATTGGAAGCTGGAGATTCTGCTGAAGAGGCTATTTGAGGTTTCAGCTTTAAGCCTTCATGCGGCAGTATGCGAAACCTTGATGCAGAGAGTCTACTTGTGCTGGATGCAGAAGACATACGAGAAGCGATTGGGGTTGATGGCTGAGGCTGCTCAGGCTGCCCGCTTGGAAGCGGGGAGTGGCCTATGTGGTGGATGCCCTATAAGACATGATCTGGACTTCTGTCAAGAATATGGTCTCTGCGGTTTTGGTGCGGAGGCTTCTGTGGCTGCAAAATTGATCAGCGGACATGTGGTCTAAAGTACAGTTGCTTAACCTCCCCTTCAAGGGCAAGCTGCTGTTAGGAGAGGATCTGGAGCAACTCAAACACTTGGGAGTCAAAGAGCAATAAGTTACCTGAAGACAAAACCACCAAGAAGTATTTTCCTCTACGAGCTCAATTCAGAGATGCAAGTAGGTTTCGTTCCAACAGGAGCCCTTTTCCTTCGTCGCAAAGTCAGAGCTCAGGCAGGCAGCTGTCCTTTCGAGCCTAACATAGACCTCTGCTGGACGGTGGTGCCTAAGGGGGAGGTGGAAGTAAGACTGGACGATGAAGGCGGGCTGGTCAGCTCCTCTCAGGAGGTTATCGGAGGGAGACTGTCCCTCTTTTACAAGGAGTGGACCCAGGATCACATTGGACCAGTGGGTTCTAGAGGTGGTAAGAGTTGGCTGTGTCTTAGAATTTTCTCATCCGCTCAGGGGTGCCTTTCTAATCTCCCGCTGTGTCTCCTGGTCCAAGCAGGATGTGGTGTGGGATACTTTGCAAAGGCTGCTACAGCTTCTGCGCGCCATTGTTCTTGTACCCCTTCAAGGGAGGGGGCAGGGACGATACTCCGTGTATTTCATGGCTCCCAAGAAGGAGGTGTTATGGCAGCCGGCTGCGGGGCCTCGTGGCTGGCTACACTCACCACCCCCACAGTCCGGGCCTCCTTCGTGGCTCCCCGGGCTGCCGCTGCCCTCTCCAAACGTGGCGGGGAGCCAACAAGGCTGTCGCCATGCCGCCAGCCCCAGTTCCTGCTAGGCGCGCGCGCACGGCTCTGCCCCTGAATTAAAGGGGCTGCGGCAGAAAAAGGCCTCCAGTTACCTGGATGATTCCAGGGCCACCAGCGCTACTTAAGGCAGTTCCTGTTGCCCAACCCTCGCCTCAGCAACAGGTCTCACTCTTCGGAGTTGCTAGTTGCTCTGCGGTTCCAGTCTCCGTGCCTTTCTGCCTCTGTCTTCTGTTCCTGCTCCCTCGGCTTGCTTCTCTGGTTTTGACTTGGCTCATTCTTGGATTCCGCTTCGACTGCTGCCTGCCCTGACCTCTGGCCTGTCTTTGGATCTTCTGCCTGCTGCTGGCCTCGACCCCTGGTATGTTTGACTCTGCCTTGCCTCTCGACTTGAGACCCCCTCCTAAATCCTGCCGGCCCCGGAACCCAAGAGCTCAACCTGTGGGGAACGAGGGCTGGTAAAGGTGAAGGTCCGGTTGGGTCTCAATCTCCAGTGTCTGCATCCTGATGGCAAGGGCCTGTGGGAAGTCCTCCTACAGGAAGCACAAACCTCGTCTCGGCCCAAAGGTCCACAGACTGCGCGCCAACGCAACAGGAGGAGACTTTTCGGCCCATTCTCGATCTGCAGAGGGTCAATGCTGCCCTCAGGGTGTCACGTTTTTAGATGGAGATGGTGCGCACGATGATAGTGGCAGTGTGCAAAGGTGAGTTTTTGGTTTCGGACTTGACTGAGGCCTACCTCCATATCCCCATTCGGGCTGAACACCTGAGGTTTCTGAGGTTCATGGTTCTGGGGGAGCATTTCCTAATTCAGGCCCTTTCCCTTCGGTTAGCGACAGCGCCGTGGACTTTCACAAAGGTGATGGTGGTGGTGGCGGCACTCAGGAAGGAAGGTATCCTGGTGCACCCTTACCTGGACGATTGGCTAGTCCAGGAAAAGTCGGAAGTGGAGTATTTTCGCTCAGTGTGGCAAGTCCTGCAGCTCATAGATTCGTTGAGCTGGGGGACGAATCTGGCAAAGAGTCATTTGGAGCCGGTCCAGTCTTTGGAATATCTGGGGACGCATTTCGATACCAGGATAGAGATGGTGATTCTGACTGCTGAGAGAATAGTCAAGTTGCAGAATCAGGTGCTTAATCTGCTGTGGCTTTCAGTGCCCAGAATCTGGGATTATTTACAGGTCCAGAATTCCATGGCTTCTACACTGGAATTAGTTCCATGGGCCTTTGCTCATGTGTGTCCTCTGTAGAGGGCTCTGTTATCCTGTTGGAATCTGCTTTCAGAGGAATTTCAGCTTCCTTTACCGCTTCCGGAGGATGCCATGTCCAGTCTCTCATGGTATCTGTCTCAGCACAACCTGGAGAAAGGGATGGATCTGGTAGTGCCCGACTTGGGTGGTGGTGATGATTACGCCGTCATCCTCACAGGTTGGGGCAAATTTGTCTAGGGAAATCTGCCCAGGGTCAGTGGTTGCCAGAAGAGTTGTCCTGGTCCATCAATCATCTGGAAACCAGAGCAGTTAGCAAGTCTTTGCTGGCATTTCTCCCTCTCATTCAAGGGAAGTTGGTGTGAGTGTTCTCGGACAGTGTGACGACAGTGGCACACACCAATCGTCAAGGTGGAATGAAGTCTGGCTCTGGAGGTGCAAGAGCTGTTTGGGCGGAAAATCATCTGGCAGGAATAGCTGCGTCCCATGTGGCTGGAGTAGCAACATGCAAGTGGATTATCTCAGCAGATTGTGTCTGGATCCGGGGGAATGGGAGTTGTCAGTGGAGGCCTTTGCCTTGGTTCAGGCTAGGTAGGGCAGGCTGGTGTTGGACCTCATGGCGCTCCAAGAAATGCAAAGATGGTTCGGTTTTTCAGTTGCAGGAAGGAAGTCAGTTTGGAGGGCATTGATGCTGTCATTCAGCTGTGGCCAACAAATCTATTACTGTATGTTTTTCCTCCATGGCCTCTCATAGGTCGGGTATTGCGCCGCATCGAGCTTCATCCGGGCAGGGTCATTCTGGTGGCGCCTGAGTGGCCATGTCGGCCATAGTTTGTGGACCTGATTCATCAAGCAGTAGACGGTCCCGTTCGAATGGCCCATCTTCCAGGGTAGCTGCAGCAGGGACCCATATTTTCAGACTGGGCGAATCGCTTTTGTCTAGCGGCTTGGCTTTTGAGAGGCAACTGCTTCGCTTGAAGGGATCCTTGGAGCCTGTTGTTACGACTTTGCTTCAGGCGTGGAGGCCCTCCACTTGCTGACCAGTGTGGGTTTGGAGGGTGTTTGAATCATGGTGCTTGCAGAACAAGGTACAACCTTTAAGGGTGGACATTCTCGATCTGCAGTAGGTCAATGCTGCCCTCAGGCCTTTCTTGCAAAGTGGCTTGGTTAAGGGATTGGCCTATATTTCCCTTTGGGTTCAGGTGGCAGCTTTAGAGTCCCTTTGCGGTAGGGTTCAGGGAAGACCGTTGGCGTCTTATCTGTATATGGTTCACTTCCTCAATGGGGCAAAGCATCTGCGTCCTCCAGGCCAGAAGATTTGTCCAGCCTGGAATCTTAATTTAGTTCTTCAGTTACTGTATGGTCCTCCCTTTGAACTGATCAGAAGGCTTCTTTTAAGGATTTAACCCTGACAGCTGTTTTCCTGGTGCCTATCTTCTAAGCTAGAAGGATATCTGAGCTGCAAGCATTGTCGTGTAGGGACCCTTTTCTGCACTTTTCAGAGGATGGGGTGTCATTGCTTGTGGTTTCCTCTTTGTTTTCATCTTAACCAGACAGTCGAGCTACTGACTTTTCCGAATTTGTCTCCGGATGCTCCTATAGCAAGAGAGCTTCACTTATTGGATGTGCAGCAGATTCTGTTGTGATATCTTAAGGTGATGAATGCCTTTCAGAAATCGGATCATCTGTTTGTCCTGTTTAGTGGAGCCAGGAAGGGGAATAAGGCTTCCAAGGGCTCTGTTGCAAGATGGTTGAAACAGGCTATAACTTCAGCTTACATCTGAAGGGTCGGTCGGTGCCTGAGGGGTTGAGAGCGCATTCTACTAGGGTACAGGCAACCTCTTGGGTTGAGAGTCAGTTGATTTCTCTGCAGGAGATTTGTCGAGCGGCAATGAGGTGTTCTCTTCACACTTTTACCAAGCATTACTGCTTAGATGTGCAGGCGCCTGAGGAGGTGTCTTTTGGGGAAAGTGTGTTACCCCGGGGGGTCTTTTGAGGTCCCACCCAGCATAGAGGGGCTTGGATAAATCCCACTTGTCTGGACTGATCTGGGATATGCTCAGGAAAGTAAAATTTGTTCTTACCTGCTAATTTCCATTCCTGTAATACCACAGATCAGTCCCGAGACCCATCTCCTTTTGAAAAACTTCCTCGCTTTTGGATGTTTCTGAGATGGTATGTAACATTCAGATTTATTAGAAGTGAAGATAGTTTAATATGTTCTTTGTTTTGAGACAAGGAGGCCTAGTTTTAGAGGGCTCCAACTTTTGAGTCTCGGCTCACCCAGAGTTTATTGGGATTTATGTTAGACATCTTGGCTTGGGTACAGATCAATACTGAGGGACTGCAGGTGGCGCTCTGTTATGTAGCAGTACCTGAAAAGTTTTCATTTTCTGCCTCCATCTGCTGGTAGAGATGCAAAATCCACTTGTCTGGACTGATCTGTGGTACTACAGGAATGAAAATTAGCAGGTGAGAACCAATTTTCCTTTCTAGCATAAGACTGACATGTAACCTGCTTAAAATGGGAATAAGGCAATGTTCTAACTGGCAGCTAAAATGCAGTACAAAAGATATAGATTTAGCCTTGCATGGAATTGAAAAAAAGAGCATGAAGCTAAATAAATATTAACATTCAGGATCTCTGAGCTGGCCTAACATTTCTCTTTTGAGATGTTTTTGGATGTATTGTTTTATTTGATATATTATGTTTTGTTTTTAATTTGCATATTTTATTATGTATGTTTATTTTTGTAAACTGTTCAGCCAGACAGATCCTGTTTACTTTGCAGTATATAAATTCTTTTAAATAAATAAAAATAAAATAGACTATTTTTCTTTACTACTTCTGTCATTAAGATTTGGCTGGCAAAATGTGTACGACTTCATTTCAGTATCTCTTTTTTTTTTTTTTTTTTTTTACTGAAGGTCGGGGAGCTCCCTAGCCCATTTTCTCCTCTTCTTTGTAACTACCACTGTGTGATAAATCACTCTTGATAAATTTCATTACTATGCATAAGAGGTGTTAAACAGCACAATAACAAAGAGATCAATTTTCAAATTGTTTAGACATCTAAATTTAGGAGTGGCCTTTGTCAGGGTCAGATTGGGTGAAGGAAGTTGGGCTAGTGCTGATTTATAGCACTAACCGCCTAACTTGGGCAGCTCAAAATTTAGGCACCTATATTCTCTTCCCCAATGGTGAAAGTGTGGCAGGGGCTCATTGCGGCCCTCATGCCTCCAGTATCACCCCTTCTTTCCAAGGCATGTAAATGTTGTTGTGCAGGGTGGCCTAGTACTACCTTTCTTGTAGCTACCTGTAAAAATTTTGGCAGCAGCATTGAGAGCACTGTTTGTACCAAGCAGACAGGAGGGAATCCAGTGTTCTCCTCCTGGCACGGCACCTGCAACTTCATTAAAGAAATTTGGATGCTTGAAAGATCATAACAGGACTAGTGGCCCCTTTACTAAACTTAGAGCTAGTGGCAGGGAGGGGGGATGCTAGGAGGGTGTGGGATGACTGGTTGGGGCCCTCTCACTTCACCTAGCTGTACAATGTTTACATTCTGCTGCTATGGGGGAGAGCATTGTGACTGGGCAGATAGGAAGGCACGTATTTCCAGCTGATGCTGAATGGTTTAAATCTGAGTAGCCAAAATTTTAAACCAACAACCTAGGTGCCTAGATTCAGCTGAAAATTCATTTTTAAACCTAGGCAGCCAAAATTTGGCCACCTAGATTAGGCACTCATCCTTGGCTGAAAATTGACTCTATTATAACACAGTTGATGGCAGACTAAACACCATATGGCCCATCCAGTCTGCCCAGCAGTTCTGGTCTACAGTGTCAGCTGCAGAAGCTCGATCACTGTATTGCTCCTTATCTAATTTGTCTTCCCATTCTATATACAAGTTCCCATACTTAATACGTATTCCACCCCCTCCCTATATTTTGCCATCGAGCTTTATAATAGTCTAAACAGCTACCAGAACCAATGATGCTGATGGCCAAACATTCAGTTGTCTCTGTCACTCCTACACCTCTCTAAGACTAAATATGGTGTCTCTTAGGATCATTAGTTCTGTCGTCATTCTTCTCTGTCACCACCTCTTAAACCAAATTGGTCAGATTGCATAGTTTTAGTCCCAGCGTTTTAAAGTCATATATTTAAGAATGAAGGCTCAGAATTAGAGAAACTGCATTTAGTGTTTCCATTATTGCTGCTTATGATTGTTCAGAACTACAAGTTGTGAGCATGCAGGATGACAGAATTTAGGGCTAGATTTAAAGAGCAGGCAAAAAAGTACAAAAGAATCTGCAAATCAGTTTGCATCATTTTCAGACCGCTGTCCTTTTGCTCATGGCCTCTGTTTCCTACAACTTCACAGCAAAGACTCGTGTAGTAAGCAGTGAAGGGCTTTTTTCCACTAAAAGTGCTAAATTGGAAAGTTAGTACAAAAGTTCCTTGGTGCTTTGTACATAATACCTTCTTTTTTTATCTTCCCAAAATTGCAGGCAGAAAGACTTTTTGGCAGATATATCATTTAAAAATTGTGCAAGAAAACTGACTTGTGGGAACTTTTTATGCTTTTTTTTGGCCTTAATTTTTGCCTCCAAAGCAAGAGTGGTGCGAGAATTGAAGTGAAAATACTTTTAATGGATAAGATTCTATGAAACTCCAGTGGTAAACCAAATACTATAGAATTATAAACTGTAGCAGAGCTATATTGAAGTAGAAAATGAAACAGTTCTATGTAATATCAAGGAAGGAAATAATAACTGTTTGTTAGAACCAAGCTGCAAGGCATTGTGATAGCTGAGATATATTGAATGCTGGATGTTAGACCAGCTGAAGTATAGCCACTGAGTCTGTCTCTTTTTGATACTTATGCTGCTTAATCTAGTCATCGGCTACCAGACTACTTTACTGCACTACTGGGATCCTGCTGAAAAGGCTGGAAGGAGACACATTCCTGCAAGGTGTTACTCATGTTATTGTGGATGAAGTTCATGAGAGAACAGAAGAAAGGTACACCCAATTATTAACCTTTTACTTCAGTATGTTCGTACACATGTCAGAGCAGATGTGATTGAAGAATAAATGTTGAGCTGCCAGACCTAGATTTAGGCATAGGTAATATAGGCAACTGCCTCAGACACCAAACTTTGATAAATGATGCTATCATCCAGTCCTGCTGCCAGCTTATCCCATTGTGCTGGTACCCACAGCAGTAAATCCTCAAATAAGTCAGCATGGGGCCTGTGAGCCAGTGTACACTTCTAGTTAAACAGAAACATGTTGCCCCACTCCCCACACATGTTTCTGTTGTAACAGGAAGCTCATTGGGAGGAGGCAGCAGGACCACTGCCAGGCCTGTGTGTGCACACTGTCTTACAAGTCTCATCTCACTTTTCTTTGAGGATTTGCTGCTGCGGGTGCTAGCTCAAATGTGAGGGAGGATGCAAGGGGAGGCAGGAGGGGATCTGGGCAGGGTTGATCCAAATGGATGGACTCCTTCTCTCCTTCTCCCTTTCCACCACACTCTAATTTCTTGGAAGGCAGGAGGGATCTCCAACCTCCTGGTCCCCTTCTTCACCCCTCCCCAAACTGGGTCTTTAGGCACATACATTTTTAAATCCAGTACTGGCTTCTGCTAGAATGCTGTCACCCCCCTTCCTAGTAGAATCTTGGTAAAGTAGAATGCCTTCTTAGAAATAGATAAGGCTGTTTCATTGCTTCCTACTGTATAGAAAACCTGGGTTTGATAGTAGGGCTGGGAAGGAGAGAATCTCAGTCACTGCTTGACAGTGACACCTAATGATCAGACTTGGGTACACAGACACTTGTTCTGGAAGCTAGGCTGGGGTGAGAAGTTGTAAAATAGGGGAAAAAGTCCTGGGTAGTTGCAAATAGTCTCTTGGCACCATAGTCCAGTGGGTGCTGGTTCAAATTTGAACTGGAAGCCCAAAGGGACAAAAGGAAAATGAAGAGCCAAAAAAAGAAGTAGAGTAAGACTAGTTTGCAAGAGCTATACAACTGCAGCTTAAAAAGCAGCATTATATATGTAGCTGAACATGAAGCCTTATTAGCAAATATTCAGTTGTAAAATGTACAAAATGCCCAATGGTATAAGTTACCTAAGCATTCTTTACAAAATGAAATTTGATAGACTGGAACAGGTAGGTGGTAGTTCTGAATATGTATGGATCTAGTATTTTAGAAAGGGGGACAGGATCTCAAGGAGGTAACCGCATTTCTTCAGAAGGAAAACATTAAATACCTGCACCCGTTTGGTCTGGTATACACATGGGATGGGATATCCTCTAAGATTTTTAATGTAGTGGATGCCATACCCCTATTAAAGGAACGTGGATTCAATCCGATAACTGCACCCAGTACCAGAAGCCGAACCGTAGGGAACCACAGCCCTGGTGGCAAAGAGCTGGCACATGAAATAGTAGGCTGAAGCGCAACTCCGACCTTCAGAAGCAATCCAGAGACACTACTTGAATCAGGATACAGTGACACTACTTTCTAATTCTCATTACTTGGGTGATTCCCCGTTGGATAACAAAAAAGGGCTCGGGGTCTCTACATGATGGTGACTAACCTTTTCTTCCTCACAGAGTACTGATCTGCAAGGAGGTTGGAGCAGATCATGGGTATATGTCGGGGGGGGGAGGGTAAATTAGGGGTTCAAAGGGATCACACATATGTCTCAGTACAACTTGGGTTCATGTTCTATATAGGTTTAATTTGTACAATTGTGGATGAACTAGGAGCATTATTGGTAAGGCTGAATTGTATGTTACTCCCTATTCGGTATATGGTGATGGCCTGTCTACCTTTTGCAGATAACTTGATGTCTATACTTGATTTTTTCCACTGCTTTATGCGCTTGATGAGCAGATTTTTTTAATGCTTATTTCCCATCATGCTATGCCCAAGTTCTATTGCCTTCTGTAGTTATGGCCTCCTTTAAACTAATATCCCTTAAAGTTAATGGACTTAGTTTGCCTTACAAACGCCATATGTTTTTTAAGGAGGCGAAGGCTTTACAAGCTGACATAATTTTTATCCAGGAATCTCACTTGAAAGCTCGGTTCGAGGTATTATTGAAATCAAACCAATACCCATTCCAATATTGGGCACCAAGGGCCAAGACGGCGAAATATACTGGAGTCGGAATTTTGCTCTCTCAAAGCCTGGTATACGCCTGTCAGTCCTGCATTCTTGAACCCCAAGGGCACTATATAGTATTAATAATATCGATAGATGGCATTCTAAAAACATTGGTGACTATATATGCCCCGAATCAGGAGCAAAGGCAATTCTTGGATAGACTAGACCAGGTACTCGCGCTACATGGGCAGGGTAATATTATTATAGGTGGAGACTTTAATCTGGTGAGAAACCCCATGCTAGACTCATCTAAGGGTACTGTGTCAACAACCCCCATACATAGGAAAAAACTACAGAAGTTCATGGATCGCTGGCATCTTTTAGATGTCTGGAGAACGCATTATCCTACATCTAGATCTTATACTTTTTTTTTCTGTGCCCCACGATGTCCATTCAAGAATTGATTACTTTTTGATCGATACCCTACTATCGCACGCCATCACTAAACCAGATATTATACCTATTGCATGGTCTGACCATGCAACCATCACCATAGACCTTCGGTTCAATTCCTACGATACAGGAATGCGGTTCTGGAGGTTAAATGATTCTCTTTTAGATGATAAGTACGTCCAGACTATCACTGATTATATTCGGGAGTTCTTTCATTATAATGATATAGGGTATGTGAAGCCGTCAATGGTCTGGGAGTCCTTTAAAGCTTTCATAAGGGGCGTATTTATATCCCGGGCATCCTTTTTAAAGAAGAGGAGGGATCAGAAATCTCAAGACTTGAGGCAGAAGATAGAAACTCTGACTAAAATACACCAAAGCACTGGTTTCCCACACGCTTTACTCCACCTCACACAAGCAAGGGAGGATCTAATGCGCCTAGAATCTGCCCAGATGGTTCATTCCCTGATGTTAATCAAACAGGAGTATTTTGAAGGGGGCAACAAGGCGGGTAGGAATTTAGCACGTCAATTAAAGAAAATTACGTATCAGAATTTAATACCCAAAATCAGACGCAAAGGGAATTATGCTGTCTAATAATACTGATATACGTCAGAGATTCTTAGTTTTATTCGGACCTTTATGTTCAACAACACCATATAACCAGGGTCAAGTGGATGAGTTTCTAGAGTCTATTACCCTGCCAACACTTACATTAGAGGCACAGGAAGTTTTAGAGGCGGAGATTACATCTCCTGAAATATTACAGGCGATAAAGGGTTTAAAAGTAGGAAAGTCCCCTGGGTTAGACGCGCTAACCGCCCGGTTTTACAAGAGTTTTGCCCCTTACATTGTAGCACTATTGCAAAGGTTTTATAACCACCTGCAGGAGGGGGGAGAGTTAGCTCCACATTCCAACTTGGCGGGAATAACGATATTACTCAAGCCGGGCAGAGACCCTTCATTATGTGGTTCATATAGACCAATATCCCTTTTAAATTTAGATATTAAACTTCTTGCCAAAATTCTGGCTCATCAAGTGAATAACTTTATCACTTCTATTATTCACCAGGACCAAGCGGGCTTTATGCCCGGCAGATTGGCGGGAGATAACATCTGTAAGTTAATAGATATAATGTGGTGGGCACATAGAACCAAAACAGAGGCTGTTCTAGTCTATATAGATGCAGAGAAAGCCTTCGATATGGTTCACTGGCCTTTTCTGTTTGGTGTCTTAAAAAAGAAGGGCTTTGGGCCTTTATTCTGTACATGGTTAGAGCGTCTATAAAGAGATCCGAAGGCACACCTCAAAATTAATGGGGGATACTCGAATTATTTTGTAGTAGGTAGAGGAACTAGACAAGGGTGCCCTTTATCCCCACTACTTTTCGCTATTTTTGTTGAACCTCGAGCTACTGTGATCCGGAGTAATGGAAGTGTATCTGGGTTATGATTTGCTACTCAAGAATTTAAACTTACTTTATTTGCAGATGATATTATGTTTTCAATTACAAAACCACACTCTTCACTTCTAGCAATAGAGAGGGATATTCAACGATTTAGTGCAGCCTCTGGGTTTCAAGTCTATTGGGAGAAATTGGAGTTGTTAAACCTTACCTGTAGTCCACAGATCGTCCTAGATTTGAAATCACAGCATAAGAACATAAGAACATAAGAAAATGCCATACTGGGTCAGACCAAGGGTCCATCAAGCCCAGCATCCTGTTTCCAACAGTGGCCAATCCAGGCCATAAGAACCTGGCAAGTACCCAAAAACTAAGTCTATTCCATGTAACCATTGCTAATGGCAGTGGCTATTCTCTAAGTGAACTTAATAGCAGGTAATGGACTTCTCCTCCAAGAACTTATCCAATCCTTTTTTAAACACAGCTATACTAACTGCACGAACCACATTCTCTGGCAACAAATTCCAGAGTTTAATTGTGCGTTGAGTAAAAAAGAACTTTCTCCGATTAGTTTTAAATGTGCCCCATGCTAACTTCATGGAGTGTCCCCTAGTCCTTCTACTATCCGAAAGAGTAAATAACCGATTCACATCTACCCGTTCTAGACCTCTCATGATTTTAAACACCTCTATCATATCCCCCCTCAGTCGTCTCTTCTCCAAGCTGAAAAGTCCTAACCTCTTTAGTCTTTCCTCATAGGGGAGTTGTTCCATTCCCCTTATCATTTTGGTAGCCCTTCTCTGTACCTTCTCCATCGCAATTATATCTTTTTTGAGATGCGGCGACCAGAATTGTACACAGTATTCAAGGTGCGGTCTCACCATGGAGTGATACAGAGGCATTATGACATTTTCCGTTTTATTCATCATTCCTTTTCTAATAATTCCCAACATTCTGTTTGCTTTTTTGACTGCCGCAGCACACTGAACCGACGATTTCAATGTGTTATCCACTATGACACCTAGATCTCTTTCTTGGGTTGTAGCACCTAATATGGAACCCAACATCGTGTAATTATAGCATGGGTTATTTTTCCCTATATGCATCACCTTGCACTTATCCACATTAAATTTCATCTGCCATTTGGATGCCCAATTTTCCAGTCTCACAAGGTCTTCCTGCAATTTATCACAATCTGCTTGTGATTTAACTACTCTGCACAATTTTGTGTCATCTGCAAATTTGATTATCTCACTCGTCGTATTTCTTTCCAGATCATTTATAAATATATTGAACAGTAAGGGTCCCAACACAGAACCCTGAGGTACTCCACTGTCCACTCCCTTCCACTGAGAAAATTGCCCATTTAATCCTACTCTCTGTTTCCTGTCTTTTAGCCAGTTTGCAATCCACGAAAGGACATCGCCACCTATCCCATGACTTTTTACTTTTCCTAGAAGCCTCTCATGAGGAACTTTGTCAAACGCCTTCTGAAAATCCAAGTATACTATATCTACCGGTTCACCTTTATCCACATGTTTATTAACTCCTTCAAAAAAGTGAAGCAGATTTGTGAGGCAAGACTTGCCCTGGGTAAAGCCATGCTGACTTTGTTCCATTAAACCATGTCTTTCTATATGTTCTGTGATTTTGATGTTTATAACACTTTCCACTATTTTTCCTGGCACTGAAGTCAGGCTAACCGGTCTGTAGTTTCCCGGATCGCCCCTGGAGCCCTTTTTAAATATTGGGGTTACATTTGCTATCCTCCAGTCTTCAGGTACAATGGATGATTTTAATGATAAGTTACAAATTTTTACTAATAGGTCTGAAATTTCATTTTTTAGTTCCTTCAGAACTCTGGGGTGTATACCATCCGGTCCAGGTGATTTACTACTCTTCAGTTTGTCAATCAGGCCTACCACATCTTCTAGGTTCACCGTGATTTGATTCAGTCCATCTGAATCATTACCCATGAAAACCTTCTCCATTACGGGTACCTCCCCAACATCCTCTTCAGTAAACACCGAAGCAAAGAAATCATTTAATCTTTCCGCGATGGCCTTATCTTCTCTAAGTGCCCCTTTAACCCCTCGATCATCTAACGGTCCAACTGACTCCCTCACAGGCTTTCTGCTTCGGATATATTTAAAAAAGTTTTTACTGTGAGTTTTTGCCTCTACAGCCAACTTCTTTTCAAATTCTCTCTTAGCCTGTCTTATCAATGTCTTACATTTAACTTGCCAATGTTTATGCTTTATCCTATTTTCTTCTGTTGGATCCTTCTTCCAATTTTTGAATGAAGATCTTTTGGCTAAAATAGCTTCTTTCACCTCCCCTTTTAACCATGCCGGTAATCGTTTTGCCTTCTTTCCACCTTTCTTAATGTGTGGAATACATCTGGACTGTGCTTCTAGAATGGTATTTTTTAACAATGACCACGCCTCTTGGACATTTTTTACTTTTGTAGCTGCTCCTTTCAGTTTTTTTCTAACAATTTTTCTCATTTATCAAAGTTTCCCTTTTGAAAGTTTAGCACGAGAGCCTTGGATTTGCACACTGTTCCTTTTCCAGTCATTAAATCAAATTTGATCATATTATGATCACTATTGCCATTCCGATGGGCGGCCCGTTCGTTGAAATATCTGGGCATTCAGTTACCCCCGCATCCGAAAGATATCTTTCAACTAAACTATATCCCACTTATCAAGAAAGTGTTTATAGATTTAGATTGTTGGAATAGGCTACCCATTTCGTGGTTAGATAGGATAGCCACGATAAAGATGAACCTGCTGCCAAGGCTGTTATATCTGTTTCAGTCCCTGCCCATCCCAGTTTCCAATAAAGCTATGAAAATATGGCAGAAGAAGATATTTAGTTTATTTGAAAAAAAAAAGGCCTCCCAGGGTTAGCAAACACACGCTTTATCAATCCAAACTGGATGGTGGTCTGGGTATCCCAAATTTACAATGGTATTATGTGGCTGCACAACTGAGACCCCTGATAGTTTGTCATCTTCTTGAGGATTCTAAACATTGGGCAGTTATTGAGCAATCTCAGATAGAGGTGATGCCATTATCAGCTATGCCCTGGCAGCCTAGGAAAACATGGAGACCCTGCCCCCTAATGTTACCTACCATGAAACACACTCGCTTGATGTATGGGATAAATGGAAGTCTAAAGTGGTGGGTACAAGGACTTATTATTTTTTAACTCAGCTCTTCCATAATGTAAACTTTCTACCCTCTAGCTCATTAAGTGCATTTTCAGAATGGAAAAGGCAGGGAATTACATGGCTGGAACATGTTTGGGGGCATTTCCGCTCCTTTAATTCTATATTTATTTATTTATTTGTTTATTTGTTTAGAGTTTTTTATATACCGAGGTATAGAAGTCTGCCTTCACTTCGGTTTACATTTTAACAACTTGTTACAGATTGAAACAGTAAAACCAAGTAACTAAATAACTTAACATAATTAGAATCTTAACTTAACGCAATTAGAACCATTCTATATATAGGTGAATACAAACAGCGTACGGACAGGAGTTACGGTTAGTCACCATGGTATGAGTAGAGTCAATCCAGGTCTTATAGTGTAAGGAATAATGTCTAAGCAGTGAACAACTGGGTACTGATACGTTGCTTACGTAGGGAAGCTCGAGAATGTCATCGAGTCCCCAGAGTGTGATGGATCAGATTATCCGACACCATCAGTGAAAGTATGACGAAATATCCAAGTTTTGAGTTCCTTTTTGAATGATTTTGTCGTTGTGTGCATAGGTGGTCTGGTAAGGAGTTCCATGATTTCGGCCCCGCAATGGAGAAGGCTCTGTTCCTCGTGTTGAAAAGCTTTGCTTAGGGGAGAGGGGATATGGCTAGTTGCAGTTTGCTGGTTGTTCTTGTTGTGCGTTGAGTTTTATGTATCTGGATCATGTTCTCGAGGGCGGTATTGTCTGTTCTGTGTATTGCGTTGTGTAAGATTGTTAAGGATTTGAACTTGATTCTTTGTTCGACCGGTAGCCAGTGAAGACTTCTTAGGATGGGGGTGATGTGGTCTGATTTTTTTTTTTTGCCGGTTAGAACTCTGGCTGCGGCATTCTGTAACAGTTGGAGAGGTTTTAAATGTATGTCAAATGTATGCACTACCTGTTTCGGAATTCTTAGCATTTCATCAACTCCAACATTATTGTGCAGATCCATTAATAATAGGCAATTTTGGTAAGGGGAAAATGCTGTTTGAGGGATATTGTTCATCAACCTCTCCCCTTAAAGGACTTATATCGAAAGTATACAAATTGCTCAACATAGCATTAAAAAAAACTCCCTGACCCACATCTCTGCTTGGAACAAAGTTCTTCCATTGGAGCACTCCAAAGATGACTGGCTTACCATCTTCACAAACATAAGTAAGCTATCGATTTCGGCTACGCTTTTAGAGAACGGATATAAGCAACTGTATAGATGGTACATCATGCCAGAGCGACCTACAAAAATGTCCCCTAGTTGTAATGGGTTATGCTGGAGAGGATGTCCAACTTTGGGGACTTATGAACATATGTGGTGGTCAGGAGACTGTATTAAACCATTATGGCGAGAGCTTGAAAGCCTATGTTCACGAATCCTACAAGCTTCTATTACTTTGACTATGCCACTAGCGTTACTCCATAGTGATTGTAGTCATTTACATACTGAGTATCATCCCTTTATAGCTCAACTTTGCGTAACTGCCAGACTGGAAATTGCTACAGCCTGGAAGAGGGCACAAAGCCCTGCTTTAAACGCAGTAATTATGCATCTGGACAATGTTTGCACTCTCTGTAAGATGACAGCCGTCAAACATAATCTATTAAAACGGTTTCACATCATTTGGGACTCATTTTTGAGTTGGCGAGACTCAAGAACCATGGAGGAAATGCTTAAACCCACAACCTAAGTTGTATTTTTCTTTATTCAGCTAAGATGTTTAATAACAGTTATAGTATGTGTGAGGAGGGTGGGGGAAGGGAGGGAAGGGGTAGTTTCTTTGTAGTTCATGAATGCAACAAAACATGGAGTGTATACAGTTTACAGTTTCTTTATTATATATGTCTGATTCATTGTTCAATAAAAATGTTTATACAAAAAAAAAAAAGAGAGGAAACAGAGTAGGATTAAATGGTCAGTTTTCACAGTGGAAAAAGGTAAACAGTGGAGTGCCTCAGGGATCTGTGCTTGGACCGGAGCTTTTAATATATTTGTAAATGATCTGGAAAAGGGGTACGATGAGAGAGGAGAATATTGCACACAAACTAACATCATCTCCCTCTGCCACAAAAAGCTCAGGGCATCAAAAGTTCCTAGGTATAGATATGGATTTTTTAAATCCTTAGTAGTTTTAATTATTGGGTGTTATTTGATGTGTCTGATGTTTTGAAATATTTTACTGATGTTTGGAAAATTTCTAAAATTATGACTTTACATTATTTTGTTTGGCAGCTATTCTGAAATATTATTTTATTAGTGTGGTTTTACTATTATTGATAGCTTTATAGTTCTTGATTTTGTTTGATGTTTTATGAGGAATGGCGGTGATTCTGTTTTGCATATGGAGTCTGACTTGCAGGTCTAGTTCAGTTTTTATCTGCACGTTTGTATTTACACTTTATGGTCTCTCTATTCTGTATTTGGTATGGGTCTGTCTATGTTCTGCATGTGTGACTGAGGTGAGGTATTCTGCTAGTGTGTAGTTTCTGTGTCCTACAGCAAGCTGGCTTATTCTGTTTTCCTAATAAAAAATGTATTGGTGTTTGTAATTCAATTTACTAGCAGCTTTCTGAGGGCCAAGCCCATACGCAGCACATATTACAATAGGCCTAATACCATATGGGTACAGAGTGTCTTTTTTTTTTTTATGCAGGGTTTTCTGGTTGGCACAGCTGTGCATGTAAATATAATATACATATTGCAAGTGATATTTAGCTTGACTGTAATTTGTTCTTTTTCATATAAAATCTATTATAAATGCATAATTTTTAAATTGTGTGTGAGGTACACTAGGAGGAAGGTAGGCACATTTATTTATTTATTTTATTTATTTAACTCTTTTATATACCGACATTCATGAAACATATGGCTGTAAGGTTTGCTTAGGGTGCCTAATTTTCTTGCATTTGCCCTGGAGGTGGATGGCTCCCAGGGGAGGGAGATGAATGGGGTGGGAGGTGAGTTTTCAAGAAAAGAAATGTTAAAAAAAAAAAAAAAAAAAAGAAGTCCATAACAGTAATAACAGTATAATAAAATTATAGGTTTAAGAAAGGAAGTAGCAATTCCCAGGTTTTGGTGCTAATCCATATTGCATCTACTCAGGTTATATTGCTGACCATGGTGGGATAAAGCATATTTTGCTATAACTGCTGTTTTTCCACTTTGGTTTTATTATTTTATTTTTTTTAAGCAAAGGATGGGTGTAGTTTTGGAATAAAGATGGTTTTGTGTTAGATTATTTTATGCTTATTATACTCATTCTTGTTGTAAACCACATTGGGAATGGAGGGAGCAAGATTGCTGGTGACTCGGGAGTTGGGGGGGAGTTGGAAGAGGAAAGGGGGCTGAGGGAACAAAACTGAAACCCCCAGCTTATAAATGTTACCACACACCACTGCTTTAGCCCGATCTGTAAAACCCAAGGAGCAGGACTTGCTACTGGGACTAAGGTCAAAAGCCGGTCCGAACCAGAACTGTAGCCTGAGGGCTGTTGCAGACATTCCAGAATCCCCGCAAGAAGGAGGCCATTCCAAGTAAAACAGGCTAACCAGTGGTCTCCACAGATCATGCCCGACTGCAAATCAGGTCCAGGCAGCATTGCTGTTACCACAGGAGCCACTGCTGCTGTCCCTGCAACATTAGAGCACTTCCTCACTCGAACGCACGTGATGCAGAGAGGTGCAGAGGCCAAGCGCTGGCAGCTGCACACTCTACAGCAGCAGTCCCATTCCAAATGCTACATCTAAGCAAATATGATAAAGGAGAAGCAGCAAGAAACACCCTCCCTCCTCCAGAGTAAGCACTTACATCACGCAGTCACAAAAGCTCCTCTCACCACCAAATTCAGCCCAGAGCATCTCCTCTCTCTAGGCCCAGGCTTTGCTGAGTGTTCCTGAATTAAGCTCTCCTTTTCTTTCTTCTTTTAGTTCACTAGACATCCTCTGGGCAGTACAAGGTAGGGGCAGGAGGAGAAAGTAAGCTCCCTTAATTCTAGAAGTCGAAGGCATGGTGGAAAAGATCTCCCTGAATTCTTCTATTCCTCTATAAATGTATTTTTTTAATTTTTATTTATTTTATTTGAGAGGCTTCTTCCCCACCCCACCAACCTCTGGGACTGAGAACCCTTGCAGCGGGCTTGCTCTGCTGAACTGTCCAGTGACTGAGCCCAGAGACTGCACCAGTGCCTTGCCAATAAAGATCCTGCTGCACAGTCAGGAGTCCTGCTTAAGACAGAGAATACCGGGTTTCTCTAAGCTGCACCACCAAGAAGTACTCACAATGATGTCACAGAAGAATTAAGTGTGCTCCGTCTCCATCTGCTGGAAGAGGGACACAACACACTGTTATGGATTGACGTGGACTGGTGTAAGCAGGAAGAAATGAAATGTGAGATTTAGCAGGATGTGGTTCGACGGTGGGGTATGCCTCACATGGATCTTATTGTGTCTCACAGAAATGCAAAGGTTCCTTGGTTCTTTAGCTGACGTGGAGGGCACGGATGCTCTAGCACAGCCTTGGCCAGCAGGAGAGCTTCTTTGTGTTTCCCCCATGGCCTCGAATTGACAGGGCTCTGTGATGCATTGAGATGGAAAGCAATCTAGTGTTTCTAATAGCTCCAGATTGACCTCAGAGGTTGTGGTATGCAAATTTAAAAAGACTTTGTCTGCCTTCCATTGCGGTTTCCAGTGTTGCGAGGGCTCTTGACGAAGGGCCCAATTCTCATGGATGATCCAACTCCATCTTGTCTTAGGGCTTGGCTCTTGAGAGGATGCATTTGAGGTTTACTTTCCTCCAAGCACACAGGACTTCCACTTCTGTGGTCTAATTCATGTGTGGTAGGTTTTTAAAATATTTCTGTTTGGATAGTGGAATCTTCCTTGCATGGAGATCTTCCTTGTGTCCTATCCTTTCTTCAGAAGGGTCTGGACAACGGATTGTCCCTGAATTTCCTTTAAAGTGCAGGTAGTAATGATTTTCTTGCTAAGGGGAAAGGGTAGTGGCATTTTGATTGCAGCCCATCCAGATGTATCCCAGTTTCTTCGAGCTGCTTGTCCCTTGGTTCGGCAGTGGAATCTCAACCTGGTTCTGCACACCTTTGTATCTTCTCACTTTTGTACCTATGAAGCACACTTTAAGAACCTTTCCTTGAAGACTGTTTTTATTGGTAGCTATTTATTCCACTCGCTGCATTTCAGAGATTCAGATCCCTTCCTTGTCATTTCATCTGACTTTGTGGCCTTTCGTCTAGTTCTTTTCCTTTTTGCCAAAGATTATCAGAAGGCAGGCAGGGCTGGAGGAAAGAGCTGGGACTGAGGGCAAGACTATAACTAGAAACAAGGCCTGGGACAACAAGGAGCTGAAGTACAACAATATCCTAAGATAAAACAAGGAAAACAGACAAGAAGGCATAAGCAGGCTCAAAGTCTAGAAGGCCACAGGGCAAGGCTGGAAGGCCAAGTTGATCACAAAGCAAGGTTGAAAGGCCAAGAAAACCACAGGGCAAGGCTGGAACAAGGAAAGCAAGGTGGCCAGTGCAAGCAGCTAAAATGACTCAAAGAAGTACTGTGTGCAGGGAGACGCTGGCTAATAGGGCTGGCCTTGCTGAGTCATGGGATCAACAAGTAGGTGGTTAGTGAGGGAGTGGCTGCGTAGCAGCCGATATTGTGGCACTGATAGTTATTTTTTGTGGTGTTTGGAGAACTCTGCAAAGGAGAGGCAGCCCCAAGGTAACTTTAGCTAGATAGATCATGAACACTATCACTTTGGCAAATTTGTTCAGGGGCTGACGAGCTCCGGAGTCTTCCTCTTGGGCAAAGGCATTTGCAAGGTGGTGACTTAGGTATTTTTGCAGTTATTCATTTTCAAGACATTACAGATTAGATGTCCTGGCGAAGGAGATGTGGCATATGAAGATGCAGTTCTCAGGGTAGCCCTGCCTTCCTCCCTAATTAGTTGGGCTTTGGTATAAACTGGACTGGTGTAGCAGGACGAAATTGTAAGGAGGAATTTTTACCTGTTAATTACCTTTCCATGAATCCTGCTATACCAGTCCAGGACCCTCTTAGGAAATTGGACCTTTATTTTGGAGGATAAAGTGTTCACAGATTTTTTTTTCCTGGTCTATATTATACATTACAGAGAGACTAGTCTTTTATTCAGCCAGGAGTGGACCTCTTCCTGTCCCCTGTTCTGTGCTATTCTCGAGGGCAGGCCATTTTAGGTGAAAAAGATATCTCTTAAAATGGGTTTCTATAGTTTTATTTTAATTTTTTTTATTCTGCTTTTTTGCACTTGCTTTGTCAATGGAATACTGGATTTTTCTAGGCTGCACCACTGGTGATGATGCCTGTCAGAGTGTACGGTTCCCAAATGACACTCCCAACACTGCTTTAACTTCCAGATGTAAGTTAGCTCAGCAGAAACAGCAACAGTTTGAATGACTCTTTTGCACTTAAATGCCTTTCTTGCAGTTGCCCTTCTCCCTTGCTGCAGTAGTTCTAGTGATTTCCCACTGCATCTTCAGATATCTGTATAGTTTCCCCTTCCTCTCCTGTAGCAATTCTAGCAGGTTTAACGCACAGTTCTGTGTTGCTGTATAGTTTCCCCTTCCTCTCCTGTAGCAATTCTAGCAGGTTTAACGCACAGTTCTGTGTTGCTGCACAGCCATTTTTACAGCTGTTCTCCTCCATCACTTCAGGAGACCTAGTAACTTCTAAACGCAGTCTTACATAGCTGAATAGCATCACCTTAGCTTATTTATTTTCTCTGTTGTTGCAGTCTTTATCCCTTAAAGAGTTAGTGTTTAGCCATTCTCTCTTTCAATACAAATAGTTACCTTCAGCTCTGCCAGCTTACATTTGGATGCTTGTTTGGGAAGTTTTTCTTTTGCTGCTGAGAGAGAGAGTCTCCCCTTCCCTCCTTCAGGTAACTAAAAATAGCCATGAGGTTTCCACCCGCCGGACTCTTGGAAACCCTGCCCCTAGAGCCCCATAATTCCTTTAACCCTCTTTGCACCCTGGGATTTATAGTCTCTTGCTTATACCTTGCCCTGGGAGCTGCTTGTTTTTTAACCACTCTGGCTGCAGAGTTCACTCTCCTCCCTCCCTCAGCAGGCATGATGGGATGCATATCCCATCACAATGTCAGAAGAATTCAGTGTGCTCTGCCTCCATCTGCTGGAAGAGGGACACAACCCACTGGTATAGCAGGACTCATGGAAAGGTAATTATTGGGTAAAATTCCTCCATTATCCTGTTTGGTCACAATATTTATCTGGGTTACTCCAGATACGTTGGTTGGCATACCATATGTAAAGAAAGGAAAAACCTGTCATGAATGAGCACAGAAGCTTAGAAGGTGTTTGCTTTGTTTTTCTTCAGTGACTTCTTGCTGCTGGTGTTGAAGGATGTAATGGTCCAGAGACCAGATCTCTGCATAGTACTTATGAGCGCCACCCTGAATGCAGAACTTTTCTCCCAGTATTTTAAGTCTGCTCCAGTTGTAAATATACCAGGTGAGAACGCTTGAACTGATACCTGAGTTGTACCTCCTCTGTGGATAAATGGAGGACAGTGTATTCCAGTGACCTCAAATTGGCTCCTGTTGTGAGTGCTGACTTCACTAGAAAGAAAATAAAAACCTGGAGTGGGCTAATAAATCGGAGCCTGTGTTGGTCATACACACGTGATACTATACTATAGTCTTGCCTCCAGTGGCATCTCCAGTTGACTCTGGTTGATGAACATGTGAGTTATGGTTTATTTATAATCCATTTAAAAATCCCTAAGTGACTCACATAAAGGACATTCATAATAAAAGAATCAAATATGCAAAAATGAAAAAAAAAATTCTAAAACATATCAAAAACAATGAAGTAAAATTTATTAAAATGTTAAGGGGCGGATTTTAAAAGGCCCGCGCGCGCCGGCACGCCTATTTTGCATAGGCCGCCAGCATGCGTAAAGCCCCGGGATGTGCGTAAGTCCCGGGGCTTTCGAAAAGGGGCGGGAGGGGGCGTGTCCAGGGGCGTTCCCGAAACGCTGCAGTGTTTTGGGGGCGGGCCCGGGGCGTGGCGCCGGCCCGGGGGCGTGGTCGAGGCCTCCGGACCAGCCCCCGGGACCGGAGGACGGAGCGGGGCTGCCGGCGACGCGCGCAAAGTTACGCCTGCTTCCAGCAGGCGTAACTTTGCCGACAAAAGTAGGGGGGGTTAGGTAGGGGAAGGGAGGGGAAGGTGGGGGGAGGGCGGAGGGAACAGGCAGCTCGCGCTGGGCTCGGCGCGCGCAGGTTGCACAAATGTGCACCCCCTTGCGCGCGCCGACCCCGGATTTTATAAGATACGCGCGGCTACGCGCGTATCTTATAAAATCCAGCGTACTTTTGTTCGCGCCTGGTGCGCGAACAAAAGTACGCGATCGCGCAAGTATTTAAAATCTACCCCTAAGTGTGAAAGGACAATAAAAAGTTGGACTTCAACATTTCTATGTAATGAAGTTGTTTTGATATGAAAACCAAACAAGCCTTTCTCATGAAATATGTATGCTTACAAATACACTTTCTGTTGATAAGCAGGGCTGAATTAGCCATGACATGTGGAGGTGACATCCTGTAGCACTGAACAGACCCATTTCTCCTAGTTAGAGCTTTTAGCTACCTGAGCAATGCGGAACATGCAAAATTAAAAAGGGAGTGGGTGGGTCAAGTATACTATTCCTCATACAACATCAGAAGCTTTTAGCTCTACTAAGCATGTGTGGGAGTTCCCATATGGGCATTGCCTCATGAGTCTCCTCAATCTTTCTTCATTTGAGTACATCACAGACATGTAGACTATCTGTATTTTTTATTTAGTTCTCTTCACTTTTTGATGTGTGTTCACTATAAAAATTGCCTTACCCCAACAGCACTTTTCAATGCTACCAAAGAAAAAAAAAGAAAAATTAAAGTTACTTGCCACCAAAAGAATGCCACAGTAAGTGGGTTAAACTATTTGCAGCAGATGCTAGTGAGCGGCAATGGAGACAGATGTATTTCAGTAAAGCTCCACTCTTCTTTGAGATCGCAGATCCTCTTTTTAATAAATGTGATATTTCAAGTTTGGAAAGTGACTACTTATCTCTGAAGTGCATCTAAGTGAATGGGGATAGCTGATGGTGATAGTACCTGGTTGCAGTGATGAATTATAGATGGACCCGCAGCGTCCTGGAAAGACACATCAGATTTTTATCATGACACCGGTGAGTCGGGAGGAAAAGAGAGGCCCGGTAACGCAGAGGGGCAGGGAGCCTTGGCAGAATAGGATTCAATGACACAAATCCTCAAAGAAATAAAAACTCCGAGCACATGTCAACAAGGATTAGGTCTTAATGAATGCATCGGTGGCTGATATAAAGGATCGGGTCAATACCTTATGCCCAAAGGTGGAGGAACTTGAAAATACAGTTTCAGCCTTAGAGGACTGGGGGGAGTCATGGCAAATACGCTTGTAGCCCTAAAGAAGTAAGTAAAGATACTGGAGGAAAAAGTAGTGGACCTAGCAGATTGGATCGATGCAACCTATGTTAGGGTGTTGGGAATCCCCGAAAAATTTGAAGGCCAGAATGTGAGGGAGTATTTGGAGCACTTCGTCAGAAAACAATCCCAAACTTGAGATAGATTGAGGGTATCATGTCCCAGGTCATAAGAAAGATGGCAGTAATTCCCCACGGCCTTCTTACTTAAGCTTCACAAATTCCAATCCAAAGAATAGGCACCCAGAGCGTGGGAATTTGGCCCCCTCACGTATAAGGGGAACTGGATTGCACTATTTCCTGATTACAGTTAATGCCACTCAAAAGAAGAGGGAGAAATACACTTGAGTGAAAATGCTTCTGCATGAGAAAAAGATACTCAAATATATAGATCCTGTAACACAAGAGTGGGTAGAAGGGCCCGATGTGACCTCATATGCTGGTGCCCAGAGGCTTAAGCTAATACAAGCTTTCGATGGCGAGACGCCTTCTTTTAATCATTGGTCACAAAGGGACGGGTTATTTTTGATAGAACACTCCCTGATCGGGAGCTGTACTGTTCATGCACTTTCACTTTGAATGAGAACGCTTCAATGTCTGAAGCTGTACTTATCTTTATGATGATCACACGTATAAGAGCCTTATAATGATGATGGCTGAATGGATAAGTCCGAAGAAGGAGGTTTTCTCCGAAACACTCAGTGTCGGAATCACGTCTGACTTATCCATTCAGCCATCATCATTATAAGGCTCTTATACGTGTGAACAGCATAAAGATAAGTACAGCTTCAGACATTGAAGCGTTCTCATTCAAATGTTCTGTCTCAATTTATGAAGCCACCCTTTGGATCATTAGATTTGGCTTCTCTTAAGTTTTTAACTTGGAAAGTAGTATTTCTTGTATCAGTGTCCTCATCCAGAAGAGTCAGCGATCTTCAGGCATTAGGTCATTATCCACCATATATACAATTTTTTCCACAACAGGTTTGTGTTCCACACCCACCCGAAGTTTCTTCCAAAAGTTGCATCAGTTTTCCATATTAATCAGTCCATCATTTTTCCTACATTCTTCCTAAGGCCATATGCACATGAAGGTAAGAGAGCCCTTCATACTCTAAACTGTAAAAGGGCCTTGGCGTACTACAAGAGAAGAACCTAGCTGCATCAGGCTTCACAACTTTTCATATCTTGTGATCCTAAGAGAATGTGCATAGCCATTACTAAGTGTACATTGTCCAATTAGATAGCAGAATGCATTCCACATTCCTACACATCAGCATGTTTACAGATTGCAGACTCCATCAAAGCTCATCAAGTTAGAGCTGAGGCTTCACCAATTGTTCACCTGAGAGCAGTACCTCTTGAAGTTATCTGCAAAGCTGCAACTTGGTCATCAGAACACACCTTTATGTCCTATTATTGTCTGGGCACCCTCTCAAGGAATGACAGATTTGGACAAGCGGTTTTGAGTAGCCTGTTCACTTGGTCTGTTCTCCATGGTGGGTTCTGAGTTGCTTATTCAATAAACTCTGCTGCAGCCTTAAGCTTGGGACTCCTCACATGTCATGGCTAGTTTAGCCCTGCTTATTGATGGGAAAAACAAGATTGCTTACTGTAGACTGTTTTCTGTGGATATGATGAATTAACCATGCTAAATTCTGGCCTGCCTCCCTGGAGAATAGACTAGAGTTAGCTCTGAGGAAGTTCATGAGGCAATGCTTGCACGAGAATTTCCATAAGTGCTCAGAACTAAAAGTTCTACAAGCTAGGAGAGACAGGTTCATTCGTTGCTGCTGGATGTCGTCAACCCCACATGTCATGCCTAACTGTTCCTGCTATCTATGGAAAACACCATTCATGGTAAGCAAACTTGCAGTACCTGTCTACACAATACACTAATGCTTTTGTAAGATCTGTTACAGTGTTGTCCTCTCATTTTATGTTTTGTATTCAGGCCGCATGTTTCCTGTTGATCAATTCTTCCTGGAAGATGCAATTGCAGTCACTGGGTAAGAAGTCTCTTGAAAACTGGTGTGTAGGCTTTTAGGCCATGCAACCCATGCGAAAATAGGCTCTTTTCTGGATTCCCAAATTTTACCTGTGATTCTTTCAGGTTGGGATTATTTTTGAACATCTCCCAGAGTTGTCTGTATCTACTAGATAATCGACCCTTGCTACAGGCATAGGATTTTATGCCGTGTGTATGGCTCTGTTATGTTAGTTGTGTTAACCTCGTATTAAAACTATTAATAATTTGGGGGATATTTTGTAACATTGTGCTTGTTAGCTGGCAAATAACGGTCATAAGATGCACCAATTTTTAAAGAGTACTTACATGCAGAAGCCCACTTTACAAATTAACCCACTAACCTACCCACACTCAATTACATATGCTAAAATGTATACAGATATTTTTTGGTCACACACACACACACACACAAATCCAAAAATATGCACATAAGTAAAAACTCTGCCTCCAGGAATGCCTTCACTCAGTCCAGGTAAACTTGCACATGAACAAGACATGTGTGCACAGGTTTACCCACATATTGGGAGAATAGGTTTTTTGTTTTTTTTAACCCATTCTGCAGGTAAAGTACAGTTTTACTCACAGAAATGCTTTTTTATACATATTTTATTTAACAAATTTCCATTAAAACAACGAGCAATCTTTGCACAGAAACATCATGAATGATGAAAATATGGAAATAAGATAAAAGGAAAACATTCAAGTGTATAAACAATCCGACATTCAAGAAAATTGAGGGGAAGAGGAAAATAGCAGAAAAGAACAAAATTATATAAGACATATCAATGCAAAGCTCTACGATGCTAGGCTCTCTTCTATTTTTTCCATCAATAAACAATCTAAGTTGCTCAGGAAGAAAAAACCCAAAAGAATCTGGATTTAACTTCACAATGCACCTGCAGGGATATCTTAGAAGGAAGGAAATGCCCAAAGCCAGAACCTCTTGGTGCATACCTAGAAATCCCTTCCTTCTTTCCTGCATTGCCTTAGCCAGATCTGGGTGGATTCGTACTATCCCCCCCCCCCAGGGGATATGACTGAAATATTTTTTCATAACAAAACTTAATTCTTGATCATATATAAAGGAAATAGTGTACATTTTTCCATAATATCTCAAACTGAGAATTTCAAAACAGCAATAAGATTCCCAGCTATATCCACCACTTGAGGAACATTAGATTTGAAAAGAAGAAAATAAACCTTATTAAAAGAGGGAATTTGCTCAGCAGAAATCTGTAAGATCTCAGTTAAATATTTGCGTAATGTAAAGCTAGGGAGTTCACCCATAATTCTAGGAAAATTAGTGAATCTCAAATTTAAATGACAATATCTATACTATATTCTTCCCCCTATATAGATGAACTAACCCTTTTAGTAGGAATCCACAGGATTCTCTCTCTATATTAGGGTGACCAACTACCTGGTTTTCGACCAGATAGCCCAGTTTTGCAACCTGTTGTACAATGTCCAATTACAGGGTAACCAGACATGGTAAAACCCGGTCAGGCAAGACCAGGGGCCAATCAGCGGTGGCAGCCTGGCAGTGCTCCAATCACCTGCCTGTTTTCGGGGCTCTGTTGACCCTCCTCATCCTCTGCCTCTCCCACAGCTGTGTGGCACTTGTTTCTACTTCATGCTGTCCTCTTGGGAGTTGCAGAGGAAGAGGAGAGTCTAACTGAGCCCCAAAGACAGGCAGGAAGAATCTGCCTAGGAAAACATCTATGCTCGATTTAAGAGAAAAAAAGGGGGGGGGGTGGTTGTGCCCAGCCCTCCCCCCAAGTGTCTGGTCCTACTCCATGGAAAAGTTGGCAACCATACTCTGTATATAAATGTATACACACACAGGCTTCTCTAGTGATGCCATCCTTGCAGCAGCAACCAGAGAGAGAAAATTGAGGTGGCTCGTCCCTTCCTCCTTTAGGAGGAGAACTCCCCCCCCCCCCCCCCCCCCACCTATGAACGCATGTAACTTAAATCCAACTCTACACGTAACACACTGTTTTCCTTAAGTATTACTTTCCCTTCTAGTTCTTTCACCAACCAGGCCCCCCCCTCCCCCCCCTCATTTCCCTTGTGTTTGGACATGAATTGCTCATGTGCCAGTCTTATTCAGTGCTATTTTTTTTTTTTTTAAAGAAGTAAGATGCTGGTACTCGGATTCAAGGCCTTCCTTACAGGAGCAGGGGGAATTGGTTTGACCTTTTGAGGGACCCTTGTATCCCTGTCATAGCTTCACCCCCCTGCAGCCAGCCTCAGAGTTCAGTCGCAGAGTTCAGTCGCAGCATAATCTTTCTCTCTTTGCTGGCAGGAGGCATAAGAGAGTGGCACTCTTACTTCCCAGGGCCACTTCTGCTGCCATTTTGTCATAGCAAAATCACTAGTTGAGCGGAGGGAAGAGCAAGGGAGAAAAAGCATGTGGGGAAGAGAATGAGACTCACTGGTGCTACTCTCTCTTCTCTCATGTCACCAACACACAGGTGCCTTCCTGTCTCTCCTTTCCACCACCCCCATGCATTTTTCTCTCAATTCTTCCCTCCCTGTCACTACCTCCCTGGTGCCTTTCTCTTTACTCTCACCACCTCTGAAAGTATTCATCCCTCCTCACATTCACCACCTTGTTTCTTCCACTCTCAATCTTCCTGTCTTCCCCCACCCAGCCTCACTGGCAGCATAGTGTCAAGTATCAGGAGCACAGAGAGCTGTGCGGAGCGCACTGTTAACCCACGTCTGGACACACGTTTTCGACGCGCTAGCTGTACCCCTTATTCAGTAAGGGGTAATAGCGCGTTGAAAACGCGTGTCCAACCCTCCCTGAATCCAATATCGCCCGCAACATGCAAATGCATGTTGATGGCCCTATTAGTTATTCCCACGTGATTCACTAAGTAAAATGTGCAGCCAAGTCGCACATTTTACTTTCAGAAATTAGCGCCTACCCAAAGGTAGGCGTTAATTTCTGCCGGCACCAGGAAAGTGTACAGAAAATCAGTAAAATCTGCTTTTCTGTACACCCTCTGATTTAATATCATGGCGATATTAAGTTGGAGGTCCCAAAGTAAAAAAAAAAATTAAAAAAAAAAAAAATTTACATTTTTTATTTATTTATTTTTAATTTTTATATACCGACATTCTTACATCCGATGTAAATCATACCGGTTTACATTAAACAGAATAGCAGGAAATAAATTTCTATAGTTTAATACAAAGAACATTTCTAATTAAAATTATTAACAAGCGAAAAGAAAAGGTAAAGAATTGGAATAAAGTTTAAAAGAAAAATATAAAAGATTTTTTTTTTTTTTACAAGGTTCCTGTCAGAAAAAAATCCCTAGCCTCACGTACTACATGCAATTTTTTTTTAATACGTTATCTTTAACTTTGCAGTTCAGAGTATCCAATATTCTTTTTTTCTTTTCTTCCTGCACATTCTCTTCATGGTCTGCTGGCTTTTCTTCAAAGTCGCATAGTATTCTCAGCCTGGAGCTAACTGTGATTTCATCCACCAAACCATACTCTAGGCCTAACAATAGTACAATTATCTCTCTAAAAGATTTGTTTGAATAAAATCCATGGTTTCAGGTATGTATTAGAAGATGGAAGCCCATATGCACGTTCTGCACAGCAATCTATTCGGGAAACCACGGGAGGGTCAGCAAGAGGCAGAAGCTATCAGGATATGCTGGAAGACTTAGAGGAAGAGATGAGATCTTCTCTACATTTCCAGGATAACAAGGATGTCAAGGATTCCATTCCAGATCAACAATTAAATTTCAGACAGCTCATGGCACGGTATAAAGGTAACATTTTTCTTCCTCTCTTCTAAATTACTATGGCATTAATAGTGTTTTGAATCCCAAGACTCTACTCTAAGACTTCTTAAAATTCTGTTCTGGTAGAATTAGATTGGAATACAGTGGTATAAAGAGAACACAAAATGTGAATACATTTCTTCTCTTTATCTTTCATAACCACAGAGATGTAGAAATATCCTGCCCTCTTAAGCTCATTCTCTAGCCACCCCATCTCCACTCCTGCCCAGTGCTCACATGTATTCCACTGGCTGCATTCAAACACCAGGACTTCTTGTAAGCGAGAGCTGAGCTTGCTGCAAAGTCTTTTTAGTCAGAAACAGTGCAGCTGCTCTCTTTGGTCATACATCATTAATAACATTAATAATGAGGTCCAAATTCAGAAGCATTTAGACAGATAAATCAGGGGTTACATACAAACTCGCCCTCCAATCATACAAGAGCTCCACTTTAAAAACAAAAAGGGACTTCTACGCACATAAGATTCATGACATTATATTCGACTCTAAAGCGCTATTCACATTTGTCTCCAATCTAACTCAGGCCAACCCTCCTGACATACCACCTAACCAAGCTCAAACAAAAGCTGATGAGCTGGCATTATTCTTCAGTAAGAAAATCACAAACCTGCTAACACAATTAAAGCCTAATACAGGCACACCAGCCAGCAATTACGCACTCCATAATAAAGACATCTCCCTCCAGTCTCTTGAACTCACCACTTCCTCAGAGATCCAAACACTTCTTAAGAAAATGAAACCCTCATCTCATCCACTAGACCAGATCCCATCTAAATTACTACTGCTAATCCCGGACACCATAACCAAAACCCTAGCGGACATCATAAACTGCTCATTCACCCAGGGTTTCTATCCAGACGACCTCAAACTAGCATCCATTAAACCGCTCCTCAAGAAGCCTAACTTGGACCCCAAAGATCCTAACAACTTCCGTCCAATCTCCAATCTGCCTTTCATTGCCAAGGTGATGGAGAAACTAGTTAACACACAACTATCTGATTACATAGAAGAACACAAAATTCTATTCCCTACTCAATTCGGTTTCAGAAAAGCTTCAAGCACAGAATCCCTTCTAATCTCACTGACTGACTACATTATATTGGGCCTCGACAAAGGACAGGCCTTCCTACTGATTTTATTGGATCTATCGGCAGCTTTCGATACTGTTAACTACGCCATATTACTAAACCAACTGGCGAACATCGGTATTGCAGGATCAGCACTAACATGGTTCAAGACATTCTTAGAAAACAGAGGTTTCAAAGTTAAAATCCACAACAAAGAATCCCCCAGATACCCATCTTCACAAGGAGTTCCTCAGGGTTCCTCTCTCTCACCAACACTTTTCAACTTATACCTTCTCCCGCTTTGCCAACTGCTAAACAAATTGAACCTAAAACACTTCATATTCGCCGACGATGTCCAGATTGTGATCCCCATCAAAGAATCCATCACTAAAGCTCTAGAACTTTGGGAAAACTGTTTTCAAGAAATTAACGATCTCTTATCCAGCTTAAATCTTATTCTAAACCAATCAAAAAGCGAATTCATGCTAATCTCTCCAGATAATTGCAAAATCACTACAAACCCGCCAGCCAACTTGCAAATCTCAAAAGTAAGAGATTTAGGAGTTTCTATAGACAACCGGCTAAATTTAAAATCGTTTATCAACCAAACAACCAAAGACTGCTTCCACAAACTGCACGTATTAAAAAGAATAAAACCCCTATTTCATTTCCATGATTATAGAACAGTGCTCCAAGCAATAATATTTGCGAAAATTGATTACTGCAACTCTATCCTACTAGGCCTCCCATCATCCCACACTAAACCTCTCCAAATGATACAGAACACGGCAGCAAGAATTCTAACAAACAAAAGGAGAAGAGATCACATTACACCAGTCCTTAAAGACCTTCACTGGTTACCAATCCACTACAGAATAATTCATAAGTCCCTCACCACAATCTACAAAAATATCCATGGAATGGCTCCACTCCATCTACAAATAGCTCTCAAAAAACACTCCTCCAACAGACCCATCAGAGAAGCATATAGAGAATATCTACAAGTACCTCACAACAATACTACCCAACATATAACATTGAGAGATCGGGCCTTCTCCACAGCAGGTCCCCCACTATGGAACTCAATCCCCTTAGAATTACGACAGGAACCATGTCTTCCAACCTTCAGGAAGAGACTTAAAACATGGCTGTTCATGAAAGCATTTCCGGACCCTTAATGATTCACTTCCATCAAATGCAGCAACACTGAGCATCTTCTATTAAACTGAAACAGACAATACCAACCAATCACTACAATGTTTTACCTCTTGTTAAACTTTTTATCTCTCCTCTAACTCTAATCCCAGTTAGAATAACCCCTGTTTTATTGTAACTTTTTCTTCTATGCACTTGTTATACTTTTGTAATGTATACTCTTACGTTTTAGCTATGTACGTTATAATGTATTGCTTACCCCTTGTTTTATGTAAACCGACATGATACGAACTTCCGTGAATGCCGGTATAGAAAAACACATAAATAAATAAATAAATAAATAAATAAATAAATGAGGTCCAAATTCAGAAGCATTTAGACAGATAAATCAGGGGTTATCCAACTAAATGCATATTTGGGCACTTAGACCACTATATTTATCTGGCTAGAATTTAGCCGGTTAATTTAGAATGATGCTGGGGGTATAACTAGGGGGAGTTGTTAGCTAGCTAAGTTATCCAGCTAGCTTCGATATTCAGAGTTAGACGGATAACTTAGCCCGCTAACTCTGGTCAGGCCAAAAAGCTGTCCTAAAGATAGCCAGCTAACTTTAAGATAGCCGGCTATATTCAATAGTACAGCTGCACTATTGAATATACCTCCAAAATTAGCTAGTTAAGTTTATCCAGCTAACTTTGCTATCCAGATAGTGACTGAATATGGACCTCAGTATTATTAATGGGTTATGTGCTCTTCTGCTAGCAGATGGGAGACGGAGTTGGATTTCAAAGCTGACATCACTCTAGATAGACCCCTGCAGTAACCTCAGCTCTTGAGTATCTCTCCGTCTCCTAGCAGATGCAGACACTATCCCACACACTAGAATAGTGTTAACAGTTACAGCAAAGAAGAAAGAAAAAGAAAATTTACCTTAAAGAAGATCGAGCCCCCCTCTCCTGCAGTGAAACCTAAGGGTCCCTCCCCCAGTTGAGAATTCCTGAGGTGATTTCCAATATCCCTCAGAGGTGTGCCTTGGTCCGGTAGCCGGTTGCCGGCGTGAACTTAGCCCCCAGAGTGGCTGAAAGGCAGCGGGTGCACAACAGAGCGCGGTGGTGAAGGTAAAGTCCTCTCCCCCCGCAGCTGGAGACCGTCCTGGCACTCGATCGGTAAGCGCCGAGACCAGGTAAGCAGAAAACTTAAAATTCAGGTCTCGGGTCTCTGAAGCTCAGATTGCCATACCGATTTGATTTCCTTTCCAGTGAGGTAAAAGGGAGCACCAATTGGATTGAGCAGCCCTGGTTGGGCTAGGCCCCGATCCGGTTCAGGGGTCCATGTGGAGACCCTCGGGGGTGCCATCTTACATATACTGGTGAGACGATGGAACCTGCAGCAGCCTTCCTGACGGACGCAAGTTCAGACCTGGTGCATACCTCAGTCAGAGGCGTAGCCTCTGTAGTGGCAGCCAGAAGATAACTATGGCTACGGAATTGGTCTGCTGACGCAATATCTAAAGAGAATCTCACAAGAATGCCCTTTAAAGGATCTCTCTTGTTCGGAAGCGAATTGGAGAAGTTAGCCAGCAAGTGGGGCGAATCCCCAGTGCCTCGGCTACCGGAAGATAGGAATAAAAGATCTGTGTCCCTCTCCCAGAAGAACCAAGGGCAGAGGCTTGCAACGCTTTAGACCCTACCTGAACTTGCAATTCCAAGCACCTCGTCCCTCCGGAAGGTCCTAGCCCTTTCGGAACAGACAGACCAAGAGAGGAGTAGACCTGGGGGCAGGCTCCAGCCGTGCTCCACAATGAGAATGGGCCGACTGATCCACTGGAAATAAGGGGTCGACTTGCCCTCTTCTACCAAAGATGGGTCGAGATCACGTCGGACAAATGGATACTAAACATATTCGAGAAGATTACTCTGGAGTTCCACAGCATCCTTTGAGACAAATTTATGAAGTCACCCTGCCACTCCCACACCAGGAGACTGGCAGTGGAAGCCACCCTGACAAGACTATTCAGTCTGAAGGCAATAACTCTGTCCCCACGCCCCAACAAAATACGGGGCGCTATTCCATCTATTTTATCCTTCCCAAGAAGGAAGGATCATTCAGACCCATCTTGGATCTCAAGAACGTCAGCCGTCATCTGCGGAAAATACACTTCCGCATGGAGACTCTTCGCTCGGTCATAATGGCAGTACAACCAGGAGAGTTTCTGACCTCCCTGGACCTCTCCGAAGCCTACCTTTACATTCCAGTCCATAAAGATCACCAGCATTTTCTACGCTTTGCAATACTGGGTCACCATTACCAGTTCCGAGCACTACCTTTCAGCCTAGCAACCGCCCCCAGAACATTCTCTAAAATTATGGTGGTCGTGGCGGCAACGCTAAGGAAGGAAGGGATCTTGGTACACCCTTACCTGGACAACCGGCTGATCAGGGCAGTCTTCGGAAGAGAGCCGGCAGGTGACCAGCAGAGTCAAGGGCCTACTGCAGGAACTCAGTTGGGACATAAATCTATTTAGGGAAGATAGTCATCTTAAACAGATGGATCCTATCCCCTAAAGATAAAGCCAGATGATTCCATTTCCATAAAGTAGTCTTAGTAACCACTTGCAACTTGGCCACATTAAAAGAATGTAAGAGGCGAAAGACTTTGGTGAGCCAGATACCCAAATGTTTCATATGGTAAGGAGCCCAAGCTAATGGAATGTACCCCTCCATTCCCTAGGTCCCCAAGTACAGATAGCCATGGCTTTAGACTTATGAAGGTTCACTTTCAGCCCAGCTTGCTCCCCATATATAGCAAGCTCAGTTAACAGCAGAAGAAGGAGGTTTGTGGTTGAGCAATATGTAAAAAGTCATCTGCAAATGCAGCAACTTTAAAAATTCTATACCCAATGTTAACTCCCTCAATCCGCCCATCCTTCAGAAGTTTCCAAATAAAAGGGTCAAATGATACTACAAAAAGTAGGGGTGACATGGGACAACCCTGTCTAATACCTCTACGTAAACTAAAAACCTCAGTACATTCCCCATTTACTAGTGTTTTTGCCTTAGTGTTAGTGTATAGTATTTTGATACGCTGTAAGAAGGAACCCTGAAATCCATAGGCCTGCAAAACTGAAAAGGTATTCCCGATTGACCCAGTCAAATGCCTTTTCGGTATCAAAATTAATAAGTAAATAATTCATGCGATGTATGGAGTGTTAATAGAAGCCAAAACTTTACAGACATTAGTGGCTGCATATTGCCCTTTAGTGAAACCAACTTGCTCTGGGGATATCAAAGAAGGAAATATCTTAGCTAATTGGTCAGCCATAATCTTAGCCAATAATTTTACATCAAAGTTCAATAAAGAGATTGGCCTGTATGAGCCAGGCAACAAGTTTGCACCCTGGTTTAGGCAAGAATAGCTAGACTAGTCCCTTGATAGAACTCTCCAGTCTCCAACAGAGACTCAAACATTTTTCCAAACTGTAGACATACCTGGTCAATCAGTATTTTATAAAATTCACCAGTCATGCTGTCTGGACCTGGAGTCTTATGCAAAGGGGAATTTCTAATAAGAGAATGTAATTCCGTCAGAGACAGGAACATTTAACAAATCTAAATCTTGTTCTTGCAGATGAGGAAGGGGAATATCCCTTAAATATTTTGTGACTTCCAGTATGTTGGGCTCTAGAGCATAGATTTTTATAAAAATTAACAAAGACTCCCATTCAGTTTAGTGTGTAACAATAGTGCCTCAGCTTGTTTTCATGGCAACTGTATATGGTTTGCCTTGCTATTGCTTTACAGCATTAGCCAACATTCTATCTTCTTTGTTGCCAGGGAGAAAAAATGTATATTTGTAATACAACATACTTTTTTTTCAACATTTAGTGTATCTGAGTATTTAAAGCAGTTTGTGTATTTAAGAATCTCTCTTTATTCTGGGGGGGGGGGGGAGGGGTAGGATCAGAGGCAAATCTTCTTTTATCAATTTGTATCTGCTTTTCCAAAACAAATATCTCCTTAGATATCAGTTTTCTTTTCTGGGCTGTGTAGACAAAAGCTCCCCTCAATAAGGCTTTCGCTGTTTCCCAAAATAGCAAGGAGTCTTGTTTATGTGCTTCATTAAGCATTCAAACTCCTATTTTTGTATTAAATAAGTATGAAACTGTGAATCATGAAATAGATGTGATGGAAATCTCCAATGCCCCAATGTATTACCCTTCATAAATCCATCCAACTGAATCCATATCGGGGCATGATCAGATATCTCAAGTGGGGCCAATCCGCGTATTCTTAACCATTATTGTGAGGTTGCATACGAGCAAATAATCAATCCTGGACTTAGTGTTGTGTATTCTAGAGAAATGAGTGAATTCCAGATCACGTGGGTGTAAAAACCTCCACACATCCACCAAAGAAAGTTGTTCACACAAATAAGGTATGCCCTGCCTCTGATCCTGACTTGTTAATAGTTTAGCAGGGATCCTATCTATTGAAGGATCAGCTACCACATTAAAATGTCCCCCAATGAGAATTGGGATGCAATATCAACAATTTTTGCAAAATAAATTTTTGGAGTAACTATTTGGGGCATAGATGCTTCCCAGCAAAACTTCCCATATAATAAGCCTTCCACAAAAATATATCAACCATCAGCATCTTTGTTCATTTTAGTCAGTTGGAAATGCAAAGACTTATGTATGAGAATAGCTACCTCAGCTGTATGAGAAGTAGCAGAAGCATAAAATATATGCTCTGCCCATTTTTTCTTTAATTTATCATGTTCAGAATCTGAGATGCGACTCCTATAACATAGCAACATCAGCATTTAAGTTGCTCATAGCCTGCAACAGTTTATAATATTTCACCACAGATCCTATTCCACAAACATTCCAAGAAATACATTTCAGTTCTTTTCCCAAAAGGAATCTGTTCATGGAATGTAATGCAAATATAAACAAGAGCAATACCATAAGGAAGAGACCTCCCAGCCTGGGCTTCCCTCCCCCCCCCCCCCCATGCCAAGATAATGAAAGAAAAAGAAAAATTATATTCCATAGCTGGCCACCCATCGTTGATAAATAGAAAAATAAATGTTCACCACTAACCATTGCACAAAGGAAAAAAAAAACCTACACTTCCCCAACTCCCCCACTCCCCTTTCTCTTCTACCAAAATCCAGAAAGGACAATATGAATGAAAAAAGAACATAGAACAAAAAACTCAATACAGGTCTCACACTGCCCTTTAATCCCATCTGGGATACAGGTCATAGTGTATAAAGCTATGGGGACCCTCCCCTAGTAGTCAAGTCAAATGTGACCTCCTAAGAGAGAATAAGACATCATAAAAATGAAAAACTATCAAGGAGTGTCCAAAAATTGCAAAAACTGGGCTGCTTCAGCAGCTATCTCAAAATACAAAGTTTTGCTGTGATGCACCACCTTAAGTTTGGCAGGGAAAAGCACAGTGATCCTCGGCTTTTTCTGTATCATTTGAGTGCACACTGAAGTAAAAGATTTGCGCTTCACCACCACAGATTGAGAATAGTCCTGAAACAGTAAGGCTTTTTGACCCTCATAAAGCAGAGGTTGCAGCTTCTGATAGGCCCTCAAAATATCCACTTTACGAGCAAAATTAAGAACTCGCAGAATAACTGTATCCGGTTTTGGAAGCCTAATCTATGGGCCCTTTCTATTTGTAGTGGCACATTAGAAGTAGCAAGGCCCAAAAATGTTGTAAGCCATTTCTCCAAAGTTGCCCCCAAATTAACATCAGGGAGTTCAGGAAAACCCACTAACCGGAGGTTTTCTCCTGGAGTGATTTTCCAAGTCATCAACCTATGCAAGCAGTATTTTATGACTTTTATGAAGATCTTGAGGTTCCACTTATAAATGCATCATCTTGTCTTCCAAATGGAAACTCTCTGCTCTGCTTCTTGAATGCGCTGGTCATATGCAGTTAATTTTGCATCTAGCCCTTCTAGTTGATGAGACAAAGCAGAAAAACGGCCACCCAAAGCCACCATAACAGCAGACGCTATTGCTGAAGGGGAGCTTGCCAGTTCTGTGTCTCGACTGCATCATCATCATCATCTTCTTCTCCTGCTGGCGCCATCTTAGCAGATCTCTCCTTATCCTTCTTGGCCAGACGTGGCCATGGTTTCAGATATTAGCAGCAAAAGATCTTAGTATGGGTGGGGCGACAGTGCACAACCAAACAAGGCTTCACTTGCATATCGGCAAAGAAAAAAAAGGTCGAAGTCACAATTAAAATGAAAAATTAGTGGGAGAGCCCCCAGAGAGCACTAACTAAGAGTTTATGCTCCTTCACGACATCACTGACCTTTTATATGGGCTTTAATTTCCAAAGTGATTATAAAGGGGGGTACTGTCCTTTTTAAGACGAATGGCACAGCTCCAGGGCTTGTCTGCCCTCCTTGTGCCCTCTAATTTCCCTGTGGCCCCTGTGCCCTTGAGTTTGACAGCAAAGTGATGAGGGAGTGCCTCTTGAGGATGTTTTTCATTTGGATGACTCTCTTGAGGGGTTTAAATCTTTTCCTTAGGGAGAGAGTGACATGATAGGCAGACTTCTTCAGAGGATAGCCACACACCCAGAACTACTGTTACTGGTGACCCTGCTGGCTTTGGTATGCTGACTTTTGATAACTATTAAGCGACAGTCCTCTGTCTTCCATTTCACAAGAAGTTGCTTTATCAGGTTCCACTGTTTCATAAGGATCCAAATTGATTTTCTTATGGTTCAGCCCTTGAGAGGGCATGATATGTGAAGAAGGGTTACTCTCAGGTTGTAGTGTCTATGCTGCTAAAAGCTGGAAAATTCTCCATTTCCTTAGCTTATATGTGGGTTTGAAGAGACTTTGAGGATTGGGCATCAGTGTGCCTCTTGGATCATGTCTGTTCCATTGATTCTGGAATTTTTGCAGGAGAGTCTTTCTAAGAGGTTGGCTCGTAATACCTTAAAGGTTCAGGTAACAGCTCTCTTGTTATAGAGGTTGTATCCACTGTAGACTGTTTTAT
Organism: Rhinatrema bivittatum; assembly: GCF_901001135.1. Classification (NCBI taxonomy): domain Eukaryota; kingdom Metazoa; phylum Chordata; class Amphibia; order Gymnophiona; family Rhinatrematidae; genus Rhinatrema; species Rhinatrema bivittatum. The sequence goes on from NC_042617.1 coordinate 243,972,438, forward strand.
TCTCATCTGGATGTGTCTAGGTTCCTGAGAAGCATTAAGCATATTGGACCTCTGCTCCAAATACTGATTCCATCGGGATATGAACTTTGTTTTATCCTTCTTGGTGGGACCACACTTTGATCCTCTTAAGGATATTTCCTTGCGACTGCTTACACTGAAGATAGTCTTGCTAGTCTCTATTTGTTCAGCTTGGAGGGTGTCTGAGTTGCAGGCGCTCCCTTGTAGGGAATCTTTCTTGTTGATTACAAAGGAAAGGGTCCAGATTCGGATGGCTCCCTCCTTCATTCTGAAGATCATGCCAAAGTTTAATTTAAATCTGTTTTCCCTTGCCTTCCTTTAGCAGATTTGGAAGACTACACACTCCTTTGTCCCTTGGACATGAGGAGATACCTGTTGAGATATCTGAAGGTCTCTAATTCCTTTAGGAATTCTGATCATTAGTTTGTTCTGTATGGTGGAACATGGAAAAGTGAGGTGGCCTCTCAAGCTACGGTGATGTGCTAGATCAAGGAGGCATTTACTATGGCTTATGTGGATGTCTGCTTTCCCTTGCCGAAGCAAGTGTGGACTCATTCCATAAGGGCATAGGCTGTTTCATGGGCAGAGTTACATTTGGTCTCTCCTTTGGAGATTTTTAAGGCAGCAGCATGGTCATGCTTTTTCTAAGCATTACCACCTGGATGTGAGAGCTCGGAAGGAGGTTTCTTTCACCTTAGCAGTTTTACGGGAGGATGGGAAAACATCCTGCCCTATAAGAGAGTATATTGTATGCATTGCACTGCTCCGACTGGATGAAGAGGAAGGTAAAATTACTAATTACCTGATGAATTCCTTTTCTTTAATACAGTCAGATTAGGCCAGGGCTCTCCCTATGTTGATGGTGGTTTTGGAGTGTTTTACATTTGTGCCTTGCAGAGGATGTAAAACTTACAAGCAGATAAATGAATTAACAAAATTGAAACAGGCCGATGCAAAGTCGGCACGTGTTAAACGGGCACTCGTGATTGAGCACCCACTCTCTTAACGCATGCTGATCCAACTGTCTCAGGTGCACGATTTAATATTTAAATCGGCTGCTGTGGTAAAAAGGAAGCGCTAGGGAAAATTTTGTGTCCCTAGCATTTCCTCAGCCCAGGAGAGGTGGCTGTCAGGTTAGGAAAATGGACGCTCAATTTTATGAGTATCTGTTTTCCTAACCTGTGCACAGCTAAGGGTTAGGAAAATGGATGCTCATTAATTGAGTATCCCTTTTCCTAACCTGATTGCTGGCACACATTTTTTTTGGTTCCTCCGACTTAATATCGCCACTATATTAAGCCGGAGGAACTACAGAAAAGCAGTATTTTCTGCTTTTCTGTAAACTCTTTGGACTCCAAGAATTAATGCTTGTTCGGGGCAGGCGTTAATTTTTGAGGGTAAAATGTGTGCATCGGGTACATGTTGGTTTTTTTTTGCATCAGATGAAAATAGCTGATAAGCCTCATCAACATAAATTTACATGTGATGAGCCCTATTAGCTAGGCGTACATTTTGGATGTGCTAACCTTGTTTTACATCAGGGGTTATGGATGCAAATCCCAAACGCACGTTCAGTCGTGTATTGAGCTGTGTGCTGCGATATCTGGCCTTTGAGCTGGCATGGATTTACCTGTATAAAAAAACAAAACAGCTGAAAGACAAGCAGGTGCAGGAAGCCTAGCGTGGTGGTGAACTGTATTTTTCCTCTCTCCCCACAGGCGGAGACTGTGCTTGCACTCAGTGAGGATGGGCTGAGCTCTGGTAAGATTTTTTTTTAATTGGCTTTGTGGCTAGGCCCCGCGCCGAGGCTCTCCTGGTTCACTGCATGGTAGGCCGCGGTGGGTTTTTTGCACGCTGTATACTGCCCTCTTCAGTTCTGTCAGATCGTGCCTTGTGTGCCCCACTGAGTGGCCTGTTGTGCATTGGCTTGTGCAGCTGGTTGAGCGCCTAGTTGGATGCATAGGAGTGCCTGCCAGGGTGCCCATTTGGGCACACACGCATGTGCCTTTTTTAGGCTCTCACACACGCCTATTTTACGCACATAAGCGTGCACTCACTTGTCTTTGTGCTTTCCCTGAGTGTCCTGTTGAAGCTCAGGTGGGCGCTTATTTCGGCACAGTGTTGTGAATGGTGCCTGTAAATAAATAAATATATAATTGTGCCTTGCCCTGTGTGTGGTGTGCCATATTCTGGCATCTCAGCCTGGCACTGTTTGGAGATTCAGGGGGATTTACTCCTTCTTGGGCACAACAAAATACATGGAACATCACCCAATATTTCCTTGACAAGTTTATTAGAACAGCCCTCAAACTGAGGAGCCTTGATAGTGTAGACTCCACTGCTGCCTTCTGAAGGGGAGGGTCATGGAGAAAAAAAGGGAACACATCCCGAGGAACGCTGCGAAACTGTGATCCTTCTTATATCACCTCCAGGAACCACTGTAAATTACTTTCTTGCTTATGGCACCCCTGGCTTAAAGCACTAGTTATCTCTGGTTGGTGGAAACTAGCTTGGGAATTAGGGAGTCATCCAATAGTCCTTTGTGGTTATTAGCCAGAAGACGACATGGTTGGGAGCTCACAAGTCCCCAACCTTCATTGGAGGCTCAGGAGGTTCCACTTGGTATTGACTTATGGTATAGCCCTTGAGAGGGCTCGCTTGTTGAAATATGGATATTCTTCTGCGGTGATTGCCACCTTGCTACGGATTCAAAAGTTCTCCACTTTCTTGACCTATGTACGGGTTTGGCAAATGTTTCAGGCTTGGTGTGAGCATTGGGGAGTGGTTCCTCATTCGATCAGGGTCCTGCTCATTTTAGAATTTTTGCAGAATGGGTTGAATTAAAGGGCTGGCACTTTAATTCCTTGAAGTTACAAGTAGTGACTCTTGGCTGTTTCAGGGATCAGGTGAATGGTGAATCCTTATTGTCTCATTCTAATGTGGTCTGTTTCTTGAGGAGAGTGAAATATCTTCGTCCTCTCTTGAAGTTACCAGTACCCTTGTGGAGTCTTAATCTGGTTTTGGATTTTTTGACTGGTCCTACATTTCGACTGATGCATTCCATTTTCTTACGCAACTGACCTTGAAAACTGTGTTTCTGGTGGTGATATGTTCCGCGTGTCGAATTTCTGAGCTTCAGGCCTTGCCATTCCTTCAGGTGATTCCAGGAGTGATTCAGCTGTATATTGTTCCTTCTTTCTTGCCTAAAATGGTTTCAGATTTTCACTTGCATCAGTCCATTTCCATGCTGTCTCTGGATAAGGAAAGAGATGCGGAGGAATGTTACCTGTTTCATTCCTTGGCTGTCAAGAGATGTCCTGAGGTATCTGGAGGTTTCTAAACCTTTCCAAAAGATGGATTGCTTGTTTATCCTCACAGTGGAGATAAACTGGGGGAGCCGGCTTCGCAGGCTTCAATAGCTTGCTGGCTTAAGGAGGTGGTCACAGCTGCATATGTGGCCACTGAAAAGCAGTTGCCTACTCAGGTTAGGGCTCATTCCACTAGAGCTCAGGCAGTGTCATGGGCGGAAGTTAGATTGTTGTCTCCCATCGATATTTGCTGAGCTTGCGACATGGTCCTCCTTGCACACTTTTTCCAGGTACTGTAGTCTGGATATGCAGGCCTGAGAGGATGCAGCGTTTGCATGTGTGGTTTTGACAAGACCGTAGACAGCCTTCCTTCCTATTTGAGAGTTGCTTGGGTACATCCCACTGGTTCTGGATTCATCTGACCAGATGCTAAGAAATGAGAAATTACTACTTACCTGATAATTTCCTTTTCTTTAGGATGGGCAAATGATTCCAGCTTACTTCCCTTGGCTGCTGAATGATTGTGTTATGGTCCTCCTGGGTGGCTATGTGTTAAAGGAATTACTGGCAAGTATTAATCCAGTCCCTAAACTAGTGTTAATACATTTCTTGTCTGAGCTCATTGTTTTCTTTTGGCTGAGTATTGAAATGGTTATATGTCTTTTTTTTTTGTTTGTTTTTTTTAAATCAAGTTTTTTTGCTAGTTTCACAGTTGCTTTTGAAGAGAATACTGGCAGGCTGATGGCACTGCAGGAGTATATAAACTGTGATGTCAATTTGCTCTGTCTCCATCTGCTGGCAGAGGTGCATAACCCACTGGTTCTGGATTCATCTGACTATCCTAAAGAAAATGAAATTATCAGGTAAGTAGTAGTTTCTCATTAAATATTGTGGGTAACCTAAAAAATATCATGATATATTGTAAAGCAGTACTATGAAAAACTGAAGTCGTACAAGAAATTCTTAAATAAGCCCAAGTCAGTCAAGTTTCATTGTGGAAAACCATTTGTCTTTTTTTATTTAAAATGTTTATATTTCACCCAATCTGGCACAAGTATTCTAAGCCGATAATAAACATATATATAAAACTTTTTAAACATAACTTATAAAATACTCCTAAACCAAAACTACTATCTTTTTTTGTTTTTCCAGGGTTTAACAAGTCTGTGATAAAAACTATGACTGTAATGGACATGGTCAAGATTAACCTGGAATTAATAGAGGCTTTACTGGAATGGATAGTTAAGGGTAATCACTCATACCCACCAGGTATGGTCAGACTTGGGCTGGACAGTAGGTATAGCCTGTATTACTCTATTCAGTGTAATGTAATTTTCTTGTGCACAAAATTTATTTCAGAAAATTTCATTTTAGTTGCACAGTTCTGTTCAGATTTTTATCAAGGCTTAAATTCTTAGTTGTTGACCTTATTTGGAGTTTTCTCACTCCAATGCAGAGTAAACTGCTAAGAGAGATCATTCCTGTTTTTAAGTTACTGCACTGGTTGCCAGTATACTGGAAAATCAAATATAAAACAGAAGTTATCAAAGACAACCTCATCAATAACGTATCTTCTCCATTAATTTGCTCTACCCAGCATATTCTCACACTCTGTTTTGGGTCCTGAATTGTGGAATACTATACCGAATGAGCTTCGAATGAGCTTCTATTATATGATTTTCAAAAGGCCTTGAAAACTTATTTGTTCTCTGAAGCTTTTAATTTATGTTTGTTATATTTTTCTTTATGTGCTTTATCTTTTATTGTGTATTTTGGTTGTAATTTGCATTGATGCTTTGTGAATTGTGGACTATAAATCTGTGAAATAAATGGTCGAACTTTCCACTCATTAGGCCAGTTTCTGCTGGATGCACCATCCCCAAGGTCTGTCTGGCTATCTGTGACTTATGAACTCTCCTTGTCTATCTTCGTCCCCACTCTGTTGAACACTGTATCTACATATATATATGCACCGTGAAGGATACTAAAGTTTTTAAAAAGCTCTTAAAAACCCATCTATTTAATGAAGCTCTTCCCTCCAGTGTTTGAGTTGCTCCTACATTGTTTCACAGCCACTTGCAGTTCTCTCCCTATTATTACTCTGACTTATCTCCCTATTATGGAAGTTTATTTCATTTGATTACATTCATTTGCATCTGTTTTTATCCTACTGTGTATGTTTATACTCCACCCCAAACTTTTTCTGGAGGGGCAGGTAATAAACACTTAACTCTCCTCCTTTCATTATTATTTTTTTTTAACAGAAAGAGCATGAGTGTGGCAATCACTCCTATGCCTATTTTCCCTTTTGTCTGTTCTATAATGGAACTGTACTGAATCATGGAAAAGCCAGTCATAGAGTTGAACTAGGAGCATCACTTCTAGAGAGAAGGAACCCTCCTTGTATACTTTACTCTCTGACCCTTGGTTTGCCCTGAGCATATTTTCAGAATTTTTAGGGACTTCTACAGATGCATGCAGCTGTGTGTGTACTGAAGCCTTATGAAAACAAGACTGGGACTATATAAGAACTCCTGCCTGAATTGCTCCTGTAGCTGACTGGCTTCAATTATTACTTGTGAGAATTATTTTTTTATTACATTTCAGAAAATTACAAGATTGGAGAAGACAAACAATCTTCCACACAAAAAATACCCCCAAAAACAAACATCATGTCACCCACCATCTCCTAGTCCCAACATTCTAGTCTTCCTTTGCCAGCCCCCACAAATCATACAACACTGTCACTCTAAGTTCTTTAATGAACTAAAGATTGATGCTTCAGGAATTGCAGCACAGGATCCCATAGATTTTGCTCTTCAAGGCAGTTCCTTGATCTTAACTGTAAGTACAGCATTGCTCCAATGCTCATATACCATTCTTCCATTGTCAGTGGACACTTACACCTACCAAGGATAATCCTCCTCACCACCAAAAAGTTTTTTTTTTAAATAAGGCATCCCATCATCCCTGCTTGAATATCATTATCCTAGCGTGTAGCAGATGGACTCAGGACCAATGGGTATAGTGTACTCCTGATAGCAGTTGGAGACGGATCAGATTTCAATCTGACGACAGCCCTAGTACATATACCCCTGCAGGAAGTGCAGCCCTTCAGTATTTTCCATCTCCATAGCAGTTAGGGATTACCTGCATGCTCTCACAGCTTTAGAGAAAAATTTAACGGAGAAAACCCAAAATAAGAAGAAAACCTTCCTCAACAGCGAGCCCCGCTTTCCTGCGGTGACACCTTCGGGTCCCTCCCCCAGTTGAGAATTCCCGAGGTGATTTCCGTGGTCCCTCGGAGGTGAGCCTCTGTCCGGTGGCCAATCCTCAGCGGGGACCTAGCGCCCGATTTCTGGTACAGCTGAGAGGCAGTGGGTGCAAACACGAGCGCGGCGGTGAAGGTATTTGCCCTCTCCCCTCCCCGCAGCCGGAGACCGCCTGGAGCGAAACCGGGAAGCACCGAGTCAAGGGTAATGTAGAAATCTTGTTTAAAGTCTCTGGTCTCCGAAGCTCGAGGAGTCGTACAGGTCGCCAGCCGGGACCAGTGCCACCAGGTTGATCCGCCCTAGCAGGGCTCGGCCCCGGTTAGAACCAAGGGCTCTCCCACATGGGGACCCTCCAAGGTGGTCGCAGTATTGCCCGCGTGGTCGCCATCGCCATTTTGGCCCTGTTCGCCGCCCTGACCGCCATCTCGATCCGTGCGCATAGGGCGAGTCGTGCGCACAACATTACTTGTGCGCACAACGTTACACACTTAAGTGCAGTCCAGTGCGAGGAGGCCCTGGGGGATCAAGCCCAGGGCCAGCCCCATACGGGCCTGAGTTCTAGTTCCTCAATAAGCACCCCGGACCTAGCAAATCCCAGCGGGACCCCCCCTCAAACGGGGCCCCCCAGGGACACAACGCCTCTTAGCTTGGACCCAGCGTCTATCTCCTGGGTGGAATTTTTCAAAGGCCTGCACACCTTCGTTCACATGCAGACGGAGCCTCCGGTAACACGGCCACAGCCTGCACCAGAGGACAGCTACGCTCCGGGCCCCGCTAGGCCCAGGGTAGTGAATCCACCACCCAGAAACCCCACTTATGGGGACACGGACAGTATACAGGGTATAATTGCTCTGTGGCCAATCGGTGAAGGTAGCATATCTCCGCTTGGTAGAGGCAGAGATGGCATCGAATAATGTAGTCATCTGCTCCCCTTGCCATCCTAGTGTGCGTAAGGTTGCCCATACCTCTGGGTCAGTACTGATCATAGTAAATTGTTTAACATCAGCCTGGTCTTCGTTAATATCTCCTGCGCCAGACTCATATAGCCTTACTAGCCACCTATCAATCGCCTCATTGGGCTTTAGTCCCATTCGTTCTAATATCTCGCTAATTTTGTGCTGAAAGAAATCTTCCATTACTTGTGTGCCTTCTTGCTCCACTACCTGTCCATCACTTTGCTGTAAAATGTGCCTCCGGACAATGGGACATGTTTGTTCTACGGGAGGCGGTTCTGCAGCAGCCTCAGATTCACTGTCCATAGAATCCCATATATTTCCGTCCCATATCTCCGGATCCCAGTCTGACTTTGTAATAAACGCTCGTATTTTAGTATGATTTATTTTTCCCTTACGTTTCCTATATTTGTGTTGAGCCACCCTTATGGCGGCCCTTTCAGCAATAGACTGAAAGTGCTCTGCCTTTTGCTTGTAAGTTTCTAGATGACATCGTAACATAACATTAACTTTTAGCAAGTCATCTAGTTCTTTTTCTATCCTGGCTATTCGTTCTTGTAGTACGCCTTTTTGTTCGTGGCAGGTTTGGAAGCCAGATAGAATTACCCATCCCCGTCTCCCAATGCATCCTAGCTCTCTTCCTACTACCACCGGTATTTTTTGTAACTGGGGACTGGAGGATAGAAAATGGTGAAGGTAAGGGGTGGGGGGAAAGTTGTGGGATACTGTGTTCTCAACAGTGGTACCCAGAGGTTGAATATGAGAACTAGAGTGGCAGATGCTGGTACATTGCATATGGATGTCAATTGTTGTAATGACTCCCTTCTTAACAACAATATCTGGCGGCTCACTTCCTATATTTATTTTATTTATTTAGCATTTTTATATACCGACTTTCCAATAACAGAATTACTGATCAATTCGGTTTACATTCTAAACAATAACATTGACAAGTAAATGTCTTACAATGAACAGGTCGATATAACTTGGATTAGTACATATGGGGTTAATAACATAAGTAAAAGATACGGTGCCTAATGTAGGCTAAATAAAGAGTTGATAGTTATAAGACTGGTTTTGATATTAGACTGCCAAATCCCATGCTTCCACTAGTCTCTATTTGTTGCCCATTCCTGAGCGAGTACTTTGTATGGCATTTTTTCCCAGCCAGGAATCGCCAAATCACCCGGACCAGCCGGTTCATTTTTGTCTGTTATTTTTCTTTTTAAATATAGATATCCTGCTGACAGCGCCAAATGTAAGGAATACAGGCGCTAGAGACACTAGCGCGTCCCTAGCGCCTCTTTTTGGACAGGAGCGGCGGCTGTCAGCGGGTTTGACAGCCGACGCTCAATTTTGCCAGCGTCAGTTCTCAAACCCGCTGACAGCCACGGGTTCGGAAACCAGATGCCGGCAAAATTGAGAGTCCGGTTTTCGAGCCGCGGGCCAATTTCAAATTTAATTTTTTTTTTAACTTTCGGGACCTCCGACTTTGCACAGAAAAGCAGTAAAAACTGCTTTTCTGTGCACTTTCCCAGTGCTAATTGGGTAGGCGCTAATTTCTGAAAGTAAAATGTGCGGCTTGGCTGCACATTTTGCTTTCTGAATCGCGTGGGAATACCTAATAGGGCCATCTACATGCATTTGCATGTTGCGGGCGCTATTAGGTTGGGGGGGGGTTGGACGCGCGTTTTCGACGCGCTATTACCTCTTACTGAATAAGGGGTAAAGTTAGCACGTCAAACGCGCGTCCAATCGCGGGTTTTACTGTATCGGCCTGAATGTTAGTAAAATCCTTTTTTAGAAAAAGTTGATAGCCTGCTGCTCCTGCATTTTTTTTGGAGGTGGGGAAAGTGTATATGAGTGATCCAGTCAGTTTGAGTGTGTGTAAGTATATGTGTGTGTGTGTAAGTATATGTGAATTAGCATGTGAATCATCATGAGAAAATGTATGAGACTGAGCATTTTGTCTGTCAGCATATGTGAAATTGTAGGTGTATGCATGATTGAGCACGTGAGAGTGTCAATCAGTATGTATGACAGTACATGTGCATGATGAAGCATTTGTGTGCGTTAGTGAGCGTGTGTGACAGTTGTATGCATGACTGGGTGTGGGTGAGTGAGTGTGACAGTGGTGTGTATCAATGAGTGTGTGTGTGTTAAATGTGTGTATATGAGAGCAAGTCTGTGTACATCCCTCACTCCATGACCATCTCAGGGTTTTTGGAATCAAAAGGAAAAGTTCAGAGGTATTTTATTAAATTTGATTTAAGAGTAGGGGAGTTTTTATTCCCCTACTCGTCTGCTGTTTGGGAAATATTTTAGCAATATTAACAAATTGGCACTAGTGTGTTTTTTTTCTGTGCCACTGGTTATTGAGGTGGATTATTTGTAGATTATATATAACATTATGGGAAATTTTTAAAACATTTTATATAGAATTTTAATTGGATATTCTATTCATCAACTGTTTTGAAATATGTATTCTTTTTATTAGCATGATTTTTTCTATTATGATTAGTGTTTTATACTTCTTGGTTTTGTTTGTTTTGAGAAACAATGATATTTCTGTTTTTCCATTGTACTGCATACAGAATCTGGCTTGTGGTTTCCAGTTCAGTTTTGTCTGCATATTTCTATTTATACTTCTTTGTTCTGTATTTCATGAGGATCTGTCTGTCCTGCAAGTGTAACCAAAGTGAGGGATTCTGCTAGTGTGCAGTTTCTGTGTAGGGATCAATAGCAATGTAACCTGTGCTGTTTTCCTACTAGGAGGTATATTGGTATTTTAGGGCCTGGTGTAATATTTGTAATGTTGCTTTTTCATAGGTAGAGTTGTTGTTGTTTAAGTGCTGACAGTTAGTCCTGTTTTGGTATGGGAGGTTTACTATATTGTAATTCAGTTTATGCAAAACTTTTCAAGGATAAAGTCCACACCTAACATGTTGTTTAACAAGATTTACCATCCAAACAAAAATAACCTCCCAGCCTAATAACCTCCCAGCCTAATCTCAGCTGTTAGTTTCACTTTTACTTAGAAGAGAAAAATTGATGTGCAACACTTCATCTATCATTATACTTATTAGTGATAAAAGAGGGTTGGACAATGAAAAATTCATAAACAATTATTAACCAGGTAGACTTGGGAAAGCCAGCATTTATTGCTGGGAGTTGGCTACAAGAAATAGATCAACTATTGCATCTGCTGGGTACAGATAACCTGGACTGACCACTATTGGAGACAGGATGCTGGGGTTAATAGTCCTTGATCTGACCCAGCATGACACCCTTTATTTTCTTATATATATGTTAGGTTTAGTGATATTACATGGTATAGCCAAAAATTAAAGGAAAGCAAGTAACATTTTGAAGAATACTGTATATGCGTACACACAACCCTGAGGGACAGAATAACAATTATCAACTTTATGAAAATAAGTTGCCATACTGGATCTATTTATTTATTTATTTGAATTTATTTTTTTCTATACCGACATTCCTGTAGAGATACAAATCATACCGGTTTACATTTAACTTCAATTTCGCCTTAAGGCGGTACAGATAACTACGTTAGAACAATCATAGGAATTTAACAGGAAGTGTAAAAGTCTGGTCTAAACGTGGACCAGTAAGATCAAGGGTGATTATATAAACATGTTAGATAATAAGTCTAGCATCCTGTTTCCAACAGTGGCCAGTCCAGGTTGCGTGTATCTGGCAAGTACCCAAACATTAAATAGATCTCATGCTACTAATGCCACTAATAGCAATGGCTATTCCCTAAGTCAGCTTGATTAATGGCAGTTTATGGACCTCTCCTCCAGGAACTTATCCAAACCTTTTTTTTAAACCCGGCTACACTAACTGTCCTAACCACATCCTCTGAATTCCAAAGCTTAATTGTGTGTTGAGTGAGAGAATTTTCTCTGATTTGTTGTAAATGTGCTACTTACTAACTTCATGGAGTGCCTCTATGTCCTTCTATTATCTGAAAAAGTAAATAACTGATTCACATTTACCCGTTTTATTATGCTCATGATTTTATAGACCTTTATCATATCCCCCTTCAGCCTTTTCTTTTCGAAGCTGAGCCAGCCTAATCTCTTTAGCATTTGCTCATAAGGGAGCCAGTCCATCTTTATCATTTTGTTGCCCCTACTCTGTACTTTCTCCAGTGCAACTATATCTTTTTTTTTTGTTTGTTTAAGGTGGCAACCAGAATTGCAAACAGTATTCAAGGTGAGGTCTCACCAAAGGCATTGCCATTCTCCATTTTATTCACAATTCCCTGCCTAATAATTCCTAACAGTTTGCTTTTTTTTTTTTTTTTTTACTGCTGCAGCACACTGAACCGATGATTTCAATGGTTATCCACTATGATGCCTAGATCTTTTTCCTAACATTGGGTTGTTTTTCCCTATATGCCATTTGGATGCCCAGTCTTCCAGTCTCGTAAGGTCCTCCTGCAATTTATCAAAATCCACATGTGTTTTAATTACACTGAATAATTTTGTGTCAACCGCAAATTTTTTCAACACACAAACTCTGGAAATCATTGCCAGAAGATGTGGCTAAGGCAGCTAGTATAGCTGGGTTTAAAAAAGGTTTAGATAAGTTCCTGGAGGAGAAGTCCATAAACTATTAATCAATAGGGAATAGCCACTGCTTGTTGCTGGCATTAGTAGCATGGGATCTGTTTAATGTTTGGGTACGTGCCAGGTACTTGTGACTTGGATTGGCCACAATTGGAGACAGGGCTTGATAGACCCTTGGTCTGACCCAGAATGGCATATCTTATGTTCTTTTAAATATATTGAAAAGCACCGATCAAAGTAGAGATCCCTGTTTACTTTTTTCCACTGAGAAAACTGACCATTTAATCTTACTTTTTCTGTTAACTAGTTTGCAATTCACGAAAGGATATCCCCTACTATCCCATGACTTTTTGGTTTTCTTAGAAGCCTTTCATGAGGGACTTTGTCAAACGCCTTTTGAAAATCCAAATACAATACTGGTTCACCTTTATCCACATGTTTGTTAACCCCCTTCAAAAAAATGTAGCAGATTTGTGAGGCAAGACTTCCCTTGGGTAAATCCATGGGGTGTGTCCCATTAAACCATGTATATCTATATGTTCTGTGATTTTGTTCTTTAGAATAGTTTCTGCTATTTTTCTCAGCACTACAAATCAGTACAAAATATTTTAAACTCACTATGTTAAGCATGCTGCATGGATGTCACACTGGATGTTCAGTATTATTGTGCTAACAAACCAGAGAGACTCTTACTCTCCCTTATACTTAATGAATATATCACAACAAATGGATCCTATATATTTTCTTCTTCCGATATGGTGGTCCGGTAGACGGTGGCGTCTTTGAAAGTATTGCCAGTTGGATAATGGCGGGTACTTGGAGCAGATCGGATGTTTGAAAGGAATAATGGATTAACATTGATGTGACATAATCGCCATCTGTAAGATTTAGAATTGAGAAGTTATGAGAAATTGATGATACGGGAGAAACGGAAGAATCTTGGAAATGCGATATGAGATGAGTGGTATAGGATTGATGTGTTTATATGCGACACTATTTGGACACTTGTGGATAAGGAGGTGAAAACTTTCAACAGCTGGGATTTTTTACATGAACGTAGGAATGGAAAATTTTTCATGAAGATATTTGAAGACGATAACCCCTGAGGAAGCCTTGCGGGGCGAAACAAGGGTCCTTGTAGGGATTGTCAAGATAATAGCTGTGTAGGAGTATAACAGTATAGAAAAAATAGTGAAAATAATACCCAGGTTGTTGATAATACAAATAATATTTGGATATATGGGGGTAATGGTGATACAATAATATGTATTGGGGGGTGGTGTGAATTTTAATGTGCTGCTACGGGGACAGGGAGTATGAATGAATGAGGTATAAGTTTTTAGGGGGAATATTTAAGTGATTGTGTATTGGGGATATAGTTGTATATTCCATGTGTCCTCAGTGTCATATGGCAAAGGGTTTTTACAGTGTGTCTAAAGTATTGATTATGCATTTAATGATGTATTTCCTGGCGTGTAGCCAGATGGACTCAGAACAAATGGGATAGTATCCGCGTGCTAGCAGTTGGAGACGGATCTGACGTCAGCACGGGGGTATATAGCCCCACAGGAAGCGCAGCGATTCAGTAATTTCCGTCTCCAAAGCAGTTTGGAGTGCCTACACGCTGGTTCAGCGTGCTTTCCAAGACTACTTTAATTTTTCTCTTTTTTGCTTTCTTTTCTAGATTCTTGTCTCTACTATCGAGTATTGAGCCCCGCGCTCCTTCGGGGACGTTTCCAGCTCGCCCCCGAGTTGAGCTTCCCGGGGCGCCTACCGCGGCCCCCCGGTGGGAAAGTCCTCGGTCCGGCCGAACCGCGGCAGGGACATTTGCCTCCCGGGGGAGACTCGGGGTGGCGCCGAGGCCCTCTGTCCCGGCGTGGACGAGGTAGCGGGTGCAGTTCCTCCCTTCGCGGCGGTGAGAGGTACCGGCCCTTTCCCCCCGCTGCCGGAGACCACCTGGGTTCCAGCCTGGAAGCACCGGAAAGCGGGTAAGGCGTACATCTCTGCGCACAGGTCTCCGAAGTCTCGAGGATCGGCGGCATGGCAAGCCGTGGAGGAGCGGCCCTACTCAGGTATTCCGCGCCCGTAATAGGCGCGGCTCTCTTCCTTCTTGTGCGCCTATGGTATTGTTTGCGCTTATTGGCTGCCACTGTGAATGTTTGCCGCATACTATTGTAAGCTCCTTCTTCAATGCTTATTGCCACTGTACGCCTGGTATATTGAGCACTTATTGCTGCCGCATATTATTGCCACTGTGCGCCTGATATGTTATGCGCTTATTGCTGCCGCATGTTATTGCCACTGTGCGCCTGGTATATTACGCGCTTATTGCTGCCGCATATTATTGCCACTGTGCGCCTGGTATATTGAGCACTTATTGCTGCCGCATATTATTGCCACTGTGCGCCTGATATATTACGCGCTTATTGCTGCCGCATGTTATTGCCACTGTGCGCCTGGTATATTACGCGCTTATTGCTGCCGCATATTGTTGCCACTGGGCGCCTGGTATCTTGGGCACTTATTGCTGCCGCATGTTATTGCCACTGTGCGCCTGGTATATTACGCGCTTATTGCTGCCGCATATTATTGCCACTGTGCGCCTGGTATATTACGCGCTTATTGCTGCTGCATATTATTGCCACTGTGCGCCTGGTATATTACGCGCTTATTGCTGCCGCATATTATTGCCACTGTGCGCTTGGTATATTCAGCGCCTATTGCTGCCGCATATTATTACTGTTGTGCACTGGTTCTATTAAGCGCCTATTATTGCCGCATACGCTTACTATTGTGCGCCTGCTGTTTTCCGTGCCTATTGCTGCCGCATATGGCTAGGCTTGTGCGCCTGTTGTATTAAGCGCATATTACTGCCGCATATTCTTACTTTTGTGCGCGCTTCTTTTCTTTGGTATGGATCAGCACGCAGCCACGTCCTCGGTGGCACAGCCGCTTGTCTCCGGCATTTCAGCCCTTGGCCTCTGCTCGGTATGCCACCTTAGAGCCACGCGCAGTACTGAGCCTGATGCACTATGTGTCCAATGTGAGGCAGCAGGGGGACCCTCTGGCCTGGACCAGTCTCAGCCACAGTTTCTTGACAGTTCCCCTGGGGCTACCCCGGATTTGGAGGGCAGTCTTGACCAATCCGGCATCCCGGGGGCCCTTGTACCCCGGCGATTGGAGGCTGCTTCCATTTCCTGGGTGGATCTCTTTAAGGGTATTCATGCCTTTGTCCAAATGCAGACGGCTTCCCGTCCAGGCCCTTCTGATCCGACCGCCCCTGTGGTTCCTGTTGTTTCTGCGGTTCCTGCGTTGGCTGCATCTGCGGCGCCTCCTGCGACCTCTGCTACGGTGGCTGCGCCTAGGGATCCTGTGCCTGGTCCCTCACAGCCTTATCGGGAGCGGGACATCCCGCCACTGGACAGTCCGGATCAATCGGACCAGGAGTTTTCGCCGGACGAGTCCGACCTCCCGGACGAGGGGGACCTCCCCCCGGGGATTGAACATGAGGCGGTTCTTCCCTAAGGAGGACCTCTCGGACCTCGTGACTCAGTGTCTGGCGGAGTTAGATATCACTGGTCCCAGCGCTTCGGTTCCTTCGGCGCAGAACCCTCTGCTGGAAGGTCTTCGTCCTACAGCCCGCCATTTTCCTTTCTTGCAGGCGGCTCAGCAACTAATTGAATTGGAATGGGCGGCACCGGCGGCTTCCTTCAAAGGGAGCCGGGCCCTGAAAGGTATGTACCCGTTGGCTCCGGCTCTCCGGGACCTGTTGGCATGTCCTCAGGTGGACGCCTTAATTAGCGCTGTGGTCAAGCGCACTACAATTCCAGTGGAAGGGGGGACAGCCCTTAGGGAGCCCCATGACAGACGAATGGACACCATTCTGAAGCAAACGTTTGAGGTGGCGGCTCTTTCTTTGCGGATTGCGGCCTGCTGCACTGTGGTGACACGTGCCTGCTTGTCTCAGGCCAGGAACAACGCTCCAGCGGCCGACATGGAGTCCGCTCTTTCCTTCCTCACCGATGCCGCATCGGATTTGGTTCGCACTACTGCTAAGGGGATTTCATCCTCCGTAGCCGCCAGGAGGCAGCTCTGGATCCGGCCATGGTCAGCTGATGCGCCTTCAAAGTCTCGTCTCACCAGGTTACCCTTTCAGGGCTCGTTTCTGTTTGGCAGTGACCTTGATAAGCTAGCCACTACCTGGGCTGCCTCTCCTGTGCCTAGACTCCCGGAAGACCGATCCAGAAGGGGACAGCGCTCTTTTCCACGGCCCTACAGGGGCAGGAGTTCCCAGCGCTTTGTTCCGTATAGGGGGCGCTATCAGGCGACTCGTCCTCCGGCCAGGAATCAGTCCTTTCGGACCAAGCAGCGCAAGCGGGGGGCGGGCCCGGGCTCGGGCCCCAGTTGCGCACCACAATGAGTATTTGCCGATTCATCTGGGGAACGAAGCCATAGGGGGCAGGTTGACCCTCTTCTACCCCAGATGGGTCGAGATTACGTCGGACCAGTGGGTCCTCGCCGTTATCCGGGACGGATATTATCTGGATTTTCGCCTTCTTCCTCCGGACAAGTTTGTGGAATCTTCATGTCCCCGGCACAAGGAGGCAGCGTTAGAAGCTACCCTGGCGAGGCTCCTGTCCTTGAACGCCATCCTCCCAGTACCTGCCTGGGAAGTGAATTCTGGACACTATTCCATTTATTTCATGGTACCCAAGAAAGGGGGCACTTTTCGGCCTGTACTGGACCTCAAGTCGGTCAATCGCTACTTACGGGTACCAAGGTTTCGTATGGAAACTCTGCGCGCCGTCAAAGCCGCAGTCCAGCCCGGGGAATTCCTCACGGCCTTAGACCTGTCAGAGGCATACCTGCATATTCCGATCCATCCAGATCATCAGCGCTACCTGCGCTTCAAGGTTCTGGGCCGCCACTTCCAGTTTCGGGCTCTGCCCTTTGGGTTGGCCACGTCCCCACGGACTTTCACCAAAGTGGTAGTAGTGGGGGCTGCGGCCCTCAGGCGAGAAGGGATTCTGGTCCATCCCTACCTAGACGACTGGCTGATCAGGGCGAAATCTCGAGAGGAGAGCCTGCGGACAACCAACAGAGTGATCGCCCTTCTGGAAAGCTTGGGCTGGGTAATCAACCTCAGCAAGAGCTGCCTATTGCCTTCCCAGTCATTAGAGTATCTGGGAGTGCTATTCGACACCCGGGCGGACACGGTCAGTCTTAAGACCAAGAGACAGTTGAAACTTTAGCAACGTATCCAGTATCTGATGAGGGTCAGTCGGCCCATAGCCTGGGATTATCTGCAGGTTCTGGGTCTCATGGCATCCACCCTGGAAGTGGTGCCTTGGGCGCGGGCCCATATGAGACCTCTACAGCATTCCCTGCTCTCTCGCTGGAGCCCCCGTCGACGGGACTATTCCACGCACCTTCCTCTACCGGCCAGAGTTCGGATCCAGCTGCGGTGGTGGTTGCAGTCCAACCACCTGAGCAGGGGGTCGGCGATGTCCTCGCCCACGTGGACCTTGCTCACCACGGATGCCTGCCTAAGCGGCTGGGGAGCACATTGCGAGGAGCTCACCGCGCAAGGACGATGGAACAAAGAAGAGTCAACGTGGAACATCAATCGCCTAGAAGCCCGGGCAGTCCGCTTGGCCTGCCTTCGACTCGCTCACAGACTAAGGCACAGAGCTGTCAGAGTGATGTCCGACAACGCCACCACGGTGGCCTACATCAACCGGCAGGGCGGAACCAGAAGCCGACAAGTCTCTCTAGAGATCGCCCCACTGATGGTTTGGGCAGAGGCGAATCTGCAAGACATCTCCGCCGTCCACATTACCGGGAAGGACAATACCACAGCAGACTTCCTCAGCAGAGAAAGCCTGGATCCGGGAGAGTGGCAGCTGTCCCACACAGCTTTCCAGATGATTGTCGATCATTGGGGGATTCCGGCCATGGATTTACTGGCGGACAAGTCCAATGCTCAGGTACCCAGGTACTTCAGCCACAGGCGCGACCCGTTCTCACGCGGCATCGATGCCCTGGTCCAGCCGTGGCCTCCAGGGACTCTCCTGTATGCCTTCCCTCCGTGGCCTCTGCTGGGCGCCCTCATCCACAAGATTCAGACTCACTGGGGCCTAGTTCTTCTAGTGGCACCAGACTGGCCAAGAAGACCCTGGTACGCGGACATGAGAAGACTACTGGCGGGGGAGCCCCTTCCCCTGCCTCCTCTCCGGGACCTTCTACATCAAGGTCCCATTCTACACGGGGATCCAGCTCAATTCTCTCAGTCTGGCCCTTGAGAGGGCTAGACTGAAGAATCGAGGTTACTCGGGGCCCGTGATTGATACACTCCTCCGAGCTCGCAAGTTTTCCACATCCCTCACATACATCCGGATCTGGAGAGTGTTTGAAGCCTGGTGCGACGCTCACGACACCAATCCACATGCCACCACCATACCTATTGTGTTGAATTTTCTGCAGGATGGGCTTCAGAAGGGTCTCTCCCTCAGCTCCATCAAGGTTCAGGTAGCGGCACTGTCTTGCTATGGTCCCAGGAGGGATGGCAAGACCATCGCCAAACACCCTGATGTCTCTCGTTTCCTGCTGGGTGTCAAGCATATTCGCCCGCCACTAAAGTGGCCTGTGCCCTTATGGAATCTTAATCTTGTTTTGGATTTCCTCGCGGGATCCACCTTCCGACCCCTTCGGGGCTTGTCTCTTCGGTCTCTCACCCTGAAGTTGGTGTTCTTGCTGGCGGTGTGTTCCGCACGCCGCATCTCTGAGCTACAGGCACTGTCCTGCCGTGATCCCTTTCTACGAATCACTCCGGAGGCTATCCATCTTCGGACGGTTCCCTCCTTTCTACCTAAAGTGGTTTCACAGTTTCATCTTAACCAAACTATATCCTTGCCTACCACGGTAGGTTTGAAGAAATCTGAAGAAGGCCGTTTATTACGCCATCTCGACATCGGCAGATTGCTGCCCAGGTATTTGGACGTGACACAAGACCTGCGAAAGACGGACCACCTGTTCGTCCTCCACAGCGGGAAGAAGCAAGGTGAAGCGGCCTCTCGGCCCACCATTGCCCGCTGGATTCAGGAAGTTGTCAGAGCAGCCTACGTGGAGGCTGGGAAGGCTCCGCCTCTTCAGGTTAAGGCTCATTCCACCAGAGCACTCGCAGCGTCCTGGGCGGAGTCCAGGATGCTATCACCTGCAGAGATCTGCAAAGCAGCGACATGGTCCTCCCTCCATACCTTCTCCAGGTTCTACCGCCTGGATGTCCAGGCCAGGGAGGACTCTGCTTTTGCGAGGGCGGTACTACATGGTCCTCAGGCAGCCTCCCGCCCTGGCTGGGAGTAAAGCTTTGGTACATCCCATTTGTTCTGAGTCCATCTGGCTACACGCCAGGAAATGTTTGGATTACTTACCTGGTAATCCCCTTTTCCTTAGTGTAGACAGATGGACTCAGCATCCCACCCTGCTGCCTGTGTACATGGGTTCACCGATTCCAGGTAAGCCATGGCTTTTCTTTCCATGAGAGCGTACGCTCTATCCGGGTCCACGCCTTCCGGTTGTGAATGCTGGCGGTCTCCAGCCACTGTCAATCGGTCAGGGGGATCCTGTTTCTCCTTTTTACTTTTCACTGAGCGTCAGTACACGCATCCATAACAGCTTTTGCAAGGAAGATTACTGAATCGCTGCGCTTCCTGTGGGGCTATATACCCCCGTGCTGACGTCAGATCCGTCTCCAACTGCTAGCACGCGGATACTATCCCATTTGTTCTGAGTCCATCTGTCTACACTAAGGAAAAGGGGATTACCAGGTAAGTAATCCAAACAATAATGAAGTAACATTTAATAAAGGAATGTGTATTTAAGAAATGTTATGGTGAATGATATTGACTGTATGAAAAAATATACAGGATCCCTTATTGTGATTCAGTATTATTGTGCAACAGTTTGGACTATGTAGCGGGAACGGTGGTTATTTTATCATATGAGCATGTTATAAACTGAAATTTGCCTTGAAACAAGACTGACATACAATCATTCAGAGAAGCAGAGCTATACTGGCTGGACTGCTGTTCTTGATTTCTCACAGCTGCTCAATTGATACAAGGTATTTTTCTGCAGCTACTCACTGTAGCACTTGTCATGCAGTTGTTGCTATAGATGGAAACCAGCAGGGAGAGTGCCTGCTGGTTTCCATCCACATGGGTTGGAACAGGGTCCTGACCTATTCATCATTTGCCTAAAATGAACATGAGATAATGTGGTAGACAGGGCATTATCACAATCCAAACTACAGAAATATTTCTCTCCCAGTATAGGAAAGATTTTATTCTCTTGACTAACAGTATTTTTTGTGTTTAGGTGCTGTGCTAGTCTTTTTGCCAGGAATGGCAGAAATTAAGATGCTGTACGAGCAGCTGCAGTCGAATGCACTTTTCAGCAACAGATGTGCTAAGCGGTAAGTCAGAAACTGTTACTTGGAATAGCTATAGCTTATGATTGCTCCATCTTTTTCTATCTCTCCCAGTGGATACACCATTGCAGGCAGTATTTCCCATTGTCTTAAATGGGGATAATCACTGCATTGTTTTTCAAAATCTGTAAAAATACATTAACTTCCAAAATTTGGGATTCACAAGAATTTTGACTTCCAGTCCCATGTGATGAATTTAAATAATAAAACAATGAATCTGTGATACTCTATCCCAATTTTTGAAACAATCAGTTTATTCCTTGGTAGATATTTTGCATATCAGCATGCAATCCACTGTTGTACATATCAGGCTTAGGTGCCAGCATTGTGGGTGCTTGAGCACCCCCAATATTATCTCCTGCTCTTATGAAGATCAGAAGCTAAAAGCTCTGTGCTGCAGGGTTGTTGGGGAGATTAGTAAGGAAATGCTGCTGTCTCCTTGCTGCTGCTCCTGTATCCTCATGCAGCCCATTGGCTGGCTGTGAAATACAGGCGAGGACAAGCAAGAAATGCCTCTCTCCTCTGAAACTGCTGTGTCAGCCCCCTGCAGCTTGTTGGCTGGCTATAGAATGTCTGACCAATGGGTTGCAGGGAAGGGCAGGCACTGTACTTCTGCCTCCTAGTTACTGCTCCCATCTCCCCCTGCAGCCTATTGTCTAGCTGTATAATGTCTAACCAGTGGACTTCCGGGGGGCCCAAAGAGTAGCAGCACTATATGACAGTCTTTCTAAGGTACAGTGGTGATGGGAGGGCTGCTGATAGAAGGTCTGGAAAAGGTAAAAGCGAGACAGGAACTATAAGGAGGTTGAGAGAGGGGCTGAGAGAACTTCTAGAAGATGGCTTAAAAGGGGATACTGGCTGGGAGACAGAATACTGCTGTGAGGGTCTGGGAGAGGAAGTGAAAGAAGGAATTGCGGCTGGGACAGGAGAAGGCAAGGAACTATGATGGGAAAAGGACTGGAGCTGTGGAAGAGGGCTCAGAGAAGATGGGCTGTGAGAAGGAGACAATAGCTGAAAGAAGGGAAAAGGGGCTACAAGCTGGGAGAGAAGACATGGGCTATGATAAGAGGAACAGGAGTGAATGGTTGGGTAAAGGGAACTTAAAAGGGAGAGAAAAGTGAAGGTTATTGGAAAAGGAATTTGTGGACAGAGGAGAGGGGGCTGATAGGGGTGGTAAATCAAGAAGAGTGTTGTAAGAAGAGGGGATCATGTTGGAGGGAAGAGGTGAGGAGAGATATGAAGGGAGAGATTAGAAGGAGGTAAGAGAAAATAATGAGCTGTGGAGAGACAGATGGTGGATAGAGAAAAATAAATGGTAGCTTTTGGTCTTCCTTTCATTTATCTAAGGTTAAAAGAAAAAAGGAATGAGAGAAAGCTAAGAGCCAACTGCAAGCAGAAACAGAGGATAGATTCAAACTACAGACAAATGTTGAAAATTGTTAATGTTCGGTGAAGATTTCTGCACTAGCTGTGCAGGGTCAAAGGGGGGGGGAAGGTGATATCCTCCCTTCTTTTTGAGCCCTAAGCCCCCTGGATAAATAAGGTATTTTATTAACAGAATGGGGAAGTGAGAGCAGGTTGTGAGGGCATACAATATCATAGGCTCAAAATTGCTTAAAAATTTGCAACTCCAGTATTCAGGGGCTGTGATCAGGGCTTGAACTGAGGGGGATTTTAGGTGAACGTTGTTCCCTTTTGTTCACAAAAAAAAAAATAAAAATTTCCTAGTGTGTAGATAATTGGACTCAGGACCAGTGGGTTTATGCTCTCCTGCAGCAGATGGAGACGGAGCAAACTGACACCATTTGAAATGACAGGTACCAGGAAGTGGATCCCAATTTTAAGCAAAAGAAAACCTAAAATCCAACACACCGGGAAAGCCACTCTTCAGATCGCGACTAATCCCAGCCCCCGCTCACCTGCCCTGGCCGCGTCCATGGGTGCCAGTCTCTGGGGCAGCCCCAGTCCTCTCTCCCATCCTCCCGGGGGCAGCCGGTGCCAAGAGCGAGAGCAGCCCGGGGCGGATCGCGAGGCGGCTTCCAGCAGCCCTTGCCGGTGATGGTGAATGGGCGCACGCCGTGACCTCTGACGTCCAGCCGGGCGCTGAGGTCACGGCGTGCGTGCGTTCATGCACCTTCGCTGCCATGAGCGCACGCCGTGACCTCTGAAGTCCAGCCGGGCACTCAGGTCACGGCGTGCGTTCATGCACCCTTGCCGGCGGGGGCTGACCTGACGCTCGCTGACCTGACGCTCCACACTAACGCAGGGGTAAGGGTAGGTGGTAAATTAGCAGGTTAAACATGCGGCAAAACTGCAGGTTAAAAAAGCAACAATCGGGGCACACGTTACTGTATGGGAGGGAATAGCTAATCCGATCGTTTACATCTCATATACATGCCGCGGGCGGAAAGGGTTTCCCGTTGATTTAAAGAAGCGGTAAGGATGGGTTAAAAGGGATAGTGAATCGCGGGTTGGACTAACGCGGCCAAATTGTGAGTAGAAAGCGGGTTAGAAGCAGGGTAACCACGGCCGCATTTTACTGTATCGGCCTGTAGGTTAGGCTTTGTTCTCACATGCCCCATGGTAGGCTGTGGTGGCCATTTTTGTGCAGTCTTCTGTGTGTGCTGCTGCTCTCTATAGATCATTGGCGTGCGCAGCGCGCCAGCTCTGCACATGCATTGTACACTCAGTTTTTAGCATGCTTTTTACGCACACAAACTTCTTTACAAGCTTAATTTGGCACATAGGTTGTGCGTGTGCCTTGCTGCGCTTTCTTCTAGGCGCTTTATTTTTGGGCGCATTTCATTTTTTAACACGAGCCGTTCCAATGCACGTTTACCGCCGCAGTGGTGCCGATAAGCAAGAAGCATCTTCCTATTTGTGTTGCCTGTCATATTTGGGCTTCTCAGCCTGACCTGGCTTCTAACCTGTCAGCGCTGCTCAGACTCTCAGGGAAAGTTATCTTCCTCTGATTTTGCTAACCAGGCTCTTCCCATTCTGATAATGGCTTTGACTGGGGGGATGCCAGATCTTGGTTCTCCCTTGACTGGCTCCTCCGCTGGCAAGGGTAGTTCTATGGGACTAGCTCCTGTTCCTTCTGGACTTGGTTTGGACCTGGCTGCTTTTTCTCAGATGGAATTTTTTCAAGGCATAAAAGCCTTTCTTTCGGCACAGTCCTTAGTTTCCCCCACTTCTGTCTGGTCGGACCCTCAGCCGGTGGCTCCTCTCTCTTCCAGTCCTATGCTTAATCACCGGGGCTCGCCTCTGCTTCCTGTGGGTGTTCCCGACAGAATCTATATGGCACTGATGATGATTATCCTGAATCCCTGGAAGATAGGGAAATTCCTCCAAGGCTGGAACCAGATCAAACCATGTTGCAGTTCTTTCATAGAGATGAACTGCTGGCCCTGATTTCTCAGATCTTGAAACAGATGGGTGTCCCTGGTTCTGATGTCATGTCAGAGCCGAGGAAGAATCCTATTTTGGTTTCCTTACATAAAGCAGCTTCTTTTTTTTTTTCCTGTCGATGCCATTCAGGAATTGATTGATCTGCAATGGGACGCCCCAGAGGCAAATTTTAAAGGGGGTCGGACATTGGAAGGTCTGTACCCCCTGGATCTGGCTGTGAGAGAGCGTTTGCATTTTCCCAAAATGAATTCCCTTGTTTGTACTATTTCTAAGCAGACTATTCCCCGTAAAGGGAGGAGCAGCCTTGAAGGATATACATGATAGAAGGATTGAAGCTATTCTTAAGCAAGCCTTTGAGGTGGTGGCGATGAATATACAGATTGCCTTCTGTTGTGCCCTAGTGGCGAGATCTTGTCTGCTTCTCTCTCAGGAGGTTGATGAGTCTGGAGGGAATTCCAGAGCGGTTATGGAACCTGCTGCCAACTTTTTAGCAATCACAGGCTGTGATTTGGTCCGGACCTCTGCCAAAGGAGTGGCTTTGGTGATAGCAGTTAGGTGTCAACTGTCGTTGCAATATTGGTCAGCTGATGCAGCATCCAATGCCAATCTTACCAAGTCTTGCTCTTATTTGGGAGCAAGTTGGAGAAATTGGCCAGTAAGTGGGGCGAGTCTTTGGTTCCTCTGTTGCTGGAGGATAAGAAGCAGTTAGTGCTGCTTTGGTATGAGAGGTCGTCTCTGGGGTTCCAGGTGTTTTCATTCCTATAGATGGAAGACCTTTCAGCAGACTCAGCCTTTCAATAGGTCTCTGTCCTTTCGTCCCAGACAGCCCAAGAGAGGAGCAGGCTCGGGTGGCGGACCTGCCCGAGCCTCCCAATGAAGGCTTGCCGACCCAACTTCTGGAACAGGAAATAGGGGGTTCCCTGTACGTACCAGGATCAGTCCAGACTGCTGGGTTATGTCTCCCCTCCAGCAGATGGAGTCAGAGAGAAAACTGAACGCACCCCCCAGATATACTGGTGTGCCACCTGCTGTCCTTAAGTATTTCCTCTGACTCCAGCAGATGAGAGACATAACCTGCGGTTTGTCCTGACTAAATTCTTTTCAGGTGTTTTCTTCTCTTTTTTTCCGCCTAAACTATCTACGCTGTCTAGCTCAACTGTGTTTTCCATAGTTTTACAAAAAAAAAAAAAAGAGTGTTTATTTCTTGGGTGTTCTTAATTTAACAGCGGTGCTCGTTTTGGCTCAGTGTTCAGGCAGGCTTGGAGAGCCTTGCTCTCCCTCTATACCCGGATTAAGTGTCCCTTTGGTCTTGGGGGAGAGTTCACCGGTGGGCCGGTCACCCTCCTTTCCCCCCCCCCCCCCCCCGGGGGCTTGTTTGCCAGTGGAAACTGAAGAGGGCTTTTCTTAAATTTAAAAAAAAAAAAAAAAGTTACTCCATCGCGAGCACTTAAGTCCTGCTGGTTGCAGGCAGTACTCTGTTTTATGCCCTAGCCTGCCGCGCTTACCAGGGACTCCGGAGGGGGTGGATTGTTATTCACCCGGCGCTTTTTCCAGCTTCTGTTTGGCGCGCTTTTTGGTTACTGGGTAAGCTCTTACCTTTGGCGCATCTTCTGTCCTGTCTCCAGATGCCGCGATCTTCGGCCTGCACGGCCTGTGGTAGGGCGGGGGCGCGACTCTCCAGGGAGGGTCTCTGCTCCCGTTGTATTCCCGGGGGCGAGGGACCCTCCCGGGGGCCGAGCGCTGCCCGCAGTGGCACGGTACCGTCTTCTTCAGCACGGCAGGGGAGACTGGCTGCCACGCGGTCGTCAGCCCCGCCTCCCTGTGAGAGGGAGCCGGCGGCCATTTTAGACGCGCGGCAGCCTGCTGAGTTGGATTCGGAGGATGAGGGTTCCTCTCCTCTCTCGCCGCCTGATTTAAGCCCACGCTGTGGAACTAGCCTGAATGGTCCTCCAGCCCCTCCCCCTTCGGGCTCCACTAAACGGAAGGTGCCTTTCTCCTCAAAGTTTGTACTTTTAATGCATCAGGCATTCTTAGAGGCAGAGGCAGGCTGGGAGCCGGATGACCCCCCCCCCCCCCCCCCGCGAAGGTTCCTAGGGTGTCTCCTATCACAGGCATAGCGGGGGTGACTAGAAAAGCGGGGGCTTCAGGGGGAGCCGGCAATATATCTTTAGGGGACACGAGGGATCCGGGAAGACTGGATGTCGACCAGGGATCTCCGGATGCTGCTGAGGCAGGGGTCTCGGAGCCACAGGAGGCTCTCGAGGGGGATGACCCCGAAATTTTGCGCCTGTTTGGCAAGGATGAGCTTAATTTTCTCATCCAGCATGTGTTAAAGGAGTTAGAGATTCCCGCCCTGCAGCAAGACACAGATACGTCTACGGGGGATGTAGCAATGGCGGGTTTGAGGGCCCCCCCGCAAACTTTTCCTTTACATCCCAAAGTTGTACAGCTGGTATCTAAAGAATGGGAGGTTCCAGAGGCATCCCTGCGTGTTAGCAGGGCGATGAATAAGTTGTACCCTCTGCCCTCACAGTCTTTGGAAATTTTTAAGGTTCCTGCCGTCGATTCGGCGGTCACCGCTGTGGTGAAGCATACTACCATCCCGGTCACGGGAGGCGTAGCGTTGAAGGATCTTCAGGACAGGAAGTTAGAGGTTCTCCTGAAGCGCATGTTTGAAGTAGCGGCCCTGGGGGTCCGTGCAGCAGCTTGCAGCAGTATGGTGCAGAGAGCCACTCTCCGCTGGGTTCAGCAGTTGCTTACCACGCAGGAGCTCCCGCCTGCCGAGGCGGAGCAGGCCAACTGCGTGGAGGCGGCGGTCGCTTACACAGCGGACGCCTTGTATGATTTGTTACGAACCTCTGCCCGTACTATGTCCTCAGCGGTCGCTGCTCGCCGATTACTTTGGCTTCGCCGTTGGTCGGCGGACGCCTCGTCTAAGTCGCATCTAGCCACCTTCCCCTTCAAGGGGAAGTTATTGTTTGGTGAGGAATTGGACCAACTCATCAAAGACCTGGGGGGATAATAAGGTATATAAATTGCCGGAGGACAAGCCCCGTCAGTTTCGTCCTTTCGGGAATGCGCGATCCCGGTTCCGGGGGCAGTGCAGATTTCGCTCCGGAAGGGGTGGTTCTTTTTCGCAGAAACAGCAAGGCCCGAGGTCGCAGTCGTGGTCTCCTTGGTCTTCTTCCTTTCGTGGCAGGCGGCCGCAGCGATTGGGAGCTTCCCAGCAACCGTCCGCCGGGAAACCTCCCCAATGAAGGCGCGCTGGCCCACTCCTCCTTCCCCCGCATCGGAGGTCGGTTATCCCTGTTTTGGGAGGAGTGGGTCAAAATCACGTCGGATCAGTGGGTTCTCGACGTGGTGCGCTACGGTTACGAGTTGGACTTTGCTCGGCCCCTCCGGGACTTTTTTATGATATCGCCTTGCGGGCCTCGAGAAACGCAGCTGGTTATCGCCCAGACGGTAAACCACTTACGGGCCCTCGGAGCGGTGCTACCCGTTCCCTCGGACGAGACAAGAACGGGCCGCTATTCCATTTATTTCCTAGTCCCGAAGAAGGAAGGTACGTTCCGTCCTATTCTGGATTTGAAGCGAGTAAACAAGGCGTTACGCGTTCCCCGGTTTCGCATGGAAACTCTACGGTCTGTTATTGCGGCCGTCCACAAGGGAGAATTTTTGGCTTCTTTGGATCTAGCCGAGGCGTATCTCCACATCGGAATCCGGGAACGGCATCAGAGATATCTAAGATTCATGGTGTTGGGAGAACATTACCAGTTTTGCGCCCTTCCATTCGGCCTAGCTACGGCTCAGAGAGTGTTCACCAAGGTTCTTGTGGTAGTCGCAGCCTCCCTGCGACGTCAAGGGGTATTGGTACATCCCTACCTGGACGATTGGCTCATACGGGCGAAATCGGAGAGCGACTGCAACCGGGCGGTCCAGTTGGTGGTACAGCAACTTCAGTCGCTAGGCTGGGTGATCAACTTTGCAAAGAGCCAGCTAATTCCAAGTCAACGATTGGAATTTTTGGGAGCGCGTTTCGATACCCTGGTGGGCAAGGTGTTCCTGACTCGGCAGAGGATGGAGCATCTGATGTGTCAGGTGCAGAGGCTTCTGGGTCTCCACTTGCCCACAGCCTGGGATTATATGCAGGTCATTGGACATATGGTGTCTACTCTGGAGATGGTACCGTGGGCTTTTGCTCATATGCGGCCGTTGCAAAGGGCTCTCCTTTCGCGCTGGGATCAGAAATCCGAGGATTACGGAGTACAGTTACCTCTGTTGGAGCCGGCGCGATCCAGCTTAGCGTGGTGGTTGGTCCCGGACAATCTGCTACAAGGAGTGGACCTCGAGCCCCCCATTTGGGTCATAGTGACGACGGATGCCAGTCTGACCGGTTGGGGAGCTGTCTGTCAATCACGTGCGGTACAAGGATCGTGGACCCCTCGCCAAGCTTCATGGTCCATCAACCGTCTGGAGACCAGGGCGGTCCGTCTCGCCTTGCGTCAGCTTCTGCCCTTGGTGCGGGGACGGGCAGTTCGGGTCCTGACAGACAACGCAACCACGGTAGCATACATAAATCGCCAGGGCGGCACGAGAAGTCAGCAGGTGGCGGTCGAGGCGTCCTTGTTAATGACCTGGGCGGAGCGCCACCTCGCCCGCATCGCGGCCACTCACATCGCAGGCGTAGACAACGTGCAAGCGGATTATCTCAGTCGTCAGCACTTGGATCCCGGGGAATGGGAGCTCTCGGACCAGGCGATGAGTCTCATCACCCGGCGATGGGGGGTGCCGCGACTAGACCTGATGGCAACTCGGCTCAACGCCAAGGCAGCGCGTTTTTTCAGCCGGAGGCGAGAACACGGATCGGAGGGGGTGGATGCTCTAGCGATTCCATGGCCTTATCACATCCTCCTATATGTGTTTCCCCCCTGGCCCTTGGTCGGCAAGGTGTTGAGGCGTCTAGAATCCCATCAGGGTCCAGTGATTCTGGTGGCTCCCGAGTGGCCAAGAAGACCATGGTTTGCCGACCTCGTCAATCTAGCCAGAGACGGGCCTTTACGGTTGGGCCACCTTCCGAACCTTCTTCGTCAAGGACCAGTATTTTTCGATCTAGCGGATCGCTTTTGTCTGGCGGCTTGGCTTATGAACGGAGGCGCTTGAGAAAGAAAGGTTATTCTGAACCGGTGATTTCTACCTTGATTCGCGCGCGGAGACCCTCTACCACGCTTGCTTATGCCAGGGTGTGGAAAGTTTTTGATTCCTGGTGCACGGCCGCCCAAGTTCAGCCTCGTCGTGCGGTCATAGCGGACATCCTTACTTTTCTTCAGGATGGTCTGAAGAAGGGGTTAGCTTACAGTTCGCTGAGAGTCCAGGTGGCGGCTCTGGGTTGTTTGAGGGGAAAGATTGAAGGCTCCTCTCTCGCATGTCATCCGGATGTGTCCAGATTCTTGCGCGGTGTTCGAAATTTGCGTCCTCCTCTCAGAGCCCCTTGTCCTTCCTGGAACCTGAATTTGGTACTCAAGGGCCTCACCGTCGCGCCCTTTGGGCTGCTGAAGCGAGCCACCTTAAAGGATCTTACCCTCAAGACAGTGTTTTTAGTGGCTATAGCGTCCGCGCGTCGGGTATCGGAGCTACAGGCACTCTCGTGCAGGGATCCGTTCTTGCGTATCTCTGACTCCGGGGTCTCGTTACGTACGGTTCCTTCGTTCTTGCCTAAGGTCGTATCGGCTTTTCACGTCAATCAGTCCGTGGACTTGCCGTCGTTCTCGGAGAAGGAGCTGCGGTCTTCTCATGGTTCCGACTTGAAGCGTTTGGATGTTCGTCGAGTGCTTTTGCATTATTTGGAGGTCACCAATGCTTTTCGGCGGTCGGATCATCTGTTCGTGTTGTGGCAGGGGGCCAAAAAGGGTTTACAGGCCTCTAAAGCAACTATTGCCCGATGGCTGAAGAGCGCGATAGCAGCCACGTACATTGGGTGTGGTAAGTCCGTTCCAGACGTGGCTTAAAGCTCACTCTCTCCGTTCACAGGCGTCTTCCTGGGCTGAGAGTACTCTGGTCTCTAGCCAGGAGATTTGCAGGGCGGCCACTTGGAAGTCGTTGCATACTTTTGCCCGACATTATCGAGTAGATGTTCGGGGGTCGTCGGCCGATTCTTTTGGCAGCAGTGTGATTCGAGCGGGACTCTCAGGGTCCCATCCCATTTGAGGCGGCTTGGGTACATCCCAGCAGTCTGGACTGATCCTGGTACGTACAGGGAAAGGAAAATTATGTTTCTTACCTGATAATTTTCGTTCCTGTAGTACCAAGGATCAGTCCAGACGCCCGCCCTATATTGTGCAGGAGACTCCGCTCGAATCCCGTTTTCTATCACACTTCTGGTTTGAACATGGTAAGTGAAATTTTCCTCATGTCTCTTTTGGGGAAAGAATGTCTTCGGACTGCAGATTTGTTGTTCGCTTCGTTTGCGCATTGCGTTGGATTAGTTTGCCTTTTACTGTTTTTTGCCTTACTTACTACTTGAGCTAGACAGTTGCAATGGTTCTTTGGCTAAGTGTGCGGAGGAGTTCTTTTCTTCTTCTGCTTTGTTATCCATTATACTGAAGGACAGCAGGTGGCACACCAGTATATCTGGGGGGTGCGTTCAGTTTTCTCTCCGACTCCATCTGCTGGAGGGGAGACATAACCCAGCAGTCTGGACTGATCCTTGGTACTACAGGAACGAAAATTATCAGGTAAGAAACATAATTTTCCTATGTCTCTCTCTCTTTTGTCAGAGGTGAGTTGGGATCATATTGGACCAGTGGGTCCTGGAGGTGGTATAAGAAGGGTATTCACTGGAATTTTGCAGTATTCCTCGGGATGTGTTCATAGTGTTCCCTTGCCACTCCCTACAGAAGAAGCAGGCAATGAGGTTTACGCTTCAAAGGCTCCTTAGACTGTAGGCTGTGGTTCCTGTGCCCACAACTCAAAGAATGGGGGCGATATTCCATTTATTTTGTGCCAAAGAAGGAGGGCTCCTTTCATCCCATCCTGGATCTCAAGAGGGTCAAATCAATTATTTGAAGGTGACTCATTTTCGCATGGAAACCTTACGCTCTGTGATAATGGTGCAACAGTCGGGGAAATTTCTCATCTCCTTGGATCTGTCAGAAGCTTACCTTCATATACCCATCCGATTGGAACACAAACTCTTTCTATGCTTTATGGTATTTGGGTGCCATTATCCGTTTCAGGCACTGCCTTTTGGTCTAGCCACCTCTCCCAGAACATATTTTCCAAGGTTATGGTGGTGGTAGTGGAGGCCTTGTGAAAAGAAGGAAATCAGGTGCACCCGTATTTGGATGATTGGCTGATTCGAGCCAAGTCTCTGGAAGAGAGCCGCCTAGTGACCCACAAGGTGATCTCCTTATTGCAGGAGCTCAGCTGAGTGATGAAACCTGTCCAAGAGCAATCTTCATCTATCCCAGTCATTGGAATATCTGTGGGTCCAGTTCGACACGGGACAGGACAGTTTTCCTACCGGAAGTTCAGATTCAGAAATTGTCTCAAGTGCATCAGTTGATAAACATCATATGACAGATGGTGTGGTCCTACTTGCAGGTGCACAGCTTAATGGTGGCTACCCTGGAATTGGTGCCATGGGCATGGGTTCATATGCATTTTCTTCAGTGCTTTCTGCTATCTCTTGGAACCTGCAGTCTCAAGAATATGTAATTCGGCTCCACTTACCAATGGAAATCTGCTCCCACCTCCAGTGGGTGGTTGCAGGAGGATCATCTGAGAAAGGAAGTTCACTTGTCCTCTCCGAACTGGTTGGTACTCACAACAGATGCGAGTCACCATGGTTGGGGAGCTCACTGTCTGGAGTTAATAGCCCAAGGATGTTGGAATCTGAAGAATACCACTGGAACATCAATTGTCTGGAGGCCTGGGTGGAACAGGCTGGCATGCTTGCAGTTCAGCCATAGGCTGTGGAATCAAGCGGTTTGCGTGATGTCATACAATGCGACGACAGTGGCCTATATAAATCGCCAAGGAGGAACCAAGCGCCAGCAAGTGTCGCAGGAAATAGACCAGCTTATGGAATGTCGGAAGATCATCTGCAGATGATCTGGGCCTCTCACATTGCAGGAAAAGAGAACATAAAAACAGATTTGCTCCACAGGGAGAGTCTGGACCCAGGAGAGTGGGTGTTTTCAGCTGAGGTATTTCAGCTAATTGTGGATCGCTGGGGCCTTCCGTTCCTAGACCTACTAGCAACTTCTCAAAATGTGAAGGTTCCTCAATCCTACAGTCATAGGAGAGATCCATGGTCCCTGGGAATAGACGCTCTTGTACAGGTCTGGCCAGAAGACAGATTGATTTATGCTTTTCCTCGGTGGCCCTTGTTGAGGAGTATAATTCGTAAGATCGAAGGCCCCAGGAGGCTAGTACGCCTGGTGGCACTGAATTGGCCCATGCATCTGTGGTATGCAGATTGGCGACAACTCCTGGTGGAGGCCCCCCTTCATCTTCTGCCACACATGGACCTGTTACAGCAGGGAACAGTTCTTCATGAGGATCCAACTCGATTTTGTCTTACGGTTTGGCCCTTGAAAGTGCTCACCTGTTAAAGCGTGGTTATTCCTCTGCGGTGATTGCCACCTTACTCTGCGCTTGCAATTTCTCCATTTCCTTGACTTATGTGCAGTTTGGAGAATTTTTTAGGCCTGGTGTGAGAAGTGGGGTGTTCTTCCTCATTCAGTTAAAATCCCCCTCATTCTGGAATTGCAGGATGGGTTGAATAAAGGTTTGGCTCTTAATTCCTTGAAGGATCAGGTTGTGGCTCTTGCCTGTTTCAGAGGCCTAGTGAATGGTGTTTCATTGTCGTCTCATGCTGATGTGGCCTGTTTTTTTGATGGGAGTGAAGCATCTTCGGCCTCCCTTGAGGTTACTGGTTCCTTTGTGAAGTCTTAACTTGATGCTGGATTTTTTGGCGGGCCCTATGTTCTGACCACTGCATAACCTTTCCTTGCGGTTGTTAACCTTAAAGACTGTTCCTGGTAGCTATATGTTCAGCACGTCGAATTTCTGAGATGCAGGCCTTGTCTTGCCTGGAGCCATTCCTTCGGGTGACTCTAGGGGCGTTTACAACTTC
Organism: Rhinatrema bivittatum; assembly: GCF_901001135.1. Taxonomy (NCBI): domain Eukaryota; kingdom Metazoa; phylum Chordata; class Amphibia; order Gymnophiona; family Rhinatrematidae; genus Rhinatrema; species Rhinatrema bivittatum. Next base: position 244,005,616 of record NC_042617.1, read on the forward strand.
GTACTGTTCCATCCTTCTTGCCCAAGGTAGTCTTGGACTTTGGGTTGAATCAGTCAGTTACTTACAAACCCTGGATAAGGTCAGGGATGTGGAGGAGTACCTCCTCTTGTGCTCCTTGGATGTCAAGTGACTTGTGCGGTATCTGTGGTTTCTGAACCTTTTCGAAGGATGGATCGCCTGTTTGTTCTCCATGGCAGGAGTAAGTAGGGCGCTCCGGCTTCGTGGGCTACCGTAGCTCACTGGATTAAGAAGGTGGTCACGGCCGCATATGTGGATCATGGAAAGCTGTTGCCAACTCAGTTTAGGGCTTATTCCACTAGGGCTCAGGCAGTGTCATGGGCAGAGGTTAGTTTGTTGTCTCCCGTTGATATCTGCCGAGCTGCAACGTGGTCCTCCTTATGCACTTTTTCCAGGTTTTATCATCTAGATGTACTGGCCTGGGAGGATACAGCCTTTGCACGTGCAGTGTTGACTGGACCGTGAGCGGCCTCCCACCCTGTTGGGGAGTAGCTTTGGTATATCCCACTGTTCCTGAATCCATCTGTCTACACACTACAAAATGGAGAAATTACTTACCTGATAATTTTGTTTTCCTTAGTATTAATGGATGGACTCAGCTTCCCGCCCTCGGCGTCACATGAGTGTGTCTGTAGTCCTCCTGTGGGGCTTTGGGTGCCAAGGGATTACTGGTAAGTGTTCATCCAATCCCTAGCTTGAGGTACCTAGAATCTTACGTGAGTTCAGTGTTTATGGTTGGTTGAATACAGTTCTGGTTACCTATTTTTAATTGTTTTTAATCCGTTTTTGCTAGTCTGTCCACAGTTGCTTTTGAAGAGAACACTGGCAGGCTAGGGTCACTGCAGGGCTATATATACTGTGATGTCAGCTTGCTCCGTCTCCATCTGCTGGCAGGGGAGCACAAACCCACTGGTCCTGAGTCCATCTGACTGCACCAAGGAAAATGAAATTATCAGGTAAGTAATTTCTCCATTCCCTTGTTATATCCCATAAGACAGAACTAACTCCGGGCATTCCAAATTGAGGTCAGGAAGTTCCACATGCTGGGGAGAGGCCTGGATTTAGGCATGGGCAATTGCCTAGGGTGCCAGATTTTGAAGATGCCAAATATCCAGGCAAAAGATAAATGCAAATGTACCAAGAAGGAACCTGCTTTCACCATCTACTTCAAAGAGGCACTGCTAAGACATTCTGGAGGGAAGCTGGGTGGTTGGTGACCTTCCCTCACTTTCCAATATCTAGAATCTCCCACCTTTCACACTCCAATTCTCCACACTCCAATCCTGCCTATGATCATTAAGATCTTAAATCTGGCCCTGACTGGGTAAATTCTGACTGCTGATCTGCTAGGGCTCAGGACATGCAAATGATGGAGTGTCTTATGTGGACTCTACCGGTATGGGACTGGCTCTGGCCTAGAATCTGTGACTGCCAGGAGACATGCTGCAAGGGTGGGGAGGCGGATTTTCCAGAAAAAAATAACTGAGGGAAGTGATCCAAGCCTGTGGAGGAAAGGAAATCACAAATTGAAAGATGATCTGAGCCTGCTAATGAAGGAAAGCTTAACATGTTGATAAAGGGTGGGAATCAGTGAAGGGATGACTGAATTAAGTATGTAGAGGAAGATATCTGGCTCAGGAGGGATGAGGAGGAACCTGCTGGGGATTGGAGGGATGAGAAGAGAACTGAGGGGGACAAAAAGACAGGTGGGTGGGAAATGGGGATCAAAGCAGCCTTGGGAAATGTAGGAGTGGAGCTGGAAGACAGGTATTAAACCGCCTCCTTAAATATAAATTTCAAAGTATGCCCATGGAAGGAGAGAATTAAGAATGCAGATGGAGTAAGGAGGGGACGAGAAGAATCTGAGAGAAAATGGGGTTGAGAGAGAATGATGGTGACAAGTGAGGGTGGGGAAGAGACTGTGGTGTGGATGGGCTATTGCAGGGGGAATGGAGCAGGAGGGAGAAAACTGATGGGATGAGCTGGGGTTAGGGATTAAGAGTAACCAGTGGGACTTTGTTGTCCCTAGTTTATTTTGGCCTGGCCACATGAGTCTTCTCTATGTCCACATTACCTGCTCCTTTCTTGACATTTAAATACAGGATGGTCAGTCACACTCATAACTCACTGTTTTATTTTTTTTCTTTTTTGCTGGGAGCGCTATAATTTGTGTTTAGCATCCTCAGTCAATTCCAATAGTTGGAATGTATGTTCGCTTTCAAGTCAGATTGGTTATTCAGACTAGTCTGAATGTCAGTCTGGGATGTTCTGGCTTTCTGAAAAAACAGTGGGATACTAGCTCATTTTGCTGCAGTGCATTAATATATTGGTAATATGTTGACACAGAATCTGTAAGTGAGCATTTTGGTGGCCTGCAATTGGTTGGTCAGTGGAGTCAGCATTGGAATATTTGTCCTAAAACAGTCTTTCATATATACTATTTTGCCTGTGTGTAAGGAAGTAGTGTGCAAGTGGCAATGAAAATCAAAAATTGGTGGAAAAGATGATATTTTTTTCCCCTTCTCCTCAAGGTGTATCATTTATCCACTCCACTCGTCGCTGTCTAGTGAAGAACAACAAGCTGTGTTCCAGAAAGCTGCTAGCGGAGTCATTAAGATCATATTATCTACTAACATCGCTGAGACCTCTATAACAATCGATGACATCGTCTATGTGATTGATTCTGGAAAGATGAGAGAAAAGAGGTAGTGTTTTCCAGAAAGTTCTGCGCTTATGGTAATGCTGGAATATAGTTATTTTTAAATACAGCTTGTTGTAAAACTGTAAACTAAAAAAAAAAAAAATTACACAAGTGTATAAATTAGGAGACGTGGTGGGTTGCTGCAAAAGCCATCCATTGCTGAAGAATATCATATTCTCTGAGGACAAGCAGGATGGTAGTCCTCACATATGAGTGACATCATCAGATGGAACCCCAACATGGAAAACTTATGTCAGAATTTCTAGAACTTTGACTTCCCACACTGAGCATACGCAGCATGTCCTATACCACGAGGCCACATGGGGTCCCTCTTCAGTCTCTTTCGATGGAGCTGCAGCATATTGGTTTCTGAGCTCACTTTGGCCTTTTTGACCCTTTTTGGATAACTTTTCCATTTTTCTACATCAGGTCCCTCTCTGTATCTCCATAGCATTCCTAGTATGGGTTTTCAATGTTTATTGGTAAGTTTCCTTTCGCATTTGATTCCCCACAGTGGTGGGCATTCTGTGCTCACTGGCCATTGATGCCCATTGCCATTGATTTTGATCTAGCTTGCTGTTTGTTTTGTCCCATCATGGACATGTCCGGGTTTAAGTGATGCTCTCAGTGCCGACTACCATGTCCATCACTGACCCTCATGATGAATGTGTCATCTGCTTGGGGGCATTGCAAGACGTCTGGGGTTACTGTAAATGCACCCACATAACCCCAAAAGGGCGTTGTCTTTGTCTCGACAAGATGGAGTGCCTCTTTGGGTCAAAGTAGTCTGAGCCATCTGCATCAGCATCTAAGGACCATGGAGCTGCATTGATGGACACAGAACAACATTAACATCAGTGGGACCATCTTCTCTGTCTGTGCCTTCGGTTGATAGGAGCACCAGAGACTGACTATTATCGGCTTCTTCAGGCTGAGGACATTGAGTTCCTTATCATTGGCCTCGGCACTGTGAAAAGACTGTGTGTTGAGCATTGAGGGAAGCTGAAGAAGCGTTGGCATTGGTCTCTGTTGATGCATGGTGCCGCGTACTGGGATGCACCAGCTCATGCTTTGATGCCCCAGAAGTGACCCCGCGGCAAGGAATTCCAGACCTCCATTGGTGATGGGGGTCTGCAATGTTCTGCACTGGTCCAGAGCCAGTTGCCGATCCTCCAGTCAGTTCCAAAGAGGATCTGGTTAACCCTTCCTTCCTCCCAGTCAGTGTTTGCATCGGCAGTGTTTGAGGAAGAGCTCAAGCGGCGAGTGCAGCTGGCAGTCAAGCGGGCGATGCAGGACATCGGTCCCATGGCACCAGAACCAGCACCGTCCGTCTTGGAGCTGCTATTAGAGAAGTTCCATCTGCTCATCTGGTGTTTGTACCCAGGATGGCATTGATGCTCGTTGGGGAACTGCATCCTTCCCCTGCCAAATGCGGTAGTTATGGCCAGTTCCTTGGAGGAGGAAGCTCTGCCTATGCTGACTAAGATGCCGGGACCAGCAGCTCCCAGTCCAGCCCTGCCAGTGCCTGTACCTCTGGCAAAGGCCGAGCGCCCAGGGCCACATCCCTGTCGATGTCAGTGAGCATGAGGGCCCCTGTTATCCTACATTGATAGCTCTTTTGGGTCTCACCTCAGACCCTTCTCCTCCATTGGAGCGAAGGAGGTCTCCGCCTCAGGATCTAAACTTTGCTGGTTTTGTGCATGCAATGACGGAGGCCATCCCTTTTCAGTTGCTGAAAGAGGAGAATGCCAGGAACCTATTGCTTGAAATCCTCTAGTTTGTGAAGCTTCCTAAGGAGGTTGTGGCAGTCCTGGTGCACGACATCCTTAAGGAGTTACTGCTGAGGATGTGGAAACACCTTTTCAAGTTGCCTCCCATGAATAAGAAGGCTGACGGTGTTTACCTCATCCAGAAGGCTCCTGGATTCAGTAAGTGACAGCTTCCTGACCAATCAGTGCTAGTCAAATCTGCTCTCAAGAGCCAAGCGGTCTCTGACCCATTCCTTTGCACCCATGGGGAAGTATCACAGTGTGATGGGGACGCTCTTGGAAGAGGTTTTTCAGGGAGCCATGCTCCATTGCCTGCATAGCTTCCTACCCACTCTACATAAGAACATAAGAAAATGCCATACTGGGTCAGACCAAGGGTCCATCAAGCCCAGCATCCTGTTTCCAACAGTGGCCAATCCAGGTCATAAGAACCTGGCAAGTACCCAAAAACTAAGTCTATTCCATGTTACTGTTGCTAATGGCAGTGGCTATTCTCTAAGTGAACTTAATAGCAGGTAATGGACTTCTCCTCCAAGAACTTATCCAATCCTTTTTTAAACACAGCTATACTAACTGCACGAACCACATTCTCTGGCAACAAATTCCAGAGTTTAATTGTGCGTTGAGTAAAAAAGAACTTTCTCCGATTAGTTTTAAATGTGCCCCATGCTATCTTCATGGAGTGCCCCCTAGTCTTTCTACTATCCGAAAGAGTAAATAACCGATTCACATCTACCCGTTCTAGACCTCTCATGATTTTAAACACCTCTATCATATCCCCCCTCAGTCGTCTCTTCTCCAAGCTGAAAAGTCCTAACCTCTTTAGTCTTTCCTCATAGGGAAGCTGTTCCATTCCCCTTATCATTTTGGTAGCCCTTCTCTGTACCTTCTCCATCGCAATTATATCTTTTTTGAGATGCGGCGACCAGAACTGTACACAGTATTCAAGGTGTGGTCTCACCATGGAGCGATACAGAGGCATTATGACGTTTTCCGTTTTATTCACCATTCCCTTTCTAATAATTCCCAACATTCTGTTTGCTTTTTTGACTGCCGCAGCACACTGAACCGACGATTTCAATGTGTTATCCACTATGACACCTAGATCTCTTTCTTGGGTTGTAGCACCTAATATGGAACCTAACATTGTGTAATTATAGCATGGGTTATTTTTCCCTATATGCATTACCTTGCACTTATCCACATTAAATTTCATCTGCCATCTGGATGCCCAATTTTCCAGCCTCACAAGGTCTTCCTGCAATTTATCACAATCTGCTTGTGCTTTAACTACTCTGAACAATTTTGTGTCATCTGCAAATTTGATTATCTCACTCGTCGTTTTCTTTCCAGATCATTTATAAATATATTGAAAAGTAAGGGTCCCAATACAGATCCCTGAGGCACTCCACTGTCCACTCCCTTCCACTGAGAAAATTGTCCATTTAATCCTACTCTCTGTTTCCTGTCTTTTAGCCAGTTTGCAATCCACGAAAGGACATCACCACCTATCCCATGACTTTTTACTTTTCCTGGAAGCCTCTCATGAGGAACTTTGTCAAACGCCTTCTGAAAATCCAAGTATACTATATCTACCGGTTCACCTTTATCCACATGTTTATTAACTCCTTCAAAAAAGTGAAGCAGATTTGTGAGGCAAGACTTGCCTTGGGTAAAGCCATGCTGACTTTGTTCCATTAAACCATGTCTTTCTATATGTTCTATGATTTTGATGTTTAGAACACTTTCCACTATTTTTTCCTGGCACTGAAGTGAGGCTAACCGGTCTGTAGTTTCCTGGATCACCTCTGGAGCCAGTACTTGTGGGACATCTTTAAGCAGGTGCTGGAGGTAGCCAGGCAGTTGCCTCAGCAGCAGCAGGGCACCGTTATGTTGCTAGTGCATAAGGGCCCAGAGTGCACAAAACAGGAGCTCGATGTGACCCATGATGTTTTCAAAATGGCATCAAGGGTCTCTGCAGCAGGAATTGGGGCCTGCAGAATGGCATGGTTGCGGACCTTGGATCTCCGACCAATAGTACAGGAAAGACTTGCTGTCATGCCATGTACTGAGGAGAATCTCTTTGGAGATAGGGTGAAGGATGTGGTGGCCCAGCTCCAACAACTCTCCACCAGTTCTCTGGACTCGTCGTCTGCTAGGAGGTCGGCGAGATCGGGGCAGAAGTCCTTCTTTTGCCAGAGGAAGTACTATCCTCCCTCCCCTCGCTCCTGTCAGCTGCATCAGGGCTCTCATGCTGTTCCAGGCAGCAGAGAGCTCCCAAGGCCCAGCCGGCACCTCAGTCAACTCCAGGGATGGGGTTTTGACTGGGTTGTAGGGAGCATAGTCCAGTTACCCGTACCTAGGGCGATGGATCTGCCAGTCAGGGGCAGACTGTGGTTCTTTGCGAACCAGTGGCTCAGTATAATCTCAGACCAGTGGGTCCTTTCCTTTGTCTGTCAAAGATACAGATTGAATGTATTGGATGCCTCGCCAAATTGCCCTCGGAGCCCATTTTGGGGGCTGGTAGTGCATCAGGAAGTACTACTAATGGAGATCATCTCCCTCTTAATGGCCAGAGTGGTCAAGCTTGTACCACCAGGGCAAAGAGGGTGGGGATTTTACTCCAGGTTCTTCCTGATTCCAAAGAAAACAGGAGGACTCCATCCCATCCTAGACCTAAAGGCCTTTAACAGATTTATCAGAAAGGAAAATTCAAGAATTTTTCCCTGGGCACATTGAGGCCACTTTTATAAAAAGGGGACTAGCCATGCTCTCTCATTCTGAAGGACGTGTACACCCACATCGAGATCTTCCCAAGTCACCTGAAGTATCTCCATTTCATGGTGGAAAAATAGTACTTCCAGTATCGTTTCCGTTTGGGCTTGCATCAGCTCCACAGGTCTTTAGGAAATGCCTGACCATAGTGGTGACGCACCTCTGCAGGCTGGGGGTGCATGTTTTCCCTTGTCTGGATGATTGGTCAAGAGCACATCTCAGCAGGGGCTGTCATGTCTATGCTCTTGACCATTTATTTATTTTATTTATTTATTTAAGGCTTTTATATACCGACTTTCTTGATACAGATCAAATCAACTCGGTTTACATCGAACTAAGCAGAACTATAACCAACAATTCAACAAGAGACATTTAGAAGGAGCATAAAAGTTACATTATAACAAGGTTGCCTTAACTGGGAGAAGGAAAAAAAGAGGGGGAGAACGAAAGATAAATTATTATTATACAATAAATTACTATATACAATGGAGTATGGGATGGAGGCAGAGGCCAAACCTCATGATAAGTTGTGAGCAAGATTAGCGTTTGATTATTTACATAAGTGATATGATGATTCTAAATCAGGCTGTAGAGCTAGTAGCTGGGAAGGCTCGGCAGAATAGCCATGTCTTTAGTTTCTTTTTGAAAGTTAGTAGACAGGTTTCCTGCCTGAGGTCCGGAGGCATGGCGTTCCAGATAGAGGGTCCTGTGATAGAGAATGTCCTGTCTCTGATGTTTGAGTGGTGAACTATTTTGATTGGGGGAACATGTAAGGATCCCTTGTAGGCATCTCTTAAGGGTCTGGTCGTCGAGTGTAATTTGAGAGGGTGTGAAAGATCTAATGGAGTTTGATGGTGAATATTTTTATGGATGATTGTCAGTGATTTATGAAGGATCCTGAAGTTTACTGGGAACATTTGGGTGTTGGAGTCACTAGGGTTCTTCAACTAGCTGAAGTCCCATCTCAGCCCATCACTTAATTGGACTTCATAGGAGCCCTGCTTGACACGGTTCAGGCCAAGGCCTTCCTGCCTTGTCAAAGGGCCATTACTCTTATGACCATTGCAGCAGAGATTCAGCAAGTGTCAGATTGTTGGGCCATATGGCCTCAACAGTTCACATCACTCTCTTGGCATGATTATACATGCGCAAGGCCCAATGGACCCTGAGGTCACAGGGGCATCAGGCCACACATAACCTCCAGCAATGCATCTGAGTCACCTAGCCCTTCTGGGACTTTGTCCTGATGGTGGGTACTTTCATATCTGGAACGGGGGATCTCTTTCCAAGGTGGTCCTGCCCAAATTGTTCTTACCATGGATGCATCCACTCTGGGCTGGGGAGCTTATGTAGATGGGTCCAGGAACGATGTTGCCAAATCAATGTCTTGGAGCTCTAAGCGATCAGGTATGCACTATGGGCTTTCAGAGATCGGCTGTCCAACAAAGTTGTCCTGATTCAAACCAACAACCAAGTGGTGATGATGTGTGTCAACAAGCAGGGAAGAACAGGGTCGTACCTCCTGTGTTAGGAAGCAAATCAGATCTGGTTATGGGCCCTGTCCCTCTGGATGGTGCTTAGGGCTATGTACCTGGCCGGAGCAGAGGATATGTTACTGGATAGACTGAGTTGTGCTTTCAGAACCCTTGAGTGGTCTCTGGACCAGGGGGGTGGCGAATTGGATATTCTGCATCTAGGGAAGCCCGTACATGGATCTCTTTGCATCCCCTTGCAACAGAAAGGTGCATTGTTTCTGCTCCCTGTACAGGACAGATGGCGAACCAGCCTCAGATGTCCTCACCTGGCATTGGGGCGATGGAGAATACAAGTACAGAAGACCAATAGCGAAGACTCTCTTGAAGCTTCATGAGGACAGATGGGATATGGTGAAATTACTACTTACTTGATCATTTCCTGTCCTTTAAAACAGTTAGACTAGGCCAGAACAATGGGTTATGCACACCAACCAGCAGATGGAGACAGTTCATCAGGCTCGCTAATGTCACTCTTTATATACCCCTGTTTTGACCCAAGCCTGCCACTATTCCTGTAATAAGCTAACCATGGACAAGTTTAAAACCAATCAATCAATTAGCAAACCTATTACTAGATCAAGCAATTTTTTTTAAACCCAGTGGACTTACAGAAAATGAAGGAAGAACTCCCAATAGTAAAATCAGAATAGTTCACCTGCAGCAAAGTATCTTCAGTCTAGTCTTCACTGCCACATACCTGTCTGAAAACACTTTCCCCTGCACAGCATAGAGTCTCCCCAAAGACACCAGCAGCAGAGAGATGGCCCTGGCCTGGTCTGACTATTAAAGGAAAGGAAATCATTAATAATTTTACCTTCCTCTTTATCCAGTCAAAGCAGGCCAGACTAGTGTAATGTACCCAAGCCACTCCCTCAGAGTGGAATGCAGCCCCAAGCTTTTGCAACCCCACTGTTGTGGAGAAGATTGCCTCTAGAGATCTGACATTTAGGCAGCAATGCCTATCAAGGGTATACAAATATTATCCTGTCACAGTTTTACAAATCTTTAAGGAGACCCAATTGCAACTGTGCCCACAAAAGGAGCCCCAATTCCACCCACAAAAGAGCCTAGGCCCTGATGGAGTAAGGCTTCTGTAACTAGCTCCTAAATCTTGACCAACCCTAAATCCTGAGAGGCCATCTCATCATGCTGTGTTTGACCATACAGAACAAAAAATAATCAGAGTGCATAGAAAATGAAAGGGATCTGATGAGATCTTAAGATATTTCCACATGTTCAAGGGATGAAAGAATGCATAGCCAAGAAAAAGGCTCCCCACAAGAAGTGCTTGCATATCAGACACCTTCCAAGCCAAACAACAGATAGGAAGGTAGTCTCCATCTAAGCAGCCTTAAGAAATAGCCTTAACACACCAAAAATGAAAAACTAAGATTAGGAGGGATACGAGATCCTGTCAAGAAGACCAAATCAAAATTCAGATCCCAGAGGGGAGGCCTAACATCCCTCCTTCCCCGACAGAAGCAAGACCATGGTGGAACCAGGCTGCTAGCGCTAACCTTTGAAAAGGAGATAGATAGAATAGCTTTTAAGGTAAATAAAAGGAGAAAGCCAACTGGTGCTCAGCAGCACATGGTTCAGAAGGAGGTATCTGCAAAGGATACTAATGAAGATACCCAAAATAAACTCACATGAAAATTAAATATAAAAAATGTTATATGTTTCAAACTGTTTCCAGACAACCAAACGTCTCAGAAAATGTTTTTTATAGAAAGTGGTAATTTCATATCATGATTACAGGTACCATCCCGGTTACCTACCAATGTTATAATAATCAACTAACCACTTATGTCAAAGTTTCTAGAACTTTGACTTGCTACGCTGAGCATGCCCAACATGCCCCCCTATACCACGCATCCATGTGAGGTCTTCTCTTCAGTCTTATAACATAGAATTAGACAATCAAAAAAACAGGAGAAACCCAACTCTGCGAGGTAGCAGGCAGGTTTCATGAAGACTAACATCCTGCTGTCCTCAGAAAACACCTGTTACAAATAAGCAACTCTGCTTTCTCTTAGGACAAGCAGGATGGAAGTCCTCACATGGGTGAATTCCTAGCTACAAGCTGTCCCCCTAATATAAAAGGGGACCAACAAACACCCAGTCAGGTGTCAGTGGGCACACCAACAATGGTGGTGTTGGTAACAAGAGGGGGAGACAACCTGAACCCAAACAATGTGCCCTAAGTGGGAGAGTGTTGGGTTCTACGCCTCGAACAGATTCTGAAGGACAGATTGGCCAAAACTACTATTGCATTGCCATCCCTATCCAAGCAAATCATGAGATGTGAATGTGTGGAGAGAACTCCATGTCGCAACCTTGCAGATCGACTCCACGGAAACTGCTAGCAAGTGGACCGATTCTGTCATAGCTCGGAGAGAATGAGCCTTGACATGACCCTCTAGATGCAGTCCCTACTTGGGCATAAGGAGATGCATTCTGCTAACCAATTCGATAGTGTCCATTTGGCAACAGCAATGCTCAACCTATTTCTATCAAAAGAAACAAAAAGTTGGATGGACTGTCTATATGCTTCTGTCCACTCCAGATAGAAGGCTAAGGCTCGCTTGCAGTCCAAACTGTGCAGGGCTTGTTTGCCTTAGTGTGAATGGGACAAAGGAAAAATTATTGGCAGGACGATGGTCTGGATAAGATGGAAGTCTGTTACCACCTGAAGCAGGTACTTAGGGTGCATACGCAAGACCACCCTGTCATAACATTTAGTGTAAGGAGGATAAGTCACTAAGGACTGTAGCTTGCTGACCCTGCGTTCTGAGGTAACCACCACCAAAATTATGAACTTCCAGGTCAGGAACTTCAGGACACAAGTGCACAGTGGCTCAAAAGGAGCTTTCATCAGCTGAGCTAACACCATAATGAAGTCCCAAGACAGTGAGAGTCCTTAGGGGAGGCTTCAACTGAAGCAAGTCCCACAGGACATGTACAATTATAAGCTGTATAGAGCTGGGCATACCATCTACACCATGTCAATTGCACTCAAATGAACTCTAATGGAGTTGGTTTTCAAGTCAGCTTCTGATAGCTGTAAAAGGTAAATCAAGCAGTTTTTGTGTGGGGCAGGAGAACAGATCTAGGGCCGTCTGCTCACCCCACACATAAAACCTCAATTTCAGTCCATAAGGCTTTCTAGTGGCCATCAGGACCCAAGATATCTTCTGAAAAAGAAAGTGGTTACAAAACTAACCTCCCAACATCCTGGCTATGAGCGAGAGGGCCTGGAGGTTGGGATGTCTCAACCTGTTTTGATCTTGCATGATGAGATCTGAGAAAGTCCCCAGACTGATCAGTTTCCGGATGAATAACTCCCACAGGAGTGGAAACCAGACCTGTCTCAGCCAATAAGGGGCTATGAGAATCATAGGCTAGGCATAATTTACAAACTGTTGCATAATGATTCAAATCCTTGGCTGGTATCGATACTCAAAGCCTATAAACCAACATGTCAACTGTGCTCTATGGAGAAAAATCTGCTATAAGTCTCTACAGTGAAAATAGCTAGACTGAAAATCACATGAAATCAAGCGTTCTGTGTGGCAGGCCTGAGGCGATAATGTACTGTCTTCTATGAGTGTTTTCAAAACGGCTTTAAAGACCTTCTTATTCAAACAGGCATTCCAGTAACTCAGATTTCTTGTTCTTTCTAAAAGTTTTATTATATTTGTTTTTATTTCTCAGCCTATATAATATTGTACTTGAATTGTTTTTATTCATTATTTCTGTAAACCGCTGTGAACTACCCCAAGAACAAGCAGGTTAAAATAAATTTATAAATAAATTCTAAAGGTTTCAGAGATTGGTTATCCACCAAAGTTATCCTTGTTCAAATGAGCAACCAATTTGCAATATACTACATCTGCAGACTTGTATCTCCCATGGCAGGAGGCCATTCAGCTGTGGGGACTGGGCTATATATCAGGGTCTGATACTTAGGGCCACATACCTGGCAGGCATGGAGAATATCCTTGCAAACTGGCTGACTTAGTCCTTGGAACCCCCTTGAGTGGCCCTTGACCTGGGGGTTGGCACATCAGATTTTCTGCCATTGGAGCACATCAGTGGATCTGTTCACAACATCTCAGAACAGGAAGGTTCCTCTCTTCCGTTCCAGAAAGTGGCACCCAGCAAGCTAGCCTTGGATGTCTTTGCCCTAGATTGGGGCAGGGGACTGCTGTGCACATATCTTCCAAATCCACTAGTAGTGCAGACTTTGAAGTTAAAAGAAGGACCACGATTCTCATAGCCCCCTTTTGACTGAGTCATATCTGATTCCCACTCCTCCAGGCGAGGTCCATTAGGAAACCAATTGGATTGGGGACTTCCCCCAAATGTCATCACTCAGAATCAGGGTAGGTTGCGCTATCCCAACATCAAGACATTGTTGCTTACTGCTTGGATGTTGAGAGGTTTACTGTGCAACCCCTTGTTATGAGTTCTTTTAGCTTCAACAAAGGATTCCAGTAGAAAATCCTATGGATATAAGTGGAGGAGGTTTACCATGTGATGTGAGCAAAAGACTATAGATTTTCTCCTATTCTACACAAACTACTTGATTACCTTCTACATTTGCCTGAGTCTGGTCTCAAGAACAACTCCCTAAGAGTTAACCTTAGTGCAGTTGGCACCTTCCATCACTATGTAGAAGGTTAGCTCATCTCTGTGCAGCCTTTAGTTGTCCAGTTAATGTGGGGCCTGCTTCATTTGAAACCTTCCATCAGGCCTCCCACTGAGTCTTGGGACCTCAACATGGTTCTGACCCAGCTGATGAATGCCCCCTTTGAGCCATGGCAGTCTTGTACCCTGAAGTACTTAACCTGAAATGTTGTGATTTTAGTGGTGTGCAGGGTCAGTGAGCTCCAGACTCTAGTACGGGGGGTTAAACTCATTTTCGCCGAGGGCCACATCAGCCTTATGGTTGTCTTCAAAGGGACATTAGTAATTCTGCGACTGTATAAATGTAGCTATGTCAGTTAGGCATAGTTACATTTATAGCCCAATGAAGGCAACCATAAGGCTGAACATATTGTTAAATAACACAAAACAGGGTTGTAAAAATGCTTACCTATTTTGTTTTCTAGCTGGATGTCTGACACCGTTTTCCCGTGGTCAGTGTGTCTGGTTATAGGTCTTGTGCTGTAGCAATCCGTAAAACAGTGTGGAGGTTGTCAACGGTAATGTGTGATCTATGCTTAGTCTTGTTTAGATTCATTATCGAAAACATGTGTTCACATAGATAGGTGCTCCCAAACATTTACAGAATATGGGCAGCATGAAGTCGGGGCTGTGGAATCAAAGCAGGGGATAGTAGATGGTAAAAGTCCTCAATTTTAGCATCCTGGAACTTTGCTCTCAGCTCATTATCACTTTGAACATCAATTAATTCCAGCTGAAGATGATGGGTTGATGTCGGTACTGAAAGGATTGGTTACGATGGCAAAGCTTGAGTACTGTGTTCTAAAGTCAGAGAAGCGCCGATCAAACTCATTAATTAACCGGCTCAATTTGGTAGCCAACCGAAAAGTTGAAAAAGCACCGGGAAATGAGGCTGAGATGCTCTGACAAACAGGAAAGTGAACAAGATTGTCCTGGTTCACTTGGGACTTCCATACATGAAGTTTACGCTGGAAAGCTGTGATCATGTCAGACATCTGCATGATGGCTTGTTCTCTCCCAACTGAATCAGAAGCTGCAGGGACGAAATCTCTTATGTCACACAAAATAGCAAAATCACACAGCCAGTTTGGATCCAACACTTCAGGCAAGGGTTTTCCTTCTTTGCATGAAAAGTGCAATTTCTTCTTTAAGCTCAAAAAATTGTTTAAGGACCGCACTCCTACTCAGCCACCTTACTTTTGTATGGTAGGACACGTCTCCATGCTCTGAATCCATCTCCTGCAAAAACACCTGGAACTGTCGATGATTAAAGCTATGCGCCCGAATGGAGTTCACTATTTTCGTGGCCGTGGTCATTATATTATCGAGTTCCAGAACCTTTCCACACACAGCTTCTTGATGGATAATGCAATGATACGTTATCAAACGTGTGTGGCAGTTAATTCCTTGTATTTTCTCCTTCATTAATCCAAACAAGCCTGTTTTTTTCTCCACATATGGCAGGTGCACCATCAGTAGTTAGACCCACCAATTTTTCCCAGGATAATTTGTTTACTTATGGACTTCTCCACCGCATCAAAAATGTCCTTCCCTCTTGTCATCCCATGCATGGCAGCTACATCCAAGAGCTCCTCAGTGATTTATTTATTTAAACGGTTTTATATACCGACAACCGTTTGCACATCGTGTCGGTTTACATGTAACTTACAACCAATGTATATGTAGGCATTGCCTTTACAAAGAACAAATAAAGATGTCTGCCTTCACGCCTCTTATAAAAATGGATAGATGTGCTGTATCTGTGTTGTCTGTGCTTTCATCAACAGCTAATGAAAAAGCCAGATAACTGCATGTCTCTTCGGCCAGCTGTGTTGTCATATTTCCTACTAGTTCTTTAACTGTTTACGATGGTGTTTCTTGACAAACTGACATTTTTAAAACTCTGTATCAGATCGGGGCACACCTGCTCACACACCTTTAGCATGCACCTCTTCAAAAATTTACCCTCTGAAAAACACTTAGAAGTCCGAGCGATTTATTCAGCCACAATAAAGCTAGCTTTCACTGCTGCATTATTTTGGGCTGCAGCTTTTGTGAACATCTTCTGCTGCGATTGCAGACTGACTTTAATTCTTGGACCATTTATTGTTTTTCTTGGAGGCTATATTTAGCATACTTACTTCCATGTTTGGTCTCAAAATGCTGATGTATATTGTATTCCTTGAACACCACCACTGCCTCATAACACAAGACATACTGTTTTTTCTCCTTGAAGCACAAACAAGTATTTGCTTTCCCATCTTTCATAAAATTGTCTTCCTTCTGCATCAACTTTTCTCTTGTTGGACATTTTGGGATTCAAATTGTTCCACCAGAGATGTGGTGCATCACCTAAGTAAAAGACCAAGATGTCCTTTAGGACCATTTTGCTGTCACATAAGTGCACCCTCAGAGAGCCTGCTGTCACATAACCACTGCCCCCACAAAGAGTCTGCTGCTATATTGCCCCCAGAGAGCCTGCTGCCATATTTCCCCCAGCCTCCAGAGAGCCTGCTGCCACCAGTTGTATTTACCTGCTCCGCTCCTGCTCCACGTGGGCACAAAAAGAAAATGGCGCCCGGCCCTGTGATGATCTGTGCATCGCGACTCCACCTCCATGCTACGTTGAAGCAGAGCTGGGGCATGATGCGCATGTGATTGCTGAGCGGCCGGGACGGGATTGGTGATTGCATGGGGGAAGTGCCTACAGTGCTGTGGCACATTCTCACCCATTTCTCCTCAGCCACCCATATCACTGGTGGGCCACAAAAAACAAGGCCGCGGGCCAGATTTGGCCCACATGCCTTGTTTGATCCATGTGCTCTAGTAACGTATTCACCTTATATCAAAATTTATCATGATAGGATGGACTTATGCACCCATCTTAAGTTTCTGCCTAAGGTGATGTTGAAATTCCATCATAACCAGTCAATCATCCTTCAACATTTTTTCCTAGGCCACATGTTTTCCAGGATGAACAAGCATTGCACAGTTTGGACTGCAAAAGAGCCTTGGCCTTCTACCTGGAACACACTGAAGCCCACAGAACGTCTACCCAATTCTTTGTTTCTTTTGATACAAACAGCCTGAATATTGCCATTGCCAAATAGATATATCAACATGGCTAGTAGATTGAATCTTCTGTTATGCCCAGGAGAAGCTGAATCTGGTGGGCCATGAGGTTTACACTGTTCGAGCCATGACAGTGTCGGTGGCTCGAAGGAAATCTGAAAGGTTGCAACTTGGAGTTCTCTCCGTTCATTCATATCTCACTACTATTTGGACAGAGATTCCCAACACGACAGTAGGTTTGGCCAGTCTGTTCCGTAGAATTTGTTTGAGGTGTAGAACCCAACTCCTTCCTCTACTAGGGCCTATTATTTTGTTCTAGGCTGCCCCTCATAGATTAAATGACAAGAGGTGGGTGGCACTTTATAGACTAATGTGTATGAGCAAAACAAAAAAAAAGGAATCCCTATTTAGACCTAATCATAAATATTCAAAACAATATTGTTCTATTTACAAAATTGATACACAACTCTTCATTGTACAAAATCATACAAAATATTTAATTACATACACATTAACATCACATGTGGGATTTTTTACCCACCGGTGAGAAGTTGTACATGTGCATGCGATGCAAAGAGCTCCTGGCTCTCAGAGAACGAGTCCGATCTCTGGAGGCTAGAGTGGCAGACCTGAAGGAGCTGAGGCAGACAGAGAGGTATATGGATGAGACCTTCAGGGACATAGTAGCCAAGTTCCAACTTCAGCGGCATTGGTCCTGGCGCTGTAAGTAAGAGCTTGCATACATCCTCTTCAGGCCCAAATTTACTTGGTGTGGCTGCTGCTGCTGCTGGAATCAACCAAACATAGCTTGCAATGGTGGTTAGAATACAAGCACTTGGATGGGGGTGGGGGGGGGGTAGATTTAGTACCTCCACTCTGAATCATAATAATGTCAGATACAGATCTGTTGGGTGGGGAAGCACACTGCCAAGAGCTTATGACTCGGGGACAGTCAAGCTGGTTCATCAACCATCTAGAGGCCAGAGCAATTCAAGTTGCTCTTCTCGAATTTGCACCTCAGTTAGGTCAGCCGATTAGAGTAATGAACGACCATGCCACTGCAGTGGCATGTTTATAAATCAAGTTTGAACCAAACGTCTTCAGGTTTTGTTGGTAACGGACCTGCTTCTTCTTTGAGCAGAGTTGAATTTGTGAACCTGGTCAGCATTCCACAAAGCAGGCGTAGGCAGTATGCAGGTGGATTATCTCTGTCACAGTGTCTTAGACTGGGGTATAGGGTCTTTTGCCAAAGGCCTTCAATCTAATTGTCATTAGGTGGAGTCTGCTGGACCTGAACTTGGTGGCGACCAACAAGAATGCAAAGGCGAACAGGTTTTTTGATTTGGTTTTTTTTTGTAATTGTTGGTTGTATTGGAAAATAAACAATGTACAGAATGATATCAGAAATGTACAGATATGCATAGTCATCATTGTATACATAACAACCAACGTAGAAGTCTTGAAAGTGTAAGAACATAACCAGTACAAGGATTAATCTCTAATATGTCAGCACATCTGTGGAGAAATTAAACACATCTGCTGTACCCTAACATGTCTCCATTGTCTGATTACTTTTCAATTTTTCCCTTGAGAGCCATCCCCTGGCACCCTCCCTTCCCCCTTTTCCCGCTTTCTCCCTCCCCCCCCCCCCCCCCAACCCGCCCCAAACCCTATATGCCTACAAGATAGTTTCTACTACAATTGCAGAGTGCATTTTTTCCAGGTGCAGTAAGGCTTCCATATATTATGGAATTTCTGAACTCTTTGATTCCGAATGGCAGTGAGATACCCCAGCTGGTATACTTTATCTACCCTACTCATTACATTCAAGAGGTTGGGTGTATTTACTCTCTTCCACATATAAGCTATTTCGCACCGAGTTGCTATCAGATACTGGAGCGTTAAAGAGTTTAGTGATTCTCCTATGGAGTCCTCCAGCAGACTTAACAGACATATTTTAGGAGCCAGGGTTATGCGGACACCTAGTACTTCGAGAAGGTGCTATAATACTGATTCCCATGTTTTCACCATCTTAGGGCAAGTCCACCACATGTGAAAGAATGTTCCCTGCTCCCCGCACTGCCTCTAGCACAGCGAAGTAACCCTGTTATTCAATTTATGTAGGCGCTCTGGTAACATATACCACCTATATAGCAATTTATAGCCATTTTCTTTGGCAGCTGATACCGAGCTCCTGCTCATATTTTTGTGACATAAGTCCCATTCTAGGTCCGATAGCTCGCCCACAAGGTCCACTTACCACCTGGACTGATAGGTCATCTTAGTCTTGGTCTGGGGTCCACTATTAAGAATTCTATAAACTCTGGATATTGGGCGATGAGAAGGTCCAATCTGCCCACATAACATTTCAAACTGTGTCCTATCAGTGGAGAAGGCTTCTGGAGCCCCTTCCGCTATAAAGTAGTGTGCTAATTGGAGAGATGAGTACCTATCCAATGGTGTCAAATCATAAATATTTTGCAGTTCGGCATATGGGATTAATTGAGAACCCGAGTAAAACTGTCCTATCCGGGTCAGATCTTTACCCCGCCCCCTGTTGATAAAAGTCCTATCCATTCCCGGGAGGAAGGCAGGATCGTACAAAAAGGAGGTATAGTAGTGCACTCTCTTGTCCCCCACAAGAAAGGACCGCCATTTCAACCAAACTTTAAGCAAACCTGCGAAAAGGGTGTCAGGTGTTTGCTATTATCTCCCCCCCCCCCGATTTACTCCAGACCCTGTAGTCCAGGGGTGGGGCATCCGCTACCGGCTGCGCTATGATGATCCAGGGTTTTACATCCTTCTGCCCATGCCATGCCGCCCCTAACATGATAGCTGAGTAATACCAAAATAGATTGGGAATATAGAGTCCCCCCTTATCTTGTCTCTGTAGAGTACATGTTTGGAGACCCTGGGGGGGGGGGGTTTCCTCTTCCATATGAAGCGAAAAATCTTTCTCTGCCATATATATGCATTGCTCCCTCCGGAACCTCAACAGGCAAGGTTTGAAACAGATAACAGAAGCGTGGTAATACATTCATTTTAATCACCGCGATCCTGCCGAACCACGAGATGTCTGATCTGTCCCATCTATCCATATCTTGTTGTATTTGATGGATTAATGGATCGTAATTTAGTTGATATAAATGGTCGAGATTAGTTCCAATTTTGACTCCTAGGTATTTTATATAGTTTTTAGCCAAACGGAATGGAAGAGAACCCCCCACATCGGCATACTGCTCTGCTGGCAAAAACACGTTTAATATTTCAGATTTGTCAGCATTAATTTTAAAACCTGATAGCCGTCCAAATTGAGTGAGTTCTTCCAGTAGGGTTTGTAGAGAGTTTCCTGGTTCGGATATAGTGAATAACAGGTCATCCGCAAAGAGCAATATCTTGTAGTCAGTCTCTCCTACACAAATTCCCCGTATCTGATCATGGTTCCGCACTCTAGCCGCTAGCGGTTCGAGCGACAGGGCAAACAGAAGAGGTGATAGGGGGCAGCCCTGTCTAGTCCCTCACTTGACCTCAAAAGGATCAGAGTAGGCTCCATTGATTTTAATTCTGGCTTCTGGGTGTCTGTACAGCTTTTGTACCCATGTAATAAATGAGTCACCTAAGCCCATTCTCTCCAGTACTTGAAATAGGTAGGGCCAATGCACTCGATCGAAAGCCTTTTCGGCGTCGACTGATGCCGGTATGCACTGACGCTGAGCCCACCACATCAGTTCAACCACCCTACGGACATTATCTGACGCTAATCGTCCAGGTATAAACCCCGACTGATCCACCGCCACTAACAAGGGCGCCACCCTCCCCAAGCATAGGGCTAGGGCTCGGGCCAATATCTTAAGGTCTATGTTGATCAAGGATATTGGCCTGTAGGAGCCACAGAGTGTATGATCCCTCCCGGGTTTCACCAATACTGTGATGCCCGCCGTATTGGCTGCGGGTGCAATCGAACCATCAGATCTTAGGGCTTTATACATATTCACTAAGGGCGTTACTAATTCGGCACTGAATAGCTTATAATACCTGACAGTATATCCATCCAGACATGGGGCTTTTCCTATTTTGAGATCCTTAATAATACTCAGGATTTCCCCCTTGGACAATTCAGCATTGAGTTTTTCCCTGTGCTCATGAGGTAGTACTGCTGTATCAACCCCATCTAGATAATGTGTTATATCCAAAGGAGAGTACTGAGGTTCAGCTTCGTATAGCATCCGATAGAAGTGTGTGAATCGGCGCCCAATATCTGCCTGGGAATACACAATGTTTCCCTGAGCGCCCCTAATCTTTGTAATCTGAGTTTGAGCATCCCTCTATTTTAACTTTCTCACAAGGAGACAACCTGCCTTGTTGCCAAACTCATAATGCTGCTATTTCAACCGCTCTAATTGGTAGGCAATTTTAACAAGCTCTAAATTATGTAAAGCCTGTCTCGCTGCCTTCAGGCAGCCTAAAGTGAGCTCATCGGGGGATCGTTTGTCTAATTTCCAATTTGTTAATTCTTTCCAATAGGGCAAGCCGCTCTTTTTCTCTGTCCTTCTTTACGTGCGCCGCCCTCGCTATAAGCAAGCCTTGTACATAAGCCTTTAAGCTATCCCATAATGTTCCAGGAGATACCTCCCCATTATTATTACAAATCAAGAAGGCCTGGATTTCCTCCTTCAAATGGGCCACAATGGTGTTATCATCTAGAAGGCTATCATTTAGACGCCAGAATTTTGTATCCGCTGACGTCCCCCCAGTAGCTATGCATATCCATATTGGCGCATGGTCGGACCATGTGATGATCCCTAATTCCGCTTCTGTGATCGAACCCACAAGCTGCTTGTCTATTAAGAAATAGTCTATTCTGGAGTATGATTTATGTGGGTGGGAGTAGAAGGTATAATTGCGCGTAGATGAGTTGCGCAATCGCCATATATCCGTGAGTCCTCTGCAGTTAAGTGTTTAAGTGCTAGTCTGTTTGTCCTGCTACCGCCCCCACCTGTGTTAGAGTTATCAAGGTAAGGGTACCTAGTGAGGTTAAAATCCCCCCCGATAATAAGATGGCCCTCAGACCACTCGCTTATGAGGTTGGAGATCTTTGTCAGAAAGGTTGCCTGATCTGTGTTAGGTGCATAGACATTCAGAAGGGTGTATATTTTGTCATGTATCTTCACCTTCACTAGCAGATATCTACCTTCCACGTCCCTTAACACTGTAAGTAATCTAACACCAAATGTTTAGAAAACAGCATTCCCACCGCACTGTACTTATGATGCACTGATGCTGCCGCGTGGAAAGTCTGTGGGGTACCTCTTAGATGCTAATAGGCGTTCATGCCACTTGGTAGGGTGTGTTTCTTGACAAAATATAATATCGGCACGCAGTGCCTCCAATTCTCGAGTGAACACCTGCTGTTTAGTATTAGTTTGCAGCCCTTTTACATTGATAGAGATGATTTTTACAGACCCCATAACCTAAGTCTTAACCGCCCACCTCCCGAGCTCTGTTTCTGCAGTACTCTCCTCGATATGCCCTGGGGTCATCCTGGCTCTGCTTTGAAACTACCATAACCATGTACAACCTAGACATCCCTTGAGACCCCTCACCTCCCACCGCTCCCTCCCTTCCCTCCCTCCTTCCCCCCTTCCTTCCCCTGTCTGGTCCACATTCTCTCATGTGGAATTTTCCCTGGAGAGTTTCGACGTCACCGCCGGTCATTATGGCGCACCATCCCCCACCCCCGGCCCCAACAGGTAACTAATCAGAAGAGGAGCGTTAACTTGATGAGAATGTGAGATCCCTCCCCAACACCTGAATAGAGTAGTAATGCAAAACTGTATGATTCAATTGACTTCAACCTGTTATAGTGAAAATAACCTTGTCATATTGCGTATTACTCAGTCTGAAGGCGTACTAAGGTCCTCAGGCTGCGTCCTCTCTGGTCTCATCCAGGTCCTTGCGATGATACTGATGGTTCCCCTGATTGCCTCCGAAGACGCCGGTCTCCTTTGTCCACTCTCTTCCAGTGAGGACATTCCGCTCTGTTTGTCCCATTTAAAGTGGCTGCATTCTCAGATTTCTTTGGGACCTCCAGGGTTAGGCCCGCCTCCCGAAGTATGTCCTCTGCCTCGGATACACTGTGGACCCTGGAGTTGACTCCGTTGAGTGTAAAATTGAGGCCAAATGGAAACAACCAGCGGTAGCGTATGTTTTGGGATCGCAATGATTGTATGATGTCCCGGAATTCCCTAGTTTTTTATTGTTGTCATTGCCAAGTCCTGGAATACCTCAATCTTGTGGGTCTGCCACGTTAAAGTCCCACTTTTCCTCGCCACTTGAGCCACCCTCTCCTTTACTGTGAAGCTGTGAAAACAGGCTATGATGTCTCGTGCCTGATTGTTGCGAGGGCTGCCCATAGCTCTGTGGGCGCGTTCTAGTACCAATTCCTTGCGGTGTTCCTCTCCTCCAGTGGGGTATAGCAACATATCACAAATGTCCTTCACCACTTTAAAGCTGTCACGATATTCCTCTGTTTCGGGCACACCGTGGAAATGTAAATTTATGCAGCGCGATCTGTTCTCTATATCTTCAACATGCAAATTAAGTTCTTGGGCTTCTCTCAGCTTCTCTCAGCTTTTCCTGCTCTTCCCTGAGCTTACTGACCTCAGTTTGTTGCTCCTCCAGACCCGTTTCAGCATCATCCACTCTTCCCCTGAGGTCTCTGATGTCACTTTGCATATTCTCCAAAATGTCCCTGATTTCTCTTCTGAATCGGGCCATATCCCCTCTCAACTCCTGGAACCAGCTTTTGAATTCCTGTTTCGAGGGGATGTCAGAGCCCTCCGCGGTCGGGGCCGAGTCGGCATCTGCATTTTTCTCCACCCCGGGCGCCATTTTGTCTCCGGACCCGATTGCCAACATCACTGCCGCCAAAGCAAAGGCGAATCTGTTCAGGTCCGTTTTTTTTCTCTGTGTTGTCATAGTAAGCGCCCCGGGGTTCTGCTATGATTTTTGCGGGCAGAGCCAGGCGTCTAAGCCGCCGATGGTGGAGGATCCCAGGGGTGGAGGGCGCGAGCCACTCGTTCAAGCAGCCATCTTAGCGGGTTGCGTCACCGCTCTCTTCCCGAACCGGTTTTTGAGTCCCAGAAGAGACTTTGTTTCAGAAGAGATTCTCATTCATCCGGAATTGATGCCATGATTCAGGAGTGGTCATTGGGGAAAACATTATTTGCCTTTTCTCCTTGGACCATGACAAGCAGTATATTTCAGAAGATTACAGGTCTCCGGGACTAGTTCTGATAGCTCTGGATTAGCATCTGATGCCGTATTATTCGGATCTCTCGTGGATGTTGTGGGACAGCTGCCTTTGGCTTCTGCCTCACAGGGATCTGTTGTGCGAGGGCCTAGTGTTTCATAGGGATCCAGATTGATTTTTGTTTTACAGTTTGGCCTTTGAGAGGGCGTGTTTGATGAAGAAGGGATATTCTCCAGCTGTAGTGGCAATGCTCCTAAAGGCTAGAAAATTTTCCACTTTCTTGATTTTTGTACAGACTTGGAGAGTGTGAAGATTGGTGCTTGGGACAGCAGTGCGTTCCTTGTTGCAGCTCTGTTCCATTGATTCTAGATTTTTTGCAGGAGGGCCTTTCCAAGAGCATGGCATTTAAAAGCTCGAAGGTACAGGTCATAGCTCTCGCATGCTATAGAGGTCAGATTCAAGGCAAGATTCTATCCTCACATTTGGATGTGTCTAGATTTTTGAGAGGTGTTAAAGCATATTAGACTTCCATTCTGTATTCTGGTTCTGCTTTGGGATCTGAACTTAGTTTTGTCGTCCTTGATAGGCTTGCAGATTTTCCCCCTTAAGGATATCTCCTTAAGGCTGTTTGCCTTGAAGACTGTCTTCCTAGTTATCTGCTCTGCTTGGCTGATGAAGTTGCAAACACTATATTGTAAGGAACCTTTCTTGTTGGTTACAGAGTCAGCTTCGCATAGTCTCTTCCTTTCTACCAAAGATAATGTCAAAGTTTCACCTGAATCAGTCTATTTGTTTACCTTCTTTTAGCAGGCAGACGTATTCTGAAGACTACCAACTTCTTTGCCCCTTGGATGTGAGAAGACATCTTTTGCAATATCTCATGATCACTAGCACTTTTAGGAGATCTCGCCATCTTTTTATTCTGTATTGGGGGTGCAAAGAAAGAGGCAGCCTCTAGAGTTATGGTGGCCTGTTGGATTGAGGAGGTGATTACAATGGCTTATGGGGGAGTCTGCTCCCTTGCCGAAACAGGTATGGGCTCAGGCTACTTCATGGGCAGAGTTGTGGTTGGTGTCTCCATTGGAGATTTGTAAAGTGGCTACCTGGTTTTCTTTGCATAACTTCTCTAGACATTACTGTCTGGATGTTAGGGAGGAGGGCACTGCAGTGATGCGGGAGGCTTGGACAGCATCCTGCCCTGTTAGGGAGTAGCTTGAGTATATCCCATTGGTATGGTCTAATCTGACTGGATGATTAATTTCCTTTCCTTGATTACAGTCAGACCAGTCCATGACCCTCCCTGTGATGCTGATAAGTTTATGGTCTTCGTACATGTTTTGCAGAAATGGTGTATGGCAGACAGTCTCAGCAGAATTTGGCAACATACTGCTGGCCTCTATCTGACATGGGTGTGTGTGTTGACAATTCTGCTTATGTTTCTGCTTATGTATTCTTCTGGAAATCTGCTGGTTTGCAAAAAAATTTTTTTTAAAGTGAAAGAACCGATAATATGGTTTTATTGTTGATTGTCCTAAAGCTGTCCACAGTTAGCTTGTTACAGAAATACTGGCAGGTTGGAATCAGCACAGATATATAAGGAGTGACATCAGCGAGCCTGTTAATCCGTCTCCGTTTGTTGGTTGGCATGCATAACCCATTGGTATGGACTGGTCGGACTGTATTCGTGGAAAGGAAATTATCAGATAAGTAATTTCACCATTTATATTGTATTCAGGCTTCTTTTCAGTGTCTAAAATCACAAATACGCTATATTATGTGGTACAATAATTAATGTCTCCTGAGAAGAGGCTCAGGCCTGAAATGGAGTCTAGCTTGTTGGGATTGAAGTGGGTAGATATAGCAATGTGAAAGAGCCTGTGTAGGCCATACCTGTATTCTGGAATAAAGCCAATGGTATTCCTTAATCTTATAACTAGTAAAAATCATCAGATTTATTCAACTTGAACCTTGTGAATTTGGCATGAATTGAGAAATGAGAAACTGAATTTTGATTTGAGACCTTTCACAGGTCCCTTTCATATGGTAATTTCCAGTGATGGAGCCACTATCTGAACTATATAACTTATGAATTGTAAGGAAATGGAACATTTGAGAATATTACAATAACATCCTACAATTCAATAGTGCATATTTGTCCAATATTAAAGCAATCAATATACCTCATCTGCATTCTCTGCTTACAAGCCACATGTTATCATTTTCTTCTTTGCTTTTTTTTTTTTTTTGGCAGGTATGACCCGAGAAAAGGAATGGAGAGCCTGGAGGACACTTGGGTCTCCCGAGCCAATGCCCTGCAGAGGAAAGGGCGAGCAGGGCGTGTAACTTCAGGGGTGTGTTTCCATCTTTTCACCAGTCATCATTACCAGAAGCAGCTGGTAGAGCAGCAGCTTCCAGAAATACAAAGAGTGCCCCTGGAGCAGCTCTGTCTCAGGTAAGGGGTCCTGCCAGCTGCACAGAGTAAGAGACCTTATACGCAAGGCCTATTTTTAACTCCCTCTCTAATGACTAGATATTCTGTTTACTTGTATTAATTCAAGAAATAGCTGTGGAAACTCAGTTTCTCAGATATAATAATTATGCAAATATATATATATTTTTTTTATTTAGCATTTTTTATATACAGAGGTATAGCATAGTTGCCTTCACTCCGGTTTACATTTAGAACAACTTGTTACATTGAAAGGTTTTTGAACTTTAAATTTAACAATAATGAGAAATGGCATAAAATAGAAGTATGAACAGAAACAGGAAATAAACAGGCTATTTTAAATAAATAAAGATTGCACCTGCATATTAGACTATGTAGTAAAGTTTGGCTGTGGTGTACATTGATGTTACTGACTAGGACTACACACCTGTTAGGAGTCTGCTGTTACCAAAAATAATCGGGCATTAGTCATGGACAGAGAAATGGATCTACTTATGAGTCTGATTTTTCTTAGGTGTGCAGGGATGTTTTCACCTATGTCTGAGAATTGGATCAGTAAGTTCCTGTTCATACCCCAGATCAGTCCAAACTCCTGGATTTTACCTCTCTGCCAGCAGATGGAGACAGAGAAGAAAAGCTTTACTGGCACTGCTACTTAACCTAGAGTGCCACCTGCAGTCCCTCATATTTCTCTGTCTCCAGCAGATGGTAGAGGTGTAAAACCTAGAGTCTGGAGTCAAAATAAAAAAAAATTAAAAATGAAGATCTAAACTAGATGGTTAAGTCCCTGGTGAGGGTCATCCTCCTTGGTTGAGGTGGTTGAGCAGGGGTGTTGGTGACCTTTGGTGTGACTTTTCCCAGGATACTAAGGGAGTTTCGAATAGCTGGTGGTCCAGTTCCCTCGATCTCCTGGAAAACCCTTGAACCAGCAACTGCTCTGCAGCATTCAGGAAAGTACTCTGTTTTGTTTTTATCTGTAAAGTTAAATTAAAAAAGAGAAATTCTGACAAGGGGCTTGGAGAGGGATTCTCAATTCTGGCAGGCCCTGTGAGTAATCGGTGATCATGCCAGACACAGGTGAGAGTTAGTGGTAGCTCAGGGTCCTGGCATTGACAAGACCGTTGTGGTGAGCAAGTAAGAGGCGGTGCATGTGGGTCGCATATGGTGCCGGCCTAGGATCTCGGCAAGGCCTGCCGCTTGTGTGGGAATATGTGCTCGTCATCCGTGCGGGTTTGTGTGCGCACAGCATCTCCGGTGGAGAGGGCAGCTCAGACGGTATTTGCTCAGTTTTCAGCACATAAAGCTTAAGTGCGTAATAGTGCTGACTCCAATTTGGCACATAAAAGGCCATCGCGGTTGTCTGATTCTTTTCCTGTGGGCGGGCATTTTGAGTGCATGCACAGCAGCACGAGAGGTACTCAGGATGGCAATGGATTCCCCTCCTCTCTTTTTGTCTGCCATGCAGAGTCCCGTAGTGAGGCAGGAAGCCTCTGAAAATGAGGAGACCTGAATGCATGAGAATTCTGGAGATTCTCAGGCCTTTTTCCTCATATTTTGTGATAGGCTCTGTGGAGAAGTATCTGGCTAGAATAGTTAGCAGGGGAGCAGCAGCCTCATACCCAGGGTCTGTGACAAGGTGGTGCACGACTTGCAAAATGGCGCAAGGTGACCAACCAGAAGGCATCAGCTAACACCTGGAGGGTGCTTAGCTTAGCTGTGCAGCAGGGTGGCCCCCTAGAGGAGTCTGAGGATTCCGAAAATGATAGGCTGATGGATGAATCGCCAGGGGCGGAGTCTACTCAGAACATTTTGGATCCGGAGCAGGTGCCAGTGGCCGAATGGGACAACCTTAAGGTAGTTCAAATTTCACAGGGAGCTAGGCATCAGGCTTCCTTAGGAAGAGTCAGAACAGGAAGGAGTGGATCTCATCATGGACTGCTTGAGAGGTCAGACTAGAGCCCCTTCCTTGCCCAAGTCTGTAAGAAGTTGGTCATCAGGGTGTGGAACACCCTGGGGGACTTGTCTGAAAGTTGGAAGGGCAATGGTGAAGTGATACCCATTACTGGAGGAGACACTCAAGTTTTGTGATGCTTCCAATGGTAGATGCCTCAGTCCCAGCAGTGATCAAGAAGAATAAATAAAAACCACCATTCCAGTAGCTGGGGTTGATGGTTTCACCACAGGGCACCAAATGCTAGTTTGAGGTTTCTGCTTTGGGTATCTGGGCTGCGGCATGCAGCAGTTTGGTGCAGAGAGCTTGTTTGCGCTGGGTTCAGCAGTTACAAGTGAAGGATATTTCTTCATCCTCCATGAAGCAGACGGCGCGCTTGGAGGCAGTGGTAGCCTATGTGGCAGATACATTGTATGACTTTAATACGTCATCCTGAAATATGATGATAGTTATTTCGACCAAATAGTTGCTATTGTTAAGAAACTGTTAAGTGGAAGTTTAGTCATAGTTTGTTAGGAGCTCTCCCATTCAAAGACAAGCTATTGTTCGGGGATGATTGAGAGCATCTGGTGAAGTATCTGGGAGAGTTCAAGGGGCATAAATTACTGGAGGGCAAGTTGAAGGAGGGAAAGAGAACTTTTCCGGTCCATTCACATTTTACAGACTATAGGAGATATCTGCAGAGCAAATGCCCTTTAGCAGTTCAAAGGCGAAGTTCGGACAGGACTCAGTCCTTTCAAGGTGGACAGAATTTGACCCTAGATAGCCCTGATCGGGGAACCGAGGGAGCTAAGTCTTTGCAAGGAAGCGAGGCTGGTCTAACTCTTCTCTTCTGGCTGTCAGGGGGTTATTAGCCCACAGAAGTGTTAAAAGATGGCTGCGCATTAAAATTTGCTTACCTAGTGTGGGAAACCTCTTTCGCTCCACACACCAAATAGGTGGCATTTCGTGGCACGATGGACAACTTGCTGAAGCTGGGGGTGATAGTACTGGTTTCCTTGGAGAAACAAATAAAATGTCGTTCCATTTATTTTGTGGTCCCGAAAAAGGGGACATTGTCTGATTTTGGATTTAAAGAAGGTGACTGCGGCCCTCGGGGCAAGGTTGAGTATGGAAATGTGGCGTTCGGTTATTGCAGTAGTTCACAAGGATGTTGTGTGAGAATCCATTCGAGCCATTGCAGGATTTAACCTTAAAGGTGGGGGGTTTTTTTGGGTGGTGGTTTGATTGACCAGAAGAATTTCAGAGCATCAGGTGTTGCGAACAGAGCCCTCATTTCTGCTGAAGGTAGTTTTGGCTTTTTATCTTAGTCAAACAGTGGAATTTCCCGCCCTTTCCTAAGTTGGATTTGAAGCAGGCATTGTTGAGGTATGTCAAGATGACTAATAGTTTTCGCAGATCGGATAATCTCTTTGTACTTTGGAATGGACCAAGGAATGGGTGCAAAGCATCCAAGCTACTATTGCATGCTGGCTCTAGAACGCAATTGGCTCAGCATGCATTTGCAGCAATAGTCAGTATGGTGCCAGAGGGTCGAAGGGCTCACTTGACTCAGGCGCAGGTGACTCCATGGGCCAAGTGTCAGCTGTGTTTTCGCCACAGGAAATTTGTTGGGCAGCTGCTTGGAAGTCTTTAAACGCTTTCACCAGACATTGCTGATTGGATGTCCGAAATCCGAACTCCACCAGTCTGAGAGGGAGTGGATTGCGAGCGGAGTTATCAGATTCCCACCCAAAATAGAGGAACTTGGGTACATTCTAGGAGTCTGGTCTGATCTGGGTTATAAACAGGAAAGGAAAATTGATTCTTACCTGCTAATTTTCATTCCTGGAATACCACAGATCAGTCCAGACCCCACCCATTCAGGAAAGCCCGCTCATCATGGCAGTATGTACTGATGCAGAGTACCTTGTTTTCGTTAAATGATCTTCTGCTTAGTGTTTGAATGAGTTTTCGATAGAAGCTTTGCTTCCTCTTGCTCATAGAGGGGTGTTTAGGTTGTTATTTATTGTTATAGTTACTCTTATCCTGGCTTTTGTACAGGATTGTCCAAGAGGAAAAGAGGTGACAAAACATTTTTAGGATATATAAGAAAGAAGGAAAACCCGAAGTGGTATAGTGAAATTGAAAGGTGATGAGGAGCAATGTGTCTAGACAAACGAGGAAATGGCGGAAATATTAAACAAATACTTCAGTTTGATGTTTACTAAAAAAGATCCTGGAGAAGGGCCATTGCTGGGTGACAAGACCGTAGTAGGGAGTGGGCTAGACACAACTCCTTTTACAGAAGAGTATGTATGGGAAGAGCTAGGAAAACTGAATGTGGACAAGTCCATGGGGCTGGATGAGGTACATCCCAGGATATGAGAACTCAGATGTCCTGGTGGGTCCATTAAATGACCTGTTCAATAGATCCCTGGAAACTGGAGTAGTGCTGTGAGATTGGAGAAGAACGGTTGTGGTCCCACTAAATAAGAGTGGCAGCAGAGAGGAGGCTGGAAACTACAGGCTGATTAGCCTCACCTTAGTGGTAGGAAAATTAATGGACACTCAGTTCAGTTTCTTTCAGCAATCTACAATCCAGTAAGTTGCTGGACCTGAGGCAGCATGGATTCACCAGAGGAAGGTCCTGTCAGACAAATCTGATTAACATTTTTGATTGGGTGACCAGAGAATTGGATCGAGGAAGAGCACTCTATGCCATCTACTTGGATTTCAGCAAAGCTTTTGATATTGTCCCATATAGGAAGCTTGTGAACAAAATGAGAAGCTTTGGAGTGAGCACCAAGGTGGTGGTGTGGATTACAAACTGGCAAATGGAACCTATTCTGAAGAGAGAGCCATGTGAAGTGGAATGCCACAGGGATCAGTATTGGGACCAGTTCTGTTCAATATCTTTGAGCGATATTGCAGAAGGGATAGAAGGTAAAGTTTGTCTATTTGCGGATGATACCAAGACCTGCAACAGAGTGGGCATGCCTGAAGGAGTAGAGAGAATGAAAAGTGATTTACGAAAGCTTGAAGAGTGGTCAAAGATTTGGTGGCTGGGATTCAATGCTAAGAAGTGCAGAGCATGTATCTAGGATGCAGTAATCCAAAAGAACTGTATGTGATGGGGGGTGGGGGAAAGGCTGATGTGCATGGACCAAGATTGGGATCTTGGGATGATAGTCTCTGGTGATCTGAAGATGGTGAAGCAATGTGACAAGGCGATGACTAAAGCCAGAAGAATGCATGGGGATAACACTGTGGATCCCTAAAGGCTAAAGGATGGAAATGAAGAAAAGGGTGCATGGAGTAACTTGCTGGTGCAATGGTTACTACCCTTAACCAATAAGCTTTGATACTGTTGATGCAACTCCATCATTTTTTTTTTTTTTTTTAGAAGAATGGACCAGCCTCTTATTGTGCGGCCTTGCTGCCTCTGGCCCCTTGACTGGAATTATCCCAAGTGGAATTACGCAGACCCTGAAAGGATTATTGCCACCCTGATCCTTGCTTCTGAGATGAGAACCCCCCTGTTGGAGCGATACCCTCTCTTCGACTTATCTTCAGGCAGCTTTAGCCCTTTGGACTCCCCCCAAAAGTTTTACTAATTGCTACAGATCCTAACCACACACTAACATCCCCTTAAAGAGATCACTGAGCTGGGACTTGGACCAGATGCCCATTGACTAATTGTGTAACCAAAGAAAACGTCTAGCTGATATCACTGACACCATAATCTTGCTTCAACGGCAAGGCATACCAGGGAATTGGATTCAGCAGTAATCAATGAGGACCCTGACTTTTACAATGTAGAAAACGAGTACGTATGGGTGTAACGGGGAATTGGATTCAAACAGCAACCAATGAGGGCCCTGACTTTTATAGTCTGGGAAACTGATAAGCATGGGATAACCTACACACCACAGCAGATACTACCATAAGCTTACTGGGCAGATTGGATGTAGCCCTTTTCTGTCACCATTTCTATGTTTTTATGTTTCTGTGTTTATAAGGGCTATTCCATATAAACAGAATATAAATCTTTTAAATAAAATAAATAAGTCATATGTTTGTAGTAATCCACCTATTCTTATGGATGTTGATAAGAATTTAGAGAGATGGAGTCGTTTTCCTCTATCTTTGCAGGGTAGAATTGTGTTAATCCAAATGATGATTTTTACCTTATTTATGTGTTGCAAATGCTGTGATTGTATTGTGGGCCAAGGATATTAATTTTTTTACTCGTTCCTGTTCCAAATTTCTCTGGAAAGGGGAAAAGGCCAAGATTGACCTTGTGCAGAGATGATGAAGGTCTTAAATGTCCAAATTTAAAATTTTACAACATGGCTTGTCTCCTTAAAAGTTTAGGGGATTGGATAGCCTCTGAGTTCTTTCCTTCAGATTGGGCAGCAGATGTTTCTATTAGTGTGCATCGGCTAGGCCCAAAAATGCAGTTAATCAGAGGCCTAGAGTTGTCATTGCAAAGTTGCTAAATTATACACCCAAGCTGCAAATATTGCAAGGTTATAGGAAGAAAATAGAAGTTCACTTTTGAGCAACAGAAGATTTTAATATTTCAAGACTTCTCACTGCAGGTCTCAAATCAGCACAAGGAGTTTTCCTCAATGTGCACTGAATTAACGCACAGGCAAGTATGTTTCACTTTTCAATATCCAGCCAGTCTGCGGGTCTGGCATCAAGGATCCATACGTGTCTTCGTCCAAGTGATTGCTGCAGTGGAATTTGTGAAGTCATTGCCAAGCAGTGTCCCCAGTGAGAAACATGATTGAGTACACACCATTTTCAGAAAATTGTGAACTATTTGCTTGTGACTATAAATAACATGGTGTTACAATTAGAGGGGATAAGTAGCGACGTATGCTGGGCTTGCTTAAATACGTTTGATGCAATTCAACATTTCTCTCTGCTTTAACGGCAAGGCATAATGAGGAATTAGATTCAAACAGCAACCAACAAGGGTCCTGACTTTTATGGTGTGGGAAACCATACACTATGGTGTAACCTACACGGCACAGCAGGTACTACCATAGGCTTACTGGGCAGCTGTGGCTCATATGATATTTGGAAGTGACTAATGACTTCTCTAGATCCAACAAGTTGTTTGTCTTGTTCACAGACATTATCAGCTGGACATCTTGGCCAAGGAGGATATGGATTTTTTAGCATATGGATAGGTGGATCCAGAACCAATGGGTTATGCATCTCTACCAGCAGATGGAGACTGAGCAAAGCTGACATCACAGTATATATATACATACCCCTGCAGTGACATCAGCCCGCCAGTATTCTCTGTCTCCAGCAGATGGTGGACGTGCATCTCCCTACTGGGGATTGCTTAAAATAATTTTCAGAAGAGAAGGAGATTTATTTGACCTTATGGTCTCTCCCTCAATTGAGAATTCCGGAGGTGAAATCTTCGATCCCTCCCTCAGATGAGTGCCTTGGTTCGATAGCTGATTTTTCAGCTGGTGTGGACTTAGCTGTAAAAAACAAAACAAAACAAAAAACAAAAAAAACCCCAGCTAAACGGCAAGCAGGTGCAGGAAGCCGAGCACTGCAGTGATGGTCCTTACCCAGACATCCCAGACCGGGGTGCAGGCTTAGGTAGTAGAGCTTCTCAATGAAGGTGTGCTGACCCTACCCTGGGAACAGGAGATAAGGGGTTGCCTCTCTTTCTTTTTTATCGGAGGTGTGTCGATCATGCAGACCAGTGGATTCTGGAGGTGATAAGAGATACCATATTTTTCGCTCCATAAGACGCACCTGACCAAAAGACTCACCTAGGATTCAGAGTGGGAAAATTTAAAAAAAAAAAAAAATGGTGTGCTAAACCGGCTCTGTTCCCGTGCGTCTATGCATCTTATGGAGCAAATTAGGGGAGGACATAAAATGTTTTTTGGGTTTTTTTGTCCCCAATTCCCCAATCCAACCCTTTAAATTAAATTAACTGCAACCCCCCACAACTCTTCAGCCTGCGGACTGTGGTTTAAGTGCCCACATCTCAAGAAAATACAGGTTGATATGCCATTTTTTTCGTTGTGCCCAAGGAGGAGGGCTCTTTTCACCCCATCCTAGATCGCAAGGAAGTCAACCGTCCTTTGCGGGTGACTCATTTTCTCATGGAAACCTTACACTCAGTGATAATGGCAGTACAGTTGGGGGGAGTTTGTCTCTGGACTTGTCCAAGGCATATTTTCATATTCCCATCCGGCTAAATCACAGATTTCTGCTTTTTGCAGTTTTGGGGCATCATTATCAGTTTCGAGCACTATCTTCTGGTTTGGCCACCACGCCCAGAACTTTTTCCAAAGTTATTGTGGTGATGGCGGCAAAGCTGAGAGACGATGGGATTCTGGTACATCTGTATTTAGACAACTGGCTGATTTGGGCCAAGAATCTGGAAGAGAGCCTTCAGGTCTCGCCAAGGTGATCTCCTTGTTACAGGAGCTAGGTTGTGTGGTGAACCTGGCCAAGAGCAGTCTTCAGCCAGCACAGTCACTGGAATATCTTGGTGTTCAGTTTGACACGAAGCAGGGCAGGGTGTTCCTGCCAGAGGGCCACATTCAGAAGCTGATGGCACAGGTGTGTCTATTGATGAACACAATACGTCCAACAGTGTGGTCTTATCTACAGGCACTCTGATGGTGGCAATTCTGGAGGTGGTGCCGTGGGCGAGGGCACATATACATCCTTTTCAGTGCACTCTGCTGTTTCGTTTGAACCCACAGTCTCAGGATTATTCAATTCAGCTCCACCTACCGATACAGATCTGCCTACACCTGCAGTGGTGGTTGCAAGTGGATCATCTAAGAAAGGGACTTTCCCTAAGATCATCGGACTGGCTAGTACTCACGACAGATATGAGCCTCCAGGTTGTAGAGCTCACTGTCAGGAGCTGATAGCGTAAGGGTGCTTGAGTACTGAAGAGTCTCTCTAGAGCATCAGTCGGCTAGAAGCCCATGCCATCCGGTTGGCATGCTTGCAATTTGACAGCTAATCTCAGGGTCGAGTGGCCGGATAATGTCAGACAATGAAATGACAGTGGCTTACATCAATTGGCAGGGAGGAACTAAGAGTCAGCAAGTGTTGCAGGAAATAGCCCACCTTATGGAAGGGCAGAAGTGCATCTTCAGGAGATCTGTCTCGCACATTGCAGCAAAAGACAATTTAAGAGCGGACTTTCTCAGCAGACAGTCTGGATCCAGGAGAATGGGAATTGTCAAATGAGGCATTAAAGCTTGTAGTGGATTGTGGGTGTTGCGCAGGAGGTGGACCCTTGGGCTGAGGTGGGGTTGACACTACCTGCAGGGCGAGCCCTACGGGTCCCCACCATCGGCAGGCGGAGCTGGCTGATTGACGGAGGCCAGCTGGAGCTTCGCCAATACCAGCCCTCGTTTCCCGCAGGTTGAGCCTTTGGGTACTGGGGCTGCCTGGTCTTAGGTGGGCCTCCGTCCAAGGTCTTCCCAGAAGTGATGTGAGAATCAGCCAGGGGCCAGCAGCGGTGACTGAGACTGGAGAACATGTCCAGACAAGGCAGAGTCCCGGAGACTCGGACGCCAAGGAGAATTTGGGAGCAAGACATTGGGCGCCTGAGTATGAACAGGCTGAAGCCTGAGAGGCCAAGTCCAGAATAGATTCAGTAGAGGCATGGTAGAGCAGGCTGTGATCAGGGCAGGCGGCAAACGAGGAGTAGTGACAAAATGGACACGGGTCAAACAAGGTGTGTCAAGCAGGAACGGTAGTCAGACAAAGCAGGAGTGAAGCTAGGTATCAAGCAGGGTAGACACGGAACTCAGGAATCAGGAACACACACGAAGCAGGAATACAGAGGAAACGTAGGAATGAGCAACTAAGCACACGCCAAGCATGGTGACCTGTTGCCAAGCCAAGGAAGCACTGGCTGGGCCTGGCCTTATATACCAGGATCCAGTGACGTCGTCATCCGGGGCCATGGAGTGGATTCCCGCCATGGCCTCTTTAAAGGTCGACCAGTTGCGTGCGGGCCTAGGGAGAGGCATGGCGCGAGACTACTGCGTCTCCCCGTGGAACTGGGACATCCTCTGAGGAGCTGGGAGCAACAGAAGCAGCCCAAGCAAGGAAGCGGCTGCCCACGGCTGCAAGAGATGTGGAACCAGGTAAGTGGGCCTGACTGCGGGCCTGCCGTGGCCGGCACACGCAACAGTGAGGCCTTCAGTTTCTGGAACTGCTGCCGACTTCTTACAATGGGAAGGTTCCTCACTTCTTCAGTCGCAGAAGAGATCAAATGTCCTTGGGCATCAGTGCAGGAGTGGCCAGAGGGCAAGCTATAATGTATGCCTTTCCCCCATGGCCCAGGTTGGGCAGAATGATTCAGAGGATTGAGTCATAAGGGGAAAGTGCTTCTGGTGGTACCAGATTGGCCCAGAAAACCCTGGCATGCAGATTTGCGAAGGCTCCTGTTCTCCATAGGGGAGTAAACAGGGCGAGCCGGTTTTGCGGGCTACTATAGCCGCTGAATTACGGAGGTAGTCACAGCCATGTATGTAGATGCTGAGCAGCTGTTGCCTAGTCAGATTAGGGCTCATTCCACTAGGGCTCAGGCAGTGACATTAGCAGAAGTTACTGTTGTCTTCTGTTGACATTTGCCGAGCTGCAACATGGTCCTACTTAAACATCTTTTCCAGGAATTACCACCTGGATGTGCAGGCCCAGGAGGATACAACCTTTGCATGTGCAGTGTTAATTGGAATTGGCTGCCTCCTGCCCTTTTCGGGAGTAGCTTTGGTGCATCCCCACTGGTTCTGGATCCACCTGTCCATATGCTAAGAGAGGAGAAATTACTACTTACCTGATAACTTCCTGTTCTTTAATAAGGACAGGTGGATCCCTTTCCTGCCCTTGGCTGCTGGAAGGTTGTGCCTTTGTCCTCCTGTGTGGCTGTGTGTTCCAGGGGTAACTGGTAAGTGTTACTCCAATCCCTAGACTAGTGTTATTACACTCCTTGTCTGAGCTCAGTGTTTTCCTGTTGGCTGAGTGCTAGAATGGTTTTCCGTTAATAATCAAGTTTTGTTAGCTTATCACAGCTGGCTTTTGCGGAGAATACTGGCTGGCTGATGTCATTGCAGGGGTATATATACTGGGATGTCAGCTTTGCTCAGTCTCCTTCAGCTGGTAGAGGTGCATAAACCTACTGGTTCTGGATCCACCCATTCTTGTTAAAGAAAAGGAAATTATCAGGTAAGTAATAATTTCTCCTTTCGGAGCTGGTTGACTCAAAGCAGCACTTACTTCTTCCCACCCAGTTTAGGGGAGTTTTGGTACTTCCCACAAGTGCTGCATGGACATGGAAGAAAATCTGTACAGGGTCTTTGGTGAGGCCTCACCAAAGCCAGCGAGTGCCTTATTGGGTGCTCAATTTGAGTGGATAAGTTGGTCTGCACAGATAGGCCTTAAATGTGATGATTTTTTTTTTTTTTTAATACAAATAACTTTTCCTGGATGTTCAGCAGAACATTTATACAGATGTTCCCCTGGATTTCCAGTTATCCGAATATGGGTTGGAGTGACATTGTCCAGACATCACCCTCCCAACACAGACAGGCAGCCCTTAGTATCCAGAGTACAGAACAATGAAATGCTCATTTTTTACTTCCATTGGTTTGGTTTCTAGATGCACTTTGCTGGGTTTATAGCTTTTTCAGATGAATGAATAACTTTGCTCTTTCATTTACAGGGCAACATGCTTGCTTTTAAACTATATTTAATAAAAAAAAAACATTCTCAGCAGTTGTCTCTTCTTTCAGGATTAAGATGCTGGAGATGTTTGCTGAGAAACGTCTTGAATGGGTTTTGTCACAGTTAATTGAGCCTCCAAGAGCAGAGTCTCTGCAGGCTTCCAAGCTCCGCCTACATGACCTGGGGGCTTTGACACCAGATGAAAAGCTGACTCCACTTGGCTACCATTTGGCCTCTCTACCTGTTGATGTTAGAATAGGCAAACTTATGCTCTTTGGAGCCATTTTCCGCTGCTTGGATCCTGCTCTGACTATTGCAGCAAGTCTGGCTTTCAAATCCCCATTTGTAAGTATTCTTGTATATTGGAAACTTCCTGTGAAAGATATATATAAATAATGTGCTTAAATATTCATGAGGGCATAGTAGACTGTCTAACTTATAGCCCTACTTCTTAACATAAGACTTGCCATACTGGCTCAGACCAAAGATCCATCAAGCCCAGTATCCTGTTTCAAATAGTGGCCAATCCAGATAATAAATACCTGGCAGGATCCCAAGAGTAGATAGATTCCAAGCTGCTTATCCCAAGAATAAGCAGTGGATATCTGAAACTCTACCTTAATAATGGTTAATGGACTTTTCCTCCAGGATCTTGTCCAAACCTTTTTTAAACACAGCTATACTAATAGCTTTCACTACATCCATGTAGTGAAGAATTTGTCTTAAGCGGATGGGTTAGCATTTTACATTATACCTCTTCCTTTCCACCCCTCATTTTTCTGGATTACTT
Organism: Rhinatrema bivittatum; assembly: GCF_901001135.1. Taxonomy (NCBI): domain Eukaryota; kingdom Metazoa; phylum Chordata; class Amphibia; order Gymnophiona; family Rhinatrematidae; genus Rhinatrema; species Rhinatrema bivittatum. Next base: position 244,044,340 of record NC_042617.1, read on the forward strand.
TGGATAACTAACTTCGAGGGTACTTTTTTTCCCCATCGACTTTGTACCAGTTTTAAAAGGGAAAATTTTGTCTTTGAAAATTGCCTAAAAGTACCTGCACAACTTTGCACCTGCTTTTTGGGCAGATAACTTTACCTGGAAAAAAATATGCATATAATTTTGAAAACTTAAGTGTACATGTAATTTCAAACCTCTTCCCTACCCCATCACTGGGAACACCTTCTTTAAAACATGGGTAAAAGTGCATGTTTAGTGGCACTACACTTGCAATTTTACCTGCATACAGGGTAGGTAATTCTCAGAGACCCAATTTCTGTGGGTAAAGCACTGTTTTACCCATACAAATGGCTTTGAAAATTGCCCTCTTCTTCATCCAGTCAGGCCAGGCCAGTGGCTTATGCACACCAACCAGCAGATAGACTGATGTCACTCCTTATATACCTCTGTGCTAACACCAGCCTGCAAGTATTCTCTTTCTCACAGGACAAGCAGGATGGTAGTCCTCACATATGGGTGACATCACAGGATGGAGCCCAATCATGGAACACTTCTGTCAAAGTTTCCAGAACTTTGACTGACCCCTACTGGGCATGCCCAGCATGGCACTAACCCTGCAGCCAGCAGGGGTCCCCCTTCAGTCTTCTTTTTTCCGCGCAGCAGTAGCCTCGCGGTTTAGGAGCTCTGAAGAGATTCCTGACAGGAATTTTCCTCACGGAGTTAATTTAAATTTAAATTGCCCCACAGGGGTCCCTCCTCAACTTTTCTCAGGCCGCGGTACTCCGGTAAGTTTTTGACCGTCTTTCATCGATTATCGTCGAGTTTGGCCCTCGCGGCCTTCTGGCCATCGACCGTACCGCGGCTCGATTTTTTCTATGGCCATGGCGTCGGGGTTTCGTCTGTGCCCGGACTGTACTCGCACCATGTCTATCACAGACCCTCATGGAGTCTGTGTAATGTGTTTAGGCCGTGAGCATGATGTCCTGACTTGCACCAAATGTGCCCTCATGACACCAAAAGGTCGCAAAGCCAGAATGGAGAAGATGGGACTCCTCTTCCGTGCTCACACCCCGACGCCATCCATCGCATCGACGTCATCGGAACCGACACCGGCATCGACCACTGTCCGGTGACCGCCCGCCATCGACGTCTTCACGGCCATCGACTCCCGTTACTCCCCCTCAAGATCGAGGGGATCGTAGGGAGAAACATCACCATCGGCATCATAAGTCTCGGACTGTCGAGGGAGCGAAATCATCGACCTCACCACTGTCCGAGCCACCATCGAAGAAGCCCCGTCCAGGAACGGCACCGACCATTCCTGCGACCGGGACATCGAGGCCACCCTCACCCGATCGGGGTTTGGGAGTCGCGATTCCGCCTGTAAAGGTGGTCCCTCCAACTGTGCCTCCGCCTCCCTTTTCCGTCATGGAGCCGGGGCTGCTTGCTCCAGGTCTCCGGGAAGAACTGGACTGGCTGGTCCAGGAGGCCATCGACAAGGTGATGCAACCGCTCCACGTTCCTCTGGCACCGACATCGGCACCGAGAGTGGAACCGGTCACGACCCGATTCCAGCAGCACTGGCACCGCTGCTATCCCGGATGGAGGCGCTCATGACCGCCCTTCCACCGGTGATTCCCGGGTCTCCGATGGCTCCTGTGCGCTCCCCGTTGACAGCTTCATTGGGAGGAGAAACACCGTTCCGCATTCCTCCTTCGGGGGTATTGTCTCAGCCATCGATGCCATGTTGTCCCTCACCACCGATTCATTCATCGGGGGCGATACACACATCGGCGCCATTGATGCCTTCGATGCCGGCACCAATGCCCTCCAGGGCGTCCACGGTGCCCTCGGTGATTCCTTCGATTTTCTCGGAGCCTCAGCCGGGGCCTTCGGGTATCCAACCCCCTTCTTGTCCTATAGGTCAGCCTGCTGATCCTTATGACACCTGGGGTGATGATACTTCCACAGACACCGATGACTTACCTTCACCTCCCTCTCCTACTGAAAGTAGAAAGCGTTCTCCTCCAGAGGACCTTTCTTTCATTAATTTTGTGAAGGAAATGTCTGACTTGGTCCCTTTTCAGCTTCAAACGGAGCAGGATGATAGGCACCAGATGATGGAGCTTCTCAAGTTCATGGATGCCCCTAAAGCAGTGGTTCTCAACCCTGTCCTGGGGACCCCACTAGCCAGTCGGGTTTTCATGATATCCACAATGAATATGCATGAGAGAAAATTTGCATACACTGCCTCCATAGCATGCAAATTTTCTCTCATGCATATTCATTGTGGATATCATGAAAACCCGACTGGCTAGTGGGGTCCCCAGGACAGGGTTGAGAACCACTGCCCTAAAGTGATCACTTCTATTCCCATTCATCAAGTTCTTCTTGACCTCCTAAAAAAGAACTGGAAAAACCCTGGATCCATTGCTCCAGTACACAGGAAGGCTGACACTACCTATTTAGTGCATTCAGCCCCTGGCTTTCACAAATCTCAGCTCGACCACCACTCAGTTGTGGTAGAATCGGCTCAAAAGAATGCAAAAAGGACGAAGCCTCACTGCTGTACCTCTTCTGTTAAGGAACACAAGTTCCTAGACCAGAGCTTTCCAAACTTTTCATGTTGGTGACACACTTTTTAGACAAACATAATTTCGTGACACAGTAATTCAGTCTACCGGCAAACCAGAAGTTAAAGGTTAAATGAACAAAATGTATTTCAACAATTTATGTATGTTTCCTTAAATATATACATAAATAAAATGTTTCACAACACAACCTATCTCATAATAAATATTTGCAGGCTTCCACTTCCTCCATGCTGATCTCGTACATTGTGAGATCGGCATAGAGAAAGTGCTACTCTTGCACATTCCCAAAGATTACATGTGCCAATCACTAAAAAGTAATTTTTTTTTTTACCTTTGCTGTCTGATCTTAGTTTTCTAATCGGTTGGTCACAGGCTTTTTTTTCCACCTTTCCTTTCTTGTTTTTTTGCCAATTCCTTTTACAGGGTCTTTTTTTCTATTTCTTTTCTCTCCATCTGTCTTCCCTCAAACACACAATCAGGTTCTCATTCTCACACACTATCTCACACATTCTCACACACACAGGCTCTCACTCACATGCAATCTCACACATCCACAGCTCTCACATGCCTCTCTCTCATATATACATACATACTGTCTCTCTCGTGCACATGCTGTCTCACTCTCACACACACAGGCTCTCTCACTCCTACATGCTCTCTTGCTCAAGCACAGGCTCTCACTGGCACATGCTGTCCCTCTGCACGGGTTGCCGAAGGATGGGCTCTTCAGAGGCCCTGATCTTCCCTGGCCGTGACATGGGAACTGCAGCGGCCCTGCTATCTGGTTTCCTCCTCTTCTTGGGCTGCCGCGACGTGGGATCCGCAGCGGCCCTGCTATCGGGTTTCCTCCTCTTCTCGGGCCGTCGCGACGTGGGATCCGCAACGGCCCATTAATGCTGCTCTTCTTCTGTACGCAGCAGATGCTCCTCCTCCTTCCTGCCCACGCGGCTCCGGCAACGTTTTTCTTCCAGGGCTGCACAGGCAGGAAGGAGGAGGAGTGAACGTGACCCTTTTCTTCGGGCCGTGGTGATGTAAGCTCCACCACTGCCCACCGATCTTCCTGCTATAGTTCCCTGCTTCTGCCGGCCCTGTGGACCGGGCGACACACCTCCACACTACAGGCGACACACTAATGTGTCCCGACACACACTTTGGAAAGCTCTGTCCTAGACCATATTGGTCGACGAGTGTTCCAAGGGGCCATGCTCATCTCCAGAATTGCTTCGTACCAGCTGTACATGACCCAATACAACAGGGTCATTTTCAAGCAGATACAGGACTTCTCTGAAACCCTGCCTGACCAATTCCAAGAACAGCTTCAAATCCTTGTCAACAAGGGGTTTGAGGCAGGAAAGCATGAGATAAGAACAGCTTACGATATCTTCGACACCTCTACTAGAGTGTGTGCAGCTGCCATTTCGGCAAGATGCTGGGCCTGGCTCAAATCTTCTGACCTTCGCCCAGAAGTACAAGACAGGCTATCTGACCTGCCCTGTGTAGGAGACAATCTGTTTGGTGAACAAATCCAGCAAATAGTGGCTGAATTAAAGGACCACCATGAGACCCTTAAACAGCTCTCATTGATACCTTCTGACTTCCCTCTAGACAGCCCTTCAGGAAGGACTCTTAAGAAGTCATTCTTCCGTCCAAGGAAGTACTATCCTCCACCACCAAGGTCCTGAACTACGAGGCCTTATCAAAAACCTCAGCCTCGCCAGGCCCGAAAGCAAAAGCCGCAAGCAGCTCCCCAGCCGGGGTCTGCTTCAGGTTTTTGACTTTCACTTGGAGAGCAGCAGCCTGATTCCTCTGCCAAGCATACCAGTGGGAGGTCAATTGTGCCACTTTCACGGCATGTGGCAATCAATCACAACCGACCAATGGCTGCTAGCAATCATTGCTCATGGTTACCACCTAAACTTTCTTGCTCTTTCACCGGACTCACCACCTCTGCAAGCATGGAGAGTATCCGACCACTCTCTCCTTCTGGAGCAGGAGGTTTCCCTTCTTCTCCAGTTAGGAGCAATAGAACCCGTCCCACTTTTGCAGCAAGGCCTAGGGTTCTATTCCCCGTACTTTTTGATCCCCAAAAAATCCGGGGGGCTTCATCCAATTCTGGACCTACGTGCCCTCAACAAGTACCTCCAGCGGGAAAAGTTCAAGATGGTAACCTTGGGCTCGCTTCTACCTCTTCTGCAAAGAGGAGACTGGCTCTGCTTTCTGGACCTCCAGGACGCATACACCCACATTGCGATATCTCCAGCTCATCGCAAGTACCTCAGGTTTTTAGTAGGCCCAAAGCACTATCAATACCGAGTGCTTCCATTCGGCCTAGCATCGGCACCACGAGTCTTTACCAAATGTCTCGTAGTTGTCGCAGATTTCCTCAGGAAAGAAGGTGTTCACATCTATCCCTATCTGGACGACTGGTTAATCAGCAAGCCGCTCGGTCGTCCCTCGATTTGACCCTACACACTCTAATTTCTCTAGGATTTCTCGTCAATTACGAGAAATCCTATTTAGTCCCACCTCAAACCTTGTCGTTCATTGGGGCACACTTGGACACCTTGCAGGCAAAAGCCTTTCTACCTCAACAACGAGCGCTAACCCTCGTGTCTCTCGCTCACCATTTGCAGTCTCAGTATACAGCAACAGCTCGGCAATTCCTCGTCCTTCTCGGACACATGGCATCCTCAGTTCATGTCACACCAATGGCCCGCCTGGCCATGAGGCTCATGCATTGGACTCTGGGGTCACAATGGATTCAAGCTGTTCATCCTCTGTCGACCATTGTCCACATCACCGACTCACTCCGTCTGTCTCTCGACTGGTGGAAAGATCAGAACAATCTCCTCCAGGGACTGCCCTTTCAACTACCAGATCCTCAACTCATTCTCACCACCGACGCTTCCAACCTTGGGTGGGGATCCCATGTGAATGATCTGCAGACACAAGGATCTTGGTCTCCAGAGGAAGCCAAACACCAGATAAATTTCCTGGAGCTTCGAGCAATGCGATATGCTCTCAGAGCTTTTCAGGATTGCCTATCAAATCACGTCATCATGATTCAGACGGACAACCAGGTGGCCATGTGGTACATCAACAACCAGGGAGGCACAGGCTCCTTCCTTCTGTGTCAGGAAGCTGCGCAGATTTGGGCGGAAGCGCTCTCCCACTCGATGTACCTCAGGGCCACCTACTTGCCGGGAGTGCACAATGTCTTGGCAGACAAACTGAGTCGTGTCTTCCAACCGCACGCGTGGTCTCTCAACCTCTCGGTAGCGACCTTCATCTTCCAACAGTGGGGTTACCCCCAGACAGACCTCTTTGCGTACCCTCAGAACCACAAAGTGGACAATTACTTCACCCTCATTCGCAGCATTCACTCTCAGCCCAGAGATGCATTCTCCCTCTCATGGGCAACCGGTCTGCTTTATGCATTCCCTCCACTTCCTCTTCTCTTGAAGACTCTCATGAAGCTCCGTCAGGACAAGGGAACCATGATCCTGATAGCACCTCACTGGCCACACCAAGTGTGGTTTCCCATACTCCAGGATCTTTCCAGCCGCAAGCACATTCCTTTGGGAATGGACCCGCTTCTGATCACTCAGAATGACGGATGTCTGCACCATCCCAATCTTCAGGCCCTGTCTCTGACGGCATGGATGTTGAAAGGTTAATCCTTCAACCACTTAACCTTTCAGATTCAGTTTCTCGTGGCCTGATTGCTTCACGGAAGCCTTCCACAAGAAAATCTTATTCCTATAAATGGAAAAGGTATACATCATGGTGCTCTTCGCAATCCCTTGATCCCTTTTCCTGTCCAATCCCAAGGTTTTTGGACTATCTCTGGCATTTATCGGAGTCAGGTCTTAAGACCTCTTCTATCAGAATGCATGTCAGTGCGGTAGCCGTCTTCCATAAAGGTGTCGGGGATGTTCCTATATCAGTACAACCCCTCGTAACACGTTTTCTGAAAGGCTTGCTCCATAACAAGCCACCTTTACGTCCTCCGGCCCCTTCTTGGGACCTTAATCTGGTTCTCGGTCTGCTCATGAAACCACCATTCGAACCTCTTCACTCCTGTGACCTAAAATATCTCACATGGAAAGTGATTTTCCTTTTGGCTATCACTTCAGCTCGCAGGGTTAGTGAGTTACAGGCCCTAGTTACCTATCCACCTTACACTAAACTCCTGCAGGACCGGGCGGTACTCCGCACTCACCCTAAGTTCTTACCTAAGGTAGTTTCGGAGTTTCACATTAACCAATCCATCATACTACCTATCTTCTTTCCCAGGCCCCACTCCAATCCAGGGGAACAGGCTCTGCATACCCTTGACTGTAAACGGGCTCTAGCGTTCTACCTAGACCGTACAGTTGCCCGCAGGAAGAGCCCTCAATTATTCGTCTCTTTCCATCCCAACAAATTAGGGCACCCTGTGGGTAAGCAGACTCTCTCCTCATGGTTGGCGGACTGCATATCTTTTGGCTATCAGCAAGCAGGCATTCCTTTTCAAGACCGTGTTAAAGCACACTCTGTGAGGGCCATGGCGACGTCAGTAGCACACCTACGATGGGTGCCACTTCCTGACATTTGCAGGGCTGCCACCTGGAGTGTTCTCCACACTTTCGCAGCCCACTATTGCTTGGACAAAGCCGGAAGACAAGATTCCATCTTCGGCCAGTCGGTCCTGCATAACCTGTTTCCAACGTGACGTTCCAACACCCTTCCGCCTGCCCGGTGGGGTTCAGGATGCCCTCTACCAAATTCCACCCCAGTTGTTGTGCCTGTTGCACGCCGTTGGGTACATTTGATGCATGTTCGGACATCCTCAGCTCTGTACTCACCCATATGTGAGGACTACCATCCTGCTTGTCCTGTGAGAAAGCAAATGTTGCTTACCTGTAACAGGTGTTCTCACAGGACAGCAGGATGTTAGTCCTCACGAAACCTGCCCGCCACCCCGCGGTGTTGGGTTCGTAACGTTTTGTTGTTTTTGTTTTTCGGCAGTGCCTGTAGCTTTCAAATAAGACTGAAGGGGGGGACCCCTGCTGGCTGCAGGGTTAGTGCCATGCTGGGCATGCCCAGTAGGGGCCAGTCAAAGTTCTGGAAACTTTGACAGAAGTGTTCCGTGATTGGGCTCCATCCTGTGATGTCACCCTTATGTGAGGACTAACATCCTGCTGTCCTGTGAGAACACCTGTTACAGGTAAGCAACATTTGCTATCTCCAACAAATGATTGAAAGGCATCCCATGCAGTTGAAAGAAGCAGGATTACTTGGAGCTCCTGTGAGGTAAAAAACTAGCTTCTCCTTCCCTCAGTTGAGTGACAGTGCCTAGTTCTTCAAATTGAAAACAGACAGAAGAAGTTAAGAAAAAAAAAGGTGTCAGGAGCTCCAGAGGTAATAGCCTGGCTTACTTCATCTGAGCTGGGTGGGCCAGAGGGCTTCCAGGGGGCCTTGGTTTGTTTCTTCTCCTAGGTTTTTTGTTTTTTTTGTCTCCCTCCTCCCACTTTCTCCCTTCCTTTCCAGCCTCTCTCTGTCTCTCTAACTTGCCTTTGAATTAGAGGAACTGTGACATTAAGCTTGGGCGGTTTGCTGTCACAGAGCTCAATATAAAAAAAAAAAAAAGGCATTAGAGGAATTGCTCCATGGCAATGAAGGAACTTAGGGTCTTTGTGGGGAACATTTCTCTGCCTGTTCAATACACCTTTCCTTTTGGCGTTACCTGTGCTTCAAAGTTGGGAATCGCTACTACCAGTACAAAGTCCTTCCATTTGGATCGTCTGCAGTCCCACGAGTCTTTTTGAAATGCATTGCAGTGGTAGTAGCTCATTTATAATGACAGGATAGTTCTATTAAGGACACAGCAGGAACACCTTCAAGTTTTGATTTGCACTCTGCAGTCCCTTGGATTCATGATACATTTTCAGAATTCAATTCTACAACCCATATAAGGACCTCATTTCATTGAAGCCATCATAGACACATTGCAAGCACAAGCCTTTTTGCCCCCTGAGCAAGCGCAAAACTTATTCAAAATGGCAAAGGCTTTGCTGAAACCAAAGCTCGTTGAGTCCTCATGCTTCTAGGCCACCTAGCTGCAGTGATACATGTACCATTTATGCAGCCACATATATGGTGTCTTTAATAGGGCTTGCAATCACAATGGAATCAATTTCTCCAGCCTCTTTACACGAAAATTTCTGTCACCTCAGACATGAAGGAAGAAATACACTAGTGGTTTTAACCTTATTTTATAGAAGGGTGTTCCCTTACAACTAGCATCGTATCAAGTGATACTAGTCGTCAATGCCTCCACTCTAAGTTGAGGTACCCATACCAGACAATTCAGGATGCAGGGTCTCTGGTCAGTCTAGAAAAGACAGTTTCAAATCAATCTGCTGGAATTGAGCAATGAGTTACGCCCTTAAAGCATTCCATTATATACTGAAGGGGAATAATATGACTTAAATGGACAACCAAATAGCTATTTTCTGTGTGAACAAACAAGTGGGAACTGGATCCTCTACTCGCTCTGCCAGAAAACTTTACACACTTGGCAATCTGGAATGAAGCAATTCTCCAGGCATTTTACCTGCCAGGAATTCAGAGCACAATAGCAGACAGGCGTAGCAGAACATTCCGGCCACACACATGGTCGTTAGACCAAAACATTGCCGACCGACTCTTCAAACTATGGGGTCTCCCTTGGAGCGACCTCTTTGCGATACAGCAGAATCTGAAATTTAAACCAATTTTGCTCCATCCAACCTGGTTTCCTCTGCGAAGCTCCAGATGCTTTTCTAATCTCTTGGAACACAGGCCCGGATATGCTTTTCCTCCAATACAACTCATATCGTGAACCGAAACTGAAATAGGAACAAGGTATGATGATTCTTGTCATGCTAGCATCGTCACAACAAGTATGGTATGTGTATCTCGTTCAATTATCCACAGAACCTCCAATTCAACTGGGGAATGATCCCTCCCTTGTTTCACAGGAAGACATTGCTCTACTACATCCTATACTACCATCTCTCAATCTGACTGCATGGATGTTGAACACAGTCTTAAAGCAGTGGTCCCTTCTGGGGCAAAAATCATGAAGTTCTTCTTTCTGCTAGAAAACCATCTACCAAGCACAACTACTCCTTTAAGTAGCGATGTTACTCAACCTGGTGGGCCACTCACCACATAGATCCCTTTAATTGTGAGCCATAACATTTATCATTCATTAGCAAAAACTGGATTTGCAATTGCTTCAGTGCAAGTAAATCTAAGCGCTATTTCAGCCTATCAGTCCACAGAGAATGGAAAACCCGTTTCCACACATCCATTAATATCAAAGTTCATGAAGGGCCTCCTACATCTGCACCCGGCAATTAAGACGGTGGGTGCCCTGGGACATAAATACAATTCTAACTCACCTGATGCAACCTCAATATGAGCCTCTAGACTCTGCGCCACTGAAATGGCAATTACTCTGCTCTTAGTGGCAATTACTGCTACTCGATGAGTAAGTGAATTGCAAGCACTAGTTCACTATCCCCCTTACTACAATTTTTTTTCAAGATAAGGCGATGCTCAGAACACATCCCAAGTTCTTACAAAAGTAGTTTCTGAGTTTCATTTAAACCTGTAGGTACTTCCTACGTTCTTTTCAAAACCTCATGCCTAAGAGAGAGAATGAATCTCTATAGCTTGGACTGTAAAATAGCCCTGCTATATTACAATCAACGTATGCAACCCATAGAAAAGCATCTCAACTTTTCATTTCGTACAGTCCCAGCAGGCTTGGAGCAAGTGTGACAGAGAACACCACCTGATTGGAATATGAACTGTATTCAGCATTGCTATGCAATGGTTGGCCTAGATCTTACCAATCCAGTCGGCTCACCAGGTACGAGCAACAGCTTCAAAGGGCGTGGGATAAACACTGTGGATCCATAAAGTCTAGTGGACATGAATGAAGAGTGGGTGGCTCACGGGAATGACGGCTACTACCTGTGGAGATAATACCCTTATTCAATAAACATGCACATAGTTAATGCGACTCCAACATTGCTCTAAGCTTCAACGGCAAGAGGAAATGTGGAAAAAAGGATTTGCATTCACAAAAAAGCGGGGAGTAGTTTGCTTGTTACGGCGGTTACTACCCCAAACCAAATAAGCCTGATACTTCACTTTCAATGCATATCCAGCATAGCTCTCTGCTTCAATGGCAGGGGGAATGAAGAAAAGTGGATCTATATACAGACAACAACCAACAAGGACTGAATTACATAGTCTGGGTAAACAAATAAGCATGGGTGTAGCTTGCTTATTGCGGCGGTTACTACCCCTAACTAATTAAGCTAGATATTTCACTTAGATGCAGTTCCAACACTGCTCTCTACATTAATGGTGAGGGTGGAAGGGAAATAGAACCAAAAGGTTACTAAGAGCCAAGAGTAACAGATAAGTATAAGGAAAAAAAAAAGTGCGAAGCTTGCTGGGCAGACTGGATGGGCCGTTTGTTCTTCTTCTGCCATCATTTCTATGTTTCTATCTAAAAGTAACTAGTGGTTTCAGGTACTCTGATTATCTTTGCTCTATATAGTGAAATGTGGAAAGGGAAGTGGCCTCTAGGGTTACGGGGCTCGTTGGATTAAGGAGGCTGCTGAAATTTCTTTGCCGAAGCAAGTACAGGCTCATTTCACAAGGGCACAGACTGTTTCCTGTGTGGAATTATGATTGGTTTTCTTTTGGAGATTTTTAAAGCGGAAACTTGGTCATTGTCTGAATCCTTTCATTAAGCATTACCACCTGGATGTCAGAGCTTGAGAAGAGACATCCTTCATCTTAGTGTTATGAGGGGCTGGGGTAGCATCCTGCCCTATGAGGGAGTAGGTTGGGTACATCCCATTGGTCTAGCCTTGTCTTAACTGGCTGAAGAGGAAGGTGAAATTATTACTTATCTGATAATTTCCTTTCCTTTAATACTGTAATACCAGGCCAAGTCCCTCCCTTCGCTGCAGATGTTTTGAACTAATGTATTTTTCAGGGAAGTTTACATAAAGGCAGGGAAGCAGAGTTGAGAATCAGAAAGTATATTGTTCCTTGTATGTACCCGGATCAGTCCAGGACAGCTGGGTTTTGCCTCCCCTCCAGCAGATGGAGACTGCTGGAGGGGAGGACCTCAGGGTCCTATATCCCTGAGGTGCCACCTAGAGTCTGTCAGTATTTCTCTGTCTTCAGCAGATGGTGAAGGTGCAAAACCTTTAGTCTGGGCTAGCTAGTGAGAGTTTGTAGGTAGGAGCTGTGCTTTATATTTAAAAATAATAATAATAATAATAATAAAATAAAAAGTCAGATGACAGAAGTTTCAGGTGAGTGTCTGTTTTGCCTCCCAGGGGGTTGTTAGTTAGGTCCTGGTGGGACCATCCCCCCTGGTAGTTGAGACTTCAGAGCAGAGGCTTGGGGACCCTGAGACTAAGTGGCTGAGAGAGATACTGGGGGCCCCGGCTCATTCTCTTTCAGCTGGGCCACGTTGACGAGCAACAAAGAGGCAAAACTATTAACCTGCAGGTACTTCTTTTTCCCTGGTCGAGCGGGCGCTCCGGGTTTCCTCCCGACGCGGATTTTCGCCGTCCGATCCATCACTGTGTTCCTGGGGGGAGGCTGCTGGTCGCCACGGTTCTTTTTTTCAGATTTGTGCCTAATCGAGGGCGGGGTGTGGCCTACTCGGCGTGCAGCTGCGCTCGCTGGGATCTGCATAGATTGCTTGTCGGGCGGTGAAGGGCCTTCCCAGAGACCGATTCAGCACAAGCAGGCAGGGGACAGTTCCAGGACGCGCTGGGAGCCTGGGAGGCCTGATCGGCAGCGTCAGTCCCCGGATCCTTTTCGCCTCAGTGCTGGGCCAGAGGCCCTGTTGCAGACCTTCAGGGATCAAGAGAGGGCAGCGCTGGGGGAGGGGATCTCCCCATCACCTCTTTCCCCTAGACCTGCTGCCCCTGGGGGTAGCGAAGGACCAGCGGGGGACATGGATTCCTTGGAGGAGGGACAAGAAAACGACTCTGATGGGTCTTCCTCATTCTCCTCGGAATTGGTTCGCTTGCTGCACAAGGACCTGAAGACTCATAAGATGGATAGGGGGCACAGTGGCAAGATCCCACGTCGGTCTTCCTTGTCGGCAGGGGCAGTTAGAAGTTCTTCTTCGCATAAGTGCCCCAAGTCACCTGGGGGAAGAGAGGGTCCCAAGATGAAGCGCCCTCTAAGGTCTCTTTCCTGTCCGGGATACAGCTCAGACCGGACATCTCAGATGCCAAGCGTTCTCCACAGGTCCTGGGAGAGGGGCTGGATGTGGACCCGGATTCTCACCTCCAACCAGTCAAGCAGGGGGGTTTGCCCACGGTGGAGGATGATGATCCGAAGGTTGTACGCTTGTTCCGGAAGGATGAGTTGGGTTCCCTTTATCCCAGCCATTTTAGAGGAGCTCAGCATCGACATGCATCCGGAGGATTCCCGTTTTGGGCTAAGGATCTGGTGATGGTAGGGCTCAGGGGCCCAGCTCATTCCTTTTCGTATGTCGGTGATGGATCTTTTGTTCAAGGAGTGGGACACTCCGGATCTCGGTTTGAAGGTGGGACGAGCTATGGATAAGCTTATACCCGCTCCCGGAGGAGGCGCTGGAGATGCGTCCCCAAGGTGGATGCCGCGGTCTCTGCTATTACTAAGAAGACAACTATCCCGGTCATGGAAGCCATGGCCCTGAAGGATTTACAGGATCGGAAATTGGAATTGCAGCTGAAGAAGATATTTGAAGTGTCTGCTCTGGGGGTTCGAGCTGCTATATGCAGCAGTTTTGTGCTGCGCGCCAGTCTCTGCTGGGTACAGGAGTTCCAGTCAACAGCATCCCTCTCTGACGCTGAGGCGACACATAAGAACATAAGAACATAAGAAAATGCCATACTGGGTCAGACCAAGGGTCCATCAAGCCCAGCATCCTGTTTCCAACAGTGGCCAATCCAGGCCATAAGAACCTGGCAAGTACCCAAAAACTAAGTCTATTCCATGTAACCATTGCTAATGGCAGTGGCTATTCTCTAAGTGAACTTAATAGCAGGTAATGGACTTCTCCTCCAAGAACTTATCCAATCCTTTTTTAAACACAGCTATACTAACTGCACGAACCACATTCTCTGGCAACAAATTCCAGAGTTTAATTGTGCGTTGAGTAAAAAAGAACTTTCTCTGATTAGTTTTAAATGTGCCCCATGCTAACTTCATGGAGTGTCCCCTAGTCCTTCTACTATCCGAAAGAGTAAATAACCGATTCACATCTACCCGTTCTAGACCTCTCATGATTTTAAACACCTCTATCATATCCCCCCTCAGTCGTCTCTTCTCCAAGCTGAAAAGTCCTAACCTCTTTAGTCTTTCCTCATAGGGGAGTTGTTCCATTCCCCTTATCATTTTGGTAGCCCTTCTCTGTACCTTCTCCATCGCAATTATATCTTTTTTGAGATGCGGCGACCAGAATTGTACACAGTATTCAAGGTGCGGTCTCACCATGGAGCGATACAGAGGCATTATGACATTTTCCGTTTTATTCATCATTCCTTTTCTAATAATTCCCAACATTCTGTTTGCTTTTTTGACTGCCGCAGCACACTGAACCGACGATTTCAATGTGTTATCCACTATGACACCTAGATCTCTTTCTTGGGTTGTAGCACCTAATATGGAACCCAACATCGTGTAATTATAGCATGGGTTATTTTTCCCTATATGCATCACCTTGCACTTATCCACATTAAATTTCATCTGCCATTTGGATGCCCAATTTTCCAGTCTCACAAGGTCTTCCTGCAATTTATCACAATCTGCTTGTGATCTAACTACTCTGCACAATTTTGTGTCATCTGCAAATTTGATTATCTCACTCGTCGTATTTCTTTCCAGATCATTTATAAATATATTGAACAGTAAGGGTCCCAATACAGATCCCTGAGGCACTCCACTGTCCACTCCCTTCCACTGAGAAAATTGCCCATTTAATCCTACTCTCTGTTTCCTGTCTTTTAGCCAGTTTGCAATCCACGAAAGGACATCGCCACCTATCCCATGACTTTTTACTTTTCCTAGAAGCCTCTCATGAGGAACTTTGTCAAACGCCTTCTGAAAATCCAAGTATACTATATCTACCGGTTCACCTTTATCCACATGTTTATTAACTCCTTCAAAAAAGTGAAGCAGATTTGTGAGGCAAGACTTGCCCTGGGTAAAGCCATGCTGACTTTGTTCCATTAAACCATGTCTTTCTATATGTTCTGTGATTTTGATGTTTAGAACACTTTCCACTATTTTTCCTGGCACTGAAGTCAGGCTAACCGGTCTGTAGTTTCCCGGATCGCCCCTGGAGCCCTTTTTAAATATTGGGGTTACATTTGCTATCCTCCAGTCTTCAGGTACAATGGATGATTTTAATGATAAGTTACAAATTTTTACTAATAGGTCTGAAATTTCATTTTTTAGTTCCTTCAGAACTCTGGGGTGTATACCATCCGGTCCAGGTGATTTACTACTCTTCAGTTTGTCAATCAGGCCTACCACATCTTCTAGGTTCACCGTGATTTGATTCAGTCCATCTGAATCATTACCCATGAAAACCTTCTCCATTACGGGTACCTCCCCAACATCCTCTTCAGTAAACACCGAAGCAAAGAAATCATTTAATCTTTCCGCGATGGCCTTATCTTCTCTAAGTGCCCCTTTAACCCCTCGATCATCTAACGGTCCAACTGACTCCCTCACAGGCTTTCTGCTTCGGATATATTTTAAAAAGTTTTTACTGTGAGTTTTTGCCTCTACAGCCAACTTCTTTTCAAATTCTTTCTTAGCCTGTCTTATCAATGTCTTACATTTAACTTGCCAATGTTTATGCTTTATCCTATTTTCTTCTGTTGGATCCTTCTTCCAATTTTTGAATGAAGATCTTTTGGCTAAAATAGCTTCTTTCACCTCCCCTTTTAACCATGCCGGTAATCGTTTTGCCTTCTTTCCACCTTTCTTAATGTGTGGAATACATCTGGACTGTGCTTCTAGAATGGTATTTTTTAACAATGACCACGCCTCTTGGACATTTTTTACTTTTGTAGCTGCTCCTTTCAGTTTTTTTCTAACAATTTTTCTCATTTTATCAAAGTTTCCCTTTTGAAAGTTTAGCACGAGAGCCTTGGATTTGCACACTGTTCCTTTTCCAGTCATTAAATCAAATTTGATCATATTATGATCACTATTGCCAAGGGGCCCCACCACCGTTACCCCTCTCACCAAGTCCTGTGCTCCACTGAGAATTAGATCTAAAATTGCTCCCTCTCTCGTCGGTTCCTGAACCAATTGCTCCATAAAGCTATCATTTCTTCCATCCAGGAACGTTATCTCTCTAGCGTGACCCGATGATACATTTACCGTCTAGAAGCCGTCTAGAAGCAGTGGTGGCATATAGTGCAGTGTATGACCTGTTGCGAACTTCAGGTAGAACCAAAGTGTCAGCTGTTTCAGCTCGCAGGCTTCTCTGGCTGAGACATTGGGCTGCGGATGTCTCTGAGGCGCAGCTGGGTTCCTTACCCTTTAAGGGTAAGTTGCTGTTTGGTCAGCAGCTGGAGGACATGATTAAGTCTCTGGGAGAGAACAAGGTCCATAGGTTGCCAGAGGATAGACCCAGATCGCGGAGATCCTTTCCTCAGCGGGCGAGATTTCAGGGGAATCGTCGTTTTCACTCCTCACGATCCACCGGATCTTCCTTTCAGCAAGGCACAGACCGCCAGAGTTCTTGGAACCAATTGTTTCGAAGGCACCGTCCCACCAGGGGCGGAGTGCCTCAGTCTCATGGAGGATACAAGACCACACAATGAATCGAGGCCGGTCCACTCTTCCGTTCCGAAGATCAGGGGACGGTTATCCCTGTTACTGGAGGAGTGGGCCAACCTGACCATGGATCAATGGGTCCTCAGCATCATCGAGCACGGCTACGCTTTAGATTTTGCTCGACCAATCAAGGAGCTTTACATGGTGTCCCCTTGCATGTACCATCAAAAGCACCAGGCGATAAAAAACACTCTGCAATGCTTGAGGAACCTGGGAGCCATAGTGCCAATGCCAGAAGAAGAGCTCAGGCAAGGGCGATACTCCAGCTACTTCATGGTGCCCAAAAAAAAGGAACCTTCCGTCCTATTCTCGATCTAAAACAAGTCAATCACATTCTGAGGGAACTTCGGTTCCGGATGGAGATGCATCGCTCGGTCATAGTGTCGGTGCACAGGGGAGAGTTCTTGGCATCCCTGGATCTGACGGAAGCTTACCTGCACATTCCAATCCATCCGGATCATCAGAAGTTTCTCAGGTTCGCGATATTGGGTCATCACTACCAATTTTGCGCTCTTCCATACGGGTTGGTGACAGCGCCCAGGGTATTCATCAAGGTGATGGTGGTGGTGGTGGCAGCGGCCCTACAAAGGGAGGGGACACTAGTACATCCCTACTTGGACGCCTGGCTGAATCGAGCGAAATTGGAGCATCTCTGTCTGTTGGCGGTTCAACGGGTGCTACAATTGTTGAGCTCTCTGGGTTGGGTGGTCAACCCTGAGAAGAGTCTCCTGGTTTCTTCCCAGTCCTTGGAGTTTTTGGGAGCTCGGTTCGACACGAGCTTGGGAAAGGTGTTTCTGACGGAGGAGAGGCTAGCCAAGCTCATCTCGCAGGTGGAGTCCTTGCTCGCCATGCCTCAACCCAGAGCCTGGGATTACTTGCAGGTCTTGGGTTCGATGGCTTCCACTCTCAACCTGGTGCCGTGGGCCTTTGCGCATATGCAACCTCTTCAGTCAGCCTTGCTTTCTCAGTGGAACCCTCTTTCCCAGCAATTCCAGGTGCTCCTGCCGCTGATGGACTCAGTGCGCTCAAGTCGTCTTTGGTGGCTTTCCCCGCACCACTTACTCAGGGGGGTCGATTTAGAAATTCCGACTTGGACAGTGGTGACCACAGATGCCAGCCTCTTGGGCTGGGGAGTGGTTTGTTGAGGAACAGCGGTGCAGGGCCAGTGGACAAGGACAGAGTCTTCCTGGTTGATCAATCGGCTAGAGACCACAGCAGTCCAGTTGGCGCTATAAGCACTTCTCCTTTTAATCGAGGGGAGGTCAATGAGGATACTCTCTGACAATGCGATGACGGTGTCTTACATCAATCGTCAGGGCGGAACCAGGAGTCGACAGGTGGCAATGGAAGCTCACCTCTTAATCTTCTGGGCAGAGGACCATCTCTATCGGATAGCTGCCTCTCACATTGTCGGAGTGGACAATGTTCAGGCGGATTTTCTCAGCCGCCACCAGTTGGACCAGGGAGAGTGGGAACTCTCCCAAGCGGCCTTTCGTCTTCTGTGCGACCGTTGGTCCAGACCAGCCATGGACATGATGGCGAGACTTCGCAATGCCAAGGCTCCCAGGTTCTTCAGCCGCCGACGGGAGCCAGGGGCCGAAGGAGTAGACGCGTTGGTTCTTCCCTGGCCAGGGGACATCCTGTTGTGTACGTCTTTCTGCCGTGGCCATTGGTCAGCAAGATCCTTCACTGAATCGAAGTGCATCCGGGCAGGGTGATTCTGGTGGCACCTGAGTGGCCGAGGCGCCCATGGTTTGCGGACCTTCTGATCCCTAGCGGTGGACGGTCCGCTGCGCTTTCCTCTGTCGTCGGATCTCCTGCGTCAAGGTCCCGTTTGTTTCAGAGAGGCAGATCGCTTTTGTCTAGCAGCATATCTTATGAAAGGCGGAGATTGAGGAGTAAGGGTTACTCTGATTCGGTTGTGGCAGTGCTCTTAGTCCCATAAGACTTCTACGTCTAGGGCATATGTTGGAGTCTGGTGAGTGTTTGAGTCCTGGTGTCTAGCTCAAGGAGTGCGGCCGACCAGGACTTCGGTTCCAGAAGTGTTAGATTTCTTGCAAGCTGGTTTAGCTAAGGGCTCGGCATTTAATTCCCTCCGAGTTCAAGTGGCGGCCCTTGGCTCCTTTCGTGGTAAGGTACAGGGTGTTGTGCTAGCTTCTCATCTGGATGTGGCTCATTTTCTGCGGGGAGTTAAGCATCTGCGTCCCCCGGTCCGGTCTCCTTGTCCCTCGTGGAAGCTAAATTTGGTTCTCTGCGCCCTTTGTGGTGCTCCTTTTGAGCCATTGAAACGTGCAACTCTGAAGGATTTGACGTTGAAGGTTGTGTTTCTGGTGGCTATTTCTTCTGCGGGGCGGGTTTCCGAACTCCTGCAGGGAGCCTTTTTTGTGGATCTCGGACGCCGGAGATTCCTTGAGAATAGTTCCCTCCTTTCTCCCGAAAGTTGTGTCCTCTTTTCATTTGAACTAGTCAGTGGAGCTCCCTTCCTTTGAGGGTCTCCATTCTTCTGCTCCTGAGTCTAGGGATTTGCAGAAGTTGGACGTAAAGAGGGTATTGTTGCGGTACTTAGAGGTGACAAACGGTTTCAGTCTCTCAGACCATCTTTGTTCTATGGAGTGGACCCAGGAAGGGTCAGCAAGCTTCCAAAGCCATGATCGCTCGGTTGTTGAAGGAGACTATTGTTTCGGCATACATGGTTCAGGGCCGCCCAATTCAGCCTGGTCTTAAGGTTCATCCTGGGCGGAATGCCAGCAGGTGTCGCTGCAAGAGATTTGTAAGGCAGCTAACTGGAAATCGATTCATACCTTTGCCAGGCAATATCGTCTGGACGTCCGGGCTCCAGAGCCCGGTTCTTTTGGAGTCAGTGTACTCCGAGTGGGACTCTCAGTCCCACCCTGGTTAGGAAAGCTTTGGTACATCCCAGCTGTCCTGGACTGATACTGGTACAGGGAAAGGAAAATTGGTTCTTACCTGCTAATTTTCATTCCTGTAGTACCACGGATCAGTCCAGACGCCCACCCAGGGGAAAGCTGGAGAGTCCGCTCGGTCGGGAGCTAATCATAATTTTGTTTCTCTGCAAGTTTTACTGTATGCCCCCCTTGTCAGGGAAAGATTATGGGCATGATTTCATTCATTTATGGAGTTTCACGTTTTTTCCTTCCCTCTGCTCTTTGGGGGGGGAGGGGGTTGGTTATTGTCGAAGTTATGGTTTAGATATTTTTCTGCTTGGGTACAGTATAATACTGACAGACTCTAGGTGGCACCTCAGGGATATAGGACGGAGTCCGTAAAAACTTCTCTGTCTCCCATCTGCTGGAGGGGAGGTAAAACGCAGCTATCCTGGACTGATCCGTGGTACTACAGGATGAAAATTAGCAGGTAAGAACCAATTTTCCTATTCACTCCAGGTGAATTATTTCGATTCATGTCTAATTCCTTGTTCCTCTGGAAGTTCACTGGTTTAAAAAAAAGAAAAGAAAAAAAGGAGAAAAAGAATGAACAAATTAGTTAATTGCTGGTAGTGTTCAGCTTGTCCAGAGATAGCTGGAACACACTATTCTTGAAGCTGCGCAACATTTACGATCCAAAGGAATTTTAAAAGTCCCTGAGGACCTATTTTTTTTTAGGATTGCTTTTAAAGATCTTATAGAGCACTGAATCCTCCTTCTGATGTCCTAAGCTATTGTTTAGAATAAGCAGTTCTTATTACACACTATAAGAATTTGCTTAGCTGTTTTTGTTTTGTCTTCTCATTGTATGTCATTTTATTATGTATGTGCTATGTAACCCACCCTGAACTTTGGAGGACATGGGCGATAAATAATTTTTAAATAAATAAATAGCTTGTTACAGGAATACTGGAAGACTGGTGTCAGCACAGAGGTATATAAGAAGTGAAATCAATGAGCCTGTTTAATCTCTGTCATGATTTGTAGGCTGGCATGCATAACCCACTGGCCTGGCGTTGGTCTCCTATTAAAGGAAAGGAAATTATCAGATAAGTAGTAATTTCACCTTTATTTCTGTGTACCTACTGAACTGTAATTGGGTATTGTTAATACAGTTCCTTTTTTCCTGTACATGCAGATAAAATGTGAGGAGGCTCATAAAATATATTTTGATTATAGGTGTGTCCATGGGAAAAAAGGGAGGAAGCAAACAGCAAAAAGCTGGAATTTGCAGTTGCAAACAGCGATCATTTGGCTCTTCTTCAGGCTTACAAGGTAAGATGGGGCTGCAGTGGCCAAAATCAAAGGTATGTTTCTGTAATGGATGAAAGCCCAAACTGAGCTGCTTGCATCATCATGTTTAGCTTTCACTGAAATATTCCAGACTTCCTCTTCATGCAGTCAGACCAGTCCAGAAAAATAGGTTATGCATCTTGACCAGAAGATGGAGACAGATAAACAGACTTGCTGTTGGCACCCTTATATGAATCTGTGCTGACCTCAGCCTGCTAGTATTCTCTGTCTCCTGCAAAGGGTACAGGTTTGCATCCCATGCTGTGGACTGAAGCCTGGTATAATGAATTGGAATTCTGTTTGGGATAGCTCCAGAAGTGAAAAGACCAGTTCTCTTTGCCTCAGTTGAACAGCACTCTAGTTGTCAGGCTTTTAAAAAAAAAAAAGACACCTGAGGCAAAAGCTGAGAACTCCCTCCCTCAGCTGAGCGTAGCTTTGGCTAGGGGGCTTCCAGACCAGGTTGGGGTCTTCACTCCTGCCAATGCCTCTCCCCTATCCTGCTGCCTGGTTGCCCTCCTGCTCTCCTCCTGGCTTGATTTTGGCTTTGTAGCCTTAGCTATTTAAAAAAAAAAAAAAAAAAAGAGCGAATTGGCCCTGGACAGGGCTTGTGCTAGCTTTTTTGCTGCCCTGTGCGAACAATTACTGTGCTGCCCCTCCCCTCCCTCTAGTTCATTCAGTCTCTGTCCCAGGCCCCCCCCCCCCCAAAAAAAGAAAAAAGCCCAGCAGCGATACAAACTCTAAAAACTGACAGTTCTCAACCCTCAGGTCTTCACCCCCTGTCCCAGAATCCATGGCCAGTGCAAGAGTATTAGATGCCCTAGGTGAACCTTGTAGGCTTGCACAATACACCCCCTTCCCCCAACCACCCCTGGCCCACTCCACACACATAGTTAAGAGTTATGCATTTATAGCAACATTTTACTTGAAAAATAACAAAGTACAGGTAATATCACTTACATTATATTTACATGCACTGCTGTAATGCCAACCAGAAATCCGTGCAAAAGAACCACTTGGAATCCATATGGCATTAGGCCTGTTGTGTGTGGGCTTGACTCTCTGAAAGCCCTAAAACATTAATACACTTTCTATTAGGAGAGTACCTCACCTCATTCACACATGTATAACTTAAACAGACCCTCATCAAATACAGAATAGAACAACCATAAATACAAATATGACAAAACCTGAACTGGAAATCAAAAGAAGCCAGACTCTATGCAGTGCAACAACAAAAAAAAACAAAACCCAGAACCATTACCATTCCTCAAACATCAAACAAAATCAAGAGATATAATAAATACATACTAATTTCAAAAACAGATGACAAAAGATCAAATAATTAAAAACTCATATATACAATTTTTTTAATGTCCCAAATGCCAATAAAATATTTCAAAAAAGGAGACACATCAAATAACACCTGAAATCCTCCGTCAGGGGATCTTCCCACTCTTCCTCCATCAGTGCCACCTCCGTTTTCCACGGATTTTGTTCTCCTGCTTCACAATGCTTACCTGGCCAGAATGGGCCAGCACCAGGAATTTTTGGTGGGACCTCCTCCTCCTAAGGTACCCAGAATGGCTGATTCCACTGAGGTCTTGGGAAATGCCCAGACCGTGGGGAGTGCCCAAGGGTCAGCGGTCCCGGGAACGGGGGTACCTCCGACCACCTCAAGCACTCTGAGGGTCCGTTTGGTACACCCCTCTGCGGGGGTGGGGGGGGAGGGTCTGTTCCTCAGCAGGACCCGGATCCAGATAAACCTTCAACTACGGCTCAATTGGAAGTGGACGATACTAGAGTCCTGCGGATCTTCCAGAGGGATGAGCTGGACCCCCTCATTCCACATATCTTACAGGAATTGGACATTGAGGCCCCTCAGGACCCACCTGAGCCTAATCCACCAGCGAAGAAAGGGGACCCCTTTCTGGCTGGTCTACGTCCGCCGTGTAGGTTCTTTCCTTCACATCCCATATTCCTTCAACTGTTATCCAGGGAATGGGATTCTCCGGAGACCTCCCTCAAGGTCGGCAGAGCCATGGATAAGCTATATCCTCTCCCGGATGATTTCCTGGAGCTTCTTAAGGTTCCCAAAGTAGATTCTGCAGTCTCAGTGGTGACGAAAAGAACTACAATTCCAGTAACTGGTGGTGCAGCCTTGCGAGATCTTCAAGATCGAAAGCTGGAAGTTTATCTTAAGACAGTTTTCGAGGAGTCCGCCCTGGGGGTCCGGGCAGCCATTTGTAGTTCCTTTGCTCAGCGTGCAGGCCTCTGGCTTCAACAGCTGCTCAGCTCCCAGGAAGTTGCCTCCTGAGGAAGCACTTCAGGCAGACCACCTGGAGGCCAACATAGCATCTGGAGCAGATGCTCTATATGACATTCTGAGAGTATTGACTAGATCTATGGTTTCTGCAGTCTCGGCTAGACGCCTCCTCTGGCTTCACAACTGGTGGGTGGATTCTTCTTTCAAGTCACAGCTGGGGATCCCTACCCTTCAAGGGCAAGCTACTATTTGGGGAGGATCCATCAAGTCCCTCGGAGAGAATAAGGTACCCAAACTGCCAGAGGATCTCCCTCGTTCTTCTAAGTCTTTTAATTCCACTAGAAGCCGATTCAGGAATCAATGTCGTTTCCGCCAGGCAAGGACTGCAGTTCCTCGTCAGCCATCCTCTCGATCTCAATCCTGGACTCAGTCCTTTCGTGTACGAAGACAGCCCTGCTCTGGTCCGGCCCAGGGGACGTCCTCCAAGTCTTCACAATGAAGCTATGCCGCCCACTCCCCGATCCCCAGGATAGGGGGACGTCTCTCCCTTTTCTACGAGGAGTGGGTCAACATCACGTCAGATCAGTGGGTCCTGGATGTTCTAAGACACAGCTACGCGTTAGAATTTGCTCAGCCGCTAAGAGACAGGTTCCTCTTCTCTCCATGTGGCCCAGTCCAGAAACAACTCATAGTCCGGCAGACACTCGACAGGCTTCTGGCTCTTGGAGCGATTCGTCCGGTCCCCCCCCCCTGGAAGTAGGCCGGGGACATTATTCGGTATACTTCGTAGTTCCCAAGAAGGAAGGTTCCTTCTGCCCGATCTTGGATCTCAAGATGGTCAACAGGGCCCTCAAGATTCCCCAATTTCGGATGGAAACCTTGCGCTCCGTGATAGCGGCGGTACACTCCGGAGAATTTTTGGCCTCCCTGGATCTGATGGAAGCTTATCTATACATTCCCATCCTCTAAGGCATCAGCGTTTTCTGCGATTCAAGATTCGCAAAGGTGATGATAGTAGTAGCTGCCACTCTCCGGAGGGAGGGAGTCTTGGTGCACCCATACCTGGACGACTGGCTCATTCGTGCAAAGTCCTCGGCCCAGTGCCACTGGACGGTCGACAAGGTGTTGATGCTTCTTCACTCCCTCGGTTGAGTGGTCAACTTCGCCAAGAGCAGCCTTTCTCCCTTTCTCCATCTCAGTCTCTGGACTTCCTGGGGGCGCATTTCGACACAGCGCTGGGCAAGGTGTCTCTGCCCCCGGACAGGGCTCATACACTCATAGCTCAGATACAGCGATTCATCGGTCTCTCGCTTCCAATGGCATGGGATTACCTCCAGGTCCTGGGATCCATGGCTTCCACCATCGAGCTGGTCCCCTGGGCGTTTGCACATATGCGTCCCTTACAGCGTGCCTAGCTCTCCCACTGGAAGCCGGTGTCTCGGGACTTCCAAGCCATCCTTCCTCTCCCGCAGGGAACCAAGGACAGTCTCTCGTGGTGGTTCAACTTGTCTCATCTTCTCCAGGGTGTTCCTTTGGACATCCCGAAATGGGTAATCGTCACGACTGATGCCAGTCTCTGTGGCTGGGGAGCGGTGTGTCAAATGAGTTCTGCGCAAGGGAAGTGGCCGATCAATCGCTTGGAGACCAGAGCAGTGCATCTGGCATTGAAACGCTTCCTACCTCTCGTCCATCATTGCGCATTCTGAACACTCTGACAATGCGACCACTGTGGCCTACATCAACCGCCAAGGGGGCATGAGGAGCCGGCATGTCTCTCGGGAGACAGACAGGTTTATGGCGTGGGCAGAGACTCATCTCTCCCGCCTAGCGGCTTCCCACATCGCAGGCGTAGACAACGTTCAAGCCGACTTTCTCAGTCGTCAATATCTAGATCCCAGAGAGTGGGAACTCTCAGAGGAGGCGGTGAATCTCCTGTTCCACAGATGGGGGACTTCCCTATCTGGATCTAATGGCAACCTCCCGGAATGCCAAGGCAGCTCGGTTCTTCAGTCGCAGAAGAGAGTACGGCGCAGAGGGGAGTGGATGCCTTAGTCCTCCCCTGGCCCCGTCACGTTCTCCTCTATGTGTTTGCCCCTTGGCCTCTGGTCAGCAAGGTGCTCTGGAGAATAGAGTCCCACCAGAGTCCGGTAATGCTGGTGGTGCCAGAATGGCCCCATCGTCCGTGGTTTGCAGACTTGATCAACCTTGCAGTGGACGGACCTCTTCGTCTGAGTCACCTTCCATGCTTGCTGCATCAGGGTCCGGTATCTTTCGCCCAGGCCGATCGCTTCTGTCTTACAGCCTGGCTTTTGAGAGGCACCAGCTGAGACGGCATGGATACCCAGAGGCCGTTATCTCGACCATCCTCAAGGCTAGAAAGATGTCTACCTCCATCTCCTATATCAGGGTATGGAAAGTTTTTGAGAACTGGTTTGCCTCCATACCTGTGTCGCCACGTACCGCCTCGGTGGCTCAGATCCTGTCTTTTCTTCAACAGGGACTGGACAAGGGTCTGGCCTACAACTCGCTGAGAGTGCAAGTCTTTGCCCTAGGCTCTCTACTTCATCAACGAGAGGGAACTTCCCTCTCCTCTCACCCGGATATCATCCGATTCCTCAGGGGGGTGAAGCACGTGAAACCCCCGGTCCACGCTCTTTATCCTTCATGGCGTCTCAATCTCGTTCTCCGAATCTTGGTCGGTCCACCCTTTGAACCCTTGCGTTCCCCAACCCTCAAGGATATCACTCTCAAGACTGTTTTCCTGGTAGCTATCTGTTCTGCCCGCAGAATCTCGGAGCTTCAAGCACTCTTGTGCAGAGAGCCCTACCTTCGTTTTTTCGGATTCGGGAGTTTCCTTGCGCACTGTGCCTGCTTTTCTGCCCAAGGTGGTTTCCGAGTTCCACTTGAATCAGAGCTTCCGTCTTTCTCAGCGGACGCATCTGCAGATCTACGCAAGCTAGATGTCAAGCGGATCCTCATTCGCTATCTGGAAGTCACTAATGATTTTCGCTTGTCGGACCATCTTTTTGTTCTCTGGCATGGTCCGAGGAAGGGGGCCAAGGCGTCGAAAACTACCATTGCTCGCTGGCTGAAGGAGGCGATCTCTGTGGCCTACATTGGAACAGTTCGACAACCTCCGGCGGGTGTCAAGGCCCATTCTCTTCGATCTTAGGCTGCTTCCTGGGCGGAGATGCAATCGGTCTCGTTCCAGGAGATTTGTCGAGTGGCAATTTGGAAATCATTACATACCTTTGCTCGTCATTATCGTCTACACATACAATCGCCTACTTTTGGCTCCTTTGGCTCTAGGGTCATTCAAGCAGGGCTTTCCGGTGCCCACCCTACGTAGGGAAGCTTTGGTACATCCCACTGTCTGGACTGATCCTGGTACGTACAGGGAAAAGAAAATTATTCCTTACCTGCTAATTTTCGTTTCTATAGTACCAAGGATCAGTCCAGATGCCCTCCCTGACTGTTTTATTGGGTTTGGGATTGCCTCTCTGCTCAAATTGTTCTTCAGTGCCTTTTTTTCCTTTGGCTGGTTAATGGTTCATTCTGCAAGTTTGTTGTTTGACACTGTTTTCTGCCTTTTGCACACTTATTTGTTACTTAATTCTATTGTTGTTGATCCATCCTGATTTTCCTCTTTGCTTTGATATACTCCATACTGAGGATTAGTAGAGGGTGCACTACCTTATAAGGAAGCATCCTTCAAAGTTCTATTTGACTCCATGTGCTGGAAGGGGGAGATAACCCCACTTTCTGGACTGATCCTTGGTACTACAGGAACGAAAATTAGCAGGTAAGGAATAATTTTCTTTTGGAACATAACCTCATGTAACTACAGCAAGGGTTATTTTTCCCCATATGCATAAACTTGTCCTTGTCCATATTAAATTTCATCTGCCATTTGGACACCCAATCTTCCAGTCTCACAAGATCCTCCTACAATTTATCAAAATCTGCCTGATTTTTAATGCCTCTGCATAATTTTGAGTCATCAGTGAATTTGATCACCTCACTTGTCGTGCCCCTTTCCAGATCACTTATAAATATATTAAACACCTGTCCAAGTAAAGATCCCTGAGGTACTCCACTATTTACTTTATTCCACTATGAAAACAGACCATTTAATCCCACTGGCTTTTAACCAGTTTGCAATCCACAAAAGGACATCGCATCCTATCTCATGACTTTCTAGTTTTGTTAGAAGTCTCTCATGAGGGACTTTGTCTAATGCCATCTGTAAATCCAAATACACCACATCTACCGGTTCACCTTTGTCTACATGTTTATTCACCCCTTCAAACATGTGAGGCAAGACTTCCCTGGGGCAAATCTATGCTGGTTGTGACCCATTAAACCATGTCTATCTAAATGTTTTGTGATTTTATTCTTTATAACAGTTTCCATTATTTTTCCCAGCACTGAAGTATGCTCGCTGGTCTATAGTTTCCCGTATCACCCCTGGAGCTCCTTTTAAATATCGGGGTTGCATTGGCTACCTTCCAGCCTTCAGGTACAATAGATGATTTTAATGAAAGGTTACAAATTAATTGCAATAGGTCTAAAATTTAATTTTTGAGTTCTTTTAGAACCCTGGGGTGAATACCATCTAGTCCAGGTGATTTACTACTCTTCAGTTTGTCAATCTGGCCTACTACATCTTCCAGGTTCACCATGATTTGGTTCAGTTCATCTGAATTGTCACCATTGAAAATTGTCTCCAGAGTGGGTATCTCCCCAACATCCTCTTCGGTAAACCCCGAAGTAAAGAATTCATTTAGTCTTGCCATGATGGCCTTATCTTCTTTAAGTGCCGCTTTAACCCCCTCAATCATCTAATGGTCCAGCCAACTCCTTCTCAGGCTTTCTGCTTTGGATATATTTGAAAACGTTTTTGAGTTTTTGCCTTTATGGCCAACTTTTCAGATTCTCTCTTAGCTTGTTATATCAGTGTCTTAAATTTCACTTGCCAATGATATGCTTTATCCTATTTTCTTCTGATAGATCCTCCTTGCAGTTTTTGAATGAAGTGCTTTTGGCTGAAAAAGCTTCTTTCACCTCACTTTTTAGCCATGCTGGCAATCGTTTAGCCTTCCTTCCATCTTTGTTAATGTGTGGATTACATATGGACTGCGCCTCTAAGATAGTATTGTTTTAACAATGTCCACGCCCGTTGCACACTCTTTATCTTTGTCTGTACCACACCAGGCAAGCTCCCACACCAGGCAAGCTCCCACACCACACATACAAACACACGCACACCAGGCAAGTTCCACCCCCATCACACACACACGCATGCACGCACACCAGGCAAGTTCCACCCCCACCACACACACAAACGCACGCGCACCAGGCAAGTTCACTGTACGTATCCGGATCAGTCCAGACTGCTGGGTTTTGCCTCCCTTCCAGCAGATGGAGACAGAGAAAAACTTGTAAAGCACCCCCTCTTAACCTGGTGTGCTACCTGCATCTCCTCAGTAGTTCTCTGTCTCCAGTAGATGGAGGTGGTGCAAAACCTGCGGTCTGCACTTCTTTCTGAGGTGTGGGTTAATCTTATAAATATCCTCTATTCCTTTTTTTTTTTTTTTTTTTTTTTAACAGGCAGCAGAGTAAAATTTGTTTAAAAAAAAAAAAAATACCGGTAAAGGACAATTATTTCAGATCAAGCACTACTGCAGTTCCAGCTTCCCAGGGGATTGGTAGTAGGCACTGCAAGGAGCTGGGGTTGGTGATCCCACATAGCTCCCATACAGTAAGGCTCCGGAGGTGAAACCGGTAGTCCGGTTCTTCCCTCTAGGTCCCGGTCGGCAGGAAAAGAGAAATAGATAAATAAAAAAGGGATTTTTTTTTCTACCAAAACATGAGGCATGAAATACAATGTACAACGTTTTACTCCTCCCCCCCCCCCCCGCCACCCCTACCCCACCTCTGATGTGTGAGAACATGTCCTGGGGTTTACTACTCCAAGTTGCTGTAGAAGTAAAAAGCCGTCCGAATGTGAAAAGAATGCACGGAGTCCAGAGTCTAGGAAATTTTGGGTGATAATTATGACAAATCTAGAATTCTGCTATGCGCCTTGGCAGTGAGAGAAGAAACTCTGCCCATCTATCCATAAACTCCTTGTATCTTGCCGGTGATGACCTCTTAGCCGTAATGTGCTCGAAAATAGCCATACAATGCAATTTCACTCTCCACATGGACACCGTCAGAGCCTCCTCAGTTAGCCAGATTTCCAGAATACTTCTTTGCCAGCCAGAAGGCTTTTTGTAGAAATGTCTTTTGATGAGTGGAGATCTTGGCCGGTACTGTGTCCATCACTTCGAAGAGACATAACTCCGGATCATCTGGGATAGGCTGTCTGTAACAGTTCACCCAGAAAACGGAGGATCAGACACCAAAACCTATGTCTCTTACAGCACGTCCAAAATTGATGCATAAGGGTTCCCACTGCATTTTGACATTTAACACAAATATTGCTGTTAATCAATATGGCCTTATAAGCCCAAGTATGGGAGACATACATCTTTCTAAGAAATTTATATTGAATTTCCCTCAATAATACATTGTCAGATACCTGCTTAATGCCCACAAAACACCGTCCTAGAGACTCTGGGGTAAGAGTGGTACCCAGTTCCTGGTTCCAGCGCCCCGTAAGCTCTAGTAGCTGACCGGTGAACTTGATTCCCCCTAATACCTTTTTTTTTTTTTTTTTTTTTTTTTTTAGAGTGGCATACGTCGATGTCTGACCTAAGAGGGTGGAGAAAAATTTGGATAAAATGGGATTGTTGAGTGCGCGGGATTTCGTTAATAAGTCATGTCAATAAAATGTCTAGCCTTTAGGTTCATGTAGAACTCCTTTTGGGAAAGATCATATTCCCGTCGCAAGGTATCAAGAGAGCACCCTGCCTGTGTCCTTCTGCAAAAATTGTGGGAGGTATTCCAGTCCCTTAGCATCCCAGATATCTAATACTGAGTGCCCACACCTTGGAGGAAATTTGGGGTGCCCCCGTAGTGTGATAAAGGGCGATATTTCCCAGGATACTCCAAGCTTGTGGCATAAACTGCGCCAGGTTTTCCTGCAACTGACTAAGAATTGATTACAAGGGGTTGCTCTGGATAAGTCCGCCCCAGTGGCATACATGTAATTCTGAAGCGTAATGTGTCCGCAACACGCCTGAAGCAGGCTAATGGGTGTAAAAGTCTCAGAACCCAGTAGAAAGTCCCGGACATGTGAGTCCCCCGCCTTCCCTGGATCATCAATCAGTTCTGAAGGAAAGAGCACTGAATCAGCGGTAGCAATAGGAGCTATGGTGTCTTTGAAAACGCCAACTGACGTCTTCCCTCGAGGCGGAATCAGTGCGCGGACCTCCGGTGAGAGGTGGAAAGATCTGTGAGGGGACCAGGTTCATCTGCTTCCTGGTCAGCTTCCAGTGAACCGATTCCTGAAGCAAGCCCTCCACAGCGCAGATGGCCATCCATCAGACCCAGAGCAGCCTAGGAGGAAGACAGCGAAGGTAATCCCTGCTCTCTGGCTCTTCTCTTTCTGCTAGAGTGGGGCATATTGAGCAGAAAAGAACCTCGCCTGAGCGAGACTGCTCATACACACCGAGCCAGTGCAGTCATCTTGAAATCCCCGGAAAGCCTCCCTTCCAAGAGCAATTTAAACCCTTCTCAGATCCTGTAATTTTTGGAAGCCCTATTCAATAATTGGGCAGGCCAGGAATGCCTGGAGTAAAGGATTCAAAAGCTGCATCATTCATTGTCATCTGCACAGTTCTATGCTACGGGTTAACTTCAACTCCTCAGCTCCATAGTGGTGGCATTGTATTTGGTTCCCTAGGTGAGGGCTCACATGAAGCCACCTCAGAGGGTTTTGCTGTTCAGATGGGATCCAAAGACTCAGGATTAAGGTCTGGGCAAACTTAAGATTGTGGTTGAATCACAAGAATTCAGCCTTAAGTGTGGATTTCAAATCTCCAGCCTGAGTGATGATGATAAAGGATATCTTTCTAGTGGGTTGAGGAGCCCATTGTCTGGGGTGGTTCTCTCGGGGCCAGTGGTCAAAGCAAGAGTCTGTCGGCCATCAATCATCTGGAAACCAAGGCGATTTGGTTAGCTCTGCAACATTTTGCCCTGTTTTTGAGAGGACAGGCAGTCAGGATAATGTCCAGCAATGCCACAGTGGTGGCATGTATGAATCACCAAGACGACACAAAAAGTCAGCAGGTAGTAGAAGAGGTAGCAATGTTGTTTGTCTGGGCACAAAAAAATCTAAAGATGCTATCAGCCACTCGCATAGCAAGTGTGAAGAATGTTCAAGCGAACTTTCTCAGTTGACATGTGGTGGACCCAGGAGAATAGTATTAGTTTCTGGGGGGCATTTGATCTGATAGTATCCAAGTGGAGTGTCCCACTGATGGATTTGATGGCGACCTTCGAAATGCAAAGATTAGCAGGGTTTACAGCAGAAGACATGGTGGCTCTTACAATCTGGATGCTCTAGATCAAACTTGGCCAACAGATGCACTTTGTCCTTCTTGGCCCTTGATAGGGAGCATAATTAAGAAGGTATTGGAGTACTGGGTCTAGTAATTCTAGTGGCTCCAGATTGGTCAAGATATTCTTGGTATGTGGATCTGGTGTGATGGTTGTGTGGCATGCTGACAAGCCTCCTTCAACAAAGAGCTGCTATCCCAGGGCCCAGTCCTTCATGCGCATCCAGATCAGTTTTGTGTCATAGCTTGACGCTCGAGAGGGCCAGTTTAGTTAGGAGAGGTTATTCTCAGCATGTTGTAAATACTCTTTTGAAGGCCAGGATGATTTCAATCTCTTTGGCATATGTTTGAATTTGGAGAATTTTTGAATAATGGTGTGCTGAGAAAGTTATGTCCACAGAAAGTTATAGTACCCGTATAACTGGAGTTTTTGCAGGTTGGGCTCTTCAAGAGTTTGGCTCTTAATTCCTTGAAGGTTCAGGTGGCAGTTATCATGTTATGGGGATTGGATACTGGGTAAGCTCCTATCTTCTTATCCTAAGAGGAGTGAAGCATATTTGGCCTCCATTAAGGGCTTCAGATCCTTCTTGGGACCTCAGTTTAGTTTTGATCTTTCTGGTGGGGCCACAGTTTGAGCCTATTAGAGAGATTTCAGTCATATTGCTCACCTTGAAGATTGTGTTTCACGTGGCTATTTGTTTAGCCAGGAGGGTTTTGGAGTTACAGGCTTTGTCTTGCAGAGAGCTCTTTTTGGAGGTTTCTCAAGATATGATCAGAATTCGGACAGTAACTTCTTTTCTCCCGAAGGTGGCTTCCACCTTCTACCTGAATTAGTCTGTTTACTTATGTTGACTAGATATATGGATGAAGCAAATTACAGGTTAATGCACCATTTGGAAATGCGCAGAGAATGTTTGCACTATTTCAAGGTCACGAATGCCTTCAGAAAGTCAGATCACCTTTTTGTATTATATGGTGGAGTTCACAGCATTGAGGCAGCATTGATGGCTTTGATAGCTCATTGGATTAAGGAAACTCTTGCAGCGGTGTATGTGGATAGTGGTAGGTCCTTACCTACGCAGGTCTGGGCACATTTATTTATTTAAATAGATTTGTTGACCATGCAAGGTTCGGTTTACAATAAAATGCGCATAATAAGGAATTATAGTATAACATTTACATATAAAATAAATTAAATTAAAATGGATAAAATCAGTACATGAATAAACAAAAACAGGGTAATAAGGAAACTACATTCTACTAGGGTTCAGGAAACATCCTGGGCAGAGCTGCATTTGGTTTCTGTAGTAGAAATCTGCAAAACTGCAACTTTATCCTCTTTGCATTTCTTTAAGTGTTATTGTTCGCATGTGGAAACCAGTCAAGAAGTTGCATGTATTGCTGAGGTACTGAGCGACCCACCCTGTTCAGGCGTATCTTCGATACATCCCATTCATCTGGCTGGTCTGACCAGATAAAGAGAGAGGAGAAATGAGCTTGATTTGATAATTTCCTTTCCTTAAGTCCAGTCAGACCAATATAGTACCTCCCTAGGCTGCCAGACATCTATTTTATTACAGTACAGAATGAGTAGTTATGCTCCAAGAAGTTGTATATTTAGGTATTTTTATGGGGCTGCTCAAATAGTTCTTGCCGTTCTTTCCCATTCTGATCTAGATTTCTTGATCTTGGAAGCCCTGTGGTTTCTGAAAAAGAAAAAATAAAGAACTTTTGTTATAAAATGGTTTAAAATTGTCCACAGTTAGCTTATTACAGGTAATACTGGCAAGCTGAGGGTAGCACGGATGCATATAAGGGTGATGTCAACGAGTCTGTTTTAGGAGGTAAGAACTAATTTCTTCTTCGTTTGCTCTTCAAGCAACCCTTAACCGTTTTATTATAGGTAATAGCAGCCTTGTGGACCAGCTTCTGTGGAAGATTCTGCAGTTAACTCAAACTATTTCAGTCTTATCTTGAACTTTAAAAAAAAAAAAAAAAAACCGATTGTTTCCTTGAAATTGAAGTATTGGTTACTCCATTTATTTAGGGGTGGAGCCTTGCAGCAAAGGAAGGACCACGTGCTGGTTACAACTACTGCAGAGAGAACTTTTTGTCAGGGAGAGTTCTACAAGTAAGTGCCGTCTTTTCTAATTCAAATGCAGTTTTGCTGGGGAGAAAATGGACTAAAACTGGGTGGGGCAGAGGAGGGAGGATAACTTGGAGCAGTGGTTGTGTTAACACATACAAAGTAAATGACGGAAGAAAAAGACACAAATAGCCCATCTAATCTCCACAGAAAGTTTTTAAATTTGTAACTGTGGCTTTGTGCAGATTATCCCCTTCACCTTTTGTTTAGGGGTTGTAATTGCCTAGTCTTCCCCTACAGAGTCTTTGATTTGGGGTATACATAAAAATGAAATCATATTGAATAAGACAGGGAGCAGGAAAGTTTATCCAGGTAATGTTACCTGGATATTCAGTAGAACATAACCTAGTAAATGTTCCATTGAATATACCTGGCTAAAGTTACCTGGGCAATTCTGAGACATTTATTTTTCTGACCAGACTTACCCAACTAAGTTTAGGCAGCTAGAGTTGAATATTGGAACTAACTAGATACATTTTAGCCATGCCCTTAGAAAACCCTTTTCCTCACTGCTCTACCTCTATTTAGCCAGCTAATTCCTGACTGGGGTCAAATTTTCTAGGGAAAGGAATAGAAAATTAAAATCTTGAGGTTTATCCAGGTAACTCTAAAAGTTACCTGGATAAACCTCAGACACTCTTTGAACATTGACACCAGTAATTATAGTGTTCTCAACCTAGAACTTAGTCCATTACAAAACCTCCACACAAGTTGGAAACTATTGCCAGTTTCTGGTAGAGATGTGCTCCAAGATCCATATGATGGAAGCCTATATGACACACACAATGCAGAATATAAATGCAAGTTAAAATAGATTAGCAGTCCTGAGGCATTGCTGATAGCAGCAGCTGCATTTACTGGTGGATGAGTATTGGTTTGCTTGGGAAAGTTTGTGTTTAAAACTTGCAAAAGAATTTTTTTGAGGGTTGAATTATTACTGTGTATGAATATTATGTGCTGTGAAAGTAGTTCACAAGTTTTGAATTCATTTTGTGTGCTTTGCTGTGAGAAGGTGTGAGATCTGGTTCATTTATTCCAATTAGGAGCAGGTTTTTTTTTTTTTTTTTTTTTTTTTGCACAATAGGTCAATTAGAGCTTATATCAATCTATAATTTAACTATGATTCCTTAGCGTTTAGACAGATGAATCCAGAACCAGTGAGTTATGTACCTCTACCAGCAAATAGAGACGAAGCTAAGCTAACATCATGGGATATATACCCCTGCAGCGATATCAGCCTGCCAGTATTCTCAGTCTCCAGCAGATGGTGGACGTGCATCTCCCTACTGGGGATTGCTTAAAAATTTTAAAGAGAAGAAGGAAAAAATTGTTCACTCCGCTCTCCTGTTGTGATACCTTATGGTCCTTCCCTCAGTTGAGAATTCCTGAGGTGATTTCTTTGGATCCTTCTCTCAGATGAATGCCTTGGTCCAGTATCTGATTTTTTAGCCAGCATAGACTTAGTTGTAAAAAAAAAAAAAAAAAAGAAAGCTGAAAAGCAAGTGGGAGCAGGAAGCCCAGCATGGCATTGAGGTTCTATGCCCTCTCCCCCTGTAGACAGAGACCGACATTGTACTCAGCCAGGATGGGCTGATCTCAGGTAAAGGGTGATAAAAAAAAAAAAAAATGGAGGAATTTAGTAGGGATTCTGTTCCCCCCTGGTCTCTTTGATCGGCGTGCCCATCCGACAGTTGCCCACATCCCCTCCGGGGGAGGTTAGGGGATGTGGGCAACTTGGCGGTTGAGCAACTTTTTTGGCTAGGCTCTTCCCTCAGGCTTGACTTGTTCCCCACCTGGTAAGCCACAGCAGTGTTTTGTGCATTTTCTGTGCACAAGGCAGCCCCCTTCAGTTCTGTCACTTCATACTTGTGCGCCCGGTTGTACATCCAGGTTGTGCGCCTAGTAGACGCATAGGAGTGCCTACGTGGGCACTCAGTTGTACACACACGCAATTATTTGTGCGCACTATTTTAGCGTCCTGGTGGGAGGTCAGTTTATGCGCTTATTAATACACAGTGCTGAGCACCTAAATTTTGGGCACCTAGCTTTTGCAGCGCAAACTCAGCTGAGTGCAATATTGGCTGACGCCTGTTAGGCTTCTTTGCTATGGGTGTCATCAGTCTGTCAAAATGCCCTAAGCGCCTTGCCTATGTGTTGCTTGTCATATTTGAGTATCCCAGCCTGGTGTTCCCTCTTGAGTTGTATCAGCACTGTTTGGAGACTTGGGAAGAATTGCCTCCATCTAATTTTAACTAAGCCCGATTCTTCCCACCCTGGTGCGGGAATGGATAAAAAGCTGCCAGAGGTGTTGCCTCATTTTTGGGACTACCCTAACTGGTTCATCAGTGGGGGAAAGTAGCTCAGTGGTTTTGGCATGGATCCCTCTGCCTTTTCTTGGGTAGAAATATTTCAAGGACTGCAGACCTTTCTTCAGACTCTGTCCTCAGCCTGGCCAATCTTGATAGGTCAGGATAACAGGCTGCGGTTTCCCGCACGCCTGGTGCTGTGGGTAAGCCTAGGTCTGCTGCGGGTCACCCTGATAAGGGACCCTGATGACATGGAT
This sequence comes from Rhinatrema bivittatum, assembly GCF_901001135.1. Classification (NCBI taxonomy): domain Eukaryota; kingdom Metazoa; phylum Chordata; class Amphibia; order Gymnophiona; family Rhinatrematidae; genus Rhinatrema; species Rhinatrema bivittatum. The sequence goes on from NC_042617.1 coordinate 244,080,559, forward strand.
GATGAAGCCAATCCTTACTCCCTGGAGGATGGGGAAATTCCTCCGGGACTGGAGCCATATAGAATGTTGCGTTTCTTTCATAGAGATGAGTTACCAGCTCTGGTTTCCCAGAATTGCTTGATCTTGAATGGGGTACCCTGAAAGCTAATTTTAAAGGGGGATGATTCTTGGAAGGACTGTATCCCCTGGATCCAGCTGTGAGAGAGCAATTGCGTTTTCTGAAGGTGGATGCGCTTGAAGCGAACTATCCCCGTAGAAGGATGCACAGGATAGGAGAATTGAGGCTATTTTTAAGCAGGCCTTCGAAGCAATGGCAATGAATTTGCAGATAGCTTCCTGTTGTTCCCTGGTGGCTCGCTCTTGTTTGCTCTCTTTCAGGAAGTCGATGAATTTGGTATGAATTCCAGGGCAGTGGTGGAACCAGCAGCCACCTTTTTGGCAGATGCGGGCTGTGCTTTGGTCTGCACTTCAGCTAGAGGGGTGGCTTCGGTAATAGCTAGGCATCTGCTATGGCTGAGAAATTGGTCGGCTGATATAACCTCAAAGTCTAAACTTATGAAGCTACCCTTTAAAGGCTCGTTCTTGTTTGGGAGCGAGCTGGAGAAAATGGCCAATAAGTGGGTGAAGTTCAAGGTTCCTTGGTTACTGAAGGATAAGAAACAGGCCCGCGCTTCTTCAGCACAAGAGATTGTAATAGGGGGTTCAGACATTTTCGACCTTAAAGAGGAGCAGCCCTTTGGGTAGATCTCAATCCTTTCGTCCCAGGCAGCCCAGATGGGTCTCAAGCTCGGGAGCTGGACACCCCGAGCCTCCCAATGAAGGTGTTCAACCCACTCTCAGGAACATTAGATAGGAGGTTGCTTCTCTCTTTCTTTCTTTTTTTTTTTTTTTTTATTGGCTCATGTCAGACCAGGATCATGTCAGACTAGTGGGTTCCCGAAGTGATAAGAGATGGCTATGTGCTGGAGTTTTGCAGTGTTTTTCGGGACATATTCATGGTGTCTCCCTACAACTCTCTGCAGAAAACATAGGCAGTGGAGTGTACGTTGTCAAGACTCCTCAGCCTGCAGGCTTTGGTTCCAGTCCACATCTCAAGAAAATACGGGCTGATATTCAATTTATTTTGTTGTGCCCAAGAAGGAGGGTTCCTTTTGCCCCATTCTGGATCTCAAGGGTTCAACTGTCATTTAGTGTGACTTGCTTTTGCATAGCTACCTTGCGCTCAGTGATAATGGCAGTACAGTCGGGGGAATTCCTGATGTATCTGGATTTTTTTGAAGCGTACCTGCATATTCCTATCTGGCTAGAGCATCAACAACTTCTGTGTTTCACCGTTTTGTTGCGTCATCAGCTTTGACCTATGATTATCTTGCATGTTGATGTGTTCATGAAAACAATCCATGCCAGGCTCTGAGGTATTTTTCTCCATTCATCCATACAGAGAGATTTTATATTAAAGTTGTGGGGTGGAAGCAGCCTTTCTTTTGGTATAAGTTAATTTTGCCAAAAAAATGTTTCAAAGCTTCTTGCTTAAATGACTCATTTCTGCTCACTGTCAAGTCACTGGTGCTGGTTAAAGATAACCTCAAGGCAAGAGTAGGCTGAACTTGGGGATAAGGCTTCTTCAGGTGTGAAGGGTTATTATAAGACTATTTTGCTTGAATCTGATTATTGATGAACTTAGCCACATACAGACAGAATGTACATAGGCATTTAGAATACTGATTCTGGGCCTGGCCAACTCAGGACTGGTTATATTAATTTACACATATTTAGGCACACAGAACTGTTCTAGACATTTGATCCCCCAGTGCTTGCATAGTCCCCAACTATTTGCTAATGTTTCCTTCAGAAGGAAGTGTTTGACATATGCAGATGCTGTTGATTAGGACTGTCTCAACTACAGTTCCCAAGCACAAAGGTCTGATATGCTTAACTGTGGCACCAGGATTGATAAGAACATAGAGGAGGAGGGGGACTCCCTCCTGCTTCAGGCAATTGGGCCAATACAGTACAGTGTGCTCCGGTGGAGCGCACTGTTAGCCTGGGTTTGGCTGTGCGTTTGACGTGCTAGCTTTACCCCCTTATACAGTAAGGGGTAATAGCACAGCCAAACCCCCCCCCCCCCCCCAAAACTAATAGCGCCCGCAACATGCAATTGCATGTTGATGGCCCTATTAGTTATTCCCGCGCGATCCAGAAAGCAAAATGTGCAGCGAAGCCGCACATTTTACTTTCAAAAATTAACGCCTGCATGTAACACTAACCATGTAGTGTTATTTGTAGCAATTCCCTTAGTCTAATTATTCCTCTAAACCAAAAATAAATCCATTATTTCTTTTACCTGGTACTAAGATGTTTTGTCTGTGAGAGAGGGTATTAAGGTAAGCTTTGTCAGTTACTAATGCAAGCCCTGTGAGTGTTATGGTTTGGACTGCGGAGTTAGCAATCTGTTATAGGAGCTGCTAGGAGTTAGCAGTCTGTTAGGGTTGGCTCCTCCCAAGGGGGGAGGATTTAGCAATCTTGTTGAGCTTTGCTCCCCCAGAGGGGAGGAGCTAGCAATCTGTTAGCGACTCTGCTAGGGTTAGCAGTCTGTTGGCAAACTGTTAAAGAGTTGCTCCCCAGAGGGGAGAGGTCAGCCACCATATAAGATCTGTTCTTCCAGAGAGGAGGAGTTAGTATCTGTTATGGATCTCTGCACAGAGTGGCAACCTGATATACGAGAGTTCCCCTGAAGGGAGGTGTTGGTCATCTGTATGGTTCCTGCTAAGAAGTAGCAATTGGTAATGATATAGTTCCTGAGGAAGGAGATGTTAGCAACAGTTGAGGGTTAGACTGCAAGGTAGCAGTTTGTTGTACTCAGCTCTTGAAGTGTGAGAGATGAGCACTCTAATGTAGAATGGTGAATCCTTGGGCCGATAGTGCCCTCAGGAGGATATCATGAGAGGGACCACCGACTAGGCTGGAGTATGGAGACAGACACAGATAGTTCTTTATTAGACAGGTAGTAGAACCACCAGAGGTGGCAGTAGTGAGCTGATGTGCCTGGCAGGGCTGAAGTCCCTCAGAACCTGGAACTGCTATCTCCGGGTTTGCTGAGCTGTAGAGAGAGACTCACAGATAGTGAGTAGACAGGGTATGCTGGATACATAACCAGAAGTAGATGATACAGAAGATAGAAGGCTCAGTAGCTGGAGAGAGTTAGGCCCTCGAGGAGTGAGTACCTGGTTCCAGGGACAGCTCTGAGAGAGCGATGGTAATTCACAGTTATCTATCTCTGAAATGGTTTCTAGGCAATAGAGAATAGTTAGTATATTCAGGAACAGGAGCCTCTAGGCGAGTACTGGTTCCTATATGCAAACTGAAATAAGAACTCACAATATCTGTATATGAAATAACTTCTGAAATAGAAGAGAGTCTTCGGAGGGTTTTAGGGACATGGGCCCTCGAGGAGCGAGTACCGGTTCCTATCTGCAATCTGTAATAACTCACGATCTCCGTACCTGCGATAGCATCTTAGACAGAAGAGAATCTTCAGAGTCCTAGGAACATGGGCCCTCGAGGAGCGAGTACCGTTTCCTATATGCAACTGGAATAGAGACTCTCAATGTTCATGTCTGCGATCGCTTCCAGGCAATAGGGAGTCTTCTGAGCGTTCAGGGACGTAGGCCCTTGAGGAGCGAGTACCGGATCCCGTCTTAGCAATCTGAAAACAAGAGGAGAGAGCGGGGCCCCCAAGGAGCGGGTACCCCTGGTAAGTTCGAAGAGGCAGAGCAGCGGAGAATGAAGCGGGTCGAGATGATCCCCCACAATCAATCCCATGCTAACTCGATTCGTAAGCGTAAGCAAAGACCTTTTATGTTGGAAGCGGATGACGTCACTACGGGGGGACGCCCCCGAGGTTAGCACCTTTGCTGGTACAAACTTCGGAGAGCTCGTGCGCGCGCCCTACGTCATCAAGAGCATGGCGGATCCGCAGCGTCAGGCCAGCCCGGGGACTCCGGGAAGAAACGGCGAGGAGAAGCCGCGGCAGCAACTGTCCATCAGACCCGAAGGGAGTCGCCTTAGAGGTAGAGAGGGTGGAGCGAGGGCAAGAGCAGGCACGGACGCAACAGTGAGACACAAGTATCCTAGAAAGACTGTCTGAACCAAGAAAAGTTGTTCAGGGCATGGTGTTCTGCCTGTACCAGCCACCTCCTCTTTGGGTTGAGTCCTTAGGTTTTGGTGGCCGGCAGAACTTAAAGATCACATGGGTCATTAAAGGACACCCACTGGCGCAGAGCTGGCTGTAGGATACTGAAAGGTGTCTACAAAAGGAGAGAACAGGGAATATACCACAGGAGCGCACTGTTAGCCCGCGTTTGGCAATGCGTTTTCGGTGCGCTATTTTTACCCCTTATACAGTAAGGGGTAATAGTGTGTCGAAAACGCGCAGCCAACCCCCCTGAAACTAATAGCGTCCGCAACATGCAAATGCATGTTGCAAATGCATGTTGCTGGGCCTATTAGTCATTCCCGCCACACATTTTAATTTCGGCCGGCACCGGGAAAGTGTACAGAAAAGCAGAAAAAATTGCTTTTCTGTACACCCTCCAACTTAATATCATAGCGATATTAAGTCGGAGGCCCCAAAAGCAAAAAAAAAAAAGCTTTTTTAAAATTTTAAATCAGCCCGCGGGTTGTAAGACAGACACTCAATTCTGCCAGCGTCCGTTTTCCGAATGCCGCTTCTGTCAAAAAGGAGGCGCTAGGGACGTGCTAGTGTCCCTAGCGCCTCCTTTTACCATGGGCCCTCATTTACATATACTTATTTACTGGATCGCGTGCCCGCTAGCATGTAGCAGATGGACTCAGGACCAATGGGTATAGTGTACTCCTGATAGCAGTTGGAGACAGAGTCAGATTTCAATCTGACATCAGTCTACATATACCTGTGCAGGAAGCACTGCTCTTCAGTATTTCTCCATCTCCTTAGCAGTTTGGGACTCTACGCACGCTTGCACAGCATTAGAAAATCCAAACCAAAGAAAAAAGAAAAAAATCTTACCTCTACAAGACTAGCCCCGCTCTCCTGCGGTGATACCTAAGGGTCCCTCCCCCAGTTGAGAATTCCTGAGGTGATTTCCGAGATCCCTCAGAGGTAAGCCTTTGTCCGATAGCCGGTTCCCAGCGTGGACTTAGCCCCCAGGAACGGGAGTGGCTGAGAGGCAGCGGGTGCAATACTGAGCATGGTGGTGAAGGTATTCCCCCTCTCCCCCACAGCCGGAGACCACCCGGCACAAGACCGGGAAACACAGAGAAAAGGTAAGGTAGAAAACTTTATTTAAGTCTCTGAGTCTTGGTGAGCCGCACAGATCGCCACCCGGTGTCTGTTCCATCGGGTTGAGCAGCCCCATCCAGGCTAGGCCCTGATCCGGTGCAAGGGTCCTTCCACATGGAGACTCTCTTGGGGGGGTGGGGTCACCATCTTGCCCGCATGGTCATCAGCGCCATTTCCTCCCTTGGTCGCCGTATTGTCCGCACACCTGAGCCATGCGCACAGCAGCACGCATCCGTGCCGGGCGCACAGCGACGCGCACAACGGTGCCGGGCGCACAAACAAACCTGTGCTTACAGCGGCGCATGCATCTCCCTAAGGCCTGCATGCACAACTTCTGCATCTTGCACACACAGCGTCAGTGCTCCCGGAATGCACAAATAAGCCTCCCGGCGCGCGCATAGACGCGCACAAATCATGGCACCACCAGCCAAGAAAGCTGAGGGACAAGCCCTCTTCCCAGCCTGCCACCTGAGAGCTGTGCAACACGAAGTGACCTCTGCCCTCTGCCTACAGTGCAAAGAGGCTCTGGGGGAACTGAGACAAGGCCCCCCTCAGCCGTAGAGGAATCCGGCTCCACCAATGACAGTACACCAGGCCTCTCTATCCCCGGCTTGGGCCCTCCCCAGATGGGCTCCTTGGGGAACACCACTGGATTCAATATGGACCCAGGGACCTTTTCTTGGGTGGAATTCTTCAAAGGGCTGCAGACCTTCGTCCAGGCGCAATTGGTGCCACCTATGACACAGCCACAGTCTCTGCCAGAAGAGCAAAACCTTCCAGGCCCCTCTCGATCCCCTCGAGACGTGCCTCTTCCAGACAAAACCCTCCCCTTTGGGGACACAGACACCTCTGAAGAAGAGCCGGACTCCCTGGAGGAAGGGGAAATCTCTCCAGGGACAGAACCATACCGAACCATGATGCGTTTCTTTTCCAAAGACGAGCTATCAGATCTCGTGTCTCTGAGCCTGAAGACGCTGGCCATACCAGGCACAAGCTCCACAGCGGAGCCAAAGACGAACCTGGTTCTGGTAGGGCTCAGTCAGGCCTCATGCCATTTCCCAATGCTGCAGGCCGTACAACAACTGATTGACCTGGAATGGAATGCCCCGGAGGCCAGCTTCAAAGGAGGATGGGCCCTAGAAGCCCTATACCCCCTGGAACCCTCAGCCAAAGAACTTCAGGGGTTCCCCAAAGTGTATGCCATGGTCTGCGCGGTTTCAAAGTGCACCACAATTCCAGCCAAACGAGGAGCTGCACTCAAGGATGCCCAGGACAGACGTCAGGAATCCATTCTTAAACAGTCATTTGATGTCGCAGCTATGTCCCGCAGATCGCTGCCTGTTGCGCTGTGGTGACATGTGCCTGCTTGTTGCTGTCCAGGGACGCAACTACATCCGTCAAAACATTAGAGCCGGCGATATCTTTCCTCATGGATGCGACCTCCGACCTGGTGCGCAGCTCAGCCAGGGGCGTCTCATCCATAGTGGCAGCCAGAAGGCAACTCTGGCTCCAAAGTTGGTCAGCGGATGCGACTTCCAAGACGAAACTCACGAGAATGCCTTTTAAAGGAGCCCTCCTGTTCGGAAGCGAACTGGAGAAGGTAGCCAAAAAAATGGGGCAAATCCCCAGTACCTCTGTTACCGGAGGTCAAGAACAAAAGAAACCAACGCCCCTCTCCCTGAAGATCCACGGGCAGAGGATCCCAGCGTTTCAGACCATACAAAAACACATACCAAGCACCTTGCCCTGCAGGCAGGGGCCAGTCCTTTCAGAACAGACACAACAAGAGGGGAGCCGGCTCAGTTACAGGCCCCAGCCGCACCCCACAATGAGAATCAACAGACCCATCCACAGGAAGAAGCCATAGGGGGCAGGCTTGCCCTATTCTACCAAAGATGGGTCGAGATAATGTCAGACAAGTGGGTCCTAATCATCATTCAGGAGGGATACTACCTGGACTTCCACAGCATCCCTCCAGACAATTTGTGAAATCACCATGACACACGCCCCCTCCAAGAGGACGATGGTGGAAACCACACTGACAAAACTACTCACCCTAAGGGGCACTGGTGCCCACGCACCAACAAAATACTGGGCACTATTCCATCTATTTTATCGTCCCCAAGAAAGAGGGAACGTTCTGGCCAATCCTGGACCTCATGTCTGTCAATCGCTACCTGAGGGTACCACATTTCCACATGGAAACCCTACGCTCAGTCATAAGGGCAGTATAGCCGGGAGAATTTCTGATCTCTCTGGATCTGTCAGAAGCCTATCTCCACATCCCGGTCCATCATGAACATCAGCTCTTTCTCCGCTTCGTGATACTGGACCATCACTACCAGTTCCGGGCTCTACCCTTCGGACTAGCTACTGCCCCTCGGACATTTACCAAGATCATGGTTGTAGTGGTGGCGACACTGAGGAAAGAAGGAATCCTCGTACATCCATATCTGGACAATTGGCTGATCAGGGCAAAATCTCCAGAGGAAAGTCACCAGGCGACCACCAGAGTCAAGAATCTACTGCAGAATCTCGGGTGGGTCGTCAACACAACCAAGAGCTGCCTGCAGCCCTTCTAATCACTAGAATACCTGGGAGTCCAATTCAATACCAAACAAGACAAGGTTGTTCTTCCACTTACAAGGAGAAGGAAACTTGGACCAGTTGTGAAACCTGTTGACTTGTTTTTGCCCCAAGGTATGGGACTACCTCCAAGTCCTCAGCCTCATGATATCAACACTAGAAGTTGTCCCATGGGCAAGGGCCCACATGCAGCCACTACAATGTTCCCTACTGTCACAATGGAACCTGATGTCCCAGAACTACTCTGTTTGCCTCCAGCTACCTGCAGAGGTGCGGACCCAGCTCCAATGGTAGCTACATGAAGACCATCTGAGCAAGGGAGTAAGGCTATCCCCACCAACCTGTGTCTTGCTCACCACAGATGCGAGCCTACGAGGGTGGGGAGCCCACTGCCAGGAACTGACTGCCCAGAGGCAATGGGACAAGGAAGAGTCAGGATGGAACATCAACAGACTGGAAGCCAGGGCAGTCAGACTAGCCTGCCTTCGATTCAGTCACAGACTCCAGGGCGAATCGGTCAGAGTCATGTCTGACAACGCCACAACAGTTGCCTACATCAATTGCCAGGGAGGAACCAAAAGCCAACAGGTGTCCCTGGAAATAGACCCCCTAATGGCATGGATGGAAGCAAACCTACAAGGGATCTCAGCCGTCCACATAGCGAGAAAAGACAATGTCACTGCGGATTACCTCAGCAGAGAGAGTCTAGACCCAGGGGAATGGATGCTGTTGACCTCAGCCTTCCAGTTGATAGTAAACCACTGGGGAACACCAGCCATGGACCTCCTAGCAACCCGGTCCAACGCCCAAGTTCCCAAGTTCTTCAGCCGCAAACGAGAACCGCAATCTCAGGGAATCGACACCCTCATCCAGACCTGGCCACAGGAAGACCTGCTGTACATTTTTCCCTCATGGCCACTACTGGGCGGGATCATCCACAAGATAGAGCACCAGAGGGGGCTAGTAGTTCTAGTGGGCCCCGGACTGGACAAGAAGGCCATGGTACACAGACATGCGAAGATGTCTGGAGGGGAAACCCTCTGTCTACCCCCACACAGAGACCTGTTCCAGCAAGGACCGATCCTCCATGAAGACCCAACTCAATTCTCTCTTACGGTCTGGCCATTGAGAGGACTTGCCTGAAGAAGAGTGGATACTCGGGGGCAGTAATTGACATCTTGCTCCAAGCACGCAAGTTTTCCACATCTCTAACTTACATATGAATATGGAGAACAAAATTGTAAAGCATATAGAAAGACATGATTTAATGGAACATAGTCAACATGGATTTACCCAAGGGAAGTCTTGCCTAACAAATCTGCTTCATTTTTTTGAAGGGGTTAATAAACATGTGGATAAAGGTGAACCGGTAGATGTAGTGTATTTGGATTTTCAGAAGGCGTTTGACAAAGTCCCTCATGAGAGGCTTCTACGAAAACTAAAAAGTCATGGGATAGGAGGCGATGTCCTTTTGTGGATTACAAGCTGGTTAAAAGACAGGAAACAGGGAGTAGGATTAAATGGTCAATTTTCTCAGTGGAAAAGGGTAAGCAGTGGAGTGCCTCAGGGATCTGTACTTGGACCGGTGCTTTTCAATATATATATATAAATGATCTGGAAAGGAATATGACGAGTGAGGTTATCAAATTTGCAGATGATACAAAATTATTCAGAGTAGTTAAATCACAAGCAGACTGTGATACATTGCAGGAGGACCTTGCAAGACTTGAAGATTGGGCATCCAAATGGCAGATGAAATTTAATGTGGACAAAGTGCAAGGTGTTGCATATAGGGAAAAATAACCGTTGCTGTAGTTACACGATGTTAGGTTCCATATTAGGAGCTACCACCCAGGAAAAAGATCTAGGCATCATAGTGGATAATACTTTAAAATCGTCAGCTCAGTGTGCTGCAGCAGTCAAAAAAGCAAATAGAATGTTAGGAATTATTAGGAAGGGAATGGTTAATAGAACGGAAAATGTCATAATGCCTCTATATCGCTCCATGGTGAGACCACACCTTGAATACTGTGTACAATTCTGGTCGCCGCATCTCAAAAAGATGTAGTTGCGATGGAGAAGGTACAGAGAAGGGCAACCAAAATGATAAAAGGGGATGGAACAGCTTCCCTATGAGGAAAGGCTGAAGAGGTTAGGGCTGTTCAGCTTGGAGAAGAGACGGCTGAGGGGGGATATGATAGAGGTCTTTAAGATCATGAGAGGTCTTGAACGAGTAGATGTGACTCGGTTATTTTCACTTTCAAATAATAGAAGGACTAGGGGGCATTCCATGAAGTTAGCAAGTAGCACATTTAAGACTAATCGGAGAAAATTCTTTTTTACTCAACGCACAATAAAGCTCTGGAATTTGTTGCCAGAGGATGTGGTTAGTGCAGTTAGTGTAGCTGGGTTCAAAAAAGGTTTGGATAAGTTCTTGGAGGAGAAGTCCATTAATGGCTATTAATCAATTTTACTTAGGGAATAGCCACTGCTATTAATTGCATCAGTAGCATGGGATCTTCTTAGTGTTTGGGTAATTGCCAGGTTCTTGTGGCCTGGTTTTGGCCTCTTGGAAACAGGATGCTGGGCTTGATGGACCCTTGGTCTGACCCAGCATGGCAATTTCTTATGTTCTTATGTTCGAAACCTGGTGTGAGGACCGCGACGTCCTTCCACGAGCAGTCAAAATCCCCATGATCCAGGAATTTCCTGCAGGGACGGCTTGAAGAAGGGGGTTTTCTCTCAACTCCATCAAGGTTCAAGTGGCTGCGCTGGCCTGTTTCAGAGCCAAAGTGGACGGCATCAGCCTATCATCCCATCCAGACGTTTCCCGTTTCCTGAGAGGGGTAAAGCAAATCCGACCACCATTAAAGTGGCCGGTGCCCCAATGGAATCTCAACCTAGTACTAGACGTTCTGGCGGGAGCTTCCTTCAGACCTACCCGCGGTCTTTCACTATGGCTTCTGACCTTGAAGACTGCATTCCTGGTGGCAATATGTTCAGCCCGTCGCATCTCCGAACTTCAAGCACTATCCTGTCAGGAACCGTTCCTTAGATTCAGACCGGGATCCATACAGCTCCGCTCTGTCCCCTCCTTTCCAAAGGTGGTTTCTCATTTCCATTTAAACCAAACCATCTTGCTGCCATCTCCAGACGACCATAAGGACTCGGAAGACTCACGCCTTCTACGCCATCTTAAAGTCGGCAGACTCCTAGTCCAATACCTGGAAAGATCAGAACCTGTACGAAAGACGGACCATCTATTCGTCCTTCTCAGCGGGAATAAACAAGGGGAAGCAGCCTCGTGGGCAACCATAGCCCACTGGATCAAAGAAGTAATCAAGGCGGCCTACATAGAGGCAGGCAAGCCTCCACCTCTACAAGTCAAGGCCCATTCTACAAGGGCCCAGGCAGTGTCCTGGGCAGAAACCAATATGCTGTCACCCGCCGAGATCTGTCGGGCGGCGACATGGTCCTCCATCCACACCTTCTCGAGGTTCTACCGCCTGGTTGTTCAGGCCAGGGAGGACACAGCATTTGCAAGGGCAGTACTAAGTGGGCCACGGGCAGCCTCCCACCCAGTTCGGGAGTAGCTTTTGTACATCCCATTGGTCCTGAGTCCATCTGCTAGATGCTAGGAAATGGAGAAATTACTTGCCTGATAATTTTGTTTTCCTTAGTGTAGACAGATGGACTCAGCATCCCACCCACGGCTGCCCCAAAACTCCGGAACCCTCGGGTGACAATCCCCGAGAGCAAGACAAGCATGGGTAAGCCAGACCTTACCTCTAGTTGAGACACCCATAGTTGCCGGGTGTCAGTGTTTCTCAGTTGAATGCACTGGCGGTCTCCAGTTGGAAATCAGTTCAACCAGTCCAAGTTAGCCAACTTAGCTAAGTTAGCCAAGTTAATCAAGTTATCCAAACACACATATATCCACAATTGCTTTTCGAGGAGAATACTGAAGAGCAGTGCTTCCTGCCCGGGTATATCTCGGCTGACGTCAGATTGAAATCTGACTCCATCTCCAACTGCTATCAGGAGTACACTATACTAGGGATGAACATTCTTTTATCACGAATTAGGGGAAAATTTGTTTTTCGGGTTAGTGCGGGGGGGGGGAGGGGCACATTTATTAAAAAAAACAAAACAAACAAAACACCCCAACCCCATTGCTCCTACCATGTGACAGGGGCCGACCAATGGCACCAGTATCCCCTGTGAAATAGTAAGGGCAAAGGGCACCTGCGCCATTTTGATTCGTGGTAGGCCCGACAGCCTGAGAGGGAGACATCGCTCGCTGGACCCCGCTGGACCACCAGGACTTTTAGTAAGTCTTGGGGAGGGATCGGGATAGTGGGGGGGTTGTAATAAAGTAAAACTGAAGGGTTGGGGTGCTTTTTTCCCGATTCTTTTTTTTTTTTTTTTTTCCGATTCGTTTTCCAACTGGTTCCCTCCAATCCGCACCGCCGAAAAACGATCCGCGGAAAAACAAAATTTTTCAACGAAGTCCCCGAACCGAAATCCAACCCGACACGGAAAAACTAAGCTCATCTCTACACTATACCCATTTGGTCCTGAGTCCATCTGTCTACACTAAGGAAAACAAAATTATCAGGTAAGTAATTTCTCCAATGCAGGGTAACACTGTAGAAAACGACCATAAGACCCATTAATACACACAACAAGAAGACCCAAAAAAGATTGCAATAACAGAAAACAAGATAAGGTCTAAGGCAAGATGCTAGAATGGGCACAGCAAAGAGTAAGAGAGACTTCAAGGTGAGGCAAGCTTTAAAAGGCCTGGCAGTGCTAAGTCATGGAGTCTTCAAGGCATGGGACTATGCAGCTCAGACTGCGACCCACTGTGAGGACCCTGCAAGCAGGAGGGCCGCTCTTCAGCCAGGAACCTCACATTCACCAGCTTTACATGGTTCAATACTTACCCCATTGTATGCAAAAACGTAAACCTTTTCTCCCGGCTGATGAAAGTGGATGTGCATATCCTCAGCCACTTTTAGATGCTAAAGAATATATATACCATCTCATTTGTTCCATCTATGAGACTTTCGATACCATGCTTCTTGTCAAACTCAAAGCACACTGTATGGCCTTGTTGAGACCCAGTAGCTTATGTGAGGATGTCCATGAAAATTTGGCACATGCTGGCTGTTATCAGCCATATGGCAGTAGTTTACACAGTGTCATTAACTCACCTTCACATATGTCTCCTGCAGCAGGGCCTTTATGTCCAATGGGACCAGCTAACTCAGCCCTTAACAACCAAAGTGGAAATCTTAACAGGAATGAAAAAGGATTGATGTTGGTAGCTAAATGCCATCATTTTGGAAGGAAAAAACACAATGAAGTTATATATATCTATATTTCCTCTTATATCCTGTGTCTAACATACAACCTCAGAGAAAATCATCATTTAATTAATTTACCACATTTATTGAAATGCAATAATACAAAACCTAACTATACATTAAGAACTACCTAACTCACTCACTCATTCCACACACACACACACCCCAATAAAATTACATCATAACAATATGCAACAGTGTAGGTACATTACCCTTAAAACAGTAAAGTATCTGTAAGGTGCAAATATTCCTCAACACCATGTAAACAACTCAATCTATACAAGGTTTGTTATATATACTTAATATTTAAACTATAACAGTTTCACTGATTTATTCAAACTTGTTCAATATGTTTCCCATATTCAAAACTTCACTTGTACTTCCGTTCACAAGGAATATTAAGCATATATAAGAAACTGTGTATAGATTGAGTTTTTACATGGTGTTGAGGAATATTTGCACATTATAGATACCTTACTGTTTTAAGGTAATGTACCTACGCTATTGCATATTGTTATGATGTAATTTTATTGCTGTATGTGTGTGGAATGATGAGTGAGTTAGGTAGTTTTTAATGTATAGTTGGGTTTTGTATTATTGCATTTCAATAAATGTGGTAAATTAATTAAATTATTTTCTCTGAGGTTGTATGTTAGATCCTTTGGAAGGAGCAATACTACATCTACCTCTTCACCAAGTATTGTTGACAGTGGATGCCTCCACAAGGGATTAAGAGCACACACGGGCCTGTTTTGAACTCTCAGAATAGGGTAATTCCGAGAGAAACTATTTCAGATCAATTTCTTCAAATTGAGTGATCAGGTATGCTCTATTGATTTTCACTTGCTTACTCCAGGGAAAAAGCATTCTTGTCCAAACTGACAACAAAGTCTCCATGTTCTACATGAACCAAGCAAAGGGTACTGGGTCATGGACTCATTGTCAAGAAGTGATAGATATGGGAATGGGCATGCAAACATCAAGGCACCCTGCAAGTGACTTACCTTCCAGAGATCTGCAACACATTGGCAGATCACCTCAGCAGAATGTTTTAACCACACGAAATGTCTTTTCAACAGCCAATAGACAATTCAATCTATAGGGGTTTGCATCAGAGCAAAACGGAGAACTAGAAAAGTCTCTTGCTTCATTCATCCCAGCAAACTTTGATCAACTCGGGATGCTTTTCTATTAAACTGGAATGCAAATTGTATGCTTTTCTATCAATTCCAATCATAGCCAGAATGGTGCAAAAGGGGCTCAAAGACCAAGCCTGTCTATCCTTACAGCTCCACTGATGTTCAGACATGTCTGGTTCAAGTATCTAGTTCAGCTCTCCAGCTGATATCTCTCAGGTCAGATCCATCCTTACTAACTCAAGAAGAGGGATGACTTTTTCATCTTCTCTTCCTTAGCTCGACAGTTTGGATGTTGAACACTCAATTTTAAAAGATTTGGTCTTACTCAGAGATGTCGAGTACATAATAGTATCCTCCAGAAAGCCATCAACTAAAAGAGCTTACAGTTTTAAGTTCTCCACATGGTGTCAATACAACAGCCTGGATCTTTTCACATACAAACTCAATTAGTTACTGAATTGTTTGCTCTCTTTCTGATTCAGGTCTTTCCTCTCCATCAGTAAGAGTACATCTCAGTACAATAGCTACTTACCATATTCAATCTGATAAGTCCATCTCCATTCATCCATTAATATCCAAATTCATGAAAAGTTTGTCATAAAACCTCTGTTTCCAATGGATCTAAACATGGTTCTGGCACAACTGATATATGTGCCATTTGAACCTTTGGAATCTGCCTCTCAATTTTTACATGGAAATTAATATTCACTGTGGCAGTAACCTCAGCCAGAAGAGTCTGCAAACGTCAGGCTTTAGTTCATTACCACCCTCTTATGCAATAAGAGTGGTACTCCATACCAATCCAAAGTTTTTACCTAATGTTGTCCGCTTTCCATATTAATCAAACCATCATGCTTCGTACATTCTTCCCAAGGCCAAATGCATATAAAGGTGAGAGAGCCCTTCCCACCTTAGACTGTAAATGAGCTTTGGTCTACTACAAGAGAAGAACTCAGCCACATCATCAAGCTTCGCAGCTGTTTGTCTTTTACAATCCTAACAGATTGGATATAACATTGGCCAAACATACACCATCCAGCTGACTGCATCACTCACTGTTATATGCTAACAGGCCTTCAAATTACAGACATTAAGGCTTATCAAGTTAGAGCCTTGGCTGCATCATTAGCTCCATCTGCGAGCCGTACCATTTAAAGACATCTACAAAGCTGCAGCATGGTTATTAGTGCACACCTTTGCCTCCAATTACTGTCTGGACAATCTCTCAAAGACTGACAGTAAATTCAGACAAACAGCTTACTTAATAGTCTACTTTCCATGGTGGAGTCTAGGTTGCGTATTCAATGAACGCTATACTGTAACCCTCATCTTGGAACTCCCCATATGTAATGGCTAATTCAGCCCTGCTTAGCAATAAAAAAAAAAAAAAAAGCAAGTTTGTTTACCATAAATGATTATTTATGTAGATAATAGGATGGATTAGCCATATTAAATACTTGCCTGTCTCCCTGGAGAGTTGCATTGGAGAAAATACAGAGAAGAGTAACCAAAATGATAACGGGCATGGAACGACTCCCCTATGAGAAAAGACTAAAGAGGTTAGTGCTGTTCAGCTTGAAGAAAAGATGGCTAAGGGGGATATGATAGAGGTCTACAAAATCATGAAAGGACTTGAATGGATAAATGTTATTCAGTTATTTACTCTTTTAGGTAATAAACTAGGGGGCACGCCATGAAGTTAGCAAATGGCACATTTAAAACCGGAGAAAATTCTTTTTCACTCAATGCACAATTAAGCTCTGGAATTTATTGTCAGAGGATATGTTTAAGGCAGATAGTGTAGCTGGGTTTAAAAGGTTTTGGCTAAGTTCCTGGATGAGAAGTCTATAAACTGCTATTAATAAGGAATAGACACTGGTTGTTAACAGCATTAGTACCTTGGGATCTGTTTAATATTTGGATACTTGCCAGATACTTGTGACTTTGATTGGCCACTGTTGAAAACAGGGTACTGGGTTTGATGCACCCTTGGTCTGACCCGGTGTGGCATATGTTATGTTCTTACGTTATATTCTTAGCTAGAATTAGCTCTTAAATTAACTGAAGGGCTCACAGGGCAATACCTGAGTGGGAATTCCCGCACATGCTCAATAGAACAAAAACTCTCTATTAGCTGAGAGACAGGTCCATTCAGTGCCACCAGATGACTTCACCCACATGTAATGGCTAATTCATCCTGCTATCTATGAAAAACACAATTTACGGTAAGAAAACTTGCTTTAACATTTCTAGATTCCCCAGCTGAAAATGTACCTCCTCAGCCTTGCTAAAAGCACACATAGGCTTGCACAGCATGTTTGATTTTAGCTGGTCGGCAAGGTGTAATTGGACTGGGGGAAGAAATAGTCTGTGTTCATGACATATTCAAAGGTACATGTGCTATTTTACCCTCTTTGGCTGACTGCACAAAATCGCAGGTGCAACTTGTGCAGGAAATTTAGCACACATACCTTATGCCAGTTTTCAGACACCACCCTCATAATATTTGTAGGTAACTTCCTGTAATTAATTGATGTGTGAAGTGCTTATCAGGATTTGTTTTCAGTGTGTGATCAAGTGAATTCTAAGGAGGTTGACCCCCAATATTGAAACTAGTTTGTAAAAAGGGCATCTGGGATAAGCAATTTATCATTGTTCCTTTGAGTCTCCAGTAGTTTTCCCTGGTATGCTCTACTTCTAAACTTCTGCATAAAATTTATTGAAAATACAGTTTCCATGCCAGACCAGTCCAGACAAGTGGGTTATGTCCTCTTTACCAGCAAATAGAGACAGAGGGGAAAAAAGCTCAAAGCTGAATTCACTCCCCCTATAGGATCTGGTGCTGTCTTCATCTCTTCAGTATTTATCTGCAGCAGGCGTTGCAGATGTGTGGACTGATGCTGCAGCTGCAAGTAGGCCACTCCCAGGAAAGCTTTAGTCCAGGTTTCCAGTGGAGCAGAGGTTGTCTTTGGGGCACTGTAGGTGATGGTCCTGGTGGGACTGATTCTCCTTTCCCTATTGGTAATCAACTCATTTGGGTCTGAGTTCCTGCACAATGGGCAAGCACCAGATGGTCTCTGGTGACTTTGTTCCTTTTGTTGGTCCAGTAGCAGGAGTTACTGACAGCACGTGCTCCCTCTATTCTGGCAGAGCAACAGGGAGGCAATAACGTTTATTTTAAAAAAAATTGAAGTACAGCCTTTTCCCTGGATTTCCTCACAGTCTCCTATGGCACTATGCTAGATTTTGACATTTTTCTGCTCAATTGGAATGCAGATCCCACATATGCTTTTCCACCAATTACACTAATAGCCAGGGCAGTGCAAAAAATGCTCAAAGAATGGGCCTACGTGATTCTTACTGAACCAATGTGGCCCAAACAAGACAGATCCATCCTCAAGAAGAGGGGCAACTGTATCATTGGAATCTTTCCTTCTCATCTTGACAGATTGGAGGCTGAGTGCTTGCAGATTGCCTCATTTTCCTTACCCAAAGAAATTGAAAACATAGTAGTGTTCTACCAGGAAGTCATCAACTAGGAGAGCTTAATTAATTAAATGGTAACTGTTCTCCTCATGGTGTTAGAGTTCCTTGGTCTCATTCACATGTAAGCCAAAAGAGTTACTTAAGTACTTTCTCTCTTTTTCTCCCTCAGGTCTCAGTACCTAGTCAGAGAGAGTATATCTCAGTGCCATTGTGGCCTACTATATTCTAATTGAGGGTAGACCAATTTCCACTCATCTGTTGGTATCCAAGTTCGTGAAAGGCTTATGGCATACCAAGCCTCTACTTAAACCACTTATTCCATGAAACTTGAATGTGATGCTGGCACAATTGATGAAGCCATCCTTTGAACCTCTGAAGTCTGCTTCTCTCAGATTTCCATCATGAAAAGTAGTATTCTTTGTTGCAATCATGTCAACCAGAAAAATCAGTGAGCTCCAGGCTTTAGTTCATTACTCTCCTAATATACAATTCTTCCACAATATAGTGGTGCTCCTCACTCACCCAAAATTTCTACCAAATCTTTCCATATTAGTCATCATGTTACCTACATTCTTTTCAAGGTCACATGCACGTGAAAGTGAAAAGGCCCATTGTTCCTTAGACTGTAAAAAAGCATTGGCTTACTACAAGAAAAGGACTTGGCCACATTGTCAGGGCTCGCAAGTATTTGTCTCTTACGATCCTAACTGACTGGACATAGCAGTTGCCAAACAAAGATTTAAAACATGAGTTAAAAACATGGCTATTCAAAATGCATATACATTTATTTTAAAACATCAAAATATACAGAACCACAAAGACAAGATGGACAAATAATCAAATCATGAAGAATAAATCAAATGAGAGAACGTAAGATTCTCAAAACAACCCACTGACTAGATCAATTATTATGTACTAGAAAACTTCACTTGATAAATATGAATGTCTATCTATGAATACCACATCTCTAGCCAATCGTTTGAGTTATAACTATGAATGTCACTTTGTAAACCGTTGTGATCTATACATGGAATGACGATATATGAAATGTCTAAATAAATAAAATATCACACATTATGTGCTGCAGGCCTACAGATTACAGACTTGATCAAGGCTTATTAAGTTAGAGTCAAGGCTGCATCAGTGGCTTTCTGCAAACTGTACCTCTTGAAGACATCTGCAAAGCTGCAATTTGGTCATCTGTGCACACCTTTATGGCTCTGTACTTTCTGGACAGTCTTTCAAGGAGTGAGGGTAAATTCAGGCAAGCAGTTTTGCATAGTCTGTTCACCCACTAGTCAACTCTCCACGGTGAGGTTTGGGTTGCATATTCAATAAATGCTCCACTGCATTCCTCAGCTTGGGGCTGTCATGGTTCCACCTGTTTTGCAGCCTCACCATGCAATGTTCCAGTCTGCTGGGACATCTCCTCACCAGCAGAAGTCTCCAGCGAACTCTGCCTATAGCTACCCGAGCAGTCACCTTACTGGCTACCTGACTGTGCCTATGGTGCAGCCTCCTCTCCACCAGGGGGCCTCAGTGAGCTTCAACCCCAGTATTGCCAAAGCTCCTCACTGCTCGCACCATGCCCAGGCTCCAGACCCATTTAGTCCAGCCTTGCCAGAACCCCCTTGCCATTTCACGGAGCCACTCTTGGCTCCTTGACCCTGGCATCTGTCTCTTTCTACAGCATTGTGTCCTCCAGGCCATCTGTTTTCCTGTTCCTAGCTCTGCGGCCTACTCAGGCCTTTCTGTGTCTAGATGGCCTTTGGGCCTTCTATGTGTTCTTTGTTCAGTGTGATCTTGTGTCCTCTCCGAGTCCCTGTCTTGCCACAGTTTTGTTTGGAACCCAGTCTGTTGTCTGTACCTTGTCTTAGTCTTGTCCTGGGCTTGCCCAAGAACCATCCTTGTTCTAGTCCAACCCAGCCAAGCTTTGCTCATGCCTACCCAGCTTTGCTCCAGACCTTCCCAGCCTGTTTCCAGCCTCCAGTATTGTACAGTTAAGCTCAGCTTGTTCCAAGCTCCCAGCCTTGTGCCAGTCTAGTCCAGCCTGCTCAAGCTTCTAGTATGCACCTCCACAAAAGCTGTCCTGCCAGCCCCCAGAACCCAAGGGCCCAACCTGTGGGGGAGGGGCTGGCTAGGCACAAGATATTCCAAGCTCCAGCCATGCAGTCCTGCACTGCTCCTGAGGGGGGGGGGTATTCCCTGTTCTCAACACAACTCCCCATGACAGAGGATCCCCATATTGCTAATTCAGTAAGTTTGCTTACCGTAAACTGTGTTCTCCATAGACAGAATTAATTAGCCATGCTAAATACCCACCCACCTCCCTGGAGAGTTGATTTCTTAGCTAGACTTTGCTCTAAAATAGACTGCATGTGAATTCCCACACATGCTCAGTAGAGCAAAAGTTCTGTCTGATGTCAGCCATGTGTCATGGTTAATTCATCCTGCTGTCAACAGAGAGCACAGTTTACAGTAAGCAAACTTGCTGTTTTCTACTGAAATTTCTTTTGTTAGAACATTTAAATCCCCAGGAAAAATAAAATAACTGAAAATGAAGGTTCCTATTTATAGATTAGGAGGGGAGTTATGATCCGGAGCAGCTGAAGAGGATATCAGTCCTATTGGAGAACCAATGGGTCCAGGTCTAAAGTAAGAGCCAAAGCCAGCCATCCTAGGGCTCCAGAAATCTTGGCCTCTAGCTCAGGGAAAAAGACAGCCTGGATGGTGGCAGTCAAGGTGCAATGCCTTTAGCTGATGTGAACAAGCTGAGGGAATCTAGTAGCTCTTAGGTACCCTGGTAAGTGAGTCAGATTAGATCTAGGATGGAGTTTCTCTGCAGTACGTGACAGCAGCTCACATGGCCAACATCACCATTGTTCAGACAAATATTTTGAGCTGAAATTCTTGAGATCCTGAAGTTTAAGGACTGGCAGAAGTGATCTCTGCCCTGCTAGTGGTCCAGTGGGGCTCCAAAGTGAGTAGATTTCAGATCAGCAGAGAAGTTCCAGGACCAAGGGTGTAGCATCCATGGCACATAGACACCACCAACTTATCAGATGATAAGAACATAAGAAAATGCCATACTGGGTCAGACTAAGGGTCCATCAAGCCCAGCATCCTGCTTCCAACAGTGGCCAATCCAGGCCACAAGAACCTGGCAAGTACCCAAAAACTAAGTCTATTCCATGTTACCATTGCTAATGGCAGTGGCTATTCTCTAGGTGAACTTAATAGCAGGTAATGGACTTCTCCTCCAAGAACTTATCCGATCCTTTTTTAAACACAGCTATACTAACTGCACTAACCACATCCTCTGGCAACAAATTCCAGAATTTAATTGTGCGTTGAGTAAAAAAGAACTTTCTCCGATTAGTTTTAAATGTGCTCCATGCTAACTTCATGGAGTGCCCCCTAGTCTTTCTACTATCCGAAAGAGTAAATAACCGATTCACATCTACCCGTTCTAGACCGTGCTATGTATCTCCAACCTGAAACACCATTGCCAGGATCGGGGCAGCTTGCTAGACTATTGTGACACTCCTGCTTTTGGCTCCCCCTAGAAGCACAATTGTTTGCCCACTGAACCACACCAATTATAGTTTCCTACTATTTCCTTTGTCAGCCAGTACAGCTGCAGAAATGAGAGGGGGAGAAAGTATGCTCAAGCTGCAACAAATAGCATTCCTGGCACACCGCTCATCTTCCTGCCACTGCTTATCTTCCTCTCTCTCAACTCTATGGAGCCCTGCTCCTCAGTGCAGGTTGCAGCTGCTACCACAGCTTTCCTTTCATCCCACGGTCTCATTTGATTTATCTTTCTGGACACCGAGGGCTACTAGTGGCGACATTCCTGTCTTATTCCCATAGCTATCACTGCTGCTCTACTATTTATTTTATTTATTTATTTATAACTTTTTATATACCGAGGTTCAATTAACAGGATTAATTATCACTTCGGTTTACATTGTAACTTGCGAAACAACAATGACAAAGTCTTGTCTTACATTTAACAAGTTAGAAAAGAACCTGGATAACAAAACTAGGGTAATAGAGAACAGTCAAACAGTAATCAAACAGTGCAGACTAAGACCATGGTGGAAAGTAGAGTTTATGAGAAAGCTATGCACCCTTACTTCTACTACACCCCTCAGGTCTTGACCCAGCATCATACTGCCCTGGCCCTGGGTTGGCACCACTGGAGCCTGACATTTCCACTTCTTTTTCTGCTGGCTGCTGCAGCCAGACTAAAGGCAGATAAAGAATATTTTGAAATTAAAAAAAAAATGAAAATCATTTAGCAAGAATAGATGGTGATAAACAAATATAGTGTGCTGTAGTGACACCCACTCTGTCCCTAGCACCCTCTTTCTGCTGTTCTCTCTGCTCAGCATCCCTGTGTCCTTTCCTCCTCTGCCTAGTATCCCTTCCTGCTCCTCTGCCTGTAGGTGGCTATCTGAGGAAATATGGCCGTTGGTGGGGGGAGAGGGGTGGGTTCTTCTTGGATAACATGACCAGCCCATCCAGCTGAGTCAGCAACTTGCATAGTGGCTAAGGACTGCTTGTGCCACTATAGCGGTAGCATGTCGCACTGGTGCCCAACACCCTGATGAAAAAACATGGTCCTCCCCCTAGGCCTGGCATCCCAGGCAGTTGCCTGCCTGCCTTGCCCCTAATGATAGCTCTGGTTTTCTCTTTATTTATTTATTTTATTTAAGGTTTTTCTATACCGGCATTCATGATAAGATCATATCATGCCGGTTTACAGATAACAGGGGGTGCAAAAACTGTTCTTTTAACAAGTGCGGAGGAAGCAAAAGTTACAATAAAACAAGGTTGTAGAACTGGGGGAGGAAGGAGACAAGGATAGCGGCGTAAAAAATATTTACAGAGGTAACTTATTTACAATGTGCAGTGATGTCTCTTTATGGATATTTACATTGGGCAGTAAGGTTTCTCAATGGATATTTGACTCCGGAAAGGCTTGCTTAAATAGCCAAGTCTTAAGTCTTTTCCTGAATGTTGGTAAGCAGGGTTCAAGTCTAAGATCCGGTGGTAAGGTATTCCAAAGAGAGGGGCCCGCTGTAGAAAAGGCCCGGTCTCTGAGTGCCTTATGGAGTGTAGCTTTAGTTGGGGGAACGGTCAGGGAGCCTTTGTAGGCGTCTCTGATAGGTCTGGATGATGTGTGCATTCTGAGGGGGATTTGGAGGTTGAGAGGGGCCTGTGAGTGGATGGATTTGTGGATGATGGTGATGGACTTGTGTAGGATTCTGTAGTGTATTGGCAGCCAGTGAAGATTAGATAGAATTGGCGAGATGTGGTCTCTTCTTCTGGAATTTGTCAGGATTCTGGCTGCCGCGTTCTGTAGCATCTGAAGTGGTTTTATGGATGAGGACGGGAGACCTAGCAAGATTGAATTGCAATAGTCCATCTTGGAGAAAATTACAGATTGTAAGACTGTTCTGAAGTCATGAAAGTGTAGTAGTGGTTTCATTCTCTTGATTACCTGCAGCTTGTAGAAGCAGTTCCTGGTTGTGTTGTTTATAAATGATTTTAGGTTCAAGTGTTTGTCTATTACTTACCCCTAGGTCTCTTGCTTGTGTAGCAATGGTGTTAACTGGTGCAGTTTGTGGGGAGTTGCTGTTTTCGGGGGTGATGAGGAGGAGTTCTGTTTTGGCCGAGTTTAGAATCAGGTTTCTGATTCTAAACTCCTTTCTGTCTGACTGCTTGCTCCTTTATTACCTCTCTGCCAGCAAGCCAGAGAGCTTTGGTTATAATTCTACAAGCCGTAAAGCCCGTTAAAACGGGCTACATCCCTCTGTCTCTCACCTCCCCCTCATTCTCTCTCCCCTCACTCTTCACCACCCCCCTCCCCCACCCACTCCTCTCCACCCTCCCTCTCCTCTCACTCAGTCCCCCCCCTCCCTCACTCCCTCCCACTCAGTCCCCCCTCTCCCTCCCTCCCACTCACTCAGTCCCCCTCTCCCTCCCTCCCTCCCACTCACATCAGTCCACCCTCTCCCTCCCTCCCTCCACCCACCTCCATTTCCTCCGGCGCCGTAAGCCGCGACTTCCCGCAACCCCACCCGGCTCCATTAACTCCTCCCGCTCCTGCCAGCAGATCTCGGGGGGGGGTCACTCCCGCCGCGCGGCAGTGACCCCCCCGAGATCTGCCGGCAGATCTGGGGAGGAGAAGTAGCGGCACCGCGCGCGCGCGGTGCCGCTACTTCTCCTCCCGCTCCTGCCGGCAGATCTCGGTGGGGGGGCGCGGGAGTGACACCCCCCCCCGAGATCTGCCGGCAGATCTCGGTGGGGGGGGCGCGGGAGTGACACCCCCCCCCCCCCGAGATCTGCCGGCAGATCTGGGGAGGAGAAGCAGCGGTGCCGCGCACCGCGCGCGGCGCCGCTGCTTCTCCTCCCGCTCCTGCGGCCCCACCGCCATTTTTTTTTCTGATCGACATCCTTGCCCGCACATGCGCAGTAGAGCTGTGCTCTACTGCGCATTTGCGGGCCGTCGGTCACAGGCCATTTATAAGGTAGATTGGAGCAACTCAAGATTCTTGTCTATCAGTCCCATGGCAGCAGCAGATTTTCTGGTGCACTATCAACTTCAGCAGTCACCCTACACCCTTGTTCAAGATGAGCAAACTTTTTGGCTGAAAAAGGAAAGTAAGGGTCTGGGGGTTTGAATATCCTTGTAAAACAATGAACAGAATCAAGTCACCTGCCTGTATTCTTGCTGAGAACCTGGACATTCCCTAGATAAAATGCAAGCAAGAGTGCTCCTTCATCCTTTCCCAGGTCAGAAGATTCTTCCCTAGACTATCCCTTTTATTCTCTCTTACAGCCTTGGCTGTCAAGAGAGCCAAGCTACATAGTAAGAATACTTAGTGTCAGGGGTTATCTTCCTCTGTGGCATGAGAGGACCATGTAGTGAACCTGACTTAGAATTTGGAGCCTCTACGAGGTCACTTTACAGATCCTCTGCAAGCTTAGTTTATGGAGGATACAATATTTTCCTTTGAGAGATCCATTCCTCAGTCTTGACCTTCCACCAGAGGAATCTGGGATTAAGGCATAACTCCATGTCTCGCAGAGATTGAATTTGATTTGCTGCAAGGGACACAATCATGGAAGCTGTCTCACTACTCTTTTGCTACTGTCTTCTAGGGAATCAAGAACACAAGTCCTCCACTGCGGAAGGTCTACTTGACTTGAAATCTGAGCTTAGTTTTGAAGGTATCTGGCCTCCCTTCTTCTTCAGCCTCAAAGAACATCTCTTTGAGTCTTGTTGAAGTCTGTCTTTTTGGTAACCGTTGTTACTTTTAAAGGAAATGGTATCTCTGCACCCATTACTATCCATTTTCTAAGGGTAGTGTTTCACTTCTGTTAGAATCAGATTTTTCTCATAACTGTGAGGAAGTTGGGTGATGTAGGCCAGAACAGGGATGACAATTTCCATGCCAGTCTTTTCTCAGATAAATCTTTGTTGTGACCTATTAAAGCACAATGGTTTCTAAAGCATTGATTTATGAACAATCAAGGAAATAAGAGTGTCAGCCTGCTCAAGCAAGAATTTATAAGTCCCAGAGGACTATCAAGTCCACTTGATCAGGGTGCAGGGCTCCTAGTAGACAGAATTAGAACCTGTCTTTCCAGAGAATAATGACTAGACAGCGCCCTTGTCTCTGTTGCATCCCTGCTCTAAGCCACCTTAGTGTGGGTGTGCAGATTAGGAAAAGATATACCTTGAATGCAGGAGTCCTGAGAGATTATTATGGCTTCTTCCTGCCCAGTCTAAGTAGAGCTTGGGTACATTCCTCTAAAGTGGACTGGCATGGATGATAAGGAAGTGAAATTTAAACTTATCTGCCAATTTCCTTTCCTTTAGTTCTGCCAAACCAGTCCAGAACCCATCCAGGGAAGCTGCAGTGATCAAGGACTCTGTCTGACAAGTTCAGAAAACTAACAGCGAATACATTGCTCACTCTGAAAGTAGTTGGCCTAATCATGACCTTGATGTAGGGGGATTATCTATTTCCTTGATTAATGACTATGGAGTAATGTTTCTTGGCTGCATCAGGTTTTGATTGTACTGGTGATTTGGAAACCAAAACAAACCTTTGCCTTCAGTTGTCTTAGCTTTGACATAAAATACTGAAGAGCTGAAGGCAACACCAGACCCCCTTGAGGGGAGAGTGAGGTCAACTTTCAGCTTATTTTTCCTCTGTCTCCATCTGCTGGCAGGGGAGATAACCCACTTGTCTGGATTGGTCTGGCAAGACTAAAGGAAAGGAAATTAACAGGCAAGTTTACAGTTCATCATTTTGTCTCTTGTAGGAAATTGCTAGCTTGAAAAGGCAATTCACGGAACTGCTGTCAGATATCGGATTTGTGAAGGAAGGATTAAGAGCCAGAGATATAGAAAAGAGATGGTCATATAGAGAAGATGGTGTCCTGCATGCAACAGGTGAAGAGGTAAAAAGGTTTTACTGTACTATAAGCATTTTCAGTTCTCACTGATAGTTCTTCAGAATGTATTTAAACCTTGTTCATTCTCTTGCTAACAAGATCCATCTCCCTTCCTCAAGGTTATGACATAGGATAATGGCTATCAACCCTTTCCTGGAAGTCACTGCTTGATCCTTGAAATTTTTTTAATGCTTTCTCCCACTATCCTCTATGGCTGCCTAATAAAATGTTTTGATTATTATTAAATGGGGAGTGGAAGCTGTAGTCTGTTCTAAGTCTGCTGTCCAATAAGACTAAAGGAACTGTGATAGAGCAATTCACTCCACAGGGAGATGGTGGGTATGCTTAACTGGAAATAATTTTTAAAATGCCCCAAAATTATAGATTTTATCATAATGGAAAAAATAGTATGGTTAATCTTTGCTGAAAAGAAGGCCAAAGTCCATTACTTGGTGTTAAAGAACCAAGAATATTCTTAAATCAGATCTATCCAATGGAGGCACTTTTTATACCAAAGATTGCTATTACCGATTCATTGTGTCTCTCCTTAACTTTATTTTATTTATATTCTGCCTTTTTGGGTGCTTCAAAGCAGATTGCATTCAGGGATTATAAGTATTTCCCTATCCCTAGAGGGCTCACATTGTATGTTTTTATCTGAGGCAATGGAGAGTGATGTTACTTATACAAGGTCACAAGGAGTGGCAGCGGAATTTGAACTCTAGTTTCCCTGATTCACAGACAACTGCTCAAACCACTAGGCTGCTACTCCACTTCAAAGCCTCCTTTAGAGGCTTGAAGCTAGCTTTGTTTATTCACATTGTATCACACATATCCACATTTGGTAAATTTCAGCAATAAGTTGCAAAACTGAAACAATTTGTAGCTCCCTTCCTAGGTGTCACTTTGGCAAGGAAAGGGGTCCACTTCTAGAGTTGCCGAATTCTTTCCTCACTACACCCCTAGAATTCATTCCAAATGGGGGAAAGATTCAGTTTTATGGCCCTTAGCCATATTATATTGCGGACTCTGCAAGTCTTGGGGTTCGTGATCAACTACCCAAAGTCTCACCTCTGCCTATCTCCCCAGCTGGACTTCATAGGCACCAGACTAGACATGATGCAGGCAAAAGCGTTTTTGCCCCAGGATCAGGCTCTTGCCCTCACCTCGCTGGCAGCCTTTGTCCACAGCAGCCGGCAGCTGACTGCCCACCTTCTGCTCTGTTTATTGGGCCGCAAGGCGGCTTCTGTCCATGTTACCCCTCTCACCAATTTGTGCATGCGGAGGGCTCAGTGGACCTTGTAGTCACAATGGCAACAGGCCTCTCAGGACCTCAAGACTTGCGTTGCAGTCACGGAACCTCTGTGGGCGTCTGTCCTGGTGGAAAAACCTCTCCAATTTGGAGCGGGGGATTCCCTTCCAGACTGCTCCGCCTCAAGTGATCCTCACTACCGAAACTTCTCCTCAGGGCTGGGGACCCAGGCCATCCCCTGCTGACCAACAGCACCGCAGTTGTTGTGCCTGTTGGCACTTTGTTCAGTAACTGTTGGTCTCACCTGCTAACGGGGGCAGCCTGGAGCTTGATATTCACCCACATGTGAGGACTACCATTCTGCTTGTCCTAGGAGAAAGCACAGTTGCTTACCTGTAACAGGTGTTCTCCTAGGGCAGCAGGATGTTAGTCCTCAGGAATCCAGCTCGCCGCCCCACAAAGTTGGGCTCTCCTTCTGGTTTGTTTTATTTTTTTGCTTGTATTTTTTCCATGTTACGAGACTGAAGGGGGACCTTGTGTGGATAGTGGCATGCTGGGCATGCTCAGTGTGCTGGTCAAAGTTTCTAGAAACTTTGACAAAAGTTTTCCATGCCGGGCTCCATCAGATGATGTCACCCACATATGAGGACTAACATCCTGCTGTCCTAGGAGAACACCTGTTATAGGCAAGCAACTATGCTTTCTCCAACAGAAAAGAAAAAGCTTTCAGACAGACCAAAACATAAGGAATCTTGGTGTTTTGGTGTCTTCTTAGCGCTGAAGCTATGATTCATTACTATCATCTTCGGGATGGAAAATTAAGAGGAAGAGGTCTCCCTTACATCAAAAGAAAGGAAACACCCCCTCAAAAGATTGAGTCTCCATCAGCTTGTAAAAGATTAGCACCATCCACTGCCAGCACCAGTAAACTCTTGATGCCATCAACTTCACATGCCTCAGCACCAAAAATGCCTGTGCTGATGCGCTTTGTTACAAAGGTTCATCAGCATTGTCTCTTGCTGGCCCTTCACTGGCATCTCATTCACTTTGACATGGAGACTTGTTCAAGCCTCAAATTTTCATTCCATCTGGCAAGAAAACTACTCAACATATATTGGTACCAGAATTGGATACTTCTAAGTTGTGCTCCCTCCAACCACATCCACACCACCATCCTTTAATTCAAAAATTATAGTTGGAGTTTTCCATAATTAAATGAAAAATGCTACTCCACCACCACCTCCTTTAAAGTAACCCATTCTGGAGACCTTCTCTAGTAAATTGGATTCTTAATCATCCATCCCTCTGTTTTAGAATATGCATGATGTTCAACAGAATAATCTCTCAGCTCCTTTTCTTCAGTGAAGACCACAGTCACATGAGGCTCCTTTAGAACTCAGATTCACAAGAAGATTTGTGATCATCTTACCTCTCATACTCCTATCATTTGGAAGATGAGTCCATGGATTTGCCCCCAGATCCTTCACCTGATCCTGCTTTCCACAAGAAGATGCAAACTATCCTGTGTTCCTCCAAAAAAAGGCATATCTGTTTCAGTTAAATTAAAAAAATGAAGGCAAGGTAGGACATTTATGATGTCCTAAAATACATACAAATCCCCAAGACAGTTCTGCAGGAGGTCCAGTTCAGAATGTGACACTCCTTTTGCCACACTACTGGTTGCAAGGAAATTTAAGATTGAACCCTACCCAGAGTATAAGATACACTTTCCTCATGAATCCATGGTTCTTGAGTCAACATTAAAAAAAAACAAAAAAAAACCCCACAAAAAACGCATTCTGGTATTCTCCCAGGAAGGATCACAAGAAAATCTGTCAGCCATGCTTCAGTCTTGGTTTGCCGCCCACCAGTTTCAGATGATCTAATATCAATTTCTGAATTATATTGTATAAAGAGACACTTCTTTTCAACTCCCTTCAGACACACAAGGTCAAGTTGCACCTCATCTAAATGAAGCAGAAGAACGTGCTAAACATTCTATCACATCTTTATATGGTGTTTGTGATAATGCTTCACAGTCTTTAGCCATAGTTATAAGGACCAGAAAATTCACTTGGCTAAAAGTTTCCAGTTTCAGAAATTTGCATAACAAATCAGCTGATGTACCTTGTTCTAAAGATAACTTGTTTGAAGAAAGAGTTAAAAATACAGTTTACCTAATAAAAGATCACTGTTCAATCCTCCAAATGCTGTCAGTGGTTACAACCAACAACCTCGTCAAAGGAAATATCAATCACAGTCCTATAGGTGACAATTTTATCCTAGCAGGAGATACCAATCTTATCAGAGGATATGCCCACAGATTCAGTTGCAGCAAAGGGGACCGCATACAAGGGAAAGGGCTCAACCAAGGTCTAATCAACAAATTTTGTATAAACCTGTCCCATGAATTTTTTTTTGTTAATTTTGAAAATATACAAGTTACTAAAACTGTGTACATTGGAACACAAAGATTCTATCTTATGCTCGGGGAAGCGGAAAAACAATGAGAAAAGGAAAATAAAGCATTAAAGGAAAATAGCATAGCATGAAAGAGACCATCAAACCGGAGACCATTAATAAATCTGGTTAAGACTAGTTTAGCACATCAACCAATAGCTTTAAAGGCCAAAAGGATTTCAGTTGTCCAGGTATAAAGAAAATGTAACAGTCATTATTGAGTTTGACAATACGCTTACATGGATAACATAATGTGAATGTGGCATCCAAGGCAATAGTATCCTACTTTAAAGCTAAGAAACCCCTCTTTTCATTTTTTTTCTTAGAGTAGTTTTTTTAAATATCCAAATAAACCATTACAGCTTGGCCATAAAACAAAGAATTTACATCTCTTAAATATAATTGCATAACCTTACAGCAATGTATAATCTCTAGTGTTGAATTTTCCAAGAAATTTGTAAGATTAAATTCTCCCAGGACAAGCAGGATGGTAGTCCTCACATGTGGGTGACATCATCAGGATTGAGCCCAGTCATGGAACACTTATGCCCAGCATGCCACCAAACCTGCATCCAGCAGGGTCCCCCTACAGTCTCTTTTTTTTCCATGCAGCAGTAGCCTCGCGGATTCTGGAGCTCTGTGAGTTTACCTCACAACTTTTCCTCATGGGAATTAAACTTAAAATTTCAGTAAAATTCCCCCATCTTGGGGTCCCCCTTCGACTACCGACCTCTGTCGATGCCGGTAAGTTACCCCATCTTTTCCCGTTGGTTCCCGGCGGCATTTTTACATTGAGGCCTGACGGCCACCAACTGTGCGCTGCCCAAAAACATTGTCTAACACCATGGCCACTGGGTTCCGCAAGTGCCCCGAGTGCCCAAGAACGATGTTAAGAGGATTCAGTTTATAAGGGCATGGTTAGACCCTATGCAGGATTGGGTGTTCCTCCCAGATGAAAGGGCTGCTGTATGAAGGGACGAGGGGAAGACCCTCCTACAGCAGGACCAAACTCCAGCAAGAACAGTCTTGGTCATTGTTGGTCACTTGGCAGCTGTAGTGCATGTAGTACCCTTGACTTGTTGAACATGAGAGGTCTTTAAAGGGGTCACCAGTACCAGTGGGACCAGCTGATACAGCCATTATCCCTTCGAGTATCGGTGATAGTTGAAATTAAAACATTCCTGTTGTGCTGGTTGGAACAGTCAGTCCTGAGTGTGGGACTTTCTCTGCTGATTCCACCTCACTTCTCTCTTCACTGACACCTCCACCGGGGTTGGGGGCTCATACTGGAATGTCTCAAACTCAAGGTAAATGGTCCTTTGTTGAGAGTCATCTTCAGATCAGCCTGCTAGAGCTCCATGGCATCTGCTACTCTCCAAGAGCTTTCTTTAACCTACTGACAGAAAGAGAATCTTGATCCAGACACAGGGGCACAGGATGATTTATTCTCTTCCAGACGTCTGCCCAGATCTGCAAGCAACCTATTTTCCAGGAGCTCACATGCACGCAATCTACCTTCAGGAGCCCTAAACACATTGGCAGACCACCTCAGCAGAGCCCTACTGTACGAATGGTCCTTGGATAATCAAGCACCAGACAACTCATTCAATTTTGGGGTCAACTGATAATCTTCTGTTTTAGAAAGAATCAGGAAAATCAAAAGGTTCTGCTCCTTGCTTCTAAGCAGGCATAGTTCAGTTCCCAATATTTTCTGCTGCATTGGGATGTTTGTGGTCTTTATGGATATCCACCATTCCCATTGTTAGTTAGGACCATAATTCCCTCTAATTTGAGCACATGAATGATTGTTCATATATTTCAGAGCATCGCTTACAGGTTTTACATGGTCATTCACATAAACATTTTTTATGCTATGCACAGAAATTCAATGCTAATACTGGGGCTGAAATATTGATTTTAAAAAATTGTTGCTCACATGAAACAAAATTTGCACACATCTAATCACGTCTTAGAGGGAGCATTGGTCAGGACTTAATATATACTTAGTAAAAGTGCACCTCGGTGCTCTTGCGGCATACCACTGGTAAGTGGCAGGGGCACCAAACTCATCCTTCAGTATCCAAATTTGTGAAGGGATTGTGGAATTTCAGATCCCCTGTCTGTAAAACTCTAGTGCTTTAGGATCTTAATGTCATCTTGGCCCAGCTCATAAAGCTTCTCTTTGAGTCTCTGGAGTCAGCCAGTTTGAATATCTTCATGCAGAAAGTGCTGTTTCTAGTAGCTATCATATCTTCTCGTAGGGTTAATGAATTGCAAGCTCTGGTCTCTTATTCATCATACCTTCAATTCTTCCACAACAGGGTAGTTCTGCAGATGTAGTCTGTTGGCTTTTCACATAAACCAAGCCATTGTGCTAACTCCAGGTTTTGTTTTGGTTTTTTTCAAGACTACATGCACATAAGTGTGAGAAGGCTCTTTGCTCTTTGTAATGTAAAAGTACTTTGGAGTACTACTTGAGACAGAATCTGCCTTATTGCTAAGCTTCTCAATTATTTGTATCTTTTGATCCCAATTGATGGAGTGCGAGTAGCCAAGAATTTGTCAAATTTATTTTTATTTTTATTCATTATTTTTATATTCATCTCAATTGAGATATCACACCGGTTTACATTCAGGTACTGTAGGTATTTATCCCCAGAGGGCTTACAATCTAAGTTTTTGTACCTGAGGCAATGTAGGGTAAAGTGACTTGCCCAAGGTCACAAGGAGTGACAGCAGGACTTGAACCTTGGTCTCCTGGTTCATAGTCCACTGCTCTAACCACTAGGCTATTCCTCCTCCCTATTTTGGGTAACGGACTGCATTACATGCTGTTCCGTGCTAGCTGGCTTGCAAATTACAAGTGACAACCATGGCGACTTTGGTGGCTTACTTCACAGCTGCCTCAGTTGAAGATGTTCACAAAGCTGTGACTTGATGGGCTATGCACACCTTTACATTTTGCTGGTATCTAGACAGCATATCAATAGATGACAGTTATTTATCAAGCAGTTTTATGAGCAGCCTATTCATCCAGTAGTGCAATCTCCACTGTTGGGGCCGGGTTACTTTTTCAGAATTGCTCATTTGCAACCCTCAGATCGTTATTCCCCACATGTCATAGCTAATTTAGCCCTGCTTGTTGACAGAAAAGATGTTATCTTACTGGTAAACAGATTTCTCTGTAAACAGCAGGATGAATTATCCATGATTATTACCTGCCTGCTTGCCTGCCTCCGTGGAGAATCGACAACCTCATAAAATTAGCTCTGAAAAGACGGAGGGGCTCCTGAAACAGCGTGGGTGGGAACTCCTGCGCATGCTCTGTAAAGTTTACTTAGCTTTGAGAGCAAAGTCTATTTGGTGCCATAAGATGACCTCACCCACATGTCAGGCTAATTCATTCTTCTGTCTACAGAGAACCCTGGTTACAGATAAGCAAACTTATCTGTTTATTGTGGCAGAGCAATATTATCACTATCAAGTTCTTCTTTTTGGATAAGCAGTACCTCCAAGAGTACTTACCAAGTGTCTGGCGATTGTGGCCGCTTATTTGAGGAAGAGCAATGTGTTTTTGATTTTTCTCTATTAAGAACATAAGAACATGCCATACTGGGTCAGACCAAGGGTCTATCAAGCCCAGCATCCTGTTCCAACAGTGGCCAATCCAGGCCATAAGAACTAGCAAGTTCCCAAAAACTAAGTCTATCCCATGTTACTGTTGCTAGTAGTAGCAGTGCCTACTTTTCTAAGTCAACTTAATAGCAGGTAATGGACTTCTCCTCCAAGAACTTATCCAATCCTTTTTTAAACCCAGCTACACTAACTGCACTAACCACATCCCCTGGCAACAAATTCCAGAGTTTAATTGTGCGTTAGTGAAAAAGAACTTTCTCCAATTAGTTTTAAATGTGTCACATGCTAACTTCATGGAGTGCCCCCTAGTCCTTCTATTATCTGAAAGAGTAAATAACCGATTCACATTTACCCGTTCTAGACCTCTCATGATTTTAAACACCTCCATCATATCCCCCCTCAGCCATCTCTTCCCCAAGCTGAAAAGTCCTAACCTCTTTAGTCTTTCCTCATAGGGGAGCTGTTCCATCCCCTTATCATTTTGGTCGCCCTTCTCCATCGCAACTATATCTTTTTTGAGATATGGAGACCAGAATTGTACACAGTATTCAAGGTGCGATACATGAGGCATTATGACATTTTCCGTTTTATTAACCATTCCCTTTCTAATAATTGCCAACATTCTGTTTGTTTTTTGACTGAACCAAAGATTTCAATGTGTTATCCACTATGACGCCTAGATCTTTCTTGGCTAATATTGAGCAGAAACTTGCAGAAATGTTCACTTGGGTTTAATGCAAACTTCCAAAATTGCCATCTTTGCAACTCACCAGCTGAACTTAGTAGGAGCATATCTAGATTCCAGTTCAGAGAATGAATGCTATAATCTAGATTGCACACTCATAGAGCCAAACATCGGTATTGTCCAAAACATTTATGGAAATATTGGACCATATGGTGGCCACGGTTCACATCACACTTTTTGCAATACTTTGTATGAGATAGGTTCAGTGGCACTTAAAGCAATGTTGGAAACAGTATTTACAGCCAATGCCAAACGAGATGATTCTCTCCAAGCTCCTTATACCTATCCTCCTCCACAGATTCAACAGATATGGATGCCTCCATTTAAGAATGGGGAGCCCATCTCAATTCTGTTCTCAGGGGACTTGGGCCACGTAAGAACAAAAGCTGCACATAAACTTTCTGGAGCTAAGAGCAATCTTCAATGTAATTAAAGTCTTCAAACCCATGGCTCAAGAGATCAGTAGTATAAGTACAAATGGGCAATCAGTAGCAATGTACTGCATCAACAAACAAGGGAGAACAGAGTCCTCAAAGATACGTAAAGAAGCATGGACGATGTGGAATTGGGCAATCTTGTGAAATAATTCTTATTACTATTCATTTCCTGGGCAAGGACAATATCTTATCAGAATCCGTAAGAATTTATACGTCTCCACCACAATAAAGTTTCGGAAAAGATCTTGGTGTCTAATCCTTGTTTTTTCCTAACGGCTTTTTTAGACCGCCTTCCTTTGTGTTTTCTGGGACCTTCCAATATAATGGGGTGCCTGCCTCATAGAGGGTACCCGAAGTCGTATATTGCGAGTGCTCAGCTATACTTTGTCCCCAGGTTTGAGCTGTGGAGCGAGACATTGATTCCTGTCAATAGTTGTCTTTGCTGTTTGGACAGCTCTGCGGATCATAGTCTCTGTTTGAGACCACAGTTCCTGAAGCTCATGTGTGCTGTTAAGTGGGCTGCCGGAGATGGGACAGGCAAAGGTACAGGAAGCGGAGGAAGCGGTTGTCTCCCATACACAAGGAAGGGCGATGATCCAGTGGCAGCATTGAGGTGCGAGTTGTGTGAGAACTCCGCCCATGGAAGGGGGTTGGCCCAGTTATCCTGTCATGCATTTACAAAGGCCCACAGGAAGGTCTTTAATGTACCCGTGCTGCCTGGCTGTTCGCCTGTGGGTGGTAGGTCGTGGTGATATCTAGTTTGATATTAAACTTGCAGCAAAGGGATTGCCAGTACTTAGAGGTGAATTGTCTCCCTTGGTTGGAGACTATGTGGTGAGGTAGCCCATGGAGGAGGAAAATATGAGAGATGAACAGCTTTGCCAACTCTGGAGCGGATGGAAGCGCCAGGAGGGTGACAAAATGAGCCAGCTTAGAAAAGCGGTCAGTGAAGACCCAAATTATTCAGTTGCCACTAGAAGAGAGGGGAAATCTACCACAAAATCAGTAGATATGTGGGTCCAGGGTTCCTTGGGGGCCGGCAGCAGCTGTAACAATCTCCCAAGGTCATTCCACCAAAGGCTTTTGTTGAGCACAGATGGGACCAGAATCCACATAGGCCTTCACATCTGTGTCCTTCAACGGCCACCAATAGTACCGCTTGAGCAGAGAAAGAGTCCAAGCATGACCAGGGTGGCTCGTAACTTTCATGTCATGGGCCCATTCTAGCACTTGTCTGTCAGGTCAGGACCA
Source organism: Rhinatrema bivittatum (assembly GCF_901001135.1). NCBI lineage: Eukaryota > Metazoa > Chordata > Amphibia > Gymnophiona > Rhinatrematidae > Rhinatrema > Rhinatrema bivittatum. Next base: position 244,116,715 of record NC_042617.1, read on the forward strand.
CGGTCTTTCCTGGAGGAATTGTTTGGGAGGCGGCCAGCAGGATATGTGCCAGGTCAATAATGTAGTAGCGACCAAAAGAAAAAGAGGATCAATGAACACCAGGAATTCTTTTATTGAGCACAGAACGTAATAAAGCCCAACTCAGGCAGAGTTTCGCTCATTGAGCTGCTTCAGGGGCGGAAACGCTGACCGACTGTAAGCTGGTGTTATGTTCGGTGCGGTGGCTCTTGATTGACTTCTGCTCGACTGAGCTATCAGCCGATGTTAAGTGTATACACAGTTGTGGTGCACACTGAAAAAGTTCACCCGATGTATGGAGACAAATTATCAGCAATAGAATGAATAGCCCCTGAAGCAGCTCAATGAGCGAAACTCGGCCTGAGTCGGGCTTTATTACATTCTGTGCTCAATAAAAGAATTCCTGGTGTTCATTGATCCTCTTTTTCTTTTGGTCGCTACTGCAGTATTGGATCAATTTCCGATCTGTTTCTTAGGTCAATAATGTAGCCAGGAGGCCAGGTTGTTTCAGGCTCCAAAGACTGAGAGAAGGCGTCTGCTCTGATGTTCTTCGCGGCTGGCCTGTACTTCACCACAAAGTCGAAGCGGCTAAAAAACAGGGACCAGCAAGCTTGGTGGGCATTTAGACACTGGGCATGGCGAAGGTGCTGCAAGTTTTTGTGGTCGGTATAGACAGTGATGGGTGTGCTATGCCCCTTCCATCCACTGTCGCAGTTCTTCAAAGGCTAGTTTTATAGCCTGGAGCTCCTTATCCCTGATGCCATAACCTCTCTGCGCTGGAGAGAACTTACGGGAAAAATAGGAGCAGGGATGGAAGATCTCCTTAGCGGTGAGCTGACCCAGAATGGCCCCATCTGTGATGGAGGAGGCGTCGACCTCCAGGATGAAGGACGCATAGGATCTGGGTGATGGAGGCAGGATTCACGGAGAAAGGCTTGCTTCGAGTTGGTAAAGGCGTCTAGTGCCTCTGCAGGCCACTCTCTAGTATTGGCTCCTTTCCTAGTGAGTGCCGTAAGTGGGGCGACCAATTGAGAGAAGTGGGGAATGAAATGTCTATAGAATTTAACAAAACCCAGAAACCGTTGTAAGGATCGAAGCCTGGAGGACTGGGGCCAGTCCCAGATGCAGGCCACCTTCTCCAGATCCATTCTAAAGCCAGTACTGGAGATGTATCCCAGAAAGGGAAGAGACTCTCTTCTTCAAATATGCATTTCTCCAGTTTCACGTAGAGTTTATGGGTACGCAGGCATTGGAGGACTCGTCGAACATCGCGACGATGAGACTGGATGTCCTTTGATAAGACAAAAACGTCACCGAGATAGACCACTACACTGGTATATAGTAAGTCCCAAAAGATTTCGTTCATCATATATTGGAATACCACGGGGGCGTTACACAATCCGAATGACATCACCAAGTATTCTTAATGACCGTCCCGGGTATTCAAGGTGGTTTTCCACTTGTCTCCAGGTTTAATCTGAACCAGGTTCTATGCCCCCTGGAGGTCTAACTTGGTAAATATCCGGGCTCCCTGCAGACGATCCAACAGCTCCGAGATGAGGGGCAAGGGGTACCGGTCTTTCTTGGTTATGGCATTAAGCCACCAGTAGTCTATGCAGGGCCAAAGAGTGCTGTCTTTCTTGGCCACAAAGAAGAAGCTGGCTCCTGCAGGCGATGTTGAAAGTCCAATGAGAATCCCCTTTCCAAGTTTTCACGAATATATTTTGGCCATAGCCTCGGTTACAGGAAGGGATAAGGGGTACACTCTTCCCTGAGGGGGGTTGGTTCCGGGAACCAAATTGATTGCGCAGTCGAACGGACTATGTTCTGGCAGGATTTCCTAATTCTCCTTGGAGAAGACATCGGCATAGCTTGACATACTGTGGAGTCAAATCCAGGGAGGTCGCCGCAAGAAGCATCAATGGGGAACGCCTAATAGGAAGAAGGCACTCCTTGTGGCAAAGGGAACCCCATTTGGCCAGTTGGAGTGTCTCCCAGTCAATAACCGGGGAGTGCTGCTGTAGCTATTGTAGATTGAGGACAATTGGATGGACAGCCCTTTCAATAATATGAAATGTTCTCTTCAAAATGCAGCTTGCCGGTCTGGAAGCGCACGGGGAGAGTGGTCCTGGTGACTCACCCTGGGAGAGGGTCCCCCAAGATTGAGGAGATCAACGGGGTATTCCGTAGTACCGTGGGTAGGTTTAGATGGTCAACCAAGCTCTTCATAATAGTTTCCTCTTGCACCCAGTCTAGAAGGGCCAGGGTGGAGAACTCTTGCTGATTCGTGAAAAGGGCCACTGGGAGCACAAGTTGGGGAGCAGGATTCATGAAGCCTAGAACCACCTCCCCAGTTGGCTGTAGGCCCGGAAGTTTCCCAGCTTCTCGGGACATTGGGCCAGGAAGTGCCCCTTCCCTGCACAGTACAGGCCCAGGCCCATGGTCTGGCAATGCTGCCTGCCTTCAGGCATCAGAGGACTTCGCCCCAGCTGCATGGGTTCCTCTTGCCATGTAGTTCCGGATGCCAGAGTTGGTATCACTAATGGTCTGAAAAAGGATGGTGCCAAAGAGACGGGTCTGCGAGGTACCCGCAACTCCCGGGCGCGTTGCTGGAGATGCCGATCTATCCTGCCGGTGAGGTCGATGAGAGCATCCAGGGATTCTGGGAGGTCCCGGGCTGCCAGCTCGTCCTTGATGCACAAGGACAGGCCCTCCAGGAAGATACTTCTCAGGCTGTCTCCTGCCAATTCAGTTCAGTAGCCATGGTGCGGTATTCTATAGCATAGACAACGGCCGCGCTCCTTGGCGGAGGATATCTGAGCCGGTGGCAGCCAGTCAACCAGGCTCATCGAAAGTCTGTTTGAATAGCTGGATAAAGTGTTGTAGGTCCTGGAGGAGCGGGTCCCCTCGTGCCCAGGCCAATGCCTTGCCGTCGAGGAGGGAGAGGAAAAGGTGGTCTTTATGATGTCCAAGGAGAACTGTAGCGTGAAGTTCATGAAGCACTGGTTGAGAAATCCTTGGCACTGGTTGGGGTCGCCAGCATACCGGGGAGGAGCCGGTAATCAAAGGGAGGATACCGCAGGTGCCACTGAAGTTAGAGGTGTATCAGTGGCTGTGGAGGCGTCGAGACGGGCATTCAAACATTATAAGGAAGCAGCCAGCGTAGCTGGCCATGAGGCTCTGCGGCCGGCCACCGGAACACTTGGTTGGGCACATAGGAGCGCCTACCTAGGCTCTCAGTTGTGTGCGAGCACACACACACACACACACACACACACACACACACACACACATAATTATGGACACTATCTGAAGCGTCCTGGTGGGAGCTCAGTTTGTGTGCTTATCAAGGCACAGGAGTGCCTAATTTTTGGTCACCTAAATTTTGGGCGCCTAGTTTTTGCAGCACAATCACCAGCTGGGTGCACTCCTATCAGCCGCTTGTTAAAATGTATTGACAGACTGGGGCCCATAGCAAAGAAGCCTAAGCATCTGGTCCTTTGTGTTTGTCATATTCAGGCATCTCAACCTGGCGTTCCCTCTAACTTGTGTCAGCGCTGGTTGGAGACTCCGGGGAAGGTAGTTCAGTTGTCACAGGTCCAATGCCCTCTGGTTTTGACATGGATCTGTTATTGTTTGTAAGGTTTTGGGTGGACCCTTGGACACTGTGGCAGCTGACCATGCCCATGGGGGGAAGTCCAGTGAGGGGCCACAGGTCAGGCTTAGCTTTGGGACACACGACACAGAATTATATCTTTTATTAGACAGAGTTGAGAAGCCACCAGAGGTGGCAGTAGTGAGTAGAGATGAAACCCGGCTGGGCTAGGGTTCCTCAGGATACTGGAACAGAGATTCCCTCTATGGCTGTGCTGTAGTGGAGAAAACTGAGATAGTGAGTACAGTGGAGCATACACAGAGTTCTGGTACAGAGCCTCGTTGGTAAAGTTACTCACACAGCGGTTTCTCCCGGAAGGTGACACAGAAGCTGGAATAGAGGCAGGCCCTTGAGGAGCGAGTACCTGGTTCCAGGGATCAACTCTGAGGAAATAAAGTTGGTAACTCACTGATGATGTAGACAGCGGTTTCTTCCAAGCAGAAGCAATAAGTTCAGGTAGCGAGTCGGGGAACATGGGCCCTCGAGGAGCGAGTACCGGTTCCTGAAAGTGACCTACAAGAAATAAGAGAGGCCCCCGAGGAGCGGGTACCCCGTTAAGATAAAGTCCAAAAGTTGGAGAGGCAGAGTAGCTAGGTACGTAGAGCGAATCCCATCCATAAGGATTCTCTTGCTAACTTGATTAGCTAGCAGTGTAGGCTTTTGTATCCGGGATGTGTGACGTCATCACAGGGGGACGCCCCTGAGGTTCGCGCCAAAGAGAGAATAAGAAGCAGGGCCGAGCGGCGCGCATGCCCTATGGTACCTGGACAACATGGCGGGATGCAGCGCCCAAGCTGGACTGGGGACGCCGGAGAGGACGGCAGGCAGATGCCGCGGCAGCCAGACGTCCATCAACTGCGGGAGGAGTCTCAAAAAAGGTAAGGTGGGCGGAGTGGAGACGTCGGGCAGTGACAGTCGTAACAGGATCCCTCTATTTTTTCTTGGGTAGAATTATTTTCAAGGACTGCAGTCCTTCAGGTGCATCCTCGGCTCCGGCCAATCTTAACAGGTCAGAATTGCAAGTTGTGGATTCTGGTGCTGCTGGTAAGCATTGGAGGATGCCTGGATCTGCTGCGGGTCTCCTCGATAGGGACCCAGATGGCACAGATGATGAAGCCGATCCTTTCTCCCTGGAGTATGGGGAAATTCCTCCAGGATTGGAGCCTTATAGAACTATGTTAAGTTTCTTTCATGGAGATGAGTTACCGGCTCTGATTTCCCAGTCTTTGAAGATGCTGGGAGTACGGAGGACTGAATCCATGTCTGAGCCAAAGAAAGATCCCATTTTGATTTCTTTGCTTAAAGCCTCTTGTTTCTTCCCTATTATGGAAGCCTTTCAAGAATTGATTGATCTTGAATTTGGCACCCCCGAAGCAAATTTTAAAGGGGGACGAGCCTTGGAAGGACTGTACCCCTGGATACAGCTGTGAGAGAGCAATTGCGCTTTCCAAAGGATGTGCTTGTGTTTGTCATTACCAAGCTGATGACTATCCTCATAGAAGGTGGAGCTTCCTTGAAGGATGCACAGGATAGGAGAATTGAGGCTATACTTAAGCAGTCTTTTGAAACATTGACGATGAATTTGCAGATAGCTTCTTGTTGTTCCCTAGTGGCTCACTCTTGTTAATTCTCTTTAGGAGGTTGATAAATCTGGTGTGAATTCCAGGGCAGTGATGGAACTAGCAGCTGCCTTTTTGGCAGATGTGGGCTGCGATTTGGTCCGCAATTCGGCTAGAGAGGTGGCTTTGGTAATAGTGGCCAGGCATCAGCTATAGCAGAGATATTGGTTGGCCGATACAACCTCGAAATCTAGCCTTACAAAATTGCCTTTCAAATGCTTGCTCTTGTTTGGGAGCAAGCTGGAGAAAATGGCCAATAAATGGGGTGAGTCACAGGTTTCTCTAACAGAGGATAATAAACAGACATCTCGCTCCTTCAGCACGAGAGATCGTATTAGGGGGGTTCAGACACTTTAGACCCTACAGAGGAGCAGCCTTTCAGAGGACTCGACCTTTGGGTAGATCTCAGTCCTTTCATTCCAGGCAGCCCGGGCGGGGGGCACAGGCTCGGGTAGTGGACCCCCCCAAGCCTCCCAATGAAGGTGTGCTGACCCACCACTGGGAACAGGAGTTAGAGGGTCGGCTGTCTTTATCAGAGGTGGGTCAAGATCACGTCAGACCAGTAAGTTCTGGAGGTGATAAGAGATGGCTATGCGCTGGAGTTTGCAGTGTTCCTCGGGACATTTCATGGTGTAACCCTGCAACTCTCTGCAGAAGAGACAGGCAGTGGAGTGTACATTGTCAAGACTTCTCAGCCTGCGGGCTGTTGTTCCTGTGCCCACATCTGAAGAAAATACGGGCCGATATTCCATTTATTTCATTGTGCCCAAGAAGGAGGGCTCTTTTTGCTCCATCTTAGATCTCAAGGGATGGGGCAAAAAGAGCCCATTTGTGGATGACTGATTTTTGTATGGAAACCTTATGCTCAGTGATAATGGCAGTACAGTCAGGGGAGTTTCTGACGTCTCTGGACTTGTCCGTGGCATACTGTCATATTCCTATCTGGCTAGAGCATCTTCTGCGTTTTGTGGTTTTGTAGAACCATCATCAGTTTTGAGCACTACCTTTTGGCCATCTCACCCAGAATTTTTTCCAAGGTTATAGTGGTAGCAACAGAGCTATGAAAGGATGGGTTTCTGGTATACCCATACTTAGATGACTAGCTAATTCGGGCGAAGAGTCTAAAAGAGCCTTCGAGTCTCGCACAAGGTGATCTTATTGCAGGAACTAGGTTGGGTGGTGAACCTGGGCAAGAGCAAGCTTTAGCCATCACTGTTACTAGAGTTATCTATGTGTTCGATTCGACACAAAGCAGGGCAGGGTGTTCCTGCTGGAGGGCCCTATTCAGAAGCCTATGGCGCAGGTGCGTCTGTATGCAAACACAGTACATCTGACAGTGTGGCCTTATGTACAGGTACTCGGATTGATGGCGGTGACCCTGGAGGTGGTACCATGGAAGAGGGTGTATTTATGTCCTCTTCAGCATACTCTGGTCTCATTGGAGCTCAAAAGTTTCATGACTATTCAATTCGGCTCCAGCTACCAATGGAGATCTGCATACACATGCAGTGTGGTTGCAAACAGATCATCTAAGAAAGGGGGTTTCCCTAAGATCACCAGACTGACTAGTACTTACGACAGATGCGAACCTCCAGGGTTAGGGAGCTCACTGTCAGGAGCTGATAGCGCAAGGAAGTTTCTGAACTGGAGACCTTGTCTTGCAAGTAGCCATTTCTACAGGTGACTCCAGGGGTGATACAGCTGCATACTGTTCCTTTGTTTTTGCCAAAGTGGTTTCAGATTTTCACTTGAATTAGTCAATTCCCTGCCGACTCTGGTCAGGGGAAGAGATCCAGAGGAATATCGCCTGTTATGGCCCTTGGATGCCAAGAGGCATATAGTGAGGTATTTGGAGGTTTCTAAACCTCTCAGGAAGACTGATCACCTGATTGTTCTCCATGGGCGGAGTTAACAGGGCGAGTTGGTGTCATGGGTTATGATAGCCCGCTGGATTAAGGAAGTAATCACAGATACATATGAGGATGCTGAGCAGCTGTTGCCTAGTCAGATTAGGGCTCATTCCACTAGGGCTCAGGCAGTGTAATGGGTGGAGGTTAGATTGTTGTCTCCCATCAGCATTTGCCAAGCTGCGACGAGGTCCTCCTTTACACATCTTTTCCAGGCATTACCCCCTAGATGTGCAGGCCTAGGAAAACGCAACCTTTGTGTGTGTGGTGTTGATCGGACTGTGGGCAGCCTCCTGTACTGTTCAGGAGTAGCTTTGTACATCCCACTGGTTTTCGATCCACCTATCCATATGCTAAGAAAGGAGAAATTACTACTTACCTGATAATTTCCTTTTCTTTAATAAGGATAGGTGGATCCACCTTCCCACCCTTGACTGTTGGATAGGTGTGCTATTGTTCTCCTCATGACTCTGTGTTCCAGGGGTTACTGGTAAACGTTACTCTTTGTCTGAGCTCAGTGTTTTTCCTGTTGGCTGAGTGCTGGAATGGTTATCTGTTAATAATCAAGTTTTGTTAGTTTGTCCACAGTTGGCTTTTGCAGAGAATACTGGCAGGCTGATGTCACTGTAGGGGTATATATATATACACACTGTGATATCAGCTTTACTCCATCTCCATCTGCTGGTAGAGGGGCATAATCCACTGGTTTTGGATCCACCTGTCCTTTTTAAAGAAAAGGAAATTATCAGGTAAGTAGTATTTCTCCTTTCCAAACAGCAGTCACATCAAATAAGATTTTTTAAAAATTGCCTGCTCTCCATACCTGGGAAGTTTTGATTTCCAGATACTTTGAGATTGTCATGGATTAGTAAGGGGATAAATGGTGGGAATGCTGCACACAAACTTCTGTCATGATCACCCATGTTTGCTCTCACATCATATTTGCTAACTCACTCTTCCCTTCTGGCATGCACAAGCAGTAATAGCCACCTCCTTCATTCGGCATGGACAACAGGACTTCTCTTCTTTGGGCCTTACAGGCCAATGATACTTTGCCGCTTGTTCCTTCTGATGTGCAATTGCATTTCCTTCGTGCCCATGTGACACAACTTACTCTTCCAGGCCCACAAATGCAGCTGTGTTGGCCCCAAAATATGGCAATCTAGGTGGACTAGGCAGCCATTAATGCTTTCACAAATGGTATAGTCCACCTACCTTCTCTGCCAACCACAATATGTCATGTGTGCAAAGGACATATTTCATCAGTAAGGATCCAATGGGGTTTTTCATGTGTGGCATTCATTCCACATTTGTGTAGCACTGCTTTCTTTGGCTTTTAGCAGAACGGGATAGATATAGAGTGATTTCCAGACAGAATTCACAGTAGGTCTCTGATCCTTTCATTTCTCCTACCTTGCTCAGTGACTGCCTGCCAGTTTTATTCTTGATGATCTCAAAGATTTGGAATGAAGAGCGGAATGAAAATGGAAAGGGAATGTGGCTGACCACATATGTGGTCCTGATTTCGAGTGTCTGGCAGAGATGTTTGCTGAGAAACATGGTTCAGACAAAAAAAGTGAGATCATTCTATTTGTGCTAGTATAAGTAGTCTAGCCCTGTTGTCTTTGCCTTGTTTTAGCACATTTTTACTTGACAAACAATATAAAGTGTGAAGGACGGAATGAGAAACTCATAGTAACTAGGTATGTTTATTTCACAGGCAAACTCGAATGCAGCTAACATCAAGTTAATCGCATCAGTTTTGTGTGCTGCTTTGTATCCCAATATAGTCCAGGTAAGTTTACTGCATTTTGGCTCTCTTTTTAGGACAGGAGGAAGAGAGAAATTGCCAGCCCCCACTCTATTTTGTTTTGGACAGCAGTGAAGGATCTCTTGCGAGGCTTTTTTTTTTTATGATAGCCGTGAGACCTTGATGGAGTAATAACTACAGGGACTTTTTTTTTTAATCTTTTTGACAGGGGAAAGGAGGGAAGGTGGCTGGTGGCTGGTGGGGATTCTCTTGGATTTTTTAATATTTTGACAGCGGGGAGTTCGAAGGAAAGGGATATTGGTGGCAGGGACATCAATATCCCTTTACAGTCCAGGGAGAAGAGGGAAAGCAGCAGGGACTTTTAAAAATTAGATTAAAGGGGAAGGAGGAATCTAGGAGGAAGGAGAGGCCAATCAAATTTAGGATTGTTATTGAATCACCTAGATTTGGCTGATCAGTTTAAGTGACTAGCACTGAAAATTGATACTAACTTGCTCACCCAGAATTTGGCCAACTAATTTTAGCCCCCTAGAGTGGACAGTTCTCAAGTGCTTTAATCTAGCTGGCTAAGGGCCTGATTTTCAAAAGCATTTATGTGCTTAAAACTGGGTTTTATATGTGTAAATGCACCTTACCCAAGTAGGTGGACTTTTGAAAATTGTTACAATATATGCTATTGAATTTCCATAGGTTTTACCCACATAAGTGCACTTTATGTGTCTAAATGGCTTTTGAAAATTGCTACAATAGTAATTACATTTGTGCACGTAAATCCTATTGAAAATTCACCTGTAAGTTATTACGCAGCTATCTAGATTCCTTTGAATATTTACACCTATTTGTACATTCTTAGAAATATATGCAGGTACTTAGGAATTTTCAAACTTTAAAAAAAAACCAGTCTATGCCTTTTATCTCCATGGACAAAACGGATAAATCAGTCACACAAATGGTTGACATCATCCTGATAGTGCCAGGATGAAAAAGTTCTCTTAGAGTTCAGAAAAACTGTTGCGTCCGTCGGTCCTCGACAGCTTCGCCTCGTTTGCCTCACCTTATTCACGGCTCCTCCCGCTTACCTGGGCAAGATGGCTACCACCGCGTCTACAAGCCGACCTCTCTGGCGTCCCCGGAACGGCTATGGTGCAGCCTTCCGCTATTTCTCCTCCCAGGTACCTACTAGGGTGCGCGCGCGCAACCCTCGTCTTTGTACCACCCTTGGCGCGAACCTAGAGGGCATTCCCTCATGCTGACGTCACGCCATCCGGGTATATTACCTTCACTCATTTGCTAGCTCCCCGAGTTAGCAAGGACTCAAATCCGTTCTTGTCTACACTACTCTGCCGCTTCTGTGCTGCCGCAGGAAGTTCTCTCTCTCTGCCCTTCGGGGTATATGCTAACCTGGGTACCCGCTCCTCGGGGGCCCTCTGCTTTATTTCAGGTGCCTTACAAGGAACAGGTGCTCGCTCCTCGAGGGCCTGCTCTCCCTGCCTCGGTGCCTGTACTTTCTACAATGACCTGGTGGAATCGCATATCAACAGCAAACACCTAGTGAGTACTCTAACTCTGTCTATCTCATCCACAGTATCTCCTTGCTGGGAGACCTGCTGCAGAACCTCCTGACATCATCTAGGAGAGAAGGGCTCCCTCTGCCGAGGTCTCTGAGACTGCCTCACTACTGCCACCTCTGGTGGTTCTATTCAAGCTATTTAATAAAAGAACTCTTGTGTTTGTGTAGTACGAGTCTAGCCCAGTGCTGTGGCTCCTCACGGGGCTCCTCCGCGTAGGTGTGGTCACCTCCACAGCACCCAAGGATCCACAAACACATAATTACAACAAAAGCTTCCTGTGAGTCTCCTTAGTCTTTTTCATCTACCTGTGAAAACGGATTCATTTTTGCTCTGTTCTCAAAGTTGCTTGTCAGATTTCTTTTTTCTGCATTCTTAATTTTTTTCAGATTTTTCTTTTTCATGAGTTTCATTAAAATATTTTTTATTTTCTTTAGTTTTGCCAGAATTTGAGTTTGGTTTAGCCTCTTATTTTTGCCATGTCAGACTTTTTGCCATGTCAGACTTTTTGCCATGTCAGACTTTTTGCCATGTCAGACTTCAAAAAGTATCCCTGTGATAGGCCGCGGTGGCATTCATGCTCTTTCTTATGCAAAGATTCCCGTGAAAGCAGTGCTTGGCATCGGTTTGCGCCTGTGTGTCCAGGCTGAGCGTCCATCTGGATCGCTTAGTTGGACGTCCAAATTTTGAGCATTCATAGTATGAGTGTTCAACAAAGTATATGCAGGAAAAGACAATGTGAGAGCCGGTTTTTGTGTTTTTGGTTTTTTTTTTTCCCCCAGCAACAGAGTCTGGATCCAGGAGAATGGTAATTTTCTGACAAAGCATTCCAACTCATAGTGGGCTGCTGGAGCTAGTGGATTCACACAATGTGAAGGTTCCTTATTTCTTCAGTTGCAGGTGAGATCCAAAGTCTCTGGGCATCGATGCTGTAGTGCAGGAGTGGCCCTTGTTGGGCAGGTTGGTTTGGAGGATCGAGAGGCACACGGAGATGGTGCTTCTGGTGGTTCATGACTGCCCAGAAGGCCATGGTATCCAAATCTGCGGAGATTGTTGTTGAGCTGTCCTCTCTGGTTATTGGTCCAAAGAGATCTGATATGATAGAGGCCTATTCTTCACAAGGATCCAACTTGATTCTTTCTTAGTGTGTGGCTCTTGAAAGGGCTCGGTTGCTGAAGTGTGGATATTCCACTGCTGTGATTTCCCCCTTGCTTCAAGCTCGGAAGTTCTCCACCTCCTTAGCCTATGTTCGGGTTTGGCGGAGTGTTTGAAGCTTGGTGTGCAGAACAAGGGAGTTTATCCTCATTCAGTTAAGATTCTACTCATTTTGGACTTCTTGCAGGATGGATTGATTAAGGGCTTGGCCCTTAATTCCTTGAAAGTACAGGTGGCGGCTATTGCCTGTTTCCTTGAGAGCCCATCCGGATGTGGCCCAGTTCCTGAAGGGGGTGAAGCATTTTCACCCTCCCTTGCAGTTGCCGTTGCCTTTGTGGTGCCTTAATGTGGTTCTGGATTTTCTGGCAGGTCCCACCTTTCAACCACTGTGTAGCCTATCCTTGAGGTTACTTACCTTGAAGACTGTTTTTCTTGTGGCAATTTGTTCTACACTCAGAGTTTCCAAACTGCATGCTTTCTTGCTGGGAACCGTTCCTGCAAGTGATTCCAGGGCAGTCCAGCTGCGAACCTTTTCTTCATTTTTGCCAAAAGTGGTTTTGGATTTTCACTTGAATAATTGATTTCCCTACCATCACTGGACAGGGAGAGAGATGTGGATGAATATAGTCCATTGCAGACCTTGGATGTCAAGCGACATCTCTTGAGGTATTGGAGGTTTCTAGACCTCTTAGGAAGACTGATCAGCTGTTTGTACTCCATGTTGGAGGTAAGCGGGCATCACAGGCTACAATAGCCTGCTGGATTAAGGAGGTTATCACAGCCACGTATGTGGATACTGGGCAGCCATTACCTAAGCAGGTTAGGGCTCATTCCACTAGGGCTCAGACAAAGCCATGGGTGGAGCTTCAATTGTCTCCCGTTGAAATTTGTTGAACGGTGACGTGGTCCTTCTTACACACTTTTTCCAAGTATTACCATCTAGATGTGCAGGCCAGGGAGAATGCAGCCTTCACGCATGCGGTGTTGGTTGGATCGCAGGCAGCCTCCCGCCCTCTTCGGGAGTAGTTTGGGTACATCCCCACTGGTTATGGATTAACCTGTCTGAATGCTGAGAAATTACTACTTACCTGATAATTTCCTTTTCTTTAGTGAAGACAGGTTAAGCCACCTTCCCACCCTTGGCTGCCGGTTTGTGGTTCGATTGTCGTCCTGAATGGCTGCATCTCCGGGGATAACTGGTGTCAGTTTCAGTCCCTAGATTAGTGATATTACACTTTTTTTCTGAGCTCAGTGTTTTCCTGTTGGCTGAGTGCTTGAGTGGTTATCTATTAATGGTTATAATCAAGTATTGCTAGTTTGTCCACAGTTGGTTTTTTGCAGAGAATACTGGCAGACTGATGGCAGAGCAGGGTATATATACCAGGCTTGCCTTGTTCGCCGCATGGTAGGTTGTGGTGGTGTGTTTGCGCATTTTTCCGCACCCAAGATTGCCCTCTTCAGTTCCGTTGGTTCATGCTTGTGCATCCAAGTTTGGGCATCTGGTTGTGTGCCTAGTTGGGTGCCTAATAGGTGCATAGGAATGCCTACCTGGGCACTCAGTTGTGCACATGCACGTATTTGTGTGCACTGTCTGAGTGTTCTGGGGGGAGCTCAGTTTGTGCGCTTATTAAAGCCCAATGTTGAGCGCCTTAATTTTGGGTGCCTAGTTCTTGCAGTGCGAACTCATCTGAGTGCAATATTGGCAGATGCCTGTTAAGGCATATTGACAGACTAATGGCGCCCATAGCAAAGAAGCCTAAGCTGTTTGCCCTATGTGTTGCTTGTCATATTCGGGTATCCCAGCCTGGCGTTCCCTCTAACTTGTCAGCGCTGTTTGAAGACTCAGGGAGAATTGCCTCTGTCTGATTTTACTAATCCCTGTTCTTCCCAGCCTGGTGCGGGAATGGATAAAGAGCTGCCAGAGGTGTCACCTGATTTTAGGACTCCCATAACTAGGTCATCAGCGGGGGAAGGTAGCACAGTGGGAATTGGTTCAATGCCCCCTGGTTTTGGCATGGATCCCTTTGTATTTTATTTGGTAGAATTTTTTTCAAGGACTGCAATCCCTTCTGGTGCAGTCCTTGGCCCTGGCCAATCTTGACAGGTCAGGATTGCAGGCTGCAGATTCCTGCACGCCTGGTGCTGTGGGTAAGCATTGGAATAAGCCTAGGTCTGTTGTGGGATCTCCCTGATAAGGGACCCTGATGACATGGATGAATTGTTTTAGCTAATAGTGGATCATTGGGGCCTTTTTGTTTCTGGACCTGCTGGCGACTTCTTGCAATGCAGTTTCCTCACTTCTATCGTTGGAGAGATCCAAAGTCCTTGGGCATCGATGCCCTCATGCAGGAGTGGCCAGAGGGCAAGCTGCTGTATGCTATCCCCCATGACCCATGTTGGGCAGAATTATTCGGAAGATCGACACTCACAAGGGGGATGGTGCTTCTGGTGGCACCAGATTGGCCCAGGAGGCCATGGTATGCAGATTTGTGAAGGCTCCTATTGGACACTCCCCTCCGGTTTCCGGAACACAGGAATCTGTTATGGTAAGGGTCTGTTCTTCACGAAGATCCAACTCTATTTTGTCTTACATTATGGCCCTTGAGAAGGCTCGCTTGGTGAAGCATGGATATTCTACTGCGGTGATTGCCACCTTGCTACGAGGAAGAAAGCTCTCCACTTCCTTAGCTTATGTGTGGGTTTGGTGCAGTGTTGCCAACCTCGCTTATTTACCGCGAGATTGGGCTTCTTTTTGTAGTCATTCGCGGGTTTTTCTTCCGATTCGCGGGTTGCTTTTAATTGGGCTATTTTTTCTGCCAGTCGCGTTTTTTTGGGCTTGTTGGGCGGGACTTGTGCTCTGAATCATGTTACAGTGATTGGCTGCTGCTGCTGCGATGAAGCCTGTCCATAGCAGGCGCACCCTACCCCTATATTGCAGCAGAAGGCAATCAGAGCACAGCTGCAAGCCTTGTTGATGCACACGACACATTTTGTGGGCAGACCCAGGCAGCACAGCAGCGCACGTGGGCGGAACGGGGAGGCCCCAGCGCAGCATTGGAGCACTACAGCAAAGGAATCCAGAGTGTGCAGCTACAGCCAGGTATCAGGAGGGAAGGAATTAGTATGTTGGGAGGGGGAAATGAGTGTGGGGGCCAGAAATGTGCTCAGAGGGGGGAATCAGTGTGTGTGGGGCCAGAGATGTGCTCTGAGGGGTTAGGGAGGGGGAAATGAGTGTGGGGGCCAGAGATGTGCTTGGAGGGGGCTGGGGAGAGTGGAATGAGTATGTGAGTGCCAGAGATGTGTTCAGAGGGGGGAATCAGTGTGTGGGGGGCCAGATATATGCTTGGAGGGGTTAGGGAGGGGGGAATGAGTATGTGAGGGCCAGAGATGTGCTCAGAGGGGTTAGGGAGGGGGGAATCAGTATGTGAGGGCCAGAGATGTGCTCAGAGGGGTTAGGGAGGGGGGAATGAGTATGTGGGGGCCAGAGATGTGCTTGGAGGGTGGTGGGGAGAGGGGAATGAGTATGTGAGTGCCAGAGATGTGCTCAGAGGGGGGAATCAGTGTGTGTGGGGGCCAGAGATGTGCTTGGAGGGGGGTGGGGAGAGGGGAATGAGTATGTGAGTGCCAGAGATGTGCTCAGAGGGGGGAATCTGTGTGTGTGGGGCCAGATATGTGCTTGGAGGGGTTAGGGAGGGGGGGATGAGAGTGTGGAGGCCAGAGATGTGCTTGGTGGGGGGTGGGGAATGAGTATGTGAGGACCAGAGATGTGCTCAGAGGGGGGAATCGGTGTGTGCGGGGCCAGAGATGTGCTCGGAGGGGAGAATCAGTGTGTGCGGGGCCAGAGATGTGCTCTGAGGGGTTAGGGAGGGGGGAATCAGTGTGTGCGGGGCCAGAGATGTGCTCTGAGGGGTTAGGGAGGGGGGAATGAGTATGTGGGAGCCAGAGATGTGCTCGGAGGGGTTAAGGAGTGGGGAATGAGAGTGTGGAGGCCAGAGATGTGCTCGGAGGGGTTAAGGAGTGGGGAATGAGAGTGTGGAGGCCAGAGATGTGCTCGGAGGGGTTAGGGAGGTGGGAATGAGTGTGTGGGGGCCAGAGATGTGCTCGGAGGGGTTAGGGAGGGGGGAATGAGTGTGTGGGGGCCAGAGATGTGCTCGGAGAGGAGAATCAGTGTGTGCGGGGCCAGAGATGTGGTCGGAGGGGTTAGGGAGGGGGGAATGAGTGTGAGGGGGCCAGAAATGTGCTCAGAGGGGGGAATCAGTGTGCGGGGCCAGAGATGTGCTCGGAGGGGAGAATCAGTGTGTGCGGGGCCAGAGATGTGGTCGGAGGGGTTAGGGAGGGGGGGAATGAGTGTGAGGGGGCCAGAAATGTGCTCAGAGGGGGGAATCAGTGTGCGGGGCCAGAGATGTGCTCTGAGGGGTTAGGGAGGGGGGAATGAGAGTGTGGGGGCCAGAGATGTGCTCAGAGGGGTTAGGGAGGGGGGGGGAATGAGAGTGTGGGGGCCAGAGATGTGCTCGGAGGGGAGAATCAGTGTGTGGGGGGCCAGAGATGTGCTCGGAGGGGGGAATGAGAGTGTGGGGGCCAGAGATGTGCTCGGAGGGGTTAGGGAGGGGGGAATGAGTGTGTGGGGGCCAGAGATGTGCTCGGAGGGGGTGGAAAGAGGGAAATGAGTATGCGAGGGCGTTAAATGCTATAAAAATAAAAAGTTTCAATCTCACGTGTTTTGGGCTTTTTTTGGGCTTGTTTTTTTGGAGAAAAGTGCTTGTTCTTTCATGAAAACCTGGCAACACTGGTTTGGTGAGTGTTTGAGGATTGAGGTATTCTCCTTCGTTTGGTTAAGATCATGCTCATTTTGGAACTTTTGCAAGATAGATTGCAAAAAGAGTTGGCCCTTAATTCATTGAAGGTACAGGTGGCAGCTCTTGCCTGTTTGAGGTCAGGTGAATGATGGACCCTTGTTGGCTCATCCAAATATGGCCTGTTTCTTGAAAGGAGTGAAGCATCTTCATCCTCCTTTGCTTAACGGTGCTGTTATGGAATCTTAATCTAGTTTTGGATTTTTTTAGCGGGCACTATTTTTTGGCTGATGTGTAACCATTCCTTGAGGTTATCCACCTTGAAAACGGTGTTTCTTGTGGCAATTTCTTCTGTGTATCTAGTATCTGAACTGCAGGCCTAGTCTTGCCGGGAGCTGTTTCTGAGTGACTCCGGGGGCGATACAGCTGCATACAGTTCCTTCCTTTTTGCCAAAAGTGGTCTTTGATTTTCACTTGAATTGGTTCATTTCACTGCCGTCTCTGGACAGGGAAAGAGATGCGGAGGAATATATTCTGTTATGGCCCTTGGATGTCAAGAGGCATATCTTGAGGTATTTGGAGGTTTCTAAACCTCTCAGGAAGACTGATCACCTGTTTGTTCTCCATGGTGGGTGAGCCAGCGTTGCGGGCTTCAATAGCCTGCTAGATTAAGGAGGTAGTCACGGCCGTGTATGTAGATGCTGAGCAGCTGTTACCTAGTCAGGGCTCATTCCACTAAGGCGCAGGCAGTGTCATGGGCAGAGGTTAAATTGTCTCCCATTAACATTTGCCGAACTGCAACATGGTTCTCTTTACACCTTTTCCAGGCATGCAAGCCAGGGAGGACGCAGCCTTTGCATGTGTCCTTTTGACTGGACCGTGGGCAGCCTCTCGCCCTGTTTGGGAGTAGCTTTGGTACATCCCACTGCTTCTGGATTCACCTGTCTGAGTGCTTAGAGAGGAGAAATTACTACTTACCTGATAAATTCCTTTTCTTTAGTACAGACAAGTGACTCCACCTTCTGGCCCTTTGCTGCTGAATGGTTGTGCTATGGTGTCCTGCGTGGCTGTGTGTTCCAGGGAGTATTGGTAAGTGTCAGTTCACTCCCTAGAGTAGTGTTGTTGCATTCTTTGTCTGAACTTATTGGTTTCCTGTTAGCTGAGTGCTGGAGTGGTTGTCTGTTAATCAAGTTTTTTTGTTAGTTTGTCCACAGTTGGCTTTTGCAGAGAATGCTGGTGGGCTGACGTCACTGCAGGGTTATATATATACCATGATGTCAACTTTGCTCCGTCTGGCTCACCTTTATTAATGTGTTTTATTCACACTTTCAAAAAAATGAAGCAGATTGGTAAGAAAAGATTTCCCTTGGCTAAATCTGTTGGCTTTGTCCCTTTAAACTATGACTATCTGTTTATTTAGTAATTTTGTTCTTTATAATAGTTTAAACCATTTTTCCCAGCACTAACATCAGACTTACCAGTCTGTAACTTCTTGGATCCCCTGTAACCCTTTTTAAGAACTGGCATTACATTGCCTCCCCTGCAATCTTTAGGTACTTAGCTGATTTTAATGATAGTTTACAGGTTATTCATAGTTGGTCTGCAAGTTCATTTTAAGCAGTCTGGGATTTATACTATCTAGTCCTGGTTATTTGCTACTTTTTTGTTTATCAATTTACCTTATTATATCTTCCAGGTTCACTGAGATTTATTTCAATTCCTCTAAATAATCACCTTTTAAGTATCACTTCTGGCATAGGTATCTGACTTACATCTTCCTCAGTAAAGACCAAAGCAAAGAATTAATTTAATCTCTCTGCTATGGCCTTGTCTTCCCCTAGTGCTCCTTTTAATCCTTTATCATCTAATGATCCAGCTGACTCCCTCACAAGCTTTTTGCTTCAGATGTCCTCCAAAGGTTTTTATTATGAGATTCTGCTTCCACATCAAGCTTCTTTTCAAATTCTCTTTTTGCTTTCCTTATCGGTGCTTTGTAACTAACTTGCTAGTGTTTATGCTGTTTCCTGGTTTTTTTTTTCATTCAGATCCCTTTTCATTTTTTGACAGATGTTCTTTTGACTAGAACAGCCTCTCACCTCACCTTATAAACATGCAGAATCCCTTTTCAGCACAGATATGTCACCACTGTCCACAAAGTGATGGCAGACCTATTAGTGCTGAAATTGTCTTGGCACCAAGATGAGTCCTATCACATCGTCTTATCTTTAATGCAAAAGATTCTATTGGTCATGCCAGTCCTAGTTCCAGAATCCACCAGCTGTGCATAAACAAATAAAGGTACTACCATAAGACAACCCTATAACTGATGAGAAAAAAATGATACCAAAAATATTTTTTGTATATGCTATTAAATTTAAAGAAAAAATGTCTTACATAGAGAAGAAGTGCAAAGACCAGAGGTTTAAAATCACACACTGCTATAGGCAGAAAGGAATCACTTCATAGACTGTTTTGTGACTATTAATGAAGGAATGCAGGGATTAGTAGTCTCCGATTGGCGATGAGTTAAAGATCACTTTTTAACCCAAGCAAGAAATAGTAGTTCAAATTCATAGACTTCTGCAAGAACTTCAAGCAGGAATATAGGCGACACCATTATCTACCCTTTCAGTAACAAGAAAATTGTGGGAGTGTGTTTTAATCCGTGCAGCAGTTTTTCATATTTCAAGTTAAAGTTCAGCATGTTATGTTTTGTGAGTGGATGTATGTACATCAGGGTTTATATTCCCAAATGGCCTGGCATTTTATGTAGGTTATAAATCACATTGAAACAAACATGGGTTTGATATTGTGGTATGTAAGATTTTAAATTTAAAAACAATTTTTAATTAGATATTGTATATAGGGCCAAGTCATATCAAGGTCTAGCTGCCACATCAATCAGTAATAGTGGAGTCTGTGTTAAAAAGAGCAAATCAGTCAAAAACACATTCAAATATGACTCCTACTAAAGATGCTAGGATGCTGGATAGTGCAGCCAATGTGTGGCTATGCTAAATTCAAGAATAGCTGCTCATCAGTTGCATATGGTCCAATATATGTACTCTTTTCTACAGAAGTTACAAACTTTAGCAGAAGCCCTTCTAATAGACGAGATGGAACAGTTCTTCCAGTGATTCAAGAAGCTGAGGAATGAGGCAAGCACCTTATCAGGTCAGTCTGATTTCCTATGACACTTCCTCCAGAACACTGGTAGTTACTATTGGAGGCAGAAGACTAGCTTGGCTGCGTGCTTTGGAAGGATGTGCCTGACAGACTGGCAGATGCTCATGTACAGAGTAAATATCTCTTCAGGGAGAAATTTAAGGAAGCAGTAGATATTAAAGATCACTGTGCTACCCTGCTCACCCTTTCAGCAGCCATTACAGAGCAACCTTCTGTTTTCAGAAAAATCAACAGTCTTAATCTGTAAAAGAGGCTATTATCTCGTACTTATGTGAGCTGTTAAGGACCTTGGATTATGCAGCATACAAAAATTTTATAATAAAATACCATTGTCTTCAACAGCAGCCAAGACTAAGGAAAAAACATAGCCTAAACATCTACAACAGATTCAGTCAAAATATAATTTGAGTTTTAACCACAGTATAGACAAATTAAACTTTTCTACTGGGAGGAAGACTGCACTACATTTGACCATTATGGTGCTTGATAACAGACTGCTGGGTACTGAAAGTTATTAAACAAGGATATGGATTAAATCTCAAATATTCTCCACCAAGCAACTATCTAGCAAAGTACTCCTTGGAGACCAAACAGCTCCTACTCCTTTAGCTTGCATCCCTCCTTGTAGCTAACAGAATGGAACTGGTTCTGCTACAAGAAAGAACCTGTAGGTTCTATTCCACTTATTTCTTGATTCCAAAAAATTGATGGTTTCTGACCCATCTTGGACCTCAGGAATCTCAAAAAATTCTTAAAGAAAGGAAAGCTCAGGATGAACTCTCTGGTCACTATCCTTCCCCAGTTAGAAAATAGTTGTCGTGCTTCGTTGGGTCTCAAAGATCTTGATTTGCAGTGCCCAGGGGAAATGTCTTTGCCTCACCATAGCAGATGGTCGCTACCAGCATTATATTCTCCCTTTCAGTCCCTCGGCAATACCCAGACTTTTTACAAGGTGCCTAGCAGTTATTGCTGCTCACATAAGACTAAACAAAGTTTTCTTTTTTCCCTACCTGGATGATTGGCTCATATCAGATTATTCCCTTCAAAATGCCCATTCTTACCAACTACAATTTAAAGAAATTCTAACCACAAATGCTTCCAGTCACAGTTGAGGAGCTCACTTGAGAGGCTTCTGTTCCCAAGGAACTTGGTTATTCAAAGAGAAGATGCTTATATAAATCACTTAAAGGTAAGAGCAATTTTAAATGCTTTAAAAGAACAATAAGCAAGGGGAAGTGAGTTCAACTGCAATGATTTGGAAATGGATGATTTTTCTCAGGAGTGTTTCTTCTTCTGCCTTCTTTCCCACAGACCAAAATCAGACAGCTGATAAGAACATAAGATATGCCATTCTGGGTCAGACCAAGGGTCCATCAAGCACAGCATCTTGTTTCCAATAGTGGGTACTTGCCAGGCACATCTAACTTGGATTGGCCAAACATTAAATAGATTTCAAGCTACTATTCCTTATTGATTAATAGCAGATTATAGATTTTTCTTCTAGGAACTTATCCAAACCTTTTTTAAACCCATTTGCACTAACTGCCATAACCACGTCCTCTGGCAATGAATTTCAGAGCTTAACTATGTGCTGAGTACAAAAGAACTTTCTTTGATTTGTTTTAAATGAGCTACTTGCTTACTTCATGGAGTGCCCCCCGCCCCCGTTCTTCTATTACCTGAGAAAGTAAATAACCGATTTATATTAACTTATTCAAGTACTTTCATGATTTTGTAGACCTCTACCATATCACCCCTCAGTCATCTTTTATTTATATTTATATATATATATATATATATATATATTTATTTTTTTTTTTTTAGATGTGGCGACCAGAATTGCATACGGTATTTACATATAACATAGGTTCTTGTGGCCTGGATTGGCCACTGTTGGAAGCAGGATGCTGGGCTTGATGGACCCTTGGTCTGACCCAGTATGGCATTTTCTTATTCTTATTTAAATGACGACTGAAAAGGACCAAATGGTCTGCCCAACAAGCTTATGCCAGTATCTGTTGGTCAGGAGGGTGGGGGTTTGTAGTTAGTTTTTTCTTTTTTTTTTTTTTTGGAGGTTTGTTTTTTTTTTTTATTTGCTCCATAAGACACACAGACATTTTCCCCCCACTTTTGGGGAAAAAAAAGTGCGTCTTATGGAGCAAAAAATACGATACATAAAATTCGTCAAGTATCATGCTGCCAATAAAATAGGGTTTATAAAACTAATAAACATTCTTTCTCATAATCTAGGTTCCCAGGAAGAGTCGCTAAAAAGTCATACAGCATTATTAAAAGCTTGCGCGAGCAGCCATGTTTTTAGTTGTTTCTTAAAAAGTTGTATACTAGCCTCTAAACTTATAGGCCTTACCCCACCGGGGTAAGGCCTATAAGTTTAACACTTACCCTCGGTCTCTCGCGGCACCGACCACGTGGCAGCCTCCCGATCCAGGCTGGGCTTCCTCCTCTCCTCCGGACCTGCCCCAAGTCTTCATCCAATCGGGGAAGCCGTTGTAGAGCAGCCAATCGGGGGACAGCCCTGATTGGAACTTTAAATCCCGGCACTGCTAGGCCCCGCGTGCTGAGCGTCACATGCCGAAGGAGTGCGACAAAGGGGCAGGCCCCTTTGTGCGCCCCTTCGTGCAGCCCCAAGTGCCCCCAGCAATAGCCTCCATCTCGTTTCCCCAAAAAGCCTTCTCCGTCTCCTCAAGCTTCTCTCGCCACCCGCTCTGCGGCTCATTTCCAGGACTCCTCCTTCTCCAGCTGTGTACGAGGACCGGACCCACAGACGGACAGAGACGGACAGACCACGGACGGACAGAGATGGACCACGCCACGCCCCCTCCCTCTAGCTCATCAGCCCATCCGGAGCTAGGCGCTCCCAGCGACTTCAGTAATCGGCAACCTCTATGTTTTAAAGCCCCCACCACCCCCACCCCCTCGGCGGCGTGCCCTTTCCCGGCGTGACTTATCCCGGTGTGCGCCCCTTCGTGCAGACCCGAGGGCTCGCTGGACCTTTCGCCACCACAGACCCCCTTGCCCTGGCATTTCTTCTTAGTCCAAACTCCTCCGGAGTACTGTCTCCACCCAGGACTCAACTGAAACCAACTCAGACTTCTCTACCAGCCTCCCATTCCAGCGACCCTCTGCAGCCACATTGCAGTGCTGCCCCGCCACCAACTAATCTGTACACCAGCTCCTCCCTCTTTGCCTTTAAACCTCCACCATTCCACCTCCAGCCTCCACGCAATTCCTCCTATCTCGTCCACTACTTTCGCCAGCTCAACATTCCAGTATGCATCCAGTTTTCCCAATCCCGATCCTTCAACACTGCCTTTCCTCCAAAGAAAAATCAACCAGGCAAGCTCAATACCGCAATTTAAAATCACTCACACCAATCCTGATCGCACCAATCACTCAACTACTGGGCTTCACCCTATGCTCATTAACATTATTCAACGCGCAATCTCTAACCAATAAATCCCTGATCCTCAGCGACTATCTCAGTGATGCTAAGCCAGATTTTTGCGCAATCACAGAAACATGGCTCAAGCCCTTCGATACTGCTATAATAAATCAATTACCCACGCATACCTATGACATCTTCTCCATTCCTCAACAGAATAAAAAAAAGGGAGGGGGAATTCTTTTAGCAGCCAAAAAAGACCACAGATTCTCTCAACACCCATTCAATTTAGACTCTAAACTTGAAATTGGCTTTTTCACATCTACCCAACTTCAAATCCTTCTCGTCTACGCCACCCCGGGCCTCCTGGAAACAGACACCTCCCCTCTTGTTGAAATAACCACAACTCTCCTCAATTTAGACGCTCCTGCAATAATTTTAGGTGATTTTAACCTGCATGTGGACAACCCCACACTTTCTCCCAGCTGCAAAGCCTTTCTCACTGCCTTCTCAGCCTTGGGATTCAACCAGATAGTTAACAAACCCATGCACAGGGCCGGTCACATCCTGGATCTTATCTTCGTCAACCCTGGCATCAAGCCTGCTTCTCACCCGAGTTGTAAAAAGGTCCCATGGTCCGATCAGACTCTTATTTCAACCACATTCTCGCTGAAAGAAACCATCACCCCACACATACCCTCACCTTCCTTTACTTACAGAAGATCATGTTCTTCTGAAGACCTCAGTAATCATTTGGCATCCCAACTTCATCTCATTGACCTCACTGATCCAAATACGGCTCTCCGCTCCTGGAACAATATCACAGAATCCACTGCCAACAAGCTATGTCCACTAGTAATAAGGAAATCGCACTCCAACTCTTCCAAAAGACAACCATGGTTCACTAAAGAACTTAGGAAACTAAAACAAAGCTTAAGACACAAAGAGAGCAAATGGCTTAAAGCCCCATGTGCCAGCACTTTGGCCTCCTATAAAGCTACCCTACATCAATATAAGGCCTCCACAATGAGATCCAAAAGGGACTTCTACGCCTCCAAGATCCATGACCTGGTCTTCGATGCAAAAGCACTATTTGCCTATGTATCTAATCTCACACAAATCAACCCCTGGAGATCCCCAGTAATTTAGCACAATCTAAAGCTGAAGAACTCGCTCACTATTTCCAAACCAAAATCAGCCACCTTCTGAATCAGCTGCCTTCCATTACCTCATCCCTCTAGACTCCACATCTTCACTCCTTCAAAAACACTTGTTTTGAAGCATTTGAACCCATTTCCACCTCTGAGATACAAGTCGTTCTAAGGAGAATGAAACCCTCCTCTCACCCTGCGGATCATATTCCTACCAAACATCTCTTGACAATTCCTGACTCCATCTCCAAATCACTGGCGGACATCATAAACTGCTCTCTATCCCAAGGATCCTACTCAGATGACCTCAAATTGGCTTCCCTCAAACCTTTCCTAAAGAAACCAAATTTGGACCCTAAGGACCCCAACAATTTCCACCCGATTGCCAACCTTCCCTTCATAGCTAAGATCATGGAGAAATTAGTGACTACGCAAATCTCAGATTACATTGAAGACAACAAATTGCTATTCCCCGCTCAATATGGGTTCCGCAAAGCATTGAACACGGAATCCCTCCTCATTTCCCTAACAGACTACATCATCATGGGTCTCGACAAAGGTCAATCCTTCTTATTGATCCTACTGGACCTCTCGGCAGCTTTCGATACGGTCAACCACTCCACCCTCATAAACCTGTTGGCTTCCATAGGCATTTCAGGCACCGCACTCACATGGTTTAAATCTTTTCTTAGCAATAGAGGCTATAAGCTTAAGGTCCAGAATAAAGAATCATCACGCTATGACTCACCCGTAGGAGTCCCTCAGGGTTCCTCTTTGTCCCCAACACTCTTTAACATCTACCTTTTACCGCTTTGCCAACTTCTCACCAACCTTAATCTAAACATTTCCTGTACGCGGATGATATCCAGATCTTGATCCCCATCAAAGACACCTACTCTAAAACACTTGACCATTGGGAAAACTGCTTCCAAGAAATAAAATACCTCCTCTCCAGCCTAAACCTAGTACTAAACTCCTCCAAGACCGAACTCCTACTCATCTCTCCTGAGAACAGCTGCATCACCACTACTCATCCGGCCATTCCACCTACCACACAAGTGAGAGACTTAGGAGTGATTGACAATCGCATGAACTTGAAAGCTTCCATCAACAGAACTACCAAAGACTGTT
Organism: Rhinatrema bivittatum; assembly: GCF_901001135.1. NCBI lineage: Eukaryota > Metazoa > Chordata > Amphibia > Gymnophiona > Rhinatrematidae > Rhinatrema > Rhinatrema bivittatum. Next base: position 244,142,072 of record NC_042617.1, read on the forward strand.
TCCACAAACTACAAGTGCTAAAACGGATAAGATCTCTCTTTCATACTCAAGACTTCCGAACAATTCTACAAGCAATCATCTTCTCAAAGATAGATTATTGCAATTCAATCTTTCTAAGTCTCCCTTCCTCTCACACTAAACCGCTTCAGATGGTACAAAATGCAGCAGCACGATTGCTAACCAACACCAGGAAGAGAGACCACATCACTCCAATCCTAAAAAACCTCCACTGGTTGCCAATACACTTCAGACTCATCTACAAGTCCATCTCCATTATATATAAAACCATCCACCAACATGCTCCAATTGACCTACAAATCCCCCTCCGATTACATAACTCTTCAAGACCGACTAGAGACGCATACAGAGGATCACTCCAGGTACCTTCCACCAAAACCACCAGACATATTACTCTAAGGGATCAGGCCCTCTCTACAGCCGGCCCCCCTTTATGGAACTCCATCCCCCCCAGATCTGAGACAAGAACCCTGCCTCCGAACCTTCAGGAAAAGACTTAAGACTTGGCTGTTTAAGGACCCTAATTAATCTCTCACTTTATCAACATATTTCTCTGTCATACTAGTTTCAGGAATTTGTAATTAACCCCTCACTTTGTCAACATAGTTCTCTCAGCCATTCTAGTTGCTGAAATCTGTAATTATCTTACCGACGTTATCCTTTCCTGCTATTTCTCTCTTCGCCCAGTTCGATCGCCCTTGTTATTTGTAACTGCTTTTCTCTGCACCTTAGATACAGTTAGAAGTTATTTGCACCCCTGTTTTACTGTAAACCAGCATGATGTGATTGTATCATGAATGCCGGTATATAAAAAACCTAAATAAATAAATAAATAAATGTTAAATGGAAGAGAGTTCCACAGTTTTGGACTGGCTAAGGAGAGGGCCCTTTCCCTGACTGCATTTAGGTGTGCTGATTTGGGAGATGGAACTGGAAGATGTGCTTTGCCTAAGGACCTTAGATTCCGAGAAGGTGTATGGATGCGAAGGGATGCGTTTAGCCATTAATTGTTATTGCCAGCAATTATTGTTATTGCAAGCAATCTCTTTTTTGTTGTAACTACTTATATAAGCTTTATATAAAAGGACCATCATACCACCCTGCAGTATATGTATTTATTTATTTATTTAACACTTTTTTATACCGACCTTCATAGTAATAACCATATCTGATCGGTTTACATAAAACAAGGGTATAACTGAAGCAATAAGTAAAAGTAATTAACAAGAGAAGTGAATAAGGCAAAGTTACATTTAACAAGGACTAAAAAACTTGGGAAGCTTAAAAGCTGGAAGAAAGGTAAAGGCAGAAGGTATAAGATGCTTTAACCAGTGAGTGCCAGAGTCCTTCGTTTGAATGGTTGGAGGACCTCAATCTTCTATGTCCAAGTGAGGGAAAAGAAGACTAAGGATTGTCTGGAGGATCATCGAAGGCTTGGTGGAATAGCCACGTCTTAAGTTTTTTCCTGAACGTAATGAGACAGGGTTCTAATCGGAGGCTTGAAGGGATGTTGTTCCAAATAGACGGACCTGCTATTGAAAAAGCTCGGTCTTTGGTTGAGGAAAGGCGTGAGGCTTTAGTTGGGGGGTAATTCAGAGTACCTTTATGATTATCTCTAATTGGTCTGTTGGAGGAGTGAAGTTTGAAGGGTATTTCAAGGTTGAGTTGGAGTTGATGATGGATGGATTTATGTATTAGGGTGATTGATTTGTAAAGGATTCTAAAATTTACTGGTAGCCAATGTAGGTTTCTGAGGATGGGTGTGATGTGATTTCCGCGGCTGGTGTTGGTCAGTAATCTCGCTGCAGCATTTTGTATCATCTGAAGCGGTTTAGTGGTCGATTTGGGTAGGCCAAGGAGAAGGGCACTGCAATAGTCAATCTTGGCAAATAGCAACGCTTGGAGGACTGTCCTCAAATCTTTGGAAAAATAGAAGTGGCTTGAGTCGTTTCAGAACTTGGAGTCTGTAGAAGCAGTCTTTGGATGTAGTATTGACCATTTTCTTTAGGTTTAGTCTATTATCCAGAATTACTCCTAGGTCTCTCACCTGCTTATGAGTGATGTATGCGTTGTGTGGGTATGGTATGGGAATATTTTCTTCATTTGCAGAGATGAGGAGGAGCTCTATCTTCGAGGAATTAAAGACCAAATTTAATCTATTGAGGAGGCTGGTGATAGATATAAGGCAGTTATTCCAGTGGGTGAGTGCTTTTGAAATAGATTCTGTAATAGGTATAAGAATCTGTACATCATCTGCGTACAGATAATGAATTAAATTAAGGTCGGTTAGCAATTGGCAAAGGGGGAGGAGGTAAATATTAAAAAGGGTTGGAGAAAGGGATGATCCTTGTGGTACGCCTAGGGTGGATTTTGTTAATGGCGATTCTTTGTTATTGATTTTAACTTTGAAGGATCTATTGCAGAGGAAAGATTTGAACCAATTATGGGCAGATCCGGAGATACCAATATCTGTTAGGCGATCCAGGAGAATGGAGTGGTTGACTGTGTCAAACGCCGCCGAGATGTCTAGCAGGACTAATAAAAAGGAGTAGCCTTTGTCTAGACCCATTATAATATGATCTGTAAGTGAGATAAGGAGGGTTTCCGTGCTGCGTGCTTTGCGGAAGCCATATTGTGAGTGGTGTAGGATATTGTGATCTTCTAGGTATTCTGAAAGCTGGGTGTTTACCAGCTTCTCTGTTAGTTTGGCTAAAAATGGCAGATTGGAGATGGGTCTGAAATTGGCAGGATCATTAGGGTCTAGATTGTGTTTCTTGAGAAGGGGTTTGAGTGACGCGGTTTTTAGGCTGTCAGGGTAACTCCCTTGGGTTAAAAGGCAATTTATGATACTTGTTAAAGGTCTTGCGATCGTGTTTGGAATGAGAAGCAGGAGATTTGATGGGATGTTATCTGCAGGATGGCTAGATGGTTTTTGTCTTTTTAGAAGGGATTCCATCTCTTTGGAGGATATTGATTCGAAGCTTTCGAGCTTGGCTCCCTTGATTGATTGAGGATTCTTGTCTGAGGTAAGAGGTAGAGTATTTGGTGGTAGAAGGGCGAGCGTATTCAGGATCTTCTGTTGAAAAAATGAAGCAAGTTCATTAGCCTTAGATAGAGCTTGTTCGTCTGGGATAGACGGAGGAGATGGTTTTGTGATTTGAGTGACCTATGCGAACAGGGCCTGGGCATCGTATTGAAAATGATGAATTTTGTTGGCATAGAATTCCCTTTTTGTTAGTAGAATAGAGGTCCTGTAGTGATGTAGAAAGCCTTTGTAATTAGACAGGGTAGTTGTGTTGGGTGTTTTTCGCCATATATTTTCCCTGTGGAGTAGCTCCTGTTTCATCTGTTTTAGTTTAGGGGTAAACCAGGGTTGATTACCTTTTTTTGTAGGATTGATTGTTTTAGAGACTGTTGGGCACAAATTGTTAGCAACCGATTCTGTGATCTTGTGCCAGGAAGTTAGGGCTGAGTCAGGATTAGAAATGTCTAGGTTCGTGAGTTCCTTGGAGAGCTGATCACTAAGTATTTCAGATGGGCATGGTTTCCTGAATTGAATAGTAGAAAGGTGATGAGAAGTGTGTGTCTGTCTATCTATGGAAAAGGAGGATTCTATCAAGAAATGGTCTGACCAGGGGATTGGTGTGCAAGAAGGTACTGATGTGCAGGAGAAATTTGAATTGATGAAAATTAAGTCCAGAGTGTGTCCTGCTTTATGTGTAGGGCTATTAATGATCTGTGTGAAACTATGTGAACTAAAAAATTCTATAATTATACCAGCTTTGGGTCACTTTTTTAATCCTTGGTCCCCAAGTGTCCAAAATTAGTGGAAATATCATCAAAACATTTCAAATTTTTATCACATCTTAGTTCATGCTTAACTTAGTTTGAAAGGCGAAAAATGTGTGATCACACTGGGTGATCCAATGAACTCTGTGCTTCTGTGACCCAATCCAAAGTGAAAAGCGCCTTATTCTATAATTCCTTCAAAACAAATTAACTGAAGCTCTCCCTGACATGACGACATGTTTCGTAATAGAACCGCTTCATGGGCTACAAACATTCTTTATCAAAGATGATGGTTGCTATTTTTCTATAATTAAATACATGGAATTACAATTTACTATATATATATATATATATATATATATATATATATATATATACGTTGAGAGATGCTTGAAACGGGAACAATGTCAACATTACAGCGGTAAAAACTTACTCAAAAGTCAGTAAAGCTTAACCCGCTGCTAGATCATCAAACTGCACTTGTGTTGCAGGCCGATACAGTAAAAATCGCAGGAGAGCAGGCAAGCGCCTGCTCTCCCGGCGCGCACACAAGCCACTCTCCTGTGCGCGCGATTCAGAAAAAAAAATTATTCAAATTAGGGCCCGCGGTAAAAAGAGGCGCTAGGGACTGTACTGTATCGGCCTGTTGGACGGTCCTTTGTGCATGACGTGTTACATATATGTCATCCGTATTTAAATACCAGTGCTGACTTGAATAACAAATTACTTAATAGATTAGAAGAAACACACCCCCCCCCCCCAAATCAATCTCTTTATTAAGGCCTTGTGGAGCCACTGTTTGCAACTGGTATATCCATTTCTGTTCAGATTGCATTAATTTAGTAATTATGTCTCCCCCATGCCAATGCATTGTAACTTTATCCAAAATAGTCCATTTGAAGTAAAAAAAAAAACAAAACAACTCATGATGCAATTGTTGAAAATGAGAGACCACCGGTGCTTCAATTTTACCGGTCTTCAGGCAACTTTTATGCTCCATAAGTCTAATTCTGATTTTATGTTTGGTCATGCCCATATATTGTAATCCACATGGGCATATAATCATATACACTACTGATGTTTATGTACAGGTAACACCAGATTGTGGGACTTTCTTTTGTGAATTGAAACCCAGCTGCCAAATCTTTGACCAATCTTTGTTTTCTTAAATCACTTTTCATTCTCTGTACTACTTCAAACATGTCTACTCTGTTGCAGATCTTAATATCATCCACAAATAGACAAACTTTACTTTCTATCCTTTCTGCCAGGTTGCTCACAAAGATATTGAACAGAACTGGTCCCAAAATAAATCTCTTTGGCATTCCACTTAACACCATTCTTTCTTCAGAGAAAGTTCCATTTACTCCATTCTGTCTCTTGTCAGACAACCAGTTTGCGATCCATGCTACTACCTTGTCACCCACTGCCAAGCGTCTCATTTTGTTCATGAGTATCCTATGTGGGACCGTATCAAAAGCTTTACTAATATCCAAGAAAATCACATTGAGCACTCTTCTCTGATCCAATTCTCTAGTCACCCAATCAAAAAAATCAGTGAGATTTGTCTGACAGGACCTTCCCTGGTGAATCCAAGCTGCCTTGGGTAAAGCAACCCATGGATTGTAGATAGTTCACTATCCTTTTCTTCAGCAGAGTCTCCATTAATTTTCCCTCCACCAAGGTAAGGCTAACTGGCCTGTAGTTTCCAGCCTCCTCTCTGCTCCCACTCTTGTGAAACGGGACCACCACCGCTCTTCTCCAATCTTGTTGTGGCACCACTCCCAGGCATCTATTGAACAGATCCTTCAGCGCACTCACCAGCACATCTCTGTGCTCCCTCAGTTTCCTGGGATGTTCCTCATTTGGCCCCATGGCCTTGTCCACTTTCAGCTTTCCTAGCTCTTTCTATACATTCTCTTCTATAAAAAGGGTTTTGTCTGCTCCACCCCATCCACAGTCTTGTTAACTAGTGATTTTTCTTCTCCAGGGTCGTCTTTAGTGAGCACCCAACTGAAGAATTTTTTAAATATTTCGGCCATTTCTTTGTCTCTCTCCACACATTGTTCTTTGTTCGCTTTCAATTTCACTATACCACTTTGGACCTTTCTCTGATATATCTGAAAAATGTTTTGTCACCTCGCTTTACCTCTTTGCCAATACTTTCTTCCGCCTGACTTTTTGCTTTCTTGATTTTTCTTCATCTCCCTCAATTTCACCAGATATTCTTTCTGGTGTTGCTCTTTTTGGGATCCTTTATATTTCTCGAACGCTGTTCTTTTTGCTCTTGTTTTTTCAGCCACCTCCTTTGAGAACCAGATTGGTTTCTTATTTCTTTCTTTTGTTTACTTTCTAACATAGATTTGTTGCCTTTCTAATTGCTCTTTTTAACTTTGCCCACTTTTGTTCCACCTCTCATTTTTTCCCCGTCTTCTAGTTCTACCTCCAGGTACGTCCCTATTTCAACAAAGTCCATATTTTTGAAATTCAAAACTCGGGTCTTCGTGTGACTTCTCTGTATCCTATTTGCAATATCAAAACACATCGTAGATGATCACTGGTGCTGAGGTGGGCACCCACCTGGACATTAGAGACATTATCCCTATTAGTGAGCTTTAGGTGCAGTCTCACCATCAAGTGATACAGAGGCATTATGACATCCACCATTTTATTTGCCATTCCCTTCCTAATAATTCCTAACGTTTGCTTTTTTGACCACCTCATCACACTGAGCTGACAATTTCAATGTATTATCCGCTATGACACCCAGATCTCTTTTCTGGATGGTAACTCCTAAGATAGAACCTAACATTGTGTAACTACATCAAGGGTTATTTTTCACTATATGCATTACCTTGCACTTGTCCACATTAAATTTCATCTGTCATTTGGAAGCCCAAGCTTCCGGTCTGAAAAGTTCCTCCTGCAATTTATCACGGTCCGCTTGAGATTTAAGTACTCTGTATAATTTTGTCATCTGCAGATTTGATCGCCTCACTTGTATCCCTTTCCAGATCATTTATAAATAATTAAAAAGCACTGGTCCAAGTACAGATCCCTGAGGCACTCCATTGTTTAACATTTTTTCCACTATGAAAACAGACCATTTAATCTATTTTCTGTTTCCTGTCTTTTAACCAGTTTGCAATCCACAAAAGGATATCACCTCCTATCTTTTGGCTAAAATAGCCTCTTTCACCTCACTTTTTAGCCATGCTGGCAATCATTCGACTTTCCTTACACATTTCTTAATATGTGGAATACATCTGGTCTGCTCTTTTAAGATTTTTTTTTTCTTTTAACAAAGTCCACACTTGTTGCACACTCTTAACCTTAGAGCTGCACCTTTTAGGGGTTTTTTTTTTGTTTGTTTGTTTTATTTATTTATTTTTAACTGTTCTCATTTTATCTAAATTTCCCTTTTGAAAGTTTAGTGGTAGAGCTGTGGATTTACTTACTGTTCCCCCTTTCAGTCATTAATTCAAATTTAATCACTATTGCCAAGCAGCACCACCACTGGTTACCTCTCTCACCAAATCCTACGCTCCATTGAGAATTAGATTTCCCGTCTGTTCCTGAACCAGTTGCTCTATAAAACTGTCATTTATTCCATCCAGGAACTTTACCTGTCTAGCATGTTCTGATGTTTCACTTACCTATTCTATATTGGGGTAATTGAAATCTCCCATTATTAGTGCACTACCAATTTGGTTAGCTTCTCTAATTTCTCTTAGCATTTCACTGTCCGTCTCATTATTTTGGCCAAGTGGATGGTAGTATGTACCTATGACTATTTTCTTCCCCAATACACAAGGGATTTCTACCCATAAAGATACATTTGTGCATTGAGTCTCTTGCAGGATCTTTATCCTGTTGGACTCTGCCATCCCAGACATAAAGTGCCACCCCGCCATCAAGTTGGTCCTCTCTATCATTGTGATATAATTTGTACCCTGGTGTAGCACTATCCCATTGGTTATCCTCTTTCCACCAAGTTTCTGAGATGCCAATTAAATCTGTCATCATTCACTACTATGCACTCTAACTCTCCCATCTTACCACTTAGACTTCCAGCATTAGCATACAAACATTTCAAAGTATGTGGTTTTTTTGTATTAACATTCTGCTTTTCAGTTGACAGGGATAAATTGGAATCTTTTAGCTCAGGTGAGTCTTTAATTATAGGCACTTGGACTACTTTTCTTATTGGAACCTCTCTGTTGGGATGCCCAAACTGCTTCATTAGTATCTTTCGAAGATACCTCTCTCCAAGCCATGTGCTGCTGAGAGACTGTTGGCTTTCCCCTTTGATTTAGTTTAAAAGCTTCTCTATCTCCTTTTTAAAGGTTATTGCCAGCAGCAGGTTTCACAAACTCCTGGTTTTAGCCCGCCTTCTGACTAGCTATTTAATGCAGACACACAAACCCACTAAAGAAAAACCTCAATAGTTTATTTCTCCCCAAAATTTTTAAGTTCTAAAATTTCCCCACGTGGTACCTACCGATTCTTTTTAGCCACCAGCAAGGTAATCCTCTCCTGTCAGTGCTCCCACTGGATTGTGGGTTACTGAGCTCTTCCCTTGCAATATATTTTGTTCTTCTAAGGTAAATTAGTACAAAACAGTCCCTTTGGAGATTTACAATGCAGTTAGTTATCCTGAGTGACTCTACTGTTCTGATTGACAAATGTTGGTACCTAATCAAATCAATCACACTGTCTTAACAACTTTCCAAGGTGAGTAACTGATCTTTTTACCTAGGTATACATAGCTCTTAGCTTATTTCTACCTTCTGGCTAGCTTTTTAATGCAAACTCCTGTTTTTTGCCTGCTCTCTGACTAGCTATTTAATACAAAACTCACAAGCTCCTGGTTTTTGCCTCATCACCATTTTCAACCACATGAATGATTGTTACACCGTCAAATAGTGCAGGAGCTTTTTTAGCTTTGGAGCATTCCGGATATAGGCTTTTTTTGCAAAATCTTTCAACATTCTGCTCCAAGACCAGCAAGGGACAGATTGGTAGTTGATGCTTTCTCAATTCCATGGAATTATGGACTCCTTTATGCATGGACCCCAATTCCACTGATATCCAGGAAAATCAAAAAACTGAGAAGGGAAGAAGGAAAAGGACTTTGATAGTCTTTCAGACCACATCAGATTTAGTTTACATGGCTGTAGTGCCTAGCTGTTCATCAACCAATAAGATAGAGGATAATCCCCTCCCCTATCACTCATTGAAGTGGGAATCTCCTGCATCACAACCTTTAGTCTTATGCTCTATCTGCTTGGATGTTGAATGTCAATGTCATTTGTGTGGCTCCTGTACAAATACCAGTGGATACCCTGCTGGGTCAGATCAAGGTCCATCAAGCCCAGCATCCTGTCTCTGGTAGTAGCCAGTCCAAGTCACAAGTACCCGTCAGATCCCCAGTAGTTAATCTGTTTCTTACTCCCAGGGTAAGCACTGGTTTTCCCAAGTCTACCTGGCTAATTACTGCTTATGGACTTTTGCTTCAAGAACTTGTTCATTCCTCTGTTGAGCCTTACTATCTAGCCGATACAGTAAAGTCTGCGGGAGAGCGGGCGAACGCCCGCTCTCCTGGCACGCTCACCAGCCACTCGCCGGTGCGCGCAATTCACTATTCAAATTAGGTCCGGCGGTAGATCTGGGTAAAAGGAGGCGCTAGGGACACTAGCACGTCCCTAGCGCCTCCTTTTTGACAGGAGCGGTGGCTGTCAGCAGGTTTGACAGCCGACGCTCAATTTTGCCGGCGTCGGTTCTCGAGCCCGCTGACAGCCACGGGCTCAGAAACCGGACGCCGGCAAACTTGAGCGTCCGGTTTTCGGCCCGACAGTCGCGGACCGAATTCAAATTTATTTATTTATTTATTTATTTACTTACTTTTTTTACTCTTCAGGACCTCCGACTTAATATCGCTATGATATTAAGTCAGAGGGTGCATAGAAAAGCAGTTTTTACTGCTTTTCTGTGCACTTTCCCGATGCCGGAAGAAATTAGCGCCGACCTTTGGGTCGGCGCTAATTTCTGAAAGTAAAATGTGCGGCTTGGCTGCACATTTTACTTTCTGTATCCCGCGCGCATATCTAATAGGGCCATCAACATACATTTGCATGTTGAGGGCGCTATTAGGTGCAGCAGGTTGGACGCGCATTTTCCTCCCCTTACTGAATAAGGGGTAAGGGAAAATGCGCGTCCAATAGCAGGCTAACAGTGCGTTCCATCGGAGCACACTGTACTGTATCGGCCTGTTAGTTAGTTGTCTTGACCACATCCTCTGGCAGCAGATTCCATAGTTTGTATGCCGAATGAAAAAATACTTTCTACGATTTTTTTAATTTCCATCCCACTCATGATTTTATAAATCTCAATCATATCCCCTCTATTGTCTCTTCTTAAGCTAAAGAGCCCTAATCTGTTTAGCCTTTTTCCATAAGGAAATGTTTCCATATCCTTTATCACTTTTGTCGCCCTTTGTATCTTTTCTATAACGCTATGCCTTTTTTCTTTTGAGGCCAGAAATGCAGTACTTGGTGATTAGATCTACACAAAAGCATTATGTTATGTTCTGTGTGTCTTGAACTAATAGTGGGCCCTTGGGTCGTGGTGAGTGAAGACTCTGCCCACAGGGAGGAGCCCTGTGGGCTCTTACCACAACAGGCAAGGTCTCAGCAGTGATGGACAACAGAAGAAACAACTTTATTATACAGCCAATGGTGATCCGAGCAGCAGATCAATAGTCAGTCCCGAAAGAGTGACCTGCAGCTGGTCGGTCAGAGTAGTAATTCTCAGCGTGGAGTAGTCTAGTGAATACCTTCTCTAGGCGTAGCTTGTGCTGGCAACTCCGGTAGTGGTCCACAGAGCGGGGTAGGCCGGTAAACGATGGGAAGTTGTACAAGACTGGAGGGATCCGGTAGTGGCCCGCAAACGGGGTAACCCGAGGATCCGTGCCACAAAGGTAGAAGAGTAGGTTCTGTACTCACGCCGGTACTGTGGAAATAGATGGAGAATCAGACACCGAGTATGTCCAAACAAGAACAGCTAGGGAATGGGAAAGGAGGTTAGTGAAGGGGGTTGGGAAACGGGGAAGCCCGCGGGCATCTGCGCGCGCAGGTTGCACTAATGTGCACCCCCTTGCATACGCCGACCCCCGATTTTATAACAAGCGCGCACATGTTATAAAATCTGGTATCCATGTGTGCGCGCCAGTTAGAGCACGCACAGGGATGCACGCACACAGGTCTTAAAATCTACCCCTTAATTTTCAGTTTTGTTCTTTATTCTATTCCTTTCCAAATAATTCCTAATATTTATTTGCCTTTTTAACCACCATCACATACTGAGCCAAAGATTTCAAGGTATTCTCTGCAAGGACTCTGAGGTCCTGGGTCGTGACTCCTAATATGCACAGAATTCCCCCCCCCCCCAGCACAGAATTGCCATTTTCTGCGCAGATTTGAAAATTCTGTGCAGAAAATGGCAGAGGGAGACCCCAGCATGCCGCGAATGAAGCACGTGAAGATGAAGGCCCCCGTGTGCCACGGGATGCGCGCTGTTCGTGATGAAGATTAAGGCCCCCGTATACCGCGAACGGAGTGTGCTCCACTTGCGGCGAAGATGAAGGCCCGGTGAGAGTGAATGTGTGTGTGTGAAAGAAGAGAGAAAGGGGTGTGTGAGAGAGAGAGAGAGAGGGGGTGGGGAAGGGGAGGATGAGAGCAGAGAGAGGGAGGTGGGGGAGGGGGAGGGGAGGATGAGAGAGCAGGCATGTGAGGGAAGGGGAGGGAGAGAGAGCAGGAGGGTGTGAGAGAGAGCATGGGAGGTGAGAGGGGGGGATGGTTGAGTATGGGTGCCAGAGAGAGAGGGAAGCCTATATGAGGAGATTGTGAAGGAGTGTGTATATGTGTGAGAGATTGGGAGCTCCTGTGTATGTGAGAGTGCTAGCCTGTGTGAACGGATTGTGTATGTGTGAGACAGAACCTGTGTGAAGGGTGCATGAGAGAGAGACATAGGTAGCCTGTGTGTGAGAGAAAGGGAGCTTGAGTGGGTGTGCAAGAGAGAGGGACCCTGTATGAGGGTGTGTGTGTGTGTGTGAGAGAGTGAGGGAGCCTGTATGAGGGTGTGTGTATGTATACTAGAGAGAAAGGGGAGCATGTGTATGAGAGAGGGAGAGACAGAGGGAGCCTGTGTGAGGGGCAATACTGAGAATGGGGTCAAACTCTGGGACTGGCGATAGAGTGGAAGGGGTTGAGCCTAGAGGTGGAGAGGAGAGGTACTGGCAGGTTGGAGGAGTTGGGGCCTGAGAGGGCAAAGTGGCCAGGGGAGTAGGGAGAGCGAGTGGAAGGGACACTCTTACAGCGAATTTCTAGGGAAATTCTGCTCAAAATATTTAAAATTCTACATCTCTAACTTTTTTCTGTATTAATTTAAATTGTAATTACTTAAAGATTGTCATGTAAATTATTTTGACCAATATAAAGTTCGTAGAATTTTAAGCTTTTGTGTGCAGAAATATAAACAACTGTTTGCGCAGAACTCTCCCAGGAGTAGCCAGTAGTTAGGATTATTTTTCCCTACATGTATTATTTTGCACTTGTCCACATTAAATTGCATTTTCCATTTCCCAGTCTTCTAGTTTCACAAGGTTCTTCTGCAGTTCTTCACAATCCACTGCCATTCTAACAACTCAAAGCAATTTTGTTTCATCAGATCATTTATGAATGTGCTAAACAGGATCCAATACAGACTTCTGGGGTACTCTACTAACTACGTTTCTTCATTCAGAAAAATTACCATTTAGTTCTATCCCTCCATTTCCTATATTATGCAGTTACCAATCTAGAATAGGACATTGCCTCTGATCCCATGACCTCCCAATTTCCTGAGTAGTCTCTCATGACGGACTTTGTTAAATGCCTTCTGAAAATCCAAATACCCCATATCAACCAGCTCACCTTTATCTGCATGTTTGTTTACACGTTCAAAAAATCTAGTAAATTGATAAGGAAAAACTCCATATTGATTCTCCTCCATTAAGCCATGTTTGTCTGTGGTTAGTAATTTAGTTTTTAAGAATACTTTCTACCATTTTGCCCGGCAAAGATGTCGCACTTACCAGCCTATATTTTCCCCACATCACTCCTGGAGCCTTTTTTAAAAATTAACGTACCAGAACCCTTCAGTCTTCCGGTACTGTATATAGAACCGGTACTGTATATAGAACTGTATATAGATCTTGTTATATGCTTTGCACAATCCTCAGTGTCTTTCATTACATCACTGAATATTTTTTAGTTTTCATCCAGCAACTGTTTAGACATTTCATTCATCCAGCAATTTTGTTTTTAAGCATACCTTTGACAATTTTGACTGCTACAGAAATTGTAGGCCTGTTTCAGGTGATTTACAACCTATCATTTAAATGATAGGTTGTAAATCACCTGAAACAGGCCTACAATTTCTGTAGCAGTCAAAATTGTCAAAGGTATGCTTAAAAACAAAATTGCTGGATGAATGAAATGTCTAAACAGTTGCTGGATGAAAACTAAAAAATATTCAGTGATGTAATGAAAGACACTGAGGATTGTGCAAAGCATATAACAAGATCTATATACAGTTCCTTTGCCGTCACATCAAGAATTGGCCTGGTTGGAACCAGAGAAGCCAAGGTTCAAATTGCACTGTCACTCCTTGTGACCTTGGGCAAGTCGTATTCTCCATTGCCTCAGGAAGAAACTTAGGACCTTATTTACTAAGGGGTAGATTTTAAATATTTGCGCGATCGCGTACTTTTGTTCGCGCACCAGGCGCGAACAAAAGTACGCTGGATTTTATAAGATACGCACGTAGCCGCGCGTATCTTATAAAATCCGGGGTCGGCGCGCACAAGGGGGTGCACATTTGTGCAACCTGCGCACGCCGAGCCCAGCACGCGCTGCCTGTTCCCTCTGAGGCCGCTCCAATTTCGGAGCGGCCTCGGAGGGAACTTTCCTTCGCCCTCCCCCCACCTTCCCCTCCCTTCCCCTACCTAACCCACCCACCCCCGGCCCTATCTAACCCCCCCCCCCCTTACCGTTGTTGGCAGATTTACGCTAAACTGATCGCTTACACTCCGGAGACTCGATGACGTTCTCGAGTTTCTACGTAATCTGTGTATCATTATTTGTTTGTATTCTGTTTAGACAATGTTTATACACTGTAAGACCTGATTGGACTCTATTTGTACTCTGTTTGTTAACTGTAATACCTGTCCGTACACTGTTTGTACACTGTAATACCTGCTCAATTCGCCTGTATTTAGAATGGTTTTAATGCGTTCAGTTAATAAGATTCTCGGTTATATTGTTCATTATCTATAATAAGTTGTTAAAATGTAAACCGGAGTGAAGGTAGCTTGCTATAACTCGGTATATAAAAGATTCCAAATAAATAAATAAAATAAATAAATTTAGTCTTTCTGCAATGGCCTTATCTTCCCTAAGAGCCCCTTTAACCCTTCTGTCATCTAATAGTCCAACTGACTCCCTCACAGGTTTCTTGCTTCAGATATATTTTAAAAAGATTTTATTATGAGTTTTTGCCTCTATGGCCAACTTCATTTCAAATTCTCTCTTTGCCTGTCTTATCAATGTTTTACACTTAACTTGACAATGCTTATGTTTTATCCTATTTTCATCAGATGGATCCTTCTTCCAATTTTTGAAGGATGATTTTTTGTCTAAAATAGCCTCTTTCACCTCACCTTTTAACCATGACTGTAATCGTTTTGCCATCCTTCCACCTTTCTTAATGTGTGGAATACATATGGACTGTGTCTCTAGGATTGTATTTTTAAACAATGTCCAAGCCTGTTGAACACTTTTAACCTTTGCAGCTGCACCTTTCAGTTTTTTTCTATTTTCCTCATTTTATCAAAGTTTCCCTTTTGAAAGTTTAGTGTCAGAGCTGCAGATTTACTTATTGTCCCCCTTCCAGTTATTAGTTTAAATTTGATCATGTTATGATCACTGTTGCCAAGTAGCCCCCATCACTGTTACCTCTCTCACCAAATCCTGCGATCCACTAAGAATTAAATCTAAAATAGCTCCCTCTTGTTGGTTCCTGAACCGATTGATCCATGAAGCAGTCATTTATTACATCCAGGAACTTTATGTCCCTAGCAAGTCCTGATGTTACATTTACCCAGTCAATATTGGGGTAATTGAAATCTCTCATTATAATTGCACTGCCAAATTGGTTAGCTTCCCTGATTTCTCTTAGCATTTCATCATCTGACCATTTTGTCCAGGTGGACGGTAGTATACTCCTATCACTATACGCTTACCCAACACACATGGGATTTCTACCCATATAGATTCTACTGAACATTTAGTCTCTTGTATGATCTTTATCCTGTTGGACTCTATACCCTCCTGGATATAAAGTGCCACACCCCCACCAAATTGACCCTCCCTATCATTGCGATATAATTTGTACCCTGATATAGCACTGTCCCATTGGTTATCCTCCTTCCAGCAAGTCTCTGTGATGCCAATTATGTCAGTCTCATCATTTGCTGCTATACACTCTAACTCTCCCATCTTACTTCTTAGACTTCTGGCATTGGCATACAGATATTTCAAAGTGTGTTTTTTGTTTGTATTAACAACCTGCTTTTCAGTTGTTACGGATAATTCGGAAATCATTAGCTTTAGTGATTTTTTACATATAGGCACATGGACTATGTTTGCTTTAAATGGAACCTCTCTGTTAGGATGCCCTAACTCTCCTGTTTCATTAGTATCCTTCAAGGATACATTTCTCCGAACCATGCACTGCTGAGTGACTGTCTGCTTTCCCTTTGTTCTAGTGTAAAAGCTGCTGTATCTCCTTTTTGAAAGTTAGTGCCAGCAGCTTGGTTCCACTCTGGTTAAGGTGGAGCCCATCCTTTCAGAAAAGTCTCCCCCTTCCCCAAAAGTTTCCCCAGTTCCTTACAAAGCTGAATCCCTCTTCCCTGCACCATCATCTCATCCACGCATTGAAACTCTGGAGCTCTGCCTGCCTCTGGGGACCTGCACGTGGAACAGGAAGCACTTCAGAGAATGCCACCCTGGAGGTTCTGGATTTCAGCTTCCTACCTAAAATCCTAAATTTGGCTTCCAGAACCTCTCCCACATTTTCCTATGTCGTTGGTGCCCACATGTACCACGATAGCCGACTCCTCCCCAGCACTGTCTATAATCCTATCTAGGTGACGGGTGAGGTCTGCCACCTTCGCACCAGGCAGGCAAGTTACCAGGCGGTCCTCACGTCCACCAGCCACCCTGCTATCTACATTTTTAATAATTGAATCACCAACTATGATGGCTGGCCTAACCCTTCCCTCCTGGGCAGTAGCCCTGGAAGACTTGTCCTCAGTGCGAGAGGACAATACATCACCTGGAGAGCAGGTCCTTGCTACAGGATCACTTCCTGCTATACCAGGGTAATGTTCTCCTGGGAGACCTTTCTGATCCAAGGCAGCACTGGGGCTGCCAGACTGGATTTGGGACTTTGCTACCATGTCCCTGAAGGTCTCATCAATGTACCTCTCTGTGATCTTGTTAGCTAAATCAAGTATTTTATTTAATTGGATTAAGACAGAACATCCTAGTGGGCAGATGTGGTACCACAGATTGGCAGACTGGATGCAAATTGAGTGCCTGGATGTAAAATTTACCAAAAGAAGGGTATCAGATGAGTATGTCACTTTATGGGATAGATCCTATAAATTGCTACCTGACTCATTACAAAAAGGTATGGTTATAATACCTACTAGAGGTGAACTTCAGAGGAAGATCCTCCCAACTTTATTCACTAATTCATTAGAAACATTGGTAGGTACATTGGCAGAAATACTGCTAGTCTGTGAAAGCATGGAAACCAATTTTGCCGTGGCCAATAGGGGGCTATTAGAATCACTGACCCCTTGTCCTTTCTTAGTTTAAGAATCATTTTCAAAATCAGTGGAATGGGCAGAAATACATGTCAGACCTTTTCTCTAAGAAATTGTGAATGCATCCATTGCTTTTGCATTTTGAGTTGATCTTTTGGAGTAGTATTGAGGTAGTTTGTGATCAAATGGAGATGCAAAGAAATACACTGTTGGCCAACTTGCAAAGATGCTCTGGACTGTTCTGCTATCTAATGACTATTCATGACGCTGTAAATGATGGCTCAATGTGTCTGCAAGAATATTGTTCTTACCTGGCAGATAGATCAATGAGAATTTTTCTCTAGATTGCCAGTTGTATATCTCCAGAGTTTCTTTGCATAGCCAGAAGGAGCCTGTCCCTCCTTATTTGTTCATATAAAACGTAGCCACTAGATTGCCTATCAGCCAGTGTTTGAACATTTGTAGAGCACTGAAAACAGCTGTAAATTCCAGGAGACTAATGTGGAGCTTGGACTCTTGTGGGAGTCCAAATACTTTGCAAACAAATTTAGTCAAGATGCATGCCCCACAGTAGAGACACATCCATCATTGGGATCTTTTGTACATCTGGGGGGTGGATGCTCTGATTACAGAGCAAGTTGTTTCTGGTCCAACATTTTTTAAACCTTTTATTTACACACTTAGGATACATTAAACATCAACATTCAACATGAGATAGTAATATCTTCAGGTTACAAAAAGAAACAATGAGCCCCAATAGAGGGTTATACAACTTAAACACCAAAATGCGGTATACATGTACATGATAAAATCCACTATATATGATAAAGCGGATTACATCTATGATGGCCAAAGGAATTCCAAAATGAAATCCTAGTGCATTAAACAATGTTGTACCAGTATTTGAAGGCAGATAAAAAATTTTGAGTGAAACAAGCGAACAGCATTTCTGAAAAGGTGATGATTATTGAGTGTAAGCTTGTTTGAACAGCCAGGTTTTAAGGTTCTGTTTAAATTTCCTATGGCAGGGCTCTAGTCGCAGGTCTGTAGGCATTTTGTTCCAGATGTTGGTTCCGGCAATCGTGAATGAGTGGTCTCTCGTAGCGGCGTGTTTGATGTGTTTAAGTGATGAAGAAACTAGTTTGGCTTGGTGCATTTTTCTTATTGGTCTCTTTGATGTGCGGAACATAAACTGATCAGAGAACCATTGCATATCTTGGTTATAGATAGATTTATGAATGAGGGTGAGTACTTTGAATAATATCCTAGATGCTACAGCAAGCCAGTGAAGGAATTGGAGAGCTGGTGTAATGTGTTCATGGCGGTGAGTGTTGGTGAGTAAGCGTGCAGCGGCATTTTGTAGCATCTGTAATGGTTGTAGAGAATTTTTAGGGAGACCTAGTAGGATGGAATTGCAGTAGTCCAATTTTGACAATATTGTAGCTTGTAAGACTGTCCGGAAGTCATGTGGATGTAGGAGAGGTTTAATCCTTTTTAGAGTATGTAGCTTAAAGCAGCGGTTCTCAACCGGTGCGTCGCGACACACTAGTGTGTCGCCAAGCACCGGCAGGTGTGTCGCGTGGCTCCCGGTCCCTCCCGCTGCTCGTTCTTCCCTGCTGCCGTTGCCGCCGGGCTATCAGCACGTTCAAGCCCAGCGGGAACGGCAGCGGTGCAAACAAAAAAAAAAGCTGTGGCATCCGCAGCTGGCCTTTTCTTCTTCCCGCGCCTGCATTCCCCCCCCCCCCCCCGACCCGGAACAGGAAGTGGTGCGCGGGAAGAAGAAAGGACGTGCCGCAAGAGAACCCACGCCTCGCGCGCCATCACGGCACACATGGGGAAGCGCTGCTGCGGCCGTATGGCCAACTGGTCTTCCTGTTCGGGGGGGGGGGAGCGGAAGCGCCGCGTGCAGCTTCCGCTTCCTCCCCCCAATGCAGGAAGATCAGCTGCCTCTCCTGCTGCCACCCGTTCTCCTGCTATCTTCGGGCGTCGGGCCGTATGGTCCGTCGATCTTCCTGCTTGGGGTGGGGGAGCGGAAGCGTCGCGCACAGCTTCCGCTTTCTCCCCCAAAGCAGGAAGATCAGCTGCCTCTCCTGCTGCCACCGGCCTCCTGCTATCTTCGGGCGTCGGGCCGTATGGTCCGCCGATCTTCCTGCTTGGGGGGGAAGTGGACGTTGTGCGCTGCGCTTCCGCTACCCCCCCCCCCCCCCCCCGACAGGAAGTTCGGACGCCCGAAGATAGCAGGAGTCCGGTGGCAGCAGGAGAGGCAGCTGATCTTCCTGCTCTGGGGGAGAAAGCGGAAGGGAAAGGAGAGAGCAGCATGAGCCTCCCGCGATCGATGGAATTCTTCCTTCTTGGCCTGCGTGGGCTGGAGGAGCAGCTACCGTTTGTGCTGGGGGGGGGGGGGGAAGTGAGTGACAGAAAGAGAGAGAAGCAGCCAGCCAGCCTGTGTGTAAGTGAGAGAATGTGTGTGAGAGCCTGTGTGTAAGTGAGAAGAATGTATTTGATCGAGAGTATGTGTGTGATTGAGAGAAACTGGTCAGAGAGCTGATGTATGTGTATATGTGAGAGACAATGAAAGTGACTGCTCAAGGAGATGACTGATGTGTATGTGAGAGTGTGAGACAGTCAGGGATGTGTGTGTGTGAGAGAGAGAGAGGAAAAAGCATGGAAGTGAGAAATCTGGGTATGTGAGAAAGCATGGGAGTAAGAAGCCTGGTGTTGTGGGGGTGTGTGTGAAAGAAAGCATGGGAGTGAGAAGCCTGATTATGTGAGAGAGAGCATGGGAGTGGGAAGCCTGTGTGTGTGCATGTATATGAGAGAGACTGGTTGGTAAGGTGACGGTGTGACTGGTGTGTATGTGAATGTGAGAGAGAGAATGTGATTCAGGGAATGAGAAGCCTGTGCACGTGGAGAGCGAGCATGGAAATGAGAGAGAGACTGGGTGTGTGTAACAGAGAAAGTGATTATGGGAATGAGAAGCCTGTGCATGTGAAGAGAGTGAGCATGGGAGTGAGAACCTGGGTGTGTGTGAGATACAGCATGGGAGTGAGAAGCCTGTATATCTGAAAGAGAACATGGGAGTGGGAAGCCTGTGTGTGTATGCATGAGAGAGATCAGGTGACTGGTGTGTGTGTATGTGGGAGAGAAAGAAAGTGATTATGGGAATGAGAAGCCTGTGCATGTGGAGAGAACAAGCATGGGAGTGAGAGACTGGTGAGTGTATGTGAGAAAGAGAAAGTGATTATGAGAGTGAGAAGCCCATATATGTAAGTGGAACACGGGAGTGGGAAGCCTGTGTGTGTGTGTATGGCATGAGAGAAACTGTTCAGGAAGGTGACTGGTGTGTTTGTCAAAGACTGGGAGATGATTGGTGTGTGAGAGACAGAAACTGGTCATGGGGGCATGACTGGTATGGTGTGTGTGTGTGTGAGAGACATGGGCCCTAAGGAAGAGGACCATGAGTATAGAGCTTAGCCACTACTGCTGCTTCTGGTGTGTGCTACAGCCTGCATGGAAGAGGAGTAGGAAAGCTGCTGGAGGGGGTAAGTAAAAGTGGCTTTTTAAGTTTATTTTTCTTGATTGACTGCTATTTTAATTATTTAATATTATGTGATGTGTCTGCTTTTTTTGAAATATTTTATTGGTGTTTGGAGAATTTTTAATAGTTTTTATGAGTTTTTAATTGTTGGATGTTATTCTGTTCATAGTTGTTGTGAAACATTTATTCTGCTTATTAGTATAGTTTTACAATTATTTCTGTGTGGGGATCTATAGCTGCTTGCTAGTTCTGTTTTCCTAATAAGAGGTGTATTGGTTTTTAGGGCCTGATTTAATATTTGTAGTGTTGCCTTTTCATAGATAGGGTTGTTCCTGTTTGAGTGTATTCCATAATACAGGTGTAACTGTGTGTGGATTAGTTTATGTACATTACTACAGATCCTGGGAGTATGTTAGGTCGGTTCTGTGTCTGTTACAGAGATATTTTACTAGCATGTAAGTGTTTTATCAGTCTTATTTGTTGCGTTTTCTCAAGAGGACATGCATTGGTGGTAAACTGCTGTCTTTTCATAAGTAGGGCTATTGAGCCTGAAAGTAGAAGGCGTTTGAGTTGCTGTTACTGAGATGACACCAGAACCAGAATATCTTTTTTGTAGAGTGAGTTGAACGGGGAATGTCATAATTCTGCTTTACATCCATTATTGTGGATCAGGGGGGTTCCCGTGGATGCAAACTGTACATTTACATCTAGCCCTGTGACGATCATGGGTCAGTGTGTCACGCATGTGAGAACCATCTGTCAGGTGTGTCCCGACAGAAAAAAGGTTGAGAACCACTGGCTTAAAGAATCCATTTTTGATAGTGGAAGTGATAAATTTCTTTAAGGAGAAATGATTGTCAATGATAACGCCGAGACTGCGGACTTGCTGTAAATTGAGAGTGTCAGATGGTGAATGTAGGTTAGTGTTAAAAGAAATGTTGTTTTGTGGGGTGATGATGAGGAGTTCTGTCTTGCTAGTGTTTATTGCTAGGAAATTTTCGGTAAATAGATTCTTTATTTCAACAAGAGCCGTATCCCATATTTTCAGAGCATTGGGTAAGGAATCATTGATGAGGATCCTGAACATCATCTGCGTATATGAAATGTGGGAGACCTAGTTTCGCCAAAAGTCGACAGAGGGGAGTGAGGTATATGTTAAAAAGTGTAGATGATAGTGAGGATCCTTGCGGTACGCCTTGTAATAGTTTTCTGTGTTTCGACTCATGGCAGTCAATTTTGACACTGTGGGGTAGATTTTAAAAGAAGCGCGATCAGCCTACTTTTGCTTGCGCATCAGACTCAAGCAAAAGTACGCTGGATTTTAGTAGATACGCGCGGAGCCGCGCGTATCCACTAAAATCCTGGATCGGCGCGCGCAAGGCTATCGATTTTGTATAGCCTGCGCGCGCCGAGCCGCGCTGCCTCCCCCCGTTCCCTCCAAGGCCGCTCCGAAATCGGAGCGGCCTCGGAGGGAACTTTCCTTTGCCCTCCCCTCACCTTACCCTCCCTTCCCCTACCTAACCCACCCACCCGGCCCTGTCTACACCCCCCCCTTACCTTTGTCGGGGGATTTACGCCTCCCGGAGGGAGACGTAAATCCCCGCGCGCCAGCGGGCCTGCTGCGCGCCGGGCCGCGACCTGGGGGCGGGTACGGAGGGCGCGGCCACGCCCCCGGGCCGTAGCCACGCCCCGTACCCACCCCCAAAACGCTGCCAACACGCCCCCGGAACGCCGCGACGACCGGGCCCGCCCCCCGACACGCCCCCGACATGCCCCCCTCCGAGAACCCCGGGACTTACGCGAGTCCCGGGGCTCTGCGCGCGCCGGGAGGCCTATGTAAAATAGGCTTCCCGGCGCGCAGGGCCCTGCTCGCCTAAATCCGCCCGGTTTTGGGCGGATTTAGGCGAGCAGGGCTCTGAAAATCTACCCCTGTATGTCCTGTCCTTCAGAAAAGATTGGAGCCAGCAAAGGGCAGTGCCAGCGATGCCAATTTGCGAGAGGCGGGAAATGAGGATATTGTGGTTGACAGTGTCAAAAGCAGAAGAAATGTCAAGAAGATCCAGTAAGTAAGAGTGTCCAGTGTCGAGGGTTTGTAGTATTGATTCTGAGAGTGACAGGAGAAGGGTTTCTGTACTGTGGTTCTTGCGGAATCCATATTGAGATGGGAAGAGTAATTGATTTTCGTCTAGAAATTCTGTAAGTTGCTTGTTAATGACTTTCTCTATAATTTTAGATAGGAGAGGGAGGTTTGAGACTGGGCGATAGTTTGCTGGTTCTGAGGGGTCCAGGTCAGATTTTTTGAGTGTAGGCTTTATTATAGCATGCTTAAGTTGCACCGGTACAACACCAGAAGAAATAGATTTGTTGATAATTTTGGTAATGGGTGTGGCAATCCTTGTAGGAATGGATAGGAGTGTTTTTGGGGCATGATATCGAGCGGGTGCATCGCTGGTTTGATTTTTTTGAGGATCATTTCAATTTCTGACGCTGTTGTGGTTTCGAAATTTGTGAGGGTGGTTGAGTGGATCATGGTAGGATTAGGATTGTGTGTTGATGGTGTGTGAGTGGGGGAGATGATGCATGTGTTGGTGGTTGGTGAGAAGACTGGTGGAGGGGAAGTGGCAAAGCGAGCCAAAATATTAGCAATCTTGTCATGGAAGTAGGCTGCTAGTTTCTCACATCTGTTTTTGTCCTCATTGTCTGTATTAAGGCTTACTTGTGGGGTAATGATGCTAGAGACATATTGGAATAGGGCACGTGGGTTAAACTGGTATTGGTGGATTCTTGATGCATAATAATTTTTCTTGGCTTCATCTGTTGTTTTACGATACAGATGGAGTAGTGATCTGTATTTTTGAAGTAGCACAGGATCTTGGTTTCTACACCATTTCTTTTCCATTCTACAGAGATCAATTTTCATTATTCTAAGGTCAGCGGTGTACCAAGGTTTTTTATCTTTCTTCTCAGTGGTAATCTCTTTAGTAATTAGTGGGCAGAGTTGATTTGCAATGTTGCTGGTAACTTGAAACCAAGAGGAGCAAGCCGAGTTGGCATCGGAGAAGTCTAACTTATGGAGATCCTCTGTAAGCGCATCAATGATGTCTTCGGTTTTGCATTTTTTTCTGAAATTTATTGTCCTTTTGTTAGGGAGAGGTGTGTGGGTGTTGTAATTGATTGTGCAGCATGTGTCAATTCGGTAGTGATCTGACCAAGGTATGGGGGTGCATTGGGGGTGGTCGGTGCGTATGAGAGAATTTGAGAATATAACATCCAGGGTGTGTCCTGCTTTGTGAGTGGGGCCCGAGACCATTTGTTTAAGACCAAGGGCATTCAGCGTGGAGAGTGTGGCTTCACATGCTGGTGTAAGTGGGGAGCGGTCGAAATGAAGATTTAAATCTCCTAGGATGATGGCAGGTATGTTGATGTCAATGTGCTTCGTAATATATTCGGTAAGTGGAGAAGGATTATTTTCCAAAATGCCAGGGGGGGGCATAGATTAAGCAAATCTGTAGAGCTTTTGATTTAAAGAGACCAATCTTGATCTTGTGAGGAGGTACGATAGGTTGCAGGGTGAGATTGTATTTCTTTTTTGCAGCCAGGAGGAGTCCACCTCCTTTCTTTTTAGGTCTAGGAATAGAGAAAATATTGTATAAGTCTGTGGGTAGTTGATTTATTATGGCGAAGTCTGTGCTCTTTAGCCAGGTCTCTGTAATTGCACATATAGAAACATAGAAACATAGAAATGACGGCAGAAGAAGACCAAATGGCCCATCTAGTCTGCCCAGCAAGCTTCACACATATTTTCTCTCATACTTATCTGTTTCTCTTAGCTCTTGGTTCTATTTCCCTTCCACCCCCACCTTTAATGTAGAGAGCAGTGATGGAGCTGCATCCAAGTGAAATATCTAGCTTGATTCGTTAGGGGTAGTAGCCGCCGCAATAAGCAAGCTGCACCCATGCTTATTTGTTTTACCCAGACTATGTTATTAGCCCTTATTGGTTGTTTTTCTTCTCCCCTGCCGTTGAGGCAGGGAGCTATGCTGGATATGTGTGACGTATAAGTCTTCTCCCATGCCGTTGAAGCAGAGAGCCATGCTGGATGTGCATCGAAAGTGAAGTATCAGGCACATTTGGTTTGGGGTAGTAACCGCCGTAACAAGCCAGCTACTCCCCGCTTTGTGAGTGCGAACCCTCTTTTCTTCTCCCTGCCGTTGAAGCAGAGAGCTCTGCTGGATGTGTGAAGTATCAGTTTTTCTTCTCCCCTGCCGTTGAATCAGAGAACTTTGCTGTATATGCATTGAAAGTGAAGTATCAGGCTTATTTGATTTGGGGTAGTAACCGCCGTAACAAGCCAGCTACTCCCCTCTTTGTGAGTGTGAATCCTTTTTTCCACATTTCCTCTTGCTGTTGAAGCTTAGAGCGATGTTGGAGTCACCGTAAGCCTGTGTATGTTTATTTAATAAGGGTATTGACTCCAGGCAGTAGCCATCATTCTGGCGAGTCACCCACTCTTCATTGGCAGCCTCTTGACTTTATGGATCCACAGTGTTTATCCCACACCCCTTTGAAGTCCTTCACAGTTCTGGTCTTCACCACATCCTCCGGAAGGGCATTCCAGGCATCCACCACCCTCTCCGTGAAGAAATACTTCCTGACATTGGTTCTGAATCTTCCTCCCTGGAGCTTCAAATCGTGACCCCTGGTTCTGCTGATTTTTTTCCTTCGGAAAAGGTTTGTCGTTGTCTTTTGATCATTAACACCTTTCAAGTATCTGAAAGTCTGTATCTGATATCCTTACAGATGAGGAGACTCATCTGTAAGGATATCACCTAAAATGGTGGCCTTTTTTAGGAGGGATTGTGTGTTCAGAAGCAGAATTGAGAATGTCATCAATCCTAAGATTTGAGAGAGGGGAGAGGTCATAATAGGGATAAGCGAGTTGTATTATGGTGTGTTAAGTTTAGTTCTCATAGTATTGATGGTGGAGTTTGAGTATTTGAGAATTGGAATTTGGGAGGTGGTCATGGTGAGTGTACTTGGACTTGTTATGACAGGCTGCTGTAGCATGAAGTTCAGGAAGAAAGAGTCAAGCAAGGAATTGCCTTTGTTAAATAAGTCAGCACACTTCCTGTTTAAATCGGTACTTCTTGTATCGGGGGGGGAGCCCTCCGGGGGTGCACGAAGGGGCGCACAAAGGGGCAGGCCCCTTTGTCACGCTCCTTCGGCGCGTGGCGCCTGGCTGAAGAGGAGATTTAAAGCCCGGTGCGGTGGGCCAGGATTGGCCAGTTTTCCCTACCTCCGAGTGTAGGATTGGTCTGCTCTGAGGAGGAGGAGGCTGAAATCGCAGGGAGGAGAAGAAGCCTGTGAGCCGCGCTAGATTAAAGGTCCGGTCGGGGCTGTCCCCCAATTGGTTGCTGTACGCTGGCTCTCCTGATAGGCTCAGGAGAGCTGAAGAGGATGGTTTTAATAGTGTGGATGTTGAAGAGCAAATAATTTGAAGACTCTCTGTCACAAAATGTAAAGAAAACTCTGTTAGCATCAAGACCAGCAACTATATTTTGTAAACGGAAGAGATTTTCGAATTGGTGTCTATTTTAATATGAGGACCCGGTCTCTTGTTTCATACCAAATTTACTATGTTATCTTTATTTGTCAGTCAGGGTTAAAAATACATTGTTTGAGTGCATTTAAATGCTGTCATAGTCTACCATCAACATACAAAAGGTTTACCAGTTTCTCATGAACTATTGGTATCTAAATTTATCAAAGGCTTATATAATCTGGGATCTCCAATAAAATCCCTTTAGTGGTACTTAAACATAGTACTTCAGCAGCTGATGGAAATATATTTTGAGCCTATGGCTATAACGCAGATGAAATTTATGATGTGAAAAGTGTTTCCATTTACGGTAACTTCAGCTAGAAGAGTAAGTGAACTTCAAGCATTGGTGAACCACTCGCTGTATACTCAAATATTTAAAGACAAAATGATATTAAGAACTGATCTAGAATTCTTACCAAAGGTGGTATTTCAGTTCCATTTGAACCAAAACATAATGTTTTTGGCAAAACCCGGTTTCACACCAGCGGATCGACATTTTTTTTATAACTTGATAGGACAAAACCTAGAAAAACATCACAGTTATTCTTATCATATGATCTGAACAGAGTTGGGTTTCCAGTAAATAAACGTTATCTAGTTGGCTGTCTTGATGCGTGTAGGTTTCAATTAGCCGCATATGGAAAAATCTTATTAAATCGAATAGTGGCTACTTCTATGGCACACTGTAGCTATGTATCCATCCTGGATATCTGCAAAACAGCTACATGGTCATCATTACATATGTTTACCAAATAATACTGCCTGGATCAGGAATCACACATGGACAGTAACTTTGGTCAAACTGTGTTGACAAATATCATTGACTAAGACTACAACTTTCCATGTTGCAAGTAATGGGTTGCAGCAGACTGCAACCCTCAGTTTGGGAGACCCCACTTGTGTGGCTGTATTGTGCTGCTTGTTCATGGAGAAAGCAAAGTTGCTTACCTATAATAAGTGTTCTCCACGGAAGCAGAGCAGCCACACAATCCCTCCCTCTGGAAAGTTTTAATAAGCTAGATGGTAAATTGAAGAGAGATGTACAGTGGCAGTAGCGTGAGAAGTGCTGTGCATGCTCAGAAAAATTTCTTGATTCTTCTGAGTTATAAAAGTGGTTCTCAATTTAGACATCAAGTGACATTACCCAGTTGTGTGACTGGTTTGTTCTGCTGTCCACAGGGAACACTCACTACAGGTAAGCAACTTCACATTCCATGTCACGTTTGTTTACTCTAAAGATGGCTGCCTGGTATGCTCTGTAACTCAATGGAAAAGAATCCAGCAATAATACTCAAATTTATTTGAATCATATTGATTATAATGATGGGAGTGGGAGTTTTGAAGTCAAATGTGGTCATATAACAATTTTGATTCTGCATTGTGATTTTTTTTTTCTAATACAAAACTAAATTCCTGATTGATCCATGAAGTGCTGAAATGTACAGTAACAAAGCTTTCAAAAATTATACCATAAAACCCCGACAAACATTTTATTTATGTTTAGGTGAAAGTTCCTGAATGGAAATATCACCAGACCAGCACAGGAGCAGTAAAAATGCAACCGAAGGCAGAGGAGCTGAGATTTGTCACCAAGAATGATGGCTACGTACACATCCATCCGTCCTCTGTGAACTTCCAGGTCAGAAAGTACACCTTATTTTCTTTACAGCCACTGAAAAGTTGTTACCTACTGCAGACTGTACTAAAAAAAAAAAATGGGATAAGCAGACTAAGCATACAGGATATGTCTGCTGATGAGACTAAAATGAATTAAATATCCTTACACACCCTTGACTGGTAGATGCAAAGAGTACCAAGGAGGAAGATATGGAAAGTACAGGGAAGTGGTTAAACTTTACAATTTTGGTTACTCTACCTTTGGTACATCTTCTACTTATCATACTTGAGGATATGTATTCCTTTGAATTTCAACATCTCCTTTTGTAAACTCTTTCAGGGTTGGCCACTCTTTCATATCTTCTTGTCCTCTACTTTCCTACTAACGCCTCAGCAACATCAGGAATAATCCCTAAGGTAACCTGTCTTTCCTTAGAATGAATGGCCCTTACTGCTAATCTCTGTTAACCTTGGGGTTGATGACTTCTTGAAAAGAAGTCAAGAGCTAAACATCAAAACATTTTTTTAGACTCATACAAATCAGCTGTCATAGGACATTGAATTTTTATTTTATTTACAATGCCTTCCAAAAGTCTTCACAATCTTGTATACTTTTCACATTCTCCTATCTAAAAAATACAAATCAAAATGCATTAAAGTAGTTTTTCATTAACCTACATATGTCCTACAGTTTCATCATGAAAGGAGAATTGTAAAAATATTCCAAAAGTAATTAAGAATAAAAAAAGGTCTCTGCATAAGTCTTTATACTCTTTGTCATAGCAAACCCAATTTAGCTCCAGTCAAAACATTGCATTAACAAGGCCCATAATAAGTTAAGTAGAGCCACCTATGTTAAGTCACAGTAGCTCAGCTGATTCACATACCTCTGGATGAAGAATTGTGCTGTTTTTGTTATATGAAGTGAATTTGAAGCAAAGGTCAAAACATGCTGAAAGAAATTTGGGATAATGTTATTCAAAGTATAGATTTGGGAAAGGCTATAAAACTTTCACTGAATAACTGTTTGGGAACTATCAGGTACATCAGTGTACAGTAGAAAAGGTTTGGCACTACCAAGACACTGCTGTGATCAAGCCATCTATCCTAAGTCACCATGGATTAAGAGAACTTTTGTGGAAGGTCATTATGAGCCCTAAGATTACTTTAAAAGAACTACAGAGGTCTTTGGCCAAGACTGGAGAAAATGTTGATTGTTCTACCATTTCAATATTACTCCACAAACATAGCCAGTGTATGGGAGGGTGGCATGAGGGAAGCCACTGCTGAAAAAAAGCCATATGATGAGCTGCATGGCATTTGCAAAGAAACACTTAGAGGATACTGCATGCATATGGGAGAAGGTTTTGTGGTCTGAAGACCAAAGTGGAAGTCTTTTGTCTCCCTGCTAAGTGATGTGTGGTATAAAACAAACATGGCACATCGTGCTAACACCATCCCTACAGTAAAGCATGGTGGTGACAGCATTATGTTGTATGGATACTTTATAGCATGCTTTGGGAATCTTGTGAAGATCAAGGGAAAGGTGGATGATGCAAAGCATAGGCAGATCCTGGAGGAAAATCTGTTCCAGTCTGCCATAGACCTGAGACTGGGGAGCAGATTCACCTTTCAGCAGGACAGTGATCCTAAGCACAAAGCAAAAGCAACAAATTTCTTCTAGCGGCCTAGTCAAAGCCCCAACCTGAATATAGTAGAAAATCTATGTTAAAATTTGAAGACTGCAGTCCACAGATTGTTTCTTTTAAGGATTGGGTTGCTGTGATCAAAAATATTTGATTATATTAACCTGTAAGCTGTGGCGGGATAAGATGCGCCATGCCATGGCAAAGAGTAAGAAAGTCAGTTCTTCTCCATCATCCTCTCATTCTAACACACACACCTCAGATTGACAATGGATTAGCAGGGCTGGGCACACTTTCTTTTCCCTGACATCAGCACTCTCTCAATTTCCCCCACCACCACCACCACTCCAGTATTGGCCTTAGAAATATAGAATTATTATTTCTATAGATATAGAAATATTTATTTTATTTATTTACTTATTTAGACATCTTATATACCATCATTCCATGTAAAGATCACAACGGTTTACAATAATGACATTCATAGGTATAAATCAGCAAATAATGATGGGTTACATAGGAAGTATTCATAATCAGGCATTAACATCTATCAATTGAATTGTTCAAATACTTATTAATTAAACATCAAGGACATAAGTCGTGAAGTACAGAAATAAAATAAAATAAATTTCACATATTCTGTATGTTGTATTGAGATTCTTACAATCTATTTGCTTTGTGTTTAGGATCACTTAGTAGCTCTTGTCCTTGTTGTAGATCTCTACATTCTGATGTTTTAAGTTAGATTGTATGCATTTTTGAATAGCCCTGTTTTTAGTTCACATTTATATCTCTTTCTATCTCGTATCAAACATAGCATTTCAGGTAAAGAATTCCAAAATTTTGGGCCCGCTATGGAAAATGCATGATTTCTCCATGCGTCAGGTGTGTGCTCCGTATTGTTGGAGCAGACAGTTCTTTATTTTGGGATCTTAGTGTTCTCTGCGGCGTGTATGATTGTAATGTCACACCTATTATACTGGTGTTACTAGAATGAATGATTTTGAATATTAACGTTAATACTTTAAAATAGATTTGGGATTGTACTGGCAGCCAGCGTAGTGAAATAAGCGAGGGTGTAATGTGATCGATTTTCCTGGATCCTAACAAGAGCATTGCTGAGGCATTTTGTAGTATTTGTAATGGTTTTAAGAGGCATGCGGGAAGGCCGAGAAATAAGGAGTTACAGTAGTCTAGGTTTGAGAAAATTAGAGTTTGCAATACAGTTCTGAAGTCTACCAAAGTTAATAAAGGTTTCAACCGATGTAATATATGTAACTTGGCGTAACCTGTATTAATTAATTTGTTGATGTGTTTTTTCATAGTAAG
The DNA here is from genome assembly GCF_901001135.1 of Rhinatrema bivittatum. Lineage (NCBI taxonomy): Eukaryota > Metazoa > Chordata > Amphibia > Gymnophiona > Rhinatrematidae > Rhinatrema > Rhinatrema bivittatum. The sequence continues at coordinate 244,172,542 of NC_042617.1, forward strand.
GTTCTCATCCAGCTGGATACCTAAATCCCATACTTGATTTGAGGGAGTAATTTGGAAATTACCTAGGTCTAGAGCCAGTGGTTTAGCTATCGAAAAGCTTCTACTTAACCAGAATACTTCAGTTTTTTAGGGTTTAATGTTAGTTTAAGTTGTGATAGTTCCTGCTGTATTGCTTTCATATAGGTTGAAAGTGTCAATACTGTATTTTCTACTGATTTGGAGAATGGAATGTAAAACTGTGTGTTAACATACAGGAAGAATGTAATGCCTAAATCCACCAGTAGTTTGCACAGTGGGATCATATAAATATTGAATAGTGTTGCCAAGAGTGCTGAGCCTTGAGGGACACCTATATTGATATGGAAAGTATCAGATATATGATTGCCCAATTTGACTTGGAATGTTCTATTAGATAAAAAGGAAGAGAACCATTTGAAAACACTGCCTTCAGTTCCAATGATCAACTGCTGGCATAACAGGGTATGGTCCACAATGTCAAAGGCAGCTGTTAAGTCGATTAGCCTGAGAAGATAGGATTTATCAGCATCAAACCCTCGTAACACAGAGTCAGTTAAAGAAAGGAGTAATGTCTCAGTTGAATGATGATTCCTAAATCCAAATTGATTTGGGAAGAGAATATCTTGGTCTTCCAAAACATTTACAAGTTGGGATAATACTGCTTTTTCGAGTATTTTAGATAGAAAAGACAAATTAGATAATGGTAGACAGTTGACCCAATCATCAATTCTTCCAGATTTATTTTTAGGAATCTGCTTTAACCCATGTGGTACAATTCCTTCTAAGAGAGAATGATTGATTAATTAAGGTTGTGAGTGTCGGAGTGATAACATATAGTGTGCTTGTTTCAAGGAATTGGCTGGGATTGGGTCATGTGGGTGAGTAGCAGGCTTAATTATAGCATTGATTTGACTGATTTCAAGATTAGTTACTCTGTCAAAGGTGGACCACTTAACCAGGCCATGTGAATAAGGTGCTTCTGTGGGAGAACAGATAGGGAATTGATTGTTTTAACTAATTGATTTTAACTAAAAAGGATATGGCATATTCATTGCAAGCTGCCTTTGAGAAGTTATAGTTTTTCAAGTTTAACAACTTCAAAGAGCAGTTTAGAATTAAATATTACCCTGTGAATCTGTTTAGCATAGTAATCTTTTGCTTTATTGGTTAGTGCGCGGTATTTTGTTAGGAGAGATTTATATTTTCCTAGGGATTCAGACAATGGGCATTTCTGCTATTGTTTCTTTACTTTTCTAAGGTTCTGTTTAGTGCATCTTAAATTATCATTGTACCAGGGCTTCTTATGTTTAGAGGTATTCCTTTCTTCGTTAAGTTTTCGTCTGGATAGGACTAAGGTTTTCAGCTGTGTCATTGACAATCTGATCCCAGGAATCAAATGCTGAGGGGGCATTGGTTTGAGGTAATTCAGGGAATCTCTTTTCTATTGCTTCTGCAAATACCTCTGTGTCTGTCTTTTTCCTGAAGGTAAAAATACAATTATTATCTATACTTTTATGAGTTGGGTTGAGAGAGGTTATTTTCGCCCTTATTAATTGGTGATCAGACCAGGGTAAACTGGTGCGAGAAATATTGATTAGACAGTTACTGGTATTGGCAAATATTAGGTCTAGAATATGTCCCGCTTTGAGTAGCTTTGGAAACAAATTTGGACCATTCCAAAGCTTCCAACATCTCTAGAAACATTTCACAGGCTGCAGTTCTTGGTGCTGTATCTACTTGGAGGTTAAAGTCTCCTACAATTAAGGTAGATTCTGGTGATGGGAACACCTTAGCGAATAATTCAGTAAGTGGTGAGCAATCTTTTTTTAGTGTACCTGGAGGACAATAGACCAGTCCTATGTTTAGTTGAAGAGATTTTAGAATTGCTACTTCATAGGGAGGCTTGATCTCTACTTTGTAAGTTACTAGCTTAAGTTCTTTTTTTTACAAATTATTAATAAACCCCCATCTTTTCATTTAGGTCTAGGAAAATGAAATACCTCATAATTAGGGTGGGAAATTTGGTTTAAGAGAACATTACCTTTTGTCATTCAGCCAGGTTTTAGAGATGCAAAAAGTAGTTTAGTGTCAATCCTCTAGCAGGTCATTGATCAAAGAGATTTTTTATTGACAGATATAGAACATTTAATAGAAGCAGAGTAAACATTAAGCAGGAGGAGATAGCGGAAGAGTTAGTACTTATTGTAGGGAAGACCAAGTTTGTGATCCTTCTTTCTTGAGGCACTCTTTAGCTCTCCATACAGATCCCGTCCTAGCAAAAGCTCAGTGAAGCACATCTGATCCATGATTGTCGCAATTATGTTCAGGGTTCAGTGGATTTAAAGCAGTTCAAGTCTGCACGAAGGGGTGCACAAAAGGGCAAGCTCCTTTGTCGCACGCCTTCATGTGTGAGCCCCATGGCGCAAGTGCCTTTGGTGTCGCTGCTGTGGTGTTCTTGTTGGTACTCTGGTGACTCCCTCCTTGTTCCGGGGGGAGGGAGCTCTTCAGTGTGTCCTCTGCCTCGCTGCTGCCAGTTCCAGTTGATGGGGGCTGGCAGAGAAGGCCAGGGAGGCTGCACAACCTGAAGGCCCTGTCATCACCACCATGGTGTTCTTGTGGTGAGCGGGCTGCGGGCAGACAGCCAACGTGGCATCGGCGACTCCCTCCTCGTTCCAAGGGGAGGTGGGGAACTCTTCAGCGCATCGTCCGCCTCACTACTGCTGGTTTTGGTTGATGGGGGCTGGCAGAGAAGGACAGGCAGGCCACACACCTTGCAGGCCCGTCGCTGCCACTGTATTTTTGGTGGGTGGGCAGCTGACGCGGCGCCAGCGACACCTTCCTCATTCCGGGGGAGGGAGGGGGAAACTCTTCACCCTGTTCTTCACCTCACTGATGCAGGTTCTGGTTGATGGTGGCCAGTAGAGCAGGCCGAGCACCCCACAGGCCCTGTTGCTGCTGCCGCAGTGTTGTTGCATCTACAGAGTAAAAAGACACTTTTTTTTTTTCATTTTCTATCCATCATCTATCCCTAGATCGCACATCAGAATTGAGCCAATAAATAATTTTGTGTAAATAACTAAGAAATAATGCATACACCTAGATTATGCATTTTTGGCCTGCCATTAACTGTAAGAGGTAACTTGGCTATAAGACATTACAAGAATAACTCCTAAGGGCCCTATATAGAATAAATTTAAAAAAAAAAAAAAAAGAACTGGCCAATTTTAGCTACCCAGCAAAACTATTTTTAAAATTGTTTAACAGCATTACATCAATTTAAGAAAATGGAAACAAGATCTTATTCAGATGATATTTAACATCGCAATGATTATAGAAAATATGCTCACAGATGTAAGTTAACTGTTGGAAACTAATACAGAATAAAAAGACCATAAAGCATAAATAGAAATGTGCAGACAAAAACAGAATTGGAAGTCGCAACAAGCCATATGCTGTATGCAGTGCAGCATGACCACTCATACAATATCAAAATCAAGAAATAGAAATCATAATAGTAAAACCATACTAATAAAAAAAAAATTCAAAACATCCGATGAATAAAACATCCAATAATTAAAAAGTTATACATTTTCCAAAACACCAATAAAATATTTCAACATCTAATAACACCCAATAATACCCAATAATACTAGGGATGTGAATCGTGTGATCGATCGTCTTAACTATCGATTTTGGCTGAGGGGGGGGAAATCTGATCATCATGGGTTTTTTTGGTTAAAAAATCGTTTTATCGGGGGAGGGGAAGGGCGGGAAAACAGGCACACCAAAACAACCCTAAAACCCACCCCGACCCTTTAAAACAAATCCCCCACCCTCCTGAATCCCCCCAAAATGTTTTAAATTACCTGGATTCCAGTGGGGGGGTCCCGGCACGATCTCCCGCTCTCGGGCCACGGCTGCGTTAATAGAAATGGCGCCGGTGGCCCTTTGCCCTTAGCATGTGACAGGGCAAAGGTAAAGCCGGCGCCATTTTGGTTCCTGGCACCCGACGTCACGAGTGCAGGAGATCGCTCCCGGACCCCCGCTGGACCCCCAGGGACTTTTGGCCAGCTTGGGGGGGCCTCCTGACCCCCACAAGACTTGCCAAAAGTCCAGCGGGGGTCCGGGAGCAACCTCCTGCATGCGGGCCGTATTGCCAATATTCAAAATGGCGCCGGCGCTACCTTTGCCCTCACTATGTCATACGGGCCGACGTCGCCCATATGACATAGTGAGGGCAAAGGTAGCGCCGGCGCCATCTTGAATATTGGCAATACGGCCTGCGTGCAGGAGGTCGCTCCCGGACCCCCGCTGGACTTTTGGCATCTTGTGGGGGTCAGGAGGCCCCCCCAAGCTGGCCAAAAGTCCCTGGGGGTCCAGCGGGGGTCCGGGAGCGATCTCCTGCACTCGTGACGTCGGATGCCAGGAACCAAAATGGCGCCGGCGCTACCTTTGCCCTGTCACATGGTAAGGGCAAAGGGCCACCGGCGCCATTTCTATTAACGCAACCGTGGCCCGAGAGCGGGAGATCGCACCGGGACCCCCCCACCCACTGGACCCCAGGTAATTTAAAACATTTTGGGGGGGTTCGGGAGGGTGGGGGATTTGTTTTAAAGGGTCGGGGTGGGTTTTAGGGTTGTTTTGGTGTGCCGGTTTTCCCGCCCTCCCCCGATTTACGATTTTTTTGACGATAAATCGGGGGAATTGCTATTGTATCTCGGCTCTAACGATTTTTGACAATTTAAAATATATCTGACGATTGTTTTAAATTGTCAAAAAATGATTCACATCCCTAATAAATACATCTCCTATTCTCCTTAAGTGTGATATTTTGATTTCCAGTCACCCTGAGATTGCCATGGATTGGGGGAGGTGGGGCCACACAAACATTCTTCTCACACATTCCCTCTCTCATATACAAGTCCATGCTCTCTTGCATATTCTCTCTCTCTTTCTCATCTTCACACAAACGTACTTCCTGTTCATCCATTCAGACCAATCCAGGCAGCAAAGTGGGTTATGCATGCCAACTAGCAGATGGAGATAGATGTCACCTCTGGTGCTGACATCAGCCTGCCAGTATTCTCATTCTCTAGTAAATGGTTGAAAAGCATTCCATGCTGTGGACCTGGGCCTGTTAGGCTGGTCAAGGAAGCTTCGGGGCTCCAAAGTGAAAGATTCAGGTTCTCCCACCTTCAATAGAGCAGTCTCCCTACCTAATTTTTCAATCATTGAAAGGAGATATAAGCAAGAGACTGACTCCAAAGGTGATAGTAGGTACTCCCTTCCTTCCTCTGAGCAAGTTAGTACTAGTAGTTTTGCGGGTGCATATTCTCATGCACTCTGCTTCTCCCTACTCCTTGAATTCTTCCTCCCTTTTTTACTTTTGGGAACGGTTTCTTTAAGGGACTAATAAAGACAAAAAAATAAGGCAGCTCTGTGCTCGGAGGATCTGCTTAGGGGTGGTATGCCACAGCAGTGATTGAATTTGGTTTCCAGCCTTGGGAAACAGCATTGGGATGTGCCCTAGTACATTTGGGGGAGTTAGAGCACATTTTTTCTGGGAATCACATTGTTTGTGCAGCAGCCCGACATGAGTAAGATGGCACCAGCAGGGAAGCACAGGAGAAACAGTTCTATGCACTGCTTACATTATAAGGAAAGTGCAGTCAGGCAACACATCCCAGGTTTGTAAGGCCTGCTTCATGGCCCAGGATGAGTTACAAAACCATGATTTCTTGGCAGTTGGTGACTGTGGCACAGGGGAAACCTCGGGAAGAGAGTGTGCAGTGCAGGAAGGCTCGGTGGCCTTGTTACAGTCACAGGGTGATGGAGGTGAGTTTCAATGCCTCCTCTGAATACTGAGTATAAGTTGGATTTGGCTATAGGTTCAAGGGCAGTTGCTACTGTAACAACTGAGGAGATTTTGAAGGATTTGCATGCCTTTTATGTGGAGTAGGATGCAGTTCCTGGAGCTCTTCCAGTGTCCCGTGCAACTATAGTTCCTGCTCCTTCAGTCCCAGGTTCCTGGGGGCAGAAGAGGTTAAGGGCGGTGGCAGTAAAGGGGGACCTGAGGAGGGTTTATCTCTTTAAGATTCCCTGGAGGGGTTTAAAAATGTCCTTTGTAGTGATAGTGAAGGGGACTTGGATGATGGTGAGGTCCCTTCTGAGAGAGTGGATCACACTTCCATGCTACGCCTCTTTCACAAGGATGAGTTAACATCCCTCATATCTCAGTCTCTGCACACACTGCAAATCGTATATAGGAAGAAAAGCTCTGATTTCTAACACTATCTCCCTTTATATACCGACATTCGTTTGCACATCACATCTGTTTACTTATTATTTACCAGTGACTCTCCTGTTCTTTATTAGAAAAATTACCCAACTGTCTGAAAAAAAACAAATCTCTTTATTTATAGGTTACACGGGACTAAGCTTAACACTTCGTCAGGCAATACACACACAGCCGTTTAGAGAGACAGACTATAATAAAAATAATAGTTACAAAAGCATAATTGACATCCAGTGCTTATCCAATTACCATTAATATCTGCTGGTCTCACCTCTCTTTAGTCGAGACTTTCTTTTGAATGCTAATGAGCTCTACCTTACTAACCTACGGGGTAGGAAATGGAGCCCAGATTTTTACCATGCAACTGGCAGTAGCTTACATTCTTGGGCTGGTCGGGAGGTCTCTCCCTTCACTGGTCTCCAGCACAGATGCAGAGAGGACAGTCACGGTCACCGAAGCGACAGACTGTTCAAATCTCAAGTTTCTTAAACCTTGTCTCTGCAAGTCTCCTCAACCCAGGATGCATGGGGGCAAAGCAGGGGTAGAAAGCCACAGCACTCAGATGGGCCGCTTCCTTCTCTTCAGATGGGTAACGATGGATAGCCAAGAGTGCTGTTAGCTTGCCTCTTTTCAAGGGGTCACCTATGCATAATTCAGCAGCCCATGCATAGTCAGATGAATGCATAATTAAGGCTTCTAATTAGCAGAGCTTCCTGCTCTTTTACCAGTTTCTTTGCTGTGGAGTTCAACAAGCGGTCAGTTCTGATGAATGACAGTTACACAGAGTGGCACAATAAGTACTTGGGGGCCTGTGTTGAAGTTGACACTTCAAGATGAAAACATTAAGGTCGGTGATTATGGCTCTTCAGAAAGGAGAATTTCTGACATCCATGGATTTAACAGAGGCATAACTGCACATTCCAGTCTGAAAGGAATATCAACATTTTCTGAAATTCTAGTATTAGACCGATATTTTCAGTTTCAGGCCCTGACATGTCTCCAAGGACTTTCTCATGGTGATGGTGGTGGTGGCAACGACACTGCTTAAGGAAGGTATTTTAGTACACCCATATCTGGATTATTAGCTAATAAGAGTGAAGTCCTTTCAGGAGAGCATTTTCGCCTACCAGCAAGTGATCCAGATGTTACAGGACTTGGGTGGATTGTCAGTTTTTCAAAGAGCAATTTTCTGAAATTCATAGTATTAGGCCAACATTTTCAGTTTCAGGCCCTGACATTTGTTTTGGCCATGTCTCCAAGGACCTTTTCAAAGTGATGGTGATTGTGGCAGCAACGCTGCACAAGGAAGATATTTTAGTACACCTATGTCTGGATTAATAACTAATAAGAGCGAAGTCCTTTCAGGAGAGCATTACGGCCTCCCTGCAAGTGATCCAGATATTACAGGACTTGGGTGGATTGTCAATTTTTCAAAGAGCAATCTTCAGTAATTTCTACTTCCTTGGCTTATCTGCAGGTTTGGAGTGTTTTCAAGGATTGGTGTTCTGGGCATCTGTGTTTTCCTGTCTTGATATTGATCTCTTTCATCTTGGAATTTTTTGCAAGTTGGTCTCTCCAAGGGCTTGGCTCTTAATACTTTGAAGAAGGTACAAGTGGTGGCTCTCTTGCTATAGAGGTCGCATTCAGGGGAGATTTCTGGCTTCTCATCCAGATATTTCTCTGTTTTTGAGAGGTATTAAGCATATTCACATACCCCCTCTCCCAGACCCTCAAGAGCTTAGTCCCCCCCCCCCCCCAAAACCCTTAAATATATTCAGCATTTTTTCCTATAACCTGTTATCTTTACAGTTATTAAAATTATAGTTCATGGTTCCTATTTTCTGCCTTCCTCTAATCCCATTACTCCTTACTGTTCTTCGCTTTATTCCTCCTGCTATTAAATTCTGCTTTATTGTTTAAAGTGTTAAAATGTAACTTCCTTTCTTGCTTCAGATGTTGTCACTGTAAACCGATGTGATGTGCAAACAAATGTCGGTATATAAAAGCGTTAAATAAAATAAAAATAAATATTTGTCTTCCCTTTCAGATTCCAGTTCCATCTTGGGAACTGAACTTTGTTTTGTCCTTCTTGGCGGCACCATAGTTTGCTACTCTTATGGCTATTTCCGTGTGTCCGCTGATGTTAAATGAGGTTTTTCTGGTTGCTATTTGTTTAGCCCAGAGGATTTTGGAGTTGCAGATGCTTTTTTTTTGCTAGGAACTAGTCTTATTGATGATAAAAGAGCAATTTCAGATTCATAAGGTTCCTTCCTTTCTGCTAAAAGTGGTTTTGGAATTTCATCTGAAAAGTCAGTTTCTTTGCAGTCATTTCATAGATATCTCAAGATTACCAGCACCTTCAGGTGTTCCAGTCCTCTTTGTTCACTATGGAGGAGTGCAGAAAGGTGAAGTGTCTTCTAGAGCAAAAGTGGTACGCTGGGTTAAAGAGTTGATACCTCAGCTTATGTGGAGCAGGTGCAAGCTCATTTCACAAGGGGGCAAGCAATTTCATGGGCAAAGTTGCAGTTGGTTTCTCCATTGGAGATCTGCAAAGCTGTGACTTGGTCATCTTTGCATACTTTTGTGAAGCATTACCAGCTGGATGTCAGGGCTAGAGAGGAAGCTGCTTTCACTTTGGTAGTATTGCAAGGGGATTGGGCAGTGTCCCACCTTGTTAAGGAGTACCTTGAGTATATCCCACCTGTGCTGTCTGAACTGGTCTGACTGTATGAAAAGGAAAGTGAATTACTTCTTACCTGACAATTTCCTTTCCTCAAATACAGTTGGACCAGTCCAGGACGCTCCCTATGTTGCCAGTATTTATCAGTGTAATTTTATATTCTATGCTGTCCTTAGAATGACCTTTCAGGCATGGATATGGAGTTCAGTAGCAAAATGGCTATTGATACTTCTTTGCATATCAGTCCGTTTCTTGTTCACTGTTGTGGAGAGTTTTTATTTGTTTCTGCTTCCTCTCGTCTTCTGGAAGTCCACTGGTTAACTATCAAACAACAACAAATAAACAAGTGTAACCTCTGGGTGGGACGGATCCTTTAGCTAGCACCCAGGGGCACATAGAAAAGAAAGATGGGGATGGACCCTTTCTCCTCAAAACTCCTTTAATGTCTCTCTTTCACCCCATAGCTTAAACTGAGTCCCAAGATTCCAATGTGGGAAAGAACAATAGTTCTACTACCCTGCTTTCTGCAACACAAGCCCCTTCTCCATACTCCATACACAGCACTAAAAATTATCAATGTCCTTGGTCCAATAATCACACTGAGAAGAATGGTGGTCTCCATTTATTTTTTTTTATTTTTTTATTTTTTTACTGATAGTTGATTAGATGACTGGTATTTACAGCTCCAATTCATTTCTCAAGCAAAGTCAATAAATAAGACTGCAGAAAGATTAATAAATTTGTGACTCCATTTCTTTAGCAAAGTCTCTACTTTTCTGTGGAAGCACTGTATTTATACTGAATTCCTTCTTCCTAATTACTCCAAATTTCCAGATTTATCAGATTAAAGTTAGTTCAATCCTCCTTTAAGCCCCAATTATATTCTCATCTCTTCCCATAGAAGGTGGTTAGAAAACAGTCCCAATATTTTATCAGAATTTAGCCCCAGGTTTAATTCATTTCGTAAATCCTCTTGAATCCTTTAACTCCTTAGGCAGCACTTGGTGGGCACTTTACTCTCCGTTGTATTTTACTTAAGATAGCCACAACAAAGTTCTTGTTACCTTTACTTTGTATTCTCTAGTTTCCTACTCTTTGTGCGTATGGGTTCTGGTATGGATCCATTCTCTTCCTCCTGGGTGGAATTTTTCCAGGGCTTGCAGGCTTTTCTACAGGGGTGTCCAGTGGAGGTGAAGCACCAAGAAGGGGTTGCTTTCTTGGGCTTCCTCCTTGCCATTCACTTTGGGCAAGCGCCGCAGGGAGACTGCCCTTGGAGATGTTTAAGGGGATGCAGATCATGACACGTCAGAAGATTTCAATGGGGACTTGGCTTTCTAACCTTTGGAAGAGGGAAAAATTCCACCTGCTTTGGAGCCACATTGAACTCTATTCAGTTTTATTTCACAGAAAAGAGTTGCCGCATCTGTCGCAGATCCTGAAGACACTAAGAGTGGACAGGGGTGATGCCTCGGACTCACAAAAGAAAGATCCCATTTTGGTCACATTACACAAAGTGTGTCCTGTTTCTTTCCTGTCCTAGAACCAATTCAAGAGTTAATTGATCCTGAATGGAACGCCTCAGAGGCATGTTTTAAAGGGGGTCGTGCTTTGGCGAGTTTGTACCCTTTGGATCAGAAGGCAAGGGAACAGTTGCAATTCACAAAGGTTGATGCCTTGGTATGTGCTGTTACTAAGTGAATCACTATAATGGTTGAAAGAGGGGCAGCTCTAAAGGATGCTCTGGATAGGAGAATTGAGGCCATCCTTAAATAGGCTTTTATAACCATGGCAATGAATTTGCAGATTGCTTCTTGTTGCTGCCTGGTGGCTTGGGCTGGTTTGCGTGTTTCTCAGGAGACCCAAGGAGCAGGGTCTGATAGAAGTCAGTGATGGATCTGGGCGCTGCATTTTGAGCTGATGTGGGCTGTGACTTGGTATGGACAGCCGCTAGAGGAGTGGCTTCTGTGATAGCAGCTAGGCACCAGTTAGGGCTGTAAAATTGGTCAGCAGACATTTCCAAGTCCAATCTCACAAGGTTACCCTTTAAGGGTTCTCTCTTATTCAGAAGTGAGTTGGAGAAAATGACGAATAGATGGGGCAAATCCAAGATTCCTTGATTGCAGAGGATAGGAAAGCAGCATCACATTCTTTTGGGGCAAGAGGCCGCTCCAGGGATTCCCACTGGTTTTGTCCTTAAAGAGGAGCAGCTGCTCAAAATCTCATCCATTTGGAAGAGCTCAGTTCTTTCGGCCTATGAAGCCTAATAAGGATGCGGGCTCTGGCACCGGAGCATCTCGATCTTCGCAATGAAGGTGTGGGGGCTCACCTACTGAATCAGGAGATAGGCAGTCGTCTATCTCACTTTTATCAAAGGTGGAACCAGATTATGACAGACCAGTGGGTCCTGGAGGTGGTAAGGGACAGTTATGCTCTAGAGTTTCTCCAAATTCCCCTGGACGCATTTATGGTCTCTTCATGCAACTCTCTATTGAAGAGAGTGGCAGTGGAGACTACGTAATTCCAGTTCCCAGATCACAAGAAAATACGGGGCGCTATTGCATTAATTTGTTCCCAAGAAGGAAGAGGGGTTCTTTCAACCCGTCCTGGATCTGATGGACTCAATTGGCATTTGCATGTGACTCACTTCAGGATAGAAACTCTGCGCTCTGTAATTTTAGTAGTACAAAACGGGAGATTTCTCATGTTTCTCAATCTGATGGAGGCCTATTTCCATATTCCCAGTTGACAGGAACATAATTTCCTATGTTTCGCCATTCTGGGCCCAGAACCTTCTCCAAGGTCATGGTGGTAGCAGCATTTCTGCGCAAGGAGGGCATTCTGGTCCATCCGCATCTGAACGATTAGATGATTTGGGCCAAGAGTGCAGAAACGTTATTTGGCATCTTGCAAGGTGATTTCTTTGCTTCAGGAACTAGGCGGGGAGGTAAACTTAGCCAATAGCCGTTTACAGCCATCTCAGACCCTAGAGTACCTCTGGTGTGATTTGATATAGACCAGGATAGTGTGTTTCTTCCAAAGAGCTGCATTCAGAAATGTATTTATTTATTTTTCATTTCTTATAAACCGCTCAACAGATACCAGATCTGGCCAGAAAGGTTTACAACAAAATACAATCAGGATGTATAGATTCTAAAACAAATAAGAACAAATGAAACAAAAATGCAATATACTTAAAATAGAACAGAATACTTTAACCCCAGATATCTTTGCTGTTCACAAATTGTATCCTGCCTGGGCTAAGATGGAAAAAGCCAGGTCTTAACCTTTTTTCTAAAGGTAAGGAAATTTTGCTCCAATCTCACCTCCAATGGAGACGAGTTCCACAGCTCTGGGCCACTAACTGAGAACATCCATTTCCTGATTTAGACTTTATATATATCCTGTCTTGAGGGAACTAACACCAGCGCTGCTGATTTTGAGTGAAGATTACAGGTGGAAACATAACCCTTAATCTTGTCCTGAAGATAACCTGGACCCCCTCTGTTCAATGCCTTATATATCAAGATCATGAGTTTAAAAATTAGTTGCTCAAGTGCAGATCTTGAAATGGACTATTCACCAGATGGTGTGGTCTTATCTGCAGGTGCTCAGATCTATGATGGCCATGTTGGAAGTAGTTCCCTGGGCAAAGGTGCACGTGATTCCCCTTCAGCATGTGTTGCTCTCCCGGTGGAATCCACAGTCACAGGAGTAAACAGTGAGACTCCAATTGCCATTGGAAGTGAGTGTTCAGCAGCAGTGGTGGTTACAAATGGATCAACTGAGGAGGAGGGTACTCTTGGAGACACCAGACTGGTTGGTGCTTATGACAGATGCGAGCCTTCTGGGGGGAGGGGGTTCACAGTCAGTGGCACTAAGTCAGTGGAATGCCGAGGAGCGGCAGTGGATCATCAATTGTTTGGAAGCACATGTGATTTGATTGGTATGTTTACGGTTCACCAAGCGGCTAGAAGCTCGAGCGGTAAGGATAATGTCAGACAATGCCATGACAGTGGCCTACATCAATTATCAGGGCAGAACCAGAAGTCAACAGATGTCTGTGGAGGTAGATGCGCTCATGGTGTGGGCAGAGCAACATCTTCAGGACCTATCTGCCTCCTACATTGCCAGGAAGGATAATGTTCAAACCAATTTCCTCAGCATACAGGTCTTGGACCCGGGAGAGTGAGAGCGGGCGAACAAGGCCTTTCACCTCATAGTGGAATGTTGGGGGTCAGTTATGCCTAGATTTACTTACCTTCTCCAAAAATTTATTTGGATGAATCGCGTGAAAGATTATTTTACGTTCAGGGCCCTCTCCTCTGGAATGCCATTCCATTCATATTAAAGGAAGAGATTTCTGTGTTAAAATTCAGGAAATTGTTGAAAACGTACTTGTTTACTCAGGCATTTGGTGGTGTATGATATTGAGTGAGCACTTGAATCCTTCAGGGTATGATTTTATAAGCAGGTATTATAATTTTTATAATTTTTATGATTTTATTTTTATTAGTTTGTTAATATTCATTTGATTTATGTATGTTTCTTGTAAACCGCTTAGAAATTCTTGGTTTGCGGTTTATACATTTTTAAATAAAATAAATAAATGTGAAGGTACCATGGTTCTTCAGTTGCAGAAGAGATCTGAGAGCACTAGGAATCGATGCTCTCTTCCAGGTATGGCCATGGAGCAGGATGTTATACGCCTTTCTGCCTTTGCCAATGATTGGCAGGGTGATTCGGAAGATTGCAGTTCAGACCGAGACCATACTTCAGGTGGCCTGGGATTGGCCCCAGAGGCCATCATATGCCGACCTTCAGCGACTACTAAGTGGTCAGTACTCTTACTGCCACTCAGTAAAGATCTCTTGCTTCAGGGGCCAATACTGCATGACAGTCCGGGTTGGTTTTATCTTTTGGTTTGGCTCTTGAGAGGGCTTAGTTGCTGAAATGTGCTTATTCCTTGCAGTGATTTCCACTTTGCTTCAGGTCAGGAAGATTTTTACATCTCTAGCTTATATTAGGGTTTGGGGAGTGTTCAAGAACTAGTGTAGTGTGCAAGGTTCTTACCCTCTTAAAGTTGAAATTCCACTGATAATGGAATTTTTGCAGGAAGGTTTAGTTAAAGGCTTGGTTTTAAACACTCTGAAGGTGCAGGTAGCAGCTCTCACTTGATATAATGTTAGACCCTTGTCTTCTCAACAGATGTGTCCAAGTTCTTGAAGGGAGTCAAGCATCTTGGTCCTCCCGTGCATCTATCAGTGCCTTTTTGAGACCTTAATCTCATATTACGTTTTTTGGTTTTTTTTGACGGGTCTTACATTTTGGTCACTGCGTACTCTCTGTGCGGCTGCTTACCTTAAACTGTTTTTCTAGTGGAGATCTGTTTGGCAAGGTGAATTTCCAAGCTACAGGCTCGCTCTTGCTGTGAGCCATTTCTGCGAATGACTCCAGGGGCGGTACAACTTAGAACTGTACCTTCCTTTTTAACAAAAGTGGTTTTGGAGTTTCATTTGAATCAGTTTTATTTCCATGCCCACTCTGGACAGGGATAGAGATGAGCGGGATTATCATTTGTTGCATGCCTTGCATGTCAAGTAGCATCTGGTATGGTACTTAAAGGTTACTTGCTCTGTGAGGAAGACTGATTATCTGTCTGTGTTCTATGGTGGAGATAAGCAAGGGGATCTGATGACACAGACAATGATAGCCCATTGGGTGAAGGAAGTCATCACGGCTGCATATGTGGATATACCATTACTAGACAGGTCAAGGTACATTCCCCTAGAGCTCAGGCAGTCTCATGAGTGGGGATTCGATTGTCTCCTATTGAGATTTGCTCAGCAGCAACTTGGTCATCTTTACATACCTTTCTCCAGTCATTACCGCTTAGACATTAGGGCTCAGGAGGATGCGGTTTCCGCAAGTGCAGTGTTGACGGGACCACAGTCAGCCTCCCTCCCTATTCGGGAATAGCTTTGCTACATCCCACTGGTGTAGATTGGCCTGCCTGAGTGCTGAGGAAGGAGAAATTACTATTTACCTAATAATTTCCTTTCCTCTAAGGAAGGCACCCTGGATTGCCTACTTGCTTTTAGTTCATCCTTTATATATGAATGATGCAGTGTGTTATTTCTTTTGATTTGTTTAATGAACTAGGTAAGTGAAAGAACCAACCCCTAAGATGTTAAATTTTTTGATGAGCTCAGCATTTCTCGGTTGGTTGTGAGCATGAGTGGTTAGCGGTTATTAATCATATTCAAGTACAAATAGTTTGTCCATAGTTTGGCTTTTCTAGAGACACTGGCAGACTGATGTTGGGGCAGGCTATGTTAGTGATGTCAGCAAGTCCGTTTTACTCAGTCTCCTTCTGCTGGTAGGAGTACACAACCTACTGATGTGGATTGGCCTACCTTCCTTAGCGGCAAGGAAATTATAAGGTAAGTAGTAATTTCTCCATTTATCTTCCTGCCCACCCCCAAAAATGCTCAACAAATGTTATGATCAACTCTATCACAATAATAATAATGAAATAAAGACATGTACTAAGTTGAACTAAAACATTTGTCACATTTTGGTACCCACAAATAGACATTAAGTCATGTTAATTCAAAAACTGTGGAGTAACTGAGGTCTTTGGGAATATATTTTCTAGGTCAGACACTTTGAAAGTCCGTACTTGGTGTATCATGAAAAAATGAAGACCAGCCGTGTGTTTGTGCGGGACTGCAGCATGGTGTCTGTCTACCCTCTGGTGCTATTCAGTGGAGGACAAGTGAACATTGAGCTGAACAAGGGGAAGTTTGTCGTTTCACTGGACAGTGGATGGATCCGCTTTGTAGCGGCCTCACATCAGGTAATGACTAGCATAAGAACATAAAATTCAAGCCCAGTATCCTGTTTCCCAATAGTGGCCAATCCAGGTCATAAGTACATGGCAAAATCCCAAAAAGGAAATACAGTTGTGCTCATACGTTTACATGCCCTTGTCAGAATTTGAAAGATGTGTAGCATTTTAAGAAAATGAGTGATCAGACAAAACATGTCTGTTATTTTTAATGTTTCAAATTAAACTATTTTATACATCATGGAATAGCATAATCATTAAACAAACCATAGCAATAAAGGAAATAATAAAATGATTCTGTTTAAAAGTTTACATACCCTTGAATGCTTCGGCTGATATTATACACTTAAGTTAACACATAGAGGTTGAGATGGCAATGAAAGGTAGGTATCCACATCTGTGCCTTGTTTGATTATAATTAGTGTCTGTATAAATAGACAATGAGTTTCTTAGCTCTTGAGAAATCCTTGTGCATTTCATCAAGGGCTGCGCTGTCTTTGGTTACTGAGGCATGAGGAAAGTAAAAGAAATGTCAAAGGATCTGTGAGCAAAAGTAGTTCAACTTTATAAATCAGGAAAATGATATAAAAAGATATCCAACGATTTGAAAATGCCAATCAGTACTGTTCAAACTCTGATCAAGAAGTGGAAAATTATGGGTTTGGATAATACCAAGCCAGACCAAAAAAGATTTGACACAACTGGAAGGAAAATTTGGTGGGATGTAAAAAAAAACCCACAAGCAACTTCTAGTGAAATACAGATTTCTCTGAAACAATGTGGTGTGGGTGTTTCAGCAAGCACAATAAGGAGATACTTGAACAAAAATGGGCTGTATGGTAGAGTTGCCAGAAAAAAGCCATTGCTGTACAAATGCCACAAAATAGCCAGCTTACAGTATGCCAAACAGCACCTAGAGAAGCCTCAAATTTCTGGAGCAAAATAATTTGGAATGATGAGACCAACATTGAACCTAATGGTCACAACCATAAACGCTATGTTTGGAGAAGAGTCAACACCATCTCTATCGTGAAGCATGGAGATGGATCTCTGCTGTTTTGGGAGTGTGATCTACAGGGAATTTAGTGAAAATTGATGATAGGATGAATGCAGCATCTTATCAGAAAATATTGGAGGAGAATGTGCATTCATCAGCCAGGAAGCTGCGCATGGGGCGCACTCGGACTTTCCAATATGACAATGATTTGAAACATAAGGCCAAGTCAACCCTTCAGTGGCTGCAACAGAAGAAAGTGAAGGTTCTGGAGTAGTCATCACAGTCTCCTGAACTCAACATCATTAAGCCACTTTGGGGAGAATTCAAACAAGCAGTTCATGCTAGACAACCAAATAATTTACAAGATCTGGAGGCTTTTTGCCAAGAGGAATGGGCAGCTTTAGTGCATGAGAAAATAAAGGGCCTCATTCACAGTTATCACAAAAGACTGCAAGTTGTCATTGATGCAAAAGGGGACAATACACATTATTAAGAACTAAGGGTATGTAAACTTTTGAACAGGACCATTTTATTATTTCCTTTATTGCTATGGTTTATTTAATGATTGTGCGATTATGAGATGCATAAAATAGTTTAATATGAAACCCAGTAAAAATAAGACATGTTTTGTCTGATCACTAAATTCTTAAAATGCTACACATCTTACAAATTCTGCCAGGGGTATGTAAATTTATGAGCACAATTGTATATCCCATGCTGCTTATGCCCAGGAATAAGCAGTGGCTTTCCCTAAGTCTACCTGGTTTGTAGACTTTTCCTCCAGGGAATTGTCCAAATGTTTTGGGGGTTTTTAAACCTAGCTACACTGTCTTTTAGCACATCCTCTGGCAATGAATTCCAATTTGCTCTTGGATTGCTTGATTCCTGGTGTATGATGCACATGCAAAAGTACAACCCATAGGAGATGATTGTATCTTTTCTCTTTAGAAATTGCAGTTGAGCCTGAAAAGGAGCAAATAACACACAGTTGACAAAACAGCCTTTTTTTTCGACAAGGAGGTAGGGGATCCCCTGCAGGCACCTTTTTTTTTTTTTTTTTTTGCCTACAAAGAGGGAGTACAGATGGGCCATAGGTGCTCTTCTGTATTAAAAAAAAAATAGTTGGGAGAAAGAGAGGGTGCATAATTGGGCCGTTGACACTTTAGATTTTTGTATCTTACATGCAGAAAGGAGAGAGGGTGGACTGATAAGGGTTGTGAATGTTGTTTTTAGAATTGACATTGGCAGGAAAGGTGGGTGAATTAATGCGACAATAGGGCATTTTTAACTTAATATTACAGTCAGGAAGGAAGAAGAATAGGAGAAGAGCTGTCAGACCTTCCTCTCTTCCCCACTCACTTTTTTAAAAGCAGGAGGAAGAGTTGAGGATCTAAGCAGATTTAAGGCTGCCTTGGCAGCACCTAGATTTGGCTGCCCAAATTAGGTACCTAATGCTGATTTCCAGTGCTAGGTACCTAACTTCCTTTTCCTGACATGATCCCCCCTCCAGCCATATCCATTTTTTGGCTTAAAAGTTTAGATGTTGAACTCTTCCAATTTTCAAATGAGCCAATTTACGTGTCTAACTTCCAAATACGGTTACCTAAGCCCTTTGAAAATCAGGCTTGTAGTATCACAATTGTAAGCACATCAGTCAGTCTGATCTCTCAAACCCTGACAGTGTCCTTGTTAAACAGACAATCTTTGGGGGACTTGAGCAGTAATATTTCCTTGTTTTTCTTTTTTTTTTTAATTATTTATAACAAGCACAGAGCAAAACAAAGAAAAATAACCTTCCTCTGCATTCAGACAAGCCAGTCCACACCAGTGGGTTATGCACTCCTAGCAGCAGATGGAGACAACGTAAAACTGACTCGCTGAATTCACTGACATATAGCCCTTCCCTGACAGTCTGCCTGTATTATCCATCTCCAGCAGATGATAGATATACAGCTCCCTTGTGGAACATGCTTATAAAAAACAAAAAAAAAACAGGGAAAGTATCCTGTTTCTTTCTCCTTGTGGAGGTAGTTCAAGAGTTGATTGATCTTGGGTGAAACGCCCTGGAAGCAAGTTTTAAAGGGAAGGGGAGGGGGCGGGCTTTGGCAAGTTTATACCCCTTGCATCTGAAGGCAAAGGAACAGTTGCGATTCCCGAAGATTGATGCCTTGGTGTGCACTGTTACTAAACGAACCACCATACCGGTTGAAGAAGGAGCACTTTTAAAGGATGCTCAGGATAGGAGAATTGAGGCCATCTTTAAACAGGCTTTTGAGGCCATGGCAATGAATGTGCAAATTGCTTTTTGCTTGTGCCTGGTGGCTTGGGATGGTTTGCATCTTTCTCAGGAGACCCAAGGAACAGGGTCTGATAGCACGTCAGTGATGGAAATGGGAGCCAAATTTTTAATTGATGCAGGTCATGACTTGGCACAGATGGCTGTTAGAGAAGTTGCTTCTGTGATACCTGCCTTCCTTTGAGGAAAGGAAATTATCAAGTAAGTAGTAATTTCTCCATTTGAGGCACTAATATAATGCAGTCCAGCTGAGAGCAAAAACAATATGCACAAATCAGTAAAAAGAAGCATACTACAACCAGTAGTAGAAAGTATAGCAAAATCACTCCACAACATACCAAAAGGTTATAGAAGGTCAACAGTCTATGGTTCATCTACACCAATTCCGATAGTAGTCCCATATCTGGTTATAATCCTCTGATCTATCTTTGAGCATATATATATTTTTTTCCATAGAGGCAATCTCGGCCACAAAATTTGGAAGTTGTGGCATATAAGCATTTTTAAATAAATAAATATGATCCCAGTGATCCAGAAAGGGAGCTGACTTCCAAAAAAAAAACAAAAAACCTGTGGTTATCTGGGCTGCATGTAAAAAATGAGACCAATTTTCTCCCTTTAGCAGATAAAACTTCCCTCTCCCTATCAAGTACATAAGATGTAGCCAAGATAAAAGACTAATGAAGAATAGTCTGCAGCATGCTCTGGATCTCTTTCCAAAATAGTTGTACAATTGTGCAAGACCACCACATATGACAATAGGAGGCTATCATCCAACACCCCCTTCAACAGAGAAGGAATAGCATTACTAAACTTAGAAAAGTATAAAGGATATTTCTTATGTAGCAATCTATACATCAACTCTTTGTTTTTGTTACAAAGTGAGAGCTTCTGTAAAGAGCCCCAAATAGCATACCAGTTGTCGTTCAGGTCAAGAGACAGAGCAGAATTCCATTGGTCAATTAATGCTTGAACTGTTTGCGTAGCCTGCAACTCAGAGCACAAGTAACAATATACCAAATATCAAAATATTCTCAATACCATCTTTCCCAAGATCCAAAACCTCACCTCATGCTTTAAAGATATCTCTACAAAGCTGCAGTTATAAAAAATATGTATGAGGAGATATCACAAATTCTGACACAAGGTCATGAAAGAATTGTCATTTTCCCTCCATATCCGCTGTACCCAGTTGCTGAAATCGAGAAAGAGTTGCAGACGAAAACTGTACATTATTAAAGATGGAGGATAGAGGAGAACCAAGATGGCCGCCGCATCGTGAGCACGGGAACCTCTCTGCTCTGTGGTTTTCTGTTACAATTTTCCTAAAAACTTTTGCCTATTGAATTTCAAATTACATGCCTCACTCGAAAAGAAAGGCAAGGATTCGTGAGATCCTTACCTCTACCCCTGAAGTTTCAATGCGGCAAACTCGGCTGGAGGAGGTTTTCGAGCGGTACAGCAAACACCGGAGAGCTTGGCTGCTGGCGTCTCAGACGGAGAGCGGACGCCTTAGCTGAAGAAATATCTTTAAGCCCCGGAGCCCCAGCGGTGCCCTCCTTGTCATATAGACCCCAGTTCGCTGGGGGGACGGAACAGCAGATAACACTACCGTGTACCTCCGATGTCACTCAGAGAGGAGATGGGGAATCGCCATCGACCTCGGCGAGCCTGGAAGAACATGGCTCCAGAGAGAACATGGAGGAGTCGCAGCAGGAGAGTTCAGACAGGAGGGACCCCATGGAGATAAGAGGTGAGGAGACCGGGATTCATGTAGAGTTGAACACAGACTTGGTAATGCCAGAAAAAATAACTCTCACTGAAATCTGGAAAGTACTTACAAAAATGAATACCGCTATGAATGATTTGACTAAAGCAGTTAAAAGTAATATGGATAAAACTCAAAACCTGGAAAAAAGAGTACAGACAGTTGAACAAGCTTTAAAAAACGTTGAAACAGAGACTAAGGAGATTAAAGAGGTTCAAATTAACCTAATTAAATCAGAAAATATGCTTAATAACAGGATGGACTTTTTAGAAAATGAAGTAAGGAGAAATAATTTGAGATATCTTTTTTTCTCCAAAACAAAATGGGCAAATGCAAAAGACCTCCTTAAAAGCTATTTTACTAATATATTGAGACTGCCTGAAAATACCATACCAGAAATCTCAAAAATGTACTATCTTCCTGGGAAAGAAGTTACAAAACAACAAGAAGACCGGGATAATACTGTATTTGATAATCTTACAGATTTCTTGGAGAAATCCTATGAGGCTAAAATTGAAACGAGAGCAACTTTGTTTGTGACCTTTACCTAGGCCTCTGATAAAGAAAATATACTGAGATTATCTTTTAGAAAACAACAATATCTGTTTTATGGCTCTCAGGTGAGAGTGTTTCCTGACATCACTAAAAAGACACAAGAAAACAGGAAGTTATTTCTTCAGATGAAAAATGAGGTGCTCACTCGAGGAGCCAAATTTTTCTTGCGATTTCCTTGTAGATGTGTCCTGATACATCAGAACGATAGATATATCTTTTCGGACCCTCAACAACTGCGTCTATACCTGTACACTCTTAATATCTTCATGAGGACCTAGGGCATGGATCAAAAAGTAAATTGTTGTACTAGATGAAACTGCCAATTCCTAAAACGTTTCTTATGAACCGCTTTTATAAGGTTCTCCACTTATTCTTATAATGTAAAACATGTCTATTTTCTGACATTTAGAGTTGGAGGCAATATTACTCCTGTTATATTTGACTTAATTTAATCTAATTTCTTGTATTATAGATTGGAGATATATATTAATCCGTCTGTATTCCTTGAAATATTCTGTTTATTTTTCCTCAAAATACTGTTGTCATTGTATGATAATGAAAATTCAATAAAAATAAAATTTAAAAAAAAAAAAAAAGATGGAGGATACAAGAGAAAACCTGTAAGGTTGTTTCTTGAGCATTATAAGCAAAAGGAACTAAATTTTTAAAGTGTGAGTCAAGATTGGACTGCCCCTATATGTCTTATTAAGAATGGATGCATTAGAGGCAGAAATATTTCCTGTTTTGTCTTCTAACCCTTAACTTTTCAGGGGAGCTTCATACAGGATCTCTCGTCTTCATAGTGTTATATAAACTATCCGAGAAAAACATCTGAAAAGTAAAATGGTAGGAAAGCAAAATAACATAGGTCATATTAATACTAAAGGAGTCCTAAAGGTTGTAGCTGTGCCTCCAATCTAAGGATGGTCCACCTGCCATATAGTGCTCAATATAATCAGAAATCATTACTAAGACACAAAATAAACCCGTTCCTGACTAGAACTTAACCTAGCTTAATCATAGTTTCCTCTGCACTCAGACAGGCTAATCCAGTGGGTTACGCACTCCAACCAGCAGATGGAGACGGAGTAAAGCTGACTCACTGACATCACTAACAAATAGCCCTGCCCCAACATCAACCTGCCTGTGTTCTCCATCTTTAGCAGTTGGTGACATGCATCTCCCTACTGGGGATTGCTTTTATTTAAAAAAATAATAATAATAATTTCTAAGAGAAGAAAAATAGGAGAAGATAGATTCAGGCACACTGCTTGAGCTCCTGAGGTGACACCCGTTTGGTCCCTTCCTCAGTTGAGCAATTTAGGTCTGGGAGCCTGACCCGGCGTAGACTTTTTTTTTTTTTTCTTTTTTTTAAACAGCGGTAGCAAGGATGAGGGAGTGCTCAGCTGCGAATGCTTGTGTCCTTTCCCCCTGTAATCAACAACCCAATTGTGCTCTCAGCCAGGAAGGGCTGAGCTCAGATTAAAAAAAAAAAAAAGGTAGGGAAGTTTTAGTCCCCTTCTTACTGGGTCCTTGTGCCTCAGTGTCTTTTACTCCCTCTTTCCTCTCACCTCTCTGGGGAGTGAGAGTAGAGTGGAAGGGGCTCGGTGGGTTGAGCATCTTTTGAGTTAGGCCTCCTCTGGCTTGGTTCTGTCAGCCGCATGGTGGGGTGGGGAATTTCTTTCCCATGCAAGTAGGTGTGTGCGTGCATTCTCACCGTGCAGTGGTGGCCTGAAGTGGGAACGCATGAATGCACGAACATGCGCGTATAAAGCCTTGACTAGACTTGAGCGAGTATTTGCACATGGTAGTGCTTGTGCGTGTACAACCATGGCCCAGATTTGTGCGCATATTTGCACATAGGGGGTACTTGTGTGCGTAGCCCACAGCCCGGATTTGGGCACTTATTTGTGCGAGTAAACCTGGGCACGGTTGGTGTGCACAGCAGGTCGCCAAGAGCTGAATGCAGGAAAACTATGGCACCAGGAATAAAAAAAGTCTAAGTGCCTTGCTATCTATGGGGCTTGCCATATAAGGGCAATGCAGCCATCATTCTCCTTAAGCCTGTGCCAGTGCTATTTAGATGCTCGAGGCGATTTGGCTGCTATAGATTTTAGCAATGTTGGAACATCCCCTCGGTCTATGGTGACTTCGGAGGGGAGTGGGGCGGGAGGTGACACAGCAGACTGGTCCTCTCCCTCCTAGTTCCTGGTGACAGAAGCAACTCCAATAGAAGGGTTGGAGAATGTCAAGTTTGGGCTTATGGGCCCTGATATGGATTCATCCTCCTTCTGAGTGGAATTTTTCCAGGGCTTGCAGAATTTTCTGCAGAGGCACCCAGCAGCTGCGAACCAACCTTCTAAGGTTTGTGTGCTCAGTATCACACTTGTCAGGCACTGCTGGCAAGCGTTGCAGGGAGACTGTCCCTTGAGATGTTCATGGGGATGTGGATCATGATACATAGGATGACTCCGATGGGGACATGGATTTCTCTCCTTGGGAGGAGGGAGAAATTTCATCTGATTTAGAGCTACATCGGAGTCTATTCTGTTTTTTTTCACAGAGATGAGTTGCCAAATCTGTTGGCTCAGATCCTGAAGACGCTCAATATGGACGAGGGACACACTACAGACTTACAGAAGAAAAATCCCATATTGGTCATCTTACACAAAGTGTCCTATTTCTTTCCCCTCCTAGATCCAATTCAAGAGTTAATCTATTTCAGACACTAGATAATCTCGGTGTGCGATTCGATAAGGAGCAAGGCAGAGTATTTCTGCCAGAGAGTTGCCTTCGGAAGTTAATTACTCAAGATCAGGACCTGAGAAGGACTATTTGCCTGACGGTGTGGTCTTATTTTGCAGGTTCTGGGATCAATGGCAGCCACATTTGGATGTAGTCCCCTGGGTGAGGGTGCACATGCGACCCCTTCAGTGCACGTTGCTCTCCCGGTGGACTCTGCAGTCCCAAGAGTACACAGTGATATTCCACTTGCCATTGGAGGTGAGCATCCAGTTGCAGTGGTGGCTACAAGCAGATCACCTCAGGAAGGGGGTTTCCTTAGAGACACTGGACTGGTTAGTGCTCATGTCAGATGTGAGCCTTCTGGGCTGGGGGCTCACTGTCAAGAATTGGTGGTGCAAGGTTGTGGGGATGCCGAGAAGCAGTAGTGGACCATCAATTGGTTGGAAACACGTGAAGTTCAACGCGTGCTTGCTGTTCACCGAGTGACTGGAAGATTGTGTGGTAAAGGTAATGTCGGACAATGCCACAATGGTAGCTACATCAATTATCAAGGCAGAACCAGAAGCCAACAGGGGTCTGTGGAGGTAGATGCGCTCATGGTATGGGCAGGGCAGAACAGTATCTCCAGGACTTATCCACCTCCCACTTTTCCAGGAAGGACAGTGTAAGGGCCAACTTCCTCAGCAGGTGGACCTTGGACCCAGGAGAGTGGGAGTTGGCAAATGAAGCCTTTCAACTCATAGTGAAGTGCTGGGATCGTCTATACCTGGATTTACTGGCAACCTCCTGCAATGGGAAGGTATAACAGTTCTTCAGTCGCAAAAGGGATCCGAGAGCTCTAGGCATAGATACTTTCATTCAGGTTTAGCCGCAGAGCGGCTGATAAAGGAGTCCTACACCTAAGGAGATCGGTCTTATTCCATTATATTTGCCTCCTGGCTTTTTTGGACCAACTACCGTCTTGTTTTCTGGTTCCTTCCCGCCATGGCCAATGATAGGGAGAGTTATTTGGAAGACTGCAAATCAGACCAAAACACTACATCTGATGGCTCCAGATTGGCCCTCGAGGCCGTGGCATGATGATCTTCAGAGGCTATTGATGGACAGATCTCTGACACTACTGCTCAGGAAGGATCTATTCCATCAGGGGCCCATACTGCATGGCAATCCGGGTTGGTTTTGTCTTATGGTTTGGCCCTTGAAGAGGGCTCAGTTGCTGAAGCGTGTTATTCTTCTGCAGTTATTTGCTGGCCAAGATATTTTCTACATCTCTAGCTTATGTTAGAGTTTGGAGAGTTTTTGAGAGCTGATGTGAGAAGCAAGGTTCTCATCTTCTCAAAGTTGAAATTCCACTGATGATAGAATTTTTGCAAGAGGCCTTGATTAAAGGTTTGGCCCTTAACACTCTGAAGGTGCAGGTAGCAGCTCTCGCTTGCTGTAAGGGACAATTCTACGGTGCAACCTTGTCTTCCCATCTGTATGTGTCCAAAGATTTGAAAGGAGTTAAGCATTTACATCCTCCCTTGTGGTTCCCAGTGCCTCTTTGGGACTTTCATCTGGTCTTGCTTTTTTTTTTTAGTGGGTCCTACATTTTGGCCTCTGCGTGATCTCTGTGGCTGCTCACCTTGAAAACAGTTTTTTTATGGTGGGTTTCTGAGCTGCAGGCTTTCATACCTTGAGCCATTTCTACAAATGACTCCAGGGGCTGTATAGCTTAGCAATGTACCTTCCTTTTTGCCAAAAGTGGTTTCATAATTTTATTTGAATCAGTTTATTTCCCTGTTCATGATGGACAGGGATAGAGATGAGCATGATTATCAACTGTTGCATACCTTGGATGTCAAGCAGCATCTGGTACATTTTTGAAGGTTACATGCTCTTTCAGGAAGTTGGATTGACTGTTTGTGCTCCATGGTGGAGGTAAACAAGGTGAACCGGTAATGCTTGCAAGTACAGCCCATTGGATGAAAGAAGTAATCACGGCTGCCTATGTGGATGCAGATCTCCCTTTATCTAGCCAGGTCAGGGCACATTTCACTAGGGCTCGTGATTTTATCGCAGAGCTTCAGTTGTTGTCTCCTGTTGAGATTTGCTGAGCAACAAAGTTGTCCTCCTTACATACTTTCTCCAAGCATTTATTGCTTGGATGTTAGGGCTCAGGAGGACACGGTTTTTGCAAGGACAGGACCATAGACAGTCTCCCACTCTTTTTGGGAGTAGCTTTGCTCCATCTCATTGGTGTGGATTGGCCTGCCTGAGTGCAGCGGAATTACTACTTACCTGATAATTTACTTTCCTTTAAGGAAAGCAGGCCAATCTACAACTCACCCTGGGCTGCTTACTTGCTTTTAGTTATTTCTGTTAATTCATTTGAAAGACTGGTAAGTAACATAACCAGCCCCTAAGATTAGTTGAGGTTAACTTTTTTGCCGAGCTCAATGTTTCCTTGTTGGTTGGAAGCATGAGTGGTTAACTATTGATAGCCATGTTGAAGTATAATGTTTGTCCACAGTTTACCTTTTCTAGTGATTCTGACGGACTGATATCAGGGCAGGGCTCTATGTAAGTGATGTCAGCAAGTCAGCTTTACTCTTCTGTCTGTTGGTAGGAGTGTATAATCCACTGGTGTGGATTGGCCTGCTTTCCTTAGAGGAAAGGAAATTTATCAGTAAGTAGTAATTTCTCCTTAAATATTTTAGATGGTAGTGAGAAGTATCCATCTTCTATCTCTATCCTTTTTGGGTGGCTGTCTGATTAGTGTGAATAAAATGTCAAAAAATGGTACAACAGAAAGTACACACAGATACAGGCTTTGATATTCCACAAAATGGAGATAAATTTTATATGTGACACTTCTAATCACTTACAACATCTTTGACTGTTCTTTTTTGGAAGGTCTGTACTGCAAAAAAATTCTTCCTTATCCTGCTAGACCAGTCTAAATGCCTGGGTTTACCCTATCTATTAGCAGATGAAGACAGAGGGATACACCTTTTGCAATGACATCACCACCAGTATATAGGATAGTGCAGTGTAGACAAAATGCCAGTGTTCTGTCTCCAGCAGATGACAGCAGTTCTGCACTAGTGCGGCAGTATTCCAAATTCCAGGTTTCATCTTTACCTGATAGTGTGTCTCTCTATTTCTGCTTCTAGATTAATAGTCTTAGCTGTTTTCCAGGCTGAACAGGGTTTAGCTTCTAGGGCAAAAACCTGCCAGCTATTTCCTTAGGGGTGAATTTTAAGTGTCGTTCACACTAAAATACCCATACACGCAAGTATCTGGGCTGCGCGTGAGCAATGCATATTTTAAAAGACGCAAATTAGGCATGTATGGGGGTGCTAGAGAGCAGCCAACCAGGATGGACGATGAAAACTCAGCTCCTCACCTCCAGCCACTTTATTGAGATATATCAGCGCACAGAGGTGCCCCTTACCCGCAAAAACATATAGCTGTTATGGCGAAAACATATAGCCATGTCTATAAAGTGAAAAACGGGAGATCTGAAACAGTTTGCGTTTAGTAAACATGCGGACGACTTTCCACCCGACGAGGACTCGCAGGCCACTAGCAGTGCGGACGACTCCCAGCACGTGGACACATTTAACAGCACCTCAGGAATGGGGGATCCTCCAGACTTACCCTCCCGGATGGAGATACGAGGGTGGTTTCAGGAATTACGGGCAGAAATCCAGCAGCACTCTCAGAACATGCTGGCCTCCTTGGCAGATATAAAAGAGGAGATGGAGGCCATGAGAAACTGCATTGACGAGATAGATATCAGAGTTGACCAACACACTGAAACTCCGACTGCACTTGTGGCCACCCAAAAGACAGATTGCGCAGATATAGACCAGCCAGTTGATAAAATTGAGGACTTGGAAAATCGCCATCGGCGCTGTAATTTGTGCATCAGGGGCGTCCCGGAGGAAGCTGCTTATGTGATCGCATCACAGACTGCAGAGAGCATTTTCCTCTTTCTGCTGACTCACTGCTCCACAGCTAACCCTGAGAGCAATGACCGAGATCCTTTAGTAATAAAAATTGATCGCGCCCACAGAGCTCTGGGCCCTTGACCAAACAATAGAGCCAGAGACATCGTGATCTGCCTGCACAATTACACGCAAAAAGCGCAAATCTACGATATGGCCAGGAAACAACAAACCTGGATGTTGGAGGGGCAGTCTATCGCCATCTTCCAGGACCTGGCACCGAGCATTCTCTGCAAGCGGTATGACTTGAAAGATGTCACCAGCTACCTTTGGCATGAGCAGATCAGATACCGCTGGGTTTACCCATTTGGCTTACAGTTTTCTCTACAAGGTACAACGGTTCAAGTCAGATCGGTGGTGGATGCCGCTGAAGCCTTTCAGAAGGCTGGTATACACCGCCCTGTGGAGACTCATAAGATGGCGCCAGCACCTTCGTCAGCGCTGCTGCCTGCCAAGTGGCGCAGAGTGGAAAAAGGAGGACGCCAGCTGCAGTGGCAATCAGGAGGCCCCACCGCGGATCCGCCAGCCCCAGTGAGAGGACTGAGTTAAAGGCCTAACCACCGGAAGCTATTTTGAGTCTGACGGGCTGCATCTCCTAGTGTGACTGGACGTGGAGCAGTGGTCGGAGCAGATGGGGGACAGTGTTGTTCTAAATGGAGTATTTTGTGTGCAACAATTTTTCAGTAGTTTTGCTAGGCTGGAAGGGGGGGGAGCTCCACCCTTGGTTGTCGACTGCAGCCCCCTGGGCGGGGTGCGATTTATCCGCATAGAGCGGGGGGTCAATCCCACTAATTTACTGTCCCCGGGGAAAGTGCACGATCCACTCTATATTATGTTTCAATACTATCGTGCTGATTTTCAGGTTTCATGTCACAACCCGCTATGGTTTAGTACACCTGGCATGACGCAAGCACCAGACACCACTCTTTTTGTACTAGATACTGATGGCGACTAGGCTTATGTCACTTAATGTGAAGGGGCTCAATTCATTTAGAAAACGGCAGCTTCTTTACTCTGAGATCGATCTTCACAAGGACCAGATAGTCTTCTTACAAGAGACACACCTGCGCAAGCGGTATGAGCGACTACTCTCTCCAAAAGGGTTTGCCAGCATTTATTTAGTGGCAAGTACTAAGGGCTCAAGCTATGCGGGGGTAGGCATATTAATCTCGTCCCTGGTTACTCATGAAGTGATTAAGCAAGTACAAGACCCAGCGGGCCAATATTTATTGTTAGTTGTTCACCTGGGCACAGAGCTGATAACATTGCTCAACCGGAGTGAAAGCCATTGATAAACCTTGGTATATAAAAACATACAAATAAACTTATATGCCTCTAACTGCAATCAATCGAAATTTTTCCAAACCATAGAAAATGTGCTCTTATCCCACGCGGTAGGTTACATAATCCTTGGAGGGGATTTTAATGTCTCCCGTAATCCCTTTGCCTCCGCAATTGAATGTCGCTGGTATCACGGTACTTGAGAAACCTGGCAGAGATCAGACTGTGTGTGGGTTATAAATTAATTTACAGGTGGCATATTACTCCTGCTAAATTGCATAGGATGTTTCCTTCCCGGAGTGACCGGTGCTGGTGTGGATGTGGAGAACGTTTTTCCACATATGATGGCAGTGTAACAGGATTCAGGCCTTTTGGCAGAATGTTGCCGACTGGATCTACCAACTTTTGGGAATAATCATAGTTCCCAATGCTATCCATATTTTATTATCTTTCCCAATCCTTAATGTAAATAAATTTCAGCAGAGGCTTTGCCAACAGGTTGTTTTCATAGCTGCGCGATGCAAGCTGGCACTACTTAGGAAACAGAATACTATTCCCATTATTCATAAGGTAATACTACGATTAACTACTAATTATCGGTTAACCCATCTTACTGCCTTAAAGAATAAACAACTTCCAGCGTTTCGTAAACTCTGGGCTCCCTTCTATCAATGGCAGCTGGACCAATCAACCAGCTCAGGCTGATCTCGCAACCTTTTCTCTATTTTCTCTACTTTATGATTTTTATGATTGTGTTAGCTCTGTAGAGAGTTGTGGTGTGCCAAAGTATAGTCATGTTCTGATCTCAATACTTTCAGGTATGAGCCGCCTTCACTCCTCGACTGATCTTCTTGTAGTTTGCCCCAAACTTACTTACTGGTGTTGTGTACGTGATACCTGCAGCAGTATTTATGGACGATTGTGGACTGAGCTATGGGAGGGAGGGTTTGGGGAGGGAGAGGGGTTCATTGGTTTTGTATGGATAACATACTTGATATGTTTAATTTTCTCTTGCCTTTTTGGAAATGTGTTGTTATGCCAAGTTTCTCAATAAAAATCTTATTAAACCAAAATTAGGCGTGTATATACGGAGGTGCAAGTTTAAAAAAAAAAAAAAGGAGGGGGCAAAGCTAATGTGTCAGGAGCAGTCCAGGGTGAGCCCAACCTTTATGCGCATAAATACATATTTTAAATCTGAGGGTTGCAGCCCACAGTGACTTGTTAGCTGCATATATTTCCTGTGCTCCTGATGAGGTGTAAGCCTGCAGAAATTGCTTTTTATGGCTAACGCAACAGGGGTGAGGATACTGGTTCAACTGGGAAGAGTGCAGGCTGAAGAACCAGAGGAGTCTGGATGACTTTGAGATAGACTGAACAAACTGGTGGACTAAGTGGTAAAGCTGGGAATGTCCTTCATGCAAGCATGTTTTAAAATCCGCTTACCTGTGCACATTAAAGCTGACAAAGTCCTAAGGAAACTACACAAAGTACATTTGCTTGAGTAACAGCTTAAAATTAGCACACATATGCATGGTAGGCATATTTTAAGTAGGCACGCAACTGCAGTTATGTAGCTGGGTTTAAAAAAGGTTTGGGTAAGTTCTTGGAGGAGAAATCCATTAGCTGCTATTAATCGAGTTGACTTAGCAAATACCCACTGCTATTACTAGCATCAGTAGCATGGGATAGACTTAGTTTTGGGGTACTTGCCAGGTACTTATAGCCTGGATTGGCCACTGTTGGAAACAGGATGCTGGGCTTGATGGACCCTTGGTGTGACCCAGTATGGCATGTTCTTATGATTTAAAATTCCAGCGTATGTCCGCTCACGTGCCCATATGCGCATGTATGGGCTCTCGCATGCTTGTTTTTGAAGTTATCATCTTAGTGAGTGGAATTTGGGCCAGGTTCCCTTTCCTTTCTGAGAGCCCTGTTTAACCAGTCAGGATCGCTCTGAGGCCTAGTTGAGTTCAGGGGCAGTGGGCTAGTCCAGGAGGGCACTTTCTGGCCAAGTGTCTCCTTTGGGGGGGGGTTTCCCCTGACAGCGCTTCCAACCTCTCCCTCTACCTGCTTCTACTTTGAGTGAAGTTGATTTGAAAAAAAGTGTTGAGAGAGAACCCTAGCGAGATCAGACATCACGCATGCAGCAGGAGGAGGTAAGTGGACTGGTGTTGCTTGGATCAAGCAAGTCAGGAAATTTTAGCCCAGCTCCCTGAACTGGCCATCCTACAGTCTTCAGGCCTTGCTTCAGCCTTCTGAGAGAAAGGTACTTAATTTTTCGGCTCAGGCCACAACACGGTGGGCCCTGCGGACACATGATGATGTTTGAGTAGGGCTGCTGGTGTGGAGGTTGCAGAAGCCAGTACGTGCAGCTTGGCTGGCTCCTTTTTTGCCCAGCATCTAGGGCGTAGGCAAAAAAGGCCTTCAGTTCCCCTGCGAATGGCAAGATTGTGGTGGCAATCTCGGAGCTAGCAGGGGTGGGGAATTCAATCCCATCGAGCCCCCTTCCCCACTCCCTCCTCCAGCAGCAAAGGTCCATACTGCAGCACAAATATCTGCCATTTTGGATTCTTCCTGTGGCCATTCCCATCCATGGGGCCTTCTGATTATACTCTTCTTGGGCCCAGTGAGATCCCCCAGTGTCATCCCTGCATGGAGAATCAAAGCGAGAACCTGTGGGCCTCCTGCTTCCCCTCCCAGGGGACATTTTGTCTAGGATTTTTTTAAATTTTATTTTACACTTGGCCATCTGTGCAATGCAAAGGCCTGGTGGGAGAGAGAACCACGGAGCGACAGCGAAAGGACTACCTGTCTCCTCCTGGTTAGGGGAGGCTCAATGCTCAAGCATCCCAGATTAGCAAGGTAGGCACTGGATTTCATGGGGGAGAGATCCTAGAATCCAAGATTTCACCTGGATTCTGGGGCAAAAGAAGACATAGTGACTTTTAATACTCTGGAAGGAGGAGCACTGTCTTTTAACAGAGGATTCCTTGGTCATCCATTTGTTTTCAGAAGGTTGAAGTTGCCTGTTGATCTCTCAGGTTATCTCATTATAGATGTCTAATTCTAAAATGGAAAATGCTTCTGTGAGTGATTCCATCCTCAAGGGAGTCCACAAATTATCTAAAGCATTCCCTCTCCATAAGATTGTACAAAAAATATTTCTTTGAGTGGGAGTCTCCAGTAGGAGGAATGAAGTGTCAAGACCATGAACCAACTGTATCCTCTGCCACCTGAGGTTAGAGAAGTTTTTTCAGATGCCATGATAAATACATTAGTTGCAGCTGTGACTATCCTGTTGGAAGTGGGCACAGCCTTTAAGGTTCCTCAGGATCAGAAGATTGAGTCACTCTTAAAGAATTCTTTTGCTTCTATGGCCTTGTTGCTGGAGTTTTTCATTTTTTGCTCAAGCAGTATTGTGCTGTGTGTAGCAGCTCCCAGAAAGCTTAGAATCTTGCATCTCAAATGCTGTTATGACACTGCAACTGTCCTTTAAAGATAAATTGTTTGGAAAGGAACTGGGAGAAAATTGGCCAAGGATCCTGGGGAGGCTTAGCCTCAAAAGCTTCCAGAAGGTAGTCATCTGATCTCTTGAGCCAGTAGAGGTTGTAGTTGCTTCAGGGATGCAAGGAGATGTAGATTAGGAAAGCAGTCTTCTTCCAAAGCTAATAAATTTGGAGAAAGGAATTGGTCCTTTTGAGGAGCCAGAAAAGTGAAGACCGATAAGACCAGGTCTTCAGGAACTATATGTTCAGCCCAATGAGTCAGTGGGTCCTCTCTATAGTGGTCCCGGAAGCAGCTGCCTCCTACCATTATTATCTGGATTTCACCACTCTTATTTCCGAAGCCTTTTTGGTGTTGCCTTGCATGTCGGTCATTAAAAGGAGAGTCTTCCATGTTTTCAGGCTGTGGCTTCAGTATCTTATGAGGGTCAATTTCGGTATTCGATCCAAAGGACATTTCCTACTGACCTATTCTCATTCTGAAAGGATCAACAAATACTTTTTGAATACCCCGTTTTTGTATGGAAATTGTTCACTCAGTTATAAAGTGGTAAAGCAAGATGAGTACTTCACTGGATTTTCAGAGGCTTAAGTTCACATTCCCATCATGGAAGATCACCAAAGGTTTCTTCACTTTTGCATTTTAGGAAAAGCATTTTCAGTTCTGAGCCCTTCCCTTCAGCCTCATCACTGCACCACAGATCTTCACCAAAGTGATGGTGGGGCTTGTGGCCTTGTACAAAGGCATCTTGATTCATTTGTATCTGGATAATTGACTAATAAGAACCAAATTGCTTCAGGAATGCGACATTCTTGACCAGGATCAGATCTTGGAAGTCTTAAGCTGGGTAGCGATCTTCATGGGGTAATATATGGTTTCTTCTCAGTCTTTGGAGTATCTAAGTGTTCACTTCGATACCAGAAGTGGCCAAGTTTTACTTGTCCCAGGAAAGAATTGCTAAGATGTTGACTAAAGTGCAGGTCCTTTTCCTGTTTTTAGTAAACCTCTAGGGCTTGTATTTTCTACAGCTCCTAAGGTCCTATGGTGGTCACCAAACATCTGATCCTTTTCAACCAAATCTCAAATGCAACTTCTCCAGTCCTTCTGTCTCGATAGTCCCCTCAGTTGAGGGACTACGAAGTTTGTTTCCACTGCTGATACCTGCAAGGAAGAGCTTGTCTTGGTGGGTGGTTCAGTCTTTCAAAGAAAATGACTTTAGAGTCATCCGTTTGGACTATGGTCACATTAGACATGATCTTGGTAAGCCAGAGAACCCACTGCCATGATTAGGTAGTTCAGGGACTCTGATCCAAGGAGAAAGCCTCAAGGTCCATAAACAGAAACCAAGGCTGGTGCATTTTCTGCCCTTAGTGAAGGGAGTGGCAGTTGAGATGCTTTCGGACAATGCCATGGTAGTAGATTGTGTAACCTGGCAAGGGGATACCCAAGAAGCGAGCCAGCCTGCTTTTCCGATGGACAGAACAGAATTTAACACATTTCAGCATCTCTCATTACAGGAGTGGATCATGTCCAGATGAACTTCCTAGGCAGAAATATGTTGGACCCTAAAGAGTGGGAACTCAGCCATGAAGCCTTTTATAAGATAGTAGATTGGTGAGAACTCGAAAGCATTCCAAAGCATTCATGTTCTTCAGCCACTGGAAAGTATGGAGCTCCAGTGGGAATGATGTCCTGATTCAGCTGTGGACATAGAATGAATTTAGTTTTCCTCTCTGGCCATAGAGAGGATCACCTGTTAGTCATTATGGTGGCTCTGGGCTGGCCAAGAAGACTTTGGTGTGGTGGTTATGAGGTTGCAGGTCAGTGCTCTTCTCCAGCTTACTGGTGTTCATTTTATCATGCCCTGGCCCTTGAAAGGTTATGCTTGCATAGAAATAGTACCACAGTCATTTCCAACCTGCTGAATTCCCGTAAAAATTCCATTTCATCAGCTTATGTTCAGGTTTGATACTTATTTGAATATTGCTGCAATAATCTGTTGTTCTGCCAGATGTATTTCAGAGTTGCAGGCCTTATCTTGCAGAGATCCTTACCTAATGTTTTCCATGGAGTCTGTCTCCTATCATCCAGGACTGTATTTTTACCTAAGATTGTGTCTCTTCATCTGTGGCGAAACAGGAGTTTTGCATGCTCTGGGGTTTGTTTATTTTACTCTGTGACTGTTTTCCCCAGAGAGCTCATTGTCTCTGCTCTGGCCTGCAAGTGGTATTTTACCTCTACACTGTAGTTCAAACCAAGGCTTTGGATGTTGGTTTGACTCACAATGAAGTTTAAACAGCATATATATCTCAGCATCCGTGAGAAAGCTGTAAAACTGAAACATCCTGAAGTGCCATTGGCCAGAAAACTATTACTAGTTGGAGGCCATTTATTTATTTATTTATTTATTTATTTATTTATTTATTTAACAGTTTTATATACCGAAATTCTTGTAAGGGTTTACAAATCAGTTCGGTTTACATTGAACAGAAAACAGTGCTTCGGTAAATGAAAGCAATTACATAGAACATTAACAGAGCTTCAAATGTGAACAATTACAAAGAACTAATAATAAATATCTTATTAACCAACAAACAAGCAGAACAACATTTAACATTTGTACAGAAAACAGTGTCCCAGAGAGAGTAAATATAATACATCCGTGGTCGCAGAGGCTTAGGCTTAGGTCTTGAACTAAGAAACAGAAAACTAGGGGTTGACGCTAAGGTATTGCACCAAATTGAAATCATGGAACAGAGGGGCATATAAGGGTGTCACTGTACAATATAATAAACGGCTAGTGGGGTGAGGAATAGGTATGTGAACCGTAGTGAAGGCAACAGGAGCTAAGTAGAGGGGCAAAATCTGGACATGAAATTTTTTTGACTAAGGAGATATAAATGAATAGGAAGGGTGTAATACTGCTGGGGAACGGGAGGAATTTAATTCAGAGGATTATCTGAATGGGAAAAGGCCTGATTGAACAACCAGGTTTTGAGTCTTTTCTTAAAAGTAACCGGGCAGTGTTCTAGCCGTAGGTCTGGAGGGAGAGAATTCCAGTGTTTTGGACCAGACGCTGAGAGGGCTCTCAATCCTGAAGTTGTTTTTAGAAAGGGAACCTGGAGGGTGTCTTTATATGCTGCTCTTACCGGCCTGGATGGTAAGTGCAATCTGAGAGGGAATTTGAGATCCAAAGGTGTGATGTTGGAAATCGCTTTGTGGGTGATGGTTAGAACTTTGAACAGTATTCTGAAATTGATAGGGAGCCAATGGAGGATCTTCAGAATGGGGGGTGATGTGGTCCCATTTTTTGGATCTGGTTAGAATCCTGGCAGCGGCATTTTGTACCATCTGTAATGGCTTGATAGTATTTGCAGGGAGGCCGATCAGAAGTGAGTTGCAATAGTCTATCTTTGAGAAAATGATTGCCTGAAGTACTGTACGGAAGTCGTGGAAGTGGAGGAGAGGTCTGAGTCGTTTTAAGACTTGGAGTTTGAAAAAGCAGTCCTTGGTGGTGTTATTGATGAAGCTTTTGAAGTTGAGTTGTTTATCCATGAGGACTCCTAAATTTCTGACTTCGGCGGAGAAAGAGGGAAGGGTTGCAGGAAGTGAAATTGCCGTCGTGTGAGATAAGTAGATATTCCGTCTTTTTTGTGTTCAGGATCAAGTTGAGGCTTGATAGAAGGTTGTTTATGGACTTGAGGCAGGTGTCCCAAAACTCGAGGGTTTTGCTTAATGATTTGGTAATTGGTAAGAGAATTTGTATGTCGTCTGCGTACAGATAGAAGATTAGATTAAGACTAGTGAGGAGATGGCAGAGAGGGAGGAGGTAGATATTGAAGAGGGTTGGGGATAGCGAAGAGCCCTGGGGAACTCCCAACGTAGAGCAGACAGGTAGGGATTCTTCACTGTTGATTTTGACTTTGTAGGTCCTGTTCTGAAGGAATGACTTGAACCAGCTTAGGGCGGTGCCTTTGATGCCGATGTCTGATAGACGATCTAAAAGATGGGCGTGGTTCACAGTGTCAAAAGCCGCAGAAAGGTCGAGGAGAATGAGAAGACTTGGTTGTTTTTTATCCAGACTTGTGAGGATGGTGTCTGTAAGTGTGATTAAGAGTGTTTCTGTGTTGCGGGCTTTTCTGAACCCGAACTGATGTGGGGAGAGGATTTTGTTGTTGTTCAAGAATTCTGTGAGTTGCTGGTTTACTATTCTTTCCAATATTTTTGCGATGAGTGGGAGGTTTGCAATAGGGCGGAAGTTGGCTGGATCATCCGGGGAGAGATTCGGTTTTTTTAGCAGAGGTTTTAGGATAGCAAGTTTAAGAGGGTCTGGTACATGGCCCTGTGAGAGCGAACAATTGATGATTTTTGCAATATGCTTGGAAATAGTACTAGGAATGGAGAGAAGCAGGTTGGATGGGATTGCGTCCAGAGGGTGAGATGCAGGTTTGAGCTTTTTGAGAATAATTTCTATCTCCAATGAAGAAGTAGGTTCGAAGGTTTCCAGATTTGTAATTGGATGAGTGGTTGCAGTAATAGGGGTTGGAGGGAGAGGAGAATTGTTGATCGTGAACGGAGCTACGAGGTTTAGAATTTTCATTTTGAAGTAAGTAGCTAGTTCGGCTGCTTTGCTTGCGGCTTGATCATCTGGAACCGCAGTAGGTGATGGTTTGGTGAGCGAAGAAATAAGGGTAAATAACGCTTTTGGGTCGTAGATGAAATGATGGATTTTTTGAGAGTAGAAGTTTCTTTTGGTGCGGAGGATGGCGATCCTGTATTGATGCATGAGTGTTTTGTATGCCGTCAAGTTACTTGTCGAGGAAGGGTTTTTGCGCCAAAGGTGTTCTCTGCTTCTGAGGACTCTCTTGATAGATTTAAGTTCCGGTGTGTACCACGGTTTTCTGTTGTCCTTATTTGAATGAAGAGTTTTTATAGTTAGTGGGCAGGTGAGGTCGGCCACTTTTGTCGTGATTTTGGACCAGGAAGCAGTGGCCGAGACTGAGTCAGTGAGGTCGAGAAGTTCTAACTCCGGAGTTAGGTGATTGATGAGTGTGTCAGGGTTACATAGCTTCCTATACTGGATTTTGGTCTTTTGAGACTGAGAAGTGATAGGATGATGATTTTTTAGAGTGGTGGAGATAAGCTTGTGATCGGACCAGGGGATAGGAGTACAGTGTGTGCCAGTTGAGGGGGAGAGGCTCTCATTTAAAAAGATCAGGTCCAAGGTGTGTCCTGCTTTGTGGGTAGGTTCGTTGATGATTTGTTTAAAGCCCATTCCATTCAATGAGTTGAGAAATGTGTCGCAGCTAGAAGATGGTGGGGACTCATCCACATGGAGGTTGAAATCTCCCAAAAGGATGGCAGGTTTGTCTGAATTAATATGTTTGGCTATGAGCTCTATTAACGGGGAAGGGTCTGACTCAAGGTAGCCGGGAGGGGCATAGGTAAGGGCGATTTGTAGGTTGTTAGATTTGAAGATGGCGAGTTCCAGGGGGGGAGATGCATTTGCCCACTGAAGAGAAAGTCTAAGTTTTCTGTTTGCTGCGAGAAGCAGACCTCCCCCTCTCTTCTTAGGTCTGGGAATAGAGAAGAAATTGTATGACGAAAGCGGAAGTTGGTTGATTAGGGCAATATCTTCCGTTTTTAACCAGGTCTCTGTGATGGCACATAGGTCAGGTTGGGACTCCAAGAGGTAGTCATGGAGAAGGTGAGTTTTTTTTGTGAGGGATTGAGCATTTAATAGTGTTAGGGTGAAAAGCGAGAGACCTAGAAGTTGGTTCAGAGGTGATATCATGATTGGGGTTAATCTCTTTTGTAAGATTGATGGTGAATAGGGGAAATTTGCTGAGTTGCTCCTGTTATTGTGAATGATTGGGATGGTGAGAGAGATGGTGAGTTGCTCCTGTTATTGTGAATGATTGGGATGGTGAGAGAGATCATGGTTCGCCCGCAATGGAGGCCGATGAATGGGAAAGGTGTGGGTTGGAGCGGAAAATCTCAAAAACAAAATATCGCAGGAGGAGTTAGTGTGGGAGAGAGCTGGAACAGCCGATTGGTTTGGGAAATATGGTTTGGGAAATTGGAAAGTGGTTTGGGAAATATGGGAGTTACTGTTACGAAGAAAAATGAAATAAATGGATTGTATCACAGAGAGCTGCCTTGCGGAGCTGCACTAAGGAGCGCACACGCTCCTTCGGCGCGCGACGCTCGGCGCGCGGTGCCTAGCAGAGCTCAGAATTTAAACTAATCAGGGCCGGCTCTGATAGGGTGGTAGCGAAGTCGCTGAACGTCAGATAGGGTCTCCTTCCTGGTAGGCTGCGTCTCAGATGGGCGGATCGGAGGGCCTAGCCGCGTGGCCGGCGCTGGAGCCTCGGAGGTGAGTGCTGAAACTGTGCGGCCTTGCCCCGACGGGCTTCAGCGCCGGATGCGCAGGCCTGCAGCTACAGTCCGGATCGAGGAGCGGCGGAGGCGATCGCGGTAGGTAAGGGACGCCAGGCGGAAAGCTGATGCCAGTACATTATTCCCTAATTGGCCCTTCAGATAAGGAACTAGCCCTAAAGATGCTAGAATTCTCTAGCTTTGACTGGGACTACAGGGGGAGTTGAGACCCTGTTCAACTCATGTGAACAGCCTATTTCCTGTTCTCCCCGGGCACAAAATAAGTAGTGAAAAGGGTTTAGTTAACTTTTACTGTTTAATCCTTGTTTTACCAGCTCCTGTTTACAGATTAAATATTTTTTTGTTCAGTGTTCTTTTTGTTAATAAACTGATTAGTTTGTTAGCTATGCCAGTCTTGGACTGTAACAATTTTGTTGTGTGTATTTGGTCTGTGAGTGTATTTCTAAGAACTGTAGGACACTTGAGTTGTGTAGAGTCAGAATATCCCTAGAATCATCAGGGAATAGCTTGTGGATGGGAAACTTGCCCAGAGGCTGAAGAAGCACATACTCAGGTTCATGTAGGCCTGGGCAGTGCTTGGCAGGACCCTTTTGAGTAGCCACAGAGTTAACCCTGAGTGGATGTTAGGGGTAGCACCAAGGTGTTGACATCATCTAAATTTTAGATTTTAGAACTGTCCTTCAAGCCACGCTCTTCTCCACAACTGATTACTGCAACACTCTCCTCCTTGGGCTACCCATCTCTTCCATCAAACCATTACAGATGCTCCAAAATGCAGCGGCTAGAATCCTAACTAACACCAACCGGGGAACACACATCACCCCCATTCTCCTGGACCTTCATTGGCTGCCAATAAAATACAGAATTTTACACAAGGCCCTCTCCGTAATACACAAAACTATTCACAATCAGCAACAACTAGACCTCCAGATCCCACTCAAATCATACTCCTCCTCAAGACCCATCAGAGAAGCGTATAAAGGCACCCTGCAAGTTCCCCCCACGAAATCCACACGTCTATCCACCACCAAAGAACGAGCATTCTCTACAGCGGGCCCGGCCATTTGGAATAACATGCCCACTGACCTCAGGCTAGAACCCTGCCCTCTAACCTTTCGGAAAAAACTTAAGACCTGGCTTTTCCTCCAAGCCTTCCCTTAACTCTCAAAACCTTCAATACCCGACCAGACAAGACTCCACCTTCCTGACTAGGTGCCTCGCCTAGCTTAAACGTTATAATTTATGCATTTGTTTAATTTATTCAGATACTCTGTCCTTTACCTTAGGCTACCCTAGCCACACCAGGTTCTACCTCCTTGTTATATGTAACTTCCGCTTCTTGTTAAATGGTTGATCAATGTTATCCCCCTGTTATATGTAAACCAATCTGATGTGAATTTTTTTCATGAAGGTCGGTATATAAAAGTGTTAAATAAATCAGACAATTTCTCTTCTACTGTTCTCAGAAGTAGAATATCAGGGGAAAAATAAGTTCTCCATTTTCTACATGTTTGTGGTATATTTCCTAAATATCTTAAAATCACAAATGTATTTTAGGTAGACTAATATACTGTTCCTTTCAGCAGACCTCATAAGGTGAAGCAGCTTCTAGGTAGTCTTTAGCCAGATGGATTGAGGAAACAGTCTTCATCTTATTTACTGAAGAGGTGGCAGGTTCCAGAGGTTCATTATACGAGAGCTCAGTCATCTTTATGGGTGGAGGTGACTGCTGTTCTAGAAGACATTTATAAGGTAACCACATGGTGTTCTTTACATTCCTTCACTTATCATTAAATATTAGATGTATAGATATACAAACCAAAAGAAATGCAGCCTTTGGGGCAAGTGTTCTCAGGGCAGGCCTATCTTCTCACCCATATTAGTATAGGCTTGGATGCTTCCCATACATCTGGACTGGTCTAGCAGAATAAGGAAGGACAAATTTAGTCTTACCTGTTAATTTCCTTTCCTTGAATCCTAGACCAGTTCAGAACCCTCTTAGGAAGTCAGGGGCTGAGCTATTCTCCTTGCTTTAATGTCTCAAGTTTTGCAGAAGCTTTCACTCACTCCCTATGGAGAAAGCTCAAGTATAGGCTACAACTCCTCCTTTCTGTCTGTTTCTTTTCCTTTTTATTCCTGGCTAGGATTTGGAAAGGGAGAGTTGTTTTCTTTTTTCTTTTTTTTTTTAGGTTAAAGTTAATAGCTTTTAGGGATAGTTTTTTACTTCCATTTCTTTTTTTTGCCTACTATCTTTTGCCTACACTGCACTATCATATATACTAGTGCTGTCACTGAAAAAAAAAAGTGTGTCCTCTGTCTTCATCTGTTAGTAGGTGATATAAACCCACTCATCTGGACTGGTCTAGCTGGATTCAAGGAAATTTCTCCTTATCTGGCCTATGAAAGGCATTACTGTGTGTAAAAAAA
This sequence comes from Rhinatrema bivittatum, assembly GCF_901001135.1. NCBI lineage: Eukaryota > Metazoa > Chordata > Amphibia > Gymnophiona > Rhinatrematidae > Rhinatrema > Rhinatrema bivittatum. The sequence continues at coordinate 244,214,346 of NC_042617.1, forward strand.
AAAAAAAAGCTGATTTATTTTTTTTGGGGGGGGGGTGGGGGGAGGGTACTTGTGTCCTTGATTAGTCACTGTTGGAAACAGGATGCTGGGTTTGATGAACCTTTGACATGACCCATTATTGCATTTCTTGTTTCTTACAAGAATTACTTAACTACTCAATTCATGTTTGTTTTACTGAAAATGTAGCATGCTTGAGATCAGAATTTAATTAACTGTACTTAATCTTGCTGAAGAAGTTGAAGCTGTTTTGAAGTAGTTTGGGAATTTTAGATTGCATTGCAGTCCTCAGTCAGTATCTTCTGGATGTGTCCAGGGAGTGTAATGGACCAGAGCTACCACCAAAATCTTCTAGAGAGGAGAATGCAGACTCCTGCTCTACATGCGATCAGCACACCTTCCTTCCTTCCAGTTTTTTTTCTCTAATTTTAACAAAGAAAGACCATGCTGCTGGACTGAACAACAGCAGACATCTTTTTGTGCAAAAGTTTAAAAAATGTTTGCAGCTTTCTCCTTGATGCTCACACTGTGAGAGCAGAAGACAGAACACTAACTGTGCAGTTTCTCAGCCAACAATAATGGCATAGTTGAGACTACCCTGCAGCTGAGATCTTCCCTGATGGCCAAGGACACCTCTGGTCTCGGGGGTAGTAAGTATGGGACTGAGAAGATTCTCTGAAATTTCATGCTCAGCAGGGCCATGGCATGTAGTTACCTTGTTTGAACTTTCATAGCTGTCCCAATGAGAAGGATAATATCCAGGAACCTAATTGGCTTAAAAAAAAATCTTGGTTAAATCCCTCCACTAGCACTTGAAGCTGGAGCTCAATACCCAGAGCCACAGATCCCTTCTCAGACCCCATGAGCACAGGGACTGCAAAGTGCTTTAGGACTTGTGAGGAGCATTGTCCCCATTTCCAGTAATAACTTGGTGAGATCATCTGGTTAACACCTGTCTCTTCTGCTTCAGGTAAGAGCCAAGATGTCTTTCTGAGTCACAGTTTGCTATGCTGAGAGGCCATGCATGAGTCACACCTTAGGAAGAGCAGCAAGGCCCCCCCAAGTGAGGGAGGAGATACTTGAAATGTGGCAAGCTATAAACTGTTGAAATGGGGTTTTCTGTCTTTCCTGTGGGACTCTACCATCTGAACTGGAAATCTCTATCCAAGCTTGCAGGTCGGTCTGCACATCTTGCTTTCTCCTCCAGAGGTTCCATAACTGATACCCCGGCAGGGGGCCCTTTGGGGACCAAATGCTCAGGTTATCTCAGTCCCTGGTGACTTTCAGTAGAGGAAGGTTCCTACAACTTCTACAGCCTTATGGTAGATCTGGAAATTCTGGGTCAAATGCTGAAGGTGAGCAGGAAAAAAACATCTCTTTCCAGAAAAGCATTTCTGAATATGCAACTTCAGGAATAGGGAGTTACTAAGATCTTACAACTTCTGAGTCTGCAGAAGACAGACAAGTCATTACTGTGGGTCTAGCCATTTAGTAGCTCTTTAACATAGTGAGCTCGCTCTGATAACTATAGGTTTTGAAATGGGGTGGGCCATATGGGCTATGCCCTGACTAACTTTGGTCAGTATAGTATATATTTTCTACAATGTCCAGTAATCAGATACTGTAATCACTTCATTAGTGGAACAGGCAGACAGTCAACCAATGGGAGTCATCCTTCATGTGCCTGCTTTACCAGCACAGGCACAAAAGAACGTGGGAGCAGGAGTCAAATACGCGCAGGAGCAGCTATGTCTGCTGCCTACACGAAGCTGCTTTTGACCATTCCTGTTGCAGCCTCTGAGTGCCGCAAGCCAGCCATCATCTGTTGCTGTTGCCAACTCTCTGCTGCAGTCCAGAGAATTCTGCAGCTGTGTAATCACCACTGTGATCTGCTATGTGCCTTCTGCCACAGCCCCACAAAAGCTTAGACACTGAGGAGATCAGATAGAATGGATGCTGGTCAAATTTAGAGCCTAGATTAGGAGAAGAAGGGGAGGAAGGAATTGGCAGGGGAAGGCTGAGGGGAGTGAAGCAGAGTAAAGGGGGATTGGGGTGGGGCCGGAGGTAGTTAGCTTGACTCTTCCCAACCAAAAAAGGGTGTTTCTCTGCTTCTGCCAAACACTACTTTCAGGTCCTCATGATGTTTAAAGAAAAGAGGATTAATTCCAAATGTGCTTCTCAGGCATATTCAGCCATGAAAGGAATAGCCAAAAGTTTATCTATGCCTATAGAATGGACAGTTCCTGTGAATGTAATCTCTAGACACACATTTTTCAGAGACTTAATGCTGGAGGTTTCATCCTGCAGTACACCATGTATGGAGCTTATGTATTGCGAGCAGTTATACCCAGATTTGAAAGACTTAGGGAAAGAGGTGCAGTCTGATTAAGACATTACCTTTATCTCCTTGGTCTAGTTAACTTTGTCCTAGGCAGAAACGTTTGACAGATGCCACCTTTGTTGTATTTTCTTCCTCCACTAAGTCTTTGGGTTGTGTGGTCTTGGCTAGAAAAATCCTAGGGCTAAAAAAGATCTGATCAGCTCCAAACCATTCCTTTTAGGGATGCTAATTAAAGGCTTTTGCTTGCTTGGAACAGTTTGTTTTAGTCCTACAGGTCTTGAAGGGCTGACAGACAAACCAAATTCATGAGTACATTCTGTTGCTGAGGTCCATAGAAGTGGAAGGGAGTCTGAAATACTACTTCCATGTTTGTAATGGGCTAGTATGGAATCTTTGGGTTCTGGACGTCCCCATGACAAGGACTTGATAGAAAATCAATCTCCAGTTCCTCACCCATATTTTCATGAGCTAGAATCTCATAAGATTTGCTAACTGCTGGTTTCTGGTTTTCAGTACAGCACTTCATAAAGATATGAGTGATCTACTACTACTACTACTACCTTATTTATTCTTATTTGATAATCTGGTATTCATATTTAAACATTATAGCAGAGCATAATCAAATATAAGCACATAACTCCACCCACCTCCTAACCACCCTTTACCCCCATTCCAACCCCCCCACTCCAACCCATCATAAAACTCCTTAACCTCCATTAAAATGCACAAAAAAACACCATCAATGTATTCCAATTAGTCAAGACAAATTCCTGCACAGGACTTGAATTTCTTTCTAAAGGCCAAATTGCCTTCTTTGCACAATTTCAATGGAAGACAGCTCCAAATAATTGCCCAATATAACTAAAAGCTGACTTTCTGGTAACCTCTAAGTGTACTTTCCCAAAAAATGGTAATGCCAGTAACTTCTAGTATGAGGATCAGACTCCGTCCTGGTACATATGATCTTAACTTATCAGCCAGATACCTTTAAATCATACCCATGCAATGCAAATCATATTAGACTGGTATGTTTTTCTTCCTTTTCATCCTTGTCAGTAACCTTGCTATGGTGTGTTATACCAATTGAAGTTTCCGCATATTAGTTTGAGATAGTCCCTGGTTACAGTACTGAATTACAGTAGTCTAATCTAGTTAGAATTAGCACAGGCCAGTAGATATTTATCATTTAAAATTGACTGAAATTGCCTAATCATTTGCAAGTAAATAAAGGTAGATCTTAATTCAGCCAGCACAAGCTGCCCCAGTGACAGCCAGCAATCAGTCTGGAGTTCAAGTTATTGACCAGTCTTTGCCTTCACCAACATCCAGTTACACACGGGAGTATTTTCAGGAGAGACTGGCACCTAGATAGCCACAAAATTTCAATTTTTGCCAGATTTAACTTGAGCCAAAACTGCTTCAGCCAATTCTCAACAGCTTCAACTTGACTAAGCTAGCTAATTGATTTTCCCCAAGATAACTCACAATCTGGATGTTGTCTGTGAAAATATGACATTCACTTTCAAACTTACTAATTAATTTGGCTAAAGGAGTAAGATAAATATTAACAAGTGCAGGGGAGAAAAGAGAGCTAGGGTATACCACAGGGCTACTTCCTCACTGAGAAACATTCTCCATTCCAACTCACCTGTTCCTCTCTGCTAGAAAGAAAGGAGCCAAATCAAACAAGAGCCACACCATGGAGACCTATATCATACAATTGACTTAAAAGCAGTCCATGGTCAACTATATCAAATGCAACAGCTAGGTCCAGTTGTACCAACAAAGCATCCTGGCCTTCATCCATCCACATCAGTATACTGATCCATTTCCATAGCGGCACTATACAGATGCACATAAGTCTGTGCTCTATGGAATTTACAATGTAGAGAAGACAAACTCCAGGAAATTTATTTATTATGGTAAACTTGATTAAAATAAGGCTATGATAAAGGAGAGCCATGGTTTAAGTTTTAAAAGTAGTCTCAAAAAGATGGGATTTTAGGCAGCATTTAAACTTGGTGAGAGAGAACATGATGCACCATCTCAAGAAGGCTATTCCAGCATATAATGCAACAAGGTAGAATTTGCAGAATTGGGAATTAGTGATGGAGTCAGTCACAGAAGAGCAGTTTGCCTGATGAATGAAAGTTAGGAGGAGGGGTGTAGTCCTAGGACTGGTGCAAATGTATTAGGTACTCTAAGGCACCTTCAGCTTTGAACAATCCCCCTCCCACTGCCAGTTGACTTTTCTGGCCCATAGGTCACCCTCTTGCCTGAGATTTTGATAATTAAACTCAATCATCATGATAACCCACCACCATCCCTCCCAGAACAATTCTGTAAAAACACATATTTTGATATAGGGAAGACAGTTTTTTCAAAAGCCATTTATGTGGATAAATATTCAAAAGCCTATTATGCGGGTGAAGGGCTTTTTGAAAACTGCCCACCCTAAAAGCACGTAAGTGTGCACAGTTCAAAGAGAAAGTATGCTTGTATGTCCAATTATGCTATTAGAACAATCCTGCCAAAACACATAATTGGACAATCAAAACAGCAACAATCCTACCTATGAAAAGGCAGCAATGCAAATATTACTCCAGGCCCTAGAATAATAATTTTTCTCAGCATGGAAAGACGCAGCCTAGTGTGTGAAAGCAATGGGCTAAGATACCATAGTTCTAATCCCACTGCCACTCCTTGTGACCTTGGGCAAGTCAATTTATCTCCCATTACCTCAGGTACCCACTTAGATAGTAAGCTCTTGGGAAGGGACTTCAAGAACCTGAATTTTATAAATGCTGTATTTGGAAAGGCTGGCTAAAAATCCAAATTAATTATTAACTATATACCTCCTACTGGGAAAACAGAACAAGCTGAAATACATAGATGCTGTAGAATACCTCATATTGGTCTTGCACACAGAAAAACCCTCATAAATTACAGAATAAGTGACCACATTATAAATATGTAGATATAAATTGAACTCTTGCACACACCAGGTTCACCCCTTCTCCTGTTTAGCATCCATGGGGAGCAGGGAATTCGGCGCCAAAGGGTCCAAGCCTGCTCACAGCCAATCCACTGTCTCCTTCCAGCCTCAGGCTGCAGCAGCTGAAGTTGGGAGCAGAGGAAGGAGGAGAGCAGCGGGGAAAGAAAAACACCAGCTTACCAGCACGGCAGCTGTTAAATTCCTTTCCTCCCTGCCCCTCTACCCACCCACCCCCTAGGCATTGTTCTACTTTTATAGAAAAAATTATAATAACAAAATTGACAAACTATTAGTAGATTAGATAATCAGGCAATTTAGACAATCCCTGTAACAAATGTGGAGCCTTTATCCTAAAAATAACTAGTTAATGGAATCAATCATATGCTGTCAAAATCTTATTTAAATGTCTATAAAGCCATATCTAACAGTTAAAATGTTTTGCTTTATTATTCATTATCCAATATACAATTTTCTATTAAATCTGTTTCACTTTTTTATTTTTTAAAATATATTTATAGTAAGAGGAAAGACCTCAGTACTGGCTGAGGATATGATTTGCACAGAAACTGTGTTGCCAGTTGTTTCAATCACCAGTCTTATTACCTCTTTTTTTTGTTTTTACTAAAATTCTTTCCTTAATGAATGTGTCTTCTTTCATGCCTTAATGGTCTATAATTTGCTGATCACAAATAAAATGCTTTACAAACTATTAGTAGATTAGATAATCAGGCAATTTAGACAATCCCTGTAACAAATGTGGAGCCTTTATCCTAAAACACATATGGCAACAAAAGGCTTGCCCAATATATTAGAACTAAATGTCCTGAGAAAAGTTAGCCCACTGTAAAGCAGAACTTGCTGCAATTAAGGGAGTATCAGAAACCTCAGGTTACAAACCCAGTTCATGTATTAAAACCATCAATAAAAGTAGATTCATAAAAAGATTATGCTACTCAGTGGGATCAGGTAGAACTAGACCTGTTAAACATAAATACCCTTTCTCCACACCTCAGAAAATAGTCAAGAGGATAGAGCCATCTGCTCTTACAAGAGCTACAAATTCCCAATATCATTTCTGTACAAAACAATAATGAAGGTTTAGGGAAGGATATTGACAAAGTACCTGAAAACAATAAACAACCCATACCCTAGGGGGACTCTATCATCAGAGGCACAAACATGTGAACTGCATTTGAAGGTGAAACCATAGTCAAATGCCTTCAAAAAGTGGAAGGAAAGGAAAACTATTTCCAGCATGGTTAAAAGGTGAGGTGAAAGAGGCTATTTTAGCCAAAAGATCTTCATTCAAAAATTGGACGAAGGATCCATCAGAAGAAAATAGGATAAAGCACTAGCATTGGGAAGTTAAATGTAAGACATTGATAAGACAGGCTAAGAGAAAAATTGAAAAGAAGTTGACCACAGAGGCAAAAACTCACAATAAAACTTTGTAAAATATATCTGAAGCAGAAAGCCTGCAAGGGAGTAGGTTGGACCATTGGATGATCAAGGGGTTAAAGGGGTACTTAGAGAAGATAAGGCCATTGTGGAAAGATTAAACAATTTCTTTGCTTTAGAATTTACTAAAGAGGATATTGGAGAGGTACCTGTTCCGGAGGAGGTTTTCATGGGTGATGATTCAGATCAACTGAACCAAATTATGGTGAACCTGAAAGATGTAGTAGGCCAGATTGACAAACTGAAGAGTAGCAAATCACCTGGTCCAGATGGTATAAAACACAGGGTTCTGATAGAATTAAAAAATGAAATTTCAAACCTATTATAAATAATTTGTAATCTATCATTAAAATCATCCATTGTACCTGAAGACTGGAAGGTGGCCAATTTAATGCCAATATATAAAAAGGGCTCAAGAGGTGATCCGGGAAACTATAGACTAGTGAACCTGACTTCAGTGCCAGGAAGAACAGTGGAATGCCTCATGAATCTTTACTTGAACTGGTGCTTTTTAATATATTTATAAATGATCTGGAAAGGGGTATGACGAGTGAGGTGATCAGATTTGCAGATAACATAAAATTATTCAGAGTAGTTGAATCATAAGCGGATTGTTATAAATTGCAGGAGGACCTTCTGAGACTGGAAGATTGGGCGTCCAAATGGCAGATGAAATTTAATGTGGACAAGTGCAGGGTGATGCATATAAAGAAAAATAACCCTTGCTGTAGTTACATAATGTTAGGTTCCATATTAGGAGCTACCACCCAGGAAAGTGATCTAGGCATCATAGAGGATAATACATTGAAATCGTCAGCTCAGTGTGCTATGGCGGTCAAAACAGTAAGCAAAATGTTATGAACTCTTAGGAAGGGAAAGGAGAATAAAATAGTGGATGTCATAATGCCTCTCTATCACTCCATGTGCAATTCTGGTTGCTGCATCTCAAAAAAAGATATAGTTGCACTGGAGAAAGTACAGAGAAAGGCAATCAAAATGAAAAAGGGCATGGAATGGCTCCCCGATGAGGAAAGGCTAAAGAGGTTAGAGCTATTCAGCTTGGGGAAGAGAGAGCCTGCGAGGGGATATGATAGAGATCTACAAAATCATGAAAGGACTTGAACGGGTAAATGTGAATCGGTTATTTACTGTTATATATAACAGAAAGACTAGGGGGCACACCATAAAGTTAGCAAGTAGCACATTTAAAACAAATTGGATGTGGTTAAGGCAGTTGGTATAGCTGGGTTAAAAAAAGGTTTGGATAAGTTCCTGGAGGAGAAGTCTATAAACTTCTATTAATCAATAAGGAATAGCCATTGCTTGTTACCAGCATTAATACCTTGGTATCTATTTAATGTTTGGGTGCTTACCAGGTACTTGTGACTTGGATTAGCCACTTTTGGAAACAGGATACTAGACTTGATGGACCCTTGGTCTGACCCAGTATGGTATATCTTATGTTCTTATGATCACAACTTCTTTGATACGTTGATGTGATAATAAGACGCGCTACCTTGTTATGCCTCTCTGTATGCAGGCCTTCTGATATCCGAACATCACATGTGTAACCATTCCCAGTTCTTTCCCACAGAATCTGCATTTGTCTGTTAAACCAAACTTTTCTTCTGGCTGTGAATCTTCTTATAGTCCACTTACCCTGTGCTGAAATTATCAGTCTCCCCTCTATAGTTTTGAATTCATCTCTCAACAATTGCTGTGTCAAATCTTGTTCCACTTGGGGTTGCTAAAGTAGCTCTCTGTACTTCCCACTGCACTTATGCTTCTTCCAATTATCCTATGTTTGCTGGTCTGATTCTTTAAAGAGTTTCTTCTCTTGTTCTGCTAATTTGTAGTTTCTTTCCCTTTGTGTACTGGTAGATTTGCTGTTGTGCTGCTGCTTGTGTGCTCACTCTGTCAGTGCCCCCTGCCCCTGTACTGCATTATATAAAATTATTACTTGCTGCCAGCCCTGACATAGCAACCACCTCCCTTTCCCATTCCCACCCCTTCTTGGCATTCCCACTTTCCAGGAGACTCACTAGTGCCACAGCCAGTGCATAAAGCTCACAAGACACACCAGTTGATACCCCTGAGCTAGCAGAATACCAAATACAGAAAAAAAAAGAAACCATAAAGTAGAAATAGAAACATGCAGACAAAACAAAACTGAAAACTGCAACAAGCCCGACTGTATTGTGCAGTGCAACAATGTAAAAAAAAAAAATCACCACATTCCTCATAAAAAATCAGATAAAATCAAGAAATATAAAACATCATTCAGAATAGTAAAATCATACTATTTATTTATTTATTTAACATTTCTTTTATACCGATATCCGTTCGCACATCGTATCGGTTCACAGTGAACAAAAAACCATACTAATAAAAAACCATACTAATAAAAAGAATAAATATTTCAAACAGCCAATGAATAACATCCAATAATTTAAAACTCACATAGCTTTATTTTAATATTTCCCTAAACACCAATAAAATATTTGAAAAGGTGCATTAAAAGTACCCCAAAATTGAAATTAATAAACATTAAAAAAAATTTCTCGCTCTCCATACCTGGGATCTTTTGTTGGTCTATCATCATGAGGTTGTTGTGGATTGGCGGAAGGGGTGCTACACAAACTTTATGCTCTCTCTCTCTCTCTCTCTCATGTGCATGCATACACATACACCTCTTACACGTGTTCATTCTCTCAAACGTTCCCTCACAAGCTCTCACACCCGCACACACATAGGCTGTGGACACATTAATGCATGGCTGTGCACAACTTTTTGTGATTTAGCACACCCAAATGTGCATACAAACACTCATAGATAAAAGCAGCCTTGCTGATGATCCCCCTTTGGGCTTGACACCTGGTGCAGTTGCCCTCTTGCCTCTCCCCCCCCCCCCCCCACCCAGATTCTGCCAAGGACCCCTACACCACAAACTCACTCCATTTTCAGTCCCCATGGACTAAACCTAGCCCCAGAAACTTTATGCCACCTCTGGTCAGGAATTCAATTTTCAGCATTAAGAAAATGAGTTTAAGCCTTCACATCCCTGAACCTGGGGAGTAATAGCTAATGCCTTAACATGGGATTTGCTTGGAGGACTACAAGATTAGTAGGGGGAGGGGGGAGAAAGAGGAAAACCTAGGGCAAGTGGTAGAGGGATACAGGACAAGGTGTGGGGGAGATATCCAGGAGGACTCGGGGCATAGAGTGGATTTGGGGGAGAAAGGGATACAGAGGAAGGAGGGGAGGGGAAGAGAGAGAGATTGCTAGGCCATGGAGTTGGGAAAGAGAAAAAGGGAAATGCTGGGTAGGAGAGGGGAGAGAGGGGTGTGCTTTGCTGAAGCTGCCACCACTATAAGGACAGCTGTGTCTTTGCTGCTAAAGGGGAAAGCTCTGTGTTAGAGCAGACGCTGGTAAGTGAAAGGGGGTGCATAATTCTGCATATCTGCCCCAGGCGCAGAAAAAGCTGGTCCTGGGCTCTGGTCGTCAGCTCAGGATTTATGCACAGAAAACTTTATGCATACATAGTTTTCAGCACAGAAAACTGTATGCATACATAGTTTTCAGCACAGAAAACATGGTTTATTCACATAAATCATGGTTTATGCGTGCTAAATATTTTTTGTGCACATTTTTGAGTTAGTGAGCTTTTCAATTATTTTGTGCCCATTGCATTAACATACCATTAGCTTACTGCATTGGCAGTTAACTCTTCTCTCTTTTTTTTTTTTTTTTTTTTTTTTATAGAGCAAAGAAATGTATGCTGAAGTTCAGTACACACATTTTTTACTCGCATCTTATTACATCAGGCTCTGTATTCTGATTTATACTCTCTAATGGTCTCACAAGATTACCAGCAAAGGCTTAAAGCTGTGCTTTCTAAATTGTGGGTGAGGACTCCAAATGGAGTCACAAAATCCTCAGCTGGGGTCACATATTCCTTAAATAAACGCTCTTCAAATACCAGCAGCAACAGCATTAGTAGTAGAAGTCCACGTAGGGTCTGTGTGATCCAGCGCGCACTCATAGGTCCTGCAGTTTCTGTGGTAATAGAAAGCCCTATATCAGGAAACATTGGAGACATTTGCATGGCCTGTGAGCATGCACTGCTTCTGAGGCTCCACACTGACTTTCATTACTAATGCTGCTACCTCTTGCAGATCATCATAAGGCTCAGAACCTGCCATGAGTGGAAAGGAGGGGAGGAGTCAGAATGTATGGGCTAGTGAAAATTGCCACTGCACCTCTATTCTCACCCACCGCTGAGCTTATCCTAAAGCAAAATATGGCCCTGTTATTAACCTACCTTCTCTTCCCATCCATGTCATCCACTTTTGACTGAGGGCCCAAGGGAAAATGGTGCCACTGCCATAGGGATTTTTGTAGGGGCTGTTTGAAGGAAGGGATCAGATGGAGGAGGCGTTTGAGGGATGGACAGTTGGAGCGAGATTATCTGTAAAAGTTGAGAGATGGGGAATAAAAAAGATTGACTAGGCATATAAGAGGAACTCAGCTAGTAGGATGCAAAAGGATTGGAGGGAAAGAGGTGAGGGAGAAGGAATGGGCGATGAGGGAATGGGGGATAGGGTGAGGTGGAAGGGCTGACAGTCGATAAGTTGGGGGTTAGAAGAAGAGCTTTGGGATGTGAAAAAGACTGGAGGAGGTGGGATAGGGGATAGGTTGGGGAGGTGAAAGGAGCTGGAGAACGAGGGGGTCTACTGGAGAGGAGAAGGTTAAAGAAGATATCCTCTGGAGGGGGATGGAGGTTGAGAGAGGATTGGCTGCAGATGATAGAGATTGAGAGGTGATAAACTGGAGAGTGGGGACAGTCAGTTGGAGCTGGATCATCCCTCTGTTAATTTGCTTTGGTCATCCACTGTGGTAATGTGAATTTTCAAGTGCTAAAATGGGGTCACATTGGCTAAATATTTGGGAAGTCCTGGCTTAAAGGCATAGGCATATCTATGTAAAGGCACGCAGGGCTTAATTTTTAGGGGAATGGCCAGGAAGACAGTTCTGGCACTTTTTTACAGACTTAAGAGGCAGAGCAGTAAGGATGATGTTCTTCAGCCCCTACCCTCGAGGCTGCCTGTAGGGAAGGAAAGGGGTGAGCCTGGAGCACACAGAAAAGAACATCTACTCTACTCCCTAATCTAGCCTCTTCTTGTTTCCCCTCCCCACACATCTCCTTCTGTATTGCAGGGAAGAGAAACAAAGTGTGATACTGAAGTAGAATCTGCAGAGCAAAGAACAGGCTTTGTGAAACATGTGAGCAGTTGTGTCAATTGTGAAGGCTTCTACCCTAGCCTTGATGAATGGCATTACTGCTGTAATGGCCGGGGAGTGGTTTAAAATCATTAGATAGCTCTTTCTTAATTCCCACCATTGCAAACAGAAAATATCTTCACACTGGACTTAGCTGATTTTCACATTTATTATCCCTGTAAATTGAGTATATATATAATAATCTAGAACTAATGATATAATGTAAAGAAGGGAAAAATACAAGTAAATAAACAGAATATATATATATATATATATATATATATATATATATATATATGGGAGACAAGAGTGAAATTAAATCTGCTCACTTTCCTGAGACCGTCTCATCAATCTCAGCCATAGAACTGTCAGCAATGCCAGAGACTCAGCTAGCTGGCCATGGCTTGTCTTTGAATGCCCTCCTTTACTGCCAATGCAAAGGTATTAGTCTTGTGAACTGGTTTATATAGAGTATCTTGTTTTGTCTGCTTTTTCCCACCACTATTCAGTCATAAATTATGCTGTGTACCCTTTCCTTATACATTCCAGTCCTAGGGCAGAGGGGCCCTGACAGGTGCTGGCTCAAAAAGGTCAATGCAATGTGACCTATAGGTTTCTTGAGAGCCTCAGAGACTTGCCACTAGCACACATTTTCAGAAAAGACAGAATTTAACAGAAAAGAGAAGCCAAAAGGTTAAACAAATCCTGAATGTATAGATTCACTATTTTTACAGCTCAGTCAGTGGTCCAATTCTTCGGGGGCCCAAATGGCCCTGGCTCCATAACACCAAACTTTTTCACATTGTCGGTCCCTGTCTAATGCCACTGCTCACAACATTCAAACTTGTACTAACTCAACCCCTTTTTATGCCCATTACCAGGATGTTGGTTTCTGGCAAAACAACCCAGAATGACATTCTGCCACCTTTTTTCTGGGACCCGAGAAAGTGGATCATAGTCAACAGTGTATATCAATTCTGGCTCCCCTGAGGAAACAGAATGGAGCTAGGAGTTGCATGGATTATTTATAGCGCTCTCCCACCCCACCCCCAGCCCTTAGAGGAAGCAGAAGAGAACATAGTGTTGGAGCTGCATACCCTGAAACCAGGGTAGCCACATGGCTTTAATTTTTGTGCAATTTCCCAGCACAATTTAGGAGACTCTTAAGGGACAAAAGCCAAGGTAAAAAAAAAAAAAAAAAGGTAAACATATGAAGCAGGAAGGGGGGGCACAGGGGCCATGTATATTTTTTGTATATTTTAAACTTCAAATACCCTAAATTTAAGAAGGTGCACCCACACACACAAATTTTGGGGCACCACCAGCATCAACTACTCCTTTCTCCTAAATTTTCAGCTGGCTCCCTACTTACTAAGCATATCTGGAAGCTGAAAAGTACAAGAGAGTGAGACCTCTAGCTAGATTGCTGTAGGAGAGTACAAAAGAGTGAGACCTCCTCTGGCTAGAGTGCAAGAGAAGTGAGACCTCTGGTTAGAGTGCCATGCTTGCTGGGCCTGCCTCATCCATCCTCAAAACAGACTCTGCTAGATCAGTCTCCCCCCTCTCCAACCCCCATGCTGCATAATCTGATGACATCACAGACAAGTGTTCTGCTGGAAGGAGAACATATTACAGCCAAAAAAAAAAGCAGGAGCTGCAACTTTATTAGCACCTTATGACAGGTTTACAGGAACAGAAGATAAGGGGAGGGCTATGTTTTATCGCCCATAATCATTTTTTGGCTGCTGGGAGTCAGGGGAAATTCTTTGCCTTGCTAGTCAGACTCCTGTGTGAGCTGGCTGGGCTGATCTCAGACTAGGGGCAGTACAGTAGGCCAGTGAGAGAACAAATGGAGACATGCCTGAAGAGGGAGGAGCAAGTGTAAAGGTGGCTGCTGCAGGCTGGGTAAGAGCTGGCAACATGGGCAGGAACTTTACATGATGCTGTAGTGCCCATAGTTAGCCAGTCCAGAGGAGGGGATACTCATTAAATGAGCACATGAGCAACAGTAGAAGCATTGTGTGTGTGTGTGTGTGTGTGTGTGTGTGTGTATTCTAAAGTGTCTGAGAAAATGTGTGTCTGTGTCTGAGAGTACACGAGAGTATATGTCAGTGTCTAAATGTGTCTCAAAGTGTATGTGTGTGCACGCTATCCCCTTTTTCCCCACCAATCTTAGGCTCACCAGCTATGCTAACACCACTGTGCAACAACACGGTTTTAGCTACTTTTTACCCAGTCTGGAGACTTTTCACAGTGGATCTAGTGACTTCAAGTAAGAGTTGACAACTCTGCATAGATGTCCAAATGGGGTGGGCCACCCAGGCCCTAGCCCATCCAACTTTATCTCAGTAGTAGGCCATCTCTGCCTGCAGGTAAAAAGAAGACCCTAGGGTCTGGGAATGAATAGTTCCAATGTATGATTTATGCAAAGAATGTACATAAGAAAGAATGACTTTAACTGTAAACATAAAGTAAGAAATTGGCAGTGGGAGCAGAGCTGGGGGTGGGGCTAAGGGCAGAGCTTAGTTGGTCCCCTTACCAAAAAGGCGTTCTGCTGCCTGTGAGGGTAATGCCTGCCAGCCCCACTGCTTCTGCTACTCCAGGGTGTGTTGGATTCCTGCTCATCATGCTATCATCCCAGACCCTGCCACCTCTGCTGCTGGAGACCACACTGATGAGAGTGAATAAGGAGTTGTGGGGGGGAGGGGAAGGAGGATGAGTGAAGGAATTGGAGAAACTGGGTTGTGTGAGGGGAAGGGGGAAAGAATGACTTGGGATCAAAGATGCTGCGGGGTGTGAGAGTTTAGATCGGAGAGATAGATGATCAGAGTTGGGGGGGAGGTAGTCTGTGAGTGAAATGATTGAAAGGAGGTGGATTGCAAGGGAGTGGAAAAAGAATTGGGTATGGTGGGGAAGGGAGAGAGAGGAGCCTGAGTGAGTGAGAACAGCAGTAGCTCCCTTTCTCCAGCCCCATGGAGGCAAAGAGCAGGCCATGATTTTGAATTCCAGGCCCCTGGAGACTGAGGGCAGTGGGCAATGCACACCAGTCTGTTCCCACCTCCTAAAGCAGAGGTGAGCCAGCTGATTCTGGCTTGAAGAGGCCTGTACTTTACTGCTGAGGAGGAAAATTGCTGGAGAAGGTGATTTTCCAAGGAGAGGCTTGAGGATCACTAGGGATAGAGGGTTATATATACTGTAAAGGTGAAGGGGGAGAAGAAGGGCCACTGGGGAATTTATTGTGGGGGGCTGGGGATGGAGGATCAGCTTCACCAGGGCAGAGGGGGAGGGGGTTAGAGTGCCCTATTCTCTCTATCCGCCTTTTCCTCCTTACTCCAGTGATCCTGCATCCCCAACCCCCAGTCATCCATTGCCTACCAGTGCTCATCGAGCATGTTAATAATGTGAAGAATGTGCTCAGGTATGTGTGAGAGTGTTATACCTGGCCCTGGTCCCACTCATCTCGCCGCCCTCCACATTCCACACCTCCTTTTTGTCTACAATTTAGGCACTAAAGGCAAAGTTCCAGGTTACATAGGAGCACTTGGCAGTAAGGCACCAGTGCTACACTAGTTAAGACTCCTCCAAGTTTCTTCTGTGTTTTCTACTAGTATGGTCCTCATGTTTTTTGCAGGAAAAGCTCACACCTCTATTGATGCATCTACTTTGAGTTCTATTTATGCTTTCATCAAGCCATAAAGGGCAGATGAGCAGCCTTTGGTAGATGCAGCCTTTAGCAAAAGAGATTTGTCAGGTTACAGTGAACCCAACCAAGTATGGTGATGCTAAAATACATTCCAATGATACTGTCTTTTGTAGTAGAAGAGAAATTTTCTTACCTATTAATTTTCTTTTTTATCTCCAAAATAAAATTGGGCCCAAACCCTCTTTCCCAGTCCCACCCGTTGTGTTTGCAATCTTTACTTTAGGAGTTCACTCCTTTTTCTTAAGTACAGCCTAAAAGTAGTCCATGCATATTATCGCTATCAAGGATTTCCTTCTCCAGCATTGCAGCTTGATATATGGAAGAGGCAGATAATAGAGTGAGAACATACAAATAACCTCTCTTTTCTTTATAGTTTTTCTGTTGTATGTTCAGCAGAGGTGCTCCTACTGGAGGAGAGAGTTGTGCTGTTCAAAATCACATGATGAAGCAAGAGAAGTCAGAGTTCTGCGAACTGTAGGTGTGGCTCTGGTCTGTTATACTTCCCAGACAGGCATACCCAACAGTCCTGTGTTTGGGCATTAATAGAAATAAAAACTGACAGATAAAGACAATTTATTTTTTGTACAGATAATTTTAGGCTTTGCCAAATTTGTTTGAAAGAACACATAGAAAGCTAGAATGCAAATATGTGTATATGTGTGTATGTGTGTATATATATGTATATAAATATCCAACATGAAATACAAGCACTTTCTTAAATTTAGGGTATTTGAAGTTTAAAATATACAAAAAAAAAGTATACCCAACACTCTACATGTTACAACAACATGTTAATGCAAAACTTCTCAAATTTTATTCATTTCTGATATGTAAAGAATAAATTACTTTCATGTATAAACCACACTCTTTAATATCCTCCCCCCATAAATTACCATTCATTCACACCTCATACATGCCACACACACTACAATAAAAACTCACACTCCAAATATCACACTCTAAAATAACAACAATACTCAATCCTGTCACCCAACGTATCTAGCAGACATACCCACTTCTTAACCTCGCAAATGTAACAATACACAATCTCTGTTCCCACCCATTTTACATCTCATTCACCAACCTAACAAAGGCCTAAGTTTCGCCTGTTGCAAGGCTTCATCAGGGGAACATTGCATATTGAACAGTTACTTATTGGATCTATATCAGGTAACATGATAGCAATAACTGTCCATTCATAAATGTAGAATCCAAAGTTCTTTTACGGTTCCCGCCTGATTTAGTCCTTTGCGATAAATCGTGTCACATCCTGCTTCAGGTGCCCTGTTTCATCTCTATATATTATATTCTGATGATTCAACATATAACAATTCCAATAACTTTATTTCCACACAGGAAGGGTAGTCATTAATTGTAGTGCATGTTACCACTGTGAAACAAAAATTAATAAGCCTTTATTAACTACACATGTGCACCTTACTTTTAATGTTTTTAGAACAGTTTTCCTATATCTTCCCAACCCCTCCTCTGACCACAACATACCTTTATTGTGGTCACAGTCCAACTACATGGCAGTGCATACCATATCTTTCCTATATAAATGTTCACTAGAATGAGGCGGTCACAAATTGTAGCACGCATTACTGCTGTGAATATGAAGTTAAAAATAGAAAATTCCTAGAGGACTTCCGGTGATGAAGCGCTGCTGAGTGGATGTCGCCGCTCCCAGGGAACCGGAGATAATCTTTGCCTTCCTGAGTTACTGACCCGCAATTACACTTCTATGTGGCAGGAAGGTACCGACAACATTCAAGACATATGATTCTATTCTTTTTCTGCCCATGATACCTGGTGTCCAGCCAGTAGAAGAAATCGGTGGTGAACACGACACAGGATGACAAGATGGCTGTTGAAATGGGCCCTCAGCCAGAGTGGGGGTCTCAGAAAACTCTAGTCTGTGCGCTTGCAAAGGCAGAGGCAGCAGCCTTAAGTGATTGATGAGATCCATGAAAAATTGGAAGCCGATAGGTTAACTGTAGCGGTCCTTGAACAGAAGGTGAGATGCCAAGACGAACGGCTGGATGACTTGGAATCCACAATTAAACAACTTCAAAACAAAAATCAAGAGCCTGGAGTCTAAGCCTAATGAACTAGAAAACTGCAGCAGAAGGAACAACATTCAGGTTTTGAAACTGCCTGAATCACTGCAGGGTGAAGTGTTGCTGAGGTGGTTCGAGTCCTGGCTGCCGGAGACCCTGGAAATGACGGGATCAGGCCATCCAGTTTTAGTGGAGCCTGCACGTCGTTTAGGAGCCATGGCGGCGAACAGCAACAAGCCTAGGCAAGCAATTGCTAAATATCTAAATTATACTGACAAAGCCAAAGTTTTGGAAGCTTACTGGAAGAAAAAGGAGCTTTTGTATGAAGGTCAAAAGCTGCTGTTTCCTGACTTTTCAGCGTGGGTGCTTGCTGCAAGGAAAGAATTCACACCATATCGCACCCAGTTGTTTCATAAGGGCATCAAGTTTGCCTTACAGTATCCGTCTCATTTAAGGGTGTTCCACCAGGGCACCTCTCAAATATTTGCTTCCATGGAGGAAATAAAAAAAATCTTTGGACTCTGTTTGACTTTATGATGGTAATGGGGGGAAGGGTTTATTCTTCCCCTTTGAATACAATGTTTAACGGAACATATGGTTATTGGGAGGCTGCCCTGTTTACCAGATGTTTTGGGGGGGTTTTTTGTCTTGAGATTTGTCGGACCGGGTGAAGCAATGGCTTTTTGAACAGGCATCCCTTTTTCAGTTAATTGTCCTGGACTGCTGTTAAATCAGAGGGGATCGTTATACTCATCAATGTTTGTGCACAAGCTTTTTTTTTCTATTTTTGTTCTTTTTATGCTTTGCGTGCTGATCTGGCCTTTCTCTATTTGGATTCTTGGACTTTTTTCTTATCTCTGGTTCCCAGAGGCTCAGGACCCTTGAAGAAACTCCAGGTTACTGTGCAGCATGACTTAGTCCTCTGAAGATTAGCAGTAGATTAGCAGTAGCCTTCCACTCCGGGGAGGCTCCAGCGCCAGCCGCGCTCGATTTCCTGAAAATTAAAACAAAAACGGAAAAAAAAAGAAACGCAGCCACCGCGACAAGGCCCGCCCACGGCAAGCCCTTCGACCCAATCAGGGTCAGCCCGGCAGACAATCAAAACTTCGCGCTCCGAGGCGCCATCTCTCTTTCTTCGCCGTCCTCGGCCCGCATCTGAAGACCTGCGCGACCGGCACCCAAGCCCCGCCGGGGGAAGGTCAGGTCAGTGCCCGCCTTCCACTCCGGGGAGGCTCCAGCGCCAGCCACGCTTGATTTCCTGAAAATTAAAACAAAAACGGAAAAAAAAGAAACGCAGCCACCGCGACAAGGCCCGCCCACGGCAAGCCCTTCGACCCAATCAGGGTCAGCCCAGCAGACCTTTAAGCCCCATCCGTCTAGGCGTCGCACGCCGAGCGTCGCACGCCGAAGGAGCACGACAAAGGGGCTGGCCCCTTTGTGCGCCCCTTAGTGCAGCCCAGAAGAGCAGCCCAGAAGCCAGGTCTCTAACCCAGCTGGTTCGTCAAGGTAAGCCCGACAGCTTATTCCATTAGCGCCAGCGAAAGCGCAGTGCCTGTTCAGCGGCCTAACCTACTAGCCCTTGACGAACCCTCAGTCCCAGATCGGAGTCTACCACCTTCTCCCGGATACCCCTAGCCTAGAGGGTACTCCAACCTGCTGTCTACATATCCGCTCATCCGTCCACCATGCTTCCACTTTCTATCCCCATCATCTACAACCAAAGGTGGAGAGCTCCTAAGCTCCCTACACCCCACCTTAACCGCCAACAGAGAATCAGGCCCATCATGCTGACACCCATAACCCAATGCCTTGGCCTGGCTCTTCTTTCACTCACACTATTCAACGCGCAATCTATATCCAAAAAAACCACCATACTCAATGACTTCTTATCCGACTCAAAACCTGATATTTGCGCTATAACAGAAACCTGGTTACAACCCTCCGACATTGCCCTAATCAACCAGCTTCCTATCCAGAACTACGATATACTATCCATACCCAGACGTAAAAAAAGAGGAGGAGGCCTGCTCCTAGCAGCCAAGAAACCACTAGGCCTGACACTGCAGACATCCAATTCCATAGCAAACATAGAATTCGCGCTATTCAACTCTAAACATCTAATCATTGCACTAATCTACGCTCCCCCCGGAATTCTTGAATCAAACCCTTCCCCAATCATTGAGCTAACAGCAAAACACCTGATCTCCGGAAAACCAGCCATTTTGATGGGAGACTTCAACCTCCATGTGGATGCCCAACCTCAATCCTCCAACTGTAAAACTCTTCTCTCCTCCCTCAACCATATGGGCTTCAAACAAATAGTAAAAGATCCCACCCACAAAGCAGGTCACACCTTAGACCTTATCTTTATAAACGAAGGTCTCTCATCGCACTCCATTCCTACCTGCTCCTCGGTACCTTGGTCTGATCACAGCATCATCACATCTATGTTAGAGATATCGGAACCTCCCCGCCACACAACCCAAACAATCTCCATTTCGATTAGAAAACAGTGCCCAGGAGATTACCTAAGCAAACACCTGACTAAGGAACTAGTGAATCTAGACCTTACAGACACCAACTCAGCTACATCTTCTTGGCTCAACATCACTAACAAGGTCGCCGATCAAGTATGTCCCATGAAAACAAAGACCATCAACCCAGACAAGGACAACAGGAAGCCCTGGTTCACCACAGAGCTGAAGTCACGCAAACACGAGCTTAGAAGCAAAGAAAACCAATGGCGAAAAAACCCAACTAAAACATCCCTCCTCAACTACAAATCATGTCTTAACTCATACAGAAACGAAATCAACAAAACCAAGAAAGAATTCTTCTCCAAAAAAATACACCACTTCTCATTTGATTCAAGAGCCCTCTTCGCCTACGTCTCAGCCCTCACCAAACCTCCTGGACCGTGCATCCCCGATGACCAAGCTCTTATTAAAGCCAATGAGCTAGCCAACTACTTTGACAACAAAATTACCACACTCGTTGCCCCTCTCAAAGGGACACCCCCGCACACAAATGTCACCAGTTTCCACAGCTCGCAAACACCTATAGCACCCGCTCTTCAACCCAACACTTTCACCCCAGAGCTCACATCTCTCGAACCCACGTCCACCTTGGAAATAACAAACATTCTAAAGAAGATAAAACCGTCTTCTCACCCCCTAGACCATATCCCATCAAACCTGCTAAGTTCCATCCCTGACATTGTGGCCAAGCCACTTGCAGATATCATTAACCGCTCTCTCGCCCAAGGCCAAGTTCCCAATCAACTCAAGTCTGCAATGCTCAAACCTCTCCTCAAAAAACCCAACCTTCCCACGACCGATCCTGCTAACTACAGACCTATAGCAAACCTTCCTATGTTAGCCAAAATTATGGAGAAAGTGGTTAACCGACAACTTTCGGAATTCCTTGATGACAACAATATCCTCACCAATAACCAGTTTGGATTCCGGAAGAAAAAGAACACCGAATCACTATTAGCTACTCTAGCTGACACCATTATCTTCAATTTTGAAAAAGGACATCCTTGCCTTCTCGCACTCCTAGATCTGTCGTCAGCGTTTGACACCGTGAATCACACTAGCTTACTACAACGACTCACTGATATCGGCATCACAGGAGCAGCGCTCAACTGGTTTAAATCCTTCCTAGAAAACAGAACATACAGAGTCAAAATAAATAACAAGGAATCTCATCCCATCCAAGCCAAAATGGGGGTACCACAAGGATCTTCACTCTCCCCCACCCTTTTCAACATATATCTTCTCCCACTCTGTCAACTTCTCACCGACCTCAAGCTTACCCATTTCCTATACGCGGATGACATACAAATCATCATCCCCATAACGGACACCTTACACAAGACCATGGCCTTCTGGAATAAATGCCTCTCAACCATCAACCTGGTTCTAAATACCAACAAAACGGAAATCCTTATAATAGCACCGGAAAAATCTACCCTGCTGACCTCCAGCAAGTCTCCAGACACCTCAGGATTCACCACCTCACCGCAAGTCAGAGATCTGGGTGTTATACTAGACGACAGATTCAGCCTCAATAAATTCATCAACAATACCACTAAAGAATGCTTCTTTAAATTACAAGTCTTAAAGAAACTAAAGCCACTTCTTCGCTACAGAGATTTCCGCACAGTGCTCCAAGCCATCATTCTCCCGAAACTAGACTATTGTAATTCGCTTCTGCTGGGACTTCCCGCCTGCTCCACCAAACCCCTCCAGATGGTACTAAATGCCACAGCAAGAATTCTCACCAACGCCAAAAAAAAAGACCACATCACCCCGATCCTCCAGCACCTTCATTGGCTTCCCATTAAATACAGGATACAGTTCAAAAGCAGCATGATGATGCATAAGGCCCTTCATAGCATATCCCCACTCAACTTAACCTTCAAGCTGCAACTACATACTTCCGATAAACCAACTAGAAGAGCATACCAAAACAGATTGATTACCCAGCCCGCAAAATACTCCCTGAGAAAACACGCTCTATCAACGGCGGGCCCGTCCCTCTGGAATTCCCTTCCACCAGACCTCCGCCTTGAGTCGTGCCATTCTACTTTTAAGGCAAAACTAAAGACTTGGCTCTTCCTGCAAGCATTCCCAGAGAGCTAAGATCCAAAACAAAACAAACCCTGTCCTTTTGTTCTAATGTATTTATCCTTATGCTTTATTTATCCAAGATTATAAATTGCCTTATCTATATATTTATAGTTGTTTATAGTTGAACCTAGCTAGTTTGTTTTTTCTTATTTACTTAGACCAAATTTTTTGTTTTCTGTTCCAAGATTTGTTCCATGTAAACTGCCACCCGGCAGTAGTTATTACTGTTAACTGTGAACCGGAGTGATATGTATTGTATACAGGAACTCAGGTATATAAAAACCATAAATAAATAAATAAATAGATCTAGAGTCGATCAGGATCCTTGGGTTTAAGAGTGGAATATGTTTTCTTGGGGTAATTGGGGATTGTGTGTGTGTATGGAGTATGTATCTGTGACTATAACTGGTTCACTATGTTCTTCCCTTGGGCTTTTGCAATGAGTGGTTCTGATATACTGCATGGATGGGGAGGGAGCTATGGCTGGGGGTTTCCACCCTTGCTCATAGAGGTTTATTCTGCTGTTGCGCACTTTCAGAATGTATGCTGACTGATATCAGTTTAGGTTCTCTTAATATAAATGGGTTGCATTCCTCCATTAAGAGGAATAAATTGTTAAATGAGCTCTGTAAGCATAAGTTTCACATAGTTTTATACAGGAGACACATCTGGCAAACCTGTCTGAAACAACATAAATTGCAGAGGGAGTGGGTTGCACAATGTTATTTTTCTTCCTTCACTTCTCATCAGAGAGGTGTGGCCATTCTGATACATAAGAATGTTTCATTTGTTAAAGAACAAGTTGTCACTGATTCTAATGGTAGAATGGTATCGGGGAGCGGTGTTCTCCAGGGAGTAAAGGCAGTGCTGGCCAATGTTTATGCTCAAAATCAATATTCTCACACTTTTTATACCACACTTATGGCTAAGTTGATGCAGTGGGAGGATTATGAAATTCCCATTTTAAAGACACACCTAGTATAGATAAGGTTATCTATTGGAAAGTAGCCAAGTCTGTGATGCGTGGTCATATATTGGCTTATAAGACAAGCAAAAAGAGGGAGAGGGATAGGAAAATGTTAACCCTGTCTAAGCACATAGCCATGCTCAAGCGTGTGCATATGTGTGATATGACAGACGCTATTAAAGATGAACTACAAACAGCGCGAATGGAATTAGATACACTGTTAACAGTTTGGGCACTACAAAACTTGGCTTTTTATAAGTACAAATTATATCACTGGGGGAATTAGTCCGGGAATCTATTAGCCAGATTGGTTGTCTGAATTGCATCCCACGCCTTGTATAACACGATTGCTACATGACTCACATATGCATGTACTTTCCTTCTCCATAGTGAGAGCTTTTGAGAAATATTTTCAATCTTTATATGCCTCTGATGAGTCATCAATAGAGAACTCCTTTTTTGATGATTTGACTCTCCCTTGTTTAGATGAGACAACCAGAGCAGGGTTAAATGATCCTATACAAGAGCATGAAATTCTACGGGTTATTAAGCAGCTTCATTTGGCCAAGGCTCCGGGACCTGATGGTTTGGTTTTCAGAGTTTTATAAATTATTGGGAGAACTCACCCTTACTCCTCTTAAGGACATGTATCATGCAGTGTGTGAAAATGGTGTGCTTGAAACTGGGCATAATTTGGTGACGTGGTACTCTTGCCTAAATCAGGTAAAAACCCTAAATACCCTGAAGCATATTGCCCAATCTTGCTGCTGAATCAAGATCTTAAAATCTTGGCAGCAGTTCTCGTCCATAGGTTGAATAACATTATCTAGACTTTAGTCTCTCAGGACCAATCAGGCTTTGTTAAAGGCCGATTGTCTAACAATAATATTCTTAAAGCCGTTTTGGCTGTGCAGGAGGTCAATAGAAATGGTCTCTTGGTCAGCTTAGATGCTGAAAAGGCAATTGACTGCATAGAGTGGCCATATCTTGTCTAGGTCTTGGAGAAATTTGGGCTGGGGGAACATTTTGTAAAATGGGTCAAATTACTGTATAATAAGTCAAAGGTCCAGCTCATGGTTAATGGATTATCTAGCCCATTTATATTGAGCAGGGGTACCAGGCAGGAATGCCCATTGTCACCCTTGCTCTGGAGCCTCTGGCCATTAAATTGCAGTTTACCTTTCTTTGAAGGCATATCTATTAGGAACTCTGTAATTAAATTGAGTTTATTCGAAGATGATATGCTGCTATTTATAGGCAATCCTACAAGCTGTTTATGGGACATAATACAGATCATTGATGTTTCTGGGAAATTTGCAGGGCTCAAAATTAATTATACTAAATCTGAAGCCCTCCCCCTGAACAGGTCTTTTTGAGTAAGATAGCTAGGGACGTTTCCTGTATCATAGGCCATGGATCGTATGCACTATCTAGGTATTCAACTGGCAGACTTGTATAAATATAATTTGAGTAGTGTTGAAAAAATGGTCAAAAGGTTACTTCAGAAGTGGAAGTCCCTGCCTTTGTCATTTTTAGGTAGGTGTGTGCTGGTGAAAATGGTTCCTATTTGGATTAAAAATAGGGATATCTCAGTATTTTGCACCATCATAACAGCCTTCATATGGGGTCATAAAAGAGCATGGATAGCATTGAACACCTTACAGTTGGGGTAGAAGCAAGGAGGCCTGAATGTGTCCGACTTAAGGCTGTACAATGTTGCCTGCAGCTTGTCATATTCAGGATTGAGTTACCGATTAATGTTAAATTTGATATTGAGAGGTTATTGTGGGCATGGACTGCTCCATACAATCTGTGGTTCTTTTTTAGACTCTTACGTGCTCCTCTTTTTGGTTGACAGCTATAAGGAGGGCATGGGTTTGGTGGAGGAAGTTATTGGGGTGCAGCCCAATGGTATCCCTTTATTTATTTTTAACTATGTTGGGCAATGGGGATTTTTTTTTTTTTAACCAGGTTTGGAGTGCAAGTGTTTAGAGAGTGGGCTAATTAAGGGCTTAGGAATTTGGGTTGATGGGTTGATACCAAGTCCAATAGTGGTTTTCTTTTCGTCAACTGCAGGACACACAGGATATCCCAAATTCTCAATTTTTTGTGTAACTTCAAGGGTGTCGTCATTGTCTGACTGTATGTAAGGAGGATTTGAAGGTGATCATTCCCAGAGATGGAGTAGAGCTTTCAAGAAACCATCCCTAAATTTAATAAAATCACAATATGGGTGACTCATTTGAAAGCTTAATTACCAGAACCATATGTTCTTAAGTTGGCAAAGCTGTAGAGTGATGTTCTTGGTATGGAGGTGGAGGATAGGGGCATGTGCTTTGCTTTTTCCTTGTTATATAAACACTTGCTATCTGCCTCTGAGGGAAGTGCTGGGAGCTAAGGTTCACCTATGGGATTCCGACTTGTGTGTAAAATGTAACGTGCATAAAGGGATTTTATGCCATATGTTTACAGGTTGCCACAAAATGCAAGCATGTTGGGAAAAGGTTTGTGACTACATTGATCCTTTGATGGGCTACTCGGTACTTTAGTTGGGGATGTTGATTTATTTAGATGTAATGAATCAGGGGGTGAGACTACCTCGCGGGGGACTGAAACTCTCAGTTGCATTGCTGCTAGCAAAGAAGGAGGTGCTGCGTAATTGGATGAGTGAGGAACTTCCCTCATTTCTATCTTGAAAAGAATCCATGCTTCACACTGCTAAAATGGAGTTATTCCGTAACAGAGAATTGCAGCATTTGAAGTGACTGGTTTCTCAATTGGGGTAATTTCTATTATGGAACAGGGTACTGAAATTTGGTTGAGGGGTTCCTTCCCCCTCTTTTCACATACTGGGGTATTGTTAATGCAGTGTCTATATGGGGTGAGTTCTGGCAAACCGGTGTGTTGGTAAGGTGTTGAGTATGCTTTCTTGTATATATAGAATGAGTGACTGTGTGGAAGGGGAGAAAGGGAGGTACTAAGAGGAGAGGGGATAATTCATACAGGGGAAAAACAGAAAAACCCTGTCATGGTATTACAACGTGAAGCACCAGAAATAACTTGGACTCAACTTAGTTGGACTCTGAATTGTTCTCTCCTTTTTTTTATTCAATGTTATCAGACATATGTTTCTTGCTCTCTGTTGAGGGCTGGTTATTATGAATTCCGGAATCTTCTAATAAAAACATATTTTAAAAAAATAGAAAATTCCTCATTAACCACACACCATGACACTGTTTCACTGCTACTCTATGTACCTCCACCTCATTACCGGCTTAAAACATACCTTTAATGCAACCATAGTTAGACCTTGTGGTAGGTCAATGTCGTCCTCTCTCGTACCACTTAAAAATAGTAGATATAGCCACAATTAGACATCCGGATATAAATCCCATAATTTGAACCCAACAATTTAGAGATAACACTCTCATGGCCTGTTCTGTTGCTGACCCCAGGGTTACATCATATCTAAATTCTCTACATCCTATTGTTTTCGTCATACTTCTCCCTTGTTCAATAAAAAAAAAAACTTCCCACTCGATGGCCAAATTCAAGCCTTTTGAGGCCGCTGTCTTCCAATTTTTATGTACTGTTCATACCGATGAAGCATTAGGACTACATTATCTCCTCTAACGAATTGCATTTGCTAGATAATGACAGCACACACATCATCTTCCATGTACCCCTTTTCCAGCCAAAGCTGTACAATTGTCATTGTTCTAATATAACTTTTATGCTGTATAATTTGTGTTTTTAAAGTTCTCTTAGTATGGCCAGTATACAATTTTACCACATGAGCACATTATAATATAAATTACCCCCACAGAATTATAGAAAAATGTCCCTTCAATTGGTGCTTAATTGGTAAATCTGGATGTTGGAATGACCTAATTTGTAACATATTGGGGCATACTACACAGTTACCACATGGAACTGTCCCCACATAACTAGATTCTCCCTTATCCCCAGATACATCAGTTTTTACCAAAGCATCGCTCAAGTTATGATTCCTAGTTTTCGCAAAGATAGGGTTATCTTTGAACACAACATACATGAACAACACGTGCCAGTGTTGTAAAATTATCCCCGTACCTCCATTGTACAAGTTGAATAGGGTAACACAAAAATCAATTGTCAATTGGATTCTTAACAGACAATTGCAGTAAAAGCTTCCTATTAGCATATAGCGCTCTCTTAAAAGTGCGCTTAGTAACTAACTAAGGATAACCCCGCTGCCTAAAAGGAATTTGCATCTGTATTGCTTGCTCCGTGAAATTTCCCACTCATATACAAAGATGCCTCAGTCTTACAAATTGTCCCACTGTTAAAGGAAAACAGCATATTTCTGTCTGCATCCTTATGAAAAATCGATGTGCCCAGATTACACCCATCCTTAAAAATCATTGTATCCAAGAATGAAACCCTCTCAACATTGCTCTGAAATGTAAAATGGAGATTTCCATTTCTGGTATTGAGCCATCCCTCAAATTCCACCAACTCCATCTCAGATGATGTCCAGATGAAAAGATATCAATAAATCTTGCCCAAACCCTTATGTGACCCCAGAATCTAGAAGGATAAACAAACTACTCCTCAAATGCAGCCATATAGAGGCAGGCCACTGAAGAGGCCATAGTGGCCCCCATTGCCATGCCCTTAATATGATGGAAAATACTATGCTGAAGCTTAAAAAAAATTTTCATTAGAGCTATGTGCGCTAATTTAGTTATTAGTTCCCAATGCCAGTATGATAGAGGTGTAGTGCCCAGAGCCTCTTCAGTAATGGACACCGCTGTTGGTTGTTATATTTGTGTAGACTGATGTAATATCTTCTATGACAAATATCCACAATTCCAAGTATTTGGAGCAAGTGAGTGGAGTCCCAAATATAGAATTAACTTGAAGGGACAATTGGTCTTAAAAAAGAATCTACATACTTTGATAGGGGTTCAAGTAGTGATCCTAAACCGGATACTATGGGCCGTCCAGTGACCAGATAAAACTTGGCATAACCGGATGTTTTTTCCAGCAAAAATGCATGTTCTTCTGAGGAAATAGTCTCTGCTTCTCTTGCCTCCTCTAATATTCCACTAATCTCCAAGATCACTGGGATCGTAGAGCTCATCATCAAGCTGTCTTTAAGAGGAATTTTCTGTTTTTAACATCATATTCACAGTTGGTAATGCACACTACAATTTGTGACTGCCTCATTCTGGTGAACATTTATATGGGAAAGATATGGTGTGCTCGGCCATATAGTTGCACTGTGACCACAATAAAGGTATATTGTTGTCTGATGAGGGTTTGGAAGAAATAGGAGAACTGTTATAAAAACATTAAAAGTAAGGTGCAAATGTGTAGTTAAAGGCTTATTAATTTTTGTTTGACAGTGGTAAATACGCTACAACTAATGACTACCTCTCCCTCCCTGTATGGAAATAGTCATTGAAATTATTGTTATATATTGAACCATCAGAATATAATATATAGAGATGAAACAGGGCACCTGAAGCTAGATGGATGTGACACAATTTATTGCAAAGGGCTAAATCAGGCAGAAGCCATAAAAGAACTTCGGGTTCTACGTTTATGAATGGACAGTTATTGCTATCATGTTACCCGATATAGATCCAATAAGTGTAACTGTTCAATATGCAATATTCCCCTGATGAATCCTTGCAACAGGCGAAACGTAGACCTTTGGTTGGTGAATGAAATGTAAAACGGGTGGGTAAAGAGGCTGTGTATTGTTATGTTTGTGAGGTTAAGAAATGGGTACATCTGTTAGATACTTCAAGTGACAAGAATGAGGATTATCGTTGCAATTTAAGGGGCGGATTTTCAGCGCCCTGCTCGCCTAAATCCGCCCAAAACCGGGCGGATTTACGCGAGCAGGGCCCTGCGCGCCGGTAAGCCTATTTTACATAGGCCTACCGGCGCGCGCAGACCCCGGGACTCGCGTACGTCCCGGGGTTTTCGGAGGGGGGCGTGTCGGGGGCGTGTCGGGGGGGCGGGCCCGGTCGACGCGGCGTTTCGGGGGCGTGTCGGCCGCGTTTTGGGGGCGGGTACGGGGCGTGGCTACGGCCCGGGGGCGTGACCGCGCCCTCCGTACCCGCCCCCAGGTCGCGGCCCGGCGCGCAGCAGGCCCGCTGGCGCGCGGGGATTTACGTCTCCTTCCGGGAGGCGTAAATCCCCCGACAACGGTAAGGGGGTGGTGTAGACAGGGCCGGGTGGGTGGGTTAGGTAGGGGAAGGGAGGGTAAGGTGAGGGGAGGGCAAAGGAAAGTTCCCTCCGAGGCCGCTCCGATTTCGGAGCGGCCTTGGAGGGAACGGGGGGAGGCAGCGCGGCTCGGCGCGCGCAGGCTATACAAAATCGATAGCCTTGCGCGCGCCGATCCAGGATTTTAGTGGATACGCGCGGCTCCGCGCGTATCTACTAAAATCCAGCGTACTTTTGCTTGAGTCTGATGCGCAAGCAAAAGTAGGCTGTTCGCGCGCCTCTTAAAATCTACCCCTAAGTGTATATTTGGAGTGTGAGTTTTTATTATCGTATGTGTGGTATATAAGAGGTGTGAATGAATGGTAATTTATGGGGAGGGTATTAGAGTGTGGTTTATACATGAAAGTATTTTATAATTTACATATCAGAAATGAATAAAATTTGTGAAGTTTTGCATTGATTTTGTTGTAACATGTAAAGTTGGGTATACTTGTTTTTTTGTGTGTATATATATAGAGAGAGAGAGAGCCTATGTACATACGTAGCGTATCATATACTATGCATGAATGTATGTAAAAGTATCATTAAAATATTGATTACCCTGTACAGCATTTCATGTCTGTGGTCATAAAATATTTGAGCAAGTAAAACAGGGTTTCCCTTGAAGTAGAAAACAATGTAATATTTATTTTTATGTTTACATTTTATATAGATAGCAGAGCTGGTGAAAGAGCTTCGATGTGAACTTGACCAGTTACTACAAGATAAAATTAAAAACCCCACGATGGACCTGTGCACATGCCCTCGAGGTTCTCGCATTATTGCCATGATTGTCAAACTTGTGACCACCCAGTAATATCCCTTAAAGACCAAGCAGGCAATGTTGATGGTAGCTGGACATTAGTAAAGAAAAACCAGATGTAGTAAATGACCTTTTATTAATGTGCCAAGGTATCATGAAAAAAAAAACCATCTGGATGAAGAAGCAGAAGACAGAAGGCATTTAAAGAAGGTGGTCTCCAGCTCTGCACTTGACTCCATGTGTAGGGTTACCAGACAGCTCTAGGTCATCAGGCACAGGCAGTGCAATCCAGGTTTTGCTCCTTTACATCTATACATTTGTTACCTAAGAGGAAATGGAATTGCAAGTCTATGAATAAGGCAAAAACCAGGACTGGCTCACTCTGTTCCTGAAGACCTGGCATCCTCTGGTAAAACTGTTGTCCTGGAGGATATCAGATGACTTTTGAGGTAAATCAGTGTCATGCTTACCAGATGGTTATAAAGGACAGTAAGACAGCAGCTAGTAACCTATTGTAAAATACATCTTCATATGTACAACATTAAATCTGTGGGAAAACACATTTTGCTTTCAATTTAAATTATTTGTTTGTGTTGTGATGGGTTCTGTGATTGTATATATCTGTGTACTGGAATGGATCCCACCCAAAATTGTTTGGGCTAAGGAATAATTCTGACAGAAAATGTTTTGTCTGATTGGTGCAGTGGGTCAGATAGCATATCCTACACAGCTGATGTTGTCTCATGTCTTGAGTATTGACACTCCAGCATTCTGGAGATTTACAGGATTCTAATGCAGATCTCATTAAGTGACACAGTGCAAGCTTCTCTTTTTAAGTAGCTTGAATTCAAATCATGCTTAATTTCTTAACCTCCCAATAATTTTTTCTTATTCTTGTCCCATAAAGAGAACCTGTGCTGGAACTTTTAATGTAATCTTTCTCTACTTTACTATGTCACCCAGCCTATTTCCACAGGTTTCAGCAATTAAAAAGAAAACTTTATTGTCTTGCCACTTTGAAGTTTCATGAAAGGTGTTAGCCTGAAATTTGATCAGTGACTTCATTTTTCCATTTAGGAATGCAGGTAAGATAGTGTGGCTAAAAATACAATTCATTATTTCTGAATGAAATGTGATTTCCTGCTTGCCACCATAGTGTTATGGTATTATAAATGTTCTAAGCTGCAGCTTGTTTGCCTATATTGATTGACTATTCCCATGTCCTGAGCTACAATTCTGCGATAAAGACAAAACTGATGGTGAAAACTGCCTATTAAACAAGACAAAGGATCTTTTTCTCAAGTATCAACTGAACAAACCAGTTCCTTTTGCACACAAGTTAATAAGCAGACATTTTGGTGGTGGCTGTTAACAATTTGAAAGTCCATAGCTGTACAGAAGCTTTTTTTTTTTTTGTATTTTGGGATCTTTGCTTGTCTGAATACTTTGAGGTTTCAGTTGTTGTTTTTGAGCTGTTGATTTTATTTGGGTAGTTTAGAGGTTCATGCTGATTTCGGGATACAAATTTATAGGTTGGGGCTTATACTGTTTTGGGATTCTTGCTAGTATGTTATGTTAACAGCCAGCCCCATCAATATAACTGCAGGAAGCACAAAATATTCAAAGGCCAACTCTAAAACTAAGAATCCAAAACTCAAAAATGGGCATGCCAAAGTACCTCATACAAAGCCTGTTATCCTGGAACTTCTAACCGTATCTTAAAACTGGCATAAACTATTTAAGCAATGACTGCAAAATAGCAATAGGTATACCAAAATATATACACAGATTCCAAAACGCAAGGCTTCTCAAAATGCATATGTCTTTATCATGTCTACACACATACTCTCTCTCATACACTCAGTTGAGGCCTTTGAATTTGTTGAGAATCTTACAGTTTTTTTGTCATAGCTGCATGGTTTGGTTGTGTAAAAGACTGATTTCTGCCTGGCACTGCTTCCCTCTAAACTTCTAGCTAATGGTAGAATTTGGTTTATAAGGGAGGCTCTGAATTACTTCCTTAACTACCATGCTTATTTGTAAATTTTTGTTTATGAAACTGAAACCAGTTGGTATTGTGAAAAAATATAGTTCCTTGCTCATTTGTCAAATAATGGACCATACAGGCTGTAGCCTTCCACTTCAAGAAATCAAATAAGGTAAATATCTATCTAATACAGTAGATGAAGGCAGAAAAAGACCAATTTGATGTATCCAGTCTGCCCAGTTGTAACATCCAGTCTGCTGACTTGTATATGTAAGCTCATTTTCCTTTTTGTATAACTAAAGCAACTCTCCATAGAACCTACATATTTACAAAATGCATTCCTTTCTTTTGTATTTATTAATCACCTAAATTGAGGCACTATGGGGTAGATTTTCAGAGCCCTGCTCGCCTAAATCCGCCCAAAACCGGGCGGATTTAGGCGAGCAGGGCCCTGCGCGCCGGGAAGCCTATTTTACATAGGCCTCCCGGCGCGCGCAGAACCCCGGGACTCGCGTAAGTCCCGGGGTTTTCGGAGTGGGCGTGTCGGGGGGCGGGGCCGGAGCGCGCGGCGTTGCGGGGGCGTGTCGGCAGCGTTTTGGGGGCGGGTACGGGGGCGTGGCCGCGCCCCGGGGGCGTGGCCGCGCCCTTCGTACCCGCCCCCAGGTCGCGGCCCGGCGCGCAGGAGGCCCGCTGGCGCGCGGGGATTTACGCCTCCCTCCGGGAGGCGTAAATCCCCCGACAAAGGTAGGATGGGGGTTTAGACAGGGCCGGGCGGGTGGGTTAGGTAGGGGAAGGGAGGGGAAGGTGAGGGGAGGGCAAAGGAAAGTTCCCTTCTAGGCCGCTCCGATTTCGGAGCGGCCTAGGAGGGAACGGGGGTAGGCTGCGCGGCTCGGCGCGCGCAGGCTATACGAAATCGATAGCCTTGCGCGCGCCGATCCAGGATTTTAGTAGATACGCGCGACTACGCGCGTATCTACTAAAATCCAGCGTACTTTTGTTTGCGCCTGGAGCGCAAACAAAAGTAGGCTGTTCGCGCTCGTCTGAAAATCTACCCCTATATAAAATGTGCACATATATACGCACACAGTATAAAATAGGCTGAATGCGTGTGCGCATGTGCATGCAAATGCTGCCTCTACTGAGTAAGTGGGGGAATTTTATAAGGGACGTATGCCAACTGTTGCACCGGAGGTGGACTCTTGGACCGAGGGGAGTTTGACGCTACCCGTAGGAGGGATCCTACGGGTCCCCACCGTCGGCAGGCAGAGAGGGCTGATGGACGGAGGCCGGCTGGCGCTTCACCAATACCAGCCCGCGTTCCCCGCGGGTTGAGCCTTTGGGTGCTGGGGCTGGCTGGACAGGTGGCCTCCATCGGTGGCCGTCGATGGATGGATCGAGGTCAGGCCAGAGGCAGCAACAGGTGAGGGTATCAATCCATACTGGACGAGGCGGAGTCCCGGAGACCCAGGCACCAATAGGAGCACAGACAGGAGGCGTCGTTGAGCAAGCTGGGTTCAAGGCTGGTGGCAATCTGGAAGCGGTTGCAAGCAAGGCTGAGGTCTGGATGAGGAGAGAAGTAAGTGGATGGTCAGACAAAGCAGAAGTCCAGGGCTGGAGAGAGGCAGCAGAGTAGACAGGCAATGCAGAGGTCCGGGGCTGGAAAGAGGCAATGGAGTTGTCAGGCAATGCAGAGGTCCAAGGCTGGGGCAACGAAGTAGTCAGTCAATGCAGGGGTCAAACCAGATTAGCAGTCCGAATGGGAGACGAAGGAACAGGAACACAGGAATGAGGAAACAGGAACAAGGAGACTCAGGATCAGGAAAAGTAGAAGCAACGAGCACTCAACAAGCGAGGTGACCTGTTGCAAAGGCAATCTGAGGTAGCGGTGTCCAGCCTATATACCTGAGCTCCGCTGATGTCATCATCTGAGGCCTGCAGCTAGGTTCCAGCCGCGGGCCCTACTTAAGGTCTGGTTGTGCGTGCGTGCGCACCTAGGGAGGGGCGCGGCATCTCTGCACGGAGCACTGGGAACAGTAGCGGAGCTGGAGGCGCCAGGAATGGCCCGAGGTCGGAGCCGGCAGCCAACAGCCACCAGAGACAAGGGACCAGGCACGGGATTACTTTGAAAGAGGTGAGGGGGCCGAGCCGCTGGTCTGCTGCGGCCGGCGTGCGTAACACTGACACCATTACTAGTTTGCCCAGTTAAGGGATAGGACTTCTAAGCCCCCCCCCCCCCACCAGGTTATTAGCCTCCCTTTCTCCCTGTTAGCCTTGATTCTTAAAACCCCACTGACTAGCCTAGTTTCTTTTTGTTTTATGACTTACATGTCATCCATAGCAGTAGTAAAGTTACGTGGCAGGGGACCCCAGCACATACTTGTGTGCATAAATTCTTACACACATTTAATATTAAAGTTCCAGTGTCCTGCCCTGCCCATTTCTTGGACTTTCTCATATGTACATGACCCGGGAGATACACTCGTACATGGGTGGCTTTGCAAATACGCTTGACACGCACTGCCCGGATATACTCACGTATCTAGCAGTTTTGGCATGCGTAGGGTTTTTAATTCACCTAGTAGGGAAGAGTAACACAAATTATAATTACATAATGCAAGGCTCCACATTAGGAGTCACCATTCAGGAAAAGGATCTAGGTGTCATTGTTGCAGAATGCAGCAGCAGCCACGAAAGCAAATAGAATGCTAGGAATTATTAGGAAAGGAATAGACAAAACAGAGGATATCATAATGTCTCTGTATCGCTCCATGGTGCAACCTCATCTTGAATATTGTGTGCAGTTCTGGTCACCAGATCTCAAAAAAGATATAGTAGAATTAGAAAAGGTACAGAGAAGGGCAACCAAAATGATAAAGCAGATGGATCTAGTCCCCTATGAAGAAAGGCTAAAGAGGATATGACTCTTCAGCTTGGAGAAAAGACAGCTGAGGGGGAGATATGATAGAGGTCTATAAAATAAAGAGTAGATTGGACCAAGTAAACGTTAATCGGCTGATTACAAAGTACAAAGACTAGGGGATACATACTGAAGTTAATAGGTGATACACTTAAAACTAATAAGAGAAAATAT
Source organism: Rhinatrema bivittatum (assembly GCF_901001135.1). NCBI lineage: Eukaryota > Metazoa > Chordata > Amphibia > Gymnophiona > Rhinatrematidae > Rhinatrema > Rhinatrema bivittatum. The sequence goes on from NC_042617.1 coordinate 244,249,880, forward strand.
TTTTTTTACTCCATGCATAATAAAGCTCTGGAATTTGTTATCAGAGGATGTGGTGAAAATTATTAGTGTAGCTGCTTTTAAAAAAGGTTTGGACAAGTTCCTGGAGGAAAAGTCCATAAACCATTATTAAAATAGAATTGCAGAAATCCCTGGGACAGTTTTTTTTATTGCTAAAAGTTGTGTTAATCAGATAACATCACCCCATATAGGACCAATCACGTGGTCAGATCACGGTCCGATTATCATTCAGTATGAGCTTAGTTCTTATGAGAGGGGATTACAATTTTGGAAATTAAATGAGAGTTTGTTGGACGATGATCAGTTCGTACAGCAAATACACGCTGATATTCGGGACTATCTGACTATTAATGATCTGGAGGGGACCTCGCCCATGACGTTGTGGGATTGTCTCAAAGCAGTAGTGCGGGGGAAATTCATAGCCAGGGGTTCTCACCAAAAAAAATTACGTATGCAAGATAAAACTGACACCCTACAACGGTTATATGATCTGGAGCTTAAACACCAACGGGAAGGGGGAGATCAATTATTAGAGCAAATGGATGTATTGAGGGACCATTTGGAAAAGCTGCAGGCGGCCCAAATTGCGCACAAACTCACCATCACTAGACAATTATATTACGAAGGGGGCAACAAGGCAGGGAAACAATTGGCGAGAAAACTTAAGGCCCAACAGGTACAAAATAACATAGTCAAAATAAAAGATGAGGGGGGAGGAATGCTCACATCAAATGCAGATATTAGACAGCGATTTATCAGGTTTTATTCAGAATTGTACGCCTCCAACTCCACCATTGCAGATCAAACGATCGAGGATTATCTTTCCCATATTTCCCTTCCGGTTATCTCAGATGAACACAGGAGTTTCTAGACCGGGATATTTCTCCCGCGGAAGTAACCTGGGCTATAAAGAGCCTGAAACTGGGGAAAGCACCAGGTTTGGATGGCTTTACTGCCGTCTTCTATAAAAAATTCGCTGAGCTGCTTATCCCAATTCTGGTGAGACTCTTTAATGCTCTGCAGGGGGATATTTCCCTTTCCTCTAACGCTAAACTTGCAGGGGTGACAATTTTGGCTAAGCCGGGGAGAGATCCCACACAATGCGGCTCATATCGTCCTATCTCCCTAATTAATTTAGATATGAAGATTTTAGCTAAAATCTTGGCCAATAGAATAAATAATTTTCTCCCACAGTTGATACATACCGATCAATCTGGCTTTATACCAGGTAGAATGGCCTCCGACAATGTGCGTAAAATAGTTAACATCATGGGGATAGCACGAGCCACGAATGTGCCTTTATTACTTCTTGCAATCGATGCTGAAAAAGCCTTTGATTATGTACACTGGCCATTCCTCTTTCACACTATGAGGGCGTATCATTTTGGGGAAAAATTTCTTCAATGGATACAGAAATTATATGACACTCCCCAAGCCTGCTTAAAGATCAATGGGGGTTATTCCGAGCCATTTCTGGTAGGAAGAGGCACTCGTCAGGGATGTCCTTTATCCCCATTGTTGTTTGCAATTTTCTTGGAACCCTTTGCACAATCCATTAGAGCTAATGATTCTATTCATGGGATGGGCCTGGGCTCTTTCTCATCTAAGATGTCCCTTTTTGCGGACGACGTTTTGTTCACTATCACTCAGCCAGTAGAATCCCTTAAGGCACTCACGGAAGAAATATCTGCATTTAGTGGGGTTTCGGGATTCAAAATTAATTGGGAAAAATCGGAGCTACTGAATGTCAGTGTATCAGATTCTGAGGCGCGTCGTATAAGGAAATCTCATCCATTTCGGTGGGCTAAAGGTAAATTGAAATATTTACCTTTTTCAGCTTAATTATCCTCCATTATTAACTAAAATATATAAAGATCTGGAGGAGTGGGACCGTTACCACATTTCGTGGTTGGGACGGCTCGCGGTTATTAAAAATGAACATTTTACCACGACTTTTATATTTGTTCCAAACCTTACCTATCTTGGTTCCAGGTAATTTACTAGACAAATGGCAACGTAGAATACTCAAGTTCCTGTGGCACGCGAAAAGACCTAGGATCAAGAAACAAATCCTGTATCTTTCAAAGGCACAGGGAGGTTTAGGGTTGCCGTACTTACAAGGGTATCACGGAGCAGCCCACCTGAAAGCTGCCGTGGAATGGAACAAACCCCTATCTACGAAACCATGGGTTCTATTAGAACAGGCTCTTTTGGGGGGGTTTCCCTTAGCGGCTCTCCTCTGGCAAGACAGGAGTACCCGGCACCCCATAGTGGCTCTCCCGGGGACAGTGAAAGCTACATTGGACGTATGGTTTAAGTGGCGGACAGGGCTGGTAGGTAATCGGCGAGCATTCCTTAGCACCCACTTGTTCCATCACCAATCCTTTCAACAGGCAGCGCAATCGACGAGCTCTAGATACTGGAAGGCAAAGGGTATCTCAAAAATCTCCCACATCTGGGAACCTGGGGGGCTGATATCATTTACTGTTTTGATGGAGAGATTTGGCCTAGTACCCAAGGATTTGTATGCTTACTTGCAAATATCCCATTTTGTTTCCCACTCATTAGAGGTTCGAGACCTGGGTTTGGGGATTTCCCCATTTGAAGCAGTGTGTATGCGGGCAGCGAAAATCCGCAAACACATCTCACTTATTTACGACATGCTTGTGGGCATGCCTACGCATAAGGGGAAGCATATTGTAGCCTGGGAAAGGGATAAGTGGAATAGACTATCACATGCCATTGGAAAAGGGCTTATTTCTGCCACTCACATTGAAAATGGTTACAAGTTATGGTTTCGATGGTACTGGACCCCGGTTAAGATGCATCGAATCCAATCTATTCAGTCCGACCAATGCTGGAAACAATGCGGTGGTATAGGAACATTTTATCACATGTGGTGGGAGTGCCCTAGAATACGAGTCTTTTGGGATTTAGTCTCGGGATGGTTATCCAAGGTTCTCCTTAGGGAGGTTCTGCTAACCCCACTGCAGGCGCTACTTAATTATGACAACTCTGATCTCACGGCTTTTCAAAATAGTTTTATTAAATACACTGTCACGGTCTCAAGGGGAGCACTGGCTAGAAGGTGGAGGGGGCCTGAGATTCCCACCATTACCGATATACAGGGCCATATGATATTAACCCATACATTGGGAAAAATCACAGCGCATAGGAATAAGACCATACACAAATTTCATAAGATATGGCAACCCTTTGAAGTTGTCAACTTTCAGCAGATAAGTCGGGACTTTTAAATTCCTTTGTGAAGTTCATCCGTCTTTGATACTCAAAAAAAGAAGAATGCTCTATTTGGACTTGAATATGATTTTTCATTAAATGTAACACATAAGGGTGTAGGCTTGATGCACACTGTTTAAAAAGAACAGATAAAAAATAAGGGACGGAGGAGGTTTGGTTTATGATTATACATGCACGGATTGAGTTCACCCTGGCGGGGGTTTAAGACTCAGATATATGAAACCCTTCCTCCATTCCTTTAAAAAAAATTTTCTCTTGTAGTTATTCGGGAAGTCAGTTCGGGTCAGTACATAGGCTCGATTGTCTCCCAGTGAAGTAGTATTTTCTGAATTGAAATGACTCACGATTTGTGAGCATCAATAAATTGATAGATCTGACGAAAAAAGAATTTCTTAAGGGGGAATTGCATGTGATTTGATTATACATAATATAATTTCCCCAAAAAATATTTTTTTGGTGCTTATTGCTAATTGATTAATAATGATGACATTCATGGTTAATTTATAATAATTTTTAATAAATTTGATGAATAATAATGAATTTATGATTTATTGATAATGAAATAATGATGTATTTGATTAATCGTGAATTGATTGATAATCATAATAAATATGAATTGATTAATGATGAATTGATTGGTTAATTAAAATTAATGATAAATGATTACTAGTAATGATGAATTGATTGATGAATTGATGATTAATAATATTGATGAATGGGGCAGGGCTAGATCAAGGCCTTTTTTGTAAGAGGGTGTTCACAGGATGGTGTAGATGGTGACTGTGGGGAAGAGGAGCTGGATCAAAGCCTTTGGAACACTGAAGCACCAGTGAATGGGAGATTTAGCTGGGGACTGGAGAACCGAGGATCCAAGCAGGAGTTATTTTATTTATTTATTTATTTATAACTTTTTTTATACCGAAGTTCAGGTAACAGAATTACTTATCACTCCGGTTTACATTATAACAAGTAGAAAACAATGACAACATATGTCTTACAATGAACAAGGGAGTGAACAACTTGGATAACATAACATAACTAGGAACAGTAGCAGTATGCACTATTAGAGCGAAACTAGCGCATGGGGAGGGAGGTTTGCTAATGGGGGGGGAGGGGGAAGGAAGGTTGTTCGTGGAGGGGGGGAGGAGGGAGAAATTTCTTATTGATAAGTAAAAACATGAGCATAGGTTCTGGACGTCAACAGTATGAAAACAGTCTATGGGAGCTGTGGAAGACTAAGTAAGTTAAGGGAATGCTTGACCGAATAGCCACCCGAGTTAGGGAGGGAGAGCACTGGGGTTCCATGTATCATGGTGACGGGGGTAGATGTTTTGATTTGTGAGATTTGAGAGAGTGAGTCCCAATGCCGCGATGCAACTCCCAGGCTGAAGCTGGAGACTGGAGCCGTGGGACAATCTGAAGGCTCAAGTGGAGGGTAAAGCCTTGGAACAGGAACACTTGGATACTTGGAAGAGGAACAAATGAACCAGGAACTTGGACATCTCTTTTTTTTTTTTATTTATAGTTTATTGGAGAAAAACATAATATTATAAAACAGACAATTAGCAATGAAATATCACCATATAGTATACACTTTGGTTACACATCAAATCCCACCCACCCCCCCATACCAACCAATTAGGGTCATCTGAAGAAAGAATCAAAGACTAGAAAGTTTCATAGCCACTCTCATGGAAAGGAGATGTTAACTATCTCCAGATTCTCGCCATCACAAGTATGTGTCCTAAATATGGTGAAAAGTTTGAGGTTTATGTCGTTTATATGCCGTGATCTTGCACATGGTACAAACCCGATCCAATCTGCACAGAACCGCCGTGAAATGTGGTCCTTGAGGTATCTTCCATGTATTAGCTATCATCATTCTGAGCGCTATACAAGCTTGCAAGCATAGCGAGTGATCAGACAATGTTTCATGATCTTCTGTGTTATGCAGTAGAGCAAAGTCCATAGAAAGGGTAATTTTTGCTTTCAGAATGAGTGACAAGTCTTGCAAATGAGTCCACAAAGGTATAATACATGGCCCGGACCACCACATATGTACAAATGTACCCAGTTCCTTACATCCCCTCCAACAAAGACCTGTGTTGTCAGTAGAGATTTTACACAATTTCTCAGGAATGGGATACCAACGGTAAAGAATTTTGTAACCATTTTCTATTAAATTTGTTGAAATTGAAGCTTTACTAATTTGAAGAAAGATATGGGACCAAGTGTCTGACGCAAGATTATAAGGTAAATCAAGTGTCCATTGTCTAATAAAGGATGGTGAAACGGATAGTGGTCCATTGATTATTTTCTATATTTTAGAAATTAATTTTTTGGTCACATAGGGATCAGAACAAAAGCCCTCAAACAGTGTTTTACCTATGTTCATCACTCCTGAGTTGAAGATACCCCTGTAAAAGTGAGACATTTGATTATCTACCTTATAAATGGACTCTGACCGGCCCGCAAATACGCAGTAGAGAGCAGCTCTACCGCGCATGCGAGCACGTTGGTCAGAGTGGAGTGTGACCTGCTAAACATGGCGCTGGGAGGAGCAGTAGTGTTGGCGAGGAGCGCGTGAGGGAGGGACCCCCGGAGATCTTCCGTCTGCGCCGTCCAAGGGTGACTGAGGGGAGGGGGGAGTGACTGAGGGGAAGGGAGGAGGGGGGAGTGACTGAGGGGAAGGGGGGAGTGACTGGGGTAGTGACGGGAGGTGGGAGTGACTGAGGAGAGGGGGACAGAGGGATGTGAGTAAGTGGGAAGGGCAAGAAGTTGTGGAGAAGAGAAAAAGGAGTGGAGGAGGGCTGAGGGGAGAGGGAAGGGGTTGTGGATGAGCTGAGGGGATTGGAGGGGATGAGAGTGAGGAATGGGATTGAGAGAGGGTGGGGAGTGACTGAGGGAGGGGGAGACAGAGGGATGTGAGTGAGTAAGTGGGAAGGATAAGAAGTGGAGAAAAGGAGTCGAGGAGGGAGAGGGAAGGGGTTGTGGATGAGCTGAGAGGGGATGAGAGTGAGGGATGGGATTGAGAGAGGGTGGGGATTGATTGAGGGAGGGGGAGGTGAGAGTGAGGGGAGGGAGGCAATGGGAGACAGAGAGGTGAGTAAGACTGAGGGGAGGGAAGGGGTGAGTGACCGAGGTGAATGACTGAGGGAGAAAAAGTGTAGAAAGGTGCTGTGTTCGAAAATGGACTGAAACAAAAAATTTAATGTAGCCCGTTGTTACGGGAAAGGAAATGAGTGTATTATCTTTCCAAATGTGTTCCATGTGGGTAATTCCACTATCTTTCCAGATCGGGAATGCTCAAAAAGGCAGACATAGTAAAAAGGAGGTGTTATGAAAAAGATGGGAAAGGTGAAAATAGCTCTTCCTGCCCACTAATTTTACCTTCCATTTATCCCAAAGGCGCATAGTATTTCTGGTAGTGGGCAGCATGTCCGGACATGGCCTCCACGTTTTCCTGGGCTGCCATGGCATAGCTGAGATTGGCATGCTGGATAGATAAAATTGTTCCATTTGGGCCCAGTGTTTAGGGTCACGAGTATCATGCCAGACTACTAAAGGTCTTAATTGAGATGCTGCATAGTACCAATTGAGGTTCGGAACCCCAACTCCACCTTCCAATTTAGAAAGATATAAAACTGCTCTGGCAACTCTAGGCGGTCTACGTTTCCAAATAAAACTAAAAATTTTCCTCTGCCATTGTTTTAACAACTTGTTGGAAATCGTAATAGGAAGGGATTGAAATAAGTACAATAGTCTGGAAAGGATATTAATTTTAATCGTAGCTATACGTCCTAGCCAAGATAGAGGGAGGTGTGTCCAGATATCCAAATCACGAAAAAATTTTGTACCAGGGGAGTGGAATTGAGTTGGAATAAATCTTTAGGGTGACTAGAAAGTTGAATTCCCAAATATTTAATTTTTTTGTGTTGCCCACCGGAATGGATGATGGAGGCGAAGGTCATCAATTGTGGTTTGGGAGCAAGTAATATTGAGCATCTCAAATTTTTCCCAATTTACTTTAAAACCAGATGCTTCACTAAATTTCTTAATTTCTTGTTCTATGCCTGTGAGAGATGTATGAGGAGACCTCACCGTAAACATGATATCATCGGCAAAGAGACAAAGTTTATATGTATGGTCCCCCACCAAGAAACCTTGTATTAGGTTATTCTGTTGAATGCTGATAGCCAAGGGTTCTAAAAATAAGGCAAAAAGTGCCGGTGATAATGGACATCCCTGTCTGGTTCCTCTTTCTACAATAAGATAATCCGAATATCCCCCCATTTATCTTAAGACAAGCCTTAGGGTTATTGTACAATTTGTGAATCCAAGTGCAAAAGTAGTTACCAAATCCCATCTTTTTAATACACCAAACAAGAATGGCCAGTGCATCATATCAAATGCTTTTTCAGCATCAATAGAAAGAAAAAGGTCTTCTGATTTGCTAGAATGGGCTATCCACATTAAATTTAGAAGTTTGCGAATATTATCCCCTGCTAGTCTCCCTGGAATAAATCCCGCTTGATCCTGGTGAATAAGTTGGGTAATATATATATTTATTCTCCCCGCTAATATTTTTGCTAGAATTTTAAGATCTAAGTTTATCAGTGATATCAGCCGGTAAGAGCCACATATCGTAGAGTCACGGCCTGGTTTTGGAAGCCCTGTGATACCTGCAAGGTTAGCATTATGCAGAAAGGAACCCCCTTCCCTTAAAGAGTTAAAAACTTTCTGCAATTGCACCACCAAGTATGGACCATATTGTTTGTAAAATTTGGTGGTAAGGCCATCTGGTCCTGGCGATTTGCCAGTTTTAAGGGATTGGATGGTCGATAAAATTTCCGGGGTTGTGATCTCAGCGTCCAGCTCTGCTTCGGACAGTATCCGCATATTCAAAGCAGCCAGGTAGGTCTCCATATTATTCTGTGGGATAGACTTATTGGCACTATATAATTCAGCATAAAAGGCTAAAAATCTATTCCTAATATCGGTGTTGTTAGTAAGAATTGTATCACCGCTGCCTTTAATTTTAGATATATTATTTTGGTATTGAGTCTTTTTCAGCTTATTAGCTAGGATTTGTCCCTGCTTTATTACCCCCTTCGAAGTAACCCTGTTTTGTCATTTGTAATCAATAAGCCATAGTCGCTGACTCTAGCCTTAACAAATCTTCCTTAGCTTTGGACAGGTGAACCAAAATCTTGGGATCCCCAGTATTTTGATGTTTACGTCCCAGATCAACAATAACATCCCTCAGTGTTTGAATCTCTCTATTATTCTTTTTCTTGACAAAAGTTCCCTGAGAAATGAGTATCCCTCTAAGGTAGGCCTTGAATGCTTCCCATACCATAGGAGGGGCAATTGACCCAGTATCGTTCCTTAAAAAGACATCTTTAATATCAAGGGTGAGAGCTTGATTAAACTCGCTGTCCAGTAGTAAAGACTCATTAAGCTGCCTGAATCTGGTTCCTTTATCATATGAATCGAAGTTGATAATTAAATTAATGAGGGTATTGTCTGACCATGCTATAGGAATAATATCTGTATGTGAAACCTGATGAAACAGATCCTTATCAGCTAAGAAGTAGTCAATCCTAGAATATGATTTATGGGTGTTGGAATAGTAAGTGTAGGATCTAGTGTGTGGGTATTGAAGCCTCCAGATATCTAATAATTGAAATGTATCCATGAGTCCCTGTATACTACACCTGTGCCTTGGAGAAGCAGACACATACCCCTTTGAGGCGTCTATATGGGGTACTCGAGCTATATTAAAGTCTCTCCTGATTAATTATTTTCCCTTGCCCTTCTCCAGTAGCAGGTGCGATATCTTGTCATAAAAGGGTCCTTGACCTGTATTGGGAGCATAAATATTGAGAAGTGTATATGTCTCTCCGTCTACCATGATCTCTAATAACAGATATCTGCCTTCTGGATCTTTAGTACAAGATTTACACTCAAAAACAAAATGAGAAGCAAATAATATCCCCACCCGAGTATATTTACCCCTTTTAGAACATGGAACATAATATTGAGTAGGGATTGATTTAGATGCTATAAGATACTCATGATTAGCTTTTAAGTGGGTTTCTTGTATGTATATAATATCTAAGCGTTGGTGGACTATTTCCTTAAAAAGTAAGCGCCTCTTGAAGGACGTATTGAGGCCTTTTACATTAATGGATCCAATGCGTACAGATGCCATAGTTAGTGATGAAAAGAGAAACCTCCCCCCCCCTCTCCCTATTGATATCAAATGGGCATATACTCCACTTAGATGTCAAACTAGCATAGCGAGACGTAAATGTGGATGAGTGTAAAGTTCCAAGAGAGATGTCTTTATGACTCAGAAACATCATATCTATAGTTTCCCCTTTCCCTGGTTGGTAGTAAGCCCCCCTTCTTCTAAATTCCCCAGCGCCCCCCCCCCCCCCCCCTCAACAATCTGCGCAATCCTCCATGCAGATCCATACTCCGAACTATGTGGAGGAAGATTATAGCTAACAAGAACTCCCAAACACCCTTTCATAACTAGCAGTTAATATAATATAATAGGAACACCCAACCTTGCTCAAACAGAGCTCGTAAGAAATACATAATTTGCAAATAAGGAGAAAACAGCAATACAATGCAATATCATTCTGGTATTCATTAGTGAAACCTGGATAACAGAAACTGTCAATATTAACTGATATACTGATTAAGGCACAGACCTCTATATCAGGGTCTCAGTACTGGAACTGTCAGGATTCAACCGAATCTCTATATTTAGGATCTGAGCTCCTTTTCAGCCTACTATTGCGGGAACTGGCTCTCTGCCATCTCGGATGCTGGTCCTTCGCGTTGTTTTTCCGGACGCTGGGGTCTGCGGCAAGGGAAGACTTGAATCCCCTGTCTCGCAAGATGGCCGTCGCCTCATGTACCGATCGAATCTGCGATGTAGCCCCATCCCATGTGTAGGAGAGCCCGAAGGGATGCATCCATCTGTATTTCACATTTGCCTGTCTCAAAAACTGCGTAACTTCACGCAGTTCAAATTGATTTTGAAGCGTTGCTTAAGAGAGGTCCTCATAGACTGAAATTTATTGGTTCTCCCACTGCCAACGCATCTGTTTTCTGGCTGCATTGGAGATTCTTTCTTTTTGAGAGTATTCATGAAAGCTCACTATAACATCGCGGGGAGCATTAGCCCTTGCTGGTTTCAATGCTCAGTGGGCTCTGTCTATTAAAATAGACGGCGCTGTTGGTAATTTGCTATTCCCCTCTGAATTTAAAAGAAAGCTGCAAAAACGCTTCACCACTGCTGTACAGTCTGCATTTTCTTCACATTCCTTGAGCCCACGAAACCAAAGGTTTCCTCTTCTGGCTCTATTTTCAAGCAGGCCGATACAGTACAGTGCGCTCCGGTGGAGCGCACTGTTAACCCGTGATTGGACGCGCGGTTTCCCCCACCCCTTATTCAGTAAGGGGCGGAAAACGCGCGTCCAACCCGCCGAACCATATAGCGCCCTCAACATGCAAATGCATGTTGAGGGCCCTATTAGGTATTCGCGCGCAATTCATAAAGTAAAATGTGCAGCCAAGCCGCACATTTTACTTTCAGAAATTAGCGCCTACCCAAAGGTAGGCGCTAATTTCTTCCGGCACCGGGAAAGTGCACAGAAAAGCAGTAAAAACTGCTTTTCTGTGCACCCTCCGACTTAATATCATGGCACTATTAAGTCAGAGGTCCCGAAGAGTAAAAAAAAGTTTTTAAAAAAGGAAAAAAGAAAATTGGAAGTCGGCCGGCGGCTGTCGGGTCGAAAACCGGACGCTCAATTTTGCCGGCGTCCGGTTTCCGAGCCATGGCTGTCAGCGGGCTCGAGAACCGACGCCAGCAAAATTGAGCGTCGGCTGTCAAACCCACTGACAGCCGCCGCTCCTGTCAAAAAGGAGGCGCTAGGGATGCGCTAGTGTCCCTAGAGCCTCCTTTTGCCCGTTTCTACCGCCGGGCCTCATTTAAATACTGTATCGCACGCACAGGCGAGTGGCCTGTGTGCGTGCCAGGAGAGCGGGCGTTCACCCGCTCTCCCGTGGACTTTACTGAATCGGCCTGTAAGTCAGCTAGCTTTGTCCGCATAGCTGTATTGTCATCTTGCTTATCTTGGCAAAGCTCTTGTAAATTTTTTGTAATTTCTGTTTGACCATCCAGTCGAGTATCGACATCATCCAGCTTGTTGCCCATTGTGGTTAGTTCCTCACGAAAGTCATCCAGCATATTATGGATTTCTTTTTTGTAAGGGTTAAGGTCCTGTCTGAGCGTACAGAACCAATTTCGGAAATCCGTACGTGTCGGCGCGTCCTCTGCCGCTATATTAAATTCATCTCCTTCATTTTCATCTTGTTCCCGGTCGAGGCCACCCGCCATTTCTACAGCGTCTTCCGTCGGCCCCAACTCCATTAGCTTATGGTAGGAAAATTGTTGGAAATCTATTGATTTCTTCTTTCCTGTCATGACATCTGTTCCTGCAAAATAAAATGGAGAACTTGGAAAATATTAATCATCGCTGTGTATTATTAAATATCAAGGGGTTAAATATGGGGGTTTTTTAAATCCCAATCAAGCTTAATCTTGTTCTTAATGATAAAATAAGACAGGATACCGCTGCTCCTATATCCAGCTCATAATTATCTGGGCTCAACGTATATATATTTGTAGACTCTAGCCCTTAGTGTAATTTGGCCTTTTTCTTTATATAATTCATTATACTCTTTTAATTGCTATTGGAATCCCCTCTTTTTTTGTGGGCTGACAGTGTATATTATAGGGATCTTATATGTCCTATCATGATATTTTCTTATACAGGGTGGCCCATGGAAAGGTAGCCCAATACACTGGTATTGGAGGCAGGCTACTTTTCCATGGGCCATCCTGTATTATTTGATCTCTGTATACCATTTCTTGTCAAGTTGTTTCAAACTTGCTAACTGATTTAAAATGATAAATAAAGAGTTAAAATGGGCTACTAAAAAAAAAAATCACATAAGGGAAGTACATTTTTATTTTGTTCAGTTTGCTATACACATATTTCAATTACGCACAAGGGTCTTGGTGATTGTAAAGGTCACATAGAAAGTGCATCACATAAGCAGAGTAACTGCGCTAGAGGATAAATTGCAGACCCGGTTGAATTTTGCAAGTTTAAAAAGTGATCTTTTTCAGAAAACAATTGAAGCTGAGACATTTCTCACTGGATTTTTAATCTAGCACAACCTGCCATTAGCAGCAGTAGATCATGCAGGTCTATTGATTAAAAGGATGTTCATTGATTCTAGCATTGCCAAGCAGTATGCATGTGGATGACACTAGACTACATCTATAATTACAAATCCCTTTGCACCTCACTGTTCGGGTGCTGTATTTGACCTTGTAAAGAGAGAACCCTTTACATTATGGGCCGGATTTTAAAAGGGTTACGCACATAAGTATGCGCGTAACCCTCTTAAAAGGCCCCTGCGCGCGCAGAGCCTATTTTGCATAGGCTCGGCGGCGCGCACAAGTCCCGGGGCATGTCGGGTGGGCGGCGCGAATTTCGGGGCGGGGCGGGAGGCATGTCGGGGGCGTGACGTTGGCCCAGGGGCGTGGTCGAGGCCTCCGGACCAGCCCCCGGGTCGGGTGATGGCGTGCCAGCAGCCTGCTGGCAGGTGTAAATCTGCCAACAAAGGTAGGGGGGGGGGTAGATAGGGCCGGGGGGGTGTGGTGGAAGGAAAGTTCCCTCCGAGGCCGCTCCGATTTCAGAGCAGCCTCGGAGGGAACAGGCAGCACGCGCCGGGCTCGGCGCACACAGGTTGCACAAATATGCACCCCCTTGCGTGCGCCAACCCCGGATTTTATAAGATACGCGCGGCTATGCGCATATCTTATAAAATCTAGCATACTTTTGTTCGCGTGTGCGTAAATTTATAAAATCTACCCCTATGTCTTGATGGAAGCAAGGATATAGATGGGGATAAACTGTATCCTTTATTGGTTTAGTTTCTTGACCCATTCTCATGACAAATTAGACTGGGCAAGCTTGAGATGCTGATTTGTAAAAAATGATTATTCTGCAAATAGATTATTTAATCTGGTGAAAGATTTCTCCTTGATTTCTTGGTGCAAATGAACACATTCTTGCAGCAAGATCCCAGCAGTCTGCAAAAAGTGATTCCGGCTTTCACAGAATTCTTTAAGAAACTACTCAGCAGGTTCATAAAATCCAGTGTTATTGTTGAGTCTACAGTGTTTGACGTAGATATAGAGGATCCTTCAAACTATTTAGAAAACCAGAGTCTCTTCACTGGTTTCATAACCAAGCAGTAGATTAATTCATGTTCACTGACACCAAGAGACGTAAACAAGCTTTACACACATGTGATGAGTTTCTATGTGGCAGCAGTTTATTTTCAGAAGAAGATGCCAATTCATGACCCTATTTTGAAATAAACAGTTCAGGTTCTTGTTATCCTTAAAAGAATGGAAATAAGCTTTAAGGGCTTAGAAACTTTCATGGCAGCTTTCCCATCAGTGATAGCTATGGGAAAAGGGGACTAGCTACTAGCTATAAGCAATGATTACCAGCCTCTGCAGGACACAGACCTACAGGGAATCCAAACTGGAGGCATGTCACCAATTCCAGAAACACTCTGGTATGAAATTTCTCAAATGGAATGTGCTTTCACTGAGTCTGATATTTTCCCTCTGTTATGGAAGGTTGTGAAGCATCTTTTAGTGCTACCACATACAATGCTGATACAGAAAGAATATTCTACCTGATTAAGAAAAATTAAACTGAATTCAGAGCTATGCTATTTTCTGAATCTATCTCATTAAATGCAAGATGAACATGTTTAAGACTGACACCTGTCAACCATCAAATATGGAAATAATATTCTGCATAAGGCAAAACAGTCAACTTATATCACCACCAGGACAAGGCCTTCAGCAGAAGCAGCATCAACAGAAGAGGTAACAGATGAAGACACAGCTATAACCTCATCCTCTGTCATAATTAACCAGTATATGTAAAGACGTGTTTAGTAAGTACTTTCTTCATGTTTATGTAGAGACACCTAAGTCCTTATCTTTGGTTAGCAGCTAGGAGGAATATATCAAGGTTCCTCGCTTTGAGGCTTGCCTAGGTGGTAGATTCCTTTTCTGGTAAGGTACAGTGCACCTAGGAGTAGTAGAGGCAGTGTAGATTTTATTTCAATGAGGAAAGAAGTGTGTTGGTGTGTCTCTAGCACAGTCTAACACAGTGATGAAAAGACATATCCCTGCCAGGCTGGGTACTAAAGACTGGAGGGAAGAAGGATCAGAATCTATTTTTGACTACTTTCATTATATTTTGGACTGTTCTGACCTGCACCTTCTGGAGGAAGCAATCTCTTCACCAGGAATACAGGAGAGATCTGCTTACCTTTCTTGCCCAGCTAAGAGGGGGTTGCAGAGACACTAGTAAGATTTCTGTTTTCTTGAAATTGTACCATCTGTTGGCAAAGAAGTGATTTTCTGCCCCCCTTCCTTGCCCGGGACTATAAGTTAAGATCTGCTTCCAGAGTAGACCTTTCCCCCAGCAAGGTCCCACGATAATTTAATTAGAGAGAAGAAAAAGAAGAACATCCGGAAACCCCCAGTTGAAGTCTCCACCCCAGGATGGAGGACCATAGGACATGTGACATGGATCACAGGTATTGTGGGCTCCAGGAACTTTAGACACAGCTAGGACATTCTGGTTCCATTGGGATACTCACTCTTCTAAAATAGAGGGAACCCATATCTCAATGTCCCATACTGAGGGACACTACCACAGGAGACGAATGAACATGAACATCCTGCATTCTAAAGTTTCTACAAAACCTTGATGTAAATAGATTCTAGGTTATCTATACAACAGTAAAATATGAATTGAACACCCAACTTATGAGTCGAGCCTGGTCTGTTCAGGTACCTGCACCAAAGAGCAAAGATGATAATCACCCACAGAAAGTTTCCAGTGCCTGGGCCCAGAAGTTTATCCTTCCCCCCCCCCCCCCCCCCCCCCCCCCCCCCCCCCCAACGAGAAGAATCCTCCGCTGGGAGAAAGGAGTGGGTGAAAGGTCAGCAGAGCTAGCCACATTTATGGGTCTTTGGAATCGCATTACTCCCCAAAAAAGTGTTACATTTATAATGGTTGTATATCTGCAGAAATGTAACTTGTATTAAAAAAAACAAACTAGAGGGACACGAGCAGTCTATACAACAGAGCCAGGTATGATGAGCAGAGGATCTGAGACAGGAGGCTTCTACCATGTGATCGGTCTGACCAGCTCACCAGGGATGCCTGGATTCCCAATAATTTGCATCTGAGAACGGATGATCTTGTTTTGAGGCCTGCGGTTGCCATTTCTTTTCCAAAAGCGTTTCAGCATCTGCTGAGGGTGACACTTGCACTCTAAAGCCTGGTCCAGCCCCAGGTGAGACAGAATGTATGTGCCCTGAGTGCCCCAATAAGCTGGAAAGGGGGGATACCAGGGAAGATAATGATGTTACTACCGGAGGGTAGGGCAGAGCAGAACCTGGATAATCCTGGGGGCTGGGAGAAAGAGAAAAGACAATGCTCCAGGCACAGGGGGAGGAGGAGGGAGGGATGGATGAGTGCATGGCTGAAGTTTTGCCTACTGTAATCTTTTTGGGTGAAAATGTTAAACACAGCAGAGCTCTTTAGGGGCAGGGCCTCTGGAAGTTTCTAATGTTTGGAAGAAGGTTTTATGGTATGTCGGGGAACATTTGAGTATGTGTCCACAACAGGGGTTGCAGAGATTATCTATCAGGTTGGATACTCTCATTGTTAGATACTTGCTCTGTTTTTCCTTTTTTTTTTTAGTTTGTTACAAGGATTGTGAATTTAACTTTAGAGGAGGGGCTTAAGTTATACCAAATCCTTTAAGGACATTACTTGATATAATATCAGTTTTAAAATATACGCAGATGACGTACAATTGTTTCTGGTTTAGGGTTCAGTTACACTCCTCTGTTTCTGTATTTATTGATTGCTTGTGTGCAGTTAAAGGAATGGCTTTGTCAAAATAATTTGTTTTTAAATATTTAAAAATCTGTTGGCTTGTAGGTGGGTAAGGATGGCACACCAGATGAATTTAGTAATTTGAAATTGGATGGTACCTTCTACCTTTCACTGAGTCTGTCAGGGATTTAGGTTTCATTTTTCATCAGCATTTGACACTGAGACCTCAGCTAGCTGCTGTCATTCGCTCTGGATTTTATAAGCTTAGAAACATAGAAACATAGAAATGACGGCAGAAGAAGACCAAATGGCCCATCCAGTCTGCCCAGCAAGCTTCACACATTTTTTTCTCTCATACTTATCTGTTTCTCTTGGCTCTTGGTTCTATTTCCCTTCCACCCCCACCATTAATGTAGAGAGCAGTGATGGAGCTGCATCCAAGTGAAATATCTAGCTTGATTAGTTAGGGGTAGTAGGGGTAGTAACCGCCGCAATAAGCAAGCTACACCCATGCTTATTTGTTTTACCCAGACTATGTTGTACAGCCCTTGTTGGTTGTTTTTTTTTCTCCCCTGCCGTTGAAGCAGAGAGCTATGCTGGATATGCGTGAAGTATCAGTTTTTCTTCTCTCCTGCCGTTGAAGCAGAGAGCCATGCTGGATATGCATTCAAAGTGAAGTATCAGGCACATTTGGTTTGGGGTAGTAACCGCCGTAACAAGCCAGCTACTCCCCGCTTTGTGATTGCGAATCCTTTTTTCTTCTCCCCTGCCGTTGAAGCTATGCTGGATATGCGTGAAGCATCAGTTTTTCTTTTCCCCTGCTGTAGAAGCAGAGAGCTATGCTGGAAATGCGTGATGTATCAGTCTCTCTCCCATGCCGTTGAAGCAAAGAGCCATGCTGGATATGCATGGAAAGTGAAGTATCAGGCACATTTGGTTTGGGGTAGTAACCGCCGTAACAAGCCAGCTACTCCCCGCTTTGTGAGTGCGAACCCTTTTTTCTTCTCCCCTGCCGTTGAAGCAGAGAGCTCTGCTGGATGTGTGAAGTATCAGTTATTCTTCTCCCCTGCCGTTGAAGCAGAGAGCTATGCTGTATATGCATTGAAAGTGAAGTATCAGGCATATTTGGTTTGGGGTAGTAACCGCCGTAACAAGCCAGCTACTCCCCTCTTTGTAAGTGCAAATCCTTTTTTCACATTTCCTCTTGCTGTTGAAGCTTAGAGCGATGTTGGAGTCACAGTAAGCATGTGTATGTTTATTGAATAAGGGTATTGTGTCCAGGCAGTAGCCATCATTCTGGCGAGTCACCCACTCTTCATTGGCGGCCTCTTGACTTTATGGATCCACAGTGTTTATCCCACGCCCCTTTGAAGTCCTTCACAGTTCTGGTCTTCACCACATCCTTCGGAAGGGCATTCCAGGCATCCACCACCCTCTCCGTGAAGAAATACTTCCTGACATTGGTTCTGAGTCTTCCTCCCTGGAGCTTCAAATTGTGACCCCTGGTTCTGCTGATTTTTTTCCTATGGAAAAGGTTTGTCGTTGTCTTTGGATCATTAAAACCTTTCAAGTATCTGAAAGTCTGTATCATATCACCTCTGCTCCTCCTTTCCTCCAGGGTGTACATATTTAGATTCTTCAATCTCTCCTCATAAGTCATTTGATGAAGACCTTCCACCTTTTTGGTCACCCTTCTCTGGACCGCCTCCATCTTGTCTCTGTCTCTTCGGAGATACGGTCTCCAGAACTGAACACAATACTCCAGGTGAGGTCTCACCAAGGACCTGTACAAGGGGATAATCACTTCCCTTTTCTTACTCGATATTCCTCTCTCTATGCAGCCCAGCATTCTTCTGGCTTTAGCTATCGCCTTGTCACATTGTTTCGCCGACTTCAGATCATTAGACACCATCACCCCCAAGGTCTCTCTCCTGCTCCGTGCACATCAGCCTTTCTCCCCCCATCGAATACAGTTCATTCGGATTTCCACTCCCCATATGCATGACTTTGCACTTCTTGGCATTGAATGTCAGCTGCCATATCTTCGACCACTCTTCCATCTTCCTTAAATCCCTTAAATTCCGGAGGCAGAAAGGAGACGCTATTACCTGCAGCAGAGGGACCCGGGGGTAAGCACTGCTTGCTCCTATGCTAAAGATCTACCCCAGCTGATTCCTCGATTGAGGGGCGGGGCCTGAGCCCGGAAACGGACCACAAATCAAACTGACTGCTTTGGTTTCACTGAGGCAGAAAGGAGACGCTATTACCTGCAGCAGAGGGACCCGGGGGTAAGCGCTGCTTGCTCCTATGGTAAAGATCTACCCCAGCTGATTGAACTGACTGCTTTGGTTTTACTGAGGCAGAAAAGAGACGCTATTACCTGCAGCAGAGAAACCTGGGGGTAAGCGCTGCTTGCTCCTATGGTAATGATCTACTCCAGCTGATTGAACTGACTGCTTTGGTTTTACTGAGGCAGAAAAGAGACACTATTACCTGCAGCAGAGGGACCCGGGGGTAAGTGCTGCTTGCTCCTACGGTAAAGATCTACCCAGCTGATTGAACTGACTGCTTTGGTTTTTACTGAGGCAGAAAAGAGACGCTATTACCTGCAGCAGAGAGACCTGGGGGTAAGCACTGCTTGCTCCTATGGTAATGATCTACTCCAGCTGATTGAACTGACTGCTTTGGTTTTACTGAGGCAGAAAAGAGACACTATTACCTGCAGCAGAGGGACCCGGGGGTAAGTGCTGCTTGCTCCTACGGTAAAGATCTACCCCAGCTGATTGAACTGACTGCTTTGGTTTTACTGAGGCAGAAAAGAGACGTTATTACCTGCAGCAGAGGGACCCGGGGGTAAGCGCTGCCTGCTCCATACGGTAAAGATCTACCCCAGCTGATTCCTCGATTGAGAGGCGGGGCCTGAGCCCGGAAACGGACTACAAATCAAAATGACTGCTTTGGTTTCACTGAGGCAGAAAGGAGACGCTATTACCTGCAGCAGAGGGACCCGGGGGTAAGCACTGCTTGCTCCTATGGTAAAGATCTACCCCAGCTGATTCCTCGATTGAGGGGCGGGGCCTGAGCCCGGAAACGGACTACAAATCAAACTGACTGCTTTGGTTTCACTGAGGCAGAAAGGAGACGCTATTACCTGCAGCAGAGGGACCCGGGGGTAAGCGCTGCTTGCTCCTATGGTAAAGATCTACCCCAGCTGATTGAACTGACTGCTTTGGTTTTACTGAGGCAGAAAAGAGACGCTATTACCTGCAGCAGAGAGACCTGGGGGTAAGCACTGCTTGCTCCTATGGTAATGATCTACTCCAGCTGATTGAACTGACTGCTTTGGTTTTACTGAGGCAGAAAAGAGACACTATTACCTGCAGCAGAGGGACCCGGGGGTAAGTGCTGCTTGCTCCTACGGTAAAGATCTACCCCAGCTGATTGAACTGACTGCTTTGGTTTTACTGAGGCAGAAAAGAGACGCTATTACCTGCAGCAGAGAGACCTGGGGGTAAGCACTGCTTGCTCCTATGGTAAAGATTTACCCCAGCTGATTCCTCGA
The DNA here is from genome assembly GCF_901001135.1 of Rhinatrema bivittatum. Taxonomy (NCBI): domain Eukaryota; kingdom Metazoa; phylum Chordata; class Amphibia; order Gymnophiona; family Rhinatrematidae; genus Rhinatrema; species Rhinatrema bivittatum. Next base: position 244,269,752 of record NC_042617.1, read on the forward strand.
TTGAGGGGCGGGGCCTGAGCCCGGAAACGGACTATAAATTCAAGCCATAAGCGGCACGCAGCAGAGCCGGCGCGCTGCTAAAGCCGCGCGCGTTTAAGGGGCGCGCGGCTAAGCACGTAGGGCTTAGCCGGGCTTCGCTGGGATTTGCCGTGTTTGCCTGAAATTGTTCGATTTAAGATTTACCTCAGGTAGGATTGTTAAATGTTTAATATGGTGTGTCTCCTTTAAAAAAGCCTCCAACAAGTGATTCTCTTTTTTGTTATATGCATTGTTCCATTCTGCTCAGTATAAGTCCTGGTTTAGTTATTTTTCCTTTCAGTATTTTGATATAAATATGCCACACACCAAACGGAAAGCCAAGTTAAGGCCTCCAGCTGGAGTGATTATGGCAGATTCCGGACAGAGAACTGTAACAGTATGGATAGACTCTAACTTAAATACCCCTGTAGGACAGACCGCTGGAGGAGAAGCATTAGAACGGAATGCCTCCTCCCAGGCCCTAGAAATATCTCTAAGTCCAGGGGCGCCGGATACGCCACCTCCCCCTGGAGGAGCTGAAGGTTTCACGTCAGTAAATCCAGGGGATCCGCAGATGGAGTCCCAGAGACCTAGTGAGCGGGTGAATGAGTTCGTGTATTCTGCTAAGGAGACAGATATATCTGCGCAATTAGGACAACTGAGTGTGTTAGAAAAATCTGTGCCGACCCCAAAAGAAACAAGCACCCCAAAGACTTTTTTACCATCGGTAGAAAAATAGGATAGTATTGAAGTGTTAATAAAAACGGATTCTCAAATTAAAAAACCAGTAAATATAACGTTAGTAAGTTTGTGGAACTATTTAGTGAAATTAGATGACTCAATTAATAAATTAACTGGTGCAGTTTTGAAAACAACTAATTCGGCAGTACAAAATACCCTCGAACTGGAGAAACAAAATAAAGAAATTAGCACACTGACTACACGTGTTTCTCAGATTGAAAAAGTTCAGAGCTATCAGGTTACAGCAGAAGGAAATATAAATAAGAGATTAGAAATTCTTGAAAACTCTATAAGATCCCTAAATTTAAGGGTAAATAACTTTCCAATTTTAAATAAAATAGACTCGGTGGAATTATTTAGGGAATATATGTTGCAGATATTAAAAATACCAGAGAAATGTTTACCAGTTATAGTGAAAGCTTTTTATTTGGGGATCATGAAGAAAGTGTTAAGAGAAGAACAACTTGTAGAGAGCGCTAAAGAAAAGGAAAAATTTGAATTAGAGGTAGTTCAAAATAGTTCTATAAACTTATCTGATTTACTGCAAAAGTCTCAACAAGACTTGGTTGTTAAAGAACGAGGAACATTATTAATCCAGTTTGCTTTTGCAACTGATAAGGAAAATGTTTTGAAATCCTTTTTTCGAAATCGATCAAGTAATTTCTATGGGGAAAGAGTATGGATCTTTCCAGATCTAGTTAGGACGACTCAATTACGCAGAAAGAAATTTCTATCTTATAGGAAAGAAGTAATAGATAAAGTGGATATTTTATTTTAAAATATCCATGCAAGTGTACTGTTAAGTTAGAGGGGAATACCTACACATTCACAGAGCCAGTAGGTCTTAGGGATCTCCTAGCAGGAAAATGATCGGCTTATATGATTAGTAGAGTATTGACAATGCATTTTTCCTTGACTAATGTTTTTTCTATATCCGTTCAAATATCTTGAGACTCACTTGAATTTCCTTAAGTATAATAATGACTGAATTGTATGCTAAATGTTAGGTTGAAAACAATATTTTTCCTGTTTTTTATTAAGGACTCAGTCATTATGAGATTTCTTAAATGTTTTGTTTATTGTAAACATTTTGAAAAAGTAATAAATAAAGAATTAAAAAAAAAATCCCTTAAATTCCTTAAAGCTTCAGATACTTAGGGGCCGATGAAATAACCTTCGCGGAAAGTGGGCGCTGACTTTTCAGCGCCCGCTTTCTTCACTCGCAAGGAGCCCACAAGAGGGGGGTGCCATGCCATATGTAAATTAGGGGGTCACACTAGGAAGGAGGCACTAGGGTCACTTGTGCGACCTTAGCATCTCCTTACTAATGCGACCCGCTGCAGCTGCCGGAAACTCGGTCTGCCGAGTTATTTATTTATTTATTTGTTTATTTTACTTTAAAAAAGAATACAGAAAAGCAGTTTTCAATACGCTCAGCTCCAGGCAGGCGTTAATATCTGAGTGATAAATGTGTGTCTAAGACGCACATTTATCTTTTTACATTTGGAGTGATTTAGCGCTCATCACATGCAAATGCATGTGAATGAGGCTATTACAAAAAAGGACGATCTGAGGTGCAAGCCTTTGTCTTGACAATGGTAGATTATTGCAATTCTCTGTACATAAGTTTGCCCTCCCCCCACCTTCCCCTCCCTTCCCCTCCCTTCCCCTACCTAACCTACCCCCCCGGCCCTATCTAAACCCCCCCCTTACCTTTGCGCGCGTCGCCGGCAGCCCCGCTCCGTCCTCCGGTCCCGGGGGCATGGTCCGGAGGCCTCGACCACGCCCCCAGGCCGGCGCCACGCCCCTGGGCCCGCCCCCGAAATGCCACGTCGTTTCGGGAACGCCCCGGACACGCCCCCTCCCTCCCCGTTTCGAAAGCCCCGGGACTTACGCGCGTCCCGAGGCTTTACGCGCACCGGCGGCCTATGCAAAATAGGCGCGCTGGCGCGCATAAATCCTGCCGGATTTACGCGCGCAGGGGTTTTAAAATCCGCCCCTTACTGTTTTCATCCTCACCATCTCTTCCTGGAGGGTATTCCAGGCATGCACTATCCTCTCCTTGAAAAAATATTTCCTGATGTTGGTTCTGAGTTATCCTCCCTGGAATTTAATTTCTTGATCCCTATGTGGGAACAAGTGATAGTTCCCACAGACCTGGAGACATGAACTAGTCAGACTCCAGCCTCTCTTAAAACATAACCTTTATTCACAGCTTCAGTCATATGCACCACAGTAGACTGCCTTTATTTTCAGACAGTGTACTCTCTACTCACAGTTTCTATTGCTTTGTCTCAGCTCAGTGTTTGGACAGTGTTATGTTACAGGAGCTGTCTTTATCCAGGAGTCCGTGGCCTGGTCTGGTTATCCCCACCTGCATCCCAGCTCTTAAGTTATTTCCCAGTCTCTGGTTACACCCTTTGAGCCCCACCTGCCCCACAGGATCCCACCCATAGAGCATACTTTCCTTAAGGCATTTAAGGTGAAGCAGGTATCTAGCCTGGTCCTGCACAGGTAAATAGGGAACCACTAGGGGCACTGCCTCACATTCCTCTCCTCTCAGCTTGGAACCATTGGGCCATGCTCATTTCATGACATGCACACGCCCATCTCTTAGGGTTACCTTCAACAGCATCACATAGTGCATATACCCAGTCCTTTAACTAAGAACTTTACTGGCTCCGGGTTTGAATTCCATCTCAATGGAACTTTATGGACCGACTGGGGAACCACCAGTGCTGGTTTCTCCCTAACTAGCTTCACCTGCTTCTTGACATCTGCTGTACAGCCCCCTCCTTGGCTCCTCTGTATCCTCAGTTGCTGGATTCTCCACAGTGCCATCTTCTAGGCTCTCCATGGATTCTTCTTCCAGGTTCTCCACAGTGTTTCCCTTGGGGATCTCCCCAACATCTACCTCTGTGCACTCTGGCCACTTGCCCACACAGATCACTGGCTCCTCCGCAGCCTCTCTCGCTGGAGTCTCCGCAGCACCATACTCTGGGTTCGCCATGGCATCTCTCACTTGCCTTTCCATATCCTCTCTCTGGGCTTCTCTCGGGAGTTGTCTCTGGATCCCCTGTAGTGTTTGGGCACCCTACAGGGTCTTCCTCGGGACCTCCTGTAGCGCTGACTTCCAACTTCTCAGTAATGCCTCCTCCTGGGCAGTCTGTATTGCCCACTCCAGGGCTCTCCGTGTCTCCTCTCTCAGGGTTCTTCAGCTCCCCCCTCTTGGGGCTTGTCGTGGGAGCAGTCTGTGGACTGCCAGTAGTGTTTGGGCACCCTACAGGGGCTTCCTCAGGACTACCTGTAGCGTCATTCTCAGATTGTTGCCACGACTCAGTCAGCTCACCGGCCCCCTCTGCCACCCAGTCATCCGATTCCTCCATGAGATGTTGGTAGTCCTTGTCCAGCCAGTTTAGGTATTCACTCTCTTGCCTGGCCTGGACTCTTGGGATTGGGTTCCCTCACTCGATTTTCCTGGCTGGTCTTTCCAGCTGCCAAACCTTGACCTTCAGGTCCTCCCTCTGACCTAACTCTTGAGACTGGGGAACTCTGACTACACAGAAATACATGCTGTTTTCCTTCCAGTCCTCTGGCTGCTTTTGCTTCACTGGTTGCTGCAGTATCCTGACTGCTCCACTCCAGGTGTTCTGGTGGCTGCACACCTTCCCTGCAGAGTGGCTTGCTGCTGGAAGAGGGCCCCACCCCATTTACATTCACCATACTCACAGCCCACCCTGGCAGCTTTTCCAGGGCCATGCCCTATTCAGCACAGCCCTGCTGCACCAATGTTCCTTCCTCTTTTCTTTTTTTTCAAGACAACTAAATCACTTTTAGTCCTCATCTAGCTCCAGCTGGGCTTCTCCCGTTAGCTAGTACAAATGTACCATTTCCTGGTTGTCCCTGCAACCAGGCCCACGCACAGCTTCCTCTCTCCCTGAAACTTTTAAACTTTGGGGTGTTTCTTCAGTGCAGCTTCTGAGCCACAATCTTTCACAAAAGCTACCGTGCTCTGTGTACCCCTGCGCTCTGTTCTTTGTTTTAAAGCCACAGGTCCCCTGTGTTCTGTACTATGTTTAGAACCACAGGTCCTCTTCACAACTCTTTCTTTACTCCAAACACTCTTGGAGGCTGGAGGGGTTTTTTTCTGTGCAAAGCTTTAGAAAAAAAACCCCCATGCATGACACCAAATGTGGGAATGAGCGGTGACTCCCACAGGCCTGGAGACATGAACTAGTCAGACTCCAGCCTTTCTTAAATCATTATTCACAGCTTCAGTCAATTACACCACAGTAGACTGCCTTTACTTTGGGGCCGATGCAACAAAACAGCACGGAAATAGGGGCACTCAATGTTGAGCACCTGCTTTCCTAACGTGTGCCCAGCACCTCTCCTGGGCCCGAGATAGAATATTTAAATGAGGGGTTGCACTGCCAAGGAGGCGCTAGGGACAAATGTGCCTATTTTACAAGCGTCTGTTTTCCTAACCTATGCACAGCCACGAGTTAGGAAAATGGACACTCATTAAGTGAATGTCCCTTTTCCTAACCTGGCCCCTGGCACACTTCTTTTTTTTTTGGTTTCTCCAACTTAATATTGCCAAAAATTAACACCTGCTTTAGGCAAGTGTTAATTTCTGAGTGTAAAAATGTGCGGGTTGAGCACACTTTTTTTTTTTGATCTAGGGAGAAAAGCTAATAGCCTCATCAACATGCATTTGCATGTGATGAACACTATTATTTCACGGAAGGTTGGATGCGCGTTTTGGATGCACCTATCTCTTTATAGCATAAGGGGTTGTGGACATGCGTCCAAACCGCACGTCCAACCACAGGTTAAATAGTGCACTCTGCATTGCATCGACTCCTCTGACAGTGTACTCTCCCTGCTCAGTTCGTACTGCTTCATCTCAGCTCAGGGTTTGGAAGGTGTTACAGGAGCTGCCATTCTCCTGCAGACTTGGCTTGGTCTGGTTATCCCCACCTGGATCCCAGCTCTTATTCTCCAGTCTCTGGTTACGCCCTCTGAACCCTACATGTCCCGCATGATCCCACCCATACAGCATACTTTCCTTAAGGCATTTAAGGTGGAGCAGGCGTCTAGCTTGGTCCTGCACAGGTAAATAGGGGAAATACTAGAGGCACTGCCTCACACCTAGTTCGCAGTTAACTTTCCAACAGAAAGGTTTTGAAGTTTGTGCATCATTAATACCTTTCAGGTATCTGAAGGTACATATCATATCTCCTCTGCACCTCCTCTCCTCTGGGGTATACATATTTAGATCTTTCATTTTCTCTTCATACTTCTTCTGATACTCAAAATGAGGATTGCATGGATGTCTGAAGGAAAAGTCCATGGACAGTCGTTAGCCAGGTGAACTTGGGAAGGCCATCACTTATCCCTGGGAGTGAAATAGATCAACTATATGGGATCTTCTGTGTGCTTGAGACCTAGAATGACCACTGTTAGAGATAGAATGCTGGGCTCGATAGTCCTTGGTCTGATTCACCATGGCACTTTTTATGTTATAGTCACTGTGTTGAGATTAAAGTTTTCCAGCTTGTATGTTGGAGGTTCAAAATGGATGCCGACACAGAGCTATGGTTTTCAAGAGCATTTTTAATCCCCATTAAGAAGAAAAAGTGAAAGCAATAATTTAGTTTGATTGTGTAAGTAAGTTTAGGGGTGTAGGGACCTGTCTGCTGCAGGACACTTCCAAGTGCCCTCCCATTTCACTTCACAATCCCAAGTTCAGGAAAAAGACAATGTGTTCTCTTCAGAATAAGACTTTTATGCATCATATTTGGCAGAATTTATCATTTAGAAGATAACAAAAATTCCTGTCTCTAACAGGAACTCTGACTACTTAATATAGTAATACTTATGGCTAACTTAATTACCCCTGGTCCCAACCTCGGGCGATATCGCTCTGATCACCTCTGAAGCAGATGCTGGTGGAAGGTCTGGAGAATGTGGGCAGAGGAGGCTTGCTTCTTGGGTCTGGTGCTGGCAGATCTGCAGGGTGATCCAGGAAAACGGCTGGCTTCTGGGTCTGGTGCTGGCAGAGCTACTGAGCTGCTCTCCGCTCCTCACTGCCTCAGACTGTGCGTGCGTCCGACCCCCAAGCAGGGTGTCTCCTGTTCACACTTAAGTCTTCTCCCTCCTCAGTAGCAAGGGGCACTGGGCTGCTTCAAGTTCGATCTCTGCCCTTTTTCCTTATTTGCTCCGTCTTATACTTTCCAGCTGATAAATATGCATAAGCTCATGCATAATCATGTGATGGGTGGAGGGTCTTTGCCACATTGCAGGTCTTTTACCCCCTCCCCATTTCTTCGGGAGAAGGTCCTGCCATGTCTACCAAGCTATATGCCAGAGAAAGCATTGTCTCTGTTTCAGAGTGTTCCCCTTCCTTCAAGGTTGGGGGTCCTACTAAACTTTGGATTTCCCTTGGCTGGTCTGCGACTCCTGCTTATGAGCTTAAGTTGGCTGTATTGTCCCTCTGCCTTGGTTTTATTTGCACAGGCTCTTACAAACAGGCAGATCTTAATAAATATCCTCCAGATCTGGTTTACAGTTCTCATTTAGCCAAAGTTTATTTTCTTTAGCAGTGACAGTGGTTTTGGCCTGTCAGTACACTGGTCTGCATACTTCTTGGCTATTATGATTTATATTAGGTGCTTTCAGTGGTAAAACATGGGATATCTCCCTAAATTTTCCCCTTCTTAAGTGGGATGAGCCAGCAAGGGAGCTTATCATTGCTTAAGCCTAAGTATCAGGCTACTATGCAGGCCTCAGCTGTATGACATGTATGACCACCAATGATGACATCATCAACATGAGGTAGGAATAATGCAACAATAATAATAGCCATGGTATTTATAAGGAATCAAAATAATAATAATACTACAATGGGAGTAATATAATAATGGAATAGATAGAATAATAGTGAATAAAATCATTATAATGAAAGGCAAAAAGCATAATGAAGCAGAATAAGTGAGGAATAGTAACAGGAAATATATAAAAGGATAATAAGAGATAAGAAAATAATGTAGTTCTCACATGGTGCATGCTGTAGAAATATGAGGTACAGACATCATCTCAGACATGAGGTAGAATATAGGCATGTGCAACCCTCCTTTCCCTAGTCTGGAAAGTGATGATGTGTGATCACTGATGGTCCGGTGCTTCATATATTTCCAGATATGGGGGCTGTTGGACGTTTTGCAAGCACATAGCTTTACAGAGACCTTGCCCGTGTGTGTCTCAGTAGGACCCTTACTCTTTTACTCTTTTAAAGAGGGTGACCTGAAAATATCAGGTGGGCCACGATCACCATGGCTAGGGCAGGTAAGGCATAAGATAGGATATAGTCGATTTGTAAAATATCTTCATCTCTGGACTCATAGTTGTAGTCAGCAATTTGTGCTGTGGCTTGGTCTATAGACAGTTCCATAGTGTGAGAATCTTTATAGCTTAAAAGATATACCAGGTTTTCAACAAAGTTGATTTCATGGCCCCAAAACACATCCAAGATTTCTACCTCTGTGGGAACTGGCTCTGGTTCTAGGTAGCATAAGGACACACCCCCTACAGTAACTTTTGAGTTCTTAGGTACTGTGACTAAAGAAACATTACTGGGTAGAGGAACCTTATTGGTAACATCATGCTTGTTAGAAACAGCAAGCTCTTTCAGAGGGATGCTAACTAACCAAACCTTGGTTTCAGAGAATTCATCATACTTTGTCATGATAATCTTACATTTCTCTCGGACGTTGTCCAAGGACAAACCACACAGAGTTTCTGTAGTATCCTTTAGGAAAGGCTTACCGGGACCTAACCAATGTATGTCCTTTGTTGACATAGGCCTAAATTAGGACCTAAATATTGCTGTGGGTTGTTGCTCTGATAAGCTAGAAGGGCAGGGGTGTCTACATGCAGGTATACATAATGGGGCAGATTTTAAAAATATGCGCGCGCAAGTCCATGTGCGCGCACTACCCGGCACGCACACATGGATGCGCAATTTTATAACATGTGGAGGCCGGTGCTTGCATGTTATAAAATCAGGGGTGGCACACACAGTTTAGCAAAATTTGCACGGTGACGCATCATCAGCCTTCCCCAGTACCCTACCCCCTACCCTTACCCTTCCCCTCTCCGCCGCACCCACTAAATGCTAGTTTTTGGGGGTTTTTTTTACCTTGTTCCAGCAACTTACTTCAGCTTCTGAGCTAAAGTAAGTTGCACGCGCCGGGTCTTCGGGACAGTGAACAATGGCACTGTCGCGGCCCGTCCCTTTCAAGAAGGCCCGCACTTATGCACTTACCGGCCTTTACGCGCGTGGCCGGGCCTTTTTGAAAATAGGCTCGGTGTGCGCTAGGCCTGGCCACGCACGTAAAGGCCAGATTTTACGCGCATGGCCTTTTTAAAATCCGCCTGTTTGTCCAAGTACCTATATTAATTACTTGTTTCAATTTGCAAACATTCTCAGGTAAAATGAAAGGCAAATTTAAAACATACACAACCTCCACATTCTCAGTGTCCACATACAGAGGTATAGCATTACCCATATGAGAAGCAATCTGGACCTGGATAGAGTCAATGTTACTTCAGGTAATTTTAGCAAAAGCATCTGTAATGACATCTGGAGAGACTAAACAGACTGAAATCTATCCTTTCATTAAGTTATTCATGCTGTTATCCAGATCTCTAAACAAGTCATTGGTGAGCACTTGAATGGGCTGGATAAAAATGCGGTCCTCGCTCAGCATGGTCTTAATGGTGGTAACGTTCTCTTGTTTATGCTTAATTGCTTGAGAATGTAGGTTAACCAAGGTGAGTGTTACTTAGTGTTTTACTTTGAGAAGTTAACGGTTCTTGTTGGTGTTGCATCTGAGATACTTTTCATGTCGTCCTACAACTCTTTAACAGCGTTCTGCTAATTTTTTATGGAAACTGCGTTTGCAATGGACATGGATGAACCAAAGAGGGAACCTGGGACAGAAAAGATAATGGACCCAGCAATTAGTCCAAAAACATTTTGGATCAGTCGAAGTCTTTTCTAATGGGCCGGATCATAATTTTGTCCAATTGGCTAAGAATATTCTGAACGTTCTGGGTAGCATATTTCAGATGATCCGTGAACCAAGCATTAGTTGCAGGCAAATGCATGTTAGTGAGGTTAAAATGTTTCTGGATCACATGCTGGAGGTCCAGCAACCCAAAGACATTCTGGGTGACAATCTGGGATTGTATGATGAGGTAGCCAGGGATGTCTTGCATCATGATGCCAGAGAAGGGACCAGCTTGGCAGCTTCCACTCCTGTTAGCAGCAGCACTAGGATGATTGCCTTCAGGGATTGGCTCTTCATCTGAAAAACAGTAGAGAACTACTTTTCTGCTTTATTGTTAATGTCAGTGTCACCGGACACAGCATTTTGATCCACAAATTTATAAGGGTGACAAGGTCTGAGCTGATTAATGTGGACCCATTTAAGGACATCTTCACCATCAGGATTTGTCTTAATTCAAATAAGATATGTGACTGGTGAGCCTTTATCCACAATTAAAAAAAGGTCCTTTCCAGCTGGCAAAACTGTTTTCTTTGGCTTTCTTTTTACTATAATTATAGTAAAAGACCTTGTCTCCAATTTTATACTCTTTAGAGGTAGCTTTTAAATCATAATAAGCTTTTCTACTTCTGACATTCATCTCCAAATTCTTCTGGGCAAAGGCAAAAGGGTTTTGCAAATGTTCCCACAGATGGGTAACATATTTATGTGTGGTTGTGGCACTAGCCAAATTAACATCCTGTGTCCTATAAAGCAAAGGTATAGGTAAGGTAATTTCTCTTCCTGTCATCTTCTCATAACTGTGAGATGCAATACTCGCTCATTCCTTTCCCACCCCATCTCCCTCTCTCCCCTTCCTAGTTCCCAAATATCAACAGACACTTTAATTTTGGAATAATAAAAGGCCGCAGTTTATTAACAAGACCCGAGCCCCACAATATACCTACAATACAATACAACATTCCCCCCCCATTCACGTAACAGTCCAACAGCGCCCCCCACCTTTTCCAGTGGTAGAGCATCCCCCTATAAAGCCTCCGAGCATCGGCCCCCCTCTTGCTCTTTGGCAATCTCGTGCAGCAGCCCCCCCGCACTGCACAAGATTCCCCCCCCTTTGTAAATTTTAACAATACAATGCAATTAACAACATTTGAGGCTCGGGTTTACCGCCATAAAACAATAACAACATTAGTTGTCATTGTTCCCCCCCAACTGCGGTCCTGACACGGCCAATTACATGTTCTAAACCCTCCTGTATCGTAATGTTAAATAAATCGATCCCCACATCCGATAGATGAACTCCATCCAATCGACAATATCCCGGGATCACTTCCCAAGCCCACTCATGCTGCACCCAAAAACCTCCTTGCCCCACTACCCACTTACCAATCTGCTTATTTAACTTTTTAACTCCCTTAAGCCATAAAGGGGACCGTAAGAATTTTAAACGAACAATAATGTCCGACCAACCCCAATGTGTATTCGGCATGGCGTTCATCAAAGTACCCAAGTCCTTTTTAATTCTTACTATCAAGTCCTTACAAGTCCCATCCCCCACATCATTACCCCCTAAGTGAATTAACACAATTTTTGGAAACTCAAATTGCAATAAACAATTTTCAACAAAGGATAACAAGTCATCCCATTTCATCCCACGCCGACTGAGCCATAGGATCTTCCAGCTCGACTCCTCCAACTCGAGATTCCGTCCATACGGTCTATGTTCGGCCCAATGTATAAAAGAATGGCCCACGACCCAGACACATTCTTGGAGTCCCCGAACTGTCTCGCTCACTAGAAAAAACACACAACAATTAATGCCAGAACCACGAACCGCATGTATATTTAGTCACGGCCCCTTTTTTATTTATTTATTATGTATATTGATCTTTTTTTTTTTTTTTTTTATTTTCCTTGCCGCACGTACGACTTAAACGCCTTTGATTTCCATCGCCCAATGGATTGGATTGCCCTGTCTGACAATCCCCCTTCTGCCGCCGACGTCGCGGCCCCTATCCGGAAAGAGTGTGATGTGAAATGCCTGTCCTCCCAGCCTAAATGCCGCAAAGCTTTTTTCAAAACTTGAACGAATTGATAAACCGTCACCGGCAATCCGTCCTTGTGAACCAGGAATAAACCATCAATCCTGGGTCTAATTGCCGAGAAACGCAGTACATGCCATATTGGACACACACACCTATCCTCTGCTGGGACCAACCTTACTAATTGACCTTTACCATATTGATCCACTTTGGACCGATGGATGCAAATTGTAACAATCCCTGAACCTAACCAAACATTTTGAGCCTTCAAACCAGAATCTCTTTTGTTGAATTTGGAAGAGGCGACTAACTCCCCCACCCGCATCGCCCCGAAAAAGGCTAATACGAACGCGGTCTGGAACAGCAGCGTTTCATATTCGGACCAGCAAACTTCTGGTAAACATCCTACTAACAACCGGAGATCCCTGTAACGAATGGGAAGTCTCATATCTGGAGAAGTGGCTTGCTCCCTTTTCCACCCACCTAAAACTCTCTTAACCAAAAAACTAGCTCCAGGATTTCCCCATCCGTTCAATTTCTGAAAAAAGGAAAATCCCAACAAATGCGCCCTCACCGCGGCCAAAGAATACCCGCTATCCTTTGCCCAGAGAATAAAGCGAACGATCAGTTCATCTTCCACCCTATCCCTGCGCCATCCTTCCCCTTTCAAATATCCCGCTAATATCCAATATCTTCGCACATATGCTGTCCAAGTTGACTGTGCCAGCGACTTCCGAATCAGCGACCAAGCCGTCGACCCAGCCGCCAAAGTAGGGGTGGCAACTTCTCTCCCACTGCATGTGCACCTGGCGCCGCTTTTCGAAATTCCTGCCACTTACAACGGGAGAGAGCATCAGCTATCACATTTAATTCTCCAGGCACATGTCTAGCACGAATGGTCAAATTTAACTGTAAACACTGAAGTATTAATTCTCGCAATAATTCAGACACTCTAGGACATTTTGCCGACTGTCGGTTAATTACTTGAACCACCCCCAAATTATCGCACCAGAACAGCACCCTTTTGTTTACCAACTGTCTCCCCCATAAAGACAAGGCTACCACAATAGGAAATAACTCCAGGAAAGTAATATTTTTAGTCAACCCCTCCTCCTTCCAGTCCTCCGGCCATTGTTCCGCGCACCACTGTCCCTGGAAATATGCTCCAAAACCTATGCTCCCCGCCGCGTCAGTATATAATTCCAATTCTACATTAGAGACCTCCGCCTGTTGCATAATGCAAACTCCGTTAAAAGAAGCCAGAAAAGCCTCCCACACTCCCAACTCCTCCCTCACTCTGGAAGTTACTCTAATGAAATGATGACTGCTTCTTATACCTACCGTCGTGCTAGACAACCGCCGAATGAAAGCCCTACCCATTGGAATTACCCTGCAAGCGAAATTCAACACGCCTATAAGAGACTGCATCTGACGCAACGTCACTTTCTTTAACTGCCTGGTATTCTCAACTAACCTCTTCAACTTATCTACTTTTTCCGCCGGCAAACAGGCTTCTAATGTAACAGAATCTAACTCAATCCCTAAAAACACTAACTTCGATACCGGGCCCTCCGTCTTCTGAACTGCGATCGGTACCCCGAACTGATGAGCCACTTGCAGAAATCCATTCAAGAGCAACTGACATTTATCTGTCCCTACCGGACCAACAAACAAAAAATCATCCAAGTAATGTAAAACACCCCCACCCCCCATATTTTCTTCCACGACCCAATGAAGAAACGTGCTGAACGCTTCGAAAAAAGCGCACGACACCGCACAACCCATAGGCAAGCATTTGTCCACATAATACAGACCCTCAAATCGAAAGCCCAATAATGGGAAGCAGCCCGGATGAATAGGCAACAACCGAAACGCCGCTTCTATATCTGCCTTAGCCAATAGCGCTCCTCTCCCAGCTGTTAACACCAAACTGACGGCCTTGTCAAATGAAGCATAACTAACTGAACAACACTCCCGCGGTATGAAATCGTTCACCGACTCTCCCTTAGGATGTGATAAATTCAATATAAAGCGGAACTTTCCCTGCTCCTTTTTAGGGATAACAGCTACCGGAGACAAGTGCATATGAACAAAAGGTTGTTCCACAAAAGGTCCTCCCACCCTTCCTAATCGAATTTCCGTATCTATCTTCTCCCTAACTACAAGCGCGTGCTTGCTGGCCGACTGCGCATTTTTTCCTGTACCCCCAAATCCGGGACCAATATAAGGAATCACGAAACCCACTTGAAACCCCTCCCTTAAAAACTGGGCAGCTTGTCGATTAGGATATCTCTCCAGCCAAGGGGTCATTTCCTGCACAGATACTGGAGAGTCCGCCACCTTAAACCATGTACTACGCTTTCCCCCCTCTCCCTTGTGTTCCACTACCCCCTTGACTGCATTTAAGGGCTGAGTGCGCTCCCCCGCAAACTGAACACACGTGTCGAAATTTGCAGTCTGGGAACAAGCAGGCTGTCTTGTTAAAACGCCAACAGGTATCGCTCCCTCCCCCTCTGAACTTGTTGCCGGGCATGCCTCTAATAGCTTGACCTCCCGCCCGAAAGGACTGCCCCAGCCCAGGACTGATCCCCGCGCCCCCACCTATACCGCCACTCCCCACACCAGACACTTTACTACCACTATTCGCTTTGACTGTCATTTGTGTTAACCACAAATTGATATCCTGAGAACGCCACGACATCCCTTTGCTGCCTGCCATCTTATCTCTAAATTTCTCGTCATAGTTGAGCCAAGCCCAACCTTCGTAATCCTTGAACGCCCCCAAAATACTATCCGCGTAGGATAGTAACGCTCCATATTGGGATGAATCATAATGCCCCACCACACTGGCTAACCGCAAAAATCCTCGTACCCAATTCACAATATTCTTTGCTACCTTGACGCCCTTTGCATGTTTCTTTTTGTCCTTCTTCTTGCTCTTCTTCTCTCTTCTCCTCCCCTCTAATAACCTAAATATGTTCACGTAACGTCGCTTCCTAATCTTTCTGCGTAACTTCCTCGGGACCCCTTCCCATAATTCCGCCAGCGTAGGACTAGCTGCCTGCCCAACCCCATGCAAAGGCCCTTCCTCTAACGCTTTCTTATACTTAGGACCTGAATCCGAAGAAATATCTGAGGACTCTGAATCACTAGACGATGAACTGGAAGAATAGCGGGGCTTCTTCCGTTTGGATTTACTTTTATTACTCCCCGTACCATGCCCCATCTCACCTGCGCCTGATGCTTCCACACTCCTTTGCCCTGCCACCGGTATCCTTCTGCTACTTCCTGCGCCACTACGCACCGGTGCTGGCGGTTCCACGGCAAACTCCCTCTCTCTCCAAGCTTCTTGTCCTGATGTCCCAGGCAAGACATCCACCTCTGGCTCTGAAAGAAAACACATCTCTGATCCCCCCCCAGCCCCCAATCCCGCCCGATGCACACCCGAATCACGCGTGCCCGACCTTGACACCTCCCTACCGAACCCCCCCCGCCATTGTCTCCCCAACCTGTGATCCCTCTCCCTATCTACTGCCACCCTGCCCTCGGCCGACCCAGGCGCACCCTCGCTCCAAACAGGCCATCCCCCAAATCCCAAAGGCTCGCGTGCCTGGCTAGCCACCTGGGGGGAGGGCAGCTGCCCTCCGTGCATCTCACTATGTGCCCCCTCTGTGTGGCTTGACTTACTGACCTGCCCTTGATAACATGCATGTCCCCTGCCCTGAAAATCGCTGCCGGTGCTGCAAACGCTGTGTAGTGCCCCTTTGAGCAAGGAGGGAACTAGATGACCGGGACGAGACTTCCTAACGCTCCCTATTTTCTTCAATGCACTTTTAAATTCGCCGGAGCCATACATACTCACGCTGCAGGATGCCTGGTGGGCCCGAATCCGGCCGGGGCTGCACGAGCCACTCACACCACGTGTGCCACGGGTCCCGGCCCTGCACGGACCGCCAAGGCGCGACCGAGACCTGCCCCTGGGAACAGGACCTCTCGTATCCGCATATTGATCAGCGGAGGGCCCAGGGTGCGCGGGGGAAAGGAGCGCCGCAGTGGAGCGGGGGGGGGACCTCGGCGAAGATGGGCGGCGCAGGGGGGAGGGGCTCCCGCCGGCCGGCAGGAAGCTGAACTCCATAGCTGGAGCGAACAGCGACACCTCAGCCGCGTCCCCAGCCGAATCTCCGCTGGCGGGTGAAGGGCTACGGGCAGGGCCGAGGTAAGCATCAGCCGACTCTGGGCTGCTCTCGCCCGAGTCGGCCGGCATGGAGCTGGCGAGGCGGCGCGGGGGGGGAGAGGAGGGGGGGCGCAGGAAGGGAAGCGGGCAGGCGCGGGGAGGCCGCCCGCGCGACGATGTGAGGCGGAGGAGCACCGTGCGGGAGCCGGCGAGGAGGAGACGCAGCTACCAGATCGGAGGCAGGTAGGGGGGGAGGGGCGGCGCGGCGGGACGCAGAGGCCGCAGGAGCGCGCCCCCGGTCCTTGGCCTTCTTAGGCATGCCTTAGAGCCACTCCAAGGATTTCCCCCACAAAGGGATAAGACTAATATGATAATCAGGGAAAATTAAATTTATATTAATTTTTAATTTTTTAATTTCTTTTTTTTTTTTTAATGAAACCACAAATAGCTGTCTATATTACCACTAAGTTAAATGTCTTCTTCTACTTCTAGCTTATTAATTATACAAATACTCCGCTTACCCCCTTAAGACCTGAAAACCAGCCTCAACCTGCTGCCTCAGTCTTTCCTCACCGACTAACTGTTAACCCCACTTTCTTTTCTTTTCTATCCCCTTACACCAATCCTAAGCCTCCAGTTTGAAATTCTCCTCTCCTATTGGTTTAACTCTCCTTCAAGTCCCCTTCCCCCCCCCTTCTTCATTCTATCCTAACATCCAGCCCTTTCCTTCGCTTTCCTGCCTCCAGTTATGTTCGCAGGGTGAGACAGGCTCTCCCTGCTTGAACAAAGGGGAGAACCCTGTAGTATGGTGTGGTGTGGCTCAGATAGTCATTAACACTAGGGGTAATTTGATAGCCCAGTCCTTACCTGAGATGGACACATACTTCTTTAGAATGCTGATTATGGTTTTCTGTGTTCTCTCTACTTGTCTGACAATTGGGGGTGACATAGTATGTAGAGCTTACTTTTCACACCCAACAGTTTCCATATATGCTTAATTACCTGTCCAGTAAAATGTGGGTCTTGGTCCAAGTCTATTTTCACAGGCAGTCCCCGACTGTACACGTGGTGGCTGTGGTCTCAGCAATTTTGTTAGGGGCAGGTATGCACTTACGCGCATAAGAATAGGTATAGAGAATAAAAAGACTTTATTCAAGAGAAATATACTGTCTGTCTTGTCTGTTGCCTTGTGTTAAACGTTTTTATCGCACACTCTACCCACAAACAGGCCGATACAGTAAAATCGGCAGGAGAGCCGGCGCTCTGAGGCGAGTGCCCGCTCTCCCACTGCGCACCCAGGCCAGGAGCAGCGGCAATGGGTTTGACAGCCAACACTCAATTTTGCCGGCGTCTGTTCTCAAACCCGCTGACAGCCACGGGTTCGGAAAACGGACACTGGCATAATTGAGCATCTGTCTTCTGACCCGCGGGCCGATTTATAATTTTTTTTTTTAATTTTAATTTTTAAAAAAATTTTGGGGCCTCCAACTTAATATCGTTATGATATTAAGTCGGAGGGTGTACAGAAAAGCAGTTTTTTCTGCTTTTCTGTACACTTTCCCGGTGCCAGCAGTTGTTAATTTCTGAAAGTAAAATGTGTGACTTGGCTGCACATTTTGCTTTCTGTAAGGTGCGGGAATAACTAATAGGCCCATCAACCTGCCTTTGCATGTTGCGGGCGCTATTAGTTTCAGGGGGGCTGGCTGCACATTTTTGACACGCTATTACCCCTTACTGTATAAGGGGTAATGCACTGCCTCCATAACATGCAAATTTTCTCTCATGCATATTCATTGTAGATATCCTGAAAACCCGACCGGCTGGGGCTCTAGAGGATCTGACAACAGACCCGACCCAATCCATCTGAATATCAGACCAGGACATGGTAATACCTCGGGTCTGTAAGGGCACTTGTGTACAGGTGAAGTGGGCTGGAACCTGCAGCAGGTGAGACAACCTTGTGTGTATGATTTCACATCCTGGTACATGTGCTGCAAATAGGCTGCTTGTTTTAGGGCATCATAAATGATATGATCACCTCGGTGCCCGGCGCATGGCTCACCATGGACATCCTGTAGTATGATCCCCTTATGGGACTACCCACTGAATGATTCCCTTCTTACTGGTCAGTATCAGTAAATCTTTTACTATCTGAAACTGATTTCTAGAAGCACAAAGGAACCATAACTCTTCATCTGTCTGACAATCTGCTTCAGTGAGGGGATTTGCATTCGGAGCCTGAATGAAGGCATAGAACTTTCCCAGGGTAGGATCTCCTTTCTGAGCATTCAGTAAGTCAAAGGCGGGCATTTCGCTATACCATTGGAGTGTGGGGATAGCGGCCTCTTTAGCTTGATGCCTGGTGACTACTTTCACTTCTACTGGGGAGGATTCCTTCATTTGCAGAGCCTATCTGATGTGCCACCCTCCTTGACAAGTTCCATCTGCAAAGTCGTTGCCAGTCTTGTCTGTACCTGTGACTTTAGAATGACCTTTTAACTTTTTCCAGTAGACTGTCATTTCTTTTTCTTGCACTAACTGATCTAAGGCTAGAATCAATTGTTTGACGGGTTTCTTTTTAGAATTGAGCATTTGATTCACTTTCCATTTAGGAAGATGTGTCATGATGTTATGTCTGACGTAGTCAGAATCTGTGCAGATTACAATGGTCTGCAAACCATGCTGTACAGCTGTTTGCAGAGCTATCAGGGCTACAGTTAGCTCTGCATACTGATTTGATTTGGATCCCATGCTATTCCTTCTCCAGTTACTATTTGTGATCACTATCCCTGCAGAAAGCACAACCATCAACATAGGCTTTAGGAAAACAGGTGCACATTTCTTCATCATAAGCCTAATGACAGTAGGGTTCTGTTGTTTGTGTCTCAGGTTCCAAGATCAACTCCAGTTCTTCTTCAGCAGTGCAATCGTGTAATTCGGCTAAATTTTGAGCCACAATATTTGTATGTCCTTAGGCATATCGCACCTCAAACTGCCAACTTTGAAGAGCAAGGGTCCAGGAAGTGATTTTGCTGCTGGAGACTTGACCGGCTTTGATTTGGTCAGTGGCTAAAAAGTTTATGGACTGATGGCAAGTCTCTACTATTACTTTCTCCCCTTGCACATAGCTTCTGAAGTGTTGAAGTGCCCATACTGTGGTTAGCAGGGATTTCTCACACTCCGAATATTTCTTTTCCACCTGTCAGAGCTTTACTGGCATATGCAATGTCCCGCCGGTCAGTATCATATTTCTGGTACAAGACAACACTCATGCACTGTGAAGGCTAATTCCAGGAAGAAGCTCTGCCCACTTTCTAGATCAGGGGTCAGGAACCTTTTTGGCTGAGCCATGAACGCCACATATTTTAAAATGTAATTCTGTGAGAGCCATACTACCTACAACCCCCCCACCCTCCTGACTCCCCCAAGACCTACCAAATTCATTTACTACAACCCCCTACTCTCCTGACGCCCCCAAGACCTGCCAAATTAATTTACTGCAACCCCCCATCCTCCTAACCCCCCCCCACAAGACCTGCCAAAAGTCCCTGGTGATCCAGCGGAGGTCCAGGGCTCGCAGACAAATCTTTAATAAAAAAGTAAAAATCTAACAAACCCCCCCACCCTCCTGATGCCCCCCAAGACCTCCAAAATTAATTTACTACAAGCCCCACCCTCCTGACCTCCCCCCCCCCCCAAGACCTGCCAAAAGTCCCTGGTGGTCCAGCGGGGGTCCGGGAGCGATCTCCTGGACTTGGGCTGTCGGCTGCCAGTAGCCAAAATGGCACCGACAGCCCTTTGCCCTCACTATGTCACTGGGGTTGACCAATGGCGGCGGTAGCCCCTGTGACATAGTAAGGGCAAAGGGCCGTCGACGCCATTTTGATTACTGGCAGCCAACGGCCCTTTGCCCTTACTATGTCACAGGGGCTACCGCCGCCATTGGTCGACCCCAGTGACATAGTGAGGGCAAAGGGCCGTCGGTGCCATTTTGACTACTGGCAGCCGACAGCCCAAGTCCAGGAGATCGCTCCCGGACTGCTCCTGGACCCCCGCTGGACCACCAGGGACTTTTGGCAGGTCTTGGGAGGCATCAAGAGGGTGGAGGATTTTGTTAGATTTTTACTTTTTTATTAAAGATTTGTCTGCGAGCCAGATGCAGCCATCAAAAGAGCCATATCTGGCTCCTGAGCCATAGGTTCCTGACCCCTGTTCTAGATAAACAAGAAAGGGAGCTTTACCCAGGATTCCCTTCAACTCATCTATGGCTGCTTGCTGCTCAGATCCCCACTGCTAGGGTTCATCCATCTTCAGGAGTTTTCCAGAGGCTGTGCTTTCAGCATACTGATCTATGAACTGTCATAATTGCATATTCCCAGGAAACAATGTAACTGTTTCAGAGTGGTGGGTGTTTTTATATTTTGTAAAGCTTCTATTTTTTTTCTTTTGTGGACATAGGATATGAAGGCTCAGTGGAGGAACTAATTAAATGACTTCCTTCACCACTGCCCTTTTGACTGAGACAGTTTGGCTCCCACTGCCTGCAGCTGGGCCAAAACATGATCAATCTCTTGCAGGTGGTTCCTGGAAGTTGGTAATCTTAATTAGGATGACCTCCATGTACACTAAGGTGCCCCTAGCATCCATATCAGGTAATGCCATGTGTAGGAAAAAGTTGAAGTCTGTTGGTGAATTCAGATACCCAAATGGTGTTCTGCTCCAGGTGTATTGTTTCTTCCCAAAAGAAAAAGTTAATTTATACTGATCCTTAGGTTCTACAGGGACCATCCAGAACCCTGAGACTAAAATCAAGGCTGGTGAAATATTTGACTCCCTGAATTCTGGTTAAACTCTAATCCAGGTGAGCCATGGGCCACCTGGACAGGGCTACAATTTTGTTCAATTTCCTGTAGTCTATAGCCAGACTCCATGTGCCATTCTTTTTCAAGATGGACCATTTGGGATTTGTTAAAAGTACTGTTACACTGTTTGATAATTCCTCTTTCTTCTAGGGTGTTTAAAATTCTTGCATGGACTCCTAGGAAGCTAGTGGTATTTTGTATTGGCGTACAAAAAACTGGCTTGCTTTTTGGCTCTGCTGGCACTTGAGTAACATGTAAGTCAGTCAGGCCACAGTCATAAGCATCAATGGCAAAGACATCTTTATATTTATATAACAGTTCCCATTTGCAATTTAGTTTCATGCCCGGGTATCTCTACCAAAATATTACTGTTTTACTGCATTCAGTTCTATCTTTCACTTTGTGGAAGAGGGACTTGTACATGAAGGAGTGCTTGCTACTGAGCATCAGGGGTGCCAGAATGTTTTGTGCATCTGTTAGCTAGACGTACCCAGAAATTGCATCTCCACTCCGGTATATGTTGGTCAGCTTCTTGGGGTGGACCAGGTGTGTGTTTTTGGTGACAGGCAGACTTACTTTCTGAGCCCACTCGGCTCTGGTCAGTTGAAGGTGGGTTTTGGTTGAGGCAAATCTCCATTCATAGAAACAGAAATGATGGCAGAAGACCAAATGGTCCATCCAGTCTGCCCAGCAAGCTTTCACTTTTTTTTTCCCCATACTTATCTGTTTCTCTTGTCCCTTGTGACTTTTTGTTCTATTTCCCTTCCACCCCCACCATCGATCTATTTCCCTTCCACCCCCGCCATCGATCTATTTCCCTTCCACCCCCGCCATCGATGTAGTTAGCAGTGCTGGAGCTGCATCTAAGTGAAGTATCTGGTTAATTGTTTAGGGGTAGTAACCACCGTCATAGCAAGCTACTCGCACGCATGTTTATCCAGCCTGTGCAACTCAGTCCTTGTTGGCTGTTGTCCAAATATAAATCATCTTTTCATCATTCCCCCTGCCGTTGAAGCAGAGAACTATGCTGGATATCATTGAAAGTGAAGTATCAGACTAATTTGGTTTGGGGTAGTAACCGCAGTATCAAGCAAGCTACTCCCCTGCTTTTTTGTGGATGCAAATCCTTTTTTTCCCCCCCACATTTCCTCTTGCCATTGAAGCATAGAGCAATGTTGGAGTCGCATTAACCGTGTGTATGTTTATTTAATTAGGATATAATCTCCAGGTAGTAGCCTTCATTCTCGCAAGCCACCCCCATGCCTCTTCACTTCATTCACATCCTCTATACTTTATGGATCCACGGTGTTTATCCCACGCCTCTTTGAAATCCTTCAGAGTTTTGGTCTTCACCACTCAGTATCTAAGACAATGCTGAGCATGGCCTCCCTTTTTAAGAGGATAACATTGTCATTATCTCCCCCCTCTTCGGGCTGTCTGCACCAAAGTACTAATAGGGAGGGATCTGCTGATCTCTGGAAATTTATTCTGAGAGTAGTCTCTTTCTGCTCTATGGAGTAGACCCAGAGATACTGGGACCCTCTTTTGGTATTCTAGGCCTGCTGCCACTCTTAGAATCCTCAGAGTTTTTCACTTTTTTCTGGGGAACTTTCTCGGGCATAGCAGGCACTCTGTGGTTTTGGTCGATGAGCTTCTGGATGACAGCTGTCAGCTTGGCCAGCTGGTTCTCCAAAGCTCTCTGGTTGTATTTTTGCCGTCACCCCCAGTTGTGATTCCTTTTGGGTGGCTGCAGATCACCTGTGCCCTTTTCTGGATTAGCTGCTGGGCTATCAGATTGCTCCTGGAGAGGTGTCCAGGGCCTGTCAGACTTAGGATAAGAAGATAGGGAATTCGTTTAAAAGTGTATTCCAGGACTCTGACTCATGGTGGACAATTGGTTCCTTTCCTTCTTATCTGTCTTGGGGAAAAGGCTGTCTGTGGCTCTGATTTGTGCCTTCTTCTTTCCACCACCACCAATCCTTAGGAAAAGGGGCGCTTAGGTGGTGTTGGGAAATTCTGATGCCTGCATGCTCTCATAACATTATCTGTCTTTTCTTTCAATAACTGAATCATACTTTGGGACAGCTGTAGCCGATACCTAAATTCCTTTAAATCAAGTAACAATTCCTGTTTCTCGTTTTTTCAAAATTGAAATTTGCTTCATGTAGCTGGCAAAGCAGAGCTGTATTTTGCTTATCTTCCTGTGCTGTAACAAGCATTTGAACCTCCACAAGTTGTCGAGGTAATGTCTTTGTAGTTCAAGCTGTCAGATTCTTTGCTTTCTTTCAGAGATCTGAAATTCTAACTGAGTGAACTTCTTGTTCCACTTTTTAAAATCACTATTTTGATTGTCAGTCACAGCTAATTTCAGTTGTAGGTCTGTTAGTTGGTTTTTCAAAGATTTAATCTTTTTTCTGACTCTTCTTGCTGGGTTCTACTAGCCAACTCTAATTCCTGAACCCGATCTGCATCTTCCTCTGAATTTATATCCTGGTACTGCTCTCTCACCTTTTCCTAGTTCCTGGATTTTTTCTACGTATGCCAGTAGTTTATCTAAACGAGCGTCTATGGGCTGACCTTCAGCAATTTGTTTTTCTAAGGCTTGTATTTTCAGTTAGTTCTTGATTCTGTTTTGCCATTAATTTATGAGCCCCTTCTTGCAGTGAGCATTTTTCAATAATATCATCCATTTCTATGCTTAGCTGACTAATATCTTTTTCTAACACTTGATTTAGTGTGCCTAAAAATGTGAGTTATCTTTTTGCAGTAATACTCTTAATAAGTGTAAAGTGGTAGAATATTCAGCTAATGTCTTAAGGGTTAATTTAGATTCACTAACCAAAACTGCAATGTGGTCAGGTAGAAAATAGTAACATTTCCTATTTGTAGGTATGCTTCTTTTAAATTCTCACGTATCCTAAAGATCTGGAATTACACATTTTCTTTCTTAGTGAAAATCTGTGTGATCTTCATTAGCGCTTCATCTTCTAATTCTATTAAATAAAACTGCACATCTGACATCATCTCTGCGGATGGGCATGGCCTATCAGGTCTCACTAAAACCTGAAAGTTGAGGGGTTTAGAAACTTGCCTGCAAGACACTTCCAATTCCCTTCCCACTTCACTTCACGATCCTAAGTTCAGGGAAAAAAAAAAAAAAAAAAAGACGTGTTCTCCTCAGAATTAGACTTTTATTGATCAGCTTTTAGCAGGATTTAGCATTTAGAAGATAAGATTTCCTGTCTCTAACATCCTGGACTCTAAGCATCAATTTACCCTAAAGAAACTTCTGGTCATGGGTGGTTTCAAACATGCCATAAACCTTAACCTGTTTAATATATTAATACTTATGGCTAACTTACTTACCCCTAGTCCCAACTTCAGGCGATATCCCTCTGCTCATCTCTGAAGCAGACACTGGCTGGAGGTCTAGAGAATGTGGGCAGAGAAGGCTTGCTTCTTGGGTCTGGTGCTGGCAATTCTGCAGGGCAGTCCAGGAAAGAGGATGGCTTCTGGGTCTGGTGCTGGTACAGCTACTGAGCTGCTCTCCGCTCACCGCCTCAGACTACTCATCCATTGGACCCCAGGCAGGGTGTTTCCTGGCCACACCTAGTCTTCTCCCTGCCCTTTCTCATTTGTCCCATCTTATACTTTCCAGCTGATAAATATGCATAAGCTCATGCATAATCATGTGGTGGGTGGAGGGCCTTTGCTGCACTTCAGGTCTTTTCCCCCTTCCCCATATCTTCAAGGGGGGGAGGTCCTGCCACGATGTATGCCAGAGTCAGCACTGTCTGTTTCAGAGTGCCCCCCTTCAATCCAAGGGTGGGGGTCCTTCTAACCTTTGGAGTTCCCTTGGTCAGCCCATGGCTGCTGCTTATAAGCTTAAGTGGCTGCATTGTCCCTCTGCCTTGGTTTTATTTACACAGGTTCTTACAAACAGGCAGATCTTGATAAATATTCTTCAGTTCTGGTTTACAGTTCTCATCTGGCCAAAATGTCTTTTCTTTAGCCGTGACAGTGTTTTTGGCCTGTCAGTACACTGGTCTGTATACTTCTTGGCTATTATGATTCATATTAGGTGCTTTCAGTGGTAAAACAGGGGATATCTCCCTTCAGTTCATTCCCTGATAACTGGCCCAGTGGATATTTACCTTATTTGAAATAAGTCATTGAATTATAATGCCCAACTTTCGGGCCGATACAGTAAAGTCTGCCACTGCCGATGCGCGCTGCACTGTCCACATTCTTCCTCTTTCACAGGCTGGCCAGACTGAAAGCAGCAGCAGCACATTTGGCCAGAGCAGCCTGGAAGTAGGCGAGCAGTAATAGGGGGCAGCAACATCTTAAGCTGATGTGAGCCAAGGAGATAGAGAGAGACAACTTTGGGTCATTCAGGGCAAAAGGCCAAAGAGAAACAACAGTGACAGCAGCAACTTGAGTCTGCAAGGGCCGGGGGTGATGTGGTAAAGAGTGGCAGCTTTAGCTGAGAGAAGGCAGGATCAGCAGCAATAGGCAATAAGAGGAAGAAAATAAAAAGGTAGATAAAAAACTGAGAGGGGAAAAGGAGTTACGTGGAAAGTGAAAAGGGAAGATGTGTGAGTTTCAGAAAGCATGGTGGTAACAGGCTGGGTGTGCCATGGCAGCGGAAAGAAGGGAGTGTGTTGTGAATGGGCTGAAGAGTAGGAGAAAAATGCTTGTGGGATTTTCCATGTTTCTTTAGCTCTTTTTAGACACATCTTCTCCATGGCCATCTCACCTTCTCCACTTCAACTGTTTAAGCCCAAGCTGGTAGGCTGTGCCTGTGCCTCTCTTCGGTAAGTTTTTCTTAACTTTTTACAAACTCTGATTAGGAATAGCCTCATATGATGGAAAAATTACTTACCTGATAATTTTGTTTTCCTTAGTGCAGACAGATGGACTCAGGACCAATGGGTATTGTGCTTTCCTGATAGCAGATGGGAGACGGAGTCAGATTTCAACTCTGACGTCAGCCTACATATACCTGTGCAGTAAGCTTAGCTCTTCAGTATTCTCTTCGAAAAGCCAGTGTGGATACATGTTGCTTAATACTTGAGTTGGTTCAACTGATTATATATATGAAAACCTTTTTTGGCACTGGAGACCGCCGGTGCACTGAAACAATAAAACGCCGACACCTAGGTAACTGCGGGTGTCTTAACACAGAGGTAGGCCATGGCTTACCCGTACAGTCTCGAGATTGATATCCGAGATTCTCTATTTCTGGAGCAGCCGTGGGCGGGATGCTGAGTCCATCTGTCTACACTAAGGAAAACGAAATTCAGGTAAGTAATTTCTCCATTTCCTAGTGTGTAGCCAGATGGACTCAGGACCAAATGGGATGTCAAAAGCTACTCCCCTGCCGGGTGGGAGGCTGCTCGTGGCCCACTTAGTGCTGCCCTTGCGAAGGCTGTATCCTCCCTGTCCTGGACATCCAGGCGGGTAGAACCTGGAGGAGGTGTGTAGGGAGGACCATGTCGCCGCTCGACAGATCTCAGCTGGCGAAAGCAGCCTGTTTTCAGCCCAGGAGACTGCCTGGGCCCTTGTAGAATGCGCCTTGACTGTAGAGGTAGTGGTTTTCCTGCCTCTACGTAGGCAGCATTAATGACTTCTTTGATCCAGCGGGCTATGGTCGCCCGCGATGCCGCTTCCCCTGGTTTCTTCCCGCTGTGAAGGATGAACAGGTGATGTTTTGCGCAAGGGTTCCAATCTCTTGAAGTATCGGACTAGGATTCTGCCGACATTCAGATGACGAAGGAGGCGTGAGTCTTCTGAATCCCGTGTTCATCTGGAGATGGTAAGGATATGGTCTGGTTCATATGGAACTGGGAAACCACTTTCGGAAGAAAGGATGGTACCAGCTGTATGGTACCTGGGGTGAACCTGAGGAACGGTTCTCGACAGGATAATGCTTGAAGTTCGAAGATGCACCAAGCTGAGCATATTGCAATCAATCAAGAATGCTGTCTTTAAGGTCAAGAGGCGTAGGGACAGACCGCTTGTTGGTCTGAAGGACTTCCCTGCTAGGAAGTCTAGTACTAGGTTGAGGTTCCAGAGAGGCACCAGCCACTTTAGTGGTAGCTGGAGTTGTTTGACTCCTTTCAGGAAACGAGACACATCAAGATGAGTTGATAGTCTGTCATTGTCCACGTCGGACCTGAAACAGGCCAGTGCTACGACTTGAACCTTGAGGGAGTTGAGAGACAACCCCTTCTGCATGCCGTCTTGTAGGAATTCTAGGATTGTGGGAATCTTGGCTGTCTTCGGGAGGAGACCGCGGTCTTCACACCAAGCTTCGAATACTCTCCAGATCCGTATGTAAGACAGAGATGTGGAGAACTTGCATGCTCGGAGCAGGGTGTCAATCACGGCTTTTGAGTAGCCGCACTTCTTTAGCTTAGTCCTCTCAAGGGCCATACCGTAAGAGGGAATCGAGCCGGGTCTTCGTGGGAGATCGGTCCCTGCTGAAGGTGGTCCCTGTATGGCGGTAGATGCAGAGGATTCCCCGCCAATAGTCTTCGCATGTCCGCGTACCATGGTCTTCTTGGCCAATCCGGGGCGACTAGTAGGGCTAGTCCCCTGTGGTGTTTTATCTTGTGGATGACCCTGCCCAGTAGTGGCCAGGGTGGGAAGGCGTACAGGAGGCTTTCCTCCGGCCAGGTCTGGACGAGCGTTAATTCCCTGAGAGTGTGGTTCTCGTCTGCGGCTGGGGGGAAGAAGGTGCCAACGACCCCAGCGACAAGATGGTGACCCCCCGAAGGATCTCAACAAGTGTGGACCCTCGCACCAGATCGGGGCCTAGCCAGACAGAGGCTGCTCAACCCAATTAAACCTCGTCGGAGGAAGGTCAGTACGGCTGTTCGAGCCTTGGAGACCTGAGACTTAGAAGTAAAGGTTTCTACCTTACCTGGTCTCGGTGTTTACCGGTCGCGTGCCGGGCAGTCTCCAGCTGCGGGGGGAGAGGGAAGTACCTTCACCACCGAGCTCGAATCTGCACCCGCTGCCTTTCAGCCACCCTGGGGGCTACGTCCACGCCGGGAATCAGCCAGCGGACTAAGGCTCACCTCTGAGGGTTATTGAATCGACCTCAGGAAAATCTCGACTGGGGGAGGGACCATTAGATTTCACCGGAGGAGAAGCGTGGCTCTCTTCTTAAAGGTAAATTTTCTTTTTTCTTGTAATGTTACACTATTCTCTTTTGGATAGTGTCCGCATCTGCTATGGGAGATGGAGAAATACTGAAGAGCTAAGATTGCTGCACGGGTAGATGTAGGCTGACGTCAGAGCTGAAATCTGACTCCTTCTCCCATCTGCTATCAGGAGAGCACAATACTCATTAGTCCTAAGTCCATCTGGCTACACGCTAGGAAATAACACAGCAAGTTACTGTTCACCAAATACATTGCCCTTAAAACACAGCCAATATGATCTGAGACAAATGATTTAGGTTGATAGACTACTAGAAGGCTGGCAAATGTGTATAAACACCACATTTGTGTTGTATATTGATGCAGTAGTATTTTCTACTATATTAAGGTTAAAAAATACTCATTCAGTTTTTACAAGTGCTTCAAGCTTTACTATGCTGAAATGAAACAGGATAATTATCACATTTAATTTTGTATTCATAGGCTTATGTAATTCTTAGCTGCTTTCAAACCTTTGCTGGAGGGGATAGTTCAAATGGAGATGAAGCAGGAGACAGATACCTGTTGCTACTCTAAAAGCCAGTAATGCTCAAACCAGGTCACTGGAAACCCTGGTTATAGCAAATTGATTCTTAAAGCCAATATCAAAAGATATAAAGCATAGATAAATGCTATTTTGCCTTTCACTATTATCTCTGTTAACTCTCATTTCACACCTCCTCCACCCTCCTTAAGCAGTGCAGGGCTACAGATGTTTGAAAACAAACAGGCCAATACAGTACAGTGCGCTCCGGTGGAGCGCACTGTTAACCCGCGTTTGGACACGCATTTTCGATGCGCTAGCTTTACCCCTTATTCAGTAAGGGGTAATAGCACATCGAAAATGTGTGGCCAACCCCCCCGAAACTAATAGCGCCCGCAATATGCAAATGCATGTTGATGGCCCTATTAGTTATTCCCGCGCGATTCAGTAAGTAAAATGTGCAGCCAAGCCGCACATTTTACTTTCAGAAATTAGCGCCTACCCAAAGGTAGGCGTTAATTTCTGCCGGCACCGGGAAAGTGTACAGAAAAGCAGTAAAAACTGCGACTTTTACTGTTTTGGCCTGAAGGCGAGACAGGAAGAGTTCCTCTTGCTTCAGCACCATCTGCTGGAATAAACTTTTCCGTACCCTGCACTGAAATTCTAGTGCTTTCTGTCACTACAGGGTCCCAGATATAGTCCTGCCAATCCTAGGTGCTGCTTGGAGAAATATTCCTAAGCAGTCTGACCTTGAATAAGGATGACATAAGCTTTTGGTCAGAAGCATAGGGACTTGTTGATGTGCATGTCTGCATTTTTTCAAACACTGTAATAACAAAACACCTCAAAAGCCATTGCTACTTCCCCTCCTCTACCTGTCAAAGAGGCACAGGAAGTTCATGTAAGAAAAACTGAAGGGTTTACTACTGCTACTTTCAGGGTCTTGCTGACACGATGAGGCAAATCTCCAGGCTGCTCAAGACTAGGCTACAGAATAGTGCAAGACGGATGTATTTGTAGTTCCAAGGCCAAGTGTGGGAGGAGGGGGCCCATGGGGCTGGCATTGTCATTGAGCTCAGACATCACAAGTGAGAGGAGGCAGGATTCACAGAACCTACTGCCTTGAACTTTGTCAAATTCTTCACTGGAACTCCCTAATGTTACCAGATTTTTTTTTACTACACCAAGCAATTATTCATTCCTCTTCCAGCAAAAAAAGACATTCAAGCAACTGTACTACCCCAGAAAACCTTAGTTTATACCAATAACTTCTACAGCAAGGGTTCAGCTGGAACTGAAGCAGAGGAGTCATAATTCAGCCTCTATTATAAATACATTTTTTCAAGCACATGCTAACTGGCCACTGCACAGTGACATCATTCCTTAGGCACCTGTTAAGTCTATTACTAGAAGATTTTTTTTTTTAGGATTATAAATTGATTTTGTTTTGTATTCTCTCTCTTTTCAATAGGACTGTCTGTATTACAAATTTTGGCATGTCTTACCACAGCCTATGTTAAGATGCCTCAGCAAGCTCTGATCTTGGACAACACTGGACCATGAACAGAAAGCCATTCTAGTCACTCAGAACACATGAGAACTTCTAGGAGGGTAGCAGGAAGTGGATATTCTCTTTTAACCAAATCTCTCTTCACCTCACACTGGTTGAGATATGTAAGTATCCTCTGTCGCCAATGCAAAAGGGTTGACTATTTCTGAGTGGTAAGACACAGCACTACCTCAAAGAAGCTCCTATCAAGTGCTAGTGTAACAGGATTTGAATTTAAGCAGCTATTTCCTGCTGTTCCAGTGATACTAGCAATACTCTCTCATCAAATTCAATAAAAACCATTTGCCTCATTTACGGATTTGCATGTGATTATGAACAGTGCGCCAAGTGTCCATCATAGGACACACAGCAGCAATTTGTATAATGTCAGCATTCTGGGATCTGACTGTAGTAGCCCCAACATGAGCAGTGAACACCCAATGGGGATGGAGGGGTTGGATGGTTGGCTATACTTTCAAAGGCAAGGAACAAGTGTGCAAACAGTCTGGTGAGTTAACAAATCAAGGATAATCCAATTATGTAAATGAAACAATTTTAATCCAAGTGGAGGCTGATTGTAAAGTACAATTTGTCCCCCGACATGGGACAGTGTTTTGCAGAGGCTGCATCGGGAAGGATGGCTTACAGCAAAAAATATTTTAACAAATATCCAGTCTGAAAAACGCTATTAAAATCCATACAGACAGAACAGCTTTAAACAAAACCTGCTGAAGAGTTCAGTTCACAAAGAATTGAGGCTAACGTTTTTTCAGACCAAATATTTGTTAAAGTACTTTTACTGTAAGCCGTCCCTCCTGATGCAGCCTCGGCGAAACACAGCCCCATGTCAGGGGACAAAATTGTACTTTACAATCAGCCTCTACTTGAATTAAAATTGTTGCATTCAAATAATTGGATTATCCTTGATTTGTTGTTGTTGATTCACTAGACCGTTTTGAGTATACTTCGTAGCACACCATCATTCCTTGCCTTTGATATATGTGTGCTTTGTGCTCCTTTCTACAAACTTTTTATTATACTTTTAGCTGTTAACGCTCCAACAGCTTACTTTACTAGATAGTGTACAAAACTGGATATAGTGTAAGCTATAACAATACATTACATTTACAAAAATATGAGATCAAAGCCATCAAATATAGAACAAACCCACCACTATTATCTGTAATCATCCTTTCAGTGCAGTGCATGACACAAGAAAACAGCATGAGGAATGTCTTGACCAAGTCTCCTTTCTGTATCATTGAGTAAGAGCGCTTTGGATGAGGGCCTGGACTCTGGACAAAATAATCTCATTAGAACTACTGCAATCTTCTGATCTGTAGGGTGGGTCTATGGTTAATACACCAGCCACACAAAGTGTCCTTTGTGCATCACCTTGTTCTGTCACAGGAATGTGGTTTTGCTCCAGCCACCTCTTCAAGTTGTTCTTTCGCTTCTCCAGGTCCTCCTGAGTGTAAGCTTTGCTTTCTCCTGGCATGAACAAATGTGCCAGTTGCTCTCTTACTGTATCATTTCCTTCATCTACTGCTTCCACCTTCTGCACTGCATGCCCCATGACCACTGTGACAGACACTTTTCCATCTTCCAGAAAATTTACCAAGACAATGCTATAAAAGAAATAAAAAAACAAAAATGAGATGAACACAAACCAAATCAAAGAGTAGCTGGAAGGTGTAAAGCCATACAGATCCTAAATAAGGATGCCAACTGACTCCTTTGTTAAAGACAGTTTAATTCAATCCTATTTTACCCTAGTGCATGCATGCATTTATATGTTCTTAGAGAAATCAAACCTACATGTGCACACATGAAATGAGGCAAACCCGGGGCTGAGTTAAAAAATATCTGAGCCAGTTGGTGCCCCTAGTACTAAACCAGTGTCTAAGTTACATTATTGGTTAAACTGAAGATAAGATATACACTGAATCCAACTCTTAATTACCTTACAAAAATCTGGGTGGTATAGTGATTCTGCTATTTGCTATGCAAATAGGTTTCCTACACCACTGAGCCTTTGTACAAAGTGAGGGAAACATTATACTGAAGCAGTGAGACATGTTTTCACTGATTAAAATTCCATTGGCATGAAGTCTGGCCCATATAAAGAAAAATTGGTTCTTACCTGCTAATTTTTGTTCCTGTAAGACCACAGACCAGTCCAGACTCCTAGATTTTGCCTCACTTCCAGCAGATGGAGATAGAGAAAGTTTCACTGCCACTGACACTGCCACATAACCTGTGGTACCACCTGCATTCCATCAGTATTGATAAGTACCCAAGCCCAGATAACAACCATACCAATACGAATGATGAAATAATACCCCCTGAACGAGCAGAGGGAAGAGGAAAAAATTTAACAACCATGCCCACACTAAAACACATGCAGGACTAACAAAACCTGTGTCAATCTTCAGATTAATTACAATAATAGATCGAGCGGACTCTCCAATTCTCCCTTTCCTCCTCTGGGCAGGACTCTGGACTGATCTGTGGTACTACAGGAATGAAAATTAGCAGGAAAGAACCAAATTTCCTTTTCCTGTACATACCTAGATCAGTCCAGTTTCCTGGGATGTACCAAAGCCTCCCTAAATGAGGTAGGACCGCGAGAGTCCCGCTCGAAGCACACTCTCCCCAAAGCCCATGGCCTCTGGGACCTGAACATCCAAACGATAATGTCTGGTGAAAGTGTGCAATTACTTCCAAGTAGCCGCCCTGCAAATCTCTTCCGGTGAAACCTGCAGACATTTGGCCCAGGATGCTGCCTGGGAACAGGTAGAATATGCCCCTAACCCCTCCGGGATAGGGCGACCCTGACATATGTACGCGGTGCCAATGGCTTCCTTCAACTACCACACCAACTGTGGCTTTTGACGACTTATGACTCTTTTTTGCATCACTTCATAGCACAAAAAGATGATCCGACAACCGGAAACTGTAAGTGATCTTAAGATACTGCAACAATGCACGCTTCAGATCCAAACTTTGCAACTCTTTCATATGAGGTGCCGTAGCATCCAAACTTAGGAAGAACAGGAGTTCCAATGACTGGTGTAAGTGGAATGACGATACCACCTTCAGCAGAAAGGAAGAAACCATCCTTAAGGAGACCCGTAAATCCGAAATCCTCCAAAAAAAAAAGGCTCTCTGCATGATAAGGCCTGAAGTTCCCATATCCAAGTCGAACAAAACACCACCAAGAAAACTACCTTCAAAGTGAGATCTTTCATAGTAGCTCTTTTCAGAGATTCGAACAGCGCCGGACGCATGCTCTTAAGGACAACGTTAAGACTCCAGGAGGGACATAGATTCTGAACTGGAGGACGCAAATGTTTCACCCTCTCCGGAGAAAAACGCACTACATCCAGATGTGCAGCAAGAGCAGCTCCCTGTACCTTACCTCGAAGACAGCCCAAATCCGCCATCTGAACTCTGAGGGAGTTAAAAGATAAACCCTTCACCAATCCTTTTTCAGAAAAGCTAGAATATGTACCACAGACACGACATTTACATAGGATCAATCCCTAGCTCTGCACACGAGGACTCAAAAACTCTCCATACCCTCACATACGCCAAGGATGTGGAAGTCTTTCTAGCTTGCAACAGAGTAGAAATAATGTCCACGGAATATCCTTTCTCCCTTAAGCGCTTCCTCTCAAAAGCCAGGCCACAAGACAGAAGCGATCCACCTGATCTGAAAATATGGGCCCTGATGCAGAAGCTTCGGCAGATGAGCTAGTCGCACCGGACTGTCCACCGCCAGGTTGATCAGATCCGCAAACCACAGACACCTCAGCCACTCCAGTGCCACCAGAATCACGTCACCTGAAAGGACCTCTATCCACCACAAGACTTTGCCCACCATTGGCCACAGTGGGATCACATACAGAAGAATGTTCCTTGGCGAAGGTAGAACTAGGGAATCTACACCTTCTGCTTCTCATTCCCTTCTTCAACTGAAGAACCGAGGAGCCTTGGATATTGGTAAGTTGCTATTAGATCCATGTGTGGCCTGCCCTATCTGCGACTGATATGGTGCATTGCTTCTTCTGACAGCTCCCACTCTCTGGTGTCCAGCTGTTGCTGACTGAAAAAATCTGCTTGTACATTTTCTACGCCGGTGATGTGAGAGGCCGCTAACAGTGCAAGATGCTGCTCCGCCCAGCTGATTAATTCCTAGGCTTCCTGAGCCACCATCTGACTCTTGGTGCCACCCTGATGGTTCATGTAAGACTCCATCGATGCACTGTCTAACAAGATCCTCACTGATTTCCCCTGCAACCGAGGTAGAAAAGCTCGAAGGGCCAAGCACATCACTCTCGTCTCTAAGCGACTGATGGACCACACTGCTTCTTCCACCAATCACTGACCCTAACACACTGCTCTCCACCTGGAGAGACTGGCATTGGTGGTAACAAGCATCCAGTCCGGAATCTCCAAATCCAATCCCTGCCTCAACTGGTCCCGCTCAAGCCACCACGAGAGACTGGACCTGGGTAACTGTGTAAGAGGTAGCGGAAGCTGAAAATGCTCCAAGAATGGGTCCCAGTGGGACAGCAGCGCCAACTGTAGAGGCTGCATATGAGCAAACGCCCATGGAACAAACTCCAAGGTGGAAGCCACGGAACTGAGAACCAAAAAGTAATCCCAGACCCTGGGCACCTCTTCTCCAACAATCAGTGAACGTGCGCCTGCAATTTGGAAATGCGCTTCTCAGTGAGAAAGACCTTCCCCACCTTGGTATCGAAATGCACCCCCAGAAATTCCAAGACCTGAGTAGGGGAAAGATGACTCTTGGACAGATTGACTGTCCACCCCAGTGATCTCAAGCACTGAAGCACCAGGTCCACTGCCTGCCGGCAAAGAACCTCTGACTTTGCCTGAATCAGCCAGTCGTCCAGATATGGGTGAACCAAGATGCCTTCCCCTCTGGAGGGCCACTGCCACCACGACCATCACCTAGGTGAAAGTCCTGGGAGCTGTCGCCAGACCGAACAGAAGGGCACAAAACTGAAAATGCCTTCCCAAGTCCATGAATCTTAGATATCTTTGATGATTGGGCCGGATTCCTATGTGCAAGTACGCTTCAGTCAAATCCAGGGAAACTAGGAACTCTCCCTTCCTTGTGCACCCCCACAATGACTGAACGCAGGGTCTCCGTTTATTTATTTATTTATTTTTATATACTGACATTCGTCGGAACATCATGCTGGTTTACATTGTAACAAATTAACAAGAGAGAGAAATACAATAAACAGGGATGGGGAAGGGGGGAGCAGCAATGAAGGAGGAGAGAGGACAGCAGTAGGAAAGATAGGGAAAGGGAGAAATTTGATAGGAACATTTGAAGAATATAAATTAACAGGTGGGCTGGTAGGTACCAGACCATTGATGGCAGTGAAAGGGAGGGGGGGGGGGGGGGGGGGGGGGGGAGAGGGAGAGACAGGGTAGGATAAGCTTAGAGTGGAGGAGGGGAACTTATAACACAGTATTTAGGAGTCTTTGCTTGGGGGGGAAGAAACACTATTTCGGAGTCTTTGAAACATAGAAATGATGGCAGAAGAAGACCAAACGGCCCATCCAGTCTGCCCAGCAAGCTTTCCACTTTTTTTTTTTTCTCTCATACTTCTGTTAGTCTTGACTCTTAGTAACCTTTTGGTTCTATTTCCCTTCCACCCCACCATTAATGTAGAGAGCAGTGTTGGAACTGCATCTAAGTGAATATCTAGCTTAATTAGTTAGGGGTTGTAACTGCTGCAATAAGCAAGCTACACCCATGCTTATTTGTTAACCCAGACTATGTAATTCAGTCCTTGTTGGTTGTTGTCTGTATATAGATCTATATATATCTCCCTTCATCACACACCAAACCATTGCAAATGGTCCAAAATGCCTCCGCCCGTATACTCACTAACACCAGGAGAAGAGAACACATAACCCCTATCCTGATGGGCCTCCACTGGCTGCCCATCCACTTCAGAATAATCTACAAGGCCATTCTCACCATTTTCAAAAACATCCATCAATTAGCCCCAATCGATCTCCATATCCCCCTCCGATTACACTACTCAACAAGACCGACAAAAGATGCTTACAAAGGATCACTTCAAGTACCTCCAGCCAAAACTACCAGACACATCACGCTTAGAGATCGGGCCCTCTCCACAGCCGGTCCAACTTTATGGAACTCCATTCCCCCGGATCTTAGAATGGAACCCAGCATCTCAACATTCAAGAAAAGACTCAAGACGTGGCTGTTCACGCAGGCCTTTCCTAACTCCAACATTATTTAACTCCCTTCAATCAACACACTTCGCCAGTAATAGCATTAATAGCCACCTCTTACAATGTTATTATATATATATATAATTATCTGATCTTCATTTTCCTTCTTACTCCAAGTTATTGATTTCCTTGTTACATGTAACTGCTTTTCTGCACTATTGTTCAAATTGTAGAGTTTATTATAATTGCACCCCTGTTTCTTGTGAACCAGCATGATGAGACTACCGTCTTGAATGTTGGTATATAAAAAACGTAAATAAATAAATAAATAAATATAGATCCACTTTTCTTCATTCCCCCTGCCGTTGAAGCAGAGAGCTATGCTGGATATGTATTGAAAGTAAAGTATCAGGCTTATTTGGTTTGGGGTAGTAACCGCCGTAACAAGCAAGCTACTCCCTGCTTTTTTGTGAATGCAAATCTTTTTCCACATTTCCTCTTGCCGTTGAAGCTTAGAGCATTGTTGGAGTCGCATTAACCGTGTGTATGTTTATTGAATAAGGATATTATCTCCAGGCAGTAGCCGTCATTCCTGCGAGCCACCCACTCTTCATTCACGTCCTCTAGATTTTATGGATCCACAGTGTTTATCCCACGCCCCTTTGAAGTCCTTCACAGTTTTGGTCTTCACCACTTCCTCCAGAAGGGCATTCCAGGCATCCTCCACCCTTTCCGTGAAGAAATACTTCCTGACATTTGTTCTGAGTCTTCCTCCCTGGAGTTTCAAATCGTGACCCCGTGGTTCTGATGATTTTTTTCCCGACGGAAAAGGTTTGTCG
Source organism: Rhinatrema bivittatum (assembly GCF_901001135.1). Lineage (NCBI taxonomy): Eukaryota > Metazoa > Chordata > Amphibia > Gymnophiona > Rhinatrematidae > Rhinatrema > Rhinatrema bivittatum. The sequence goes on from NC_042617.1 coordinate 244,306,989, forward strand.
TTGTCTTTGGATCATTAAAACCTTTCAAGTATCCGAAAGTCTGTATCATATCACCTCTGCTTCTCCTTTCCTCCAGGGTATACATATTTAGATTCTTCAATCTCTCCTCATAAGTCATTTGATGAAGACCCTCCACCTTTCTGGTTGCCCTTCTCTGGACCGCCTCCATCTTGTCTCTGTCTCTGCGGAGATACGGTCTCCAGAACTGAACAAAGTACTCCAGGTGAGGCCTCACCAAGGACCTGTACAAGGGGATAATCACTTCCCTTTTCTTACTCGATATTCCTCTCTCTATGCAGCCCAGCATTCTTCTGGCTTTAGCTATCGCCTTGTTACATAGTGTCTAATGATCTGAAGTTGGCGAAACAATCACCCCAAGGTCTCTCTCCCGTTCCGTGCACATCAGCCTTTTCCCCCCCATCGAATACAGTTCATTCGGATTTCCACTCCCCATATGCATGACTCTGCACTTCTTGGCATTGAATCTCAGCTGCCATATCTTCGACCACTCTTCCAGCTTCCTTAAATCCCGTCTGCTAGGGGGAAGAATAGGGGAGAAAGCGGAGAGGCAGATAGGAGGAGGGGAGATTGAGTGGGCTAAGAGGTTAGAGTGAAAGCTAAGTTTGGTCAACATCTGGATACGCTAATGTAAAAAGCCAGGTTTTGAGCCCTTTTTTTACATTTAGACAGGTTAGGTTCTAGACAGAGGGCTGTGGGCAGGGTGTTCCATAGGGAAGGACCGGCAATGGAGAAGGCCCTTTCTCTGGTTGAGGTGTGGTGAGCAGTTTTTAGTGAGGGGGTGTATAGAGTTCCAGCAAGGTTGGATCTGGAGGGGCGGGTTGATGATCGGAAAAGTGGTGCATTCTCGAGCCAAGTGTGATTTTGACTGTACAATAGATTGTGGAGAATAGTGAGTGTTTTGTATTTTATGCGGGAGGCTATGGGTAACCAGTGGAGGTCTTTTAGGATAGGGGTAATGTGATCAGATTTACGTGTGTTTGTGAGAATTCTGGCCATGGCATTCTGTAATATTTGGAGGGGTTTGATAGTGGATAGAGGGAGGCCCAGAAATAAGGAACTGCAATAGTCCAGTTTAGTTAAGATAGTTGCCTGTAGGACTATGCGGAGGTCTTGGGTATAAAGCAGGGGTTTAAGTTTCTTTAGGATGTGCAATTTGAAAAAAACTGTTTTTATGGTGTTGTGGATGTGAGATTTGAAATTTAAATGTTGGTCAAGATAGACACAGAGATCTCTCACATTGCAGGTGAATGCGTCGGGTTGAGGGTTAGTATTGCTTAAGGCAGGGAGCGAGCGAGCTGGGGGATTGGAGATTGTGAGGAGCTCCGTTTTTGTTACATTTAAAGCGAGATGTAGGTTTGAGAGGAGGGTGTTGATTGAAGTAAGGCAAGAATCCCAGAATTGTAAAGTTTTGGGGAGGGATTCTTGAAGCGGGATGAGGATTTGAACGTCGTCAGCATACATGAAGAACTTTAGGCCAAGATCATAGAGGAGATAGCAGAGGGGAAGGAGATAGATATTGAAGAGTGTGGAAGAGAGGGAGGATCCCTGCAGGACGCCCTGTGTGAGGGGAATGTGGGATGATTCGCAATTGGCTATTTTTACAGTGTAATTTCTGTTGTTGAGATAAGAAGAGAACCATTGCAATGCAGAACCTGTGACACCGATTTCAGCAAGGCGGGTGAGGAGAATGGTATGATTGACAGTGTCAAAGGCAGCAGATATATGTCAAGTAGGGCCAGTATGTATGATTGACCGTGGTCCAATCCCTTGAGTATAGTGTCAGAAAGGGTAAGAAGGAGGCTTTCAGTGTTATGGGCTTTATGAAAACCAAATTGAGCTGGGTGAAGGGTGTTGTGCTCTTCAAGGAATTCAGTAAGCTGGATATAGACTATTTTCTCCATTATTTTTGCTATGAAAGGCAAATTAGAAATAGGGCGATAGCTGGGTTACTGGGGTCGAGGTTAGGTTTTTTTAGGAGGGGTTTGACTACTGCATGTTTAAGGGGGTCAGATACTTTGCCATGTGAGAGGGAGCAGTTTATTATGTCAGCCAGGAGTTTTGAAATGGTGGCGGGGATGGAAAGAAGAGTCTTAGTGGGGATTGTATTGGATGAATGTGTGGCGGGTTTAGCCTTTTGGAGGATTCGTTCAATCTGTTTAGAAGAGGTGAGTTCAAGGGACTCAAGGTTCGCGCTTGAATTTGTGGGGAGGGGGTTGACAGGGGAGGGATTAACAAGGAAACACTGGAGGACATTAGAGATTTTGTTTCTAAAAAACGTGGCAAGTTCCTCACATTTAGTGCTGGCATTTTCTTCAGTGGAGGGAGGGGAGAAGGGGGTGGTTAGTTCAGTGACATAAGAAAAGAGAGCGTTGGAGTTGAATTGGTAGTCATGTATTTTGGCGGAATGGTAGTCCCGTTTTGCTTTTAGGATGGATTGTCTGTATGAGTGAAGAGAAGATTTGTAGGCAGCTGCGTGAGCTGGGGATGGAGTCTTTTGCCAGGCTCTTTCTTTATTTCTCAATTCATTTTTTAGCTTTTTAATTCAGTAGTGTACCAAGGTTTTTTTACTGACTTGTTGTGGGAAATTTTCTTTTTTACTATAGGGCAGACTTCATTGGCTATAGTGGCAGTGAGATTGTTCCAAGATGATAGTGAGGTATCAGGGTTGGTAAGGTCAATGCTCGGTGATTTTTCTTCGAATGCTGTACTGAGAGTTTCAGTAGAGCAGGGTTTACGGTAGGAGATAGTGCTGTAGGGGAGGGGAGGTTGAGGGGTGGGGGTGTTTATGGTAAGGAGAGCAACAAGGAACCTTGAGAGCCACATTTACTTTCTTCAAGTCCAAAACTGGGCAGAACGTTCCCTCATTTTTGGGAACAAAATAAATGGAATAGCGGCCTGTCCCCTGTTCCTCCCGAGGGACAGGAAGAATGGCTCCCAGCATCTGAAGGTGACGGACGGTTTGCTGCACCACCAGCCTTTTTCCCCTTGTAAGCAAATGGGGAGACCATGAACAAGTCTCTTAGCGGACAAGCAAATTCTAAAGCATAACCTTGCCTTATCACACTTAAAACCCACTAGTCTGATGTGACCTTGGCCCATTCCTCGTAAAAAGAGTCAACCAATCCCCTATAGCCGGAACCAAGGAGTGGACCGGCCTTGCTTCATTGAGTGGATCTGGCTCCACCACCGCCCTGGCTAAAGCCATCTCTATTTGGCCTTTGCCTGCGAAAGGACTGATTCCAAGACAATTGCCTACCTGAGGACTGTCTTTGGATGCCATTTGAGGCCCTCTTAGGCCGAAAACACTTATTTCCTCTGAAACAAGAATGTGAAGGCAAGGACTCTTTTCTTTCTTTTGGCTTATCCTCAGGCAATTTATGACCTTTATTCTCCCCTAGATGTTTGATCAGCTCCTTCAAGTCCTGTCCAAAGTGCAGCTTCCCTTTAAAAGTTAACGCTCCCAACTGACACTTGGATGACACATCAGCCAACCAGTTCCTCAACCAGAGGAATCTCCTGGCTGATACTGCCAACATCATCGTACTGGACGAAGTCATAATTAGGTCATATAGCGCATGAGCTCCATACGCAACTACCGCTTCCAGCTGATCTGCCTTCTTAGTTTCTAAGTCAGACATGGACTTGTTTGCCTGCAACTGCTGCACCTATCGCAGATCTGCTCTCAGCATAAAACTGCTGCACACTGCAGCAAGTATGTCAAGCACAGATGCCTTGAATATCCTCTTGAGTTGAGCTTCAAGCTTCCTATCCTGGAGGTCCTTTAGTGCAGCAGAACCTGCCACCGGAATTGTCGTTTTCTTCTTGACAGCTGAGACCAAGGCATCCACTTTCGGGACCTTGAGGAGCTCCACAGTGTCTTCAGGCAAAAGACATAATTTATCCATCGCTCTGCTCACCTTCAAGCCAGTCTCTGGAGTGTCCCACTCCCGAAAAACCAACTTTTGGACAGGAAAGGCTTTTGCCGGACCCCATAGGCCATCCATGGCATGTCCACTTCTTCCTGATTTGACTCATCTCACGAAACCTTTATTCCCAATACCTCCAAAACCTGGGGAAATCAGGGGACTCAGTTCCTTCCTGCGGAACAGCTGCACCACCTTTGAATCATCTCATTCCACGGCCGGGACTTTCCCCCAGCCTCCATCCGAGTTCGGATCCACCAGTCTAATCTGCGTCCTGGGGCTCCTGCCCTCACAGATCTTCACCCTATGAAAACTCAGAAAAGCTATCCGCTTCATTCACCACAGCGGACCTCTGCAGCACTTGATGAACCCTCATCGCCCCTGCAGCTCGAGATGGACTGGACCTCTTCCCCGGCTGGGGCCCTATGGATGCCCCGTTTGGCCCTGCGTCACCTGAAGACATTTTGGCCATATAAGCCCTGTGAAGTAACGGGACAAAATTGGAGGAAAAAAAACAAAACAAGGAATCATCGAAGTTTCCCCAGGAGGTTCTAATCCTCTCCTGATTGCAATTCCTGAGCCTCCTGGGTTCCCCCAGAATACTCATCCACTGGGGACAGCAGAGGAGGGAATCCCCATCCCCCTCCTCCTCTGTGGCACGCGAGACAGCCCCTGAAGTGGACAAAATGGCCACCGTTCCCACGCTGACCGGGAAGGGGTCCCCCCTACTGCCACCAACGCACTATCGAGCTTCCCCAACTTGCATTGCCTCCCCGATGCAGACACAATTATTCCCGTGCTGCCCTCTCCTCCAGAAAGATACCGGGAGCAAAGACCACAGGAAAGTCGTGTGCACTTGTAGTTGCAGGCCATGCAACCCTGCCATACAGCAAGAAGTTGGGACATCGGGATCTGAATCACAGTCAGCCGCCCGAGGAATGGAGCCACAGAAGCTGCTTCAACTCTCCCAGCATAGCCCCACCACCGGCTAAAAACTTTACTTTTTTTTTTTTTTTTTGGTAAAATTTACTTAAACGAGAAGAGATAGCAAATGTTGCTTACCTGTAACAGGTGTTCTCACAGGACAGCAGGATGTTAGTCCTTAATTATGGGTGACATCATCAGGATGGAGCCCAATCACGGAAAACTTCTGTCAAAGTTTCCAGAACTTTGACTGGCCCCTACTGGGCATGCCCAGCATGGCACTAACCCTGCAGCCAGCAGGGGTCCCCCTTCAGTCTTATTTGATAGCTACAGGCAGTGCTGAAAAAATAAAACAAGAAAACGTTACGAACCCAACACCGCCAGGCGGCGGGCGGGTTTCGTGAGGACTAACATCCTGCTGTCCTGTGAGAACACCTGTTACAGGTAAGCAACATTTGCTTTCTCACAGGACAAGAAGGATGGTAATCCTCACATATGGGTGAGTACCGAGCTGAGGATGTCCGAACATGCACCAAATGTACCCAACGGCGTGCAACAGGCACAACAACTGGGGTGGAATTTGGTAGAGGGCATCCTGAACCCCACCGGGCAGGCGGAAGGGTGTTGGTACGTCACGTTGGAAATAGGTTACGCAGGACAGATTGGCCGAAGATGGAATCTTGTCTTCCGGCTTTGTCCAAGCAATAGTGGGCTGCGAAAGTGTGGAGAGAACTCCGGGTGGCAGCCCTGCAAATGTCAGGAAGCGGCACCGATCATAGGTGTGCTACTGAAGCACACCTACGATCGGTGAGGGCCATGGCCCTCACAGAGTGTGCTTTAACACGGTCTTGAAAAGGAATGCCTGCTTGCTGATAGCAAAAAAATATGCAGTCCGCCAACCAGGAGGAGAGAGTCTGCTTACCCACAGGTTGCCCTAAGTTGTTGGGATGGAAAGAGACGAATAACTGAGTGCTTTTCCTGTGGGCAACTTATGGTCTACGTAGAACGCTAGAGCCTGTTTACAGTCAAGGGTATGCAGAGCCTGTTCCCCTGGGTTGGAGTGGGGCCTGGGAAAGAAGATAGGTAGTATGATGGATTGATTAATGTGAAACTCCCAAACTACCTTAGGCAAAAACTTAGGGTGAGTGCGGAGTACCGCCCGGTCCTGAAGGAGTTTAGTGTAAGGCGGATAGTTAACTAGGGCCTATAACTCACTAACCCTGCGAGCTGAAGTGATAGCCAAAAGGAAAATCACTTTCCATGTGAGATATTTTAGGTCACAGGAGTGAAGAGGTTCGAATGGTGGTTTCATGAGCCGCCCGAGAACCAGATTAAGGTCCCAAGAAGGGGCCGGAGGAAGTAACGCTGGCTTGATATGGAGCAAGCCTTTCAGAAAACGTGTTACGAGGGGTTGTACCGATATAGGGACATCCCCGACACCTTTATGGAAGGCGGCTACCGCACTGACATGCATTCTGATGGAAGAGGTCTTTAGACCTGATTCCGATAAATGCCAGAGATAGTCCAAAAACCTTGGGATTGGACAGGAAAAGGGATCAAGGGATTGCGAAGAACACCATGATGTATACCGTTTCCATTTATAGGAATAAGACTTTCTTGTGGAAGGCTTCCGTGAAACAATCAGGACACGAGAAACTGAATCTGAAAGGTTAAGTGGTTGAAGAATTAACCTTTCAACATCCATGCCGTCAGGGACAAGGCCTGAAGATTGGGATGGCGTAGACATCCATCGTTCTGAGTGATCAGATGCGGGTCCGTTCCCAAGGGAATGTGCCTGCGGATGGAGAGATCCTGGAGTATGGGAAACCACACTTGGCGTGGCCAGTGAGGTGCTATCAGGATCATGGTTCCCTTGTCCTGACGAAGCTTCATGAGAGTCTTCGAGAGAAGAGGAAGTGGAGGGAATGCATAAAGCAGACCGGTTGCCCACGAGAGGGAGAATGCATCTCTGGGCTGAGAGTGTTTGCTGCGAATGAGGGAGCAGTAATTGTCCACTCTGTGGTTTTGAGGGAACGCAAAGAGGTCTATTTGGGGATAACCCCATTGCTGGAATAGGAAGGTTGCTACCGAGGGGTTGAGAGACTACTCGTGCGGTTGGAAGACACGACTCAGTTTGTCTGCCAAGACATTGTGCACTCCCGGCAAATAGGTGGCCCTGAGGTACATCGAGTGGGAGAGCACTTCCGCCCAAATCTGCGCAGCTTCCTGACACAGAAGGAAGGAGCCTGTGCCTCCCTGCTTGTTGATGAACCATATGGCCACCTGGTTGTCAGTCTGAATCAGGATGACGTGATTTGACAGGCAATCCTGAAAAGCTCTGAGAGCATATCGCATTGCTCAAAGCTCCAGGAAATTTATCTGGTGTTTGGCTTCCTCTGGAGACCAAGATCCTTGTGTCTGTAGATCGTTCACGTGGGCTCCCCACCCAAGGTTGGAAGCGTCGGTGGTGAGATTGAGTTGAGGATCTGGTAGTTGAAAGGGCAGTCCCTGGAGGAGATTGTTCTGATCTTTCCACCAGGCGAGAGACAGACGGAGTGCGTCGGTGATGTGGACAATGGTTGACAGAGGCTGAGTAGCTTGAATCCATTGTGACCTCAGAGTCCAATGCAGGAGTCTCATGGCCAGGCGGGCCATTGGTGTGACATGGACTGAGGATGCCATGTGTCCGAGAAGGACAAGGAATTGGCGAGCTGTTGCTATCTGCTGAGACTGCAACTGGTGAGCGAGGGACACGAGGGTTTGTTGAGGTAGAAAGGCTTTTGCCTGCAAGGTGTCCAAGTCTGCCCCAATGAACGACAAGGTTTGAGATGGGACTAAATAGGATTTCTTGTAATTGAGAAATGCTAGAGAAATTAGAGTGTGCAGGGTCAAATCCAGGGACGATCGAGCGGCTTGCTGGGTTGGGGCCCTGATTAACCAGTAGTCTAGATAGGGGTAGATGTGAACACCTTCTTTCCTGAGAAAAGCTGCGACAACTACGAAACATTTGGTAAAGACTCGTGGTGCCGATGCTAGGCTGAATGGAAGCACTCGGTATTGATACTGCTTTGGGCCTACTAAAAACCTGAGATACTTGCGATGAACTGGAGATATCGCAATGTGGGTGTATGCGTCCTGGAGATCGAGAGAGCAGAGCCAATCTCCTCTTTGTAGAAGCGAGCCCAAGGTTACCATCTTGAACTTTTCCCGCTGGAGGTACTTGTTGATGGCACGTAGGTCCAGAATTGGACGAAGCCCCCCGGATTGTTTGGGGATCAAAAAGTACCGGGATTAGAACCCTAGGCCTTGTTGTGAAAGAGGGACGGGTTCTATTGCTCTTAACTGGAGAAGAAGGGAAACCTCCTGCTCCAGGAGGAGAGAGTGATCGGTTACTCTCCACACTTGTAGAGGTGGTGAATCCAGTGGAAGAGCAAGAAAGTTTAGGTGGTAACCCTGAGCAATGATTGCTAGCACCCATTGGTCGGTTGTGATTGATTGCCACATGCCGTGAAAGTTGCACAATCAACCTCCCACTGGTATGCTTGGCAGAGGAATCAGGCTGCTGCTCTCTAAGGGAAAGTCAAAAACCTGAAGCAGGCCCCGGCTGGGGAGCTGCTTGTGGCTTTTGCTTCCAAGGCTGAGGTTTTTGATAGGGCTTCATAATTCGGGACCTTGGTGGTGGAGGATAGTACTTCCTTGGGCGGAAGAATGACTTCTTAGAGTCCTTCTTGAAGGGCTGTCTAGAGGGGAAATCAGAAGGTATCGATGAGAGCTGTTTGAGGGTCTCATGATGGTCCTTTAATTCAGCCACTATTTGCTGAATCTGTTCACCGAACAGATTATCTCCTATACAGGGCAGGTCAGAGAGCCTGTCTTGTACTTCTGGGCGAAGGTCAGAAGACTTGAGCCAGGCCCAGCGTCTTGCCGAAATAGCAGTTGCAGACACTCTAGTGGAGGTGTCGAAGATATCGTAAGCTGTTCTTATCTCATGCTTTCCTGCGTCAAACCCCTTGTTGACAAGGATTTGAAGCTGGTCTTGGAATTGGTCAGGCAGGGTTTCAGAGAAGTCTTGTAGTTGCTTGAAAATGACCCTGTTGTATTGGGTCATGTACAGTTGGTAAGAAGAATTCTGGAGATGAGCATGGCCCCTTGGAACACTCGCCGACCAATATTGTCTAGGAACTTGTGTTCCTTAACAGGAGGGGTAGAGGAGTGAGGCTTCGTCCTTTTTGCTTTCTTTTGAGCCGATTCTACCACAACTGAGTGGTGATCAAGCTGAGATTTTTGAAAGCCAGGGGCTGACTGTATTAGATAGGTAGTGTCAGCCTTTCTGTGTACTGGGGCAATGGATCCAGGGTTTTCCCAGTTCTTTTTGAGGAGGTCAAGAAGAACTTGAATGGGAATAGAAGTGATCACTTTAGGGGCATCCAGGAACTGGAGAAGCTCCATCATCTGGTGCCTATCATCCTGCTCCGTCTGAAGCTGAAAAGGGACCAATTCCGACATTTCCTTCACAAAATTAATGAAAGAAAGGTCCTCTGGGGGAGAACGCTTTCTACTTTCAGTAGGAGAGGGAGGTGAAGGTAAGTCATCGGTGTCTGTGGAAGTATCATCACCCCAGGTGTCATAAGGATCAGCAGGCTGACCTGTAGGACGAGAAGGGGTTTGATACCCGAAGGGCCCGGCTGAGGCTCCGAGAAAATCAAAGGAATCACCAGGGGAACTGTGGACACCGTGGGGGGTATCGGTGCCGGCATCGATGGTGCCGATGTGTGTATCGCCCCCGATGAAAGAATCTGTGGCGAGGGACGACATGGCATCGATGGCTGAGGCAATACCCCTGAAGGAGAAATGCAGAATGGTGTTTCTCCTCCCGATGAAGCTGTCAACAGGGAGCGCACCGGAGCCATCGGAGACCTGGGAATCACCGATGGAAGGGCGGTCATGAGCGCCTCCATCCGGGATAGCAGCGGTGCCAGCGCTGCTGGAATCAGGTCGGTGACCAGTTCCACTCTCGGTGCCGGTGGAACCTGGAGTCGTTGCATCACCTTGTCGATGGCCTCCTGGACCAGCCGGTCCAGTTCTTCCTGGAGACCTGGGGCAAGCAGCCCTGCTCCGTGACGGAAGAGGGAGGCTGAGGCACAGTCTGAGGGACCACCTTTACAGGCGGAATCGCGACTCCCAAACCCCGATCGGGTGAGGGTGGCCTCGATGTCCCGGTCGCAGGAATGGTCTGTGCCGTTCCTGGACGGGGCTTCTTCGATGGTGGCTCGGACGGTGGCGAGGTCGATGATTTCACTCCCTTGACGGTCCGAGACTTACGATGCTGATGTTTCTCCCTACGATCCCCTCGATCTTGAGGGTGAGAGACAGGAGTCGATGGCCGTGAAGACGTCGATGGCGGGTGGTCACCGGACGGTGGTCGATGCTGGTGCGACTTCGACGGTGCCAGTTCCGATGACTTCGATGCAATGGATGGCGTCTGGGTGTGAGCACGGAAAAGGAGTCCCATCTTCTCCATTCTGGCTTTGTGACCTTTTGGTGTCATGAGGGCACATTTGGTGCAAGTCAGGACATCATGCTCACGGCCTAAACACATTACACAGACTCCATGAGGGTCTGTAATAGACATGGTGCAAGTACACTCCGGGCACCGACGAAACCCCGACGCCTTGGCCATAGAAAAAAATCGAGCCGCGGTACGGTAGACGGCCAGTAGGCCGCGAGGGCCAAACTCGACGGTAATCGACGAAAAACGGTGACAAACTTACCGGAGTACCGCGGCCTGAGAAAAGTTAGAGGAGGGACCCCTGTGGGGCAGTTTAAATTTAATTAAGTCCGTGAGGAAAATTCCTGTCAGGAATCTCTTCAAAGCTCCTAAACCGCGAGGCTACTGCTACGAGGAAAAAAGAAGACTGAAGGGGGACCCCTGCTGGCTGCAGGGTTAGTGCCATGCTGGGCATGCCCAGTAGGGGCCAGTCAAAGTTCTGGAAACTCTGACAGAAGTTTTCCGTGATTGGGCTCCATCCTGATGATGTCACCCATATGTGAGGACTAGCATCCTGCTTGTCCTGTGAGAAAAAAAACAAACACTTCCCTGATATCTGAAGAGAGGCAATAGGCTTGTCTGTCCTCCTTAGGGCGAGGAAACTGGAACCACCAGCTTTCAACCCTGGCAACAAGGACTGAGAAATAAAGGGTCCTCAACCCCTTGCTTGTCCACCTCCAAAACCAGGGGGTTGGCCCCATCAGGACCTACCAACCTGCTGGGAGGCAATCTCAGAAAGCTGAAGATTTTCTATACTTTTTCTTTCCCTTTTTTTTTTTTTTTTTTTTTTAACTAGTCACAGACCGCAGGTTTTGCACCTCCACCATCTGCTGAAGACAGAAATACTGACGGACTGCAGATAGCACCTCGGGTTATGTGGCAGTGTCAGCGAAAATTTCTCTGTCTCCATCTGCTGGAAGGGAGGTAAAACTCAGGAGTCTGGACTGATCTGGGTATGTACAGGAATTTAAATCAATAGTGGGGTCAGCCCTGTGGAAATGCTATACATTGCCATACAGTAGGCCCCGATTCGATCCAAGTTAGAGCTTCCACATCAATCAGGGAGACGCTTGGTGACTAAATTCAGAGCCCATGATACAGGCTTCTGGCCTCAGAACTGTTGCTGCAATGACCAGAATTGTAACAGTAGGATGGCAGATCTAATAAAATAAGGTAAAAGTCCCTGGCTAACTGTGAACGAAGGTTCATGTTACCAGAATCCTAATACTAGTTCTCACTGAGCTGGAAGAAAAAGGAACCACCAAGTGAAAAAAAAAAGATAAATCTGGTAATAGTAACAACACTAGTACCCATGTTATGATCCTGAATTATCAGACAAGTCAGAACAAAACTCTGAAATGTTAAATACTCTATCCTCTTACAACTATGTAGTGTCAAAGAACATGGTGTCCAAAACTTGTCGTCAAGAAATGAACCAAAATTTATCTCCCCCCCAAACAATAGGTTGCTCCTCACAAGATAAGTCAGACCTTACCAACTACTTATTACCAAGTACTTACTTTGCAGACACTGGGTCTATGGTTAAAACCCATCCTTGAAACTCATTCTCCTCATCTGCTGTCACCTTGATTTCTTTGTTCATGTAGTCTTGCCATTCTAGAGGATTTTTCTTACGCCAATCTGTCATAATTTTCTCAAATCCCAAGCTGATGAAATAAAGTTAAAGAAAAAACACACACAATACATCTTAGTAACATACTGCTCTCAATTTCTAGTCCAAAAGCTCCATGCCCTAGTTTGTCTATTTTAATCTAAACATGAATATTGACTTAACTGAATACTGGCATTTTAATGAAAATATCAAAATTAGACACAATAAATTGTATTTAAAGGAGTATCAGCAAAGACTCTACCCCACTGCATTCAGCAGGCCTCTAGTCCTCAACCTGTATATTGGTCTGGGAGGCATTAACTATAGCATCACAGCCAAGATGGATAATATGTTGTGCTAATTTAACCCTTTTGTGTGTGTGAAGAAAGGTGGCAATTCAGATTTCATGGTTTCTCCTCTGGGTCATAGAATATGATACAAAAAATATACAAAATAGATAAGTGCAAAAGGAAAATTAGTTTCTTACCTGATAATTTTCGTTCCTGTAGTACCAAGGATCAGTCCAGGACACCTGGGTTGTGACTCCGCACCAGTAGATGGAGACAGAGCAAAACTTGTGGGCGGAGCCATATATGACCCTGTGCCAGTCACAGCCCCTCAGTCATACGTAATGTCAAAGTAGAAATCCCATAAGGCAACCATAGCTAACTAGACAAACTCGCTATGGAAACGGAAATAATTCCAAAAACCCCTAGGGGAACCAGACTCCCCAACCGGGAGAGCGAACAAACAAGCGGTTAGCTTACTTAAACAACGGACTCCCCAACCGGGAGAGCGAACAAACAAGCGGTTAGCTTACTTAAATAACGATGAGCGGACTCTCCGTTACTTTAGCGTAGCACTGCGGGTGGGATCCTGGACTGATCCTTGGTACTACAGGAACGAAAATTATCAGGTAAGAAACTAATTTTCCTTTCCCTGTACGTACCAGGATCAGTCCAGGACACCTGGGATGTACCAGAGCTAACTTACCGAGGGTGGGAAGCAGAGAGTCCCGCTCGGAGTACCCTCTCTCCAAATCCCCCAGCTTCCGTAGCCTGAACACCCAACCGGTAATGTTGAATGAAGGTATGCAACGACTTCCAGGTAGCCGCCCTGCAAATCTCTGGAGGCGACACCTGAGAAGATTCCGCCCAAGACGCAGCATGAGACCGCGTCGAATGAGCCCTAAGACCCACAGGCGGTGGTTTTCACCGTACTATGCACGCGGAGCCAATGGCCTCCTTGAGCCAACGGGCGATCGTCGTGCGGGATGCCGCAGAACCTTTCTTTAGGCCCGAAGTCCGCACAAACAGATGATCCGTCACCCGAAAAGGATTAGTGACCTCTAGATAGCGAAGAAGAGACCTCCGCACATCTAGTTTTCGTAATTCTCTCGTTTTCGGGTCCGAAGACTCCCCAACCACGAAAGCAGGAAGCTCAACCGATTGATTCAAACGAAAAACCGACACGAGTTTAGGCAGGAAGGAAGGGACCGTCCGTAAGGAAACCCCCGAATCGGAAATGCGCAAACACGGCTCCCTACCGGACAACGCCTGCAATTCCGAAACACGGCGAGCCGACGCAATCGCCACCAGGAAAAACAGTCTTTAACGTGAGATCCTTGACAGTTGCGTGTTTCAAGAACTCAAACAGTGCCGAGCATAAGACGGTGAGCACCCAATTAAGATTCCAGGACAGACATGGCAAACACAACGGAGGCCGAAGATGTTTAGCCCCGCGAAGAAAAACGGGAAATATCTGGGTGGAGCGCCAGGGAGGATCCTTGAACCTTAGCCCGCAAACAACCAAGCGCTGCCACTTGAACCCGCAGCGACCTGCACGCCAACCCTATGACCAGACCGGCCTGGAGAAACGCCAGAATATCGGATACGGAAGCGGAAGTGGGATCCAACCTGTGGTTCACACACCATTCCGCAAAGACCACCCAGACACGGACATACGCCATGGTTGTAGACTGCTTCCTGGATCTCAGCCGCGTGGCCACCACCGCGTCTGAGTAACCTTTACTCTTCAACCGATTCCTCTCAAGCCATGCCGCGAGACAGAAGTGATCCGCCTCCTCCAAACTGACGGGGCCCTGTCTGAGGAGCCCCGCGACCCTCTGGAGACGGAGGGGTTCCGCCACCGACAGCTGGATGAGGTCTGCGAAACACGGACGGCGCGGCCACCCCGGTGCTACCATGATCACGTTGGACGGGTGCAACTCTATGCGCCAGAGAATTTTGCCGATCCTGGGCCACGGGGGAAACACGTACAGCAGGACATCCATCCGGCCAGGGAAGCCCCAACGCGTCGACGCCCTCTGCTCTCCTTTCTCGACGCCGACTGCAAAATCGCGGAGCCTTCGCGTTATGCCACGTGGCCATCAGATCCATGTGGGGCACCCCCCACGTTCTGCAGATGAAAAGAAACGCCTCATCCGCCAGCTCCCACTCCCCGGGATCCAGGCGATGACGGCTGAGAAAAAACCGCTTGGACGTTGTTGGTTCCGGCCATGGGAGACGCTGCAATGTCGCTGAGGGTCTGTTCCGACCAAGCCATCAAGAGCTGTGCTTCCATTGCCACCAGCGGACTCCTCGTCCCTCCTTGGCGATTGATGTGGGCCACAGTGGTTGCGTTGTCAGACAACACTCGGACCGCCTTTCCCCGTACCAGCGGTAGGAAGGCTCGCAGTGCCAGACGGACCGCTCTGGTCTCTAGTTGGTTGATAGACCACTGGGCTTGAGACGGTGACCATAGGCCTTGAACCGACTTCCCTAGGCAAACTGCTCCCCAACCGGAGAGACTGGCATCCGTGGTCCCCACCGTCCAATTGGGCACTAGAAGGGACACTCCACAGGACAGATGACTGGAATCCAGCCACCAGAGCAGACTGGATCTTGCCTGGCCCGCGAGTGGAAGCGGTAGGTGGGACTCCTCTGAAAACGGCTTCCAGCCGGATAGCAAGGACGACTGCAATGGCCGTAGATGAGCGAACGCCCAGGGAACCAATGCGAGCGTTGAAGCTATAGAACCCAGAACCGTCAGATAATCGCAGACCCGTGGTCGGCGGGGAGACAATAACCGCCTCACCTGAGCTTGTAGCTTGCATATCCGTTCCTGAGATAGGCACCCCTTGTCCTGTTTCGTGTTGAATACGGCTCCAAGGTATTCCAAGGTCTGGGTGGGTGCTAGCTGACTCTTGTTGAAGTTAACTACCCAGCCTAGAGACTGCAAAAGCTGTAGGACCCTGGCCACTGCCAGCCGACACTGACCCTCGGACTTCGCCCGAATCAACCAATCGTCCAGGTAAGGATGGACCAGAAGTCCTGCCCGGCGTAGCTGCGCCGCCACCACTACCATCACTTTCATAGCCGTGTTTTATCACAGAAAACACCCACTGGTCTGTTGTGATTGTGGTCCAAACCTCGTAAAATAGGGACAGCCTGCCCCTACGTTCGGAACCGAGGGATGGACCGGCCGGACATCATTGAGTCGACTTACCACTGGGTACGGAAGAGGAGGAAGCTGGTCTGCCGAATCGCCTGTCACGAAAGGACTAAGACTGCTGTCTGCCACCTCCCGAGCGAAAAGAGGAGAAGAAGAACTAAGGCGAGAAGTCCGGGGCTTCCGGCTACTCCGGTATCGGGAGCCAAAAGAGAAGGATCTCATTCTCGCCCAGGAGTTGTATCATGTCAACCAGTTCCTTCCCAAACAACAGCCTGCCCTTGAAGGGAAGGGAGCCCAGACGAGATTTAGAGGCCCCCGTCTGCCGACCAGTTCCTCAGTCACAGGAGACGTCTGGTCGAGACAGCGGATACCATGGAACAAGCCGAGGTTCTGAGGAGACCATGTAGGGCGTCCGCACAGAATGTTATTATCGACTCAAGGCGTCAGGCCTGTTTGGCTTCTTCCTCGGAAAGGCCCTCATTAGCTAGCAGCTGCTGGACCCAACGGAGTCCAGCCCGCAAGGCGAAGTTACTGCAGATCGCCGCCCGGACTCCGAGCGCAGAGACTTCAAATCTTCTTCAATTGATCGCCGCCCGGGCTCTTGGAGTTCCAACTTCCGATCCTGAAGGCCCTTCAGAGTCGTGGTACCCGTGACAGGGATAGTCGTCCGTTTCGCACTGCCGAAACCGCTGCGTCCACCTTTGGTACCCTCAGAACCTCCAGCGCTTCCTCCGGCAAGGGATAAAGTTTATACATAGCCTTCGTGACCTTCCAGCCCCAGGTCTAGGGTATCCCAAAAATGAAAGGGGAAGGCCGTGGGGGGCCACGCAGGCCCAACTACACTGGGTCCATGGAGCCGATGCGAGACTCCTCGACGGGCTCCGCTATCTCCAACTCCTCAAAATGGCTGGAATGAGGGGGCCCAACTCGCCACGGCGGAAGAGGCGAATCACCCTCGGGTCGTCGCCTGAGTTCTGACCCTGTCGTGCCTTCCCTTGCACGGGCATACCATCTCCCTCTGCCCCCCTCGGGGGCGGGGATGGAGCCTCCTGGTATTCCAGGTCCTCCGACGTGTCCGAAGTGTCCAAATCATCCCAGGGCAGGACAGCCCGCAGCCACTTGGCCTTGGGTGGGGCCCGGCGTGTCGTCCATCCGTGATCGCCGTCCGGTGATTCTTAGGTGCCGATGGAGAGGCCTCCTGAGGTTCGGTCTGAGGGAGACGCCTCTTAAGGGCCTTGCGGGCTCTAAATGCCCTATGCATGGCCGGAATAAAATCTGACGAAAAAAAGGAGCAGGATCCCTCTGAATCCGAGTCGGCATCCTGGCCCCTCCCCCGCTCCGCGGGCACCATGGGGAAAACTGGCCTGGGAACGGGATGCTGCGTGGAGAGGGGGGAGAATCCCTAGCCCCCTCCCCGCAGAGCCCAGACACCGCGGGAGATGGCGGCAAAATGGCGGGAGTTCCCACGTTCCCCTTAGCTTCCTTGGGATCCAAACTTTCCCACCGCGAACGCTAAAGAAGTGCGCCACACCAAGAGCCCCCTAAGCGCCCCCGACGTCCCCTCGCCCCCCGGGATGCAAGCAGAACACAGGCCATCCTGGGAGAGGCGCGCGCTCCCGGACCCTCAGGCCGTGCAGGCTGCGCCACGAGGCATGCCGGCCTAGCCAACGCTGAGGAAAAAAGAACCGCGAAAAAAAGAACGCGACACGAGGCATGCCGGCCTAGCCAACGCTGAGGAAAAAAGAACCGCGAAAAATCGCCGGCCGCGAGGGATAGAGGGGAGGGGGGGGGAGAATAGAAAAACAGAGCCGGAGAATCGCCGCCGCGAGGGAGAAAAACAAAGCAAAACTGTATCTTTTTTTTTTTTTTTTTTTAAAGACTCACCGGAGCTGTCCCCCGACCGTGCTGGAACGGTCCGATTTGGGGTGAGTGAGCCGGGCTCCCCGGTATCACCCCGGCTGGGCTCTGAAGGTGGGGTCCTCAACCCCTAGCCCCAGCAATCTGCTCTACCAGAAGGGATGGCCCTCTCAGGGCCTGACAGCCTTCTGGGAGCTCTGACCGTTTCTTCTCCCTGAAAGAAAAAGAAACTAACCACCTCTTTTTTTTTTTTTTTTTGCAAACTTAATTGAAACAGCAACAAGGGAGAAACAGTAAGGCTAGGAATCCTGCCTATCTCTCTAAAAAATATGCTAGCCCACGGAATCTAACAGGTTCCATATCCAGGCTGTGAGCTATGCACCTATACCCTAGCCGCGGCCTCTACCAGGGGGGAATGGTCCCCTCAGAACCTGACAACCCCCCCCCCGGGAGGCAGGGCGGACGGGACTTAACCTTCTAATAAAAACTACCAATTTAAACTAAATACCAAAACAATCAAACCTGACTGACTACCAAAATCAGACTCAGGGCAGGCAGAGGCTGTGACTGCACCTGCACCATCTACTGGAGACAGAGTAAGACTGAGGGGCTGTGACTGGCACAGGGTCATATATGGCTCCGCCCACAAGTTTTGCTCTGTCTCCATCTACTGGTGCGGAGTCACAACCCAGGTGTCCTGGACTGATCCTGGTACGTACAGGGAAAGTGTATTTAAATACTGTTCAAGGACAAAAAAATATTTAAAATGTATGTAAAGTATTGACATCAAAATGTTGGATTGTAGGCTGAACATATATCACAAAAAATCACCCACTTATAAATCACCACCTGCTAACACACCGTGGTAAAAATATTTTTTATAAAATCAAAATGAATTTCAAAATAATCCTCAAAAACTATTCCTTTTCTGTGCATCAATACGTTCACAGCAATAGTTCCTCAGTTTCCTTTCCTGTACATAGATTTAAAGAAAACTACATCTTATGAGAAAAAGACACAAAAAAATAGTAAAAATGAACTGAAATGTTAAAAGAGAAAATCAGTGATGTGAAGACCCGCCCCCCCCCCCCCCCCGACGTCAGATCGACCAGCCAGCGGCGACCCGATTAACGGCGCGATTCCACCAGGCGTTTTTCCCCTTTGTGCTAACCTTTGTGGTCCTTCTAATATAATTATATTTATGTTTATGTTAATAATTTAACTTTTATTAATGTTATTTAGCTTTTTGCTTTGTTTAAAATTATTTCATTATTGACGTTTAAATGTATTAGACTAAGGAATTTTACTTCCTGCTTATTCTGTTTCATTGTAAACCGGTTTGATATGCATTTTATGCAGGAAAATCGGTATAAAAAAACTATAAATAAATAAATAAAATAAATGTATTCGTGGAGATACTCCCTCATGGTAGCTTTCATTGGTAGCATGCACTTGTGACCCCATGACGGTACAATTTAAACAAAGCCCACACCAACACTTATAAAGACAAATGGTCAATCATGAATATGGCGGGAAACAAACTGTCTTCAAATATTTGGGCTTCCAAACTTCAGGCTTTCAACAAGACATGGACAAGTGAACAACTGTCATTTTAAATGCATAAAGGGGGTAATTTTCAAGAGCATTTATGCACATAAAAACATGTATTTTACACACATAAAAGGGCTTTTTGAAAATTATTCCAAGGGCTGTATGTGTAAAAGTATCCGCAAACCAATTTTGCACAAACTGCAAAGAAGTACCCCTGGAGGTAGCATTGCCAACTAGTGCGTGTCAATGTTTGTGGGAATATTTATGCTTGCTCTCTAGCAGAGGTAAATAGAAACACAGAAATGATGGCAAAAAAAAAAAAGACCAAATGATCCACCCAGTCTGCCCAGCAAGCTTTTACTTATGCCAGTATCTGCCTCACTGTGCAGGTTACCCCCATGTTTATCAGTTTCCCAGACCGTAAATGTCAGGGCCCTCGGATGCTGTTTGAATCCGATTTCCCTTAACCCTTGCTGTGGGAGCAAAGAGCAATGTTGGAGTTGCATCAAATGTATCAGGCTTAGTGATTAAGGGTAATACGCATCACATCAGCAAGTTACCCCCATGTTTATTTGTTCCCCAAACCGTAAAAGTCGGGGCCCTTGTTGGTTGCTATCCAAATCCAATTCCCCTTTTCCTACAGCCGTTGAAGCAGAGAGCAATGATGGAGTTGCATTAACAGTATCAAGGCTTATTTGTTAAGGGTAGCAACAGCCACACCAGCAAATTACCTCCAGTTACCCCCATGCACTCTTTTTTCTTTATTTCCATCCTCTAGCCTTTAGTGATCCAGGGTATTTATCCCATGCGCCTTTGAATTCTTTCACTATTTTTAACTTCACATCTTCTGGAAAGGCATTCCAGGCATTGACCACCCTCTCCGTGAAGAAATATTTCCTGAGACTGGTTCTGAATCATCCTCCCTGGAGTTTCAACTCATGACCCCTAGTTCTATTGATTTCTTTCCAATAGAAAAGGTTTGATGATTGTGCATCATTAAAACATTTCAGGTATCTGAAGGTCTATATCATAGTTCCCTTGCACCTCCTCTCTTCCAGGGTATACATATTTAGATCCTTCAGCCTCTCCTCATACGTCTTCCAATGCTGAACCCTCACTATTTTGGTCTCTCTTCTTTGGACTGCCTCTATCCTGTCTTAATCCTTTTTGAGATATGGGCACCAGTACTGAATGCAATAATCCAGGAGGGGCCTCACTAAGGACCTATACAAGGGCATTATCACCTCTTTTTTCTTACTAGTTATTCCTCTCTCTATACAGCCCAGCAGTCTTCTGGCTTTAGCTATCGCCTTGTCACATTGATTCACGCCTTCAGATCATCAGACACTATCACACTAAAGTCTCTCTCCCGGTCCGTGCACATTAGTCTTTCACTGCCCATCACATACAGCTCTTTTGGATTGCCACACACCAAATGAATGACTGCACTTCTTGGCATTGAATCCCAGCTGCCAAATCTTCAACCACTCTTCAAGCTTTCTTAAATCATTTTCATTCTCTTTACTCCTTCAGGCATGTCCACTCTGTTGCAGATCTTAGTATCATCCACAAATAGACAAACTTTACCTTCTATCCCTTCTGCCAAAGATATTGAACAGAACCGGTCCCAAAACTGATCCCTGTGGCATTCCACTTAACACCGTTCTTTCTTTACAGTAGGTTCCATTTACCATTTCACGTTATCACTTTGCAATCAACCAGTTTGCAATCCATGCTACTACCTTGGCACCCACTCCCAAGCTTTTCATTTTGTTCACAAGTCTCCTATATGGGACCGTATCAAAAGCTTTACTAAAATCCAAGTAAATCGCATTGAGTGCTCTTCCCTAATCCAATTCTCTAGTTACCCCATCAAAAAAATCAATCAGATTTGTCTGACAGGACCTTCCCCTGGTGAAGCCATGCTGCCTCGGATCCAGCACACCATTTGATTGTAGATAGTTCACTATCCTTTCCTTCAGCAGAGTCTCCATTAATTTTTCCTCCACTAAATTGAGGCTAACCAGCCTGTAGTTTCCAGCCTCCTATCTACTCCCACTCTTGGGAAGCAGAACCACCAATGCTCTTCTCCAATCTTGCGGCACCACTCCTATTTCCAGGGATCTATTGAACAGGTCCTCCAGCGGACCCGCCAGCACATCTCTCAGCTCCCTCAGTATCCTGGGATGTACTTCATCCAGCCCCATGGCCTTGTCCACTTTCAGTTTTCCTAGCTCTTCCCATACATTATCTTCTGTAAACAGTCTTGTCAACTAGCAACGGTCCTTCTCCAGGGTCTTCTTTAGTGAACACCAAACTGAAGTATTTGTTTAATATTTCAGCCATTTCTTCATCTCTCTCCACATATTTATCTGTGTCACCTTTCAATTTCAACTATATCAATTTGGACCTTTCTCCATTTTCTGATATATCTGAAAAATGTTTTGTCACCTCGCTTTACTTCTTTGGCAATCCTTTCTTCTGCTTGATTTTTTGCTTTCTTGATTTCTTTCTTCGTCTCCCTCAGTCTCATCAGATATTCTTCCCTGTGTTCCTCTTTTTGGGACTTTATATTTCCTGAACGCTGTTCTTTTTGCCTTTATTTTAATCAGTCACCTCCTTTGAGAACCAGATTGGTTTCTTATATCTCTTACTTTTGTTTACTTCTCTAAATATAGATTTGTGGTCTTTGTAATGGCTCCTTTTAGTTTTGCCCACTGTTGTTCCACCTCTCTCATTTTCTCCCAGTCTTCCAGTTCTACCTCCAGATACTTCCCCATATCGACAAAGTCCGTATTTTTGAAATTCAAAACTCGGGTCTTTGTGTCTCTCTGTATCTTATTTGCGATATCGAACCATACCATTTGATGATCACTGGTGCTGAGGTGGGCACCCACCCAGACATTAGAGACATTATCCCCATTATGAGCACTAGGTCGAGTATGACCCCTCCCTTGTGGGTTCCATTAACATTTGTTTGAACAGAGCCCCTTGCAGGGCATCCACTCTCTCTACTTCCGGTAGATTCTGCAGAAATGTGCATGCCCTATACCTTGCTAAAGTATGCACTGTCCTGCTAATTTTCAAAGTGCGCTTATACATGTGCAAGTCCAATTTGAAAATTAGTGCTGAAGTCCACATGTACGTGGGCGATTATAAAATTATCTTTTAAACCAGCAAGGCCTCTGGGCTATTTTTTTCCCCTATTGTGTGGAAAACATTTTTTTGCAAGACGTGGGCTAAATTTTGGACTGGACAGCTGAGCATTAGCATCCTTCTTTGTTGCTGGCACCTTTCTTCTTTCGCAGCAGGCAACCCAGCCAGAAGTTAGAGTGATGACTCATTATCAATGGAGAGCAGCTAATCAGAGGCAGCAGAAAGCAAAGCAGGCACAGAAGGTGACAGTTACTGCAGAACATGGAAGGAGGAAGATGTATATGGTCACAGAGTGAAAGCTCTTCTACCACACCATAGGCCTCAACCTGGGCTGCTTATTGCTTGTGAGCACACAGACTTGCTTGCCCACACAGCTTGTCAGTCCTCACCTCTAAACTCTTCCCCTATCTCGGCTCCCAACCCAAAAGGTGCTGACCTCCCCACCCTATTGAAGCTGCCTAACTCAGCCATTGCCTGGGAACCAGAGACAGAGTCTTGAATATCACTACAGAAGATAAGAGGTGACATTAGGGCAGCGCTTCTCAACCCAGTCCTCGGGGCACACCTAACCAGTCAGGTTTTCAGGATATCCACAATGAAAATACATGAGATAGATTTGCATACAATGGAAGCAGTGCATACATATCTATCTCAATCATATCCATTGTGGATATCCTGAAAATCTGACTAGCTAGGTGTGCCCTGAGGACTGGGTTGAGAAGCACTACACTAGGGGACAAGACTATTTCCTTGGTGGTGACTGAGGATTAGCCTCCTGGAGGAGGGAGAAACAGAATAGCACTGTCGGATAGGTGGGAAGACCAGGGAAAAGAAAAAGAGAATGTTGAGTGTGGGAAACCCTTGGTCCCCCAGTAGTGGGCCCTAGATCCCTGCCTGATAGGAAACAGCTAGGAGGACAGACCATTCCTTGCAGCACCTTCCCCTGAGGATGCCTGCAATGGTTTGGTCCTTGTCCAGAAAAAAAGGGGTGAGGCGGAGCCTTAGTGCATGGTCAGTTTGGTTTAGGTTTTGTAGAGAGAAGAGCTGGTTTTTGCTCCTGCATTGCTTTTGGTTGGGAGACTGCCCAATTCCAGCGCACTCCTTGCCTGTAAGAGGCTATTTATTTATTTTATTTAGACATTTTATATGCCATCATTCCATGTATAGATCACAACTGTTTACAAAGTGACATTAATAGTTATAACAAACTCCCTTCTTGAGAGTAAAAAGGACTTTATTATTAGTTTTTACAAATTTAGTTGTGCTCGGGTGTAATCATGTTCCTGCTGGTGAGGCATCCCCACTAACTGAAAGACAGGAGGGAGAAGACCTGGTTATTCCTTTCCATCCAGTGAGAGGACTTGAGTGACTCCTCACCCAGTGGAGAAGTTTTGGATTTGTGCAAAGCTGTGTTTTAGTGAGGAAGTTATTTTGTACCACTCCTCTTCACTATGGAGCTGGTCTATAAAAGCCATGCTGGTAGTCAGAAAAGAACCTTTCCCCCTAAGAGGTCAAATACAGGCGTCCAAAACAGAAAAGCTCATGATCAAATTGGAAACCCCAACCGGTTCTCCACCCCGCAGGAACGCAGGACACAAGATGGGAACATCTGGGACTGTGTTAGATTGCAGGTACGAGACTTCCCCCTCATTAGGTTTCCCTTCCTAGCTGGGACCCTTGCCCCACAGACAAGAAAAAGGGGGCAAGCTGCTCCCAGACAGTAGTACATAGAGTGAAAGAAGAGCGAGTTCTCTACTTATGACCCAGATTGAACACAAATGTAAAGACAAGTAACCCATCCATTAGATATTTATTTAGTTTCCACATATCCAAATAAAGTTTCTTTTTAATACCCACATCATGTCCTGCCTGTTTCTGCAGTTATAACATCACTAAAGGGGATAGTAATACATCTCAGAGGATTCCCATTCACAGCCTGAGCCTAAAAGATTAAGCCTTTTCCCCACAGAAAGAATTCACTCCTTGGGACTTATTGAAACTGGGGACGTAGCAAAAGGAGATAGCCCCAAGCAAAGTTCTTTTGTGTGCCCTTGGACAACCATAAAATCTGAAAAAAAAGGTTATAGGAGCATCATGGAAGAAGGCAAAGACAGAGGGGGATCGGTGGAAGCAGAAGACAGCAGGGGATGGCCGTTGATCCAACAGTGCAAGGAGGAAGGAAGAGGATTGAAAAGGGATAATATTGGTTGTGGTGTTCTTGTTGGGAGGAGGGATTATGTTGGGGATGCCAAGCCCCTGTTTTTTTTTTTGTTTTCTCGTCTCTCTCTCTCACCCCTTTCCTTTCAAAATTATAGCAAAAAAATCTAGTTGCTAAGGGAGAATGCTGCTGTATCAGGATACACAATTAACTTTTCAAAAGTCAGAACGATTACCAATTGGATTAACAGTAAATGCTGGAATGTCCTGTGTATGATATGATATAATAGTTATTTATTGTATTTATGCAGTTGTGTATATCCACCTGTTACCACACTGTAAATACACTACAATTTTGTGTGTTTTAATACTTCAGAAATAAAATAAATATTGAAAATACCATTATATTAGCCTTTATTTGGGCTTCTGAAGATTGGACTACTTTTGGGCTTGGGATCTCTCTGTCCCTGGGTTGCCTGGACTAGTTATGTGTCTTACTTTGGGCTTCAAACCCAGTGGAAACACTGCTGCCTAGCCACAGAGGAGCTCAGAGCAGGATATGAAACCGGCCACTGTTTGGCTTTTTTCTAAGCAGCACATATGGCTAACTGGAGCTGGTTTCACTTTATCAGCCTGTTTTGGAAAAACTTCCCATTAGTTCACCAGCCTATTTGCTAAACATTTTATTCTGCAGCAAGTATGAGGCATTGCTACTAAAATGATTGCAAGTTTAACTTGACTCTTATTCCACACAAAATGTTTAATTCAATTCATCAAAATTTAAGTTGATGCCTGGGATTCATCATTATCTAAAAATCAGAGAACATAAGCACAGTAAGGAAAAGTCAAGTGTCAAACTTAACTCTAAGCAGCAGCACAACAGCAAAAGAAAAGTTTGAGAATATCGGAGAAAACGCATTTCCCACAACTCAGTACAGGAACCAGAGATAAACATCGAGAAAAGTCCTCCACGTGGCATTATGTTTATCTTTTTACTCAGTCTGTGCCGTGTACACTTTTACAAAAGCCCCTGTAGCAAAGGCTTTTGCCGAACACTGGTTTTCCTGATCAGCAATTAAAAAATAAAAATAAAAGTTGTCACTGTATCAGAAGTCCCTTGCTATATACAAAATCATAACATCCTGTTTTTTGAATGTTGATTTACAGTACTGTCACTTATAGCCTTCAATGAAAAGATTCTCATAAAGGTTAACAAATAAAAGCAAAATAAAAGGTGATACCTTATTATTAGATTAATAATACATTCCTTGACGAGACAGAGTATCAGCCTTTGAAAGCTAGTCAAAAAACGTATTTAGTCCAATATAAAAAAAAAAAATATATCACTTGAGATATATATTGTTTTTTATTTCTTAACCTTTAGTTCCCCGTACTCAAGAATTATATCTCTTTTAGATTCTGCACTAACGAAAGGGATAAAACGTCAGAAACAATACTAACCTCACTTATTTCAATTTCCATGCAGCTTCTTGACTCACTGAACTCGCATATAAAACCAGCATGCCTTGCTTAATGATGTCACTTCCTGTCACCTCTCCCCAGAATGCTCCGTTTTGTAGTTTTAGCACTGTAGTTAATTAGATCCTAAAATTGCATAGCCTTGTAACTGTAACAAACATTAACTTACTAAGCCAAGGTAGCTCCAGGTCATAAGAAATAGTTAAGTCAATTCTTATTTATGCCCCAGGGAATTAGGAACAAAAAAATTCAAAACTGGACAAAATTGCTATAATTATTTCATACTTTAATCAGAACAGTACTTGAACATTCTTAGAAATGTATGCAGGACCTTTTGCACATGACAACAGTGTAGTACTGCTTATATATCATGCCAATAAACAAAGAATACTTCTGGGACCAAACATCTCAGGCCCCTTACAGCTCTCACTTGTGCATGCAACACACCCCAACCACAACCACCACTACTACTACTACACACACAGAAATTCTACATAGTTGTGAAAGCACTGCAGAATGTTTGTAGGTTCTGTGAATGAAATTACAGTCCTAATGGCAGACCAATGAGCTCTTGGACCCCAGTGCAAGTTTTCATTTTGTCTCCTCTCAAGTCCAGTGTGCTCAACCCACACTTTCCCACCTCTCTCTCATCTCTTGCCCTCTGCTTTCACCACTCACCACCCCCAGAGGTCTCCTGTCTTCCCTCCCATGTGCTCTCACCCTTTTTCTCAACCCAATTCTCTTCTCTTCATGTCCCACCCCAGTAGTCCCTTCACCCCAAAACCAACACAGTGCTCTTAACCCTGGCAGACTAATGCCAATAGTCTCACACAGCTGATTTTTTGTGAACAGAATGAGTCAATCAGCTGCAGGAGGCAGGACAGCAACTCAACTGGCCTTCCTCTCAGCTTCCTAGAGTTAGAGAAAACAAGAGAAGGTTGCCATCTGCCTGTGCCTCTCAGCCTGCATGTAAGTCAACTCTGGAAGCAGGACGTCCTTCACTGTGGGGCTCTGGTGCAGCTTCTCTCCCAGCTCCCCCAACACCTCCATCCATGGGGCCGCAACACTATCACAATGCAGCATAAGAATACAATTTTCTGTTGCAGTTAATAAAAATTGTGTAGCAAGTTCTTTTAAGTAGCATGAAACAAATGTTCTGCAACCTGCATTCGGTTTTATTCATTATTTCTCCATAGTCAACCCCTTCCTCTGCTTCTCTATTCGCCCAAAGAACCTCATTTAGTGCTGACCTGACAAACACCACACCCCCATTTCTCTGTCAGGGCAACCTCCTCTCCCCTCCTCCATGTACTTGGGATCTTGCAATTTCCAATGACCCTGAGATTGTCATGGATTGTGCGTTATGGAGTAAGGTTGCACACATACTTTCCCTTACAAACCTACTTAACACTCACATGCTCACTCTCTCTCACACACACAAACTCCTCACTTTCTTCCACACCCGCTTACTCACTCTTCTCTCACACACATTCTAATACACACACATGCTTACTTTCACACACTCACTCTCTTTCTTCCCCCCCCCCCCCCCCCCCCCCCAGCAGCAGCCGCCTTTTCCTGTAGGCCAGCACAGCCTACAAGACTTCTCTTCTATTTTCTGACCATGCCAGCAGACATTGCTACAACTCCTTGGGCAAGGCCTGGGCATTACTCCTACTCTTTTTGCAGCCTAGATCAGTGACTGCTCCTCCCTGCTTGCCTAGACCCACAATATAACTTCCTTTTTCAGAATACACACAGGCTTCTTCAGCTGCATCCTATAGTTTTCCAGTGTCTGCCCAGAAATCCAGCAATTAATTTAGAATTCTAGAGTCTCCAGGTCAAATTTGGAGAGTTCCCAGGTGCTCTCCTGCTCCCCTCACTCCCCTCCTAATAGGCTGCTCATGCCACCTGCCAAGAATAATTCAGGTTAAACTATTTCTTCCACCCACCTCATTGGCATCACTCAATGAGCCATTATGATGCCTCCTCTCGCAACCCTGATCTCCTCTACCTGTCTGGCTGCAGTTATTCATACAACCAGAGTCTTCACCATATGCTACTGCAGCCCCTCCAAAGCACTGCTCCTCAAGTCTTCCTTTGAGTCCACAGTTCCAGGTCTGCCTGAAAAGAACATGGCTCCAACCATACTACCAGTTTCCTCCTGCCTGCTACTGCCATTTGAGTTGCAGGTCAGAGAAACTGTCCAATAATAGCACAGGCAGAGGCATGCCCTACCCTTGATTGGCACCTGGCTGGACTGCCAGTCAACTGCCTGCCCCCTGTCCCAGCCACATCAAAGCCTCAGCAATACACAACTTTCTCTTCCTCCTGCAAACTAGATTTTACTGCTGACCAGCAGATGGAGGCAGATAACTTCTCACGTTTTCTTACATTCCTTCTCTCTATATTCTGGGATAGCTGGGCAGATCTTCAGTAGTTCTCTGCTTCCAGGTAGGTGGTAGGAGAGATTTCTAAAAAAAAAACAAAAAAAAAAAAGGGTAAAGATGGGTTTTATTTTTTCCCTTTTTTTCCCGTCTTGGCTTCTTCCTTACTGATGGCCTGTCTGTCGTTTGAAACCGGTTAAAAGCTACAGCTGCTTAAAAAGGGGGAGGGGGGGGCAAAAAGGGAGAATCGTGAACTGCATAGGGCAGTTCCTCAAGGTGGGAGAGACACTCTGAGAGAGTGAGAGGCAGTCCACAGAAATACAACTCTCTCCCTTCAGCGGTCTTTCCACCTCCCCAAGTAATGGCTGAGCGAGGCTGGAAGTGTGCAAGCTGTGGGGGGAAGGAGGCACAGCTCGATAGCGGGCTCGTTCTACCCCAGATGTGATGCTCCAGATGCCCAGGAAGTGCAGGTAAGTCAGGGAAGCACAGAAGTGAAGATCGGATCACTGATACCGGCTCAGCAGGAGGGGCGGGACCAAGCAGCGCAAGCAGAGTGCTCGGCGTGGGAAGAAGAAACTGAGGCACTGGCAGGCCCAAGCAACGCTGCAATTACTCCCGCAAGTGAGGGACAGCTAGAATTAGAAGAAGACTCGGAATTTTCAACTGTTTATCCTTTTGATGCATCAAGCCTATAGAAGGATGAAAAATAAGACAGTAGGGCAGGAGGAGAGCCCTGGATTATTGCTAGAGACTCTGGGGCAGAAGGCACCGGGAGCAAAGAGGGAAGGACTCTTCGGCCTTTATCCCCTCCCTGATACATTCGAATAGTGAACCGGGAGAAGGAGGCCCTTCAGGAGACTCGGAATTGAAGGAAGAGGTGGGGGAGGGGAAGGATGCCAAGGTGAGACTATTTAGAAAGGAGGAATTAGGTTCCCTTATCCTAAAAGTCATGCAGACTCTGAGTCTGCAAGAAGTAGTAAAGGATGGGGAGAAGAACTCACAGGGGGATCCTATTCTCCAAGGCATCAGAAGGCCACCCAAAGCATTCTCATTGCATCCAGCCAACAGAGAGATGATGAGGGCTGAATGGGAGACACCAGACACAGCTATAAAGGCAAGGCGGGTGATGGGCACACTACCTGCTGCAGCAGGCAGAAGTGGACAGGTTTTTTAAAGTGTCCAAAGTAGACGCGCCAGTAGCAGCAGACACAAGGAAGACGATGCGAGTAGAAGGGGGTGCAGCCCTTAGGGATGCAAGACAGGAAGATAGAGGCTGTGTTAAAAAAAAAATCATTTGAGATTTCAAGTCTGTCCCTACAAGCCGCTGTGTGTGGAAGATATGTGGTGAGGGAGTTAGTGAAGTGAATACAGCAGCACAGCGAAACAGAGCTAGATCCACTTGAAGCAGTGGAATTGGAAATGGTAAGGCTGGCATCAAGTTCTGTGTTTTTGGCAGACACATTATATGACTTAATCAGAACCTCAGTCAAATGTAGCAACAGCAGTGGTGACGAGATTCCTGTGGCTGAGACAATGGGCAGCAACAGCCTCAAAATCCAAATTGAGCAGACTTCCTTTTAAAGGGCATCTGCTCTTTGGAGAGGAGTTGGATGCCCTGATGAAAGGGTTAGTATAGGGAAGGCTGCAAAGGTTGCTGGAGGACCAGGGTAGAGTATCTGGGAGATATTTGAGATTCAAGGCAAAGGAAACAAGGCTGTATAGACAGGGTAGGGCACAGAACAGCTAAGGAGTCAAGCCCCAGCTGAGGCAGCCTTTTTGTGGAACCAGAGGGGGTCCTTGCATAAGGCCCCCAGAGGTGCCAAATGATGGTTTGGGGGCCCACTTCTTTATTCCCCTAGTGGACAGCTACCTATTAATGTTTTTGAGGAATTGGCCTGGATAATCAGAGACAGATGGATCCTGGAGATTATTCATCACATCTATGCCCTGGAATGGGCTGTCCCAGAATCATTTTTTTTCTGTTGTCTCCCTGCAGATCCCAAATGAAAGAAAGGGCCATCGGAGAGATTTTAAACTGGCTGATGTCTTTGGAAGCAGTAATGCCAGTACCTGCCCTAGAAAGGGGAAAAGGGTGTTACTGTGTATTTTGGGGTTGCCCCCCCAAAAATGGAGGGTTCCGCCCAGTGTTGGATTTAAAGAGGGTGAACAAGGTGCTCAGAGTACCTTGGTTCAGAAAGGAAACCTTGAGATCAGTGATGGCAGCAGTCAGGAGGGGGGAGTTTCTCACCTGAAGTTAGCGGAAGCCCATCTTCATATCCCAAATAGGGAGACCTGTTATGATTCTGCTTGTCAAGCAGCCTCCCAACCACCAGAGGTTCTCCGGGAGCTACTCCTACCCTCTTTCCAGCTTTAGTCTCAGTGACCTCATGACTCCACAAATCCCTGCCTCCATCTAGACTCAGGGCCTTGTCACTGAGTCTGCTCGGCTCCTTGCTTGGCCCCTCGTCTCTGTATACCTTGTGGCTTTCCAAAGCCTTCCTGTTTCCAGGCTTGCCTTGTGGCTTCCCCAAGCCTTCTGTCTTGAGCTTGCTTTCTGCTCTCTAGCCTTCTGTCCCAAGCTTGCCACTATTAGTGACCTCTGTCTTGTTCCAGGGTTCCATCCCTAACCTTGGTTCCTGCCTGAGCTCCAGACCCATCAAACATCAGCCTCCAGCCCTTTCAGCCTGCCTCTTCAGTCCTGCCTGACTTCTGTCTTCAGCCTTCATCCCCAGGCCTGTTCAGCTTCTCCTGAGTTTGTTTCTTTCCACTCTGGATTCCAGTCTTAGGTCTCAGCCCTTGTTTAAGTAACGCCGGCTGCCAGAACCCAAGGGCTCAACCTGCGGGGAAGGTGGCTGATATAGGCCGAAGACCCCCTAGCCTAGTCTGCCCTTGGAACCCTGGACTGTTCCCTTCAGGGGTTCCCCAGCCGAGCTGGGTCCCCAACCTTAACAAGACCCATCAAAAGTTTTTAAGGTTTGTGGCTCTAGGAAACCACTTTCAATTCAATGCTTTAGCCTTTGGGTTGGCCACAGCACCTCAAACCTTTACAAAGATGGTGGTAGTTCCTTGAGAAAGGAGGGCATTCCAGTCCATCATAACTGGAGAACTGGCTGATCAGGTCGACATCAAGGGAAAAAAGCAAGATGTTTACTCAGTGAGTAAGATGTTGCCTGAATGCATTGGAATGAGTGATGGACGATGCCAAAAGCCATTTACATCCTTTTCAAATCTTGGTGTACTTAGGGGTGCTGTTCAATACCAGTCAAGGGACAAATTTTATGATGCAGGAGAGAATCGAGAAGCCAACAGCCCAGGTGAGCAGGCTGGCAGTGAACAAGAAGCCAAGAGCAAGAAAATACCTACAGTTTTGGGCTCAATGACAGAAGCAATAGAGGTAATCTCCTGGGTGAGGGCACATATGTGCCCACTACAGAGAGCATTATTCTCCCATTGGAAGCCCAATAGCAAAAATATGAGGAGAGGATCAGACTACCATTTAAAGCCAAAGCTAGCCTCCGGTGGTGGCTAAGGGGGAGAAGTCTGCTCATAGGAGTGATCCTGGTTCCGCTCGTATGGACCAGGCAGATGCCAGCCAAACAATTTGGGAAGCCCAATGCAAAGGGCAGTTGGCACAGGGTGGTTGGACAGAGAAAGTGGCTGCCTTGTCAATGAGCCTGTGGAATTAAGAGCAATAAGACTGATGCTTCAGGTGTTATGCTCAAGAGGAAAGTCAGAAGCAATGAGAGTGCTTTCAAACAGCACAACGGCATTACTGTACATGAACAAGCAAGGGGGCACCTAGAACCCTCAATTAGAGAGGGAGGCAGCAAGACTGATGAGATGGGCAGAGGGACATCTCATAAGGTTGTTCGCCATACACAAAGATGCTATTTTAGCCAAAAGATCTTCATTCAAAATTTGTAAGAAGGATCCAACAGAAGAAAATTGGATAAAGTATAAGCTTTGGTAAGTTAAATGTAAGACATTGATAAGACAGGCTAAGAGAGAATTTGAAAAGAAGTTGGCCGTAGAGGCAAAAACTCACAGAAAAAACTTATAAAAATATATCCGAAGCAGAAAGCCTGTGAGGGAGTCAGTTGGACTGTTAGGTGATCGAGGGGTTAAAGGGGCACTTAGAGAAGATAAGGCCATCATGGAAAGATTAAACGATTTCTTTGCTTCGCTGTTTACTGAAGAGGATTTTGGGGAGATACCAGTTCTGGAGAAGTTTTTCATGGGTAATGATTCAGATGAACTGAACCAAATCATGGTGAACCTAGAAGATGTGGTAGGCCTGAATGACAAACTGAAGAGTAGTAAATCACCTGGACCAGATGGCATACACTCCAGGGTTCTGAAGGAACTAAAAAATGAAATTTCAGATCTATTAGTAAAAATTTGTAACCTATCATTAAAATCAACAATTGTACCTGAAGACTGGAGGGTGGCTAATGTAACCCCAATATTTAAAAAGGGCTCCAGGGGCAATCTGGGAAACTACAGACCAGTTAGCCTGACTTCAGTGCCAGGAAAAATAGTGGAAAGTGTTCTAAATATCAAAATCACAGAACATATATAAAGACATGGTTTTTCCTGTTGTTAGCAGGCCTGAATTAGCCATGCTGTCACGGGATCTGTCAATCAGGTCCGGGAGGTGGAGCTTTACCAAGCAGAGATTAGATTTTAGCTCTCTGCGGCTGCACGTGTGTTCCCGCTCAGGAAAGTAACAGATTCTCCTCAGTCTGTTCTTTCCGTGCGCAGGATCGCACGCGGAGCTGACTTCTCCTCAGCGTTTTATTGTTTTCTTAAAATGTCTAAAAAATCGGGGTTTAAACCCTGTACCTGTGGCAAAGTAATGTCGGTCACAGATGGCCATGACCGATGTTACAGATGCCTGGGGCCAGACCACAACCTACAAGACTGTGAATTTTGTGCCCGAATGTCCCCGAGGGCCCAAAAACAGCGGGCTTATCGAATGCGGGAACCTCTCAGTCTTTCGGAGCCATTAGAGGCTCATTCTTCGCCTGGCCCCTCGACAACAACGGCTCCATCTCAGAAACGAGCGTCCTTGTGGGATCCTCTCCCCTCCAGGCTTGGACGTAAGGACTTGCCACGACGACATAGGCCATCG
This sequence comes from Rhinatrema bivittatum, assembly GCF_901001135.1. Taxonomy (NCBI): domain Eukaryota; kingdom Metazoa; phylum Chordata; class Amphibia; order Gymnophiona; family Rhinatrematidae; genus Rhinatrema; species Rhinatrema bivittatum. The sequence continues at coordinate 244,340,188 of NC_042617.1, forward strand.
GATCCGAGAGGACCGAGAGAGCCTGAACTATCAGCGCCGGAAACAGCGGCCCCTAAAACTTAAGCACCTAAAACTTCTGCGCCCAAGGTACCATCGGCGCATAAAACTTCTGCGTCCAAAACACCATCGGCGCATAAAACTTCTGCACCCAAAACACCATCAACACACAAAACGTCTGCGCACTCGGCGCCGGAGACATCTGTGCACAAGGCGCCGAGGACATCGGCACACAGTGGACAACAACAACATAGAGCGTCAAGGAGCCCGACGCCTAGGCAGCACATTGGACCCCTGATGGCGCACAAACTTACGGCGCCGCAAGATGCACCACAGAAAGCATTTCATAAGTCCAAACACCCAGCTCATCCAATACAACTTGGGTTAAAATGACGACATGAGTCCCCAGAGGTATCTCATTCCACCTCTCCAGATGTAACATCAAACCGCTCAGATACTTCATGTTCTTCGAGATCTACTTCTACAGGTTTGAAAACAAAACATAGAAGACGATCGCTGTCTGGACGTGGGATCCACACAGGATCATCGTCATGCCATCACCATAGACATTCACATCACTCGCACCACAAAAAGGCTTTGAAGATGAATGAAAAATGGAAAGTAAGCCCTTCTACTTCTATGTCGTCTCACGCACAAGGTGCAAAGACCTTATCTCATAGAGAAATAATACAAGCCACTTCCTCTAATGCATCTACATCCTCAGATAATTCTGTTGGGGCTGCAGATGGCAAGATGGGGAAGAAATATGACGTTCCAAGTACTTTCCCTCAAATACCTCCGGTGAACCTAAAGCAAGTGAGTTACCAAAACAATCTGGTCGTTCAACAATGCCTCCTCACACAAAAGAGGCATTTTTTCAATTATCCCAATTGCTAGCAGGGTTTTATGAAACTCTTGAATCATCCTTTAAGATGACTAACGAACTATCTGTGACTTCCCCGGAACACAGTACACATACTTCCAGAGAACCGTCGGTGGAGCCTCCGGCATCCCCAATAACAAAACGACCAACTTCACCAATTCAAAAGCAAGATACACCTATCGATTCCATGTCTCCGCAAACATCCCCATCATCATCTACCAGATTCCCATCGGACCTGCAGGAACAACCGCAGGAACCGTATTCCCCTCCAGAGGACCTTACGTATCCAAAATTGTTAGAAAAATTGGGTACGATATTACACCTGGAGGTCCAAAAGGAGACAGACCCTAGATCAGAAACCTTTGGTCTCCTAAAAATTTTTGATGCTCCAGGAGAACCAACATTTCTTCCACCACAAGAACTCCTACATACCGTCTTACAGAAATCCTGGGAAACACTTTACTCTCTGTCAGCGGTTTCAAGGAAAACGGATATAAAATTTCATATGCGGAAAACATTGCCTTACTCTATGCCACAATTACCGCATGCTTCAACTGTGGTGGAGTCTGTGATGCAAAGATTCAAAAAAGCAAAGTCGTATACCTTATATCCACCGGGCAAAGATAACCGATATTTAGATGAATTTGGCAGAAAGATGTACCACAACGCCATGTTGAATGCCCGCATTATGCACCATCAATTCTACATGGTACAATACCTATATGAGTGCATACAAGCCACAAAAGGTATGCTTTCCTCGACGGCAGATTAGATACCACCGCCTCTTCATGACATGGAGGAGTGTTCTCGACACCTTCTGTGGTCGATATATGAGGGATTTGAAACATCTTCCAGGGCGTCTGCAACAGCCATCGCAGCCCGTAGGATGGCATGGTTATGTTCCAGCAAATTAAGAGGAAGCTCTAGCAGTCCAATCCTTAACATCACAATCTCACTACTCGACCACGCATTGTAACGTCGGATCTACTTGTCGACAATCCTATGCCCGTAGACCTTACAGGTCTTATCAATCCTTTCGTACACAGACTTATCCATCTTACCAGCATCCTCTGCCGCAACAGCACACCCCAACCCAACGTAGGGGTAAGCCACGTAACCAGAGACAGCAGACACAACAACCGGCTGCTGCAGTAAAATCAACGCTATCGTTTTAATAATCCAGCCACCACCACCATTCTCTCCCAGGCCTGGCAGCCTGGGAGAGAATAACATCCGATCAATGGGTTTTAGAGATAGTACGACACGGTTACCAACTCCAATTTACCACAAAACCCATACTACCTCACCTTTCCACTCTAAAGAATCAAAGTTTCCAACCACAACTGGGGGAGGAAATTGCTTTGCTTCGCAAACAACAGGCCATTTGAAGGATTTCCCCGAAGACCCGATAGGCAGGGTTTTATTCCCCAAACTTCCTCATACCCAAAAAGTCGGGTGGCCTTCGTCCCATACTAGATCTGCGGGAATTGAACAAATTCCTGACCAAAGAGAAATTCAAGATGGTATCGTTGAAATTGATCCTACCTCTGATTCAACCCAATGACTGGATGTGTTCCATTGATCTGAAGGATGCTTACACACATATTCCAATCCATCCATCCTCTTGGCATTACCTATGCTTTCGCTACAGGCATCACCACTACCAGTACAAAGTTCTCTCCTTTGGACTATCAGCTGCACCCAGGGTTTTCACCAAATGCATGGTTGCGGTGGTGGCTCATCTCAGATAACAGGGTATAACCATTTTTCCATATCTGGACGAATGGCTGATAATCGCCTCGACTTCGGACATCTTGATTGACCACCTCCAACGGGTGATAGAGTGCTTACAGGAATTAGGGCTGGTGATCAATTTTCAGAAATCACACCTACAACCAACACAACAGCTGCAATTCATAGGAGCATGCCACTTGCAACCGGGCATACCTAACAAACGACAGGATATCACACCTGCGTCAACTTCTCAATGTGTTGAACCATACTCAAAGGCCTTCGGCGAGACAAATTTTAGTAGTCCTAGGCCACACAGCAGCGGCTATTTTCACGGTTCCCAACACCAGGCTACACATGAGACGCCTGCAATGGGGATTAAAACGTCAATGGAAGCAACACTCACAACCGTTGACACAGAAGTTATTGTTGACCTCCGAGATGAGACAGGACATAACATTGTGGCTCCTAGACTCCACCCTTTCCAAGGGGGCATTATTCAGTCCCCCTCCTCACAACGCAGTCTTAACCACAGATGCGTCTTGCAAGGGATGGGGAGCACATCTTGAGATTTACGAAACGCAAGGGTTATGGACAATCTCCGAACAGACCCTGCAGATAAATTTATTGGCGCTCAGAGCAATTCGAAATGCATTACAAGTGTTTCAAGATCACTTAAAGGGCCGCAGGGTCATGATCTACACAGATAATCAAGTGGCAATGTTTTATATCAACAAGCAAGGAGGGTCCGGTTCATGGTCCCTTTGCAAGGAGACCCTGACAATCTTCAAACATGCTCACCGACTTTGCATACATCTGCAAGCAACTTACCTACCAGGAGTGGCAAATACAAGAGCAGACAGGCTAAGTCGCATCTTTCATCCTCACGAATGGACACTCAATTCGGATGTAGCCCAAGATATCTTCATTCAGTGGGGGACGCCCTCGATAGATCTCTTTGCAAAGGAAATCAACGCTCAAGTTCCCAAATTCTGCTCGATAAGACCAAGCCAGTTCAGACTCACTCAGGATGCCTTCTTCATCCCGTGGACGACAGGCCTCCTGTATGCCTTTCCTCCAATACCACTCATAACCAGGACAATCCAAAAGTGCATAACAGACAAAGCTCAACTGATACTCATAGCCCCGGCCTGGCCAAGGCAGCCGTGGTACAGTTTCCTTCTCCGACTATCAATCATGGACCCAATTCGGTTACCGAATCGCCCAGATCTTCTGTTCCAAGATCAAGGGACACTTCTACACTCACCTCTCCATTTGACAGCATGGAGATTGAGAGGCTCCTTTCAACAGAACAAGGAGTTTCCGCTTCGGCACAGTTCATCTTGCTAGAATCCAGGAAACTCTCAACGAGGAAAAATTATAGCTATAAATGGAAACGCTACTCTACCTGGTGCACTTCCAAGGGCGTACCACCATTGGACTGCTCACCTGAGCTACTCATGGATTATCTTCATACACTATATGCAGCTGGTCTTGCAACGTCATCCATTAGAGTTCATCTCAGTGCCATAGGGGCATATCATAGACCAGTTAACAATATTCCTATATCAAATCACCCCTTACTATCTCGTTTCATTAAGGGGTTAACTCACTTTCGTCCTCCGATCTCTAAGCCTCCAGTTCCGTGGAACCTCAACATAGTTCTTGAACAGCTCATGCTTTCCCCGTTTGAACCCATGGACTCGGCACATATTAAATACCTCACATGGAAGGTTGTATTCCTGGTTGCAGTAACATCAGCGCGACAAGTCAGTGAATTACAGGCCTTGGTCCATTATTCTCCATATTTACAGTTTCATCACCAAAAGGTGGTTCTCAGAATTCACCCGTGCTTCCTACCAAAAGTGGTTTCTCAATTCCATCTCAATCAAACCATAGAACAACCCATCTTTTTCCCTAAACCTCAGGCAAATGATAGGGAAAAATTACTGCATACACTAGATTGCAAAAGGGCTTTAGCATACTACAAAGAAAGAACAAACTCGGACTCCCGTGTTTCTCAACTCTTTGTCTCTTTCGACCCGAAGGCACCTGGACTATCTCCAGCTGATAGCACAGTGCATCAAATTCTGCTACGACAAACAGAATTTACAGCTACATTCTGTTCCTAAAGCTCACCAAGTCAGAGCAACGGCGGCCTCCTTGGCATACCTTAAAAATGTACAACCCATAGACATTTGTAAGGCAGCTACATGGTCATCACTCCATACCTTTACATCTCACTGCTGCCTTGATCAATAAGCAGCCACTGATGTGAAGATAGGGCACGCAATCCTACAATCTCTATCCTCCTGACCACGGTGACTGCCACACTGTTAATGATCACGTACAAACATATATATCATAAACAACGTGATGGGGAGCTTGGGATTCCCATGACAGCATGGCTAATTCAGCCCTGCTATCGACGGGAAAAAGCAAGTTTGCTTACCGTAAACGGTGTTTCCATAGATAGGATGAATTAGCCATGCTGACCCGCCCTCCTCCCTGGCAGTCGCCATCTCTTTGACTATACTACAGCTTAATCACAGACTGAGGAGAATCTGTTACTTTCCTGCACGGGAACACACGCGCAGCCGCAGAGAGCTAAAATCTAATCTCTGCTTGGTAAAGCTCCGCCTCCCGGACCTGATTGACAGATCCCATGACAGCATGGCTAATTCATCCTGCTATCTACGGAAATACCGTTTACTGTAAGCAAACTTGCTGCTTTTTTTTTTTTTTAATTCTTTATTTATTGTTCCCAATAATTACAACAAATAAAATAATATAACATTACAAGGATTGACTAAAGCAAACAAATAATGACAACTAAGATTAAAGTAATAAAAGTCTATCCTTCATGTCATTAATTACAATAGTATAAGGAGAAAATAGAAGTGAAATTCTACCCTAAAATGAACAGATTTTTAAGAAAACTTGGCATTATCTATATCCTATTATTACTCTATACCGGTCATTAATTTTCAAGAAGGTTTTTAAGACCTATAGGATCTGTAAAAGGTAATTATGACCATTCAGTTTTATATTACATTTGCATGGATATTTCAGTTTAAAACAACCTCCTTTTTCTAATACTTTCTCCCTATACTGAAGAAAATTTTTTCTACGGACTTGTGTAGTTTTGATAAGATCAGGGAAAATCCATACCTTCTGACCATAGAAAGTATTAATTCTATTCCGGAAAAAGGATCTCATGATATTATCCTTATCTGTTGAAAAAGCTAATTGAAACAACAGGGTTCCCCTTGTCTTTATATCTAACTCATCCTGATATTTCTGCAAAAGATCTGATATATCTATGGAATTGCCAACATTATCTATTCCTTTGTCACTTAAATCCTTTTGATCTTGTTCCACTCCACTTCTCTTACCCCCAAGGTAAAATGCCCTTATTATGACCGGTAAACATTTTTCAGATATTTTTAATGATTGTAGCAGATAGTTCCTGAATAATTCCATAGGGTTTATCTTTTTTATAATAGGAAAATTATTAACTCTTATATTTAGCGATCTTACCATATTTTCTAAATTTTCCAATCTTTTATTTACTACTTCACCTACCACAATCTGTTGATTTTGAATTTTTTCTACCTGAGATAGTTTTTTATCTATTATATCTACAGCCATTCTTTGCTTTTCTAAGTCAGCTGCATTTAACACAGAAGTTCTCATCACTACTTCAGTTAGTTAATTTATAGATGTATCTAACTTCACCAGGCAGTTCCATAGACTTTCCATAGTTATATTATTAGGTTTTAACAATAATATGTCAGATTTTATGACTACTTCTATATTTTCTTGTTCATCTTTTACTGAATTACATACTTTAGGTGTACTTGACTCCAAGGGGATCTCGATTGGACTTTGTGATAAACTCAAACAAGCATTTTCAAACTGTTTCTGATCTATTACATGCAAATCTTTAAACTGGGCATTATTCTTAACTTGTATCTCCAAAGGGCTTAATGCCCCTTCCTGGGTAACCCCTGGATTCTCTAGGGTCAATACACCCTCTCTACCAGGCGGTGATGGAGGAGCCGGTGCCTCAGGGCTTAAATATGTTTCATTGACCCGAGGAGAGACACCCCGTTCAAGTGTGTCTCCTAATGCGGTCAGCCCACGTGGGGAATTTTGAGGATCTAGCAACTCCAATACAGTTTTTTGTCCTGATTCTATTAACGCCACTTCACTAGGAGGCCTTAACTTAGGCTTCTAGGACAAATAAAAAGTCATGGGATAGGTGGCGATGTTCTTTCGTGGATTACAAACTGGCTAAAAGTCAGGAAACAGAGTAGGATTAAATGGACAATTTTCTCAGTGGAAGGGAGTGGGCAGTAGAGTGCCTCAGGGATCTGTACTGGGACCCGTACTTTTCAATATATTTATAAATGATCTGAAAAGGAATACAACGAGTGATGTAATCAAATTTGCAGATCAGACAAAATTATTCAGAGCAGTTAAATCACAAGTGGATTGTGATAAATTGCAGGAAGTCCTTGTGAGACTGGAAAATTGGGCATCCAAATGGCAGATGAAATTTAATGTGGATGCATATAGAGAAAAATAACCCATGCTATAGTTACAAAATGTTAGGTTCCATATTAGGAGCTACCACCCAAGAAAGAGATCTAGGCATCATAGTGGATAACACGTTGAAATCATTGGTTCAGTGTGCTGCAGCAGTCAAAAAAAAGCAAACAATATTGGGAATTATTAGAAAGGGAATGGTGAATAAAACGGAAAATGTCATAATGCCTCTGTATCGCTGCATGGTGAGACTGCACCTTGAATACTGTGTACAATTCTGGTCGCCACATCTCAAAAAAAGATATAGTTGCAATGGAGAAGGTACAGAGAAGGGCGAACAAAATGATAAAGGGGATGGAACAGCTCCCCTATGAGGAAAGACTAAAAAGGTTAGGACTGTTCAGCTTGGAGAAGAGATGGCTGAGGGGGATATGATAGAGGTGTTTAAAATCATGAGAAGTCTAGAATGGGTAAATGTGAATCTGTTATTTACTCTTTCGGATAATAGAAGGACTAGGGAATACTCCATGAAGTTAGCATGTGGGACATTTAAAACTAATTGGAGAAAGTTCTTTTTCACTCAACGCACAATTAAACTCTGGAATTTGTTGCCAGGGGATGTCATTAGTGCAGTTAGTGTAGCTGGGTTTAAAAAAAGGATTGGATAAGTTCTTGGAGGAGAAGTCCATTACCTGTTATTAATTAAGTTGACTTAGAAAATAGCCACTGCTATTAAGTAACATGGAATAGACTTAGTTTTTGGTACTTGCCAGGTTCTTATGGCCTGGATTGGCCACTGTTGGAGACAGGATGCTGGGCTTGATGGCCCTTGGTCTGACCAAGTATGGCATGTTCTTCCAAGTGAAAAAAGTATAGAGAACCATATTCCATCTGGTAAAGCTCTGTCATTAAGGATGTCCACATGGGTCCTGTAGGGGGTCCAAGTTTTAACCAGTGCAACAATAAACATTTTTTTAGCAATCAGACAAGCCTTAGAAAAAAACAAGATGTTATTATTATTGATAGAGACATCTCCATTGTCATTGTTAAGTATACAAAATGAACATGACCATTGGATATCCATATGAAAAAGAGCAGATACCTGTTTGTGAACAGATTCCTGGATTCCCTGACATGACCATAAACAATGTATTAATGAAGCCTGTTGAGAACCACATTTCAAACATTCACCAGTTGTTATAATGCCCAGTCGATAAGCCCTCATCGGGGAGTACACAACCCTATGGAAAATTCTCACTTGCATTTTGTTGCGCTGGCATGGTGCAGGATTGGTACGACCCTCTGTGGGATGCCAGAGGGCACCTGCCACCAGGAGATGGAGCACACAAGGAGACAGAGGCAAGCTGGAGCTTCACCAATAACGGCCCGGGGGCTCCACGGGTTGAGCCCTTGGATTCCCGGGCTGCCTGGGCTTAGGTGGGCCTCTGGGGGTCTCCCGGAGAGGTGACAGAGAGGTGTGCCCACGAAGAGTAGAGGTGTGCGGCTGTCGGTGAACAGGCGAGCTAGACCGGAACTGAGAGTACTGGAGACCATGGGTACAAGGCAGGAGCTGAAGGTCCTCCTGTAGGAGCGTAATCCTGAACAATCGTTGTATGAACGAGATGAATGAGAAAACTGAAAACTTCTAATTAATGACGCCAGCATTGAAACGCATTGAAACGCACGGCCATATTGAATGCACTAACGTTTGATACGCAATGGCATGCACTACCCACTTATGTACTGACATTCAGTGAAACGCACTACCATTTTGTAATAATATTTTGTATTGTATTAATACGATTGCTGCTATAAAATGTCTAACATATCATGTCTATTATATGACGTGTACAATGGTCTGATTATAAGCTACACCTACTTGAAAGAATGTATAAAAGTTCGCTCCCCACGGGGAGTGGCATGCAGTTTGTACTAAGCCTTTGTCTTAGCTGCATCTTGCTGGCAATAAAAGTCTATCTTTGCGGATCAGTTGTCTGGACCTCTTTCCTGACTTTTTACTGACGGTTACACTCCGGGTACAATTGGCAGTGCCTAATGGTCTGGCTCGAAGAAGGTCGTGGGCAGCGTCAAAGCAGGCAGGCCTGGTGGTCCCAGGAGAAGCGAATAGAGGGTCCGAATGGAGCACAAGGGTCAAAACCAGGGTATCCGTCCGAGGATGGTCAGCCAAAGCAAGGGTCAGTTCTAGATATCAGTCCGAGCTTGGTCAGAGGCAAACAGGTCAGATCCCGGTATCAGTCCAAGCGTGGTCAGAGGCAAGCAGAGGTCAGTTCCGGGTATCAGTTCAAGCATGGTCAGAGGCAAGCCGAGGAGGCGATGTCCTTTCGTGGATTACAAACTGGTTAAAAGCAGGAAACAGAGAGTAGGATTAAATGGTCAATTTTCTCAGTGGAAAAGGGTAAACAGTGGAGTGCCTCAGGGATCTGTACTTGGACCGGTGCTTTTCAATATATATAAATGATCTGGAAAGGAATACTCAACAGTTGACTTTTGGAATAACTCCATTTCCAATGTCCTAGACTCCTTAGCCCCTATCTCTCGTTTTCACATTAAACCCAAACCCTCAGTTCCCTTGTATACAACCAAACTCAAAATGTTAAAAACCAAACTACGACAATCTGAATGCGCTTAGAAAAAACATAATTCCCTTAACTCAAAAAAACTCTACTTTATCTGTCTCAGAAAATATAGGAAAGAAGTCACATTAGCAAAAAAGAACTTTTACTCATCTAAAATTAAAGCAGCCAATGGTAACACTTCTGTGCTATTTAACCTAGTGAAGCAGTTAACCTCTCTCTTCCATTGCTTGCTCCCCCTTTACTCTAACAATTTTTGCAAGCAAATTGCTTCATAATTTAAAGACAAAATTACCAACATGTCATTGGACTTTACACATTTTCCCTACCCTAAAGACCTCATCCATAAACCTGACTGTTCTTGGTCATCATTCTTGCTCACTGACTCGGACACAGTCATACGCATTTTTCATAAAACAAAAATATCCTTTTCTCCTTTCAATCCCTGTCCTGGACACTACCTGAAATCACTTAGTTTACCAATATACGATTTCCTTGTTGACCCCATAAATCAATCACTACTCACTGGTGTTTATCCTGACCAGTTTAAACTGACCTCAGTACTACCTATCCGAAAAAAGAAAAATGAAGACTTCTCCAACCTCAACAATCTTCGCCCAATAGCGTCACTTTCTACTCTGGCCAAAGTAACAGAATCTATTGTTCTCTACCAGTTAAACAACTACCTCTACGATAATGAGCTTCTTCACCCAAACCAACACGGTTTCCGAAAAAGTCACAGTAGAGAAACCCTGCTGATTTCCTCCTTTGATACGCTACTAAGAGGATTTGACTCCAACATTGATTACATACTATTTATTTATTTATAACTTTTATATACCGAGGTTCAATTAACAAGATTAATTATCACTTCGGTTTACATTATAACAGCAAACATAACAGAGACAAGTCTTGTTTTACAATGAACAGGGTGGAATAACCTGGATAAATAACAATGAACAGGGTAGAATAACCTGGAAAAACATAAAATAGGTGCAGAAAGTATAGAGAATTGGGACTGTGTAACTTGGGCAAAAGCAGGGAAATTAAATGGGGGTGCTCATACTAGTGCTCTTAGATATCTTGGCAGCATTTGACACCCTTAATCATTCTCTATTACTGTCAAGACTGCATTCAATTGGTATCTTGGATACGGTTCACAGCTGGTTTAACTCCTTCCTCACCAATTGTCAGTATCAAATCCATATAGGGACGTGTGCATCCTTGCATTATTCAATTTTCTCAGGGGTCCCACAAGGTTCTTCACTTTTCCCCATTCTGTTTAACATCTATCTTTTACCATTGTGCTATATTTTAGACAGTCTCAATATCCAATTCAAAATATATGCACGAATTTAAAAAACCTTTGAAGACATGGCTTTTCAAACAGGCTTTTTCTGAGAACTAGAATAACTGATTTATGCAAGGCTCAGGGTGATGCAAAATGAAATGATGAAGGCAGTATATAGTTTTTAAGGAATTTTTAGGTATTTTAGTTGTAATATGTTTTTAGAATTTATTTAATGTTGTATTTATTATGCTAGTTGAATGCTGATAGTATGTATGAATTGTTATTTTATTGCTGATATTGTATATATTATGAGACTGTAAACCAATGTGAAGACTTGGTCCGTACACCGGTATAGAAAGATTTGGAAAAATAAATAAATAAATAAATAAGTTTTTAGTTCCGTACTCAAAATCATGGTCCAACACTCTTATCTTTGGTTTCCTTATACATCAACACCATAAAATCCTGGCTTTCTCACAATCGTCTGAAACTTAACACCTCAAAAACAGAAATTGTACATTTATCTTCCATCCCAATGTCTGACTGCAGACCTCCTGCTCATCTTGATCTTAATGGTACTCTTTTACCAATCACATCCAAAGCCCACAACCTTGGAGTCACTATCAACTTCCATGTCACACCACATATCCCTAACAGTAAAAAACTCTTTCTTTAAGCTCCACATGCTGAAACGTCTCTTTCATCAAGACTTCAGAACAATTCTTCAGTCTTTAATCCTGCTGTATATTGATGGCGAATTCAGCCCAGGGCAACAGTTCAGCCCAGTCATTCTGACGTGAACTGACATAGGCGCAGAGGAACTGTTTGAGAGTTCTATTCATTCTTCCTTCCTTCCGCAAGATTTGCACCTCGCTATGTGGGACCCTTTGCCATCCTTCGGTGATTAGGGAATCTGACGTACAGTCTAAAACTGCCTCCATCATTGAAGATACATAATGCATTTCATGTATCTCTATTAAAGCCAGTGATGCTCTCCGAATTCTTCAGGAAAACCCCAGAACCTACCAGTCTGGATACTGAAGATGACAAGACATGGGAATATCTCATCTCATGGGAGAACTATGGCCCAGAAGGGAACTCCTGGGAACCACTGGCCAACATTACAGATAAAGAGCTGGTACGTCAATTCCATCTGGCACACTCACGAAAACCCAGACCACCTGGAAGAGGTCTTGGAGGGGGCCCTTTGAAGGGGGGGTACTGTTGCATCCATCGGTCGCAGACGGCTGCGACCACTCTGCCTTACCTCTTTTCTTCCATTTTCCTCCTCTTTGGGCAGGATGGCTGCCTCCGGTGCCGAGTGCCGAGGGCTTCGGCGTCTCCAGCGTAGCATGGGCATTCCAGTCCGCCATGCTCACTCCCATGGCTTCCTAGGGCATGCATGCGCACATCTCTTACACTCAAATACACGTCATGGCGGGAACCTCGGGGGCGTCCCCACCGCATGACTTCAATACCTCCGGGTATTTAAAGCCTCCGCTTCGCTACCACCTTTGAGTTAGCAAGGACTTCAGTTAAGCTACTCTGACCGCTCTAAGCTGTACAGTGTGGTCAGGCAAAGCAGTGGTTGGGTCCAGGAGATCAATGGCGTGGTCAGGCAAAGCAGTGGTCAGGTCCAGGAGAAGATCAATGACGTGGTCAGGTGAAACAATGGTCGAGTCCGGAAGAGATCAGTCCGTAAGTTTAGCTTACGGAGAAGACAAAACCAGTATCAGGAACATGGAAGGAACAGGAACACGAGGAAATCACCAGGGAGGCAACGAAGTACACGTCCGCGAACTTCTCGCCATTAAATTGGCTCTTGAAGAGTGGCGCCCGTGGCTTGAGGGCACACAACATAAATTCACGGTGTTCACTGCCCACAAAAACTTAGAACATCTAAGCCATGCCCAGCGCCTCAATGTCCGTCAAGCTCCATGGGCCTTATTTTTCTCAAGGTTTGACTTTGAGCACCGTTACCGCCCTACAGATAAGAATCACTGGGCAGACGCCTTATCCCGGTCTTTTGAACCTGAGGACATCCCCGAAGAGCCAGCTCAGATCATCAGCCCAGCCTGTATTTCCGTGACTGCTACCCATCCGGTCCCTCCTGGAAAACCCGTGGTGCCCCGACAACTCCGGGAAAGAGTCCTTCGCTGGGCACATGACTCCAACTTTGCCAGCCACTCATGACGTGCGCAAACCGTGGCACTGCTCCAGAGGTTTTTCTGGTGGCCTACCCTGGTCTCCGACGCTAAGGCATATGTTGATTCCTGTAATGTTTGCGCACAACGAAAACCCCCGGTCAGGCGACCTTGGGGACTTTTACAACCACTTCCAGCACCTGAAGAGTCGTGGACTCACTTATCTACTGATTTCATCATAGATCTGCCTCCTTCTAAGGGAAATACCATGATATGGGTCATCATAGACTGTTTTTCTAAAATGGCCCATTTTGTACCTCTTCCGGGCCTACCATTGGCACCAGAGCTAGCACGTCTCTTTTTTCATCACATTTTTAGACTGCATGGCCTACCAGTGGATATTGTTTCCGATCGAGGTCCTCAATTCATCGCCAGATATTGGCGCTGCTTTTGCTGAAAATTCAGTATTAATATCAGCCTCACGACCCCTATCACCTTCAGGCCAACGGACAAGCTGAAACGAATGAATCGCTCGTTGAAGGTGTTCCTGTGGGCCTATATCAGTGACCAACAAGGCAACTAGTCGGACCTCTTATCCTGGGCAGAGTTTTCCCACAACTCTCACATCGCCACAGCTACTGGAACATCGCCTTTTTCTATAGTCTATGGGAAACAACCTCGACCACCTCTACCCATACCTCTCTCCGTGCCTTCTCCTGCGGCACAAGCTACTGCAGATACCCTTAAGGCATTATGGGAACAGACGAATCTTCACCTGCGCCAGACCGCTTCCTGGGCCAAGAAGACTGCTGAAAGTCGTCGCTGCGCAGCTCCTGAATTCCTTCCTGGCCAGAAAGTCTGGTTGAGTACCAAGTACATTAGACTCTAAATCCCTTCACAGAGATTCGCTCTGAGATTCATTGGACCATTCCTGATTACTCGATGCATCAGACCGGAGACTTACCAGCTCCGGTTGCCTCCTTCCTTGGGTATACATAATACCTTCCACGTTTCCTTACTTAGGCCGGTATTGTTGTCCTGGCCTACTCAGAAGGTCCCTGAGCCACCTGCATTGGTGGCAGAGACTGATACCATGTATAAGTGAAGGGGTCTGAAGGCTTCAACCTGACAAAGGACTTCATGTACCAGAATTCCCTGCTTCATGACGGGTTTACTTAAGGTCTGCAATACAGCTGTAATTAGGACATTGAGAAACTCTCTGACAGCACATTGCACATTTTCATTTTTTTGGCTTCGCTGTTCTTATTCTCTGATAAGCTTTCACTGCTGTAACCTAGATTAGAACAATGGATGTATTATGTGATGGGCTGTATTACTGCAGACTCGCGAATTCCTTTCCAGAACTGCAAGTCCCAGCAGCATCTCCTGCAGAACATGGGAGAAGTTTCACGAAAGTTCCAGGGTGTCTAGGGAGGGGGTCAGTAGCCCCTTCAGCCGGAATATGCTTGCTCAGCAATGCTTAGAACGCATGTGTAAAAGATAAGAACTGTAAAGTGCATAAGAGTCTGCTCCTGGAGGGGAGGGGCATGCAGTTGTACTAAGCCTTTGTCTTAGCTGCATCTTGCTGGCAATAAAAGTCTATCTTTACGGATCAGTTGTCTGACTAAAAGAGACGGTTACATAAGGTCCACAAAGTTCTGGACATCCGCCGCAGAGGCCACCGATGGGAGGGTTATGGACCCAAGGAAAATTCATGGGAGCCTGCTCGTAACATCTTGGACAAGACCCTCCTCTCGAGCTTTCATCGTGCCCATCCGGGCAAATCCCGACTTCCAGGAGGGGGGCGTAAAGGGGGGGTACTGTTACGCTTGCTGCCTATGGCAGCCCTGCGGTGCGGCCCTCTCACCTCTCTGCACAAGCTTCAGTTCCAGCTCCTCGTCGCTAGTGGCAGTGGGCCGCCGATCTCGACCTCGGACTCCCGCCAGCACCTCCGGCCCTGCTCCGCTTCCCAGGACCTCCAGCCAGGATGCCTCCACTCAGGCCTCTCTGTGGGCCTCGCGGAGAGACGCCGCTGGCAGCGCCGCACCCCTCCCTCGGCGCACACGAGCACATCAGTGAATGATTTAAAGGGCTCGCAGCGGGAACCTGGCCGCGGACCTGGATGCTGACGTCCTTCAGCACATAAATACTTAGGCTGCACTCCTCAGCGTCGCCTTTGCAACAGGTCTCCTTGGTTTCCTGTTCCTGGTTTCCGAGTACTCGTTGCTACAGTATCTGTTTGTTCGTGTTCCTGATTCTTCAAGTTCCCAGTTTCCGGTTCCTGTTCCATTGTTCGTCTCATCTTGTGTCTGACTTCCTGGATTCAACCGACGCTCTATTTTACTGGCGTCAGTTTTCGAACCCGCTGACAGCCACAGGTTAGGAAAATGGATGTCGGTAAAATTGAGAGTCATTTTTCTTTTTTATTTATTTATTTATAACTTACCAATACATACAAAGTATTAATATACTTAAGAAACACATATAAGCCGATGTGAAATAACATTAGGAAAAAAAAAAGATAAAGATATCATTGGCTTATTACAAAATTCATAATTCAACCTACCCAGAGGGTAGGTGTATGAGGAGTACAAGGAAATAAAAAGAGCATTGTTTTTCTAACCTACTGAACGGCAGGCAGATTTAAAAACTATTTTTTTCTTTTTTTTTTGTTATTAAAGGTTTTTATTGAAACAACAACAGAATGAAACCTACAGATCGGACCATACAAGTAGGAAATGAAGAATACATAAGAAACTGCACAAAGCTGCAAACAATGCCAGGAACAACTGTAGGCGAAACATCACAGAATAGCAAAACCAAGTTGTTTACGTTTAATGAATATAGCACCCCACCCCCAAAAACTATTTTTTTCTAATAGTGACCTAATATTGCTAGGATATTAAGTTGGAGGGTGTACAGAAATGCATTTTTTCATCTTTTCTGTATATTTTTTCAGGTTGCTTAGAACTTAATGCCAAGGCTTTAGATAAACAAAAGGAGTCTAAGAGATAAAGCTTGACACAGGTCTCCTCCTTCTTGTAGCTTGAGCAGGGATTTTGTATAAACAAAAGAAGTCAGAAAGGTAAGGCTTGGTAGGAGCTGAACAGCACCTGGGAAAAGGAATTTGTAAAATCAGAGGGAGATATTGGGGGGGGGCCCAGGGAGAGGGGCTTGCATAGGCTGAAAAATGTATAAATTGAAAGGCACAATTCTGTGAGGGTGTGCCTACTTTGTAAGACACCTGTGCTTGCAAGTTCCTGAATAAAAGCATATACTTATACTGTTTCACTAAACTTGTGTTCACTCTCCTTCCTTCCAAGAAGGATTTGTTCGTTTCTTATATAAACCATGATAAAAATGAACCTCACTTTAAATCTGAGAACGTCGGATGTGATCTTAAGAAAAAAATGGGGGCGAAATTGGGGAATATTTGTATGCGCCCTTGTCCCAACCAAAAGGATTTATGCGCACGTTTTCCAATCAGTGCAGGTTCTTAACTCCTAGTGCAGTAGCTTACCCCTGGCTTATTGTACCGGGAATTTAAAAATATAGTTTCAACCAGTGCTTTAAGAAACTTAACTTGACCGCAGTTTTAACCCACAACTTATTGTATCACCTTGGCGTCACCAGGGAAACTAACGGTCGCGTCCCCCTTTCCACCCTTCGTCTCGCGTCGTCAGCCGTTTGTACGCCTGCGCAGCAACACTTTTTTTTTCAAACGTATAAGCTTAACGTATGCAGTAGAGGGCGCAGTAAGCAGTTGCTGAAAGGGGAAGGACGTTGAGACGGGAAGCATGTCGCGTTACGGGCGGTATGGAGGAGGTAAATGAGATATTTGTTATAAGGCGGAAAATAATGAATAGTTGTGGTGATTAGTTACATCTTAGCTAGACTTGGGTCCGTGATGAGATGAGAAGCAATTTGGTTTCTTGAAATTGTGGAAAGATTGTAAGTCAAATCTTGGTGTGGAATCTACGCATGGCGAGCGGGTGATGCTGAAATGGCGGCTTTAGCCCCTTGGTGTAAGGGGACTACTGAAGGAGAGAGAAAGTCTCGGTAGTAGTGAAAGGGTTAGAACGAAATGGGCATCTATATTACTACGGTTCTTTGGCGTGTAGCAAGAAAACCTCTGGATTTGGGTTGAGAGGCGTGCTATTTCCTCTCACCCCTCCTCTATAGCCCTCCATTTTGTGGCGCGAGTGAAAGAGGTCACGTGCTGCGTCGCGCGCGCTCTGGCGCGGGAGCTTTTTGCGGAGCTTTTAGATGGTGCCGTATGATGATGAGAGAAATCGCAACCTCAAGGGTGCTCGTGGTAACTTAACTGCTAATACAAGGGGTTAGGTATGTTCGTATTGTAAAAATGATTATGCTTTTCTCTTTTTTTTTTTTTAA
The DNA here is from genome assembly GCF_901001135.1 of Rhinatrema bivittatum. Taxonomy (NCBI): domain Eukaryota; kingdom Metazoa; phylum Chordata; class Amphibia; order Gymnophiona; family Rhinatrematidae; genus Rhinatrema; species Rhinatrema bivittatum. The sequence continues at coordinate 244,357,774 of NC_042617.1, forward strand.
AAGGAAATGCGTATTCTAACTAAAAAAAAGCTTTTTATATTGAAGTATGTGAACCTTTTGTAATTCACGGTGAGTTGAGATAAACCCTTAAATATGTTTGATTTTGAAATTGTTTAATGGTTTTGCATGTTTTGTTACTGGAAACGGCGTTCTCTAAGGTAGAGGGAGTGAGGAAAAGATGGAGGCGCCACTGCATGTGGCGCGCCCTTGGCTGTTCTCTTCAGTTTCCTGTGGCGTAGAAATGCTTGCCGCGAGAAGATGCGTGAAAACAAAGATATAAGCTCCGGGGAGTTGTGTGAACCGTTGTAGGATTTCCCTTTTCTCTGTTTTGTGCTGGACAGATGTGTTGGCGTTGGTATGATGTTGGCTAGGCCTTAGCCCCGGTGTTCGTCCGTGTATGAAATCCTGGTTGCTGAAGAACTATGGCGATCCCTTTTTAGAAGTCCTGGGGCTCGGGTGTTTGCTTGTTTAGATCAAGGAAGACATGGTTGAGCTAATGAGGTTGCATTCTGCCTCAAGTAGAAACTGCCGTTAAATAGAACGGGCAGGATTCCATGGGCTACGAATAATCTTGGCTCTTGACCTCGAACCAGTTATCGATTTAAAAAATGTATGCTTCTCAGAACATGTCTGAGATTTGAGGCAGGAACTCGTTTTTTTTTTAATACCGTATATACAAAACGGTGTCAATGGAGCTTGTCAAACCACGATGTCTGCAGAAGTGTACTTTTTGTGACGAATTTTTTTTTTAATCAACAGAGACCAAAGTGTATGTTGGTAATCTGGGAACTGGGGCTGGTAAAGGAGAATTGGAGCGAGCTTTTAGTTACTACGGCCCTCTGAGAACAGTGTGGATTGCAAGAAATCCTCCGGGATTTGCGTTTGTTGAATTTGAAGACCCAAGAGATGCAGAGGATGCCGTCCGTGGACTGGATGGGAAGTAAGTACACTCATAGATGATATTTTAATTAAATCATATTTTTAACTTTGTCACAGGTAATCTCTTGTTTTAATTAAAGTGAAACAAAATGTTCAGTGCGTGTATATACAGTTGTATTGCTTTATAACAATTGTATTATTTTATCATTAAGGATGAAAATATTGCAGGTACTTGTTCCCATGGGGTTTTCACCAACAAAGTAAAACTAAGTGCATCTTTTTCTCCTGGGACTTTTCCCTTGGAAAACACACGTAGACTTGAAAATATTTTTTATTCCCAACTTAAATGCCTGCTCTGTAATGCCTCCAAGCAATGGAGTCAGAAATGTAGCAAGAATGAGTTAAATTCTTTAAACAAATTAGTATTTAGAAGATATTCAATATTCAAAGTGAACTGTTAAGACAATTAGTGTAGCTGGGTTTAAAAAACATTCTATTAAGCTCCTGCAGAAGTCCATAAACTACTAAACATGTTGACTTAGGGAATAGCCTTTGCTTATTACCATGCATTAGTAGCATGGGATCTAGTTAATGTTTTGGTACTTGCTTGCCAGGTATTTTTATCCTGGATTGGCTACTATTGGAAATAGGGTGCTGGGCTTGATGGACCCTTGGTCTGACCCAGTAAGGCAACTTGTGTAAAACATTTCTGTAGAAGTAAGTTGTTTTGAAAACTGCCCACTGCTTTTTGAGGGTGGGTGGTTTTTCAAACAATCCATTTCTGAAACTATTTGGAAAATTGACCTTACTACTACCTTTTTTTTTTTTAAAGCAAAATAGTGCTTGGTAAACTTCTGGCTGCATTGTGATCTAATGTTTAAGAGGAGAGTCTCATTTCATTATGGTGACATGTAGTTTTGTTTAGTTTTCCTTTGGCATGGCATTTCTTTATACTCCTTTTTTGATTTTCCAGTTTAATTGGAGTTGGCATCTATTAGTCTAAGGCACTGTGAGCCTTTATGTACAGCTACTTCTAGAGCAGCGGTTCTCAACCTGTGGGTCGCGACCCTGGCGGGGGTCGAACGCCCAAAACACAGGGGTCGCCTAAAGCAGGGGTCCCCAACCACCGGTCCGCGGACCGGGACCGGGCCGTGGAAGTTTTTTGCCGGTCCGCGGCGCCACCAAGCACCGGCAGGTGTGTCGCGCGCTCCCGGTCTCTCCCGCTGCCGTTGCCACCGGGCTGTCAGCACGTTCAAGCCCAGCGGGAATGGCAGCGGCGCTAGAAGAAGCTGTGCACCCGTGGCTGGGCCTTTTCTTTTTCCTGCGCCTGCCCCCCCCCCTCCCGTGACCCGGAACAGGAAGTGAATCGCGGTGCGCGGGAAGGAGAGAGAGCCGCGCGAAAAAGTAGCAGCAGCAGTGGCTGCAGCATCGGTCCTCGAGCAATAGAAGTAGCCGGTAATGGAGAAAGGAGACAGCAGCATGAGCCTCCCGCGGCCGATGGGATTCTTCTTTCTTGGCCAGCGGAGGCTGCTGCAGCTCCCATTTGTGCTCGGGGGAGAAGAGGAAGTGATTGAGAGAAAGAGAGAGAAGCAGCCAGCCAGCCTGTGTGTGATTGACTGGTCAGAGAGCTGATGTGTGTATGTGAGAGACAATGAAAGTGATTGCTCAGGGAGGTGACTGATGTGTGTGTGTGAGAGAGAGAAAAAGCATGGAAGTGAGAAGTCTGGGTAAGTGAGAAAGCATGGGCGTAAGAAGCCTGGTGTTGTGGGGGTGAAAGAAAGCATGGGAGTGAGAAACCTGGGTGAGTGTGCATGCATGAGAGAGAGTGCTTGGTAAGGTGATGGTGCTTGGTAAGGTGATGGTGCGTGTGAGAGAAAAAGACTGTGTGTGAATATGAGAGAATGTGATTTAGGGAATGAGAAGCCTGTGCACATGGAGAGTGAGCATGGAAATGAGAGAGACTGGTGTGTGTGTAACAGAGAGAAAGTGATTATGGGAATGAGAAACCTGTGCATGTGGAGAGAACAAGCATGGGAGTGAGAGACTGGTGAGTGAGTGTGTGTGTGAGAGTGATTATGAGAGTGAGAAGCCCTTATATGTAAGTAGAACATGGGAGTGGGAAGCCTGTGTGTGTGTATGGCATGAGAGAAACTGTTCAGGAAGGTGACTGGTGTGTGTGTGCCAAAGACTGTTTGGGAGATGATTGGTGTGTGAGAGACAGAAACTGGTCATGGGGGCATGACTGGTATGGTGTGTGTGTGTGAGAGACATGGGCACTAAGGAAGAGGACCATAAGTATAGAGCTTAGCTTCTACTGCTGCTTCTGGTGAGTGCCACGGCCTGCAGGGAAGGGGAGTAGGAGAGCTGCTGGAGGGGGTAAGTAAAGGTGGCTTTTTAAGTTTATTTTTCTTGACTGCCATTTTAATTGTGTGATGTCTGCTTTTTTGAAATATTTTATTGGTGTTTGGAGAATGTTTAATAGTTTTTATGAGTTTTTAATTGTTGGATGTTCATAGCTGTTTTGAAACATTTATTCTGCTTATTAGTATAGTTTTACAATTATTTCTGTGTGGGGATCTATAGCTGCTTGCTAGTTCTGTTTTCCTAATAAGAGGTGTATTGGTTTTTAGGACCTGATTTAATATTTGTAATGTTGCCTTTTCATAGATAGGGTTGCTCCTGTTTGAGTGTATTCCATAATACAGGTGTAACTGTGTGCGGATTAGTTTATGTGCATTACTACAGATCCTGGGAGTATGTTAGGTCGGTTCTGTGTCTGTTACCGAGATGAGATATTTTGCTAGCATGTAAGCGTTTGTATCGGTCTTATTTGTTGTGTTTTCTCAGAGGACATGCATTGGTGGTAAACTGCTGTCTTTTCATAAGTAGGGCTATTGAGCCTGGAAATAGAAGGAGTTTGAGTTGCTGTTACTGAGATGTCACTAGAACCAGAATATCTTTTTTGTAGGGTGAGTTGTATGAGGAATGTCATAATTCTGCTTTACATCCATTATTGTGGGTCGGGGGGTTCCTGTGGATACAAACTGTACTTTTACATCTAGCCCCATGACGATCATGGATCAGTGTGCCATGCATGTGAGAACCTATGGTGAGTTGAGTTACATTCACATTATAAATGTCATAATTAAATAAGTGTGCACTAAAATCCAACCCCATCCATAACCCCGCCCCCATATGACCAAAGCCCCGCCCTCACCCCACCCTCACGGGGCGAGGGCGGGGCGAGGGGTCACTGCAACATGAGGAACTGTATTGCGGGGTCACGGCATTAGAAATGTTGAGAACCACTGTTCTAGAGCTCCTCTCCCAAAGCAAATTGTTGCTGTAACAGGGTTTGCAAACCATGGTTGTATTTGGAACCTGGTATTTCTGCTGCCTCTAGACACTTCCCAGCAACACTGTAAAAAGCTGTGAATACTGCTCCAGAAAAAAAATTTAATATGGTACAGCACTTTAACACTGAGCTGGTTCATAATATAGTATTATGGGTATACTATGTCTCACTTTTGCATGACCACTTGTAAAAATAGACTCCTTTTTTTTATATTATCTCTGGGAATCAGGCAGTAGCAGGAGAGATTTTTGCTTTTGTTTTAACTTTGCATATGTGTTATGTTTAATAGTGTATATATAAACATTACCCAGGATGCCAGGCTTTCTCCATAGACAAGCAGGGCTGAATTAGCCAAAACCCATGGGTGATGACATCTGGTGTTGAATGGATTCTTTTTTCTTTTTTTTTTTCTTTAAAGTTTATTAGAGTTTTTACAAATTATAAAAAATGCAAAAAATCAAGAAATACAATTGCATATACCACAATTCTATGAGGAACTAATTTTACACCATCATTCAATTACTATATGTCAATATTATAGTCCTCAAATTGGGAGGATACTACCAAAAAAGAAAATTAGTAATTCTAACATAAAGAAATTGTAATTAATTATTACTTTAGCTGAATCTTTATTTTTATACAACTACATTACTCTCAGCCTGCTTCCTTATCTGCCAAGAATGTTTCCAGATGGGTCGGTTCCTGAAAGATAAATCTGTTCTTCTGATACACAATAAGGCATTTACAGGGGAAACGCAAAAAGTATGTAGCTCCTAAGGACAAAACTCTAGGCTTTAATGCAAGAAATTGCTTCCTCCTGTATTGAGTGGATCTGGAAACACTTGGACCTTATAACCACAAAATAAATGTTCCCTATTCCTGAAAAATTTCTGAAGAATATTTATTTTGTCTTTCTCTCTGCAGAAAGTAACTAATAACGTGGCTCTTTGCGGTATATCATCCACTGATGATTCTAGGAAGGAGGTTAAATTAGGGGACACTTGCTGTATACTGTCCATACCTTCCTCTCCTTCCTGCCTTTTAATTCTTGAACTCAAGACATAATATATCTTGGATATAGATTGATCATCAATATTTGATATAGACAAGTTTTCAGTTAAATATTTTTTCAACAATTCAGTGGCGGAGAGAAGCCTAGTCATGGGAAAGTTCAAAAACCTCAGGTTTTTGAGCCTATTCTCATTTTCCAGGTTCTCCACCTGTCTAAGATGTGCTAAACTATCCTTAATAAAGGAAACATTTACAGTCTGTAAAGATGTTATCTGTAGAGAATTTGCCTTTCCCATTTCTTCCACTTGTTTTAATCGATTCTCATATATCTGCAATTCATTTTTCATCTCCACATTTCCTTTATTCGTTTGTTCCATGAAGCCAGTCATTATTTTCTGCAGGTCATTGATTGCTTTCCAAACGTCAATTAGAGTCACTGTCTGGGGGTCTATAGTTGATGTGCAAGCACAGATTTGGTCTGCCACATCTACCATTCTCCCCAAATTCTCAGCTCCCTGCAATGAGGGTGCTGCATTTACATTATTTATTTCAGCCATCTCCAGTTGAGCTTCAATAGGTACATTCGGCAAAGAAGACTGGGATAGTAGTTGTTGGCCCGGGCTATCTGAGCCCGATGAAAAGGAGATATCCGGAATTATATTGCGGGCTGTTTGACTTACCCGCCTTACGTGCTGATCCATCGGGCCTCTCGCCTCTGGTGCCGGGGATGATGACCTAACTTTGGGCTTCCTCTTCCTACCCATAAGGTATGAAGCAGTCACAAAACTCTAGGAAAAAAAATTTTTTTGCCCCTTTGGCGCGCCCCTTTGGCAGCGCGCCGGCGGCTGCGCGCCGCTCTTATCCTAAATTTATACCAGCGTTCGACCCGGCGCTGATGTCACTTCCGGGGGCGTGGTTTCGACCCGATGCAGGTGGTAACGCACACAGAGTCAGGAAAATGCAGCGATTCGGTCCCCAAAGCCTTTCTCTCTTTCGAGAGTACTCCAGCCAGTAAGTCCTCCAAGTCAGGATATACCTTTCCTGAATTTATACCAGCTTTCGACCCGGTGCTGATGTCACTTCCGGGGGGCGTGGTTTCGACCCGATGCAGGTGGTAACGCACACAGAGTCAGGAAAATGCAGCGATTCGGTCCCCAAAGCCTTTCTCTCTTTCGAGAGTACTCCAGCCAGTAAGTCCTCCCTGGATTCTTTTTTCTTATTTAGTTTTTCTATACCGGCATTCATGATACAATCACATCATGCTGGTTTACAAAATAACAGGGGGGGTGATAACTTTGAACCTTGAACAAGTGAAGAGAGACAATGCAGTTACAATAAAAACAAGGCTGTTCAACTGGGGGACGAAGCAAAGCTATAGTAACTTAACGGACAGAGGTATAATTATTTACAGTATACTAAAGTCTTTCTTAGCTCATAGAGCTTTTGCTGTACCAAATGTGCATGAGCATTCCTAGGTGGTGGGTGCTGCCCTGTGAGCCCATTGTGGGTTTTTTTTTTTTTTTTGTCGTGTAAGCTGCTGCACGCATGTTCTTTTTCTCTTTTGCCAGTGCAGTAGTTATTACAATATTTATGGGTTTTTATAAGGCTGAGATAACTGCATGGAGTGGCAGTTACTACCTTAAGCTTGCTCGGCAAACTAGATGGACCATTTGATCCTTTTCTGTCATTACGGTATTACTATGTATGTTAGCACCGGTCCCCAGCCCCGTTGATGCACTTGACCCATTCCAGGCAGGAGCCATCGGTAAGAGGACTTGAAGGAGATTCATTGCATGTTTAGCGCTCTCTGTCTCAAGGTCATTATGTCTTATCTTGACTCTTTAAGAACATAAGAACATGCCATACTGGGTCGGACCAAGGGTCCATCAAGCCCAGCATCCTGTTTCCAACAGTGGCCAATCCAGGCCATAAGTACTTGGCAAGTACCCAAAAACTGTATTCCATGTTACCGTTGCTAGTAATAGTGGTGGTTATTAGAGATGTGAATTGGAACCACATCTGGCAACAAATTCCAGAGTTTTCACTATACACGGAGTTGAGAAATTTCTTTGATTTTGTTTTAAATGAGCTACTTGCTAACTTCATGGCATGCCCCCTGGTCCTCCTATTAACTAAGAGTAAATAATGTAAATCAGTTAACTTAAGCCCTCTCATGATTTTGTAGACTTTCCCAGCGTGTAGCCAGATGGACTCAGGACCAATGGGTATTGTGCTCTTCTGCTAGCAGATGGGAGACTGAGTCAGATTTCAAAGCTGACGTCATCCTGGGTACATATACCCCTGCACTGACCTCACTGCCTCAGTATCTCTGTGTCTCCTAGCAGATACGGACACTATACCACATACTAGACTACTCTTAACAATTGCAGCAAAGAAGATCGAAATTTACCTTTTAAGAAGATCGAGCCCCGCTCTCCTGCGGTGAAACCTAAGGGTCCCTCCCCCAGTCGAGAATTCCTGAGGTGATTTCCGAGATCCCTCAGAGGTGAGCCTTGGTCCGGTAGCCAGTTCCCGGCGTGAACTTAGCCCCCAGGATGGCTGAAAGGCAGCGGGTGCACAACTGAGTGCGGCGGTGAAGGTATTCCCCCCTCGCCCCCCGCAGCTGGAGACTGCCCGGCATGCGACCAGTAAGCGCTGAGACAAGGTAAGGTAAAAATCTTTTAATTGAGGTCTCCAGAGCTCAGATAGCCATACCGAACGCTTCTTCTGGTGAGGTTTAAAGGGACACCGATTGGGTTGAGCAGCCTGACTTGGGCTAGGCCCCGATCTGGTGCAAGGGTCCACACATGTGGAGACCCTTTGGGGGGGGCATCTTGCGAGCGGGGTCGTCGGTGCCATATTCCCTTGACTGGCGGTACGCGTGGGGCAGGTCAGGCGGCCAATGCGCACGTAACTGGGTGCACCCTGTGCGAGCAACTGGTTTGTGAGGGCAACCAAGTGCACAAACTCATGGAAAACGATGGCGCTGCCGCCCAAGAAGGCCAAGGGACACTTCTTTGCACAGCCTGCCACATAAGAGCCGCACAGCCTGAACCGGAGTCCTGTCTATGCCAGCACTGCGAAGAAGCCCAGGGGGAACCAAAACCTGAACCCCTACTGTCGGGAGAGGAGTCCGGAACTACTGACAAGTGCTCCTCTGACCTATGTATCTCTAGCACGTCCGCCCTTCAGGAGGGCACCTTTGGGGCCACTACTCCACCTCTCCCTGCAATCAACATGGACCCAGGGACCTTCTCCTGGATGGAATTTTTCAAAGGGCTGCAAACCTTAGTTCAGGCACAGTCAGCCCCAGCTGTGCACCAGACTCAACCCCTGCCAGAACTCTAGATCCTCCTTGTCCGGCTCGGATGCCTCTATGCCTCGCCTAACCAAGAACTTCCCTAACAGAAATCCACACACCTCAGAGAGTGACTCCCAGGAAGAAGGGGAAATCCCTCCAGGGATGGAACCATACCGAACTATGCTTCGCCTTTTCCCCAAGGATGAATTACCTGCCCTTGTTTCCCAGACCCTAAAGACACTGGGTATCCTGGGCACGGACCCTGTGGCGGAAGCAAAGAAGAATTTATTTATTTATTTGACAGTTTTATATACCGACGTTCTGGTAACATAGTTACTAATCACTTCGGTTTACATTGCAACAAATAACTTGACAATATATAGAATAATGTCTTACAATGAACAAGGGAGGATGAACTTGGATAAATAATAAATAATAAATTAAAATGAACATGGGAATTATAATTTAAATACAATATATTTTAAAGAAAATGAGTATAAATGCTGGTATAATTGCTGGTACTGACCATGTCGAGGCTGATGTCGATAGTGATTAGGTTAAGAGGTTGGTTGTTGGGGTTAAGGAAATGCTTGGTTAAACAACCAGGTCTTGAGTCTCTTTTTAAAAGTAGGTGCTGATTGTACAATTCTAAGGTCTGGTGGGAGAGAGTTCCAAAGTTTTAGGACCAGCGGTAGAAAGAGCTCTTCGACTTAGTGATGTTTTGAGAGGATGGGCCTTTAGGGTGTCTCTCTGGGCTAGTCTAGTTGGACGGGAGGAGGTGTGAGGCTGTAAAGGGATGGTGAGGTCAATTGGAGTAGAGTTATTGATGATTTTGTGGATTATTGAAAGGGTTTTATAAAGGATTCTATGTTTGATAGGGAGCCAGTGAAGGTTTTTTAAGATGGGAGTAATGTGGTCCCTTTTGCTGGATTTAGTTAGAATCCTCGCAGTGGCGTTTTGTAACAATTGTAGAGGTATCAAAGTGTTTGCGGGTAGACCAAGCAACAATGAGTTACAGTAGAGCAATAGTGGATGCCATGCAAGTATCTTTGTTCAAACAAATGGTATTGGAACCCACAAGAGAAGGAACTATACTCGACTTAGTGCTCAATAATGGAGATATCGTCTCTGTCAAGGTGGGCGCCCACCTCAGCACCAGTGATCATCAAACGGTATGGTTTAATATCACTAAAAAAATATGGAAAAGAAGCACAAAGACCAGAGTTTTACAGTTCAAAAACACAGACTTTGAGGAAATGGGGAAGTACCTAGAGGAAGAACTAAATGGATGGGAAAATGAGAGAGATGTGGATCAGCAGTGGACCAATCTAAAAGGAGCAATCGCCAAGGCAACTGCTCTATATGTTAGAAATGTAAAGAAAAGCAAAAGAAAAATGAAACCTATCTGGTTCTCAAAGGAGGTGGCTGACAAAATTAAAGCTAAAAGAACTGCATACAAGAAATACAAAAGATCCCAAAGGGAGGAGCACAAAGAAGAATATCTGATTCAACTGAGGGAGACTAAGAAATTAATCAAGTTGGCAAAAAGTCAAGCGGAAGAGAGGATTGCCAAGGAGATAAAATACGGTGTCAAAACATTTTTCAGATAACATCAGCGAAAAGAGAAAAGTCCAAAGTGGTATAGTGAAATTGAAAGGTGGAAATGATCAATGTGTGGAGAGAGACGAAGAAATGGCAGAAATATTAAATGAATACTTCAGCTCTGTGTTCACTAAAGAAGACCCTGGAGAAGGACCATCTCTACACAACAAGAAACTGGAGGGAAGCGGAACGGAGGAAAATCCATTTACAGTAGATAATGTATGGGAAGAGCTAAAGAATCTGAAAGTGGACAAAGCCATGGGGCCTGATGGGATTCATCCAAGGATACTGAGGGAGCTCAGAGATGTGCTGGCGGGACCGCTGTGCGACCTGTTCAATAGATCCCTAGAAACGGGAGTGGTGCCGAGTGATTGGAGAAGAGCGGTGGTGGTCCCACTTCACAAGAGTGGGAACAGAGAGGAGGCTGGTAACTACAGACCGGTTAGCCTCACTTCGGTGGTGGGAAAAGTAATGGAGTCACTGTTGAAAGAGAGAATAGTGAACTATCTACAGTCGGGAGAATTGATGGACCAGAGGCAGCATGGATTCACCAGAGGAAGATCCTGTCAGACAAATCTGATTGACTTTTTTGACTGGGTAACCAAGGAATTGGATCAAGGAAGAGCACTCTATATCATATACTTGGATTTCAGCAAAGCTTTTGATACGGTTCCGCACAGGAGACTGGTGAATAAAATGAGAAGCTTAGGAGTGAGTGCCGAGTTGGTGACCTGGATTGCAAACTGGTTGACGGACAGAAGACAATGTGTGATGGTTAATGGAACTTTCTCTGAAGAGAGAGCGGTTTTAAGTGGTGTACCGCAAGGATCGGTGTTGGGACCGGTCCTGTTCAATATCTTTGTGAGCGACATTGCGGACGGGATAGAAGGTAAGGTTTGTCTTTTTGCGGATGACGCTAAGATCTGCAACAGAGTGGACACGCCGGAAGGAGTGGAGAGAATGAGATGAGATCTAAGGAAACTGGAAGAGTGGTCGAAGATATGGCAGCTGAGATTCAATGCCAAGAAGTGCAAAGTCATGCATATGGGGAGTGGAAATCCGAATGAACTGTATTCGATGGGGGGGAAAGGCTGATGTGCACGGAGCAGGAGAGGGACCTTGGGGTGATTGTTTCGCCGACTTCAGATCATTAGACACTATGTGACAAGGCAATAGCTAAAGCCAGAAGAATGCTGGGCTGCATAGAGAGAGGAATATCGAGTAAGAAAAGGGAAGTGATTATTCCCTTGTACAGGTCCTTGGTGAGGCCTCACCTGGAGTACTGTGTTCAGTTCTGGAGACCGTATCTTCAAAAAGACAAAGACAAGATGGAGGCGGTACAGAGAAGGGCGACCAGGAAGGTGGAGGATCTTAATCAGATGACGTACGAGGAGAGATTGAAGAATCTAAATATGTACACCCTGGAGGAAAGGAGGAGCAGAGGTGATATGATACAGACTTTCAGATACTTGAAAGGTGTTAATGATCCAAAGACAACGACAAACCTTTTCCGTAGGAAAAAAAATCAGCAGAACCAGGGGTCACGATTTGGAGCTCCAGGGAGGAAGATTCAGAACCAATGTCAGGAAGTATTTCTTCACGGAGAGGGTGGTGGATGCCTGGAATGCCCTTCCGGAGGATGTGGTGAAGACCAGAGCTGTGAAGGACTTCAAAGGGGCGTGGAATAAACACTGTGGATCCATAAAGTCAAGAGGCCGCCAATGAAGAGTGGGTGACTCGCCAGAATGATGGCTACTGCCTGGAGACACTACCCTTATTAAATAAACATACACATGCTTACTGTGACTCCAACATCGCTCTAAGCTTCAACAGGAAGAGGAAAAGTGGAAAAAAGGATTCACACTCACAAAGAGGGGAGTAGCTGGCTTGTTACGGCGGTTATTACCCCAAATCAAATAAGCCTGATACTTCACTTTCGATGCATATACAGCATAGTTCTCTGCTTCAACAGCATGGGAGAGGACTGATACTTCACGCATATCCAGCATAGCTCCCTGCTTCAACGGCAGGGGAGAAGAAAAACAACCAATAAGGGCTGTACAACATAGTCTGGGTAAAACAAATAAGCATGGGTGTAGCTTGCTTATTGTGGCGGCTACTACCCCTAACTAATCAAGCTAGATATTTCACTTGGATGCAGCTCCATCACTGCTCTCTACATTAAAGGTGGGGGTGGAAGGGAAATAGAACCAAGTGCTAAGAGAAACAGATAAGTATGAGAGAAAAAATGTGTGAAGCTTGCTGGGCAGACTGGATGGGCCATTTGGTCGTCTTCTGCCGTCATTTCTATGTTCTATGTTAGTCTATTTTCGAGAATATAATTGATGACATTGTTTACCCTCACCGACCCAGACTGGTCGCTGGAAGGGCTTCTAGGGGAATTAGATAAGTTTACAGCGGTATCTGGGATGAAAATCAATTTCGACAAATCAGAGATACTTAATTTGACACTGCCTCCACAGTTAGCCGCCGAGCTCCAACAACGTTTCCCCTTCAGATGGGCCCCTTCCTCGCTTAAGTACTTGGGGGTTCGAATAGGATCGCATAATAAACAGCTTTACGACTTGAACTACCGCCCGCTTGCCAAGAACATTGGCGGTAACTTAGACCAGTGGATGGACAATGCTCATTCCTGGTTGGGAAGGCTGGCCATTGTTAAAATGCATATACTCCCACGTTTCTTATACTTTTTCACCACTATACCGATTTTTATTCCCTCCCAGCAGCTCAAGCAATGGCAACAGCTTTTATGCAGCTTTATCTGGCGTAGACGTCCGCCAAGGATTGCGAGGGTGACATTGTATCAACCCAAGGCTAGGGGGGGTCTTCACCTTCCCAATCTGGAATGGTATTACTGCGCAGCGCAATTGCGTGCACTAATAGCCATACATAGCACCCATGATAGGCCCCAGTGGGCACGACTGGAGCAGGCCCAGATCGGTTCCTTTCCCATTGATGCGCTCCCTTGGCAACCCCCCAGCACGGTGGGTTAAGCCCTTGACTATCCCGTTCGCATTACGCACAACGCTGAGGGTGTGGCGGCGGTGGCATACCACTATGGTGGGCACTGAACCCTATTCTTTGACGCATATTTTCACACACCTTACTGTTGGGGGTCATGAACGTACCAGGTCACAATATCTATGGGAGAAAGCTGGAATATTCAGGGTGGGACGTGTGTTCCAACAGGAGGTTCTGCTGACCAAGGACCAGTTATGTGATAAATATGCCCTGGACAGCATGGACTTCCTTTTTGTATGCTAAAGTTTCCCATTTTGTCTGTAAGGGGCTGCGGGAGGGTAAACTGCGAACGAGGAACACCCTATTTGAAACGTACTGCAAGAATGCCTCTTCCATTCGAGGAGTTATATCCAAAATATACGCCCTTATTAGCGGTCGCCGCTTAGGGGAACAACGACATAGAACACTATGGGAGGCGGACCTTCAGGTTCCACTAGAAGACGCAGACTGGGAAAAAATATATTTAGCCGCAGCTAAATGTTCTATCTCAGCTGGCCTCCAGGAAAATTGCTATAAGCTGATATATCGGTGGCATAGAACACCTGAGGCCCTCCATAAATTTGTACCATCGATCCCTGATGTATGTTGGTGGGGATGTGGTGACAAGGGCACTTATCACATCTGGTGGGATTGCCCGAGGGTCAAGGACTGTTGGTCGCAGGTTATAGAATGGGTGAGTCGGCTTTTACCTGCTCCCCCTCAGATTCGTCCCTGGCATGCCTTGCTTGATCTCCCTGACGACACTCCAAAACACACACAGCAATTGCTTTTACAAGTCTTTATTGCAACACGGGCAGAGATCGCATTACATTGGAAGAGGGCTCACGCTCCCTCCTTGGCACATGTCCATAAACGCTTACATTCATACTACCAACTGGGTCGGCTGACAGCTGTGCATCGGGATCGAATTGGAGCTTTTCACAAAGTTTGGGAACCATATAGTGCTTGGTTACAGACCCAGGGTGAGGTTTGCTCTTTACCCACGCCTTAAATCATTGCTTGCCTGCAGGAGCCTATCTCTGTGCTCTCATTTAGGTACCGCATCAAGTATACACAGGTGGGTTATTGCTACACCCAATTGCAGGGGTACGTGGTCCCTTCCGATCTCTGTCACAGGTCTGTCCAGCGGTGCCTCCTAACCAAGCACCGCTGCAGTCTGACCTCTCCTGTCCTCTTATGCCCTCTTTTGATCACTTTTTGCTCTCTCCTTCTCTGCTGAAATCCTTGCTGAGGTACCACTGGCTTCCTTACTTCAAGATAGTAGCGAACATGACCATGTGGGGGGTGGGATAACGGGATGGGTGGGGATATTTCTTTCCTCAATATTAAAACTTTGGTGACTCTTTGTTACAATCAGTACTACATATCACTCTCCTGTACTGCAGAAAACTGGATTTCTCAGTGTGCCTATTAACTTTTAATGTTATACCTGTTGTACATGTTCTTCTTGGTTGCCAATAAATTGCTTAAACAAAAAAAAAAAAGGTTTGGATGAGTAATAGTTAATGGACTTCAAGAAATCAAGTTGACTCAGGGTGACCTCTATTACTGGCATCAGTAGCATGGGATTTTGCCAGGTTCTTGTGGCCTGGTTTGGCCTCTGTTGGAAACAGGATGCTGGGCTTGATGGACCCTTGGTCTGACCCAGCATGGCAATTTCTTATGTTAACTCATCTCTGAATGGCATTTGCCCCTTAAAGGGTAACTTATAGAGAAATTTTTAGCCATGAGTCTGCTGCCCATTCTCAGCCAAAGCTGACATCTGGCTCCTATTGACAATGCCAAGGACTTGGATGAAAGTCTTATCAAATCATAAATACTATTTGCTATATATGCTGCAGCACCTCTAGTCACTACATATCCTCACCATTTTAAAGTTGGATCCAGCGTAGAAGAGTTTGAGAAACATTATTTTAAACAAATTACAGACTGAATAGATGAGCTACTAGTTGAGAAGATTGAGGAAGAATGTCTTCTCGTCTTGATGGTCCTCGAGCAGTGCTCATCAACTCAGTCTTCAGAGCACACCTAACCAGTCAAGTTTTCAGGATATCTACTACTCCATTAATACGGGCATCAATTCTGGCCTTTTCAGGAGTTCTGCTTGCCACATCTTTTGGCCCAATGTTTTACATTTCTTTCAGCTACCATCTCTTCCACATTATGCAATCAACCCTGTCCAGGTTTCCAGGGCTAGCGTTACACTGGTGGTAAACTTACTGAATGCTTTAGTGTGGAGCGCTGCTTTACACTTTTTCCTAAACAAGTTTCACTAATGTAGGGTGCTTCTTGAAAGGAGGGGATGCTCACATAGGATCCTAGCACACCTGGCCTCACAAGGAGAGGCCCTATCAGATCAATCTGCTGAAATATTAAGGCCTTTCAGATGTGTGTTTTACCAACATTCATGAATCCTTGGAGGAACATTTTAATTAGAACAGCCTCCTGGGTTGCTCTATATATGTCTAGAAATGGAGGCACAAAATCCTGACCTTTCTGCAAGGAAGCATTAGATTTTTCAAGCTGATGGAATACTTCCCTAGAGTAGTGGTCTTTGACAGTCAACCGATCGGGACAGTGCTTTTCCTTCAATACCACTGATTACCAGGGTAGTGCTAAAGGTGCTGCAAGACCATGCTCACATGAATTAAAAAAATTAAACAACAGAATGGTCTGGCTAAACACCATCCAACCATATATCACACAAAGAAATCTCAGATCCTCCAACTCAGGTCTCCTCTCCATCCCAACTCTTAAAAATGCTCACCTCAATACAACACGCAAACGAGCCATTACAATAGCTGGCCCTACCCTGTGGAACTCCCTCCCCCCTCAGCTCAGAAACGAACCCTCACCGCAAGTCTTTAAAAAACAGCTCAAAACATGGCTGTTCTTGAAAGCATTCCCTCCTGAACCCCAACATCCCAAAATAAACGCTCTTGAAAGCCTTACCGCATAACTTCTACCCTGCACAAACTCATAACCCCTCCTCCCCCTCTCTATCCTCCCTTTTTCCCTGTCCCCCACCCTACTCGTAACCAAGTCATATTGTACATATTGTATATAGGCTATATGCCACTTCTATATACCCACATTTAATATTTAATTTTAATTTTATCCATATGTTACAATGTTCCTTATATTAATTGTTTAATCAACTGTTATCTTGTTACAATGTAAAAATAGGGCAGTTCCGGCTCTATTCAACCTGTTATCTGGAAACCGATGTGATATCTCGAACGAATGTCGGTATACAAAAGAAATAAATAATAATAATAAATAATGAATTAGTTTCAGCATAACCCAGGCATGGTTTGTATATCTCATACAATTTTCTGGTAGTGTCTCGCATATATCTAGCGACATCCTGAGCTAACTCTGTATGGAAGAATGCTTGGAGTTTGAATGCTTTGTGGTTAATATCTTCCCCTAGAGTGACTTGACTGAAAATGTTTGCCAGCTACAAAACCATCCACCAGAAAGAACTATACTATCTCATGGATTGGATATTTCAAGTTATACCAACAACAAACTTTGCACCCATTTTCTTGTGAGCCTAAGCGCTTGCTTACATACTTGTTCCACTTCTTGGACTCTGGACTTGCCACTTTTTCAATTCAAGTTCATCCAAGCATCTTAGTGGCTTACCCACATTCAAGTATGCATTAAACCCATCTCTACTCATCCACAGATATCAAGTTTTATGATATGCCTGTGCCACAGTAAGCCCCGATACAATAATCACTTCTCTGGGACTGCAATACATCCACTCTCCACTCATGAAGCTGCCCTTTGGACACTACAAGCAGATTCTTTTAAGTTCCTGACATGGAAAGTAGCGTTCCTCAGCTATGGGAGTCAGCAAGCTTCAACTTCATGTCCACTATACACCATACATTTCTTTCCTCCATAAAATGGGGTAGTCCTTCCTACTCAGTTGAAAGGTTGTCTCTGCTTTTTGTATCACTCAATCCATCATACTATTTTCTTTTTTTCTGAGATCATATATTCAAAAAGGAAGAGCCCTTTTGTATCTTAGATTACAACAGAGCCTTTATCATGTATAAGAAAACAACTAGACTCCATTGCCAGGCTTTGTGTATCTATTTGCATATGACAGTAACAGACTTGACATCAGCCACCTAATGTGCATAGTCTATCTGGATAGTGGAATGCGTTAAGCACTACTAATCCTGGTTGAAGCTCAGAGCTCCAGCTTCTATTGTGGATCATCTTAGGATGCCATCTTTTGAGTAGATTGGCCAAGCTGCAATTTAGTAATCAGACAGCAGTGGGATGGAAGCGTGTGAATTGAACAGCCTATCAAGGACTGACAGCTTCGAATAGTTTTGCGTAACATTCTCACTGTAGTCCGTGTTCTATGGAGGAGTCTGGGTTCCTTACTTTGTAAACACTCTGCAAATTCAGCTTTGGACTCCCCACAGATCATGGCTTAATTCAGCCTGCTTATCCATGGGAAAAGCAAGCTTGCTTACTGTAAACATTTTCCATAGAATGAATTAGCCATGAGATGCTTGCTCTTCTACTTAGTCGATTATGCAACTAGTTTGAGGAGGCTTCTGCGGCAAAGCCTGTGTGGGAACTCCATGTGTTCACTAGAGCTCAAACTTCACTAGCTTGGAGAACAAAGTCCAGTTGTGCTGGATGACATCACACACAGATCATGGCTGATTCACCCTGTTTTCTATGGAAAACAGTTTATGGTAAAACTTGCTTCACTTAAGACTTTTCAATAATAGGAAAGCCCCCTGTTAAGGGTTGGATAGTTTCAAAGTAGCACCATACATAATGCAAAAGTCTAGTGCTTGAATCACATCTTAAGCCATGATTTTCTCTTGTTCCTTATAGCTTCAAGCTGTCAAAGATGTGGTGCCATACATCTTCATTTACAATGTGTATTTTTTTTTTTGGGGGGGGGGGGGGGAGTGGAGAGGAGATTCTTAAACTCCTCCCTCCATGCTAACTTGGAATAGAATTTATCCCAGGACAAGCAGGATGCTAGTCCTCACATAAGGGTGACGTCACTGACTGAACCCTATTGCAGGAGAACTTTGTCAAAAGTTTCTAGAAACTTTTGACTGGCACTCTGAGCCCTCTGAGCATGCCCAGCATACCATGATATTCTCTGCCACAGGGGTCTCTCTTCAGTCTTCATTTTGCCACGCTGCTGCAAGCATTGCTGAGATAGGAGTCCTGTGAGTTTTTCCTCACATTCCTGACAAAGTCATTTTTCAAATTATCTCTCCCATAAGGATCTTTTTTTTTTTTTTTTCCCACCGGGCGGTGAGAATTTGGTCTCGTTTTTAATATAAGTAAAAACTTCATTTCTCTCAAATTTTCTCCCTTTTTCATCGACAGCTGTCAGTGGAAAAAATTGCATCAGGCTTTAAAAAATGTCCAATTTGCAATCGGACTGTCTATCACAGACCCACACCTTGAGTGTGTTACCTGCTTAGGTGAAAAACATGTCTCCTCCTGCCAACAGTGTGCAGAAATGACTCCAAAAGGAAGGAAACTTAGGAGAAAATGGAACACCTTTCACCTTCAACTCCTTCCTTCTCCTTCGACAAAATCGTCCCCAGAAGGAGTTTCCAAAAAAGTCTTGCTGAAAAAAGTCTGGAGGGATCGGGTGACCAGGCATCGCCATCATCTGTAATCGAACATAGGCCCAAACATAGGCATTGACATCAACACGCACCGACACCAGCGTTAACTCCCTCCCCAGGAGAACAGAGCGCAAAGTGGCAAAAAGATAAGGAAACTCCGCCATCGTCAGGGCCTACACCATCGATGGAACCCACACAACCACTGCATGAGGTATTATCCACTCCACTACTGCATACAGCTACTCCATCTATCCCAGCTGTATCGCAGGATTTGTCCACTTTGATAAGGCAGGCAGTGCTCAGGCCCTGAAAGAACAAATTCCGGCAACCGTGCCGATGCCAGCGATGATGCCGATTGACGTGGCCGATCCCAGTGACATCAATGCCACTGATACCAACGTCGGTGACCGCTTTTACCAGTCACCATGTCAATGACTGTCGGTTCCGGCACAGATGCCAGGCACTAAAGCGAAAACTGCGGTGACTTCGAAGTGATCACTGAAGGCATTAGTCCCATCTTTGATCTCAAAGCCTTCATCAGTGCCACTCCTTCCTGGGGACCCAGGACACCCAGAGACAGCACTACATCAAATAATGAAAAGATGTCTGGATCTACTTGATTCTCTCCCCTCTAATCCAAGAGATAGACAGTGATAGACAGTTCAGCTCAGTTACTCACCTTGGAAAGGTGTTGAGGTAGTGTGATTGGGTTTGAATAGGGACCAACATTTGTTAATCAAGGGAGCAGTGAGTCACTCAGGCTGACTAACTGAAGTTAGACTGTTTGTATTTCTCATCCCTTAATTTATAGGCAGGTGCCACTTTCACAAAAAAAACCCAACCCATCAACAAAAACTTTATTGAGAATTCGATCAGACCCCGGTAGGCCACTACCAGACATATAGTGAATTCACTAATACATTTAAAGGAACTTAGACACATTCCTACTCCCATAGCAACCTAAAACTTAACTAGGAACTGATCAAAATTGAGATGAAGGCAGCAGTCCAGCAGCAAGAGGGGGGCTTCCCAGTCTTTTGCATCGAGTGTCACATGTATGATTTTTTACCCACCGGTGAGAAGTTGTGCATGCGATGCAAAGAGCTCCTGGCTCTCAGAGAACGAGTCCGATCTCTTGAGGCTAGAGTGGCAGACCTGGAGGAGCTGAGGCAGACAGAGAGGTATATAGATGAGACCTTCAGGGACATAGTCAAGTCCCAACTTCAGACTGGCAGCCCTGGTGCTGCCTTGGAGGAAGAAGGTCTCATAATGGGAGAGCACCAACCAGGTGTAGCAGGAAAGGATCCTGTAACAAGGACCTGCTCTCTAGGTGATGCATTGTCCTTTCGCACTGAGGATATCTCCCCAAGGCCTACTGCCCAGGAGGGAAGGGTTAGGTCGGCCGTCATAGTTGGTGATTCGATTATTAGGAATGTAGATAGCTGGGTGGCTGGTGGGCGTGAGGATCACCTGGTAACGTGCCTACCTGGTGCGAAGGTGGCGGACCTCACGCGTCACCTAGATAGGATTTTAGACAGTGCTGGGGAGGAGCCGGCTGTCGTGGTACACGTGGGCACCAACGACATAGGAAAATGTGGGAGGGAGGTTCTGGAAGCCAAATTTAGGCTTTTAGGTAGAAAGATTAAATCCAGAACCTCCAGGGTAGCATTCTCTGAAATGCTCCCTGTTCCACGCGCAGGTCACCAGAGGCAGGCAGAGATCCGGAGTCTCAATGCGTGGATGAGACGATGGTGCAAGGAAGAGGGATTCAGTTTTGTTAGGAACTGGGGAACCTTTTGGGGAAGGGGGAGTCTCTTCCGAAGGGATGGGCTCCACCTTAACCAAGGTGGAACCAGACTGCTGGCGCTAACCTTTAAAAAGGAGATAGAGCAGCTTTTAAACTAGAACAAAGGGGAAAGCAGACAGTCGCTCAGCAGCGCATGGTTCGGAGAGAGGTATCTTTAAAGGATACTAATGATGTATTAGAATTAGGGCATCCCGACAGTGAGGTTCCAATAATTAGAAGAGTAGTCCAAGTGCCTGTAACTAAAAACTCACCTGAGCTAAAAAATTCTAACTTATCCCTATCAGTTAAACGGAATAAAAATACAAACAAAAAACAAACTTTGAAATGTTTGTATGCTAATGCCAGAAGTCTAAGAAGTAAGATGGGAGAATTAGAATGTATAGCAGTAACTGATGACATAGACTTAATTGGCATCTCAGAGACATGGTGGAAAGAGGATAACCAATGGGACAGTGCTATACCGGGGTACAAATTATATCGCAATGACAGAGGAGCAGTCGGGAGGAGGTGTGGTGCTTTATGTCCGGGATGGCATAGAGTCCAACAGGATAAACATCCTGCATGAGACTAAATACAAAATTGAATCTTTATGGGTAGAAATCCCTTGTGTGTCAGGGAAGACTACAGTGATAGGGGTATACTACCGTCCACCTGGTCAAGATGGTGAGATGGACAGTGAAATGCTAAGAGAAATTAGGGAAGCTAACCAAATTGGTAGTGCAGTAATAATGGGAGGCTTCAATTACCCCAATATAGACTGGATAAATGTATCATCGGGTCACGCTAGAGAGATAACGTTCCTGGATGGAATAAATGATAGCTTTATGGAGCAATTGGTTCAGGAACCGATGAGAGAGGGAGCAATTTTAGATCTAATTCTCAGTGGAGCACAGGACTTGGTGAGAGAGGTAACGGTGGTGGGGCCGCTTGGCAATAGTGATCATAATATGATCAAATTTGATTTAATGACTGGAAAAGGAACAGTGTTCAAATCCAAGGCTCTCGTGCTAAACTTTCAAAAGGGAAACTTTGATAAAATGAGAGAAATTGTTAGAAAAAACTGAAAGGAGCAGCTACAAAAGTAAAAAATGTCCAAGAGGCGTGGTCATTGTTAAAAAATACCATTCTAGAAGCACAGTCCAGATGTATTCCACACATTAAGAAAGGTAGAAAGAAGGCAAAACGATTACTGACATGGTTAAAAGGGGAGGTGAAAGAAGCTATTTTAGCCAAAAGATCTTCATTCAAAAATTAGAAGAAGGATCCAACAGAAGAAAATAGGATAAAGCATAAACATTGGCAAGTTAAATGTAAGACATTGATAAGACAGGCTAAGAGAGAATTTGAAAAGTTGGCTGTAGAGGCAAAAACTCAAAGTAAAAAACTTTTTTAAATATATCCGAAGCAGAAAGCCTGTGAGGGAGTCAGTTGGACCATTAGATGATCGAGGGGTTAAAGGGGCACTTAGAGAAGATAAGGCCATCGCGGAAAGATTAAATGATTTCTTTGCTTCGGTGTTTACTGAAGAGGATGCTGGGGAGATACCTGTAATGGAGAAGGTTTTCATGGGTAATGATTCAGATGGACTGAATCAAATCACGGTGAACCTAGAAGATGTGGTAGGCCTGATTGACAAACTGAAGAGTAGTAAATCACCTGGACCGGATGGTATACACCCCAGAGTTCTGAAGGAACTAAAAAATGAAATTTCAGACCTATTAGTAAAAATTTGTAACTTATCATTAAAATCATCCATTGTACCTGAAGACTGGAGGATAGCAAATGTAACCCCAATATTTAAAAAGGGCTCCAGGGGCGATCCGGGAAACTACAGACCGGTTAGCCTGACTTCAGTGCCAGGAAAAATAGTGGAAAGTGTTCTAAACATCAAAATCACAGATCATATAGAAAGACATGGTTTATTGGAATAAAGTCAGCATGGCTTTACCCACGGAAGTCTTGCCTCACAAATCTGCTTCACTTTTTTGAAGGAGTTAATAAACATGTGGATAAAGGTGAACTGGTAGATATAGTATACTTGGATTTTCAGAAGGCGTTTGACAAAGTTCCTCATGAGAGGCTTCTAGGAAAAGTAAAAAGTCATGGGATAGGTGGCGATGTCCTTTCGTGGATTGCAAACTGGCTAAAAGACAGGAAACAGAGAGTAGGATTGAATGGGCAATTTTCTCAGTGGAAGGGAGTGGACAGTGGAGTGCCTCAGGGATCTGTATTGGGACCCTTACTGTTCAATATATTTATAAATGATCTGGAAAGAAATACGACGAGTGAGATAATCAAATTTGCAGATGACACAAAATTGTTCAGAGTAGTTAAATCACAAGCAGATTGTGATAAATTGCAGGAAGACCTTGTGAGACTGGAAAATTGGGCATCCAAATGGCAGATGAAATTGAATGTGGATAAGTGCAAGGTGATGCATATAGGGAAAAATAACCCATGCTATAATTACACAATGTTGGGTTCCATATTAGGTGCTACAACCCAAGAAAGAGATCTAGGTGTCATAGTGGATAACACATTGAAATCGTCGGTGCAGTGTGCTGCGGCAGTCAAAAAAGCAAACAGAATGTTGGGAATTATTAGAAAAGGAATGATGAATAAAACGGAAAATGTCATAATGCCTCTGTATCGCTCCATGGTGAGACCGCACCTTGAATACTGTGTACAATTCTGGTCGCCGCATCTCAAAAAAGATATAATTGCGATGGAGAAGGTACAGAGAAGGGCTACCAAAATGATAAGGGGAATGGAACAACTCCCCTATGAGGAAAGACTAAAGAGGTTAGGACTCTTCAGCTTGGAGAAGAGACGACTGAGGGGGGATATGATAGAGGTGTTTAAAATCATGAGAGGTCTAGAACTGGTAGATGTGAATCAGTTATTTACTCTTTCGGATAGTAGAAAGACTAGGGGGCACTCCATGAAGTTAGCATGGGGCACATTTAAAACTAATCGGAGAAAGTTCTTTTTTACTCAACGCACAATTAAACTCTGGAATTTGTTGCCGGAGAATGTGGTTCGTGCAGTTAGTATAGCTGTGTTTAAAAAAGAATTGGATAAGTTCTTGGAGGAGAAGTCCATTACCTGCTATTAAGTTCACTTAGAGAATAGGCACTGCCATTAGCAATGGTTACATGGAATAGACTTAGGTTTTGGGTACTTGCCAGGTTCTTATGGCCTGGATTGGCCACTGTTGGAAACAGGATGCTGGGCTTGATGGACCCTTGGTCTGACCCAGTATGGCATTTTCTTATGTTCTTATGTTCTTAAGAGCATCTTGAGTCATATCCTGAAGATCCATTGCCAGGACCTTCTGGCATTCCTCTACCACCTAGGACTTCAACTTCTCAGCAAGCCCAAGAATATGACACTTGGAGTAACACAAATTCAGAAACTTCATCTGAGGATTTTATGTCCGACCCATCTCCACCAGAAGATTTTTACTTTCACAACTTTTGCCCAGGAAATGGCTGACACCATTCTTTTCAAATTAGTCACAGAGCAGGATACCAGGCAACAAACCCTGGAGGTACTTCAATTTGTAGACCCTCCAAAACAAGTGGTAGCAATACCAGCGCCTGATGTTCTCCTAGATTTGCAACATCGTATTTGGGAACATCCCTGCTCCGTGCCAGCTGTCAATAAGCGAATGGACAGTACATATTTGGTGCAGTCTGCTCCTGGTTATCAAAAGTCACAGCTCCCTCACCACTCAGTAGTGGTGGAGTCAGCACAAAAAAATCAAAAAGAATTAGACCACATTCATCGAATCCCCCAGGTAAAGATCACAGGTTTTTAGATTCCCTGGGTTGTAAGGTCTACCAAGGGGCCATGTTGAATTCTAGAATCTCTTCATACCAACTCTGCATGACCCAATATCAAAGATTTATGGAAACAGATGCAAGACTTTGTTCCATCTCAATACCAAGAGGCAGCCCAGACCATCATTCACAAGGGTCTGGAGGACGGAAAACATGAGGTCTGTGCAGCCTATGACGGATTTGAGACAGCTTCCAGGGTAGCTGCATCAGGGATCAGTGCCAGAAGATGGGCATGGCTTAAGGCCTCGGACCTTAGACCTGAGGTCCAAGATAAATTAGATCTCCCTTGATTAGGAGATAACCTTTTTGGATCCAAGGTCCAGGATGCAGTGGCTCAACTAAAGGAACAAACTGAAACCCTGAGACAGCTTTCCTCGCTTCCACAAGATCCCCCTACGCACTCCGGACATAGGCCTCAACGAAAAGAAGCTAGAAGACCTTTTTACAGACAAAGGAGGTACTATCCTCCTACATCTAGAGCTAGGCCTTCTAGAACTCAACAGACCACAACCAAGACACCCGAGGGCGGCTAGGCCTCAACCTGCACCGCAGACTGGGCCTGCTGCTGGTTTTTGAAACCACTTCCAGAGAACACAGCTAGCTCTCCAACCCTCAGCCAGACCTTCCAGTAGGAGGCCGGATATCCAAATTTTACGACAATTGGATACCAATAACATCAGATCAATGGGTACTGGCAATAATATCTCTGATACCAACTCAATTTCCTCTCTATTCCCACCGATTTTCCTCAGAGCCATTTTCTTCTCAGTGAAAATCACATACTTCAATTGCAAGTAGAATTATCCACCCTTCTGAAAGCCAGGGCTGTAGAGCCGGTACCCCAGTCTCAGGGGGGCAGAAGATTCTATTCCCTTTATTTCCTCATTCCAAAGAAAACCGGAGGCCTTCGTCCCATCCTAGACCTCAGAAATTTCAAATTTCTAAAGAAAGAAAAGTTCAGGATGGTGTCTCTAGGCACCATGCTTCCACTTCTTCAAGCAGGAGATTGGCTTTGTTCTCTGGATCTACAAGACACTTATGCTCACATTCCCATCTTCCCTCCTTATCGCAAGTACCTGTGCTTAATGGTGGGCCTTGCCTCTGCTCCCAGAGTATTCACCAAATGTCTAGCAGTAATAGCAGCACACTTGCAGTGTCCATGTTTTTCCATATCTAGACTGGCTCATCAGAATTCAATCTCTACAAGGAGCTCTCGCTTCTCTCAATCAATTACTGTACACCATTTGATAGGATTTCTCATCAATTATCACAAGTCCCATCTCATCTGCTTCAATTCATAGGAGCAGAATTGAACACATCCCCTCGAGGGCTTTTCTACCCGAGGACCATGCAGATACTTTCCCTTTTGGCAAACTTGCTACGCTCAAAGAAACAAGCAACAGCTCATAAGTTTCTAACTTTACTAGGCCACATGGCCTCCACAGTTCACGTCACTCCTATGGCACGGCTTGCCATGAGTCACCCAATGGACTTTAAAACACAATGGATACAAGCCATTCAAGTAACCCACCAGCTACGTTCCTCTCTACTTTGGGCGAACAAGGACAGTTTGTGCAAGGGTCTACCCTTCCAACAACCAGTCCCACAGATTACTAACTACAGATGCATCCACCTTGGGTTGGGGAGCTCACACACACTCTCCAAACTCAAGGTACTTGGACAAAGCTCGAAGCAATGTTTCAAATTAATTTCCTGGAACTTCGAGCTATACGTTATGCGCTGCATGCATTCAAGGACTGCCTTTCACACAAGACTGTTCTGATCCAAACAGACAACACAGTAGCCATGTGGTACATCAACAAACAGGGAGGTATGGGCTCGTATCTCCTTTGTCAAGAAGCTGCACAGATTTGGGCCTGGGCCCTGAACCACTCTATGTTCCTCCGGGCCACTTATCTGGCAGGCATTCACAATGTAGTGGTAGATCAACTCAGCCGTCAGTTCCAACCACACGAGTGGTCCCTGGATCCCTCAGTAGTGACCAGGATATTTCATTGTTGGGGGCACCCAACAATTGATCTCTTTGCGTCACATCTGAATCACAAAGTGGACAAATTCTGTTTTCTACACAAACAGAAAAACCAGCCAGACAAGGACGCGTTTGCTCGCCCTTGGAACTCAGGCCTTCTATACGTGTATCCCCCAATACCGCCCATAACCAAAACTCTAGTGAAGCTACAACAGGACAGGGGGACAATGATTCTCATAGCCCCATATTGGCCTCGACAAGTATGGCTTCCCACACTTCTAGACCTCTCGATCAGAGAACCAATTCACCTGGGTGTAGCTTCCAATCTCATAACTCAGGATCAGGGCAGGTTGCGCCATCCCAACCTTCAATCCTTATCCCTGACAGCATGGATGTTGAAAGCTTGATTTTACAGCCACTCAATCTTTCAACTAATGTATCTCAAGTGCTTCTAGCTTCATGTAAACCTTCCAAACGAAAGAACTATTCTTCCAAATGGGAAAGATTTACTTTGTGGTGCAGTCAAAAGAATATTGATCCTTTCACCTGCCCCACTACTTCTCTACTAGACTTATACCATCTTTCAGAATCTGGTCTCCAGACTTTGTAAGAGTACACTAAGTGCAATCTCAGCTTACCATAAGATGGGAGATGCACCAATATCCATACAACCTCCTTATCAGTAGGTTTATGACAGGTTTAACTCACCTTAAACCACCAATTCAGCTGCCAGTCACAGAATGGGACCTGAATCTGGTCTTAACAAGACTCATACATTCTCCTTTCGAACCTATGAATTCCTGTGGTGATAAATTTCTCACATGGAAGACTATCTTCCTCATAGCCATTACATCAGCTGGAAGGGTTAGTGAGTTACAAGCACTTGTCACGTACTCACCCTACACAAAATTCCTACATAACAGTGGTTCTCCGTTCACATCCAAAATTCCTTCCCAAGGTAGATATGGAATTCCACTTGAACCAAGCCATAGTTTTACCCACATTCTTTCCAAGGCCTCACTCTCACCAAGGAGAACAGGCCTTACATACCTTGGACTGTAAGCGTGTGCTAGCATTTTACTTAGACCGCATTGCAGTCCACAGGAAATCCACTCAACTATTTGTATCTTATGATCCAAACAAACAGGTAAATCAGTGGGTAAACATACTCTATCCAACTGGTTAGCAGATTGCATACAGTTTTACTATGAAAAAGCAGGCCTTCCTCTCAAAGGGCGAATAAGGGCAATGTCAACCTCAGTAGCACACTATCGTTCAGTGCCAATCTTTGACATATGTAAAACAGCAACATGGAGTTCTCTTCACACCTTTGCAGCTCATTACTGTTTGGACAAACAGGGACGACAAGATTCAGCCTATGGACCATCTGTCTTAAAGAACTTCTTTCCAGTTTAATCCCAACTCCTTCTGCATCCAACCTGCTGTGATCATCGGCTGACTCATTTTCAACAATAATTCACTGTTGCTTCACTACAAAATGACTCCGCCTATAGCTTTCTAATCACCCATATGTGAGGACTAGCATCCTGCTTGTCCTGGGATAAAGCAAAATTGCTTACCTTGTAATAGGTGTTATCCCAGGACAACAGGTTGTAGTCCTCGCAGAACCCACCCACCACCCCTCAGAGTTGGGTATGTTACCTTTTTATTTTATTTTTGCTAAAGCTTATTGCTACATACGAGACTGAAGAGAGACCCCTGTGGCAGAGAATATCATGGCATGCTCAAAGTGCCAGTCAAGTTTCTAGAAACTTTGACAAAGTTTTCCCGCAATAGGGCTCCGTCAGTGATGTCACCCATATGTGAGGTCTACATCCTGCTGTCCTGGGATAACACCTATTACAAGGTAAGCAATTTTGCTTTCCTGTTAGCATTTCTAAGCTATGGATATTGGAGACAGGATGCTGGATTAATGGATCATTGGCTTACTGTATTGGAGTAAAAAAATAGAATAGCTTGAGCATGAAACTGAGCTGAAAGTTTAGCACCCAAGTTTTACCACTCTACTAATTTCATCAACCTCTGAGAAATACTGTGATTCAGTAGCAGTGCAGGGCACTGCCATGCAGGATATCTAGATTAATTTACCAAACTCAACTTGTTTCTCAGGCCAGCAAGGCTGGGATGAGTTTGATTGTACATTGGTGACACCTATTGGCCATACTTGAGCTATGCATGCACCAGGCTCTAGAAGAAACCCTGATCCATAGTAAGACATGCTCTGCTGGGTTTAGACTACTGGTATGCTAATACATCAAGAGTTTACAAAAAAAATGCAAAGAAAAGGCTTTATTGTATTGAAACGAATGATGTGCATGAATAATATTGTCTGAGCATAAAATGTGATAAGATATTCACAAATGCATTCTGTATGCACATCATAGTTTATATGCAGAAAATATGCATTTTTATATAAAATGTTTTTGTGCGTAATATACTGACTATAGTTCTGACACCTGAACTCTTGCTTCTGCCTATAGACTAGCACTGGTGCTGGAACCTTTCACCTCAGACCAGGAATAACATTTCCAAGATTAATACAGGGATTAGACCAGTGGACCTCTCTGCATGGGGAGTAATAGTTAATAGCTTAATTTTGAATGGGATTTCTTTGCAAGGGCACTAAGCACTTTTTAGTTCAACATTTGTTTTTTGTGCGCAAACCCCTTGTACTGAGAGTTTGCACACACCTATGGGTAAAACTGCCCTCAAGTGCACCTTATTACATCAGGCCCTCTGTTCTTGAACAGCATGTGAAGTACCGTATTTTTTGCTCCATAAGATGCACTCCCCCCCCCCCCCCCCCCCCCCAAAGTGTGTGTGTGTGGGGGGGGAATATCTGTGCATCTTATGGAGCAAATATAAAAAAACCCCCCAAATTACACCCCCCCTCAAAGACCTACCAAAAGTCCCTGGTGGTCCAGCGGGGGTCCGGGAGCAATCTCCTGCACCTAGGCTGTCAGCTGCCAGTAATCAAAATGGCACAGATGGCCTGTTGCCTGGACCCCTGCTGGATCACCAGGGACTTTTGGCAGGTCTCGGGGGAGGGGTGGGGTCCCACAGAGAACAATTAAGTTTTCTGATCTGGGGAGTGGACCGAAATGGCCCTCCCCAGACCTGAAAACTAAATGGGGACAAAAAAATGTTATGCACTCCCCTAATTTGCTCCATAAGATGCACAGATGCTTGGGGACAGAGCCGTTTTAGTTTTTGTCTTTTTTTTTTTTTTTTTTTTTTTTAATTCCCCCCTCTGAATCATAGTGCATCTTATGGTCAGGTGCGTCTTATGGAGCGAAAAATACGGTACCTCACAATTCAATTCACATTTGTGGCTTAATTAGATCTGACTGAAATAGGCCCTAATTTCTCTGTAGCAACAGTCACTTGTTTAGTAACTTGTAGAATAATGGAAACGTATGAATTGTTGTAGGGTGATTTGTGGCTCCCGTGTAAGAGTAGAATTGTCAACCGGAATGCCTCGTCGCTCTCGCTATGATAGACCTCCAGCACGGAGACCGTTTGATCCCAATGACAGGTGCTATGAGTGTGGTGAAAAGGGTCATTATGCTTATGATTGTCACCGGTACAGCCGCCGGAGGAGGAGCAGGTAAGCTTTTCTTTAGTAAGATGGTATGTATTCTGTTTTAATCAGTTCTTTTATTAGCGAAGAACACATTGCAATATATATTATGTAACTCTTATTTTTTAAGAATGGTGTAATGTACCGGCATATTTTATAATTTGTTTTATTCTTTTCACTTGTTAAAATATTAATAATCAACCTGGTCAAAACCTTTCAGGTTTCTTCGTTTGAGTCAGTCGCCTTGATTCAGAATGTCACGAGCCTTAAGATTTCATGCTGAGGCGCCTTGCAAATCCGACCATTAAGATTCTCCTAGACCTTGAGGTGATCAGCATAAGAGGCCAGATCCCCTCGAGCCGCCTTCACCTAGCTTCACCATTAAGATTCTTTAGAGGCCAGAAAATTTGAGACGATGACCACCATAACACAGTAAATTTGGCTTTCAATTGGGGGCCCCCTTCCGGTTTAGAAAGAGGAACACCAGATTGACCACATTCCCACGTAGAAAAAACTACTTGCGTCAATCAAGCCTCACCCTGGCTCATTTGTGGCTGTCAATTTGATCGTCGTTAGATTGAAGAAAACTACAGTAGATGCAGCGAACGGCTGATAGATACTTCTAGATCGTCTAGATCTTCTAGACCTTGGGCCAAAGAGGGTCGACCTGCAAACTTGCAAGGTTTATTTTACCTACAAATTACCGTGATTTATTTTAATCTTTTTTTAAAGTAAAACTAAAATGTTAAATGAGGTTTTAACCAGTCTTTTCTAGGTAGTAAAAATGCAATAGGCCCCTAGTTATTTTCAAAACTGGCAGACACTCTTTTATAGTTGTCTGAAATTTTAATTTCAGCAGTGGCACATGAGCAGCAGAAAGCTAATGTACCAATTTTATAATACTTGTTCTCTCAACTTGATGAATTAGGTCAAGGTCTCGATCTCACTCAAGGTCCAGGGGAAGAAGATATTCTCGCTCACGCAGCAGAAGCCGTGGCAGGAGGCAAGTATCTGTGTTGTATTGCTAGGGATCTTAGGTTTCAGTTTTTATTTTATTTTTCCCTGGAATTTATAAGTTTGATATAATGAACAAAAATGGGAGAGAATAGTGTAAAAAAGGCTTTCCTTAAGCTTCCCAAACATCAAATGTTTTCCTTGTGTAATGCCAAGTGTGTGCTTGTTAGCTGCTTAACATCTGTTCCCTGTACGTACCCGGATCAGACCAGACTGCTGGGTTATGCCTCCCTTCTGGCAGATGGAGACAGAGAAAAACTTACACACATCCTGTAAGTAGGATGCGCCACCTGCAGCCCCCTTAGTATTTCTGTCTCCAGCAGATGAAGGTGGCAGAACCTGCAGTCCTGGCTAACTGATTCTAAACAAAAAAAAAAAAAGCCGTGCCTCCCGAGGAACAGTAATTTCTCCTCAGTGGTAGGCCTGCCGTGTGCTTTGCCCTTCACTTCAGTGTACCAGGAGCAGCAGCTGGTGAGTGACTGGGGGGGATTTACCGGTGGGCCGGTCCCACCACCGGCCCAGAGACAACCATGGGTTGTGCTGAGGCAAAGTTAAAAATCTGAACAAGTTTGTGGTGTGTGTTTGGGTTTTTTTTTTTTTTTTGCAGCTGCACTGCTCTTATTCGGGCTAGAGGTTTATTTTCACAGCCTTTCCATCTTGTTCAGTGCGGCAATGCCACGTGCTTCGGCCTGCAAATCTGTGGGGAGCTGGCAGCACGGCTCTCTAGAGAGCCTCTGCTCCTGGTGTCTTCCTGGGGGCGAGGGACCATCAGCAGGGGCAGCTGGCGGCAGGGGAAGGCAGGCACATTGGTCCTGTGGTGCGGGCATACCGATGCTGCCTCGTGGTACTCAGCCTGGAATGCTGGAACTGCAGCCATTTTAGGAGCTTTAGATGCGGATTCAGACAGCTCAGCAGGGGGGAGGGGATCTCCCTCAGTTATTTCCACAGGACTTTTGCCCCGGGTCTCCCCATGATTTATTTCCTGCTTTCCGTGCTCCTTTGGGTACTCTCCCTTGGGAAAATTTAAAAGGGCCAGCATTCTTTTTCGGCTGATCTTATTTTACTATTACATAAGGCTTAATTAGCTAGCCTTATGTCCATGGGAGATCCTGAGCTCCCTCTGGGGCAGCTTGGGAATGGGCTCTTTCCTCCTGTGCAGGTTCCTAGGCCAGATCCTCCTGAGGTGTTCCGGGGGGTGGGGGTGCTGCTGGCAGATCCACTTCAGGCGGACATGGATGAGGATTCCAAGCATGTGGCACCGGTGGAAGGGGATGAGCCTCAGGTCCTTAGGATCTTTCGTAGAGATGAGTTGGAGCCAATGATTCCACATGTCCTAGCAGAGTTGGGCATACCGGCTGGTCAGACGCCTCAGGATCAGGGCATGGTGGATCCGGTGCTGTCTGGTCTTTGTCCCCTGGCTAGGACTTTTCTTTTTCATCCTATGTTGCTCCAGCTAATGTTTCGGGAGTGTCTAGCTCTGTCTAGCCTTCGTGTAGACAGAGCTATGGAGAAATTGTACCCACTGCTGGATGACTCTTGACCTCCTTAAGGTTCCCAAGGTTGATGCGACCGTATCAGCAGTCACCAAGCGTACGACTATTCCTGTAGTTGGGGCGGCTGCCCTTAAGGACCCTCAGGATCGTAAACTGGAGGTGCTTCTCAAGCGTATCTTCGAAGTGTCTGCTCTGGGGGTTCGAGCAGCCGTTTGCAGTAGTTTAATGCAGAGTGAGAGTCTCCAGTGGGTACAACAACTGAGTGCCAGAGAGCTCTCCCTGGAGGAGTCTGAACAGGCTGATCATTTGGAGGCGGCGGTAGCATATGGGGCGTATGCCTTGTATGATCTCCTTTGTACGTCTTCGCATACTATGGCTTCTGAGGTGTCAGCCCGCAGGCTTTTATGGATCCGTAATTGGTCAGCTGATGTTTCCTCCAAGTCACAGCTGGGTGTGTTTCCGTTTCGGGGAAAGTTACTTTTTGGAGATTATTTGGAGCAGCTCATTAAGTCCTTGGGAGGACAATAGGGTGTACAAGCTCCTGGAGGATAGGCCAAAAGCTTCCAGAGGTTTCTGCCCTTCCCGGTTGCATTTTCGTCGGTCTAGGCCAGCTCAGTTTGGCCAACGACAGTCCGGCAGGTCGCAGACCTGGTCTCATTCCTTTCGTCGCCGTAGACCCACCCGAGACGGCGGTGCCACAGGGATGACAGGAGTCACGTCCTCCCAATGAAATAGCGCTGGCCCACTCCCCTGTTCCAATTGTTGGGGGGTGGCTGTCACTGTTTTACGAGGAGTGGGTCAAAATAACGTCTGACCATTGGGTTCTAAACATAGAACACGGCTACGCCTTAGACTTTGCTCGTCCCTTACACGATCTATTTCTGGTGTGACCCTGCGGGTCTTTGGCGAAAAGGCGCCAGGTGTCTCTCACGCTTCACTGGTTGTTGGACCTCGGGGCAGGCGTTCCGGTTCCTCTGAACAAACTTCGAACCGGCAAGTATTCGATTTATTTTCTGGTTCCGAAGAACGAAGGGTCCTTCCGTCCAATTTTAGATCTAAGAAGGTCAACAGAGCTCAGAGTACCCTGTTTTCGTATACAGACGCTAGGTTCCGTAATCGCCTCCGTCAGAGCAGGGGAATTTTTAGCGTCCCTTGATTTGACGGAAGCGTACCTACACATTGCAATTCCGAAGGACCATCAGCGGTATCTCTGGTTTATGGTCCTCGGCAAGCATTACCAGTTTCAGGCACTTCCCTTCGGGATGGCGACTGCTCTGTGCACATTTACCAAGGTAATGGTGGTCATGGCAGCGGCTCTCCATCGCCAGGGGATCGTGGTCCATCCCTACTTGGATGACTGGTTCATTCAAGCAAAGTCAAAGGAATCATGTGAGGCGGCAGTCACCAAGGTGGTGCAGACACTTCACGCTCGGGGTTGGATCATCAATGCGGACAAGTCAGTTGTCCCCCGCCCAGGTCCTGGATTTTTTGGGGGCGAGATTCTATACTCGATTGGGAAAGTCTTCTGATGCAGGATCAGACAAACTCATGTTGCAAGTTCGGCGTCTCTTGTCCCTGCCAGTTCCCAGGGCAATGTACTATTTACAGGTTCTTGGTTCTATGGCATCTACTCTGGAGTTGGTCCCGTGGGCTTTCCTCATATGAAGACATTGCAAAGGGCTTTGCTCTCACGTTGGGACCCCAAGTCTGAAGCTTTTCAATTTCCCTTACCCCTCCAGGAACCGGCCAGGTCCAACCTAGCTTGGTGGCTGACCCACGGACACTTGTCCTGGGGGATGGATCTGTAGGCCCGTCAGTGGACTACTGTGATGACTGATGCCAGACTTTCCGGCTGGGGAGCAGTTTGCCAATCTCCAGCAGCCCATTGGATGCAGCAGGAAGCGCAATGGTCCATCAATCGTGGACCAAGTGGCCCTGCAGAGGTTCTTGCCTCTGGTTCATCGTCAATCAGTGCGAGTGCTCTCGGACAAAGCAAAGACTGTAGCATATATCAACTGGCAGGGAGGAACAGAGAGCCGCCCCCTAGCAGCGGAGGCGGATGAGCTCATGGCCTGGGCAGAAACTCATCTGTTCAGGATAGCGGCTTCATACACTGCTGGGATAGACAACGTACAGGCGAATTTTGAGCCATCAGATTGGATCCCGGAGAATGGGAAGCTGTCCAGGGCATTCGAGTTGATATCTCATCGTTGGGGGATTCCCCATTTGGATCTACTAGTGACTCGAGGGAATGCCAAGGCACCACGCTTCTTCAGTCTCAGAAGAGAGCACGGAGTGGAAGGGGTGGATGCTCTTGTTCTCCCATGGTCTCATGACATTCTGCTCTACACATTCCCTCCTTTAGCCCCTCTGGTAGGCAAGGTCTTGAGAAGAATAGAAGCCCATCCAGGAGCAGTGGTGCTGGTGGCTCCGGAATGGCCACGAAGGCCATGGTTCGTGGACCTGCTCAACCTTGCAGTGGACGGGCTGATCAGTCTGTGTCATCTTCTGAATTTCCTGCAGCAGGGTCCAGTATTTTTCGACCAGGTGGATTGCTTTTGTCTAGCGGCTTGGCTTATGAGAGGCGGCAGTTGAGAAAGAAGGGATATCCGGATTAGGTGATTTCCACTTTTGTGTTTTTTATGGGCGTGCAAAACTTCCACCTCTTACATATGTCAGTCTGGAAGGTTTTGAATCTTGGTGTAGTAGGTTGAATGGTTCCCCTTAGCAGGCCTCGATAGTCCACATTCTAGCCTTCTTACAAGAGGGTTTGGCAAAAGGGCTAGCTTTCAGTTTCCCATCAATAGCAGGCTGAATTAGCCATGCTGTTGATGGGACTGTATCGAGGTCCAGGAGGCAGAGCTTTGCTCTGCGGCTGCACGTGTGTTCCCGCACAGGAAGACAGATTCTTCTCAGTCTGTTTTCTACGCGTGGGATCGCACACGGAGCACCTTGTCTCCTCAGAAAAAAAAAAATAGATATAGAGAGAGAAGTAGTATCAAAGGGAACATGCCACGACCATCAAGGTTCAAACCCTGTTCTTGTGGTAAAATGTCCATGACGGACAGACATTCACAATGCTGTATCTGGGCCCAGACAGGCCCATCCATTGAAGGTAGGCCTAAGCGTAGCAAAAAACGCCACAGACCTCACCAACTCATCTCCAGGTAGGAGTACAGGCCTTCATCAAAATCGCTCTGAGTGCTAAAACCTCAGCTTCCGCAGTCACAACCAGCGTCATCTCACACATCTCTAACGCAGACTCACTTCACGTCAATAGCGATAGTGTCAAAGCATTCTCATTCAGCCTCAACGAATTTGGCGCCAATGCAACCAGCTCCGAAGCGCACACTTCAGGCGCAGAAGCAGATTTGTTCGCCAACGCATACAATGCTGGAGCAACCGGTGCCGAAGCAGACGCCTTCGCGAACGTCTTCACACAAGACAAAAGCACACTGAGTCGGGCTAGACGCATCCAATGCAAGAGTCTGCACAAAAGCACCAAAAATCGGTGCACAGATCTCAAGTACCATCGCAGAGACCTCCCCCCACAAGGGGAGCAAGTAGTGCAATCACCACGACAATCACCTGCATCTTCATCTTCACCATCAATTCACTCCCATAGAAATAAGTGAACCATATGAGAGAGTCCAAACACCACATCAACGATGATAGCCCTTCTCCTATATTTATTTATTTATTTATTTTGATTTTTTCTATACCGGCATTCGTGATAACATCACATCAAGCCGGTTTACAGTAAACAATGGGGTAATAACCGGAACATAGAACAAAATATGTAATATACATATTATAAATACATATTATAAATACAGTTACAATAAACACTTTTGTTTATTGTAACTTATTATTTGTTTATTATTATTGTAACTTATTATTTGTTTATTGTAATTATTAAAGTCTCAAGGACTTTCTATTCCCCTGCCGGATAGAAGTACTAAACGGAGAAGATATTCTCGAACAACTTCACAAGCAAGATGGAGCCATGAGGTGTCCCTATCCTCTGCATCATCCTCATCCGTTCAGGTATACTCTGATCTTTCCTTAGTATCCCAAAGGCGCAACCTATCGGTTCATCTACCAGAACCATTGCAAGGGAAAGGGGATTTGCTGGATACCCTCCCTCCACACCACCCTAACATTCCAGTGATGCCGGATGTTTCACCACAGGCGATCACTCAAATATCTATGGCGATCTCTGGACTCTTTGCTTCTCTACAAGCACCACAGGTTCCACCACCAAACTTGCAGTTACCAGTAGAACCCCTGAGTTCTCCAATATCACCACAATGTCCATCCACATCTCCACCTAGAGATCCTCCATCTCCAGAGCTGCATCCGCAGGACCCCACAGAACCACTTCCACATGACCGTACCCCTCCTACCTCTCCCGATGACTCTACAGGATATCCCAAGGAGGAACCGCAAGGCCATACTCTTACCCGAAATTCCTCAACAAAGTGGGGACTACACAAAGTTTTGCCACCCAAAAGGTTCCTGACCCAAGAACAGAGACTTTAGGGATCTTTGATCTTCCCTCCAAACTCACTTCATTGCCATCCTATCAGGTCCTTGATTCACTGTTGCAAAAATCTTGGGAGGCTCCTTTCATGATTTCTCCCGTATCGAGGAAAATCAATCTAAAATTCAAAATGACAGTCTAAATTCTACTCACTATCGCAATTACCACACGCCTCTAACGTAGTAGAGTCTGCGTAGCAAAGAGCAAAAACACACTCCAGTGCTCCCCTGGGCAGAGATCAAAATATTTGGACAACTTTGCTAGAAAATGTTTCCAGTCCGTGATGCTGACAGCTCGCATAAACCAGCATCAATTCTACATAGTACAATATTTATACGAATGTGAACTAAACTCCTATTTCCATCTACGGAAACACCAGCTCCACCTCAACCTTTACAGGATATGGAGGAGGCTATACAAAACCTCCTCAGAACAATCAGTCTGTCAGTGCAGTCCATAACCAACCACATTCTCTTGCAGCTATCTACTCCAATATAGATGACCAACATTTCAGAGACTCCATTCAAACCTTATCAGTCTTATGGGACATCTACATATCCACCAGTTCAACACCCTCACGGTCAACAAACCCAACCAGGAAGAGGTCGTCCTAGGAACCAGCATCCTCAAACGCAATCGCAACAATACACCAAAACCTGTGTCGTCTTAAAGGCGATTGGGCCACCACCGCTCCCCACTTTCATTGGAGGCAGATTAACCAGCTTTCTACCAGCTTGGTTGGAGATCATTATGGATCTATGGGTGTTGAAAATCAAGGAGGTTATATCAACTGAATTTCTATACCAGGCCATCTCTCCCTCAACTGTACCATCTTGGAGGAAATCAAAGCAACCAAACACAACTGGAAAAAGAATTTGCACCTTTGGCAATAACATCCATATCTTCATCCCAGTGCAATCTGGGTTTCTACTCCTCATTCCCAAGAAATCGGGGGGATTACGACCCATCCTGGATCTCAAACTTTTAAACACTTGGTAAAAGAAAAGTTCAAGATGGTATCTCTCAAATCGCTCCTACCACTTCTACGCGCAACAACTGGCTGTGTTCCCTAGACTTGAAGGATGCTTACACTCATATCCTGATGCATCAGGAATCCTGGCAATACCTCTGTTTCCAATGCAATGGAAAACACTACCAATAGACAGTCCTTCCCTTCGGACTCTCCTCAGCCCCCAGGGTCTTCTCAAAATGCATGGCAGTGGTGGTGGTGGTGGCCCATTAAAAAAAAAAAAAAAAAAAATCAAATTCTTTCCTTTTCTAGACTGGCTCAGTCTCCTCAGACCAACAGACGCTTTGACTTCATCTCCAATAACCATTCGAATGCCTACAACAACTAGGCCTCATAGTAAATTACAAAAAATCCAAACTCGATACCTCTCAAACTCTTCAATTTATAGGAGCGCAACTAGTTACAACAAAGACCAGAGCTTTCCTTCCACAGGGGGGAGAGATTCTTTTTCGAACACTTCTATTCAAACTTCATTCTATACCACAACAGTCAGCTCGTTTAGTGCTCACGATTCTGGGACACATGGCGGCCATTCATACGGTTCCCAATACCCGCCTCCATATGTGCAAACTTCAGTGGGGGCTGAAATCCCAACCTCTATCCCATATCCTATACTTAACACAGGAAATGAAGGATTTGGAATGGTGACTTCAAGAGTACCTTCACCAAGGGAGCATTGTTTACCAACCCTCCTCACAATGCAGTTTCGCACAAGGGTTGGGGAGCTCATCGAGACCACCTAGACACACAAGGTCAATGGTCCAAGATAGAGCAGACTTACCAGATCAATCCACTCTAAGAGCAATACAGAATGCCCTCAAAACATTTGCCCCACATCTGAGAGGGAAAAGAGTAATGGTGTATAGACAGTCAAGTAGCAATGTACTATATAAATAAACAAGGAGGGTCAGGTTCATGGAGCCTTTGCAAGGAATCGATTCTTATACTGGAGTGAGCTCACAGCAATTTGATACACTTGTAGGCAACATACCTCCTGGATATAGCAAACACTCAAGCAGACAGGCTCAGCAGGATTTTCCACTCACACGAGTGGGAATTTAAATCAACAACTAGCGGAAGACATTTTCCAACGATGGGGTGTACCAGCAGTGGATCTTTTCACGACTGACCAAAACAGAAAAGTTCCTCAATTCTGCCCAGTCATCTGAGGCTATCGCAGGATGCCTTCCTCATACCATGGACAGAGGGCCTCCTGTATGCTTTTCCTCCAATTCAACTCATATCTCACACAATTCAGAAGTGCATACAGGATTCAGCAAACCTCATACTCATCGTGCTAGCATGGCCACAGCAACCCTGGTACACGCATCTGCTCACTATGTCGATCAGGGAGCTGATCCACCTAGGAGACTGCAACAATCTCCTCAAGACTGCTTCCTACTACATCCGATGCACATCTCACTGCTTGGAGATTGAAAGGGTGTCTCTGACGGAACAAGGAATTTCATCTCACGTACAAGATGTCATATTGGTGGCCAGAAAGCCATCAACGTGAAGAAACTACCAAGCAAAATGGAAGCGTTACTCCACCTGGTGTGACTCACACCATCTAAGCCCTACAGATTGTTCTTCAGAATTTCTACTGGACTACCTCCATACTTTATACAACTCAGGTCTCACTACCGCGTCAGTACGAGTTCACCTAAGTGCCATAGCGGCCTTCCACAAACCACATCATGATAGGTCAATATCCTCTTATCCACTGTTAACTAAATTCGTCAAGGGCCTTTTCACATAGATAAGCAGCTGAATTAGCCATGCTGTCTGGGTACGTCTTCCTTGCCACTAGGTGGCGGAGCTCTCTGAGTATAGCAAAGTCTTTCAGCCGGGTGCTCCCTTTTTATATCCTCTCTGATTCACCTCAGGCTTATCAGTCGGTTTTTTTTTTCTGCGCTGCAGTTGGCACGCAGAGCTCTGCTCTCCTGTGAAACTTTCTGAAGTAAAAAAAACCCCCAAAGAAACAAGTGAGAAAAACAGCAGCACTTTTTCAATTCAGTACCTGTGAGAAGAATGCCACATCCTGGTTTCAAGTTTTGCTCTTGTGGCAAAATTGTCTGCCACCAATGGCCACACATCCTGTTACTTGTGTCTAGGTCCTTCCCACGACCAAGTAAACTGTGAGGACTGCGGACGTATGTCCCCACGAGTCCAGCATCAGCGGGCAGCCAGGACTTCGGGCTCCTATGCCCCATCTGAGGCCTCTGTAAGGTCTTCACTTGGCCCAAAGAGAAGGAGGAGGTCTCCCTCATCAGAGAGTCTCCTCAGTAGACCCTGCGGGGTTAGAACCCACAGTTGTTTGCCCACGAAGAAATGGGGCACGGTGCTGGAGATGTCAGTGGGATCACTGCACGCGGCGCATAGACTACCAATGGTCAGGCATGCCGACACGACTCAGAAAATAAAGTATAAGGAGAGGTTCGCATCAGTGCAAGAGTGCCTCTGCATCAAAAATGTTGACACATCGCACATTGTGGCATCGGTACCGCCTTTGAAAGGTACATTGGCGCATTGCTGATGCAATTCACACAAATACCATAAGAGACCAAGGGAAATGTCTCTGTAAATTGTGGACCCTGAACCAGAATTTTCACCTCATATTTCACCTACATCTCCT
The DNA here is from genome assembly GCF_901001135.1 of Rhinatrema bivittatum. Taxonomy (NCBI): domain Eukaryota; kingdom Metazoa; phylum Chordata; class Amphibia; order Gymnophiona; family Rhinatrematidae; genus Rhinatrema; species Rhinatrema bivittatum. Next base: position 244,398,546 of record NC_042617.1, read on the forward strand.
TCACATAGAACCTTCTAATCTGAGTCCATAGTCTCTATATTGGTACATCGAGCCCTGGTCATCCTCAACTGGATCCAGGTCATGGTTCAGAGGATGTAATGCCAAGTACAGAGCCAATACCATCTCCGTCAACTTCAGGTCTAGCTAGTCAAGCTATGACCCAAATTACCAATATTCTATTTCAGTTCTTACAATCAGTTGAGAAATCTAATATTCCACCTCAACCGGCTAGCTTACCAACTATTCCAGTGGTCCGTACCGGATCCAGTACATAAAGCCCACCCAGTACTGCATTCATCTCCAATTCAATATGATACTGATAACCTCCACAGATGATTCTATGGGTTACCCATCCGACCCTTCAGAAATACCTCCAGAACCATCTTCACCCCCATAAGATTTCTTACTCTCAATTCATCGAAGGTTGGCCAATTCTTAAAAGTTGAAACCAGGAAACTACCTGACCCATGTTAGGAAATGATGGGCATATTAAGACTTTTGATGCCCCCACAGAGCAATAGCCCTACCTCAGCATTCCATTCTCACACAGCTGATAGAAAAATCCTGGGAGACTCCACTGTCCACAATGCCAACATCCAGGAAAATAGATTTGAAATATAAAATGAAGGATTCTCCTTTTCATGCTTCCACCCAACTTCCCCATAACTTGATTGTCATTGAGTCAGCGATGCAGAAGGCATATGAACCTCGTATTCATGCAAATACACCACCGCATAAGGACCATAAGTTGGATGAATTTGCAAGGAAATCCTTTAATTCATCAATGTTAAACACACGCATTCAGAATCACCAATTTTATATTACACAGTACCTGTTTGACAATTTACAGGCACTTAAGTCGGATCTACAGCAGAAATTTCCAGATACACCTTTACCACCTCAATACCACGGCATGGAGGAAGGATTAAGGCACTTGCTCAGGTCAATTTACAAAGGATTTGATATCTCATCTAGGTGTTCAGCAAATGCTCTGGCTGCACAAATTCTCGCATGGCTTCTTTCCAGCACCATACAAGACAATGTCCATGACAAATTAGCAAATTTGCCGTGTCGTCCAAATAACCTTTTCAGAGAAAGATTCACTGAAACTGTATCAAAGATTAAGGAACAGAAGACAGCTGTCCTCTCCTTGACTTCACCACATCAGCCATCCACTTTGTGACGACAATATCAGACCTCGGGTTCATACAGAAGACTCCCCATTTAGGCCATTTTAAACAATTTTCATACAAGCCTCAGCCTTTCCAATCTGCAAGACAACCATACCAGCCTCAAGTACCTCGCCAAAGGACAAGAACCCCTCGACAGCCTAGACAGCAGGCGGACCCTCAACCCGCCAAACATCAGACCAGTTTTTAAGAATTCAGTCACCAGTCTCATCACCCCCCAGTAGGGGCAGATTGTCAAATTTTCTTCCTGCCTGGAATCATATCACATCAGATCAATGGATGTTATCGATCATAGCCCACGGTTACAATCTTCATTTCTCATCCCTCCCAACCCTTCCACATTGGGTTCCACAAAAACAACTAACAATCACAAAGAACCTCTGCTGAAAGAAATTCAGAATCTTCTACAAAACTGCATTCAGAGGTTATCTTCCCAGCAATTCCATCTGGGATTCTACTCCCAATATTTCCTAATTCCCAAGAAAGCAGGAGGACTGTCCAATAATGGATCTCCGTTCCCTGAACAAACATCTTTACTGGGAGAAATTCAAAATGACTTCTCTCAAATCCATCCTTCCCTTTCTTCAACCAAAGGATTGGATATGCTCCCTGGACTTAAAGGATGCCTATGCGCACATTCGAATGCACCCCAGTTCTTGGTGCTACCTATGTTTTCAAGTGGACAATCAACATTACCAATATAAGGTTCTCCCGTTCGGCCTCTCCTCTGCCCCCAGAGTATTCACCAAGTGTTTAGCAGTGGCAGTTGCGCACTTTAGTCGTCAAGGGGTGCAAATATTTCCTTATCTGGGCAATTGGATCCTAGTAGCTTCCAATCAGACCATGTAACGGACCAATCTCCTACAAACTATATTTCTTGTCTCGACAATCTAGGCCTTCTCATAAATTATGAAAAATCACATCTGCAGCCACTCAAACTTTACAATTCATAGGAGCTGTCATGGATACGATACAGGACAAAGCTTTCCTTCCCCATCTGAGAGCAATGGCTCTCTACTCTGGCTACAGATCTTCAGACTTTGATAACATCTGATCGACATTCTTAACTCTCCTTGGCCACATTGCAGCTGCCATATATGTAATTCCTCATACATGACGCCACATGCGTCGCTTACAGTGGGGCCTGAAAAACCAATGGAATAAATTTCTTCCACCCATTATGATTAACAGTGTGAAAACAGATCTTCAGTGGTAGATTTCTCCAACACTGCAGGCAGGGGTGCCATTGAGACTGTTAAGACATTATCTAATACCACAGATGCCTTCCCTAAGGGTTGAGGAGCTCATCTAGACCAATTGACAACTCAGGGTTTATGGTTGACATTCGAAGACTCAACACATCAACCTATTAGAACTAAAAGCAGTCAAACGCCCTTCGAGCTTTCGAAGAATCACTTCGAGGGAAGATAAGTCATGATTCACATGGACAACCAAGTCACGATGTTTTACATAAACAAGGAGAGTCTGGTTCTTGGAACCTTTGCAAGGAAGCAGTACAATTACTAGAATGGGCTCATCAACGATCAATATCTCTTCAAGCAACTTATCTGCCTGGGATTCAGAACTCCAGGGCAGACAAACTCAGCAGGAATTTTCACCCTCACGAATGGCGGTTGGACAAAAGTAGCTCAACACCTATTCAGGAATTGGGATCACTCATCAATTGACCTTTTTGCAACAGAAAATGCACAGCTGGAAAATTTTGTTCAATATACCCCAGCTCAAAGAATTGCGTCGGATGCCTTTTCTAGTGAGGTGCGTTTCCACCAATACCTCTCATCTCCCGCACAATACAGAGATGCATCGAAGACTAAGCCGATTTGATCTTAATAGCACCAGCTTGGCCAAGTCAACCATGGTACAGCTACCTAGTTCGTCTGATATGCAATTCCATTCCCCTGGGAACAGCCCTCAGCTACTAACCCAGGACAACGGGTCTCCTACATCCTCTTCATTCCTCTCTACATCTACAGCCTTGAGGTTGAATGGATCGCATACCAGCACCTAGATATTTCTCCTACTCTTCAGGACATATTGGTATCCTCAAGGAAACCTTCAACTCGACTCAATTACAAAAGAAAGTGGTTCTGCTATGCTTCTTGGTGTTCCACAATGGAGACAGACCCATTCACTTGCCCACCTGAACAACTTCTTTCCTATCTGCATTTACTCTATAATGAGGACCTGGCGACTTCCTCACTCAGTTCATTTAAGTGCTATTGCAGCTTACCATAGTTATATTAATGGAGAACCCATTTCGTGTCACACTCTAGAATCCAGATTCATGAAAGAAGTACTACATCTACACCCTCTATTGCAGAAACCACCAGTACCATGACATATTAACATAGTCATCGAACTAATGCTTCTCCTCCCCCCCCCTTGAGCCATTAGACACTTGTCACATTCGATACCTCTCATGGAAAGTTCTCTTCCTAGTTGCTTTATCTTCAGCAAGAAGAATAAGTAAACTGCAAGCACTAGTCCACTATCCACCTTATTTGCAATTTTACCATGACAAAGTGACTCTTTGCACTCACCCAAAATTCCTTCCAAAAGTTATTTCCAGTTTTCACATTACCCAGACCATAACCTTAACCTATTTTTCATCCAAAGCCTTATAAGAACAACAATGATCAAAAACTCCACACTTTAGACTGTAAAATGTGCCCTAGCCCAGTGGTCCCCAACCTTTTTTGCACCAGGGACCGGCTTCAAGCAAGAACATTTTTCCATGGCCTGGCAGCGTGGGGCTTTGGTCATATGGGGGTGGGGTTATGGAGGGGGTTGGATTTTAGTGCACACTTATCATTTAATTATGACATTTATAATGTGAATGTGACTCAACTCACCATAGGTTCTCACATACATGGCACACTGACCCATGATCGTCACGGGGCTAGATGTAAAAGTACAGTTTGTATCCACGGGAACCCCCCTGACCCACAATAATGGATGTAAAGCAGAATTATGACATTCCCCATTCAACTCACCCTACAAAAAAGATGTTCTGGTGACATCTCAGTAACAGCAACTCAAACTCCTTCTTACAGGCTCAATAGCCCTACTTATGAAAAGACAGCAGTTTACCACCAATGCATGTCCTCTTGAGAACACAAAAATAAGACTGATACAAACGCTTTCATGCTAGCAAAATATCTCATCTCTGTAACAGACACAGAACTGACCTAACATACTCCCAGGATCTGTAGTAATGCATATAAACTAATCCGCACACAGTTACACCTGTATTATGAAATACATTTAAACAGGAGCAACCCTATCTATGAAAAGGCAACACTACAAATATTAAATCAGGTCCTAAAAACCAATATACCTCTTATTAGGAAAACAGAACTAGCAAGCAGCTATAGATCCCCACACAGAAATAATTGTAAAACTATACTAATAAGCAAATAAATGTTTCAAAACAGCTATGAACAGAATAATATCCAACAATTAAAAACTCATAAAAACTATTAAACATTCTCCACACACCAATAAAATATTTCAAAAAAGCAGACATCACACAATTAAAATGGCAGTCAAAAAAATAAACTTAAAAAGCCACCTTTACTTACCCCTCCAGCAGCTCTCCTACTCCCCTTCCCTGCAGGCCGTGGCACACACCAGAAGCAGCAGTAGAAGCTAAGCTCTATACTTATGGTCCTCTTCCTTAGTGCCCATGTCTCTCACACACACACCATACCAGTCATGCCCCCATGACCAGTTTCTGTCTCACACACCAATCATCTCCCAAACAGTCTTTGGCGCACACACCAGTCACCTTCCTGAACAGTTTCTCTCATGCCATACACACACAGAGGCTTCCCACTCCCGTGTTCTACTTACATATATGGACTTCTCACTCTCATAATCACTTTCTCTGTCTCTCTCTCTCTCTCTCACACACACACACACACACACACACACACACACACACACACACACACACACACGCGCTCACTCCTATGCTTGTTCTCTCCACATGCATAGGCTTCTCATTCCCATAATCAATTTCTTTCTCTCACACACACTCACCAGTCTCTCACTCCCATGTTCTCTTTCAGATATACAGGCTTCTCCCTCCCATGATGTCTCATACACACCCAGGTTTCTCACTCCCATGCTCACTCTTCACATGCACAGGCTTCTCATTCCCATAATCACCTTATTTCTCTCACACACACACACGTCACCTGATCTCGCTCATGCATAGACACAGGCTTCCCACTCCCATGTTCTCTTTCAGATATACAGGCTTCTCCCTCCCATGCTGTGTCTCTCACACACCCAGGTTTCTCACTCTCTTCACATGCACAGGCTTCTCATTCCCATAATCACTTTCTCTGTTACACACACACCAGTCTCTCTCTCATTTCCATGCTCGCTCTCCACATGCACAGGCTTCTCATTCCCTGTATCACATTCTCTCACATTCACACACACCAGTCTTTTTCTTTCTCACACACCGTTACCTTACCAAGCAGTCTCTCTCTCTCATGCATGCACATTCACCCAGGTTTCTCACTCCCATGCTTTTTCACCCCCACAACACCAGGCTTCTTATGCCCATGCTTTCCCACATACCCAGACTTCTCACTTCCATGCTTTTTCTCTCTCACACACACACACACCAGTCACCTCCCTGACTAATGTCTCACACTCTCACATACACATCAGTCATCTCATTGAGTAGTCACTTTCATTGTCTCTCACATACACACACACATCAGCTCTCTGCCCAGTCAATCATACACAGGCTGGCTGGCTGCTTCTCTTTCTCTCACTCACTTCCGCTCCCCACCCCCACCCCGGAGCACAAATGGGAGCTGCAGCAGCCCCCGCAGGCCAAGAAAGAAGAATCCCATTGACCGTGGGATGCTCATGCTGCTGGGGGGTGGGCACGGGAAGAAGAAAAGGCCAGCCGCGGGTGCCAAGCTTCTAGCACCGCTGCCGTTCCCAATGGGCTTGAACTTGCTGACAGCCCGACGGCAGCGGGAGAGACCGGGAGCGCGCGACACACCTGCCGGTGCTTGGCGCTGCGGACCGGCAAAAAACTCCCACGTCCTGGTCCGCGGACTGGTGGTTGGAGACCCCTGCCCTAGCCTACTACAAGCAGTGCACTACTTCGCCTAATAAGCCTTTGCAACTTTTTCTATCTTTCAACCCAAACACTCAAGGCCTTCCAGTAACTAAATGAACTCTTTCCACAGTCACGCCATTCAAAAGAGAACTGAATACAGTCATCCATGGCGCGACCAGGGGAAAAAGCAAGTTTGCTTACCGCAAACAGTGTTTCCATAGATAGGATGAATTAGCCATGATGACCCTCCTGCCTCCCTGGACAGTCAATACTTCACATATACCTCTAGCTTAATTACTGACTGAGGAGAATCTGTCTTCCTGCGTGGGAACACACATGCAGCCGCAGAGCAAAGCTCTGCATACAGCTTTGGTAAAGCTCCGCCTCCTGAGACTTGATAGACAGTCCCATCAACGGCATGGCTAATTCATCCTATCTATGGAAACACTGTTTACAGTAAGTAAACTTTTTTCTGTCCGGGTTCAAGTGGCGGCGTTAGGATGTTTATGTGGAAAGGTGGACTGTGCGTCCATAGCGGCTCATCCGGATGTGGTTCATTTCCTTCAGGGTGCTAAGCATTTGCATCCACCACGTCGAGCTGTTTGTCCATCCGGGAGTTTGAATTTGATCCTTATGACGTTGTATGAACCTCTCAGGTCCGTTGCTCTGAAGGACCTTAAGTTCAAAATGGTGTGTTTGGTAGCTATCTGCTCAGAATTTCGGAAATTCAGGCCCTATCTTGTCGCGAACCTTTTAAGTTTTCTGATTTTTGGCATTTCTCTTAACTGTGCCGTCCTTTCTGCCTAAGGGTGTATTGGCTTTTCACGTGAACCAGTCCATTGAGTTGCCTGTGTGCCCAGATTTGGATCAGAATTCTCCACATGCTCGTGAATTGAAGCGTTTGGATGTCAGGCGGGCGCTGATGCGTTACTTAGAGGTCACTAATGATTTTTTGCCTGTCTGATCAGCTTTTTGTCTTGTGGAGTGGTCCCAGGAAAGGGCATAAAGCTTCCAAGGCTACTATTGCCCAGTGGTTGAAGGATGCTATTGCTTCAGCATACATATGTCACGGGCGAGCAGTTCCAGAGGGTCTTAAGGCTCATTCGCTCCGTTCTCAGGTGGCCTCCTGGGCAGAAAGTCAGTTGATTTTCCCCTCAGGAGATCTGTAGGGCGGCAACCTGGAAATCTTTGCATGCATTTGCTAGGCATTACTGTTTAGATGTTTGGGCTTCCGACTCAGTTTTGCCAGCAGTGTGCTTCGAGTGGGGCTTTCTAGCTCCCACCCCATGTAAGGCGGCTTGGGTGCATCCCAGCAGTCTGGGCTGATCTGGGTACGTACAGGGAAAGAAAAATTGGTTCTTACCTGCTAATTTTCGTTCGTGTAGTACCATGGGTCAGCCCAGATGCCCACCCAGTTTTTTTGATTCCGCTCGACAAATTATCGTTTATTTCACACTTTGTACATAATTGAGTCTCCTAAATTTGGTTTAACCATTTATATTTTTGGATTCCTGCTACCAGTATTGTTTATACTGAGGGGGCTGCAGGTGGTGCATCCTACTTACAGGGGTGTCCTTAAAGTTTTTCTGTCTCCATCTGCTGGAAGGGAGGCATAACTCAACAATCTGGGCTGATCTGTGGTACTACAGGAACGAAAATTAGCAGGTAAGAACCAATTTTCCTTACTGAGTAGTACCTAAAGTATAAATGAATTTGATCAGATTTAATGATGCAATAAAGCAGGGATGTGTTGGGAGCTAGTTTCTTTCAAAAAGTTGCATTTCCAGTAGGGTTTCAGGAGCATTGCAGATTTCATGTTAGAAAAAATGTTATGTTAACCTAATCAAGGCGGGAATTACAATCAGCCACAAATCCAATTTTCTAGCTGGCATTTGGAACTTGGGGCTATGAGAAGTATATATGAACTACTTGATTCCTTTCTGAAAGGAGGATGTAGCTAGAATTAAAGTAGGCCACGATGGTGAACATGGCTTTTCTTTTAGGAAAGACACAAATATGATGTACACCACTGATAATCCAGTCTTGTGCTGAACTTATAGGGAGCCCTGCACTCCTGGGGTGGCTTTCAGATAGGCTTACTAGGTGGGTGAGAACAGCCAAGAATATAGTGCTGGAATTAGGGGAGAACTCCCCAGACAGTATGTTTTTTTAAACAGGTGTTACAGCATGCAGGCAATATTTTAACCTAGCTAAAGTGTTTAGAGTTGGTGTTCTGTGTATTTTGGTGACCTAGGCATGACCTAATCATTAATGCTAAGAGCTGGGGATCCAGGGAAACTAGGTATCGAATCTGTTGCCAGTCCTTGTGACATTGAATAAGTCACTTTATCACCCATTAACTTGGGTACCTGTTTAGATTATATGCTTTTTGGTGCAGGGACTTCTTGTACTGTGGAACTAGTTTTAAGAGGCCCTCAATTTGGTACCTTTGAGATTCTTGGATCTGAGGCCAGGTAGATGAGTGTCAAAGTGGAAAAAGTTTTTAAGGCTAAAAATTCTGTTTCTATATGCTACTGTCTTATATTATAATGTTGCAATCATGCTGTCTGGAATCTAGAGCAATTTGATTTGCACCGGGAGCCTAGCTAGAAGGAAATTGCAAAGCTTCCTGTTTTAGGAATGAAAAATGTTTCCCTGTATGTACCTGGATCAGTCCAAACCATGAGTTATGCTTCCCTTCCAGCAGATGGAGACAGAGTAGCTATAAGTTCTGAATCAAGCAAGTTAAAAAATAAATAAAATAAACTTTTCCACTGAAGTTTTCTTTATCCTCCCAGGGGGTGGTTAAGTCCTGTGGGTGGTAACCCCACAGGGCTCCAGGCAGATAAGCAGGATAAGTGATCACTGGTGGTCCAGTGGTCCCAGGTGGTCCCAGGTGGTCACTGGTGGTCCAGTGGTCCAGTGGTCCCAGGTTGCTTTTGGATTTTCAAAAAAAATAAAAAATTTGAGATGCTGCGGCCATCTTTGCGTATAGCATGTGGTGAGGCCACCTCGTGGCTTTCTAGAGCAGGGATTTGCTCCTGATGCTTACCTGGTGGGGAAGGCAGCTCCTTCTCAGGGTCTACAGCATTGCCCAAGCCTAGAGGGGCTTCCAAATGCCGTGCTGATCCCTTTTCCCCTCAGTGCAGGGACAGCAGCCATCTTAGGCACATGTGCAGCAGCTCAGGCTGATGCTAAGGGGGAGGGGCTGTTACCTCCAGCCATGTCACCGGTCCCTGCCAGTCCTGATTTGTTTGATCAGGACCAGAATTTATTCCAAGGGGGACAGGATGTTGATCCTGATGCTTTTTCTTTAGATTTTGTCGTCCTTATGCACAAAGCATTTTTGGCTTCCAGGTCCCCGCAAGCTGCTGCTTTGCCTGTGAGACCTGTGCAGGGACCAGCTCCGAAGGTAGCCAAGCGCACGGACGGACCCACATCTTTACGGGTAGCCAAGTTAAAAGGCACTGTGGCTTCAGATGGCTCTGCTGCCCCGGTGGTGCCTGGGACATGCGGCAGCTGTAGGGGCCTCTCCACCCCCGCAGGGGGGGGATTGGATGAGGATCAGGGGAAACAGAATCCCCTGGATGGCAATGACCCTAAAGTGGTCCGCCTGTTTCAGACAGACGAATTAGAGCCCCTCATTCCTGCAGTTTTCTGAGCTTGGGGTGGTGCCCCTGCTTGTTCCGCCGCAGGACTCTGTGGACCCAGTCCTAGCAGGATTTCAAACACAGACCCTAGTTTTTTTTCATGTCATGCTGCAGCAGCTGATGACCAGGGAGTGGGATGCTCCGGATGTAGGTCTACGGGTTGGACGAGCCATGGATAAGCTTTATCCCTTAGTGGATGATTTTTTGGATCAATTGCGGTCTCCTAAGGTGGACACTTCGGTTTCGGCGGTTGTCAAAAGAACCACGACCCCGGTAGCAGGCTCAACAGCTCTCAAGGACCTGCAGGGACCGCAAGCTGGAAGTGCTGCTCAAACGCATTTTTTGAGGTGTCTTCCCTGGGTATCCGGGCAGCTGTGTGCAGCAGTTATAAGCTGCGTGCGAGCCCGCGCTGTGTACAGCAATTGCTCACGTCTCGGGATGATCTCCCTCCGGCTGAGTCTGAACAGGTGCAGCATTTGGAAGTTCCAGTGGCATATGGGGCAGATGCACTATATGACCTGATCCACACTTCTTGTGCTCTGCCATCAGCGGTGTTGGCAAGAAGGCCTTTGTGGCTCCAGAACTGGTCAGCTGATGTTTCCTCCAAAGCCCAGCTTGGTGCTATGCTGTTTAAAGGGGTCTTTTGGTTCGGGGAGGATTTGGAGCAGTTGATAAAGTCCCTGGGAGAGAACAAGGTTCACAAATTGCCAGAGGACAGACCGAAACACTCCAGAGGTTTTCCTTCCTCTCGCTTTCGGGGACAGCGAAGATTTTGGCAGAACAAGCAGCCAGTCCACAGCAAGCAGTACCCAGGAACCAAGCCTTGTCTTCATCCTTTCGGGGGAGTAAAGCCTTCCGAGAGGGTGATGCAGCCTCCTCTCTCGCCTCCAAGAGTACACAATGAGGTGGAGCTGGCCCATACCTCAGGTAGGGGGTTGCCTGTCCCGATATTATGAGGCGTGGGCCATTATGTCCGATCAGTGGGTGCCAAATATAATCGAACGAGGCTACGCTTTGGAATTTGCTCGGCCTCTAAGACTTCTACATATCTCCTTGTGGCCCACAAGTCAAACAGCAGATTGTTTGTTTGTCAGACTTTCGAGCACCTACTGGCTCTGGTAGCGGTGAAGCTGGTCTCCCCAGGGCACTGGGGGAAAGGGAGTTCTCAATTTACTTTGTAGTTCCAAAGAAAGAGGGGTCTCTCCGGCTGATTTTAGACCAAGAAAGTAAACAAGTCTTTCAAGGTGCCACACTTTCATATGGAGTCTCTATGATCTGTCATTGCGGCGGTACGCAAGGGGGAATTCCTGGTCTCTCTGGATCTGATGGAGGCATACTTGCACATTCCCATACACGAAGATCATCAAAAGTTTCTTCGATTTATGATCCTGGGAATGCATTACCAACTCTGCGCGCTACCCTTCGGGCTTGCGACTGAGCCCCGGACATTCACTAAGGTGGTGGTGGTGGCGTTTCTCTGGAGGCAAGGCCTGCTTATTCACCCATACCTGAACAATTGGGTTATTGGGGCGAAGTCCAGGGATGGCTGTGTGGAAGCAATCTGCAAGGTGATCACTCTTCTGGAATCCCTCGGTTGGGTCATCAATCAGGCCAAGAGTAATCTAGTTCCCTCTGTTAGAATTTCTGGGAGCCAGATTCGACACAGCAGTCAGAAGTTTTTCTTCTGCCGGATTGGAGAAACAAATTGATGGACCAAGTTCAGCACTTGTTGGATCTTCCCTTGCCCAAGGCCTTGGGACTACCTTCAGGTGCTTGGTTTGATGGCATCCACTCAGGTGGTTCCTTGGGCTTTTGTTCATATGAGACTGTTACGAGCATTACTTTCCCGGTGGGATCCCAAGTCGGAGAACTCTGTTCCCTCTACCACTCACCAATCACGCCAAGTCCAGTCTTGGGTAGTGGCTGTGCCCCAAAACCTGTCTCGAGGAATGGATCTGGAGATTCAGAGATGGACAGTGGTGACTATGGACACCAGCCTCTCCAGCTGGGGAGCTGTCTGCCAATATCATTCTGTGCAGGGCAGTTGGTCTCCGGAGGAGTCTGGAAGGTCGATCATCGCCTAGAGACCAGAGCGGTTTGCTTGGCTTTGCAACAATTTCGCCCACTCTTCTGCCACCAGGCGGTTTGGATTCTCTCAGACAATGTGTTGAGTGGCCTATATCAACCTTCAGGGAGGCACCAGAAGTCTAGCAGTAGCCGGCGAAGTGGAGCTGCTCATGACTTGGGCGGAGCAGAATCTTGCAATGCTAGCAGCCTCACACATCGCTAGGAAGGACAACTTATAAGCAGACTTCCTCAGTCTGAGGCGCATAGATCCAGGAGAGTGGGAGCTCTCGGATGAGGCATTGGATCTAGTCTCTCACAGGTGGGGGACTGACCTGATGGCAACGAGGGACAATGCCAAGGTTCCTCACTTCTTCAGTCGCAGAAGAGATCATGGCGCAGAGTGGGTCAATGCACTAGTACTTCCCTGGCCAACCTCGGTTCTCCTGTACATGTTCCCTCCTTAGCCTCTGGTGGGCAAGGTGCTTCGCAGGATAGAGGGTCACCCAGGAAGGGTAATCTTAGTGGCTCCCGAGTGACCCCGATGTCTGTGGTTTGCAGATATCATCAATCTGGCCGTGGAAGGACTGCTGCGGCTCGGGCATCTTCTGCGTCTTCTCCATCAAGGGCCTATATATTTCGACCAGGCAGCTTGGCTTTTGAAAGGAGGAGATTGAGGAAGAATGAATATTCAGAGGAGGTTATCACTACCTTACTACATGCCAGAAAAAATCTACTTCCCTGTCTTACATCAGGGTATGGAGAGTTTTTGAGACGTGGTGCCGGGAGAGAGATTCTGCCCAAGCACGCTACAGTTGCTCAGATGCTAAATTGTGTTTACAAGATGGTTTGGCCATGGGTTTGTCCTTCAATTGCCTTTGGGTACAGGTGGCAGTCCTTGGTTGGTAGCTCGGTGGCGTCGCATCCAGATGTGCATTTCCTCGAGTATGTCATCTGAAGCCCCCAGTCCGTCCGGTTTGTCCTTCTTGGAGTCTTAATCTGGTTCTTCGCATATTGTGTGATTCACTGTTTGAACACCTTAAAACTGGAAAGTTGAAAGACCTCACCTTGAAACGGTATTTTCGGTGGCTATCTGTTCAGCTTGCAGAGTTTGAGTTACAGGCTCTCTCCTGTAGGGAACCTTCTCTGAGGATTTCGGACTCAGGAGTTTCTCTGCATACGGTACCATCCTTTTTACCCAAGGTGGTCTCAGCTTTCCATTTAAGTCAATCGGTTGCGCTTCCGGCCTTTCCCGATTTTGTCAAATGGTGTACAGCATGCACGAGAGCTTCGTCAGCTCTGTATTCGGCATGCCTTGCTGTGTTACTTGGAGGTCACTAATTTTCAGATCATTTGTCTTATGGAGCGGTCCCAAGAAGGAGCACAAGGTGTCTAAAACTATTGCTCTATGGCTAAGAGAAGTCATATCATCTGCATACATTTGTAAAGGGAGGCCGGTTCCTGAGGGCCTGAAGGCCCATTTGGTTCGTTCGCAAGCAGCTTCATGGGCCAAATGCTAGTTGGTATTGCCTCGATTTGCAGCACTGCTACTTGGAAGACGCTACATACTTTTGCCCACCACTACTACTTGGATGTTCAGGCACCCGGAGACTTTGGCAGTGGCATATTGTGCATGGGCCTTACAAGGTCCCACCCAGTTTAGGGAAGCTCTGGTACATCCCATGGTTTGGACTGATCCAGGAACATACAGGGAAAAGAAAATTTAGTTCTTACCTGATAATTTTCATTCCTGTAGTACCACAGATCAGTCCAAATGCCCACCCAAAGACTGGGAATGGGTAACTGTGATCTCTACAGTATGCGTGCACAAGTTTCATTTGTATTATTGCAGCATACTAAGAGAAAGCTACAGTTTTCATGTTTGCAGTTCTATTCTTGCTTGATTCATTGCTAGTCCTATTCTGCTTTGATATTCGATATACTGAAGGGATGCAGGAGGCACACCAGCTTAACTGAGGGTGCCTTTGAAGTTTGTCTCCACCTGCTGGAAGGGAGGCATAACCCATGGTTTGGACTGAAACGTGGTATTACAGGAACAAAAATTCAGGTAAGAACTAATTTTCTTCAAGTTGAGATGAAGAAAAACATCACATGATGCCTGCTACAAAATGGAGCATAAGGAATATGTGACCTTGACGCCTAAGATGACTGATAAGGGATACATGGCCTTAAGATCTAAGATGATTGGTAGTGGGGCATGCTATAGCATTATGATGTAAATTGGGAAATAGATGATTGGGTTGGGAATAGTAGACCAGACCCATGATTGTTTAGGAGCATAACTGAACATTTGAAGGAAATACGTAAAGACATTGCATCGTGTTTGGTTTTGATATGTAGTCACTGAAATGAGATTTATATAACTGATGCCAAATGTTTGGCAATTCGGAACAGCTCTAGGAATTTCATTGCTTCTCGTTTGATGTCTTTCACAAAATAATAAAGGGAAGTTGTGGTCTGAATTTTCTTTTAAATTAATTAATTTGGACATAGCCCATAACCATTAGCTGTTTCCTAGTGTGTAGCCAGATGGACTCAGGACAGTGGGTTATGTGCACTTCTGCTAGCAGATGGGAGACTGTCAGATTTCAAAGCTGACGTCACTCTAGATATACCCCTGCAGTAACCTCAGCTCTTCAGTATCTGTCTCCTAGCAGATGCAGACACTATCCCATACACTAGAATAGTGTTAACAAATACAGCAAAGTGAAAAAATTTACCTTAAGATAGTCTTGCTCTCCTGCGGTGAAACCTAAGGGTCCCTTCCCCAGTTGAGAATTCTTGAGGTGATTTCCGATATCCCTCAGCGGTGTACCTTGGTCCGGTAGCTGGTTACTGGCATGGACTTGGCCCCCAGAGTGGCAATGGGTGCACAACCAAGCACTGTGGTGAAGGTAAAGCCCTCTCCCCCTGCAGCTGGAGACTGTCCCAGCATTTGATTGATAAGCACCGAGACCAGGTAAGCAGAAAACTTTAAATTCTGGGGAGGTAAAAGGGAGCAGCCATCGGGTTGAGCAGCCTTGGTTGCGCTAGGCCCCGATCCTGTGCAGGGGTCCGTGTGGAGACCCTCGGGGGCGCCATCTTACTCGCAGGGGGGCGTCGGTGCCATCTTCCCTTCTCAACCGGTTCACGCAGGGCAGGCCAGACAGCCGATGCGCCTAACTTGTGCATGTCCTATACAGACACGTGCACAACTACGCACACAGCCGCGTTTACGGCTACACGCGCGCATTGAAGCTAGAGGCACCAGCACCCAAGAAGGCCAGAAGGCCCTCTTTGCACAGCCTGCCACATAAGGAGGCCTGCCTGTGCCAGCATTGCAAGGAAGCCCAGGGGGAACCAAAGCCTGGTCTCTCACTATCTGGGGATTGGTCTGGAACTACTACAGATAATAGTTTCCCATATCTATGCATCTCTGAGATGGCTTCTCCACAAGAGGGCACCTCAGGGGCTCCTATGCCAATTCCCCCTGGGATTAACATGGACACAGGGACCTTTTCCTGGTTAGAATGTTTCCAGGGGCTGCAAGTCTTCGTTCAGGCGCGCTCAACCCCTGTTGGAAGCACAAGATCCAATTCGGCACGGATGCCTCGAGACATGCCTTGCCTAACCAAGAATTTCCCTGACAGGGACCCAGGCACATCAGATAATGATGGCAAATCTTGCTGTCCCTTTGTAAAGCCTCCTGCTACTTCCCAGTGATGGAAGTCATCCAGGAACTGATTGACCTGGAGTGGGATGTCCCAGAGGCCAGCTTCAAAGGTAGTCGGGCCTTGGAAGCCCTATACCCTCTAGAACCAGCGACCATGGAACGCCCGTGTTTCCCGAAAGTGGACGCCTTGGTCTATGCAGTCTCAGAGAACAACCATTCCTGTTGAGGTAGGGGCTGCATTGAAGGAAACTAGAGATAGATGATTGGAATCCATCCTGAAGCAGGCCTTCAACAGCAATGCCACTGCAGATTGCTTCCTGTTGCGCTCTGGTGGGCACGTTCCTTATTGCTCCTATCGAGAGAGGCAAATAACTCGTAACGTATACTGGTGACACGATGGAACCTGCAGCAGCCTTCCTGACGGATGCAAGCTTAGACCTGGTGCGAACCTCAGCCAGAAGACAACTATGGCTGCAGAACTGGTCTGCTGACGAGACATCTAAAGCGAATCTCACAAGAATGCCCTTTAAAGAGTGAATTGGAGAAGTTAGCCAGCAAATGGGTCGAATCCCCAGTGCCTCAGCTACCGGAATATAGGAATAAAAGATCTCGGCATCCCTCGCCCAGAAGAACCAAGGGTAGAGGCTCGCAACGCTTTAGACCCTACAGGAAGGTCCCAGCCCTTTTGGAACCGACAGACCAAGAGAGGAGCAGGCCTGGGGGCAGGCTCCAATTGTGTTCCACAATGGGAATGGGCTGACCCCATCCACAGGAAGAGGAAATAAGGGGTCGACTTGCCCTACCAAAGATGGGTCGAGATCCAGTCTGACAAATGGGTACTAAACAAACATCATTCAAGAAGGCAATTCTCTGGGGACATAACCCACCTTCTGCACTGATCCTTGGTACTACAGGAACAAAAATTAGCAGGTAAGGAATAATCTTTTTCCACAGCATCCCTAGAGACAAACATATGTCACCCTGCCACTCCCACACCAAGAGACTGGCAATGGAAGCCACCCTGACGAGGCTACTCAGTCTGAAGGCAATAACTCCTGTTCCCACGCCCCAACAAAATATGGGGTGCTATTCCATCTATTTTATCCTTACCAAGAAGGAAGGATCATTCCGACCCATCTTGGATCTCAAGATCAACAGTCATCTGCAGATACTACACTTCCACATGGAGACTCTTCATTCCGTAATAATGGCAGGTCCAGTCAGAGTTCCTAACCTCTCTGAAGCTTGCCTTCACATTCCAGTCCATCAAGATCACCAGCGTTTCCTATGCTTTGCGATACTGGGTCACCATTACCAGTTCAGAGTGCTACTTTTCGGCCTAGCAACCGCCCCCCAGAATATTCTTCGAAATTATGGTGGTTGTGGCGGCAACACTGAGGAAGGAAGGGATCTTGGTACACCCTTACCTGGACGACTGGCTGATCAGGGCAGAGACTTCAGAAGAGAGCAGGCAGGTGACCAGCAAAGTCAAGAGCCTACTGCAGGAACTTGGTTGGGTCATGAACATGGGCAAGTGCAGTCTGCAGCCCTCTCAATCTTGAGTACCTGGGGGTCCATTTCGACACCAAACAGAACAGTCTTCTTCCCCTCCCCCAAGGAGAAGGAAACTGATGGGACTATTTTCAAGTCCTCTGGCTCATGGCATCAACCCTGGAGGCCGTCCTGTGGGCAAGGGCCCACATGCGACCACTCCAACACTCTTACTGTCACGATGGAACCCACTGTCCCAGGACTACTCAATTCACCTCCAACTACCAGCAGAGGTACGTTCTCAGCTTCAGTGGTGGCTACAGGAAGACCATCTAAGCAGAGGAGTAAGCCTATCCCCACTGAACTGGAACTTGCTCACTACAGATGCAAGCCTGCGAGGGTGGGGAGCCCACTGTCAGGATCTGACGGCCCAGGGACAGTGGAACAAAAGCTCGAGCAGTCAGACTAGCATCTCTGCGATTCAGCTACAGACTGAGGCAAAGCAATTCGAGTAATGTCGGACAACGCTACAACTGTAGCTTACATAAACTACCAGGGAGGAACCAGGAGCCAGCAGGTGTTGCTGGAGATAGACCTTCTCTTGGCATGGGCAGAGATAAACCTACAAGGTATCTCTGCCACCCACATCGTAGGAAAAGACGTCTCAGCAGACTTCCTCAGCAGAGAGAGAGCCTGGACCCGGGGGAATGGTTGCTCTCGACCACAGCCTTCCAACTGATAGTAAATCGCTGGGGCCTACCAGCCATGGATCTATTGGCCATCTATCTCAGTGCCCAAGTCCCCAGGTTCTTCAGCCACAGAGGAGAGCCACACTGTCGTCCAGACTTGGCCATAGGAAGATTTACTGTATGCCTTGCCCCCATCGCCACTACTGGGCAAGGTCATTTGCAAGAGCATCACAGGGGACTAGTTCTAGTGGCCCCAGATTGGCCAAGGCGACCATAGTACGCAGACATGCAAAGACTCCTTGCGGGGAACCCTCTGTGCCTACCTCCACACAGGGACCTGTTCCAGCAGGGCCCCATTCTTCATGAAGATCCGTCTCTATTCTCTTATGGTCTGGCCCTTGAGAGGACTCTCCTGAAGAGGTGCGGTTACTCGAAAGCTGTGATTGAAACACTGCTCCAAGCACGCAAGTTCTCCACATCGCTGACATACATATGGATCTGGAGAATATTCGAAGCCTGGTGTGAGGACCACGGGATACTCCCTCCAGCCAAAATTCCTATGATTCTGGATTTCCTATAGGAAGTATGAAGAAGGGGTTGTCACTCCCTCAAGGTCCAAGTAGCCGCACTGTCCTGCTTCAGAGCTGAAATGGATGGTATCAGACTATCAACTCATCTGGATATGTCCCGCTTCCTGAAAGGGGTTAAACAACTTTGGCCACCCCTAAAGTGGCCGGTGCCCTTATGGAATCTCAATTTAGTATTAGACTTCCTAGCAGGGGCTTCCTTCAGACCAATGCTGCCTCTTAACATTGAAGACTATTCCTCGTGGCATTATGTTCAGCTCGTCTCATCTCCGATCTACAGGCACTATCCTGCCGGGAACCATTCCTTAGGTTCACGCCTAGAACCATACAGCTGCGCACCATCCCCCTCCTTTCTACCAAAGGTGGTCTCAGTTTTTGGGGTTTTTTTAAATTTTATTTTTATTGAAGTTTTAAACAAATAACATTGAAACAATGTCTCCAGAAAAAGAGGAAAAAATTCCAGATATAAATCATACTAAGAACTAACAATTTTATCTGAACATTATAAGTATAGGTAGAGCAATTCCATTAAAGCAGATTAAACAGGAAAATATTTCTACTAATACAATTACGGCACAGTGAAACTTGCACCTTTCTTTATATAACCAACACCCTTTACTCCGAATATTGCTATGCGACAACCATGGATTGAGAGAGCCTTTGAGAGATCCTTGCACTTGAATCCAGAAGGAGGAGCCGCAGGTGAGCCCAGCAGAGAGCAGCCGTTGGACACCATGGCAGAGGAAACATCCCTCAGCCCCGGTGCACCAACAACGCCAACCCTGCCATTTGGACCCCCAGAAGGAGTGGGGGAGGAACAACTTGAGAATGCCGATGGGTCAAGCGACTCCAAAGACCCTGCTAGCCCCGAAAAGTAGCGGTGGGTGGCTGCTTACTTTGGAGAGCCCGATTTCCCCCCCCCGGGCTCCAAGGACCGGTGCAAGGAGGAACGGCGTTCGGAAGGGGAGAGACGCCCTTTGGAGGTAGGAATAAAGAAATCTGAAATACAAGTAACGCTTGATTCAATTGCGGAAATGCCGGTAAAAATTGCTTTAGAGGAAGTTTGGAAAGCATTGATTACAATGAACAGAGCTAAAATTGAACTAACCTCCACAGTGAGAAAATTTGAATAAAGTTTAACTCAGAATTTCATTTGGACCAGGCCATCTCCGGATGAACATAAAGACTTGGAAGACTTGCGCTTTCTTTGACACCTAAATGTTGGCAGACTTCTGGTGCGATACCTGGAAAAATCGGAACGGTACACAAAACGGATTGCTTGTTCGTTCTTCACAGTGGGAAGAAGCAAGGAGAAGCAGCCTCGCGGGTGACCATAGCCTGCTGGATCAAAGAAGTTGTCAAGGCAGCTTACATAGAGGCAGGAAAGTCCTTACCACTACAGGTTAAGGCTCATTCTACAAGGGCCCAGGCAATCTCTTGGGCAGAAACCAGGCTGCTGTCGGGCGGCGACATGGTCTTCCATACACGCCTCCAGATTCTACCGCCTGGATGTTCAGGCCCAAGAAGACGTGGCCTTCGCAAGGGAAGTATTAAGTAGGCCACGGGCAGCCTCCCACCCTGTCTGGGAGTAGCTTTTGTACATCCCACTGGTCCCGGAGTCCATCTAGCTACACACTAGGAAATGGAGAAATTACTTACCTGATAACTTCATTTTCCTTAGTGTAGACAGATGGACTCAGTATCCCGCCCACAGCTGCCCCAGAGAAGGAGAACCTTGGAAAGCAAACCTCGAGACTAAGCAAATATGGTTAAGCCGCTCCCTACACTAGTTCCAGGCACCCACAGTTTGTCCGGTGTCTGTTAATTGGTTGAGTGCACTGGCGGTCTCCAGTTTTGAAATCAGTTGAATCAGTCAGTCAAGTTAATTGAGCAAAGATATATATCCACAATGGCTTGTCGAAGAGACTACTGAAGAGCTGAGGTTACTGTAGGGGTATATCTAGAGTGACATCAGCTTTGAAATCTGACTCAGTCTCCCATCTGCTAGCAGAAGAGCCCATAACCCACTGGTCCTTAGTCCATCTGTCTACACTAAGGAAAACTAAATTATCAGATAAAATATTTAGTACCAAACTACTTACCACAATTTGTAGCACTGTAAAATACTTTGCCATAAGTGTATTTAATCACTAGCTAATTTCTTTTCTCTAAGATTATGCATTAATTACATTTTTTTTTTTTTAATTTTCCTTCTATAGATCCCGGTCTGGTTCTGTTCGCAGGTCAAGATCGGCTTCCATTCGAAGATCTAGGTCTGGTTCGGTCCGCCACTCCAGGTCTGGTTATATGGAAAGATGAAGCAGTTTGCATAAAAAATAGTTCTTGTATGCTTTTAAATTTGCAATTCTTTATCCTTGCAATTGTTGCCCAGACAAGTGGATTATACCTCCCTGCCAGTAGGTGAAGACAGTTTTTTCCATAACTTCAGTCTCCGTACTTGATCAGCTCTGTAGACATTTGACACATTTTGGACTGGTGCAGCATTTGGAGGGCTCCTGTTTGACTGTCTTTTGTTGGAGGTGCTGGTAGACTTGGGTAGCCTTGGTTTCTGAGACAATGAGGAACTCCAGCCCTCTTGGAGGTTGAAATTATCTTGGGGTTTTGGCCTATTGATTTCTTAGTGTGCCCCAACCCCCTGTACCTCATTCACCTCTGACATGGGCTCTGGTCTTATTCCATACATATTTGAAGGGTCTTTGGATTGAGCAGCAAAACTGACCTTGTACTTCAAAGCAAGGAAAAAAACCCAGAAGGTTCAACTTCATGGACTGGCTTGGATACAAGTGGCAGTTGAAGCTGTGAGCAAGGAGCCCATTGCTGGAGTTCCTTTGTAGGGCTAGAGTGAATTTGCAGCAACTGCATGGGGTTTGGTGGGTGGAGGGAGGGTGTCTGTCCTTGATCTGTTGCAGCAAGAGGACATGGATGACTTTTTGGTGGGAGATGCTTAACATTTTAAGTGTGCAAGGAGTACAAAAAGAGCTTGCCACCACCTCGCATGACATTTGTTTCTTCAAAGGGTCGTGTCGTCCCGTCCCCGTCGTGTCCCCCCCCCCCCCCCCCCCCCCCATGGTTTGGGAGCTTTGAGAAGCTCAGGGCCAGCTGTCTTCCTTGCCCTGCCCCACCTGTAGGTCTTGTGTAAAATTAGTACCATTTTTTTTTCTGTTAAGCAGGCTGTACTGAACGGCTTCTCTAAGCGTGTAGAGCTTTACTGAGCATGTGCAGGAGTTGCCTCATGAGCCTCGGGTCATTTTTTTGTCTGCGCTAAAGCATTTCACAACAAACTACTCATAAGGAATTATTAATGAATGTGTTTGATGTAGCACTTAACCTTGTGAAAACCACTGAGATTATCTTTTTGTTAGTGCTTAGTTTTTACTATAAATTTATTTGTAACTGCATATTTGTTTCATCAATCTTTTTCTTTTTCAATTTTCCTTAAACGCCAATGTCTTATTGGCTCACCTATGTTGGCTTCCCTCTGCGGTGATCCTGACCCACCTAAGTTGTGGGTTTTTTTGGTTTTTTTTTGTTTGACACTTTTGTTTGATTCTGTTGTAGCTGAGGACCACAATCCTTCCTGTTTCTTTGGTCTTGTTACGTGGGTCTGGTCAGACTGCATTGACGTACTTCATCTCTCCTCCATGTTTTTTGCCTTCTCCATGCTTTTGTAACCCCACAACAGCAATAAAGTGCTATCATAAAACTTTTTACCTGGAAAAAAAAAAAGTTTGCTTCACAGCAAATATCAGGCTAGAAGTAAAAAATCTACAACAATGAATAGTTTTAAGAACTTCACTGTAGCAAGATAATGTCCATTTCCCTGTATGTACCCGGATCAGTCCAGACACCTAGGTTCATCTCCCTCTATCAGCAGATGGAGACAGGAAAAAAAACCTTGCTGTCACCATATCTAAGCAACCGTGCCACCTGCAGTTAGTATTTCTCGAGCAGATAGCAGAGGCTTAGTCAACTGCAGGATTAATTTTTTTCAGCTAACTTTTTTTCTTTGAGCCTTCCTCCCCGTGGGTTTCTTTTATTTATTTTTAAGAATCCTTGGGCTCTTCCCTGTTCAGTTGAGGCGGCCGAGCCGGGAGTTGGTACCCTTTTGTGTGTGCTTGGTCTGGGTGCCTGTCGGGTGTAAATATGGTTGTCCAGATCTCTCCCTTCATGAGGCAGCTGCAGGCTCTTTACAATAATTTTTACAAGAAACTTTTGCCTATTTTTCAGGTCAGGTTGTTCATTTTTTAAATAAAGCTTATTAAAAAAAAAAAAATTTGCACCAGAACACTGCTCTACATGGGAGTGACTTCCTCGCGCCCCCCCCCCCTTTTTTTTTTTTTTTGGTGGGGCTCTGGCTGTTTGGGGGACCTTTTTCTTCTGTTGTGGTGAGTACCTTCAGAGTGGGTTTTAATTTTCTCTACCTTATGGCTCGCGGCTCTGATTCTTCCTGGCTTAATAGGTCGGGGTTAATGTGCTAACTGTGCTGACGGTGGAGAGGGTTAGTCTGTGGCTCCTTCTCCTGCTAAACAGCGTTCCCTGTCTGTACCCGGATCAATCCAGACTGGGTTGAGCCTCCTTTCCAGCAGGTGAAGACAGACTAAAACTTGAAGGATGCCCTATATCAGGACAGAGCCTATCCTCTAACCCTTCAGTATTCGTCTGTCTCCAGCAGGTGTAGACTTGGTGGTAGTAGTAACTACCCACGTCAGCCTTTGCGAATGGGGTGCAATGTGCCCCGCCAGAGCGGCACAAGGCAGGTGGTCTGAGACGGAACGCACCTGGTCAATCAACCGTCTCGAGACAAGACCGGTACGCAGTGCATTGGAAGTCTTCTAGTCTCTAGTCAGTAGTTGGGTGGTTTCAGACATCGCCTCCACGGTAGCGTACCTCAATCGCCAAGGAGGAACCAAGAGTCCAGCAGTTGGCCGGGAAGCTAGTCTCCTCTTCCCCTTGTCCGAACGCAATCTGGAGGGTCTAGCTGCCTCTCATGTGACGGGAGTAGACAACATTTTAGACTTCCTGCCGAGGCAACAACTGGATCCAGGGGAGTGGGAGCTGTCCTGGGAGGCCTGGAATCTTTTAGGCCAGATGGGGGTGATCCAAAGCAAAGACTGCAGGATATTTCAGCTGACGGTAGGACGTCTGGTCGGTTGGCCTGGACGCCCTGGTATCCTTATGACAAGCAGGGGTTCTCCAGTAAGTCTTCCCTCCCTGACCACTAATAGGGTGGGTCCTGAGACGAGTGGAACTGCATCAGGAACCAGTAGTTATAGTGGCACCGGAGTGGCCTCAGCGCCTTTAGTTCGCAGACCTGGTACGGTTGGCCACGGTCTTCTCAGACAGGGCCCCATACTTTCAGACAGGGAGGATCGCTTCTCTCTTGCGGCCTGGCCTTTGAGAGGAGACATTTACTTCTAAAGTGCTATTCGGAAACCGGGGATTTCTACCCTGCTACAGGCTCTGTGACCGTCCACCCCTATGGCCTATGTCTGGGTCTGAAGGTTTTTGTGTTCTGGTGTACACAGCAGTGGATTGGAACAACTATGGTGTCCATGCCCCCTATACTAGCCTTTCTACAGCAGGGCTTTTTCCAAGGGCTTAGCGTACAGTTCCTTTAGATTCAGATGCCACTCTCTGATGCTTCAGGGCACGAATAGACAGTAGTTTCCTAGCCTGTCACTCGGATGTGGCTCGCTTCCTGAAGGGGGTGAAGCTTTTAAGGCCACCTGTTCGGGAACTGTCCAGAATGGAATCTGAAGCTGGTCCTGCACGCCTTGTGCGCACCACCTGGTGAGCCTATGGGTCAAGTCCCCCTCAAGGACCTGATCCTGAAGACTATTTTCTTGGTGGCCATTTTTTTCGGTTAGGCGAGTTTTGGAATTACAGGCAGTCTCCTGTCGGGATCCTCTGTTTACGTATCTCGGCGGATAGTGTGTCCTTGCACAAGGGGCCACCAAGCTTAGGACTTTCATATCAATCGGTGGAGCTTCCGGATTGGGCCCAAGACTGTAGAGCAGAGCTTTCCAAACTTTTCATGTTGGTGACACACTTTTTAGACAAACATAATTTCACGACACGGTAATTCAGTCTACTAGTAAACCAGAGGTTAAAGGTTAAACGAACTAAACATATTTCGACAATTTATGTATGTTTCCTTAAATATATACATAAATAAAATGTTTCACGACACAACCTATCTCATGAAAACCTTAAATTTATATTAAAAATATATATTCCAAGATTCATGTTGTTATAATTTATGAGAAACAATAATAAAACAAATTGTCTGTCCCCCACACACTCATCTCTCTCCTCCCCCCAGCACATGTCTGGCCCCCACACACTCATCTCTCCCCCTCAAGCACATGTCTGGCCCCCACACTCATGTACCTCGTCTTTTTGATTGTTGCCAGTTAAGTTCTTCACTCCCTTCCATGATCACCAGACACTGCTGCTTGCAGTCAGTACTCCTCATGGCCAGGCCTCATTGGCAGCAGCAGCCAATGCAAGGATGGCTGGGCTCGTTCCACCCACCAAGCCCCCCCAAAAAACGCGATTGACAGCAAAAATCACCCAATAATAAGCAACCCATAAACTGAAATAAAAAAGTGAATCTCTAGGAAAAAAAAAAGCCCAAACTCGCATCAGAGTTGACCGGGCTTGCGCGACACACCTGCACACTGCAGGCGACACACTAACGTGTCCCGACACACAGTTTGGAAAGCTCTGCTGTAGAGGACAATACCTCTTGGTTGTTCGCAGGATCCTACTGCAGAATTTGAAAGTCACCAATTTTTTTCACGAGTCAGGCCATCTTTGTCTGGTTTGGTTCCGAGAAAGGGGACAAGGCATCCAAAGCATTGCTGTTTGGATGGTTGGAGAAAATGAGTTCGGCCTACATGAGCCAGGGTAGACAAATACCGTTGGGCTTGGAAAGCTCCCTCTTCAAGGGCGCAAGTGACCTCTTGAACGGGAGGTCAGCTTCTTTTTTCAGCAGAGATTTGCAGGGCGACTGCATGGTCATCCTTGCATGCCTTTACCAGGCATTACCGCTTGGGTGTGTGGGCGCTGGAAGACCCCAATTTGGGGGAACGAGTCTTCAGAGTGGGTCTTTTGGGTTCCCACCCAGAGTAGTGTGGCTTTGGTACATCCCACTGGACTGATCTGAGTATGTTCAGGAAAGGAAAATTGGTTCTTAACTGCTAATTTTCGTTCCTGTAATACCACAGATCAGTCCAGAGGCCTGTCCTGTGTTTTTGTTGCCGAAAGCTTGACTGATCTTTGAATGCCTGTTGTGTAGAAGAGATCTGGAGGAAGTAATCTTTCTAAGATTTGGGGCTATAGTTCGGGTCTGGGTTTCCAGTTTTAGGGGAATCCAGCCCTTCAGTTGCTGCTTTGGTGTTTGCCTTGTTTCGGTGTAGTTAATGGTTATATACGTTTTGGGAGACATCGAGCTTGGGTAATCGATACTGAGGAGCTGCGGGTGGCACCCTGTGGGATATAGTAGTGCCTCAGTTTGTTGTTTGCCTCCATCTGCTGGTGGGAGTGCATAACCCACTGGTCTAGACTGATCTGTGGTATTACAGGAATGAAAATTAGCAGGTAAGAACCAATTTTCCTTTCTGACTCTAATTCTTCAGTTCATTGGAGCAAGGATCAACACAGCTCTTTCCAAAGCATTCCTACTGACAGCCCAAATACCGCGCGCTCTCTCGTGCGCGCTCTCATATCCTCCAAGAACTTATCAAACCTTTTTTACACCCAGCTTTCCTGAACATACCCAGATCAGTCCAGACCAGTGGGTTGTGCATTCCTACCAGCAGATGGAGTCAGAACAAAAACTTTGTGCACTGCTACATAACTGAGAATGCCACTTGCAGTCCCTCAGTTTTTTTCTGACTCCAGCAGATGGTAGAGGTGCAGTCTATTAGTCAAAAAAAAAAACAAAACCAAAACAGCTAGTTAGTGAACTTGCTTCCTGAGGTGTGAGGCACCTTCGCAGGCCATCCCTCAGTAGTCAGGCGTCCAGGGGGTTGGACACTCCTGCCTGAGCGTCGCCCGCAACGGTCCAGCGGGTTTGATATCCAGGGGCTCCTGGTTCCCTTGACCACTTAAGAGGCTCCCTTTCATCTGGTCCTCCTCAGACTCCTTGGTTAGCTGAGTAAAGTTTTTTTGAAGAAAAAAAATAAAAGCAAGATCTTCTCAAGATAGGAGGAGTTTGATTTGGGGACAGACCGGGCTTTTTTTCTACCACTCCAGTTGGAGAGGAGGAAGTTGGACCCTCTGTCGATGTCCCGGGGCTCCGGGTAGCTTGGCGGGGGGGGGGGGGGGAGGAGGCCTTCACGTGCAAGGTAGGCCACATTTTTCTGCTCACAGCTCTTGCTGGCAGGCCGTTGTGAAGGCATTTTCACGCCTGCAAGGAATTGTTTTTCCCTGTACGTACCAGGATCAGTCCAGGACACCTGGGTTGTGACTCCGCACCAGTAGATGGAGACAGACTAAAACTTGTGGGCGGAGCCATATATGCCCCTGTGCCAGTCACAGCCCCTCAGTCTTACTCTGTCTCCAGTAGATGGTGCAGGTTTGGTCACAGCCCTGGTTCCCTGGGGTTTTTTCTTATCGTCAGGGTTCTTTGGTTAGTTAGTTTGTCTTACTGTTAAAAGCTATTTTCTGTTCTATTTGGATTCCCGCTGGTCCTGCCTCCCAGGGGGGTTTTGAAAGTCCTGAGGGGACCATCCCCCCCTGGTTGAGGCCGCTGCTAGGGTCGAGGACCCGCCTTTTGCAGTAGCAGCGTCGGGGGTGACACCGGGGAGCCCGGTTCACTCACCCCTGCTGGAACACAGGCCTCAGGACCGAGGACAGCGGCAGTAGTTAAAAAAAAAAAAAAAAAAAAAAAAAAAAAAAAAAAGTTTTGGCTGCTTTTATTTTGCTGCGGCTCCTGTTTCCATTCAGTGCCGGCTCTCCGTTCCTTCGGGGGGGGGGGGGGGGGGGGGGGCTGTTGGTGCGCTTCCGCTGCGATTATTTTAATTTAATTGCTTTTATTATTTTTTTCCTCCTCGTTTGTGCGGCTCGTGGCATGCCGAGAGGCTCGGCTTGCCGCTCCTGCGGCTCTGCGCGCGCGCGGCTCTCTAGAGACGGAGTTTGCTCCGTCTGCGTCTCTGGCGGCGAGGGTTCGTCGGGGGGTGCTCCGGGGGTCCGGGCTAGGGCGCCGCGATTGCCGGCGCGCGAATTGGCCGTCGCTGCAGGCCCGGGGGACCCTTTCCCGCTCGGCGCGGGAGTGGCGGCCATTTTAGCAACAGGCCGGGAAGCCACGAGGGAGGCAGCAGAAGATGGCGGCTTGCCTCCCGCGCTTTCTTCACAACGGCGACCCGCCGGGGGTGCCCCGGGGGAGCGGGGTCTCCTGCGCATTCCGGATCCGGGGAGTCCGGCTCCGGGTCTTCCTACTCCTCAGATTTCGCGCTTTTATTGCGAATGATTTTAAAATGCAAACGCCGCAGTAAAGCCAGGAAGACAGGTGCGGCGAAGGGATCTGGTAGATCCACCAGATCCCGGAAGAGGAAATCTATCACGGCCCCTGATGGGGGCGCCATGCGACGAAGCCGTCCCTTGCGGGGTGTTCCGCAGGACACGGACTCAAGCTCTTCCTCTCAGGGAGAGGATGACCCGGCCGAAGAGCCTCTGGAGGGGGCTGATGGGGCGCCGGATGAAGGGCTGGCTCAGCCAGAGGCGGGAAAAGGAAATCCTGCCGTCGAGGGGGACGACCCCAAGGTGGTTCGCTTGTTCCGTAGGGAGGAACTGTCCCCGCTTATCCCGGCTATACTCCAGGAGCTGGGGGTGGAAGCGCCTGCGGTGGTGCCCAGACAGGGGGCTAATATGGACCCAGTTCTCCTGGGTCTCACGGGGCCCGCAGTGGTTTTTCCGTTCATCTTTACGGCCTCGGACATCCTGTCTCAGGAGTGGGACACTCCGGAGCTGGGTCTCAAGGTGAGCAAGGCCATGGATAAACTTTACCCGTTGCCTGAGGAGGCGCTGGAACTGCTCCGTCTGCCGAAAGTGGATTCGGCGGTGTCCGCCGTAACGAAGCGGTCGACTATTCCTGTTACGGGAGCCACGGCTCTCAAAGATATCCAGGACAGGAAGCTGGAGGTACAACTAAAGAAAATTTTTGAGGTGTCTGCTTTAGGGGTCCGTGCAGCCATTTGTAGTAATTTCGCTATGCGGGCCAGCCTGCGCTGGGCACAGCATCTGAAGGCTAATGCAGGTCTCTCGGAAGGGGAGGCCAGGCAAGCTGATCAGTTTGAGGCGGCGATTGCTTATAGTGCTGATGCGCTCCAGGATCTCCTTCGTACTTCGGCTAGATCTATGGTTTCGGCGGTGTCGACTCGTCGGCTCCTCTGGCTTCGTAACTGGGCGGCGGACGGTTCATCCAAGGCCCATTTAGGGGCCCTGCCGTTCAAAGGAAAGTTGTTGTTTGGCAAGGAATTGGATGAGTTGATGTTGTCCCTCGGTGAGAATAGGGCGTTCAGGCTGCCGGAGAACCGGTCTAGATCTCGGTCTTCTTTCTCGGGCCGTTCCCGCTTCCACGGCGGCAGGAGATCCCGTCCGCAGAGGGCCGCTGGCTCTTCTTACCGTTCGGGGCCCTCACGGTCGTCCTCTTGGTCCCAGTCCTTTCGAGGGAAAGGATTCGGTCGGCAGGAGCCCCGGGAGGCGCGGGTCCAAAATCCTCCCAATGAGATGCGGCCGGTCCATCCCTCGCAGCAGCTGCGGTCGTTCGTCCCAAACGTGGGAGCTCGGCTGCAGTTGTTGGCCGAGGAATGGGCCAAAATAACGTCGGACCAGTGGGTTCTCGACGTGATAAGTCACGGTTACGCGTTAGATTTTGCACGGATCCCATTCGACTAGTTTCTGGTGTCGCCATGCAAGTGCCCCAAAAAAAGCGCGCAGCGGTAAAGGGTACCCTCCAACGCCTGCAATCCTTAGGGGCAATTTCCCCCGTGCCCATAGGGCAGCAGGGCTTCGGCCGTTACTTCATTTACTTCATCGTGCCAAAGAAGGACGGCACCGCAAGACCAATCTTGGATCTGAAAGGTGTACACAGATGCTTTCGCATTCCACGCTTCAAAATGGAGACTATTCGGTCGGTAATTGCCTCAGTCCGGCCCGGCGAATTCCTGGCATCCTTGGATCTCACGGAGGCGTACCTTCACATCGGCATCCAGCCGTTTTACCATCGATTCCTCAGGTTCTGTATCCTGGGCCGACATTATCAGTTCCGAGCCCTTCCCTTCGGCCTGGCCACGGCTCCCTGGACATTCACCAAGGTGATGGTGGTGGTCGCTGCTCAGCTCCGGAGGGAGGGGTTGATGGTACACCCCTACTTGGACGATTGGCTGATTCGAGCCAAATCTGAGACTCAGTGCCGGCAGGCAGTCAACAGGGTTCTCGCTCTCTTGCGATCCCTGGGATGGGTGGTGAACCTCAGCAAGAGCCACCTAGTTCCCACTCGGTCTCTGGAGTACCTGGGGGGCTCTGTTCGATACCAGGAAGGGCAAAGTCTTCCTGTCCATGGACAGAGTTCGCAAGCTTCAGTGTCAGGTACGCCGATTGTTGTCACTGCGGTTTCCACTGGTCTCCGATTATCTGACGGTTTTGGGTTCTATGGCTTCAACTCTAGCGTTGGTCCCTTGGGCTTTTGCTCATCTGCGCCCTTTGCAATCAGCGTTGCTTTCCCGTTGGAAGCCGGTGTCGGAGGAGTTTCATCTGCCACTTCCGCTTACGGACCAGGCACGGGACAGCCTCCTCTGGTGGCTAGAAGCAGACCACTTGACTTGCGGAGTGTCTCTCCTGGTGCCCAACTGGACGGTGGTAACCACGGATGCCAGTCTATCCGGCTGGGGAGCAGTCTGCCTAGGCAGGTCGGTACAGGGCAGGTGGCCCTCGTCCCAGACTCAGTGGTCCATCAATCGTCTGGAGACCCGGGCAGTGCGTCTGGCTCTACAGTCCTTTCTGCCGCTGATACGGGGAAAGGCGGTTCGGGTGTTGTCGGACAATGCCACCACCGTATCCTACATCAATCGCCAAGGGGGAACAAGGAGTCCTGTCATGGCAGAGGAGGCGCAGCTCTTGCTAGCTTGGGCAGAGCGCAATCTCAGCGACCTAGCGGCGTCTCACATGGCCGGAGTCGACAACGTTCAGGCGGATTTTCTCAGCCGTCATCATCTGGATCCCGGAGAGTGGGAGCTGGCGCCGGAGGCTTTTCAGCTGATCTGCCAAAAGTGGGGGATGCCTCATATGGACCTCATGGCTACCTGGCAGAATGCCAAGGCGCCCAGGTTTTACAGCCGTCGGAGAGAGAGAGGGGCCGAAGGCGTCGACGCGTTGGTCCTTCCGTGGCCGAATGTCCTGCTGTACGTGTTCCCTCCTTGCCCGATGATCGGCAAGATTCTTCGGCGCATCGAATTACATCCGGCAAGTGTAATCTTGGTAGCGCCAGAATGGCCGCGGCGACCGTGGTTCGCAGACCTCATCCATTTGTCGATAGCGTCTCCCCTTCGCTTCCAGGGGTTTCCGGGCCTCCTCCGTCAAGGCCCCGTTTGTTCGGCGGATGCGGATCACTTCTGTCTCGCGGCATGGCTTTTGAGAGGCAGCGCTTGAAGAGAAAAGGTTATTCGGATGGGGTAGTCGCTACGTTGTTGCGGGCCAGAATGTCATCTACCTCTATGACTTATGTTCGCGTCTGGGTAGTCTTCGACGAATGGTGCGCAGAGCGCAATGTGGAGAGTACAGGTGGCGGCTCTTGGCTGTCTGAGGGGCAAGGGGCACAGGGGTTCCCTGGCCTTGCATTCGGATGTTGCGCGTTTTCTCAGGGGGGCTAAACATCTTCGTCCTCCATTGCGCCATCCCTGTCCGTCGTGGAATCTCAACTGGGTACTCTCCGCGTTGTGCTCGTCTCCTTTCGAGCCCATTAAACGGGCAACACTCAAGGATCTTACGTTAATGGTAGTTTTCCTTGTTGCTATTGCATCGGCGCGTCGCGTCTCCGTTCCTTCGGATCTCGGATTCTGGAATCTCTTTGCGGACGGTCCCTTCTTTCTTGCCCAAGGTGGTTTCGGCCTTCCACGTGAATCAGTCCATTGAGCTTCCAGCTTTTCCCATTCACGATGCGTCGCTGCCACAGATGCAGGAGTTGCGGAAGTTGGATGTCCGGAGGGCAGTCCTCTAGAGGTCACCAATCCGTTCCGGGTTACGGATCATCTTTTTGTTTTGTTCTCAGGCCCAAAGCGTGGGGGTCCGACTTCCCGGGCTACGATTGCACGCTGGCTCAAGGAGGCCATTGGTTCGGCGTACATAGTACGAGGAAAGTCTGTGCCGCAGGGTCTCCGAGCACATTCTACTCGTGCCCATGCTGCTTCCTGGGCAGAGGATTCTCAGGTGTCGCCCCAGGAGATTTGCAGGGCGGCTACTTGGAAGTCGTTGCATACCTTTACACGTCATTACCGGCTGGATGTTCAAGACACTGCCGGGGGTTTTGGAGAGAGGGTACTCCGTGCGGGACTCTCTGCTTCCCACCCTCTGTAAGATGGCTCTGGTACATCCCAGGTGTCCTGGACTGATCCTGGTACGTACAGGGAAAGGAAAATTAGTTTCTTACCTGATAATTTTCGTTCCTGTAGTACCAAGGATCAGTCCAGGATCCCGCCCCAGCTGCTCTGAAGAATCGGAGAGTCCGCTCGTTGAGTTATTCGGTTGCTGTTTTCAAGGGGTTTTGGACATGGCTCCCGTTGGGGATGGGTTTTGTAGTTAGTTTACCTGTCCTATGCTACTTTGACATTACGTAAGACTGAGGGGCTGTGACTGGCACAGGGGCATATATGGCTCCGCCCACAAGTTTTAGTCTGTCTCCATCTACTGGTGCGGAGTCACAACCCAGGTGTCCTGGACTGATCCTTGGTACTACAGGAACGAAAATTATCAGGTAAGAAACTAATTTTCCTTTGGCTCTCGCTGCTGCGCGGAGGCTCCTCAAACGGAAATTTCCCCCTTTGCCGACCACGTGGCTGCGCGGGCAGGCTCATGGTGCCCCCGAATAAAAATGCGGACATGCTGCGCTTGTGGCGTGGCAACACAGGCCCTGGATTCTTTTTCCCTCTGGCATGATTGGAGGCAGGTGTTGCCTATGTCACAGGCACTTTGTATGATTTGGTTCAGACCTCCAGCTCATAGACTCCTCTGGTTGCAGAATTGGTCAGCAGATTTGTCTTCCAAGTCTCAGCTCTGTAACCTCCCCTTTTAAGGGCAAGCTTCTCTTCGGGGAGGACCTGGACCAATTGGTAAAATTACTTGGAGTTCAAGGGCAGCTGGCTTCCAGAGGATAGGAAACCTTCAGGGAAGGATTTTCCCCCTCGAGCTAGTTTTTGGGACTCTCGCAGATTTCGCACTGGTAGGTCTTCAGCTACTTTGGGGTCCGGCTGGCCCTGGGGTGTCAGCAGTCCTTTTGTGGAGGTCGTCGCCCAGGCAGAGAGTCCATGGGCCAAGGTGCTGAACATGGAAAACCTTCCCAATGAAGCCAGGGGCACCCATTCAGTCGGAGAAGCTGTCTGAGGCAGATTGTCCAGCTTTTACACAGAGTGGGCAAGGATTACCTCAGACCGCTGTGTCTTGGAAGTGGTCCAGGACGGTTATGTTCTTGTCTTCATGCCCGGTGCAGGAGACCTTTTGTGGAGTCTCATGTAGCATCGCCGGCCAAATGCAAGGCAGTGCAGGGGAGCCCTCAAAGGCTTCTCGACATCAGGGCCATTGTTCCAGTTCCCTTAGCGGAACAGGGCAAGGGATGTTCCCTGTACATACCCAGATTAGTCCAGACCGTGGTTAGTGTATTTTCCCAAAAGCAATCTTCAGCCTTCCCAGGTGTTAGAGTTCCTGAGGGCCCACTTCGATACTCGGATCGGCAAAGTGTTCCTACCTCGTGCGTGGGCTCTCAAGTTGATCGACCTCCCTCTCCCCCCGGGAAATCCAGGTCTCTGTTTTTCCTCCGATTTTGTACTCCTCCTGCATAAATCTTATTTAGCCAGCTTGCAGGAGGAGGAGGACCTGCCCCAGGTTGCAGGTGGCCCCAGTTACCCCGGATCCGGATCACATGGCAGATTTGGCAAGCGCACTCCCACCCCTGGAAGGGGGATGATCCTAGGGTCCTCCACATGTTCCAAAGGGAGGAGTTGGAGCCCCTCATCCCTTTTGTCCTGCTGGGGCTGGAGGGGTCCCCTGCAGACACTCTTACGGCCTTCTTGCCCAAGTATATGGACCCAGTCCTGGCGGGACTCAGAGCTCCGGCAAGCACTTTTCCCTTTCATCCGATGCATAAGCTGCTGCTCCTGCGGGAATGGGAGGCTCCCAAAGTGGGACTCCGGGTGGGGCGAGCTATGGACAAAGCTCTGTCCCTGCCCGGAGGAATGCTTGG
This sequence comes from Rhinatrema bivittatum, assembly GCF_901001135.1. Taxonomy (NCBI): domain Eukaryota; kingdom Metazoa; phylum Chordata; class Amphibia; order Gymnophiona; family Rhinatrematidae; genus Rhinatrema; species Rhinatrema bivittatum. Next base: position 244,432,475 of record NC_042617.1, read on the forward strand.
ACATGCTGAAGATTCCCACCATGGACTTCTGTTTCAGCGGTCACCAAGCACACCACTATCCCTGTGGTGGGATCGATGGCTCTGAAGGACGGACAGGATCATAAGCTCGAGGCTGAAGTGGGCCCCCAGGAACTCTAACATCTGGGAAGGCTGAAGATTGCTTTTGGAAAAATTCACTAACCACAGTCTGGACTGATCCGTGGTACTACAGGAACAAAAATTAACAGGTAAGAACTAATTTTCCTATATTCGGTGTACTTTGCGGTTCCCAAGAAAGAGGGCACCTTTCGTCCCATTCTGAATTTGCAGAAGGTGAACCGGTGTCTGAGAGTCCCGTGTTTTCGCATGGAGACCTTGAGGATGTTGGTGGCCGCTGTGCGCAAAGGGGAGTTTCTTGTGTCTGTATACCTCATCGAGGTATATCTCCCCATCCCGATCTGCCAGGATTACCAGTGGTATCTAGTTCAAGGTGCTGGGTCAACATTTCCAGTTTCAAGCTCTTCCTTTTGGCCTGGTGACAGATCCACGTTACCTTAACCATGGCTTCCATGTGCTCTAGTTCGTGTTCTATGAGGGAACCCAAGTTAAGGAGAGTTTAGGTACATCCCGAGAATCTGGACTGATCTGGGTTCCCTGTACGTACCAGGATCAGTCCAGACTGCTGGGTTATGTCTCCCCTCCAGCAGATGGAGTCAGAGAGAAAACTGAAAGCACTCCCCAGATATACTGGTGCGCCACCTGCCGTCCTTCTGTATTTCCTCTGACTCCAGCAGATGAGACATAACCTGCGGTTTGTCCTGACTAAATTCCTTTCAGGTGTTTTCTTCTCTTTTTTCCGCCTAAACTGTCTACGCTGTCTAGTTCAACTGGTTTTTTCCCTAGTTTAAAAAAAAAAAAAAAGTTTATTTCTTGATTGTTGTTCATTGAACAGCGGTGCTCTATTTGGCTCAGTGTTCAGGCAGGCGTGGAGAGCTTCGCTCTCCCTCTTTACCCGGATTAAGTGTCCCTTTGGTCTCGGGGGAGAGTTTACCGGTGGGCCGGTCACCCTCCCCCCCCCTCTTTGGGGTTTGTTTGCCAGTGGAAACTGAAGAGGGCTTTTCTTTATAAAAAAAAAAAAAAAAAAAAAAAAAAAAAAAAAGTTAAACCTTCGCGGACACATAAGTCCTGCTGGTTGCAGGCAGTGCTCTATTTTATGCCCTAGCCTGCCGCGCTCACCAGGGACTCCGGAGGGGGTGGATTTTTGTTCACCCGGCGATTTCCCGAGCTTCTGTTTGGCGCGCTTTTCTGTTACTCTGCTAGCACTTACCTTTGGCGCGTCTTGAGTCCTGTCTCCGGATGCTGCGATCTTCGGCCTGCACGGCCTGTGGCAGGGCGGGGGCGCGACTCTCCAGGGAGGGCCTCTGCTCCCGTTGTATTCCCGGGGGCGAGGGACCCTCCCGGGGGCCGAGCGCTGCCCGCAGCGGCACTTTGGCGTCTTCTTCGGCACGGCAGGGGAGACTGGCTGCCACGCGGTCGTCAGCCCCGCCTCCCTGTGAGAGGGAGCCGGCGGCCATTTTAGACGCGCGGCAGCCTGCTGATTTGGAATCAGAGGATGAGGGTTCCTCTCCTCTCTCGCCGCCTGCTTTAAGCCCACGCAGTGGAACCGACCTGAATGGTCCTCCAGCCCCTCCCCCTTCGGGCTCCACTAAAAGGAGAGTTCCTTTCTCCTCAAAATTTGTACTTTTAATGCATCAGGCATTTTTAAGGCAGAGGCAGGCTGGGAGCCGGATGAACCCCCTCCCGCGAAGGTTCCTAGGGTGTCTCCTATCACAGGCATAGCGGGTGTTTCTGGAAAAGCGGGGGCTTCAGTAGGAGCCGGAAATATGTCTTTAGGGGGTACGAGTGATCCGGGAGGACTTGATGTCGACCAGGGATCTCCGGATGCTGCGGGGGCAGGGGTCTCGGATCCACAGGAGGCTCTAGAGGGAGATGATCCCGAAATTTTGCGCCTGTTTGGCAAGGATGAGCTTAATTTTCTCATCCAGCATGTGTTAAAGGAATTAGAGATTCCCGCCCCGCAGCAAGACACAGATACTTCTACGGGGGATGTTGCAATGGCGGGTCTGAGGGCCCCCCCGCAAACTTTTCCCTTACATCCCAAGGTTGTACAGCTTGTATCTAAAGAATGGGAGGTTCCAGAGGCATCCCTGCGTGTTAGCAGGGCGATGAATAAGTTATACCCTCTGCCCTCACAGTCTTTGGAAATCTTTAAAGTTCCTGCCGTAGATTCGGCGGTCACCGCTGTGGTAAAGCATACTACCATTCCGGTCACGGGAGGAGTAGCATTAAAGGATCTTCAAGACAGAAAGTTAGAGGTACTCTTGAAGCGCATGTTTGAAATAGCGGCCCTAGGAGTCCGTGCAGCAGCTTGTAGCAGTATGGTGCAGAGAGCCACTCTCCGCTGGGTTCAGCAATTGCTTACCACACAGGAGCTCCCGCCTGCCGAGGCAGAGCAGGCTAACTGTGTGGAGGCGGCGGTCGCTTACACAGCGGACGCCTTGTATGATTTGTTAAGAACCTCTGCCCGTACTATGTCTTCGGCGGTCGCTGCTCGGCGGTTACTTTGGCTTCGCTGTTGGTCGGCGGATGCCTCGTCTAAGTCACGTCTAGCCGCTTTCCCCTTCAAGGGGAAGTTATTGTTTGGTGAGGAATTGGACCAACTCATCAAAGACCTGGGGGATAATAAGGTATATAAATTGCCAGAGGACAAGCCCCGTCCGTTTCGGCCCTTCGGGAACGTGCGATCCTGGTTCCGGGGGCAGCGCAGATTTCGCTCCGGAAGGGGTGGCTCTTTTTCACAGAAACAGCAAGGCCCGAGGTCGCAATCGTGGTCTCCTTGGTCGCCTTCCTTTCGTGGCAGGCGGCCGCAGCGATTGGGATCCTCCCAGCAACAGTCCGCCGGAAAACCTTCGCAATGAAGGCGTGCTGACCCATTCCTCCCTCCCCCGCATCGGAGGTCGTTTATCCCTGTTTTGGGAGGAGTGGGTCAAAATCACGTCAGATCAGTGGGTTCTCGACGTGGTGCGTTACGGTTACGAGTTGGACTTTGCTCGGCCCCTCCGGGACTTTTTTATGATATCGCCTTGCGGGCCTCGAGAAAAGCAACTGGCTATAGCCCAAACGATAAACCACTTACGGGCCCTCGGAGCAGTGCTGCCCGTTCCCTCGGACGAGACAAGAACGGGCCGCTATTCCATTTATTTCCTAGTCCCAAAGAAGGAGGGTACGTTCCGTCCTATTCTGGATTTGAAGCGAGTAAACAAGGCTTTGCGCGTTCCCCGGTTCCGCATGGAAACTCTACGGTCTGTTATTGCGGCCGTCCACAAGGGAGAATTTTTGGCTTCTTTGGATCTAGCCGAGGCATATCTCCACATCGGAATCCGGGAACGTCATCAGAGATATCTGAGATTCATGGTGTTGGGAGAACACTACCAGTTTTGCGCCCTTCCATTCGGCCTAGCTACGGCTCCGAGGGTGTTTACCAAAATTCTTGTGGTAGTCGCGGCCTTCCTGCGACGTCAAGGGATATTGGTACATCCCTACCTGGACGATTGGCTCATACGGGCGAAATCGGAGAGCGAGTGCAACCGAGCAGTCCAGTTGGTGGTACAGCAACTTCAGTCGCTAGGCTGGGTGGTCAACTTTGCAAAGAGCCAGCTGCTTCCAAGTCAACGGTTGGAATTTTTGGGAGCACGTTTCGATACCCTGGTGGGCAAGGTATTCCTGACTCGGCAGAGGATGGAGCATCTGATGTTTCAGGTACAGAGGCTTCTGGATCTCCACTTACCCACGGCCTGGGATTATTTGCAAGTCATTGGACATATGGTGTCTACTCTGGAGATGGTGCCGTGGGCTTTTGCTCATATGCGGCCGTTGCAAAGGGCTCTCCTTTCTCGCTGGGATCAGAAATCCGAGTATTACGGAGTGCAGTTACCACTGTTGGAGCCAGCGCGATCCAGCTTAGAGTGGTGGTTGGTCCCGGACAATCTGTTGCAAGGAGTGGACCTCGAGCCCCCCCCTTGGGTCATAGTGACGACGGATGCCAGTCTGACCGGCTGGGGAGCAGTCTGTCAGTCACGTGCGGTACAAGGGTCGTGGACCCCTCGCCAAGCTTCTTGGTCCATCAACCGTCTGGAGACCAGGGCGGTACGTCTAGCCTTGCGTCAGCTTCTGCCCTTGGTGCGGGGGCGGGCAGTTCGAGTCCTGTCAGACAACGCAACCACGGTAGCATATATAAATCGCCAGGGCGGCACGAGAAGTCAGCAGGTGGCGGTCAAAGCGTCCTTGTTAATGACCTGGGCGGAGCGCCACCTCGCCCGCATCGCGGCCACTCACATCGCAGGCGTAGACAACGTGCAAGCGGATTATCTCAGCCATCAGTACTTGGATCCCGGGGAATGGGAGCTCTCGGACCAGGCAGTGAGTCTCATCACCAGGCGATGGGGAGTGCCGCGACTAGACCTGATGGCAACTCGGCTCAACGCTAAGGCAGCGCGTTTTTTCAGCCGGAGGCGAGAACACGGATCGGAGGGGGTAGATGCGCTAGCGATTCCGTGGCCTTGTCACACCCTACTCTGTGTTTCCCCCCTGGCCCTTAGTCGGCAAGGTGTTGAGGCGTCTAGAATCCCATCAGGGTCCAGTGATTCTGGTGGCTCCCGAGTGGCCAAGAAGACCATGGTTTGCGGACCTAGTCAATCTCGCCAGGGACGGGCCCTTATGGTTGGGCCATCTTCCGAACCGTCTTCGTCAAGGACCAGTATTTTTCGATCTGGCGGATCGCTTTTGTCTGGCGGCTTGGCTTATGAACGGAGGCGCTTGAGGAAGAAAGGTTATTCTGAACCGGTTATTTCTACTTTGCTGCGCGCACGGAGACCTTCTACCACACTTGCTTATGCCAGAGTGTGGAAAGTATTTGACTCCTGGTGCACGGCCGCCCAGGTTCAGCCTCATCGGGCGGTGATAGCGGATATCCTTACTTTTCTACAGGATGGTTTGAAGAAGGGTTTAGCTTACAGCTCTCTGAGAGTCCAGGTGGCGGCTCTGGGTTGTTTGAGAGGAAAGATTGAAGGATCCTCTCTCGCATGTCATCCGGACGTGGCCAGATTCTTGCGCGGTGTTCGAAACTTGCGTCCTCCTCTCAGAGCCCCTTGTCCTTCCTGGAACCTGAATTTGGTACTCAAGGGCCTCACCGCCGCGCCCTTTGAGCCGCTGAGGCGAGCCACCTTAAAGGATCTCACCCTCAAGGCAGTGTTCTTAGTGGCCATAGCTTCTGCGCGTCGGGTATCGGAACTACAGGCACTCTCGTGCAGGGAGCCGTTCTTGCGTATCTCTGACTCGGGGGTGTCGTTACGTACGGTTCCTTCGTTCTTGCCTAAGGTTGTATCGGCTTTTCACATTAATCAGTCAGTGGACTTGCCGTCTTTCTCGGAGAAGGAGCTACAGTCTTCTCATGGTTCCGACTTGAAGCGTTTGGATGTTCGTTGCGTGCTTTTGCAATATTTGGAGGTCACCAATGATTTTCGGCGGTCGGATCACCTGTTTGTGTTGTGGCAGGGGCCCAAAAAGGGTTTACAGGCCTCTAAAGCAACTATTGCCCGCTGGCTGAAGAGCGCGATAGCGGCCACGTACATTGGGTGTGGTAAGTCCGTTCCGGACGGGCTTAAAGCTCACTCTCTCCGTTCACAGGCGTCTTCCTGGCTGAGAGTACTCTGGTTTCTAGCCAGGAGATTTGCAGGGCTGCCACTTGGAAGTCGTTGCATACTTTTGCTCGACATTATCGAGTAGATGTTCGTGGGCCGTCGGCTGATTCTTTTGGCAGCAGTGTGATTCGAGCGGGACTCTCGGGGTCCCATCCCATTTGAGGCGGCTTGGGTACATCCCAGCAGTCTGGACTGATCCTGGTACGTACAGGGAAAGGAAAATTATGTTTCTTACCTGATAATTTTCGTTCCTGTAGTACCAAGGATCAGTCCAGACGCCCGCCCTATCTTGTGCGCAGGAGAATCCGCTCGAATCCCGTTTCTATAACACTTCAGTTTTGAACAAGGTAAGTGGAATTTTCCTTCTGTCTCCTTTGGGGAAGGAATGTCTTAGGGCTGCAGATTTGTTGTTCGCTTCGTTTGCGCATTGCGTTCTATTACTGTTTGCCTTTTTGAAGGAGGTTACTGTTTTTTTAACTTACTACTTGAGCTAGACAGTTGCCATGGTTAATTGGCTAAGTGTGCGGAGGAGTTCTTTTCTTCTTCTGCTTTGTTATCCATTATACTGAAGGACGGCAGGTGGCGCACCAGTATATCTGGGGAGTGCTTTCAGTTTTCTCTCTGACTCCATCTGCTGGAGGGGAGACATAACCCAGCAGTCTGGACTGATCCTTGGTACTACAGGAACGAAAATTATCAGGTAAGAAACATAATTTTCCTTTTGTTCAGGAAAAGGAAAATTTTGGTTCTTACCTGCTAACTTTAGTTTCTGTAGTACCACAGATCAGTCCAGCGACCCACCCATTTACTGGGGGGAGGAGCTCACTGCTGCTTTATATACAGTGCAAGCTGCTGCAGGTTTTCCAATGCTGATCGCTTATGTTAAATTTGGGGAGCGAGTGTTTCCATTGTCTTTTTGAGCAACTTCACCTTCTGGCTTGTTGGAGGGGAGCAAGTTTGCTTAGAAATATAAGGTTGTTGCTGTCATCTTGGGTACAGGTCAATACTGAGGGTCTGCAGGTGGCACACTGGGTTATCTACAGTGTCAGGGAAATTTTCTCATCTGGCAGGGAGGCAAAATCCAGGAGTCTAGACTGACCTGTGGTACTACAGGAACAAAAATTAGCAGGTAAGAACCAATTTTTCTTTACTCTGGTGGTGCCTATCTCCTACAGATACCAAGATTAACAGATACACATCTGTTAATCTTGGTGATCAAACCAGGTAATTTTGGCGAGTACCACTGGATGTGAAATTTCTTGCCTTGACATGTGCAGATATTGCAAAGGGTTGGGCAAAAACAAAATATGGTTCCAAGTCATAGTACTGACAGTAAGAAAATGTCAAACTCCTTTTTAAAGGTAAAGGAAGAGTTTTTTTAGTCCACTCTTTTTTTTTACTTCAGGTCTAGGTCCAGATCGAGATCAAGATCAAGGTCTGTTTCACGGCCAAGAAGCAGGTGAGTCCTTTTTGCTATAGGCAGTACTTTTAAAGCAGCAGTACTAACTGATAGTCAGTATGAACTTGCCTGTTTCATGGCACTGTTTCCCTTTTATTCCTAGTAACCTTTTAATAATTTCTTTAACTTTTTCTCATACCACCTTTAAAAAAAAAAATTCCTTTGCCAGCTATTAATGCTGTATTCATATGTACTTGTGTGTATGTATATATGTGTGTGTATATCTCAAGTGCCAGCCAAGAGTTCTGACTGGAGACAGCACCTTTTTGTTTTCATAATGGTGGAAAAGTTAAGTATGAGAATACATTCAGGTCGATCCAGTAAAGTGTGCTCAGTCGGAGCGCACTGTCACCCTGCTCTGGACGCGTGTTTTCCCTTACCCCTTATTCAGTAAGGGGAGGAAAACACGCGGCCCACCCGCGGCACCTAATAGCGCCCTCAATATGCAAATGCATGTTGATGGCCCTATTAGGTATTCCCGAGCGATCCAGTAAGTAAAATGTGCAGCCAAGCCGCACATTTTACTCTAAGAAATTAGCGCCGCCCAAAGGTCGGCGCTAATTTCTTCCGGCGCCAGGGAAGTGCACAGAAAAGCAGTAAAAACTGCTTTTCTGTGCACCCTCCGACTTAATATCATAGCGATATTAAGTCGGAGGTCCCCAAAAGTAAAAAAAAGTAAAAAAAAAAAAAAAATTTTGAATTCGGCCCGCGGCTGTCGGGCCGAAAACCGGACGCTCAATTTTGCCGGCGTCCGGTTTCCGAGCCCGTGGCTGTCAGCGGGCTCGAGAACCGACGCCGGCAAAATTGAGCGTCGGCTGTCAAACCTACTGACAGCCGCCGCTCCAGGCCAAAAGGAGGCGCTAGGGACGCGCTAGTGTCCCTAGCGCCTCCTTTTCCTCGTTTGCACCGTGTCGCCTAATTTAAATACTGGATCGCGCGCACCGGCGAGGGGCCGGTGCGCGCGCCGGGAGAGCGGGCGTTAGTCCGCTCTCCCACGGACTTTACTGGATCGGGCTGATTGTTAGCTGGCTTCTGAATGCATCAAGAATAAAATTAAACCGAAATACAGTTTTGTATTTAAGAGCCAAAATGACTTTATTGGAAAAGATATTCTTAGTTTAGCTGATTCCAAACATGAATAATGCAAGCCTGAAGGCATAAAAAGCCCTCTTCAGCCAGACCAGTCCAGAGACACAGATTTGCTGACATCATCCCTTCTAGGCTCCCATGGTAATTTTAGCCAACCAATATTCTAGTATTCTCAATCTCCAGCAGATGGCAGGCAAGCATCCTGTGCTGTGAGTTAAGGCCTGGTTAGGTCAGGTAAAGATTAGAAATTGGCAGCTCCTGAGGCGAGTCTTAATTCTTTCTCAGTTGAGCGTAGCCAGTGCGCCAGGGGAGAGGGGGGCTTCCACTTGTTAGAACAGGGTTTTTCCCTGTACGTACCCGGATCAGTCCAGACTCCTGGGTTAATTTCCCCCTGCCAGTAGATGGAGAAAGTTTCGCTGACACCGTATATAAGCCACATTCCCTGTATGTACCAGGATCAGTTCAGACAGTGGGTTATCTCCCCCCTTCCAGCAGATGGAGTCAATTAGAACTTTGAAGGATGCTTCCTTATAAGGTAGTGCACCTCTACTAATCCTCAGTATTCTCTCGACTCCAGCAGATGACAGTGGTGGCTTTCGTTCCCCACTGAGATGACTAGAAAGCTATTTTAGGAATTTTCTCTCTTTTCCTCAGCTTTCCTTTCTTTTGGATGGATCAAGTCTAAGAAAAAAAACAACTTTGAATTTTGAGGGAATTATTTGGAGAGCTTTCCTGTAGCCTCTGCTCCTGTTTTAGTGGGAGCATTCTATTGATTGCAGGCAGTACTATTTGCAGCTCTCCCCACCCCTCCCAGCTGTTGTCAGGGTAAGTTCCCTGTACGTACCAGGATCAGTCCAGATAGCTGGGTTATGCCTCCCCTCCACCAGATGGAGTCAGAGAGAAAACTGAAAGCACCCCCTAGATATACTGGTGTGCCACCTGCGATCCCTCAGTATATTCTCTTGACTCCAGCAGATTGAGGCATAACCTGCAGTCCTGGCCTGATCAGTTTATTGGTACAGGGGGGGGGGGGGGAAGGGAGAATAGAGGGACAAGATCAATTGGTTTCTTTCCTTTCTCTCTTCTGTCTGCCCGTGTTTGTATTGGCGCAGCACGGTTTGGAGCTCAGTGTGGGGCAGGCACAGAGGGCGGTAAGCTCTCCCCCAGCCTCCTTGAGGCTGGGGGAGAGCTTACTGGTGGGCCGGTCACCCTCCCCCCAATTCCAGGGGTCCCAGCCCTGAAGGGGGTTTTAGGAAAAAAAAAAAGGGGGATTTTTAAATTGTTTCCTTTTGGGCCACTTAAGGCCTGTTGGGAACAGGCAGTGAGCTCCTCCTTCTTAACCCCGGCCTGCCAGAGCCTCTACGGACTCCGGAGGGGGTGGCTAGGTCACCCGGCGCGCTGTGCTGGTGAAGTTTTTACTCACCTTGATTTTGGCGCCTATTTTTTCTTCGGCTCCATCTTCCTTCCCGCGGTGCCGCGATCTTCAGCCTGTACGGCCTGTGGGGGGGCTGGGGGCGCGACTCTCCCGAGAGGGCCTCTGCCCCCAATGCCTTCCCGGGGGCGAGGGACCCTCTCGGGGGCCGAGTGCTGCCCGCATCAGCTCTCCTCTTCCCTCTACTCCGCGGCATCGCGGCGCTTCTGACAGCCGTTCCCCGGCCCCTCCTCCCTCGGGGAGGAGTGCAGCGGCCATCTTGGCCACGAGGCACACAGAATCTGATGCGTCAGAGGAGGAAATCTCCCCTCCTCCCTCTCCTAGCTAGCAGAGCCCGCGATCCCCGCCCGGTTTGGGGAGCCCTCAAGCCCCTCCTCCCTCAGGATCCATGAAAAAGAATTTAAAGAGGTCAGTGCCATTTTCCTCCGATTTTGTGCTATTAATGCACAAGGCTTTTTTACAGGCTGAGTCTGGTTGGGAGGCGGAAGTTCCTTCTCCTCCGAAGGTCCCCAAAACTTCCTTGCCCCAGGGGAGGCCACTGGGCATGGGGCCCTCCGGGGCTAATGTCCCCCGCCCGCCCGGGGTGGGGGGGCTGAGGGCACGGGGGACGCAGAAGCCGCTCCGGATCCTCCGGGGGCTTCGGATTTCTTGACGGCTGACGAACAGATGTCCGTAGAGGGGGATGACCCCCAGGTACTACGTTTATTCGGCAAGGATGAGTTAAGCTCCCTTATTCTCCATGTCCTGCAAGAGCTGGAGCTGACAGCGCCACCCCAGGAGGCGGACACTTCTACAGGGGATATCGCTATGGTGGGACTTCGGGCCCCCCCTCAGACTTTCCTATTCCATCACAAAGTTTTGCAGATTGTTTCGAAGGAGTGGGAGCTGCCAGAGGCTTCCCTGCAGGTGACTCGAGCTATGGAAAAGCTATATCCCTTGCCTAAGGAATCCCTGGATCTTTTGAAGACGCCTGCGGTGGATTCGGCTGTCACGGCTGTAGTTAAGCATACGACTATACCTGTTACGGGTGGTATAGCCTTGAAAGATCTCCAGGACCGTAAGCTGGAGGTCTTGTTGAAGTGCATCTTTGACGTGGCGGCCCTGGGTGTACGGGCGGCGGCATGCAGCAGCCTCATGCAGAGGGCCAACCTGCGATGGGTCCAGCAGTTGCTGACCACGCAGGAGCTTCCTCCGGGCGAGGCAGAGCAGGCCAATTGTGTGGAAGCTGCGGTCGCTTATACAGCGGATGCCTTATATGATTTGTTGCACACTTCAACTCTCATTGTCAGCGGCGGTTTCAGCCAGGAGGTTGCTGTGGCTCCGTCGTTGGTCGGCAGATGCCACCTCTAAGGCGAGATTAGGTTCCTTTCCCTTTAAGGGCAAGTTGCTGTTTGGCGAGGAACTAGATCAGCTCATTAAGGACCTGGGAGACGACAAAGTATATAAATTGCCGGAGGATAAGCCTTGTCAACCTCGGTCGTTTGGAAATGCCAGAGCTCGTTTTCGGGGTCAAAGGCGTTTCCGTGTGGGAAGAGGTGGTTCCTTTCCCCAGAGGCAGCAGGCAACGAGAACCCAGCCCTGGTCTCCTTCCTTTCGCGGCAGGAGGCCTCAACGAGGAGGCTCCTCACCAAGTTTCGCTACCAGCAAGCCTGTGCAATGAAGGTGCGCAGACCCATTCCTCCGTTCCCGTTATCGGAGGTCGGCTGTCCCAGTTCTGGGAGGAGTGGGTCAAAATAACTTCGGATCAATGGGTCCTCGACGTTGTTCGGTACGGCTACGAGTTGGATTTTGTACGTCCCCTCCGGGATCTTTTTATGATATCGCCATGCGGTCCGCGGGAGAAACAGCTGGCTATAGCTCAAACAGTCTATCACCTGCAGGCTCTGGGAGCAGTGGTTCCGGTCCCGCCGGACCAGCTCAGAACGGGTCGGTATTCCATATACTTTCTGGTTCCCAAAAAGGAGGGCACCTTTCGGCCCATCCTGGATCTCAAGGGGGTAAACAAGGCGTTGTGCGTGCCTCGCTTTCGGATGGAGACTCTACGGTCTGTTATTGCGGCCGTCCACAAGGGAGAATATTTGGCTTCTTTGGACCTGACCGAGGCATATCTCCACATCGGAATCCGAGAGCGACATCAAAGATACTTGAGGTTCATGGTGTTAGGGTCCCATTACCAGTTTTGTGCCCTCCCCTTCGGATTGGCCACCGCTCCGAGTCGGCAAGGAGTCCTTGTACATCCCTATCTCGACGATTGGCTCATCTGGGCAAGGTCACATGCGGCCTGCAAACGGGCGGTTTCCTTGGTGGTGCGTCAACTTCAGTCGTTGGGTTGGGTAGTCAACTTCGTGAAGAGCAGACTCGAGCCGACCCAACAGTTGGAATTTTTGGGCGCTCGGTTCGATACCTTGGTGGGCAAGGTCTTTCTTCCTCATCAACACATGATCAATCTCATGGCACAGGTGCGGCGCCTGATGGACCTTGCGACTCCCACGGTTTGGGATTATTTACAAGTCATTGGTCATATGGTGTCTACTATGGAGATGGTACAATGGGCTTTTGCGCATATGCAGCCATTACAAAGAGCGCTTCTATCTCGTTGGGATCCCAGATCCGAGGATTACGGGATGGAATTACCTTTGGAGCCGGCCCACTCCAGTCTCTCCTGGTGGCTGACTCCAGACAATCTCCTACAGGGAATGGACCTGGAACCCCCGTCTTGGATGGTGGTGACGATGGATGCCAGCCTTTCAGGCTGGGGGGCGGTCTGCCAGTCCCCAGCAGTCCAGGGCACCTGGTCAGCGCTCCAGTCCACTTGGTCCATCAATCGTTTGGAGACCAGAGCGGTCTGGCCCTGCGTCGCCTCCTTCCAATGGTGCGCGGCCAACCGGTAAGAATTCTGTCGGACAATGCGACCACAGTGGCGTACATAAATCGGCAAGGAGGCACAAAAAGTCGAGCAGTAGCGACAGAGGCGGCGTTGTTGATGGCCTGGGCGGAACGACACGTGGCGCGCCTCGCGGCCACCCACATTGCCGGCATGGACAATGTTCAGGCGGATTACCTCAGTCGACAGTACCTAGATCCAGGAGAATGGGAGCTCTCGACAGAGGCGATGTGTCTCATCACTCAGCGTTGGGGGACTCCGCGATTGGACCTGATGGCGACTCGACAAAATGCGAAAGCGGCGCGTTTCTTCAGTCGAAGAGAGCACGCGTCGGAAGGGGTGGATGCGCTGGTGCTTCCTTGGCCCCGTCACATCCTTCTTTGTGTTTCCTCCGTGGCCCCTGGTGGGGAAAGTGTTACGGCGCATAGTCCCATCACGGTCAGGTGATTCTCGTGGCTCTGGAATGGCCGCATCGCCCGTGGTTCGCGGATCTCGTCAATCTGGCGGTGGACGGTCCACTACGTCTGAGTCATCTTCCCAATCTTCTTCGTCAAGGTCCGGTATTTTTCGATCTGGCGGATCACTTTTGTCTGGCGGCTTGGCTTATGAGCGGAAGCAGTTAAGGAAGAGAGGTTATTCGGATGCGGTTTTGTCTACTCTCCTTCGGGCACGTCGGTCTTACACTACGCTTGCTTATGCTAGGGTCTGGAAGGTTTTCCATGATTGGTGTACCGCGTTAAGTATATCGCCCAGACGTTCGTCCTTGCCTCATATCCTTATGTTCTTACAAGATGGCCTGAAGAAGGTTTGGCGTATAATTCGCTTCGAGTCCAGGTAGCGGCTCTGGGTTGCTTGAGAGGTCAGGTTGAAGGGTCTTCCCTTGCGAGTCACCCAGATGTGGCTCGTTTTTTGCGAGGCGTTAGAAACTTGCGTCGTCCTGTTAGGCTTCCCTGTCCTTCTGGAACTTGAACTTGGTACTCCGTGGTCTGTGTGCGGCCCCGTTTGAGCCTATTAAAACGGCTTCGTTAAAGGATCTGACTCTCAAGACGGTATTTCTTGTGGCCATTTCCTCGGCTCGTCGGGTGTCGGAGCTTCAGGCTCTTTCTTGCAGGGAACCGTTTTTGCGTATCTCTGCATCAGGAGTTTCTTTGCGACACGTACCCTCCTTCTTACCTAAGGTGGTCTCAGCGTTTCATGTCAACCAGGCGGTGGAGTTGCCTTCTTTTTCAGAAGAGGAACTGCAGTCTTTTCAAGGTAAGGACTTGAGACGCCTGGACGTCCGTCGAATTCTTTTGCGCTATTTGGAGGTTACCAACGACTTTAGAAGGTCTGATCACCTTTTCATGTTATGGAATGGACCCAAGAAGGGTCTTCAGGCGTCCAAAGCTACGATTGCACGCTGGTTGAAGGGCGCTATTGTGTCCACGTATATTGGCTGCGGTAAGCCTGTTCCTGATGGGCTTAAAGCTCATTCGTTGCGTTCTCAAGCGACTTCGTGGGCAGAAAATCAATTGGTCTCTTCTCAGGAATCTGTAGGGCGGCCACTTGGAAATCCTGGCATACGTTTGCCAGGCATTATCGCCTGGATGTCCGTGGTCCGTCCACACAGTCTTTTGGGAGCAGCGTGATTCGAGCGGGACTCTCAGGGTCCCACCCCAGTTGAGGCGGCTTGGGTACATCCCAGCTGTCTGGACTGATCCTGGTACGTACAGGGAAAGGAAAATTATGTTCTTACCTGATAATTTTCGTTCCTGTAGTACCATGGATCAGTCCAGACGCCCGCCCACAGTCTTCTGGGAGTCCGCTCGTGTTCTGTAATTTTTCACATTACAGTTTATATTCACAACAGATGCAGTGTTTTCAATGTTCAATTGTCATTGTTCAGTGTTTGACTGTACACTCTTTGGTGTCCTACTTGTTGTTTCTGATTTGTCTGTTATCAAGGAGGTTACTGTTTGATCTGGCCTCTAAGTTAAAATACTATGAATAAAGTAATATTTTGGAAATCTATTGGGGGCAGTATTGACAGTGGCTAATTTCTTACTTCTGCTTTGATATCACATACTGAGGGATCGCAGGTGGCACACCAGTATATCTAGAGGGTGCTTTCAGTTTTCTCTCTGACTCCATCTGCTGGAGGGGAGGCATAACCCAGCTGCCTGGACTGATCCATGGTACTACAGGAACGAAAATTATCAGGTAAGAACATAATTTTCCTTTTGTTTTTATTTCCTTTTGACAGGTTATTTCCTCTCTCCGGGGTGCAAGTCGCTGGTGCCAACCTCTCCCCCCTGTGGCTGCTATCCAACCCGCTGCTGCTGAGACGCTGTTTTCCTCGGGGCAGCCGGCACAGAGAGGCGTTATTCCTCTGTGCCTCTATCTGTGGGTCGCTGAGGGATAGAGAGAGAGCAGGACTGAAGCGGAGGCTATTACCTGCTTCTTACAACCACGAACCTAGTGAGCGTGAGGAAGAACAGGCTGAAGCGGAGGTTTTTCCTGCAGCTTTAAACCTTGCCTGTTTCTCGCGTTAAGAACAGCTGGTTTCCTCACGGCTCCGTCAGGGTTCCCCATGCCTCGTTCGTCCCAGTGCTGTGCTTGTGGAGAGCCTGGGTCGAGGCTCTCCCGCGACGGGATTTGCACAGCTTGCCTCCCTGGTGGGGAGGGACCCTCTCAACTGCCGGGCCGCTCTGGTTCTAGTCTTCTGGCGTACCTCGACACTCGGGTCGAACCCCAATCCCGCTGACCACGGGAACAGCGGCAATTTTGTCTGTAGACTTGGCTGCTCCGGCGCTAACAGGAGAAGAGCAGGACGCTCCTTTTTCATCTCAGCTGCCGGTTTTGACACCCATTCCACCTCTGGAGCCTTTTCCTCAGTAGGGGATCTTCCCACTCTTCCTCCATCGAGGCCACCTCAGTTTTCCACGGATTTTGTTCTCCTGTTTCACAATGCTTACCTGGCCAGGAATTTTTGGCGGGACCTCCTCCTAAGGTGCCCAGAATGGCTGATTCCACTGAGGTCTTGGGAAATGCCCAGACGGTGGGGAGTGCCCAAGGGTCAGCGGTCCTGGGACACAGGGGTACCTCCGACCACCTCAAGTGCTCAGAGGATCCGTTTGGTACACCCCTCTGCGGGGGGGGTCTGTTCCTCGGCAGGGCCCGGATCCAGATGAACTTTCAACTACGGCTCAATTAGAAGGGGATGATCCTAGAGTCCTGCAGATCTTCCAGAGGGATGAGCTGGACCCCCTCATTCCACATACCCTACAGGAATTGGACATTGAGGCCCCTCAGGACCCACCTGAGCCTAATCAACCAGCGAAGAAAGGGGACCCCCTTCTGGCTGCTCTACGTCCAGGGAATGGGATTCTCCGGAGACCTCCCTCAAGGTCGGCAGAGCCATGGATAAGCTATATCCTGTCCCAGATGATTTCTTGGAGCATCTTAAGGTTCCCAAAGTAGATTCTGCAGTCTCAGTGGTGATGAAGAGAACTAGCTTTCCAGTAACGGGTGTTCCCTGTACATACCAGGATCAGTCCAGACTGCTGGGTTATGCCTCCCGTCCAGCAGATGGAGTCAGAGAGAAACTGAAAAGGCAGCACAGGAAATCTGCAGAGCAGCGGTTTGGTCCTTTCGTCACTTACCAAGCATTATCGTTTGGATGTTAGGGCGCAAGATGAATCGTCCTTCAGTGAATGTTCTGCGTGCAGGTCTTTTGGGTTCCCACCCAGTGTAGGGTGGCTTGGGTACATCCCACTGATCTGGGTATGTTCAGGAAAGTAAAATTCCCTGTTAACTTTCGTTCCTATAATATCACGGATCAGTCCACAGGCCATTTGTAGTTCCTTCACTCAGCATGCAGGCCTCAGCTAGCTTCAACAGCTGCTCAGCTCCCAGGAGTTGCCTCTTGAGGAAGCACTTCAGGCAGACCACCTGGAGGCCGTCATAGCATATGAAGCAGACGCTCTATATGACATTCTGAGAGTATTGGCCAGATCTATGGTTTCTGCAGTCTCAGCTAGACAACTCTGGCTTCGCAACTGGCTTCGCAACTTCGTAGTCCCCAAGAAGGTAGGTTCCTTTTGCCCGATCTTGGATATCAAGATGGTCAACTTTCCCCACTTTTGGATGGAAACCTTGCTCTCCGTGATAGCAGCGGTACACTCCCTGGATCTGATGGAAGCTTATCTACATATTCCCATCCTCCAAGCGCACCAGCGTTTTCTGGGATTCAAGATTCTGGGACAGCAGTTCCAGGCTCTACCCTTTGGTCTTGCGACTGCTCCTCAAACCTTCACAAAGGTGGTGATAATAGTAGCTGCCGCTCTCCGGAGGGAAGGAGTCTTGGTGCACCCATACCTGGACATCTGGCTCATTTGGGCAAAGTCCTCAGCCCAGTGCCACTGGGCGGTCGACAAGGTGTTGACGCTTCTTTATTCCCTCGGTTGGGTGGTCAACTTTGCCAAGAGCAGCCTTTCTCCATCTCAGTTTCTGGACTTCCTGGGGACACGTTTTGACGCAGCGCTGGGCAGGTGTCTCTGCCCCTGGACAGGACTCATAGCTCAGATACAGCAATTCATCGCGTCTTGCTTCCAATGGCGTGAGATTACCTCCAGGTCCCGGGATCCATGGCTTCCATCATCGATCTGGTCCCCTGGGCGTTTCCACATATGTGTCCCTTACAGCGCGCCTTGCTCTCTCCTGGTAGCTATCTGTTCTGCCCGCAGAATTTCGGAGCTTCAAGCACTCTCTTCCAGAGAGCTCTACCTTCGTTTTATGGATTCGGGAGTTTCCTTGCGCACTGTGCCTGCTTTTCTGCCCAAGGTGGTTTCAGAGTTCTACTTGAATCAGACGGTAGAGCTTCCGTCCTTCTCAGCGGACGCATTGGTGGATCTACGCAAGCTAGATGTCAAGTGTATCCTCATTCGCTATCTGGAAGTCACTGATTTTTGCTTGTCAGACCATCTTTTTGTTCTCTGGCATGGTCTGAGGAAGGGGGCCAAGGCGTCAAACTACCATTGCTTGCTGGCTGAAGGAGGCGATCTCAGTGGCCTACATTGGAGCGGGTCGATAACCTCCAGCAGGTGTCAAGGCCCATTCTCTTCGAGCTCAGGCTGCTTCCTGGGCGGAGATGCAATTGGTCTTGTTCAGGAGATTTGTCGAGCGGGAACTTGGAAATGGTTGCATACCTTTGCTTGTCATTATCGTCTACACATAGTTGCCTACTTTTGGCTCCTTTGGCTGTAGGTTCATTAGAGCAGGGCTTTCTGGGGCCCACCCTATGTAGGGAAGCTTTGGTACATCCCACTGTCTGGACTGATCCTGGTATGTACAGGGAAAAGAATTATTCCTTACCTGCTAATTTTCATTCCTGTAGTACCAAAGTTCTTACAGGACAAGCAGGATGGTAGTCCTCACAAATGGGTGACATCAGGATGGAGCCCAATCACGGAAAACTTCTGTCAAAGTTTCCAGAACTTTGACTGGCCCCTACTGGGCATGCCCAGGATGGCTCCAACCCTGCAGCCAGCAGGGGTCCCCCTTCAGTCTTCTTTTTTTCCTCACAGCAGTAGCCATGCTGTTAAGGAGCTCTTACCACATTCCTGACAGGAATTTCTTCACGGACTTCTTTGAAGTAAAATTTGCCCCACAGGGGTCCCTCTAAGTTTAGCCCGTGGTGTCCAGTAAGTTTTTGCCGCCTTTTTCCGTCTATTACTGTCGACTGGCCCTCGCAGCCTGCTGGCCGTCGACTGTCCCGCAGCTAAATTTTTGGTCAATGGCCATGGCATCGGGGTTTCGTCAGTGCCCAGACTGTTCGCGCACCATGTCCATCACAGACCCTCATAGAGTCTGTGTATTGTGTTCAGGCAGTGAGCATGATGTCCTGACTTGCACCAAACAAGCTTTCCCGGACTCCAGCTAATGGCCTTAAAGTTCTATAACACAACCAGCTCATTTAACTGTTCGTTGTAAATATTTAAAATGCTATTAACCTTTTCTTTTTCCTTCCTCTCCCAGTTTAAGCATCCCTGTTTTTTGTAACTGCTTTCTTCCGCACTACAGTTCCAGTTTGTTTTTTCTTTCTATGCACCACTGTTTTAATGTAAACCAGCATGATGTGATTTCATCATGAATGCCAGTATATAAAAACCCTTAAATAAAAATAAATAAATGTGCCCTTATGACACCAAAAGGTCGCAAAGCCAGAATGGAGAAGATGGGACTCCTCTTCCATGCTCACACTCCGCCGTCCATTACATCGACGTCCTCAGAACCGGCACCATCGTCGACAACCTCCCGGTGACCGCCTGCCATCGACGTCTCCACGGCCATCGACTCCCATCCCTTCCCCCGATGATCGAGGGGTTCGGAGGGAAAAGGATTGTCATCGCAAGTCTCGGACCGTCGAGGAATCGAAGTCACCGACCTCGGTATCGTCCGAGCCTCCACCGAAGAAGTCTCGATCAGAAGCGGCACCATCCACTTCTGTCTCTGAGACACAGAGGCAACCCTCACCCAATCGGGGTTTGGGAGCCGCGATTCCACCGGTGACGGTGGTCCCTCCACCTCAGGCTCCCTCTTCTGCGGAGCCGGGTCTTGTTACCCCAGGTCTCCGGGAAGAACTGGACCGGCTGGTCCAGGAGGCCATCGACAAGGCGATGCAACGGTTCCAGATTCCTTCGGCACAGATTCTGGCACCGAGAGTGGAACCGGTCACTGACCCGATTCCAGCAGCGCCCAGATGGAAGCGTTCATGACCGCCCTTCCACCTGTGATACCTGGGTCACCGACAGCACCGGTGCGCTCTCCGATGGCAATCTCATCTGGAGAAACACCATATCTAATTCCTCCTTCGGGAGTTGTTCCACCGATGCCCTGTTGTCCCTCGCCACCGATACATTCCAAGGGGGCGATACGCACATCAGCTCCACCGATGCCTTCGATGCTGGCACCGATGCTTCCGAAGGTATTCTCGATGCCCCCGGTGATTCCTTCGAGTTTCTCAGAGCCTCAACCGAGACCTTCGGGTATCCAACCCCCTCGTGGGTCTACAGGTCAGCTACCTGATCCTTATGACACCTGGGGTGATGATACCTCCACAGACACCGATGATTTACCTTCACCACCCTCTCCTGCTGAAAGCAGAAAGCGTTCTCCCCCAGAGAACCTCTTTCATCAATTTTGTGAAGGAAATGTCGTAATTGGTCCCTTTTCAGCTTCAGTCTGAGCAAGATGATAGGCACCAGATGATGGAGCTACTCTAACTTCTGGATGCCCCTAAAGTCATCACTTCCATTCCAATTCATCAGGTTTTTCTGGACCTTCTAAAGAAAAATTGGGAAACTCCTGGATCTGTTGCTCCAGTAAACAAAAAAGCTGACTCTACCTTGTATAGTCAGCACCTGGCTTTCAAAAACCTCAGCTAGACCACCACTCTGTAGTGGTAGTCAGCCCAAAAGAAAGCTAAAAGGATGAAGCCATACTCCTCTATACCTCCTAAGGAAAACAAGTTCCTAGATGGTATACTCTTCTGCCTATACTAAGGGGCCATGCTCATTTCCAGGATAGCTTCTTATCAGCTGTACATGACTCAATACAATAGGGTCATTTTCAAGCAGATACAGGACTTTTCAGATACCCTACCAGAACAATTCCAACAACAACTTCAAGCCCTGGTAACTAAGGGATTTGAAGCCGGGAAGCATGAGATAAGAACAGCTTATGACATCTTCGATGCTTCTACTAGGGTGTCTGCTACGGCCATTTCAGCAAGATGCTGGGCTTGGCTTAAGTCTCCTGATCTTTGTCCAGAAGTTCAGGACAGGCTCTCTGACCTGCCCTGTTTAGGGGATAATTTGTTTGGTGAGCAAATTCAGCAAATAGTTGCTGAATTAAAGGATCATCATGAGACCCTTAAACAGCTCTCATTGATTCCTTCTGACTTCCCTTCTAAACAACCATTTAAGAAGGACACTAAAAAGTCCTTCTTCCGTCCACGGAAGTATTATCCCCCACCAACTAAATCCAGGTCAATGAGGCCTTATCACAAACCTCAGCCTCGCCAATCTCAAACAAAAGTCCGCAGCAGCTACACAGCCAGGACCTGTGTCGGTTTTGACTACCACTTAGAGAGCAGATGCCTAATCACTCTACCAAGCATACCAGTAGGAGGTCGATTAAGCCACTTTACAGGAAAATTGCATCTCATCACCACAGATCAATGGGTGCTAGCGATAATTGAACAGGGTTACCACCTAAACTTCCTAACTCTTCCTTCGGATTCTCCACCTCTGCAAGCGTGGAAACTTACCGATCACTCTGTTCTTCTAGAGCAGGAAGTTTCCCTTCTCCTCCAGTCAAAAGCTATAGAACCTGTTCCTCTCTTACAAGGACTGGGGTTCTATTCCAGGTACTTTCTAATCCCAAAAAAGTCAGGAGGACTTCGTCCAATCCTGGACCTACGGGCCCTCAAGTACCATCACAGAGAGAAGTTCAAGATGGTAACCCTGGGCTCGCTTCTCCCTCTGCTGCAAAGAGAGGACTGGCTCTGCTCTCTAGACTTAAAAGACGCTTATACTCACATTGCGATAGCTCAGGCTCACCGCAAATACCTCCGGTTTCTAGTAGGCCAAAACCACTATCAATATCGAGTGCTCCCATTTGGCCTAGCATCCGCACCATGAGTTTTTCACCAAATGTCTCGTGGTTGCAGCGTTTATCAGGAAGGAAGGTGTCCATGTCTACTCCTACTTGGACGATTAGTTAATCAGGGCCCCAACCCAGCAAATCGCTCGGTCCTCCCTGACCATTCAAACTCTAATTTCTCTCTGGTTTCTTGTCAATTACGAGAAATCCTACTTAGTCCCATCTCAAACCTTATCCTTCATTGGGGCAGACTTGGACACTTTACAGACAAAAGCCTTCCTTCCTCATCGAGTCCAAACCCTTGTGTCCCTAGCTTGCCAGTTGCAGACTCGACGCACAGCAACAGCTTGTCAATTCCTGATTCTGCTGGGACACATGGCGTCTTCAATTTATATGACTCCAATGGCCCATCTGGCCATGAGAGTCATGCAGTGGACTCTGAAATCACAATGGACTCAAGCCACTCAGCTTCTGTCGACCATTGTCCGCATCACCGATGCACTGTTTGTCCCTAGCCTGGTGGACAAATCAATCCAACCTCCTACAAGGCTTGCCCTTTCACCCACCAGATCCTCAAATAATTCTCACCACCGACGCCTCCAACGTCGGCTGGGGAGCCCATGTACACGGTCTACAAACTCAAGGATCCTGGTCTCCAGAGGAAGCCAAACACCAGATAAATTTCCTGGAGCTTCGAGCAATCCGATACGCTCTCAGGGCTTTTCAAGATTACCTCTCAAATCACATAATCTTGATTCAGACAGACAACCAGGTGGCCATGTGGTACATCAACAAGCAGGGAGGCACAGGCTCCTTCCTTCTCTGTCAGGAAGCTGTACAGATTTGGGCAGAAGCCCTCTCCAGTTCGATGTACCTCAGGGCCACCTACTTGCAGGGGGTGGACAATGTCTTGGCAGACCAGCTGAGCCGTGTCTTCCAACCACACGAGTGGTCGCTCAACCCACTGGTAGTGACCTCTCTTTTCCAGCAATGGTGTTATCCCCACATAGACCTCTTTGCTTCCCCTCAGAACCACAAAGTGGACAATTACTGCTCCCTCATTCGGAGTCAGCACTCTCGGCCCAGAGATGCATTTTCCCTCTCGTGGACAACCGGCCTGCTCTATGCATTCCCTCCACTTCCTCTTCTGTCGAAGACTCTCGTGAAGCTACGTCAGGACAGGGGAACCATGATCCTGATAGCACTGCACTGGCCACGCCAAGTGTGGTTTCCCATTCTCCAGGATCTCTCCATCCGCAGGTACATTCCTTTGGGAACGGACCCGCATCTGATCACTCAAAACGATGGCTGCCTCCTCCATCCCAACCTCCAAGCCTTGTCCCTGACGGCATGGATGTTGAAAGATTAATCCTTCAACCACTTAACCTTTCAGATTCCGTTTCTCGTGTCCTGATCGCTTCACGAAAGCCTTCCACAAGAAAATCCTATTCCTATAAATGGAAAAGGTACACATCATGGTGCACTTCGCAGTCCCTTGATCCCTTTTCCTGT